>NC_056755.1:14705000-15940000 GCF_018687715.1 Carya illinoinensis
GAAAAAAACTTTACCTTACTTTCTCCTTTGGGAGAAAAAAAATATACACAAAAAAAAAAATAAACACAAAATCTCTCCCTAACTCAATCTATCTCACTCTCACTCTAATTCTCCCTCACTCTAGCACTCTATCTAGCCCTCTCTCACTCTAAGCCTCCTCTTCTTCCTCTCTCTTTCTAAAACTCTCTCTCTCTCTCTCTCTCTCTCTCTCTCTCTCTCTCTCTCTCTCATGGGATGAAAGCAGAATGAATCAGCTTTCCCGTGTGTGAAAGATTTATTTTCTGCTTGTAATACAATAAACGTTCGGACGTTCATTAATGAACGATGAACGTCCGAACGTTTTATTCTCTTGCTAACGTAACTAATTAAACGTTTGAACGCTAAGTTATTCCGCCCAAATTTTGCACAATACATTCGACATTATAATTATCTCACCTATGGCATTAATTTAACATTCGAACGTAACAACAACGTTCGAACGTTTTAGGGTTCCAAAGTTAAAGTGGGAAAAATCCCGCCCATTTTTCTAATATGTTCGAACATATAACATGTATGTTCGAACGTATTGTGACAAAAATATATAATTATTATATATAATATTATATAATTTCATGTAAACTCAATTTTGATTGATTAAATGAAAACAATAATCAATATTAATTGTATATTATATATCATGTATATATATAGTTGAAATATATATTATATATTATATATATTCATAATATTATAGTATATTATACTACTATAGTCTATATATAGTATATATAGTACATATACTATAGTAGTATATAGTAGTATATAACTATAGTAGTATATATATTTACTATATATACTACTATAGTATATGTACTATATATTATAGTTATTATACTAGATTAAATATTATACATATATAATATATATTATTTACTATATTAAGGTTATTATTTATTGTACTATTATATACACTAGACTATATATAATATACTAGACTATACATAATATATATTATATATTATAGTAGTCTTATATAATATACTCTAGGTGTAACAGGTAAATGGCTCTAGGTGTAACAATTATAGTAGGTATCTCGGGCTTCCAACAATTGTGGGCAGATCGAAATACAACACCTTCAAGAGTCATAAGGAAAAAGTGTGGAAGAGGGTCAACAGTTGGAAGCATAAGTTTCTATCCTCAGCAGGGAAGGAAATTCTTATAAAAAGTGTGTTACAAGCCATCCCAACTTGTGCCATGAGTGTTTTCAAGATGCCTGGAAAGCTACTAAAAGAAATTGAAACTATCATAGCCAAATTCTGGTGGAATCAAAAAAAGGTTGGAAAGGGTATCCATTGGAAATCATGGAGCAGCATGGGCACTGTTAAAAACCAGGGTGGGTTAGGTTTTAGGGATTTTAATAGTTTCAATAGAGCCCTCTTAGCAAAGCAACTGTGGAAAATGATAAAAGAGCCACTGTCTTTAGTCTCAAGAGTTTTCAAAGAGAAGTACTTCCTGAATTGTGATGTGATGGAGGCTGAGTTGAAGGGTTCTCCATCGTACATATGGAGAAATATTTGGTCTAGTAGGAACCTAGTGAAAGAAGGATTAGTATGGAGGGTTAGAAATGGAAGAGACATACCAATATGGAAGGAAAAGTGGCTGCCTCGACCAGTAACATATCAAGTACAGACCCCTACCAATACTTTAGATTCAAACTATAAGGTGAGTGCTTTAATCAATGTAATTACTAAGTCATGGAAGGAGGATTTAGTCAAGGCCATTTTCAGTGAAGAGGAAGCAAACTTGATTTGTTCAATTCCCATCAGCAAGAGGGGGCTAGTGATAAAAGGATATGGGCAGGGTCTTCCAAAGGAATTTTCACAGTCAAAAGTGCTTATTACATAGACACTAATCTTTCAAAAAGGAGTAGGGGAGAGTCTTCTTCAGGAGGGGATTATGCAGGGATGTGGAAGGATATATGGAAGTTAGAAGCCCCGGGGAAAATCCAAATGTTTGTATGGAGAAGCCTATCCAACATACTTCCAACCAAAGATATGTTGTTTAGGAAGAGCATTGTGGAGTCTAATCTCTGTCCTATCTGTACAAGAGAGGCTAAAACTGTAATACATACCCTATGGACCTGTCCAGCAGCTCGAGATGTGTGGGGAGTTGATAGTAGCAAGCTCAAGAAGTGGAATAGTTCCTTCTGTGATTTCCAACAGCTATGGAAGGAAATGTCAACAAGACTCGACAGAGAGGACCTACAGATGGCTGCAGTGCTGTGTACCATCTATGGAGCAGGAGAAATTCTTTTATCTTCAAAGACCAGTTCATGAGTCCTGAAACCATTATAGCAATGGCTCAGGCTGAAGTTACAGTGCTAAGGGAGGTAAAGCTCCAGGATATTAGCAGGCTAGGGGAGGGAAGGTCAGTTGCAGTGGAAAGTAAGCAGTGGAATTTACCTGTGCGGCCTGCTGTAAAGGTGAATTTTGATGCAGCATATGATAAATCTTTGAATAGAGTGGGAATAGGCATAGTAATGAGAGATAGTGAAGGAAAGTTAAAAGCTTGCCTAACTACTTCAAGGGGCCAGGTATTCTCAGCTGCCTGTGTATGGACTTGGATATGAACCAAGTTGTCTTCGAGGGAGATGCAAAGGCAATCATAGAGGCTGTCAATTCAAGGAATGAGGATTGTTCGTGGGGTGGCCAAGATACAGATGATTTGCAGCATGTGATGAGGCTTCATCCTGGTTGAAAGCTATCTTTTGTTCACAGGTCTGCTAATGGTGCTGCACATAGTGCAGCAGGTTAGCTATTAAGGAGTCCAACGAGAGGGTGTGGTTTGAGAGTGGACCCTTGGTGGTTATGAACTCTGTTTTGAGTGATGTATCAATTCTTGTAGCAAGTTGATTAATGAAAGCAGTTTTTTTATCAAAAGAAAAATATACTACTATAGTCTATATATAGTATATAGACTATATCCTACTATAGTAAATGTAGTATCTATATAGTAGTATATATATAATATACTATATTAAATATTATATATATAATATTATATTATATGTTATTATATATTAATACTATTATATATACACTAGATTATATATTAGTAACTATACTTATATATATACACTATATTATATAATATATATTATATATTATAGTACTCTAATATAATATACTACTATAGTATATAATATAATATAATATAATATAATATATACTATAGTATAATATTATACTATAATATAATATTATAGTATAATATATACTACTATAATATAATATTATAGTAGTATAATATAATATACTACTATAGTATATTATATTAGTAATAATATAGTTATAATACATATACTATAATATATTAATAATATATAGTATATAATATATACTATAATATAGTTATTATATATTAGTACTATTATATATAATATATACGTCTTAGATATAATATATATTTTATAGTTATTATAATACATAATATATTATATATTATAATATATATAACTATATATAGTATATAATTTACAAACATATGTTTGAATGTCATTTGTTTAACATTCAGACGTTTCACATTAACGTCCGCACGTATAACACAATACGTTGGAACGTTTTATAAACGTTCGAACGTATGTATGTATACGTTCAAACGTTAACTGTATATAAAGTCTTCCCTGACGGCAGTGGAAGACTCATTTCGTCCAAAAATCACTTCGAACGTCGTTTTCTTTGCCACGCATGCTGCCTCATCTGCCGTCATATGCCACCACAATTGTCACTGAAAGGTAATGTGTCCTCCCCGTCTCATATATGCTATAGTTTTATCGGTGGGTTTCAAAAATTCGAAACCCACCCTAGGCTAGATTTTCTTCTTGATTTTTTGGCCACCATTGGTTGTTAAATGGTAAACAACCAACGTAGAAACATTTCTCATAGCCTATAGATTAGTTTTATGGTTTCTTTTTGCTTCGAAATGCAAGTTTTGAAGCTTTTGGAAATGGCTGAGTTGACTCAGCCGCTCTGTCTCGTAACTTTCGAAGGTTACAAAAAAACATCCGAACGTGTGACGTTATAATTTATTTACGTTCGAATGTTACATAAACCGTTCATCTTCTTTTGTTAGAAAATACTTCCGAACGTGTGATGTTTGAAATTCATTACGTCCGACGTTCGGACATAATCAAACAAATTTATTATCAGCAGTTCTATACACAGTCATCGATTATAAACGCCGTGCAGTCGGGGTTGACATGGCAGCTGCTATTTATTTAAAAAAAAAAAAAGCCATTTCACCGTCTTCTTACCCTTTCTCTGATTCTTCATTTTCTCTCCCAAACTCTTACCCAACTACTTTATCATAGAACAACCCTCGAAATGAGAAACAAAGCTTCAAAGAGTGGGTAAAGAGAGGGAAGATGGCTGATTCAGCTGAAAATTTGGTGGGTAAAAGCCTTTATTTCTTGTTCTCTTTTCTGGTTGAAGGTTAGTATCATTTGATTCTTGGAAACTCCAAAAAAAAATCCAGATAGAAAGTCACCAAGCTAGACGTAGAGTGAAAACCAATAACACAACCCAGTTGCCTTCTCTATTTGCTTGGGTTTTGTAAGCTTGAGCTAATTAACTAGGGTTTGAGGGTAACAAAGTTATAATGGATCTAATCACAACACATGGCCTTCCTCTCCCTCCGCCTTTTCTATCCAGAGATCTTCATCTACACCCCCACCATCAATTCCAAAACCACCAACCCCAAAATTCGGAGGAGGAACAAAGCGGTAATGTTAGCTTAAACTGAGGAGGAGAAATAGATTTTACACGCAGGGAAGGAGAACCATCATAGAGGAGGGGAAACAGATTTCGTACGAAGAAAGGAGAACCACCATAGAATAAAAGAGGAGGAAGAAGATAAAGGAAGTAAAGGTTAGGGTTGATTGAGAAGATTAGAGGATTCGCAAGGTAGATGGAGAAAATGGGAGGGGAGATGAAAAGGCGAAGTGTTTGGGCGAAATGCTTTCAATGGAGTTGTGTTAATCGTTGATTGCATAGCCGTGTTGATGGTGAAACACGATACGCACCGTTTCATTAAGTACACGTAGGACCCGACTACGCAGCAACTACACCTCCCGCTTGCAGTTAGCATTTTTCATTTATTATATGTACTATCGAACGTTTAAAGATGACGTTGGATAATACGTTTGCACGTAAATAAAACGTTCGAACGTATATATAAGACGTTCGGATCAGATTTACGTTAGAATTTTTATCTAAATACGTTCGAACGTATGTCTGGGTAGAAGTTATGTTCGAATTTACATTCAGACGTATATTTGTTCTATTAGTTTAACAATCATCGTTCGAATATCTTAATGTACATTCAAACGTACAATCATTGTACATTCGGACATAATTTGGTTCTAATTATCATAATTTTATAGTTTGAACGTCAATTGAGTGACGTTCGAACGTATCTCCATTTAATTTATTTTATATTTTCTTGTCTTGTTATTATTATTTTGGGTATTTAAATAGTGAAATTTTTTACTGTCAAATTATATTTACTGTCAAATTATGTAAATTTATAATGATGACATTTTAATTGTATATTATCCATATATGTCGTAATATGTATATATATGTAATTCTAATGATTTTTTTTATATATTTTAACTCGTATTTTTTTCTCAGGATATGGCTCACTATATGACAACTAGGAAACGAGGGAGGGATGGAGGCAATCCGGACATTGCTTGGCTGGGGGCACGAACTGTTATGAGTGAACGAGAAATTCTTATTAATTAGTTCGATGAGCTCAGCTAAAAGTGGGATGGCCACCATGCCTAATGATGCATCATACTATACCCTCACTGTACGCGGTGTACAGTTTGAGTTCTCGGCGGATGTTATTGCCGAGTTACTCCAGATTCTGCATATACTACCTGAGGCGACAGCTGCTCAAGCTGGTGACACAGCAGTTGCACTTGCTCCTGGCACATTTGAGGCAAATCCAGCCACTTCTGCTTCATCTATGAACCCTGTTGACACTATACCCAGTGAATAGGGAGATCGGCCTGAAGGGGAGGATATTGCTCCTGAGGTTGGTGATGACGAGCGGGATCATGATTTCTACATCCTCACTGACACAGACCGCACGAAGCTTAATAGGCCGAACTCCTTCAGCCAAAATCAGCTGCTATCTTTCTTTCGCATGTTGTAAATTTTTATTGCAACAAATGTAGACCCTGTGGCACATAAGACCACATTCAGTTGGGCTCACGCACAGTTCCTTATTCGCTTGGCACGTGGAGAGCCCATTGACTTGCTACTCGTTATATTTGAGCAGATTCGTTACGAGGCCAGCATTGTTACAATAGACAATCTCCCATACGAAGTCATCATCAGCCACTTATTACTAGATCGGGGAGTGCCACTCCAAGAGGAGGAGATGATGCTAAATCAGATGAGCCCCATCGACATGACCACACACTATTGGAGCATTGGACAGGGGAGAGGCTCATCTTGGCGTTAGTCTAGTCCTATATCATATCTTGTTCCTCCGACCGAGTTTGGGGCCGATGTTGCTCCCCCATCTGTGAGTACTAGTCAACAGCCGGTGACTACATCTACAGGGGATGTTCAACCTACTTTAGTTGATGCAGTAATGACAGATATGAAGGCACATATAGACCAACAGATCAATAGATAGATTGCGCATATAGATCAAGTTGTCGCACATCTTGCACATCATGTAGATGTGCTAAATAATAAGGTTGAGACATTGACTGAAGAGTTTCGATCTTTTGTAAACCAGCAGTTCTAAATGTCATTTGTAAAAATTAATCATATTTTGTTTCTATTTTTGACATATGTAATGGACAATATTATTTAATGTATATATTGTAACTTAATTTATACTCACAATTTTCTTTAATGTTATGCAACCTTAATATTAAACAAATATATATTATGATTAATTTTTGTAAATTAAGATATAACGTTCGAACTTTACAACTATACGTTTAAACTTTGGCGCTAATAATTGTTACGTTGCACGTAAGTACATATAACGTTTGAAGGTTGGCGCTAAAAATTTTTACGTTCGCATGTAAATATACATAACATTTGAACGTTAAAGTGACATGTGAACAAAATAACTAAAACGTTCGAACATTAAAAATTTCTTCCCCAACATTTAGTGACAGTTCCCACAAACCGTCATAGAAAAAGCCTTTAGTGAGGTTTGGAGACTGTCATTATCTTCAATTCGTCACTAAAAAGCATATTTGTTGTAGTGATATCATACTAAATTGTGATATTAACAGTCTCAACTACATTGTGATTGCACATAAAATATTTTGTAACCTTCGTATAATAGTATATCATCCAACAATGAATTGAAGTAATATTAGTTTCTTCCATATAAATCAATACAACATAATAAACTCTAAACAATTTTTTTTTTCCCTCATTCTTGTAGTAGAAGGTTGTACTAATAATAAGTTCTTTTGTCAATATAATATTAGTTTAACTCAGATTCTAATTGCGTCACTTCCATTTAAGTACAACCCATTATGATATGCATGGGCCTCAAGTTAATTCTTGCCGATCTTAAGTCCTCACACTGCAGCAATTAAGCAAACACCTTCCCTTCAAATATTCAACCCGTCCATTTCCATCCAAGTTGAAAAACCAAAATTTTCCAAATGTCACAAACTAGTATTGATTAAAAAAAAATGGACAAAGGAATTAAAGAATTATGAAAATATCATTTAATTATCATTCTCAAAATGGCCAAACTCTTATTTCTACTGAAGAACTCATTCAAACAGAAGTATGTATTTAAAAACTAGTTTCTAGTGAAAGAACCCCTTTGAAGAGAAGCATATATGTACGTAAAATAGATAAAATTTATTGAGAAAGAAAAACTCATCCAAAATCAACACTCTTTTTAACCAACTTGATAGAGAATCTATCTTTAAATCGGTTTCTTTTTCCTATATCTTGGCAACCAAACAGAAAATTGTAAAGCAGGAAGAAAGTACCTATGAAACGATGAGATAATCGAGGCTTGTTTGATAGTAGAGTGCGACTGCAAAAGGACAACAGATTTCACTAGAGGAGAGAAGTAGTGGCCTTTTCTCTTAAATTCAAAGTAATTTAGACAACTCTAGTTTGAGGGGAAAAAAAAGTGATTTAAATGACTAAATTGAAAGAAAAGAGAAAAAAAAAAAATCAATATTTTGTCTTCATTCTCTTTTGGTGTTATAAGCTTACATGTAATTTCGTAATTGGAGGGCATATGGTTTGTGCCAAGATTGTATAGAAGTTATTCTCTTTCTTCACACTATATTTGAATGGTTGCATTTAATGTCCTTCACCCTATGGCCTCTTGTATATGATCGTGTTGGGTAGTCTTGGATCTCTCTCAACCTCAAAAGCTAGCTTAAGAAGTGAGGCTTTCCCTCACACTTTATAAACTAACCACTAGCCAATTCCACAACTGATGTGGGATAACCCCAACAATCTCACCCTCACAAATCGGGCCCTGGGTCGGAGCAGCGATAACTCATCTGTCCAGCGGATTGTTGGGCCTAAGATTATCGGTAAACCTAGCTCTGATACCCGTTTTGGGTGATCTTATGCCTTTCTCAACCTCAAAAGCTAGCCCAAGAGCTGAGACTTTCCCTCACACTTATAAATTGACCACTAGCCCCTTCCACAATTGATGTGAGATAACCCCAATAATCTCCCCCTCACACATCGGGCTCTGGGTTGGAGCAGCGATAACCCACTTCTTCCATGGATGTTGGGCCTAAGACTGTTGGTAAACCTGGGCTTTGATACCAGTGTTGGGTGGTCTTGGGCCTCTCTTAACCTCAAAAGCTAATTCAAGAGGTGAGATTTTACCTCACAATTATAAACTGACCACCAGTCCCTTCGACAACCGATGTGGGACAACCCCAACTAAGCCTGCACAACGACCCGCCAAAACCAGATTTGGGTCTGACCCGCAGGGAAAGATCACTCAAAATCATTCTGACCCGACCCAAAAATTTCAAATCGGGTTGAACCTGTTAGACCCCTAGCCATTCCAAAACAGACCCAAGTGTAGGACCTTCACCTCCTTACTCACATACCGATCTATGAAGAACCTTGGTCTTTGCAGTGAAACCTTGTAGATGGAGGGACTAAAGTTTGAAGCATTATAATAGAAATTCATGATCAATCTCTTCAGAAATTTGTAATAGATCGGTGGGACCTCCAAATCGTCTTCGACCATGAATGCGAACTCATCATTAGAGCTCAACCACCACACCTCCAACCATTGTGACTGCAATACGGTCAACCCTATAATGCACGATCGTTTCTCCAAACCACCACTCAAACGCATCCACGAAGCTTAGAATTCGATGTGAATTGCCCATTTTGAGGCTATCATTGTTTACGAGAGCAAAATGATCAATGTAGATATGGAGATGAACACGGTCAAAGAGGTAGTCGGTAGTGGCAAGGGAGTGGAGGCAGCGGGAGAGCGGGTCCAGGCAGTTGAAGGCGAGGACTTTTATCATAAAAGTGAAATTCTGGGAATTGATAATGCCAGAATTAGGGTTAAGATTATGAGTTGGAAGGAAATGGATGAAATCAAGGTAAGGGTTGAGGCTAGGGGAGCAGAAGTAGAAGTGGCATAGGAAGAGGAAGAAGAAGGCAGAGAGGGAGAGAAAGAGAAGTGGGAGGAACCCATTAGACCTAAGCCATTCTAGAACAGACCCAAGTGTAGAAAACCCATAAACTTTAGATCCTTTACCTTCTTACTCTCATGCCGATCTAAAACCAACTGATTGTTGTTTGTAGAAGCGTATGTCAAAAAGTGAACTATGAACCGAAAGGAGAAGATAGGGGCAAGGGCTAGGGTTTGATGTTGAAGGGAAAGTGAAGAAAAATAGCAGGTTCCAAGTGATGGCCTGACGTTCATCAGGTCCAATTGATTCAAAACAGACTTTTGATGTAAACCAATTTTTTTGGGTTGGATTTAATTAGGTTGCATGGGTTGATCGGCCCATCGGGCCTTTTGCATAGGCCTGACCCCAACAAATTGGCCATTGTCTATAAGTGCATTAGATTATAGGTCTAGTCACTGCCCTTCCTCGTTCTACCATATTTGCACTTAGCACCATGGGTCTTATCCCATTAATTAATTGCACACTCGATGTGCTTGCTACTTTTATGAATTGTATTTAATGACTTGAGAATCATGATGACTATGACCTTAATCATGCTTCTTTATTTGCCCTTGTCTTGGACGTCTATTTTTTGTTTCCTCTCGTCTCTACCTCACTCGTGTCATTCTTGCCCATTAATGACTATGGTCGTGTAGCCTTTGCTCGCTTGACCACTATATTTCTACTTATTGATCATATCTTTTCTCATGTTAATGGTCTTAATGATCATCATGTTTCTATTTGCCTTTACCTTGCCTGCTTTATGAATTTCTAATTCTAATAAAAATAAAGTTATCATGCATGGTTGTTCTAGCTACAGATAGGTCAGCTTGCCAAAGCATACACATGACAATCCTGAAGTACTACATGTTTGCCAAGACATCTATTGTGGCCCTAAGATGGATGCATCAATCAGTAGTTGAGAATCTGGATATCAGCCACTTTACCAGAAGCAGTCTCTTCAAACAAAAAAACTGCATTAAGAGAGTTGTAAGTATTGAAAACCAATGAAGTTGCTGATATGGAAAGCCAAGAACACACATCAACAATTGGTAGCAGCTCATCAAGGAAGGAGAAAGAATGTTCCAGGGGAAAATAGAGAGAAATATTCTAGTGTATAATTTTTCATCTTCTTGTATATTTTGTTTGCTTGTGTAGCCATTTTCTTTCTTTTTTTGTCGAGGTTGTTAGCTGGGGAGGTAATGCAAAAATCTATACAATAGTAGTCATATTCTTTTATAAGCTTATATAAGCAGTCCTTTTGTACAAATAAATTATCAAGCAGGTAAAAGGGAAAACTTTCTTCCATACCTTTTTCCATCGCCTAGCATAGCCTCTATTGATTCCTCTTTACATTTATTTGCATTTCTTATATAGTATAAGATCTTGGCTATGGAAGATCCGAACTCAAGCAACCAAAATCAAAATCAAAACCTAAACTTAAACACTCATGACCCTACTCATCCAAGCAGCCCATATTTTATTGGAAGTAATGATGGTATTGGCGCCATGCTTGTCACTCATAGCTTGGATACCAATAACTATTATTCATGGGTTAGATCAATGAAGAGAGCATTACACATCAAAAATAAACTTGGCTTCATAGATGGAACCTTATGTGAACCTACAGATCCAAATGATCCCCTTATCGAGCATTGGTTATGCTACAATGACATTATGATTACCTGGATGCAGAATACTATGGTTGCGGATATCAAGTGCAGTACTGTGTATGCTAAGACAACATATCAACTTTGGCTTGAGCTGGAACAAAGCTTTGCTCAACAAAATGCACCTCAAATTTTTGAAATTAAGTAAGCTATTAACATGCTAATGCAAAGCCAGGATGCTGTAAGTATCTATTTCTCCAAGCTCAAAACCCTTTTGGATGAATTTTTAAACTATGAAGCCATTCCTAGTTGTAGTTGTGGAGGTTAAAAACTGTTGTTCAAAATCAGTAAAGTGATTGGGTCATGAAATTCAAATGGGCCTAAATGATTCTTACAAAGGAATCAAAGCTCAAATCCTTTTAATAAAACCTTTCCCTAGTCCTAATGAAGTGTACTATATAATGCAATAAGAAGAAAAAGGAGGAAAATATCCATAGAAAGACCTGTCCAAGATTCTATGGCTTTATTCACTAGAGGCATTATAAAGAAGGGGGTAAAACCAACAATTCCACACAAAAGAGGGATAAATACTACTGCACTTTTTGCAAGATTTTAGGGCACTCACTTGAGAGACGTTTCAAAGCTAACCCAAACAAACTAGTTTGCTCTCATTGTCAGATTCTAGGTCACACTATTTATCTACCTCTTCTAAACCTTTAACTGGTATATCAAAATGTTTATCTACCTCTTCTAAACCTTTAAATGTTTTAGAAATACCTTGGATAATTGATATAGGGGTAACAGATCACATGACTATTCCGTCTCAATGTTTTCTACTTTTCAAACCAAAATTTCCTATTCTGTTGTCTTACCTAATGGTGATGTTGCTCCTGTTACTCAAATAGGTATAGTAAAAATCACAAACTCCTTAATTCTTTATGATATTCTTTGTGTTTCTAGCTTTTCTTTTAGCTTGATATCTGCCAAAAAGCTGACTCAAACTCTCAACTGTTGTTTAACTTTCTTCTCTCATTTTTGCTACATTCAGGACCTTTTAGTTTGGAAAAAGATTGGCATGGGTGAGGTTAGGCAAGGGTTGTACCATATGTTACAAGATGATGAAGTCTCTTCTTTAGCTCTATTAGATGTCTTGATCAAATTAAATCTCCCATCTCTAATTCCTATTTTTGCATTAGTCATCAAGGATGATCAAAACTTTGACATTTGGCATTATAGGCTAGGACACTCTTCTTATTCTATTTTTAGTATGAATAATGATGTTCAGTTTTCGAAAGAATCTAGTGATAAGCTTTGCTCCATATGTCCTCTAGCTAAGCTTCACAAATTACCTTTTCCTGTAAGTTTACACAAA
Source organism: Carya illinoinensis (assembly GCF_018687715.1). Lineage (NCBI taxonomy): Eukaryota > Viridiplantae > Streptophyta > Magnoliopsida > Fagales > Juglandaceae > Carya > Carya illinoinensis. Next base: position 14,717,683 of record NC_056755.1, read on the forward strand.
ATAGAAAAATGTTTTCAATTAATACACTGTGATATTTGGGATCCTTGCAATGAAATAGAAAGTGATGGTTCTAGATATTTTTTTACTATTGTAGATGATTTCAATAGATGTACTTGGGCCTTACATGCTAAAACTTTAATCTAATGCCATTGCAACTATTCAAAATTTATGTGCCTAATTTGAAACCAAAGTACAAATCATTTGAAGTGATAATGAGGGGAAATTCAATATGAGTGATTTTTATCTTTAAAGGGGCATTTTACACGAAAAGACTTGTATTGAGACACCCTAACAAAATGTTGTTGTAGAAAGAAAACATCAACATATTCTAAACACTGCTAGGGCCTTGAAATTCCAAAGCGGCATCTCTCTAAAATATTGGAATCGTTGTTTTTTAACTGCTATCCATCTCATAAATGGAACACCTTCACCCATATTAAATGAAAAAAGCCCTTATCAAGGTCTATTCAAGAGGAAACTTGATTACAACCATTTCAAAGGTTTTTGGTTGCTTAGCTTTTGCTACAACCATTGTTAACAGAAGGCACAAGTTTGACCCTAGAGCAAAAGGATGCATGTTTATAGGGTATCCCTTTGGAATCAAAGGTTACACTTTGTTGGATCTTGAAATCAAGAATATTTTTGTCTCTAGGAATATTGTTTTCTATGAAAATGTTTTTCCCTACAAAGAAATCCTCACTAATGTTCAAACCCAACCAGATCAAAGATATGCCAGTTTTACTCAAATTCTTACCAATTTTACACAACCAACCCCACAAGAAATAGAGACAAATACTCAAATTGTAATTTTTGAAGAAGAAACCTCAGAAATCTCTAATCAAAGTGAACCTGATAAGAACCTTAACATTTGTAACTCACTTAACTCGCAGATCAATGAGATTTCTGAAGGGCACCTCCTCACTTGCAGGACTTCATATGTCAATAGGCTGCCACTCTTCACTCATCTCAAGTTTTGGACAAACAAAAGGGTCAAAACTCCTTAGGTAATCCTTTTCCTCTCAGTAGCAGTATTTCCTATGAAAAATTGTCCACTGCACACAAATCCTTTGTTGTTTCCATTACCTCTCAATCTAAGCCTAAAAATTACCAAGAAGCTAAGAATTATCCTAAATGGTGCATAGCCATGAAAGCTGAGATTGAGGCTCTTAAACTTAATGACACTTGGGTTTTTACTGATTCGCCTCCTGATAAGGAAGCCATTGGGTGCAAGTGAGTGTATAAGGTTAAGTTCAAAGCTAATGGGAGTGTGGAGAGATTTAAGTAAGACTAGTGACAAATGGGTACACCCAAAAATAAGGTCTTGATTACCATGAGACCTTCTCACCCATGGCTAAACTAATTATTGTGAGAACCTTGTTAGCTGTAGCAACAATAAAAGGATGGAATATTTATCAATTTGATGTGAATAATGCATTCTTGCATGGTGAGTTAGATGAAGAAGTGTATATGGAACTCCCCTTGGGTATTCTAATGGTAATAGCAAGAGGGCATGCAAACTTAAGAAAAGTTTATATAGATTGAAACAAGCATTCTGACAGTGGTACTCTAAGCTGTCCAAATTCATTGTTGAACAAGTGTACACTCAATCTAAAGCTGATTACAGTTTATTCACCAATAAGAGCAACAATTCATTCACAACTATTTTAGCATATGTAGATGATATTATTGTGGCTGGTGATTGTATTGACACCATCAATCATCTAAAAGCTTTACTTCATGACAAGTTTAATATCAAGGATTTGGGAAAGTTGTAGTACTATATTTCTTGGGATTGAGGTGGCCAGGTTTGAGCATGGCATTCACATATGCCAAAGGAAATATGTTCTAGACATTCTAAGTGATTCAGGGACCATTGGTTATGCACCTGCTAGGATCCATATTGATCAAAACATGAAGTTAAGTAAAGCTGAATGAGAGTTGCTTCCAGAACCAACACTTTACAGAACGTTGGTTGGTCGTTTGCTATATCTAACAATAACAAGATTAGATATTTCATACCCTGTTTAGTTATTGAGCCAATTCATGGATAGTCCTTGGGTTGTACAGTTGCATGTAGCACATAGAATTCTAAGATACCTCAAAAGGTCTCCAGGCCAAGGATTTTTTTATCTCATAAATTCAAAGCTACGTTACATGGATATAGTGATTTAGATTGGGGTGCTTGTTATGATACCAAAAAAACTTTTATAGGATATTTTGTTTTGACTGTAGAGTCATTGGTATCTTGGGAATCTAAAAAGCAGCAGGTGGTTTCTAGGTCTTCTTCAGAGGCAAAATATAGGGCTATGGCAAATTTGTGTTGTGAATTAACTTGGCTTAGATATTTGTTTAAAGAATTGTAAGTAACACATTCTCAAGCTGCCATTTTATATTGTGACAATAAGTTTGCTGTAATTGTAGCCACAAATCCCATCTTTCATGAAAGGACCAAGCACATAGAGCTTGATTGTTATCTAATCCGAGACAAAATACAAGATGGAAGCATTGTCACTAAGCATGTCTTGAGCAAATCACAGATTGCAGACATGCTTACCAAAGCTTTGGATTCTCAAAGTTTCTACTCATGTATGCTCAAGATGGGAGCAGTTGATATCTACTCTCCATCTTGCGGGAGGCTATTGAAAACTAATGAAGTTATTGATATGGAAAGCCAAGAACACACATCAGCAATTGGTAGCAGCTCAACGAGGAAGGAGAAAGAATGTTCTAGAGGAAAATATCTGTGACTCTCAGATGGGACAATCCAAAAGGACCTTATAGAACTGCAAGGAGAGTAGCTCTTCTTCGGGTAAGATTCCACAATCCCCTCGTTGCCTGGTGGGGTTGGGGAAGAACCTTTTGAAGTAATGAGAGAGTCCCCCAAAGCTGTGCAAGACTGGCTATATAAGGGTTGGCCCAAACCTGTTGAAAAGGGTCAGTGCTGCCCTTCCCATATGGGAAAGAAGAAGAAGGTATGACCTAATAAGGCGGTACAAACACCACCGCCTTCTTCGGTGATGACGACTTTGGCCACTAAATGAGCACCCACACAGAAGTTTGCCCTAGAAGGAGTATAGGCATTTCATCAAAGTCAACTTTGGTGGGAGACTCCCTCTTGTGTTTCTTCCCCTTCCCCTTCACCGACGGACTAAGGGAATGCCTTTGGACCTAAGGGAGAATCGCCTCAAGAGAGGTAGGTACCATTGAAGGCTGCTGTCATCCAACAAGGCCTCGAAGAAAACATCATCCAGATAGGCCTTCGCCCAAGCCCAAATGATCTCAATGCGAATGATTTCCTCAGGAGTAACCTTGGGCCTATCACTTTTTTCATCCCTCACGACCCCTTGGTTGGCTCGAACATGGTAGTTGCATCAATTAACTTGCCCAACCGAGAACGTCCATACTTTGCTAGACATAAAAAAGAAGCGTCAACTCTATCCCTTCATCTTGTTGTATTGTGGCTCTAAACGAACCAACACTTGGATGGAATGGAAGCTACAGGTGTTCCTAATTTGCTTTAGAAGGTTGTGCATTAGGAGGAACTCGCAAGCAGTAAGATCAGTGTTCCCACTTTGCAACACAATACCAAGATCCTCCATGCATTTGAGTGGAGTTGGGCAAGTGCCAAACTTAGGAAGTCCAGCATGTCATGGATTGGATTACAGAAAGGCAGCCTAACATCACTGGAGAACATGCCAGGGTACAAAGCCACCTTTGACGAATACCCTTTGGAGTCTAAGACGCCTTCTTCTGAGGACAGCACCTCCAACTCAAACTCACTGAGAGTCACCACCAACTACCACGAGAAGCCGTCTAAATTCTATGCCTCACTACGGACCTTGTATTGGTCTAGGTCCCTAGGGGTTCATGAGGGGCCAAAAGGCTTGGCTAACTTAGAGTTTTTAGGAGCGAGATGTGAAAAGTTCTTTGGAACCATGAAAATGTAAAGACTAAGGAAAGGAGGGCAAAACACACATAGGAAGAAGCTTGAAAAGAAGGGAAGGGAGATCGAAGAAACTCTAAGAAAGGAAAAAAAAGGCAAAGTGGGCTCCAACAACAAATGGGGGGGGGGGGGACATAAATTGACCCCTGGCAACTGTTGGCATCTCAAGTTCGTGGGAACGCACAGACCCCATGAAGCCAGCGAGTCCAGCATGAATCTTGTGACACGTACTGTATGATCAATGCTAAGGGAATGGAATGGATGCAATTAAATACTGAATCAATCGTAAAAAAATGTACCAATAAAGTTGGGAGAATAACCATCGCACTACACAATTAATGACAAAGAACCAAGCAAATATGACTAAGAACCTAACACATAGAAGGGTCGGGAAGGTAAAAGGTTGCCCATTCCAAAGGAGGGGGAGCTCAACGATTGCTAGAAAATGATAACACGAAGACAAAGGCAACAAAGGAATTCCCATTGGACTAGTCCTATAAGAATTAGCAGGGTAATTGCAAGGAGATTTCCCCATACTAAAAGCCCAAAAGGCTAGCCTATACAAGGAAAGCCTAACCTAGTTGGATAGCCCCTCGGCCTGTTAAAGTCGCCTGGCCCAAGAGCTAAAGCTAACCTATGACTACGATGCCTAGCACCTGATGACTTGACCAAGCAGGTGGGTGAGAAATATGGGGAACCCTTGATCTTCTGTCAGGAAACATAGAGAGGGCTGACATGCACCTGTGGGATAAAGAGGTCAGGAAATCATGCCGCATTAATGACACCGATCATAGGACTCCACAACACATTAATTGTGCCACCTCAGGAGACATGTTGTATTAGAGGATTTTGACTAGGCGAATAGTTGAGGGGACATATACTCCCTAATGGAGGGTATGGGCTGCCCCCCTCAGAAAGCTATTATAAAAGCCGATCTCCAGGCGTGAAGAACCTTCACTAATTCATCAACACTCTTGCACAAACTACTAAGGAGATACTAACTTAAGCATCGAAAAATCCTCGACCTCCACCAAGGCCCCTAACTCTTTGTGTTTTCTTTAAGTGTGTAGGTGAAAGATTGAAAGCCCAAGTTTCTGGATCTCGGCCTATAGGTGTACAAAACACGACTTTAACAAGAGTTTTTTGTTTATAATTATTAATTAATATGTAAATCTCTTTGGTATATATGTGAAACCTTTCGTAGCCTGGTGATTTAGATAAAGTGTTATGTAGCTAAAAATAATTTTAAAGGTTTAACAACCAAAGCATCATATAAGTTTACCAAATGGCACTAGTTAGAGGTTGTAAATTAAACTGACATCATCCTTTCTTAATTAATCAATTTTAGCATTTTAAGGCCTCGTTTGGATAGTGTGATGAGATGATTTGTGAATAGAAGTGAAATAGTCTATAAATAATAGTAAAATGATTTGAGTTGAGATGTTTTATAGGTTTTGGGGAATGAGAGAGAAAAAATTGAATAAAAATCTTATAAGGTTAAAATATTGTTAGAATATTATTTTTGTTTTAGGATTTGAAAAAGTTGAATTGTACTTTTTTATAATTTGTTTGAAAGTTTGTGAAAGTTATAATGCTTAGGTAATGATTAAATGAAAAAGTTGAAGATTTAAAATTGAAAAATATTTGTATTTGTTGTGTTTGAATATTGACATAATATGGGATGAGATGAGATGTGATTTGATGAGATAAAATGAGATAAGAGGCATTTTCTATCCAAACTAGGGCTAAGAGTCTCATCACCTGCATATGAAAAGTACATCAACCATGCATGCATTGTTCTCATTGTGTGTTTTTAATGATTTTTTACTTGATAATTTTATTGATTTTGTGCATGTTATAAAGGTGCGAATACAAGCTGCTTTGTGCATTATAAAGATATTGATTCCTAACTTTAGAATTGTTTTAAAGTGAAAAGAGAAGCATAAGCCACCTAGAGGTGGCAAAGCAACCTGCATCATGCGACACATGCGTGCTAGCAAGGGCAATGGACTTTGGACGCTATGACGCACACTTAGCACTTCGTATATACACATCATTGTGAGGAGCTCTAAATTTATTTTGAAAATATTAAGTGTTGTCTACATTTGTTATACAACACAAATCTAGTTGTTTTCTAATTGTTTAAATGTATCATAATTAACAAACATTTTAAAATTCGAAGACATTATGATGCAAATTATGATTAGCAATAAATGGGTTATTTGATGACCATTACGAAGGATTTCAAGTCATTATGTTATAATTTATGGTCACCATTAATATAGGATTGCCATATAATTGATCTATTTAATTTTTCAAAGAAACTAAGCAAACAAGAATTTTCAGAAGGGGTGTTTTGAATTGTTCTATAAAAGGTGTTGTTAGAATATTACACAATTCTTAGAAAATATTCATAATATTCTAATATGTATGGTAATTGTGATATCCCGTTTTTGCATGTATTTTCACTGAAGGAGCTTTTTAATTTAATTACTATATTAGTTCTTTTATTTTAAATTATTGTATTTTAATTGATTTTATTTTAGTTTGATGTGGTGTTTAATTTATTTTAGTCGTTTTATGGTTTTTAAAATCGTTTTCGTCGAATCAGTTTTTGGACTTCGGAGGTGAGGATTGGACCTCATTTCTTTTCTCCATCTTTTCTTTTCTCCTTTTCTTTTTCCCTTTTTCGTTTTTTCTTTCTCTTTTCCTTCTTTTTTTCTTTCTTCTTCTTTTTCCTCTTCTCCCCCTATGCGCACGACCCAGGCCCCCCCATTTCTGTCTGTTTCTTCCACCGCCCAGTTCGCCATCATCCCGCTGCAGTGCAGTGCACCACCCCCACCGGTCGACTCCCCTCCTGCCGATGATCACGTCCCTCAATTTTCAGGCCAACCTGTGCAGCCGTTAGCCGCCACGCACGGCTGGAAGTCACGGCACCTTCTCTCCCTCTCTTTGTCGCCGGTTGCTTTCTCAGCCCAGAACCACCGCTCGTTGGCAACGTGGCCAGCACCACCCACCCAAAAACTTCCCCCTCTGGCCGGCGCACCTCCCTACCAAATCTCACCTCCATCCAAGCCACCGTTTGTCGCCTAGAGCCCATCTAAGCCACACGGTTTTTAGCCATTTCCAGGGCCTTCGCTCCACCTCCGGCCACCATCTTTTTACCACTTCATCCTTTACCTCTTGCCATCCTAACCCACCCATTTCCAACCCCGATCCATTGCCGAAGTAGCTCCCACGAGCTCAACTCCGATCTGCCCCTTTTTGCACTTTCACCGCCATTTCCACCGCCACCCACGGCCAAAACTCACTTCCATTAGCCTCATAAACATCTCTAGACCATTTCTTATCAATTTCATATCTTGATTTATCCCTGTTCAAAAGTGGGTATTTTACAACCCACGACCACAGTGTAAAATACACTGTTACATTACTTCTTCTCCGCCGTTTGCAATGTCGTGATCCTTCAAAAAATACCTTATAGCGCTGTAAGTATTTTTCAAACTCTATTTTAGATTTAAATATATTTTTTCTCTTACAATAAATTATTGGACTGGTTGGTTGATTCAGGACTGAGTCCGAGGAGTTCGGGGGTCGGATGGATTGAGGACGAAATTGTTTGGTTGATGTTGATATTTGTTTAAGATATTTGTGCCTTGATTTTTGTATTGTTTAGTGCACGCATGTTCATGTTTAAAAAGGGAAAATCAGGTTTTCATGTAGTTGCATTCATGTACATGTGTTGAAACTTAAAAACTGGCCTTTCAAGAGAGAAATGTTTTTGGTATATGTGAATGATTAGATTGACTGGTTTGAGTCAGAGGCACGTGTAGGGATGGTGGTAAATAGGGACGGTGGTAGAATCCCGTCTATGGTTCCCGCCTACGGTGCACGTGGCGTAGGGATGGTGGTAAGCAGGGACGGTGGTAGAATCCTGCTTGTGATTCCCGCCTACGATGCACGCGTAGGGACGGTGGTGAGCAAGGATGGTGGTAGAGTCCTGCCTACGATTCCCGCCTATAGTGCTCTGATGGTTTGGTTTTGGGCCATTATCGGGGATAATGGCGAGGTTATGTTTTGGGCCAAAATGGGATTTTGGCGTGCGTGGAAAAATGAGGTTTTTATGGGACATGTGCATTTGCATTCTTTCATGCATATTGTTGAGTTTGATATGCTTTTATCTTGTGGTGTTTGGATCTTTACTTACCTGCGGCACCATTTTGGTACCGTAGATTTTGATGCAGAGATCGAGGAGGAGGAGGAGGCTCCGCCGGAGTATTGATTTGGAGTTTATGCCTTGTAGTTTGGTTTGAAACAATATTAGTGGCTTGTAATATTTTATTATGTATGTTTTGAACGGGTTTGTATTAAACTAAGAAAAATTCTAGTACTTAGTTATGAGACTTTTGCTATCCGCTGCGTGTTTTTGTTTGTACACTTGTTGCATATACACACACTTGGCACTTGGCGATAGGGTGGTGACCAGTGATGTCATCATCCCGACGTCTCGATTTCCACGTATCCATACGTGGGATTTGAGGGCGTCACAGGTAGTATCAGAGCGGTTTAGTTCTGGGTAAAACCATATGTCCCGTATGTATAGTACCAGAAAGTTTTTAAAGTTGTGTTTTAAAATTTATTTTAAGTAAAGTTGCTATTTGATTTGTTTTATTTGATTTGAATTTATTTGAGCTAGTTTGCTTGTATTTATTTATTTAGTTATGTTATTGCATGCTAGTTTCTTTTTATTTTCTTGTTATGAGGTTTCTGCTTTGGTTTTGGTTTTATGTTGTTAGTTTTATTCGTTTCTTAAAGGGGGTCAAAGATTGTGTTGTGGCAAGAAGATGGTTAGGCCAAGAAAGTCTACTCAAAAGCCTCGGGACGATACGCTGAGAGATGATGCTATAGCCTAAGCGCTAAGGCAAATGACTGAGTTCATGCAGCAAAATTTTAGGCCACAACAACGAGGGCCTAGTGGAGTGGTGCAAGCTGGATGCACCTATGAGCGTTTTTTAGCGCATAGAACTCTACCCTTCACGGGAGAAGATGACCCACTTCGGACTGGAAAGTGGGTCAGGGATTTAGAAAGAACTTTTGAAGTATGTGGTTACACTGAGGCACAACAAGTAATTTATGCCAGTTATCTGTTGCCAGGTATCAGAGCCCTTGATTAATGCCAGACTCAATTCTATAGACTATATCTTTTAAAATTGTTCTGCTAACTTTACCTCTCACAAATTTTTTATATCTTCCCTTCGGTCGAGTAGCCTTCACAATTGGAACATGAAGATTTTTAGATGCATCGTTTTCAATGCCTATTTTAGGCAAGTTCTTCTCAATGCCTATTGGCTTGTAATGGTAAGCCCGGTGAGCATGTTCCCAATATAGTAGTGGGGACCATGTATGAAAAGGTATCTCGAAGTCCCTTCACGTTATTTTTCTGTTGTCTTCTTCCCCCCTTTTGGGGGTTCTCACTCTGTAAGTGAGTATATTCTTTGTTGAGTGGAATTACATATGTGAGTGTGTGAGAATCTGGTATCAAAGAAGTTGGATCCACAATGAGTATCACAAATGATGGAAGGAACCAAAATGGGATTTGAGTGCTTATTAGGGATTTGAGACTTTGAGTTCTAATTTGGCAAGGGAAAGAGGGAGAAAAGTTGATCGACAGTTTCAAGTAATTTACAAAAGTACCATTCAATTAATTTTCAGACCGAAATTACCATTCCGATCAAAATGCCACAATCCAACTATAGTGGTTCGACACCAGTCAGAATGGTTGAAATTTGACCCAGGGCAGAATAGTAGCCTACATCGTACCACTTACTGTTCCAGCACAAAACATTTTGATCGTTTTGGCCTAAACCGAACGAATTTTAAAAACTTGGTGCAATTACATATGTGAGTGTATGCCAATCTCGTATCAGAGAAGTTGAATTCACAGTGAGTATCACAAAGGGCAAAAAGAACCAAAGTGAGTCAATTACATGAAGGACTAGCATCTCTAAAAAAATTGACAGATTCACAATTCAAGATAACTAAGAGTCAGGTTTTGGAATTGAAAAGGTAGTTTGATGTGGTTGTCCAACAATTGGCAGCTCTCACAGTGGAGATGCAAAGATGGAACCAAGAAGCTTCTCATGGGGAGACATCCTAGGAGATAGGAGGAGTCTTTTGAACCTAAGGGAGACGCATACCCAATGTCAATAAAAATTGATTCCCCTAGTTTTAATGGTGAAGTCCCTGATGGTTAGTTATAAAAGGCCAATCACTTCTTCACCTTGTACAACACCCTACCACAACACAAGTTTAATGTATGCTACCTTCCACTTGCAAGTACAAGCATTAGTATGGTTCCAAGACCTGAAAGAATCTAGAAACCTGAGCCACTAAGAAGAATTTACTAAGGCATTATGAACTAGTTTTGGGCCAAATTCCTATGATGATCCCATGGATGTCCTAACCTCTCTCAAGCAGAGTTGTTCTATTGAGGATTACAAATCTATGTCTAAGGCCTTATCAAATCATTTAAGGGGAGTATCATATTCTTATAAACTGAGTTGGTTCCTTAATGGGTTGAGATTGCCAATAAGAATCTTGATACCTTACTCACAGCCTAAAGTCTCAAAAAGAGTTACTAATGGTGAAAAAATTGTGAGTGAAGGTAACTGTGGTGAGATGAAGTTTAGGGTGCAGGGCAACATGTTTTCCACGTAGGTGCATGTACTAGTGCTGGCTAGATGTGACATGGTGTTGGGGGTTCAGTGATTGAAGGAGTTGGTGTCAATTCTATGGGACTTCTTGGATCTATCTATGAAGTTCCAATATAATGGAAGGATAATAAGCCTTAATGGACCTAAGCATAATGCCTAGATTGAAGAAGGGAATCCCAACCAGAACAACAAGTTGGAGAAAAGGGGGTTGCTACTCCAGTTAATAGAAGAGGAACAGATTCCATGGCTAGAAAAACTACCCCAACCCCTCTTGACCCTATTAAACCAATATAGTAATGTGTTTGGTGAACCAAAAGGCTTGCTCCTAAACCAAAGCCAAGTTCATGCAATTACCATGTTGCCTAACACACCCCCAGTTCTGTAAGTCCCTATATATACCCTTATTTTGAAAAGGATGAAATATAAAAGATTGTGAGGGAGCTACTGAGCACTAGAGTAATTCAATCTAGCCAAAGCCCTTACTCATCTCCTATTCTACTAGTAAGAAAGATTGCTGGATCTTAGAGGATATGTGTGGATTATAGGTGATACTCACCAAATAATGCTTCTGAGTATAAAAGCATATTTAAAATGCAAAGGGAGCTTCCAAGGTTATTTCCACAAGGACAACTATATCAACATAGTCAATCAAGCAAAGGTTCGAATGCAAATCAACAAAAAAAGAATACGGTCAAATAGATTTTCCTTTGTTGAGTGATTTTGGTGTAATCTACTGAGAAAGGAGAATGGGCTATGTGCGCTAAGTTTATACAAAATGTTGGATAAATTGGTGATTTGTCATTAGAAGTGAGGAGTTGTCATGAATCTAGAAATACTAACATAAAATTGGATTTGCAACTTTAATTCTCAAAAAGTGGGTTGACAGAAAGGCAAGTAATACAAACGTAGTTTTAGAGCTTTAAAACCGAGACTGAATTTCTTCAGAAAGTAAACATTAGGGGGTTGGAGTTTCCTCAACCATCAAGTTGTTGGTCACTAGGTACATCTACTTGTGTTAAATCAATTAAAACATTAACACTTAAATCAAACAGACATTCATACTCAAATTAAAGCACCAAAAGAAATAAACCCCTCACGATATTGACATCCTCTTTCATTTCAAGATTCTTAGGCTGATGGATCCTTGATTATTTCAAGGTCTTGTTGTGCTGTGACCTACAATAGGTCAAGAACAAGAGATTCTTTCAAACTAACCATGGATAGTGAATGAAAATATAGAGACAGACATAAGCTAAGTATCCAGCAACAAACAACATTCAAATAGAGTGAAGAAAACCTCATTCCCTGCAACCCTAGTTGCAAAAATTAGCCTTGAATCATCCTGTAAAGGATGATTCCAAGACCCTATCAAGACCCTAATAGAGTAATGATTTTGGCAAAAACTGAAACAAATGAAAAACCCTAAGGCTGATACAAAACTAATGCCCTTCACCCTTGTGCCTCGGCTTCTTTTATTTCCTCCTCCCTTCATCTCTCTTTCTCTCTCTTCTAACTATTGCCTTCTCCTTCTCGATTCTACCCTTTGGAAGCACATCCCTCTTTCTCGAATTTTCCTTTGTGATACTACGAGCTCTTCCTTTCTTCTAATGCAGTGTAGGTTTGAGTGGGATAGTGGAATGGGCCTTTCAAGGCTAGGCCAAGTAATTGGTTTAGTTTTCAAGGTAAGGTTGGGCTTGAGTGTAGAGCTAGGCCTTCGTACCTACATGTAAAACAAAATTGTTAGCCCATGAAAAGGTACCTAAATATCGCTTAAACTTACAGTCCAAGAGGCAAGACCCTTTTCCTCAACATATAACATTTAATCACACTTATAAAACTATTTAGCAACAAATTAACTCACTTTTAAACAGGTATTTTAATCAAAATATCTTGACAATCACACCCCCCAACATACCTTTCACTTGTATCTTAGCAAATGAAGTGTTTTGTTACAAACCATAATGTCCCTAATTTTCTCAACTAGACCCATTTCCTCCCCTTCATAAGTAGGACTCACCAGTCAGACAATGCTCAAGAATACCAAAGCTAATTTAACTAGACATTTAGTTTCGAAAAGGATTTTATGCACTAAATTGTCTAGTAACCAAATTAAGTAAGTATCCAAAAAGTGAGTGCTGCTGACTACTGAGTGTTATAATAGTGAGTATAGATTCCAAGGTTGACCACTAGAAGTCATTGATTGTCTCATCCATAGTAGCTATCCAAGTGGGACCCTAAAATCTTACTCTAATTCAAAACCATTGTAATAGTGGATTTCACGCTACTACACTTTAAAAGATCTTTACATACAAAGGATCCAAAAGCAGGCAACCTTTTCTATTACACTAAGTTTATTATACTCATATGACTTTTGTTTTTTAGATCCCTAGCTTGTCCCTTTTCTCAAGTATTGTCAAGTACTACATTAGCATTCTTCCTAATCCAATAGGATATGGTTCATTAGAGACTTAAATAACTGCTTAGTCTAATTAGTTTAATAACCATGAAGTGTTGTTCCAAGTAGTCTAGGTGTAAATGGTGGCAATACTCAGCAGAAAATCCTTAAATGAAATACAAATTGTTCTAGGTTGAAAGGACATGCTAAAATTAAAAAACCCCTATCTTGAGCCAAATTTCTGCAAGCTTCCTAATTTCATCAAGTCTAATCAAGGCATTCAAAAGAGATCAAATAAATAAATAAAGAGAGAGGAAGAAAGGAAGGAGCCAATTTTGCTATTTGTATAACAATCATTGACAATGCTTCTGGTGGTTCATGACGGTATGCAACACTAAGATTCACTGCATGTAAAACTGAAATTAAATCCCCACCCCCAACTTAAAATAAGCATTGTCATCAATGGTACAGAATAAGTAGAGTAAGATCATTACCTGAGTAAGGTCAGATGAACAAAGAAAAATGCACAGAAAAAAACTACAACCAAAAGAAATAGCCTTATTAACATGTTTAGGTAATGGAAAACTTTAATCAACTAAAAAAGAAATGGGATCAAGGAAGTTCAAAGTGGTTTTCTCAGGTGAAAAGGTTGAGAAAAATGGTTTGAGGCTCTGGCCATTAACTGTAAAGGTGTTGCCCTTCTGTGGTTTAAGAAATTACATAGTTCCATGAGGAAAAATAGATTTTACCAACTATGGTCCACTCCATTGAGATTTTAGCTTCCCAGGAAGTAAATACAGTCGAGAGTTGTATAGCAGCACCTAGTGGTCTGGGTGGAAGGACTTCCTTTGGATATGTTTGTCATGAAAATGTTTCATACGATCCTTAGACAATTTGAAATTGTCACAAGCATCCCTTTTGAGTTCCTCTAGTTCAACAATCTACAACTTCCTTATTGAACTAGCTTGGTTAGTGCCAAAGTTAAACTGTTTAATGGCCCAATATGCTCTATTCTCTAACTCTACAAGCAAGTCACATGCCTTACCATACACCAACCTATATGGTGACATTCCCATAATTGTTTTATAAGCAATTCTATATGCCCAAAGTGCATCAGACAACCTTATAGACTAGTCCTTCTTATTAAGGTTAACAGTTTTCTCAAGAATATGTTTTATTTCTCTATTGGCTAGTTCAGATTGACCATTGGTCTGATAATGGTAAGGTGTGGAAACTTTATGATGGATCCCATATTTTTTCATCAAAACAACAAAAGGTTCATTGCAAAAATGGGTTCCATTATCACTAATTATGGTTTTTGGAATACCAAACCTCGCAAAAATATTTTCTTTAAGAAATTTTAAAGCAATATGATGGTCACAATTTCTGGAAGGTATGGCTTCAACCCATTTTGACACATGAACAGTACACTAAATGATAAGGAATCCAAAATATGAGGGAAATGGTCCCATAAAGTCTATGCCCCAACAATCAAAGATTTCTAAAACTACAATGGGTTGCATTGGCACCATGTTTCCTTTGGTAATCCTCTCAAGCTTTTGATAAGGTTCACAAGATTTAGAAAAGATGTAAGTATCTTTGAACATAGTTGGCCAATAAAACCCACTCTATAAAATTTTTGCCACAATTTTGTGGGTTGAATAGTGCCCACCACAAGCCTCAAAGTGACAAAAAGTAAGAATGGTAGAGAATTCATCATTAGGAACACATTTCCTAATTATTTGGTTAGAGCAATATTGAAAAAGGTAAGGATCATCATAAAAGAAAAACTTACCCTCAACTTTCATTCTTTTGATGTCCTGACTTGTGCAGTGCGCTGGGGTTTAACCTGTCACTAGAAAATTTACTAAGTCAGCATACCAAGGTAATACACAGATTGAAAACAAATGCTCATCAGGAAAAATTTAGAAATTTGAGGAGTTTGAATAGTTGAGTTCAATGTAAGTCGAGACAGATGGTCTGCCACAACATTTTCCACCCCCTTCTTTTCCTTTATTGTGATGGTGAACTCTTATATCCATCTGATGAGCCTTGGTTTTGCATTCTACTTAGTTAACAAAATTTTAAGTGCAACATGGTCAGTAAAGATAATGACAAGGGAACCAAGCAAATAAGTCCTAAACTTCTCTAAGGCAAACACTATAGCTAGCAGTTCCTTCTCTGTAGTAGAGTAATTTTTCTGAGCACTATTCAAAGTTTTGCTGGCATAGTATATAACATAAGGCAGTTTATTCTTTATCCAGCCCAGTGCAACCCCAACAACAAAATCACTAGCATCATACATTATTTCAAAGGGTAATGTCCAATCAGGAGATTGAATTATGGGGGCAATAGTGAGAAAAGTTTTTAACTGGGTAAAAGCATTCTGACATTCTTCATTCCACGTAAAATTAACATCATGCATCAATAAATGGCATAGCAATTTTTAGATCAAATTGAAATTTCTAATGAATCTCTTATAAAAACCAGCATGGCCTAAATATGATCTAATGTTTTTTACACTTTTAGGCACATTTAGCTTTGAAATTAGTTCTACCTTAGATTTGCCAGCCTTAATACCCCTTGTAGACACAATGTGCCCAAGGACTATTTCCCATTGTACCATGAAATGACACTTTACCCAGTTTAACAGTAACTGCTTTTCTTCACATCTGGCATAAACAACTTTAAGGTTAGTTAAACATGAATCAAAATTTTTTTCCAAATACTAAGAAATCATCCATAAAGGTTTCAATTGTGCCATCAATTAAGTCACTGAAAATGCTCAACATACATATCTGGAAAGTGGTAGGGGCATTGCATAGGCCAAAAGGCATTTTTTTTTAAGGCAAAAGTCCCAAAAGGGCAAGTAAATGTGGCATTTTCTTAGTCCTCAGGGACAATTTCAATTTGGTAATACCCAAAATAACCATCCATAAAACAATAAAGCTCATGCCCAACGGGTCAAGGAAAGGCAAAGGAAAATGGTCTTTTCTAGAAGCTGCATTCAGCTTCCTATAGTCTATACTCACTCACCAACCAAATGTCATTTTATTAGGTATTAATTCCCCTTTGTCATTTTTAACCATAGTGACACCAGATGTTTTTGTTACCACTTGAAAGAGACTTACCCATTGACTATTTCTATAGGGAAAATAATACCTATATCTAACAATTTCAGGACTTCTTTTTTAACTACTTCCTTTAGTGTAGAATTTAATCTCCTTTGCATCTCTCTAGAAGGTTTGGCCCCTTCCTCTAAATAAATTCTATGAGAGCAAGTCAGGGGGGTTTATGCCTTTCATGTCAACCACTCAATGGCAAACTTATGCTGCACGAGCACCTTAAATAGCTTACCCTCTTGCTCAATAGTGAGCTGAGATGAGATTACAATTGAAAAAGTGTTCTCAGACCCCAGATAAGCACACTTCAACTCTATTGGTAGGGTTTTTAATTCCAGTGTTGGAATTTCCTCACTTGAGGGCTTAGTTGACTCTAAAATGGAGGGAAAAGGTTCAAATTTAGGCCTCCATTGGGTATCACTTGGACTTCCTACAGTAAAAACAATAGAGACATCATTAGCATCATTTATCAAGAAATTATAAAAAAACTCATTAATAAACAAAAAAATATTCAAAGAGAATTGCTTCCAAAGCATTGACTTCATGCACTTCCTCCAATTCTTGGGGTTGCCTACACAAGTTAAAGATGTTCAATTCTAAAGTCATGTTGCAAAAACTTAGTTTTAAAACTCCACTCCTACAATTTATAATGGCATTAGAAGTTACTAAAAAGGGTCTTCCTGAAATCACTGGTGCAGAAGAAACATTAGTCTGAGCAGTCAGTTTCATATCAAGTACCACAAAGTCTACAAGATAGTAAAATCCATCAAATTGTACTAATACATCTTCTAGAACTCCCTTAAAAATTTTTATGAACCTATTAACCAACTGCAAAATTATGGAGATAAGTTTTAACTCACCCAATCCCAGTTGTTCATACACACTAAAGGGTAGTAGATTTACCCCTGAACCTAAATCAAGCAAAGCTTGGCCAATTTTTGAATTTCTTATAATGCAAGAGATACTGGGTGAACCAGGATCTTTGTATTTAAGGGGTGTGTGATTTTTGATGATGGAACTAACTTATTCAATGAGAAAAACTTCTTTTGAACATTTAGTTTTCTTTTGACAATGCACAAAGCTTTTTTGTGCATAGGCAAGGATTTGTGTGATGGCATCCAAAAGAGGAATGTTTACTCTAATTTGTTTGAAAATTTTCCAAAATCTCATAATTTTGTCTTTCTTTATGCAAGGAAATCAATCTTTGAGGAAATGGAGCAAGTATAGTACAAACACAATTTTAAGAGTTCTCAGCACTTAATTCACCATCTGGTTGTGAACTAATGTCCTTACCTGAGTTACCAATGCTAGGTTTAGGTTTATCCAAAATCTTACCACTCCTCAAGGTTGTGATGGCTTTCATAGCCTTCACATTGGCCCCCTCCACCAAGCTTTGAGGTTGGGGACCTTATGGGTTAGGTTGAGGTTGGGATGGAAACTTTCCTTTTTCCTGGGCACTCAAAAAGAGGCGGTCACTTTTGTGAGTGTCCCTCTAATATCATTTATGGCTTGAGAGTATTGGTTATTTATGGTTGCTTTGCCTTGCATGAATTGTTGGGGTTAACAATGAGCTGCTGTATGGATTCCTCCAAATTCTTTTTTTGAACGAAATGGGGTTGCTTGGGGTATTGTGAAGGTCTTTGGGGTGGTAGTGTATAAGGCATGTAAGGAGTTGGTGGTGTGGAGGAAGAAGTCTGCTGGCCATTTCTCAAATTGAAATTAAGGTGGCTTTTCCAACTTGTATTGTAAGTGTTAGAAAATGGTCTTGAATAATTCGTAGCAATCATATTAACAACATTAGGTTGATCTAATAATACTTCCTTAAAAGCAAGTATGGTGGGACATGCATTGGTACTATGCCCCTGATCCTCACATATTCCACATTTATCAGCATTTGAAGGTAAAACATGCATTTCATTAACCTTTTTTAGTTCAATGGACTCTAACTTCTTGCAAAATCAAAGTTAGCCTAGCATGCAAATCATCAACTTCCTTGAGGTTATATTTCCCACCCCTAGTTATGCTTCTCAAATTCTTAGACCTATCTCCAAAATCAGAGACATCTCATGACTGGGCATTCTTAGCTAAATAGTCAAAATATTCAAAAGCTTCTTCTAGTTCCTTGTTAAAGAACTCACCATTTCACATGATTTCAATAAATTGTCTCATTTTAGATTGCAACCCTTCATAGAAAAAGCTAATTACTTTCCAATGTTCATAAACATGATGAGGACAAGTATTCAACAAGTCTTTAAACCTTTCCCAACACTGATAAAAGGTCACTATCTTTTTGCCCAAAATTCACAATTTGCAGATTCAAAAAAAAAAAAAAAAATTCATAATTTGCCTTTTTAGGGCATTTGTTCGGTGCATGGGGAAATCTTTTTTAAGAAACTCAGTTTGCATGTCTTGCCAAGTTCCTATGGACCGCCTTAAAGAATTCAGCCATGTTTTAGCTTTATCCTTAAGAGAAAAGGGAAACAGTTTCAACCTTATCACTTCCTCAATACATGTCCTATCCATAAATGTAGAGCACACCTCTTCAAACTCTTTAATATACAAATAGGGATTTTCACATTCCATTCCATGAAAATGAGGGATCAGGAAATCATCCCAGGTTTAAAATTAAAGTTGTTTGCATTTAAAGGTGGTCCAAGAAGGGGGACTCATTCTAACAGGCTCTAAGTACTCTCTCAATGTCCTATTTTGATTCATGACTTCCTGATGCCCATTTTCCTCCATGTTACATAGATTCTCAGATGATGACTTAAAAGATATGGATGTAAACTCCATAGATAAAAATGATTCAGACCTAACTAATAGTGATGTTTGGTCTCTGGTCCAAATAGAAATCCATTCTTACAAAAGGAAAATCTAAGAACAAGTGTAAAAGTAAAAAAGAAAAGAAAAACAAACAATCACATAATCAATTAACAAAGGGTAGGAATCGTTACCTAATCTGTGAAGAGGTTCACAGATAACTTCTCTCTCTCTCTCTCTCTCTCTCTCTCTCTCTCTCTCTCTCTGTGCAAGAAAATTTATGTTTCACCGGTTGTCCCCAACAATAGTGCCAAAACTTGATACTCACCAAATAATGCTTTTGTGATGACCCGTTTTTACATGTATTTTCACTAAAGGCACTTTTTAATTTATTTAATATATTAGTTATTTTATTTTAAATTATTGTATTTTAAATTGGTTTTACTTTATTTGATATTGTGTTTAATTTATTTTAGTCATTTTACGATTTTTAAAATCATTTTCAGCGGATTAGTTTTTAGTTTCCGGAGTGAGGATTGTACCTCATTTCTTTTCTTTTCTTTTTTTCCTTTTGCCCTTTTCCTTTTTCCTTTTCCCTTTTCTTTCCTTCTTCTTTCTTTCTTTTTTCTTCTTCTTTTTCTCTTCTCTTCCCGTGTGCCCGAGCCTCCATTTCTCCTTCCCGTCGCCGCCTGTTGACCAGCCCAGACCGCTGCCGTCTGGCTGCCGTGTAGTACACCACTTCTACCATTCTCTTTTTCTCCCACCAGAGATCTCTTTCAAAGCCATCGGACCTACCGTTAGCCGCCACGCACGGCTGGAAGTCACGGCACCAGTCCTATTTTTCTCCCCTGTCGTCAGTTGCTTTCGTAGCCCAGAACCGCCGCTCGCCGGTGGCGTGGCCTACACCACCCACCCAGTTTTCTTCCCCTCTCACCGGTGAACATCCCCACTAAGTTTCACCTCCATCCAAGCCACCGTTAGCCACCACGAGCTCCTCCAAGCCACACAATTTTTCATCGATTCCGGCGCCATCGTACCACCTCCGGCCACCATCTCTTTACAGTTTCTTCCCCTACCTCTTGCCGACATAACCCACCCATTTTCGGCCTTGATCCGTTGCCGAAGCAGCTCCCACGAGCTCAACTTCGTTCAGCCCCTTTAAGCTCCTCCACCGCCATTTCCACCACCACCCACGGCCAAAACTCATTTCCCTTAACTTCATAAATATCTCAAGACCTTTCTCTATCAATTTCGTATCTTGGTTTGTTCCCGTTCAAAAGTGGGTAATTTATTACCCACGGCAACAATGTAAATTACACTGTTACGTTACTTTTCTTCCGCCGTTTGCAACGCTGCGAGGTTTCGAAAAATACCATATAGCGCCGTAAATATTTTCCAAACTCTACTTTTAGATTTAAATATATTTTACTATTACAATAATTATTGGATTGGTTGGTTGATTCCGGACTGAGTCTGAGGAGTTCGGGGGTCGGATGGATTGAGGATGGAGTTGTTGGGTTGATGTTGATGTTTGTTTGAGACATTTGTGCCTTGATGTTTGCTTTGTATAGTGCACGCATGTTCATGTTTAAAAAGGGAAAATCGAGTTTTTCGTGTAGTTGCATGCATGTACATGTGTTTGAAAAATGAAAGCTGTGTTGGTAAGCGAGAAATGATTTATGGTATATGTGAACGGTTGGACTGACCGGTTTGAGTCAAAGGCACACATAGGGATGGTGGTAAGCAGGGACGGTGGTAGAATCTCGCCTGTGATTTCCACCTACGGTACTCGCGTAGGGACAGTGGTGAGCAGGAATGGTGGTAGAGTTCCGCCTGTGATTCCCACCTACGGTGCTCACGTAAGGACGGTGGTGAGTAGGGATGATGGTAGAGTCTCACCTGCGATTCTCGCCTACAGTGCTCTAACGGTCTGGTTTTTGGGCCATTATCGAGGATAATGGCGAGGTTATGTGTAAAGGATACGTTTTGGGGCCAAATGGGATTTTGGCGTGCGTGGAAAAAATGTGATTTTATGGGATGTGAGCTTTGCATTCTTTCATGCATATTGTTTGAGTGTTATATGTTTTTATCTAGTGGTGTTTGGATTTTACTTACCTGCGGCACCATTTTTGGTACCGTAGATTTTGGTGCAGAGTTCGAGAAAGAAGAGGAGGCTGAGCCCGAAAATGCGGCTCCGCCGGAGTGCTGAGTTAAAGTCTATTCTTTGTAGTTGGTTTATAAAACAATATTTGTATTATGTAATATTTTATTATGTATGTTTTGAACAGCTTTGTATTAAACAAGAAAAATTCTGGTACTTAGTTTATGACTTTGCTATTCACTGCATGTTTTTTCGTGCACATTTGTTGCTTATACACATACTTGGCACACGTCATTAGGGTGGTGACCCGTGATGTCACCATCCGGACGTCTCGACTTCCCCATGTCCATGCGTGGGGATTTGGGGGCGTCACAGCTTCCAAGTATAAAAGTAGATTTAAAATGCAAAGGGAGCTTCCAAGGTCATTTTCATAGGGACAACAATATCAACATAGTCAATCAAGCAATAGTTTGAATGCAAATCAACTGAAAAAGAATATGGTCAAATAGATTTTCCTTTGTTGAGTGGGTTTGGTGTAAGCTAATGAGAAGGGAGAATGGGCTATGTGCACTGAGTTTATACAAAATATTGGACGAATTGGTGATTTTTCATCAGAAATGAGGAGTCATAATTACTCTAGAAATACTAAAATAAAACTAGATCTGCAACTTTAATTCTTGAAAAGTGGTTGATAGAAAAGCAAATAACACAAAAGCAGTTTTAGAGCTTTAAAACTGAGACTGAATTTGTTACCACTAGAAGGCAGGGTTATGGTTTCCTCAACCATTGAGTTGATGGTCACTCAGTGCATTTGCTTGTGTTAAATCAATCAAGACATTAACACTTAAATCCAAACAGACATTCATACTTAGATTAAAGTACCAAAAGAAATAAACCCCTCACCATATTGACATCCTCTTTCATTTCAAGACTCTTAAGCTGATAAATCCTTGATTATTTAAAATCTTGTTGTGTCGTGAGTCTACAACAGGTCAAGAACAAGAGGTCCTTTCGAAACCAATAGTTTTTAGTGAATGAAATATAGAGACATACATAATCTAAGTATCGTGTAACAAACAACATTCAAAAAGAGTGAAGAAAACCCCGTTCCCTACAACCCTAGTTGCAAAAATTAGCCTTGGATCATCCTGTAAAAGATGATTCCAAGATCCTATCGAAACCCTAGCAGAATAGGTTTTTGGCAAAAACATGAACAAATGAAAAACCCTAAGGCTAATACAAAATTGATGCCCTTCACCCTTGTGCCTCAACTCCTTTTATTTCCTCCTCCCTTCATCTCTCTTTCTCTCTCTTCTAACCATGGCCTTCTCCTTCTTGATTCTACCCTTTGGAAGCACATCCCTCTTTCTTGAATTTTCCTTTGTGATACTGCGACCTCTCCTCTTCATTTGATGCAGCATAGGCTTAAGTGGGATAGCGGAATGAGCCTTTCAAGACCAGGCCGAGTAATTGGTTTAGTCTTCAAGGTAAGGTTGGGCTTGAGTGTAGAGCTAGGCCTTAGTACCTATATGTAAAATAAAACTGTTAGCCCATGAAAAGGTACCAAATATATCCACTCACAGTCCAAGAGGCAAGGCCCTTTTCCTCAAAATATAACATTTGATCACACTTAAAAAACTATTCAACCTCAAATTAACTCACTTTTAAACAAGTATTTGAATCAAAATATATTGACAATCAATAGGGCCTTAAATAAAGTGGATGTGAAGGACAAGTACTCCATCCCAGATGTGGAAGATTTGTTCGATGAACTTAATATGGCAAAATGGTTTTCTAATTTGGATTTACACTCTGGTTATCACCAGATTAGAGTAAAGGTTCAAGATATTCCTAAAATTGCTTTCAGACCTCAAGAAGGCCACTAAGAATTTTTTATTTTACCCTTTGGGCTAACCAATGTCCCCTTCACCTTCCAAAGTCTCATGAATGAGATTTTTAAACCATATCTAAGGAAAATTATTCTGGTAGTTTTTAATGATATATTAATCTTTAGGCATGTAGTTAAGGACCATTTTCTACATTTACAAACTACTCTAGAAATCTTAAGGCAACACCATCTATTGGCCAAACCTTCTAAATGTAAGTTTACCAATAGGAAAGTGGCCTACCTTGAGCACCTAATATCAGCTAAAGGGTGAGGGTAGGCCCTAAAAAGCTTAAAGCCATAGTGGAATGACCATTCCCTACCTCCCTTAAGTCCCTAAGGGAATTTTTGGGCATAATTGGATACTACAAGAGGTTTATCAAGGGGTATGGGGCAATGTTGGGCCTCTCACTACTTTGCTAAAGAATAACCAGTTTGTATGGACTCAAGAAGCCACATAAGCATTTTGTTTAGTAAAGAAGGCTGTCATGAGCTCACCAGTACTAATATAGCCTGACTTTTCATTACCTTTCACAATAGAATGTGATGTCTTGGAAACAGCCATAGGGGTTGTGTCAATGCAAAATAATAGGATAGTTGCAAACTATAGCCAAGCCCTCAGGGGTAGAATTTTGACTTGGTCTACCTATGAACAAGAGCTTTATGCTCTAGTGGCAGCTATACAAAAATGGAGACCCTATCTTCTTGGGAAATATTTCATAGTGAGAATAGATCACCAACGTTTAAAGTACTTACTTGAGAAAAAGGTAGGGACCCCTCTACAGCAGAAGTGTATTTATAGATTTATGGGATATGACCTAAGGGTGGAATTTATAAAAGGGAAGGAGAACAAAGTGGTTGGTGCTTTGTCTAGGGATGAGAACATTGGTCTAGAAGATGAAGTTAGCATCTTGGCTATGCCCTTTGCAGCCATACAATAGTGGGACAGGATCAAGGCAGATTATGGCAATAATCCCTACAGTTCCAATTTAGTCGCTCAATAACTAGAGGGTACTTTGGACTATTCAAGCAACCTGAACCAACCCAAAAATTGTGCTTTCAAAACAATCCAAAAATGTAAGCTTCCGAATAGATTATTTCGAACTATGCATATTGACCAAATTTTTGTTCGAAATATAATACTAAAAAAAATTTCGATTCCATTTTCATGTCAAGCGATCTTCTAGTATTTGGAGAAGGATATTGAAACACTTCATAGAAGTGCATAATTTAGTATATTGTGGTTTAACACACTCTCTCTCTTTGCTTTGATTTGTTCTCGCCAGATGCTTTGATTTGTATGACCTCTAAGAAATCTTTTGATTTGATTTGATTTTCTATGCTTGATATTATTTTGACAACCTGTAAAAAAATATAAAAGGATATGCTTGCACACATAGCTACTGCCGAGTGATGAAGTGATAGTCTTGGTTGTAGTGATAGAGTCCTAGGTTCAGTGATAAAGTTCTAGGTGCATTATGCTTACTATATACAAGGATTCTAACAAAGTATTTTATCCTCATGGTTGAAAAAGATTTCTTCCTTCATTTGTAACTGTCCTTGCAATCTCTCTCTCTCTTCCTCTCTCAATTGATTGCAGACTCACAAATACAAAGGAATAGGGTAAATGCATAGCCTCGTAGGCTACATAAGCTTGGATGCATGGTCAAGTAGAAGGTTCAAGACGAAAGTCCACCAAAATGTAGTCTATAACTAAGAAACCTGGGGAAAGAAAAATGCTTGACACTGTGAAATACCTCATAGGTTCCATCGAAGTGAGTGGCTACGACTCCAAGTCCATTGTTGAGCAAGTCACTAAGAACAACTCTGATTTGCACCCCGTCACAACCATTATCATAGGTAATCATTTTGTACATCCCACATTCTTGGCCTTTGAATCATCACAATGGGTCTAAGCCTATTTGCATTTAGCCTATGGTTTTTTTTTTTTTTTTTTTTTTTTGTGGCTTCAGATTTTTCCACATGCGCTATGTCAAGGATTGGAGCCAAGACAACTCATATTTTGGCTAGGGAGGGTCATTGTCTTGTTTGGGTATTGGGAAATTACCCAACTTGAATTGATCAAGACTAAAAATAAATCGGATATTTTCAATTCCAATTTTCTTTGTTAAGGGTTGGGGTGGTTGGAAAATTCAGGCCGGGTCAGGCAAGCGGGTTAAATGTATAGTCCTAAGGGTACTCTACCTTAGAAATTATCTAGTAAAGGGGGTTTGTTCCTATATAAATAGAGGCTGTTGGTACCCAATGTCGAATATCACAAGGAGAAGTTATTACAATAGTTTCACTATAGCCTAGTGGGGGGGCCATTCTAATTATGATAAAACACTACATAGGGTGAAAAGGGAATTTTTTGGCCTCGACTAAAAGTAAATATCAAAAGGTCCATTAAGGAATGTGAGATCTCCCAGAATGTGAAAGCAGATCATACCAAACCTAGCAGACTTTTGTAACCCTTTCTCATCCCTTCATTGCCATGGACCCACTTCACAATGGATTTTGATCCATTGTGAAGGGAGTACCTATATCTCAGGGGTACAACAGCTCGTAAGTAGTAGTGGACACGCTTACAAAATATGCCCACTTTATTCCCTGACTTATCCCTTTAAAGTTAAGAATGTGACATAATTATTCATCAAACATATTTTTAAACTACATGGAATGCTCCATTCCATACTTTCTGATAGAGGAAGCACATTCACTAGCCTCTTTTGATAGGAGCTTTTTAGATAATAGGGTAACCCAGTTAGACCTTTGCACCTCTTACCATCCTTAGACTGATGGTTAGACTAAGGTTGTAAATAAATGTGTTGAGAATTATTTGAGGAGTTCTGCATGTGACAAGCCCAAGGGGTGGGCTCAGTGGATCTCATGGGTTGAATGTTGTTACAACACCTCACGTCTTCTAGATTAACCCCATTTGAGGCCCTATATAGCTACCCACCACCATGACTATCGCCCTATACACTGGGAACTACCAAAGTTGAAGTAGTAGATGGGAGTCTCCTCACTAGAGATCAGATCCTTCAATTGATAAGGCACAATTTAACAAGGGCTCAAGAACGCATGAAAAGATATGCAAACATCAAGAGAAAGGAGTAAACTTTTAAAGTGGGGGAGTGGGTTTACCTCTGATGACAACTATATTGACAGCTTTCTGTTGCCCACCGTAGGAATTTGAGGCTTGTCCCCTGTTACTTTGAGCTGTTCCAAATCACTTATTGTGTAGGGGCAGTATCTTACCGTCTGCAACTATCACCAACATTTTTTATTCACCCTTTATTCCATGTATCATAGCTAAAAAGGAAGGTTAGATAGCAATTGACTCTGCTCCCAACCCTTCCACCCATGGATTCTAAAGAAGTTTTAAGGCTTGAACATGAGGAAATGATGTCGAGAAGGGTGAGGAAGTGACACAATCAACCACTGGTACTGGAGGTTTTGGTTCGGTGGCAAGACCAACAAAAGAAAGATGCGATGTGGGAACCCTTTATTCAGATGAAAGGTGTTCAAATGAGGAGGGCTCTATCATAGTTCGTGCGATGAGGATTAGGTCACAGGGAAGGGGATGGTCTGGCAGGGTGGGCTGGAGGCTTAAGTGAGATAGACAACTCTGGATTATGGGAAATGGGCCTAGCACATAAGTTTACTTCATCTTAGTTTAAGTCCATTTACTTCACTTTGCATTGGCCCCTAAGGCCTAAAACTAGATCTTGTTAATGTTTTTACTCCTTTATCGTTTTGTTCGTTGGTTACGAATATTTCTTATTGGCTTTTAGTGGTAAGCCTTGCAAGCATGTTCCCTATATTGTAGTAGGGACCATCTGTGGAAAGGCATATGGAAAGTTATTGTCCCTTTTTTTAATTTTTGTCGTCTTCTTCCCTCCCTTTTGGAGATTCTCACCCTCTAAGTGAGCCTATTCTCCCATTGAGTGCAATTACATATGTGAGTATGTGATAGTACTTTCAACCTTTTGAGGATATTGTCAAATTTTTTGGTATCAAATGCCCAATTGTTTTGCTTCTCTTATTCAACCTCCACATATATATATATATATAGAGAGAGAGAGAGAGAGAGAGAGAGAGATAGAGAGAGAGAGAGAGAGAGAGAGAGAGAGAGAGAGAGAGAGAGAGAGAGAGGACTTTGGATTGTCGACCTAAGGCGAAGAATGACTTCGCACCAAGCCTGGCATCATCTGAAGCCCCATTTTGCTTTGTCTGCATTGCCATCTAGTTTTACCTCTCACAAAATTCTCTCATTGTTGTTGCCATTTTGATCTTGTTCCATTGCATAAATAGACAATTATGTAAAAAGATTGGTGTCTTGGGTATTTTCCTGTTATCATTTTTTGGTAAGCCTGTCTCTTCTCAATGTTTTCGAACATTCAACACTACTTATTTTGAAATCAAATTTTAGAACTAAGTTTGCATGGTACAGATCATCCAATAAATGAAAGACCCAATCCCAATGCTAGGTTATTTTTCCAGCATCATTTCCCAACAAGCTTATCACCGTTTGGTGCTTTCCAACCTTAAACATTGCTCGTTCTTAATACAAATTTCAGAATTAAGTTCGTATGGTGCAAATACTCTGATCTATGAAAGTCCAACTTCATACCCCGTCACATCCATGCATCTGGAGTATTGTTATTAGCTGTGAGTCTTCTCCTCTTTTAGTTGGGTTTCGGCCTTTTGATTTTGGTCTTATAGGCAACTAAGGCCGCATATAGCTCATTGTTGGCCATAGCTCCATATTTGATGCTCCAATTTCTAGTCACTTCGTCACCAACACCATTTTCACAATCTCATCAACAATCAATCAATGGATATAAAGGTTAGACTCATATCTCAAACTCAAGATTTCAAAAACTCAAGATTTCAAAGTTTTTCATGATCTTGAGCTTGAGGGGATGTTAGAATATTATGTAAAATTCTAGTATGTATGGTAATATGACTTATTCTCTACAATATTTAGTTTATTATGTAGCTCAATCAATACCAATTAGTATCATTGAATTATTGTATTTTCATTATTTCTCTAGCCTCATTCCCCATATATTATGCATTCAAGAACATATTTGAGAATAATAAAGATGTAGACCTAGTCAAATTATCTCTCCCTCATACTCTCTTCTCCATCTCTTTTTCTATTTTTATTTTTATTTTTTACACGTGCTACTTTAGAACAGCGAATTTGAGGGTTTCACTGTATCCTGAGAACAATTTTGTCAATACTATATAGCACATTGAAAGTGGACAAAATATTCTAAAATTGTTGTTACGATAAATTTTATTTTCTACCTTCATGATTTTCTTATTTTCATTATATTTGTTAACAATATTTAAGAAATAAGATTGAAAGCTAATAAGAAATTACTAGCCCCATCTTATTTGAGTTAACCACACAACAAACTGAAAATTAAAAACTTGCGACAAACAAACTAATGGTAAAGAGAATCATAAATGCTAAAGCAGTTATTGAAAATAGATATTCTATTATTGAACTGCATGTTATGAAGAGTGTACCATCTATATCACTTAAATGTTAATATTTTATTTATAAAATTTAAAATTTATCTTCTAAATAAATTTTTTTCATATAAATACTCTATTAAATGTGTTCTATATACCGATTTGAGAATAAAACTTCTCATTTAAGAACAGAGGTACAAGTACTAAACTCTTCAAGGTATTGTTGAAAACATAGATTTAAAGAGATGAACTTCTTGAAACTTTTCTTGGATTTTTTAGATTTTTTTAATAGATTGTAAGAGATGAATCAAACATGTTATATATATATATATATATATATTTAAATTAGGTTAATTTATCTTTGAAATATTTTAAGGAAAAATATATTGTTTAAAAATATATTTTAAACAATTATATATATATATATATTATTTTTAATGAAACATATTAAATTATTTTCATCCATAGATTTACGACTAATTGTTTTTAAACAGTGATAAAGAATCTCGGTAAACTATTGATAATGATGACGGCTGCCCTTTCAACTGACCAATAATTCTACGAATCGAGTTGACAACTTCTCTTTCATTTCTAGAAAAGAAGAATTAGAAAATCTCTACCAAACACGGCAGACATCGTATCAACTGATATTTGTGCTCATAAAATATAAATTTTGGGCATCTTGTTTATTTAGAAAAAAAAAAAAAAAAGTAGATATGAAATTTACATTAAAAAATATTAATATTTTAATATTAAACTTCATTATTTTTTAAAATAAATATACGGCATTTGCTTGCACAACTCATGACTATTTATAGTATTACTCTTGAGTAATACTATAAATAAATCTCAAATGCACAAAGTTTACACAAAAAATACTATAAACATAAAAAGATTTCATACTGATGTGGCACACTACACCTCTTCCCCTCCCCGTTTTCACCTCTCTTTCTCTCCTCTTTTCCCATGCCTCTCCCCTCCTCCCTCCTTTCTCTATCCCTTTCCCATCCCACTCCCTTCCCCTTAACCCAACTAAGAGAAGAGAGAGAGATTTTGTACTTACAGGTGAGGGGCGACAGCAGAGACAACAACATTCTAACGTTAGTGAAAGCCAATATTGGCAAGGGTCAAGGAAGGTGAGGTGTGGCAGCCACGTCAGCAAAAGGTGAGGAAGATTCGGCAATGACGTTGGTGAGAGACTAAGGCAACGATGTCAGTGAGGCACAGGGAGGCGGGGAATGGAGACTATGGAGGGGGGGGAGAAGAGAGGTAGGGGAGAAAGAGAGAGAAGACAAATGGGAGAAATTGCACATTAGCAATATGCCACATCAATATATAAGATTCATTTGTGAAATTATTTTGTATCTCTACTAGCTATCTTTATAAAAAAAAGTGGCTTTACAAAAAAAAAAAGAAAATTCACACTTTTTCATGGTAGTGTACTTTTTTATAAAAAATTTACTTGAAAATTGTATATATAATTATGGTTATGAATGTTTGACAAAATGTTTTTTATTGTAATGCTAGATATAAGTTTTAAGTAGATAAAAATCGTGGAAACCTCTTAAAAATAAATAGATCTCTAATAAAATAAAATTTTTACATTTTTTCGTGATAAAAATCTACAATAAAAAAAAAAAATTGTGCGTGGCTTGTTTATTTAGGACATATAAAAATCTTTAGTCTTTTCTAAATTTTGATAGAAATAGGATGAGTTGGACCAATTATTAGCTCCATTTTTCTTGGTGCGTCTTTATATGACCAGACTAGAGCACTTTCACTCTGTCATATTTGACTGGAATATATATTCTTTGCGGTCAACTTACGTTGTAATATTTGACCCTAGCTAGCTATAGTCTGTTCGGTCATAGGGAAAGCGCCCTATAAGTTATGCCATTACACCGATTATAGCGAATGAATCATTTGTATTTTTGCCAATTAAGTCAACGGTCCTAACCCCACTCATCAATATAATCACCCAGACAACGATCTTAAAACTCCCGGCCAGTACTATTCAGTCTGAATTTATATCTTTCTTTCTAATTTCTTCGATCCCCCCGATCACCAGCAAATTTCACAGATCATTTGCATGGGACGTTCTAAGTTTTCCCATCCGATGAAACCCAAGTTCGAGTGTTTGGTATTAATTGTCTTGGTCTCAATCTTCTGTGCCGACTTAGCCGAATCCAAATGCAGTAAACAATGTGATCATCATCTAGCTTTAGCTTCGTACTACGTGTCTGACGGCGCAGATCTCTCGTTTATTTCTACGCTTTTGCAATCTACTCTTAATATTAACGCCGACACTATTCTGACTTACAACAAGCAAAAGATACCCAACAAAAACAGTACCCAATTGCAGAACATAACAATCAATGTTCCGTTCCCATGTGAATGTATCGAAGACGAGTTTCTGGGTTACATTTTTAACTACTCGCTTCAATCTGGGGACTACTACAAGAAGGTCGCACGCAAATGGTATGCGAACCTGACAACAGTCGATTTGCTGCTGAAATTTAATACCTACGACCCCAGTATGCTACCCGACTATGGGACGTTGAACGTGCCCGTAACATGCTCGTGCGGTAACAGCGAAGTTTCGGAGGATTTCGGGTTGTTTATTACGTATCCGCTTCGGGCGGGTGACACACTGGAATCAGTTGCGGCGGAGACGGGTCTTAATACAAGTTATACAACCTTGCTGCAGAGTTGCAACCCGGGTGTGAATTTCAGCCAAGGGAGTGGGGTGGTGTATATTCCAGGCAAAGGTGACGTAGAATTTTGTTGTGTTTTGAGTTGATGAGTTTTAGTTAATGAGTCAGTTTACTTAAGCATTCATTGGATATATAATTTATGTTCTCGTATCCGAGGAACTTAACGATTACATGATCGATCTTACTCAGATCGATCTCAGTTGAAGCATATATGTTCGAAATTCAATGGAATTAAACAAGTAGATATTCGAATCTGTTCTGTAGCTAGTTTGAATCTAGATTATGATATAGAAATTACACATCTTTTGAGATCATTTTTGCACAACGAATATTTAAGAGTGGTGGACCAAGGTTCAGAGCAGATTAGGTTTGAGGGGTTGAAAACTTGACAGGGAGAAAGTGTCATAAATTAGATAATTGGTCTTTTTATAACCTTTTTCTTTTTTTTACAAATGATTTCACTGAATTTCAAGCATCAAGAGTACTATAACTCTTTTTTTCTCCATCCAATATATATATTTTCTGGGGCTATGATCTATTTCCATTAAATTTCCTTTTATTTTTTCTTTTTCGGTTTATTTGCAGATCAAAATGGTACTTATCCATCTCTGCCCTCAAGGTACGTATACAGCTTGTATAAATTTGATCTTCATATATAGTAAAGGAAAAGGCCGCTATATTTACTTCTATTGTAGTTTGTCTTGTATTTACAAGCGTGCTTAATTTGTTGTGGTTTCCTCCCGTTTGCAGCTCAAAAGGTTCGATCCTCTCCCACATGCAGTTGGTTTTACAGGGATTATGTTTGACATTTGAGACATCGATCATGTCTCAGATATAAAAGTGCAGAGGCAGTGCTACGTACTAATTTTAAGCTTAACATGATTTGCTAATTAACTATAAGCAGGATTAGCGAGAGGAGTTATTGCTGGTGCAGTTATTGGAGGAGTAGCTTGTTTTTTGTTATTTGCTGCTTTTATATATCTCGGATGTCGTCACCGAAAGAAGAAGCTGGATCCGGAGGCGAAGTTTCCTTCGGCATCATCCAAAGATCTATCTGCTCCGAATGGGCATCATGGTATGTGTTTGGAGAGTCGGGAAAATTAATGACAATATCTCCACCAGTGTCAGAACTCCTATATATCTTTGTATTTTGCAAAAGAAAAATGATATTTGCAGTCGTGGTTGTGCAAGCGGCATACAGTCGCTTTGAAAAAAATGAATTAATATAGAACCCACATAAAAAAAAAAACTAACTTTTTAATCGTAGACCTCACTCTTTTTCAAAGCGATTGTACGACGTTTGTAATTCCACGACTGTATGTAGCATTGCTGTTTGCAAAATAGTCTGCCAAAATTTAACCTATAAGGAAATCCCATTTAATTAAGCAGCGATACTGAAAAATGCTTTGAGCTCGTATTTATATATATGCAATCGTAGTGACCATTAATGAAATTGGATATATGGAGATCATTAGAGTACACAAGCTCAGTACTGCTTATTGGTTTGCCTTTTCCCTTCTACTTTGATTTAGGGCCAGGAAGTACCTTGAACGTCAAGGATGAGGAATATTCAACTAGTAGTACTCCTCCTGCTCATGATGGTCCGGCTTCAGGTCTTTATAAAGGCATAACTGTGGGCATATCGGTAGAGTTCTCATATGAAGAACTTGCTACTGCTACCGACAACTTCAGTCTGGCTAATAAGATTGGTAAAGGTGGCTCTGGGTCCGTTTATTATGCAGAGCTGAGGGGCGAGGTAATCACATTAGTTAAATTGCACATTAATTATACGTGGAAGTTTTGAGCATTATGTAATTTTCTTGATGCCATTGGTGATCAAGAGTTGTAGTCATGCATGCATGTAGGCTTATATTAAATGATAATGTTGGGAATTGCAAGGTGATATTTAGTTAAATGGGTAAGTTGTGAGAAAAGGTTATAGGAATTAGGAAGACTTCTATGGTTGAGTTCTTCCAAAGATTGTTGAAAATACAGATATTTTTTTGATTTATTTTATTGGCTTGCCTTACAAAGCACCCTACATTGGGTATGTATATATATAGGGGAAGTAGATACATTCTAGAACTAACCCTTACGACTTCTTAGACACAATAAATAAATTATATATATGCATGGTTTATGGTTCAAGCTGGTTCAATGGTATGAGGCTACCATGCATACAATGAACATGACTATTTTTAGAATATTCAAGAAAAACGAATTAATTTTATATACTCCTTACTGCATTTTGAAACTCCGTGCATTCTTCACAATAAATGAAACTTCTATCTTGGTAATGCATTTGTGAATATGTCTGTAAGCTGTTCTTCACTTTCACAATATATTTCATATTGATTTCTCCATCTGCTTCTACTTCTATGAGAAAGTGATAGTACTCCAGTGACAATGTGTTTTGTTCGACTATGATAAACTAGATTTTTTGCCATAGCTATTGCCAATGTGTTGCCACAATAGATCTTTGTAGGATCTTCTTGTGGTTTTCCAATGTCTTCAAATATTATTTTAAGCCATATTGTTTGGCATACTGCTTTACTTGTTGTAATGTATATCACTACAAGATCAAAAAGTGGTATTTGCGGCCAAATGTATTTCTGGCGATGCTTAACCATGTTTTAACATCCTTTTGCGGCAAAACATTTGAGGTTTTGTGGCGATGTATTTCACCCGAAAAGACCAATTATTTGCGACCATTGCAAAATGTCATTGGAAATAAACATTTGGCACACAATATTTGAGGCTATGATCCAACAACTATTTTATCACCATAAATGTATTTTTTTGGCAAATTTATGGCCTTTTCCAGCTATTTATTTTCACTAGAAAGGCCATTTTGTTTCTTTGATGCCCATGAAAAAATTCTACAACCAAGCTTGCCTGCATATTTAGAGGTGCTTTTCATGTTGTCTACTAATCCAGCCTAATCACTATTAGTGAATTTGACTACCTTTGATTTTGAAGTGGACTTGTACAATATTCCATAATCCATTGTTCCTTGCAAATATCAAAGCAATGTTTTTGTTCTACCATAATGCTCTTGGCTTGGACTTTGCATGAATCTGGACAATAAGCTTGTAGCATGCATGATATCTAGAGGTGCAGCAGTAACATATAGTAAACTTCCAATTAAACTCCTATAGAGAGAAGCATCTGCTTTTTCTTATCCATCTTCTTTATTTAATTTCTCATTATGTAACAATGGATAGCAATTGATTTGCAACCATACATTTTGAACCTCTTTAATCACTTTTCTGTGTATTTTCTTTGTGAAATGAAACTTCCTTCTTTATCTTAACTTATCTCCATACCTAGAAAGTAGCGCATTCATTCCAAAAGTCTTCATCATGTCTTTCTTGAATTCTTCAATTATTGATGAATTATTTCTTGTGAAAATTATATCATTAACATGTATACGAACTACGAGAATATCCATGTGATCTTGGGTCTTGATGTAGAGCGTTGGCTCACTTCGCTCCTCTTGAAACCAAGGTCAGTAAAATATTTATCAATTCTACTATACTAGGCTTGAGGTGATTGCTTTCTTCAATCGAAAAAATTTTCCTTTTCATTAGTGATTGTGAACTGTTGTGGTTGCTCTACATAAATTTATTATTTTAGAAGTCCATTAAGGAAAGCCAACTTTATATCAAGTTGATGTAGTTTCCACTACTTTTGTCTAAAAGAGCAACAAGAGCTGTAATAGTATCCATTCAAGCAGCTGGGGCAAAAGTTTCATTATCGTCAACTCTATGTTGTTGTGTATAGCCTTTGGCTACAAGTCTTACTTTATACTTTTGTATTGAGACATCAAAATTAAGTGTTTTTTTAAAATACACTTAACTCCAATAATCTCCTCAACACATGGACAATCTACCAACTCCCACATGTTGTTTTTTCCAGTCATTTTTGTCTCCTCCTCCATGGCTTTCATCCACACTTCATATTTTGATGCAACTTCAAAGTTGTTTCGAACCAAAACTGAATAGTTTCATGTTTTATACAACTCACATAGTTCCCTTATCTTTCTTGGAGGTAATTATGTTGAAGACTTGGCTTAACTTGAAGATGAATTGGGAAAAGGATTTGGGTGATGAAGGTGGAGTTGATCCATTAGTTGGGATCTCTGGCCTCTTGATGTTCCTAAAGTACTTCATTTGGCACAATGATACTTTTCATTTCTATTTTCTCTTTTTTCCAATTCCAAGCAACATTTCGTCAAACTGAACATCATGACTAATAATAAACTTCTTGGAACTTAGATTATGAACTAGATGCCCTTCTGATTTTGTTCTGCATCCCATGTAAATACTTTTTTTAGTCTTCTCCTCCAACTTGTGTCTTTTTGTAGCTAGGACTTGGACATAATGTATGCACCCAAATACTTTGAGATGTTTAACTAAGGGCTTCAATCCACTCCATGCTTCAATAGGAGTATGATTTTGCACTACTTTTGTTGGACATCTATTAAGCAGTTATAAAGATGTGTATATTGATTCTGCCCAAAATTTATTTGGAAGTCCTTTGTCCATTAGCATTGATCTTGCCATTTCCATGATGGTTTTTTTTTTTTTGGATGGAAATATGCTTCATCGCATTCATTCATAAACGAAGTTACAACTGTGACTTATCAATACAGGAGAACCAGACTATAAGTCAACTAACGCAACTGCTCAGGAGCTTCCCTGTCAATAAATTTCTTTGTGACAGACATTGTCTAAACTTCTACACCTTCTCTCCTGACAACAGTCAAAAGAGAAAGCGTTCTGTCAAAACAGAGCTAAAACAACCTTTCTTCCAAAGAAGAAA
Source organism: Carya illinoinensis (assembly GCF_018687715.1). Lineage (NCBI taxonomy): Eukaryota > Viridiplantae > Streptophyta > Magnoliopsida > Fagales > Juglandaceae > Carya > Carya illinoinensis. Next base: position 14,753,630 of record NC_056755.1, read on the forward strand.
GGTACATCCACGCTCCATCCTCCCAAGGAGGAGGAGTACATCCACACTCTCTCCTCTCAAGGAGGAAGAGTACCAACACCTACCTTCCTCCAAAAGAGGAGTAGGACAAAAACACCCACATTCCTCCAAAAAAGAGTGGGACACCAGCCTATTTATTATATATAAAACCTAATATAGATTAAAAAAATAAAAACTTAAAAAAACTGATAAAGGGCTTGTGTGCTCGTGGGGACCCAGCCCAAGCCAAACCCAGCTTTTGTGCACGTGGGGGCCCAGCCTAAGCCAAACCCAGCTTTTGTGCACGTGGGGACCCAGCCCAAGCCAACTCGTTAGCGTTGCATCGTTTCCTTCTCCCGCCGCCACCCACTTTCCCTATTATCCATCCTGCACACGAGCCGGCCGCTCCACCACGATGCATGGAAAGCGCCACTGACCCAGGTGAAAGCACGGCAACCATAGGGAGGTAGCCCATAAAACCACACACCAAAATAGAGCAGCAAGCTCCGTCGCCATCTACCTCCTCCATGGACGTCGTCTCACCCCGGCCAAGGACCACCATCCTCGGCTCAAACCCAAAACCCACAACTCGTACCATAGCCAGAGTAGCCCCGCCTCGCCTCAAACCACTTCTTCATCTCCCTCACCATTTGCCTTCCTTCCTCGCCATTTTCCATCCACCCACTACGCCGAAAGACCACCGAATGATCCTCGAAGCAGGACATCCACAAACGACCCATGAACGCCCGTACCAAAACAGAGCATCAAGCTCTGTCCCACACCACCTCTCTCCCACCATCCCCTCTTCCCTTTGTTCTACAGAAGCAGCCCAAATGAGCATCCGACACCCTTTAGATGCAAAAATGACACAATCCCAACCAAATTAAACTATAAAAATAGGAAAACAAAAGAAAACAAAAAAAGAACATGAAAAAAGAGAGGGGAGGGTGGTGGGAGCTCCCACCTCCCTCTGTGAAGGATTTTCTATTTGGCTTTCTAGAGAGAGGCGAGAGCTCCTCTCTCTAGTTCTGATCTCTCTAGTTCCAAACCTAATGATAGTAACGTATTTCCATGATGGTTTTGATCTTTCGCTTCGATACTTCATTTTGTTGTGGACAATAAGCAACAGTGAGATTATTCTTCATGCCCGTCTTCACAATTTTATACCTCAAATTCATTTGAGGTATCTTCTCTACTTATATCACTTCTTAAAATCTTAATGTAATGGAAAATTTATTTTTCAATGAATATCTTAAAAGTTCCAAATGATTTTTCTCAAAGAAAAATTACCCATGTCATTCAGCTATGATTATCTATAAAAAGAATAAAAAATCTGCATTCATACATAAATGGTATTCTCATTGGACCACATGCATCCGTGTGCACTTGTTCCAACAATTCTTTGGCTCTCTATGTTTTGTTTGAATGGAATGGTTGTTGATGTTGTTTTTCACGTAGACAACATTCGCATGCTCCATCTTTCTCCTCTAATTGGAAAGTCTTATTATATTTTTTGATGTAGAGTTTTGAGTACATGAAAGTTGAAATGCCTAAAAATTCGATGCCAAATCCTTGGATTGCTAACTTGAGCCTTCACAGCTATTTTTGTTGCATATTTCCAATAAATCGGAGAATTTCTACTTTTACCAATCTTAACTTGACTCATTTCTTAATTCTTATTTACATCATATATAGTACACTCATTTCTTTCAAAATGTAGAGAATATTCATTCTCCATCATTTGACCAACACTGAGCAAGCTTTGGTCAAGACTAGGAACGAGAAGAACTTCCTTGATGTATCTCGTTCATTTCTTTGTATTAATAACAATTGTGCGTTTTCCTATTGCATCCATAAAAACACCATTTCCCATCTTGATTTTTGCCTTGACAGATCATGTAGAGGCGTTGGAATGCCTATTCAATCTTTGCTCATGTGCTTGTAGAGAGCCCATTAGTTTTATGACTGACATAGATGATAAGTCCTTATACTCTTCAATTGCAGCTACAATAGGATCATATTTTTCCTCTTCAATTGCAGCTACAATGGGATCATATTTTTTCCTCATGCTGATTAATATCTTTTATACCAGTCTTTGATAAGAGATTTCTTCTCCATAAGCTCTCATATGATTTAAAATCTCCATCATCCTTGAACAAAAATCTTTAGCAATCTCATAATCTTTCATTCTAAGATTATCCAATTCTCTTCTCAGAGTTTGGAGCTTGATAGTTCATACTTTGGTGTTATATTGGAACTCCTCATGCAATGTGTCCCAAGTCTGCTTTGATGATTTAACTCCCATAATTTTTGAAAAGATTGTATTAGTTAGTGCTTCTTGGAGAACAAAAGGAGCTTTTGCATCTTTTTTTTAAGCTCCTTTTGTTTTGATGTTTGACATGTAGAGACACGTCATCTTCAATCACCTCCATCTTCTATCACCTCCAACAAATCTTGAGATTGAAAATTTTTCATCATTTTTATACTCCAATTCTCATGATTTTCACCACCAACATGGTTGAGAAGAACTAGAAGCCATGGTGCCCGTTGCCCAAAATTGATCGAACTTGAGCTCTAATACCATTATTGGGAATTACAAGTTGATATTTAGTTAAATGGGTAACTTGTGAGAAAAGCATAAAGGAATTAGGAAGAATTCTATGATTGAGTTCTTCCAAATATTGTGGAAAAGATCCTGCATTGGGTATATATATATATATGAGAAATAGATACATTCTATAACCAGCCCTTACAACTTCCTAGGCACAATAAATAAACTAGACACATGGTTCATGTTTCAAGGTTCAATGGACTTTGGCTACCGTACAATGAAGATGACTATTTCTAAAATATTAAAAAAAATACATTTATTTTTAACAGATACTATAGTACTCTTTTTGTAAGTGTGATGGCCGCTTGCATTCTTCAAGAAACCTTATAGGAAATTTCAATTAGAAAATCTATGTGGCTCTGGCTTTTAGATTGAAGATGGTAAGAATTTTGATATTTAATTGACTAAGAAGACTTTATTGAGAACAAACTTGGCAAAGCGTACATCTAAATTCAAAGGCCAAGAGGACTACCTTGCATTTGCATGGGAATATTGGTCTAGTTGAGTATGTAGGATCAGCACCCAATCTAAATTTAGGGATGTGCAAGAGGCATTCATCTACTTAGTGTATGAGAAAAAATATGAAAAATTTGGAGAATATTTTTTTAGTGCAAACTTTTATTGAAAAAAGAAAAAATAATAGGAGGGTACATACCCATGAATTTATTAATGAACTTTCACTTATGACAAAAAAAAATACCGAATTTACATCTTTGTACTATTTGGCAGTTGCATAATCTGTTATGCTTCATGTTTGTTGGTGCATTTGTTAGCATTCTACATGGATAACTAACCAAGCACACCCACCTTTAAGCATTTTATCTTGTTAATTTGCATATAATTTTCACATTTCCTAATAGCACTCCCTTCACTCAATATGTGCAGAAAGTTGCAATCAAGAAGATGGACATGCAATCATCTAGAAAGTTTCTTGTTGAATTAAATGTCTTAACACATGTTCATCACTTGAACATGGTAATGTGCTTTCTTTCCCAAAACCAACATCATTGGCGTTTAAGAAAGCTAATTTGTATGTTAGGTTTTGCTCTGTTTGTTCTGTTATTCCATCTTCTATGCATTATATATCACTTAAACAAAAAATCGTGTCAGGTGCGGTTGATCGGATATTGTGTTGAGGGGTCTCTTTTCCTAGTCTATGAATATATTGAAAATGGCAACTTAAGCCAGCATTTGCGTGGCTCCTTAGGTGAGATCCCATGTGCATGGTAATTAGGATCTTTACAGATGGTCATATTCAAATAAATGCTTATAATTCAATTGACATTCCTTACAGGGAGAGACCCATTGCCATGGTCCACTCGAGTGCAAATTGCCCTTGATTCAGCAAGAGCTCTCGAACATATTCATGAGCACACTATTCCTGTCTATATTCATCGTAATATTAAATCAGCAAGTATATTGATAGACAAGAACTTCCATGGCAAGGTTGCATCAATGATTTTAGTGTTATAGATGTTTGGAAGCTTGTTCAAATTGTTGTATTGATATATATATATATATATATATTTGTATGTATATATATATATATTTGCATCTATTGCAGGTTGCAAATTTCGGATTAACTAGACATACCAAAGAAAAAGCATCCCTACTCTCCAGCCATCTTGTGGGAACATTTGGATACATGGCACCTGAGTAAGTTGGCCTTTGAGGCAATAGTGAATTCAGCAATAATGAAATATTAGTGCTTTGCAACATATGCATGCAAGCTACTACAAGGACATTGTAAATTTTCAGCAATTTTCCAACCATAGATACATATCTATATATGCGATTATCTACGCATGCTGATATGTTAATTTCACAGATCCCCCATGCATGGAGTCATGGACTCTTTCCCAATAGGGGAGGAAAAGTAAATGTATGGATTTGCCTGTACAAAATTGAATAAACTTTAACCCAATTTTTTGTGCAGATATGCTCAGTGCAGAGATGTTTCTCCCAAAGTAGATGTATATGCTTTTGGGGTTGTTCTTTATGAACTTATTTCTGGAAAGCAAGCTGTGTTCAAGCCAAACAGTTCTATTGTCGAATATAAGAGCCTCATGACACTAGTAAATCTTATCACTCTTCTAATAAAGGCTTCATATAAGGCCTTTTTAATGCTAAATTTTCCTCCTTTGGTACCACTTATAGATTATTTTTGGAAAAGCCACATTGATATATTTTCTATGATTCACAGTTTGAGGTTACTCTTAATCGGCCTAATAATCCTATGGAGGACCTACGCAAACTAATTGACCCTCGGCTTGGAGATGACTACCCACTTGACTCAGTTTGGAAGGTGAAACAACTTTTTAAAAAATCCAACTACTATTTATTTTTACAATTTCCAATGGAATAAAGCTATAGAAACGTTTGCTTGTAGGTATCCATGCTTGCTAGGGAATGTACACTAGAGGATCCGCAACTACGTCCAAGTATGAGAGCTGTTGTGGTTGCATTGATGATACTTTCATCCATAATTGATGTATGAGGATCGAGATCCTATATATTCCTATTTTCAAAATCAAGCTCTTGACAATCTCTATCTTATTATGTTCCCTATGTTTTCTAATCAATGATCTAGATAAGAAGGAAGTAAATCCTCCGCAAAGTTTGTTTCACAGCTATGATGTCAATAACAACTCCATATATAGTTCAGTACTAGTGGGACTATTAACATACAGACTCTTTCAATGATCATACATTCATTAGTTTAGATAAAGAAAATGTCCCATGTTCACTAGTGTGGACAGCCTTGGTATATATTTTGACTAGTAAATTTGACAATTTTGATTTGTTTCAAGTTAATTGATAATTTTTACATACAATTTTGAAATGGGATTTTTTTTTTCTCATTTAGCATATTGAATTTGAAAATGTTTTTGAATAGTGATTACATGTTATTTAAATAAGAAAAAATTTCATTCATAAAAATAATTACATAAATTATCTTATAAATTAATATGATTTTATGCGATATATTTATTTTAAAAATTCTTTTTGTATAATATTGGTAGTCAAATGATGAAAAGATCAAACATGTTGAGAAACTAAGCATGCATGAATTATGGTTTATGGTCATGAGGTTAGGCATGATTGCAATATTTACCATGAATTCTAAAAAGTTACCAATATAAAGTCTTATTACGTCTAATCTGCAGAGATTAAGTTTAATTAACCTTCGAGTTGTACATCCAATTATCTGTTGAGTTCAATATAAACTCAACTTAGACAAAACATGAAATATAACACCAAAGTACATGTGAATATTTACAAAGACTTTGCTAAATATATAAAAACATTTTATCACAAAAACTAAACCATTGAACAATAATCTATGGCTTTAAGTGTTATGTTAGCTTCAATGCTAGGAACACTTATAGGTTATGATAAACAAATTACATATTTTTTGAGATAATTTTGCAAAACGTGTGGTTGACCAGTTAGGGTTTAGATCATGAGATCATCAACAGAGGTTGAGAATTTTAAGAGAGGAAACGTTTCATGAATCAATGCAAAACCAATTTATGGTTTCAAAAAATTAATGTTCTCACAAATTTTAAGGTCTAAAATATGGAATAAAAAGATGTTTTTACTAGTATTCTACCGCGTTCCCAGTCAATTATGTTTAGCTTAATCTGATAAACCCCATTAACATATGATCAGTTGTGCATTGATCATTTAGTAGATAATATTGATGGATATATTTTGATTATATCTTAATTATATGTTTGATTCACTCGACGAATTGTAGTTGGCTGATTGGTTATTTTGTTTACATATAAATTGTGAAGTGTTATATTCAGAGTTTACTTTTTTGCAAATTACATAGTTAAGCTATTTACAAATTATTTGATTGAATATAAGCCTTTTGTTGGATGTATAGTAAAAGTTCATCCAATCACCATAAGAATACCACTGTGAGCTTCCCAACTAAAAGTCGTAGGAATTTATTTTCTCTCTACGAGCACTCTCAACAGTTTTTGTATCTTGTTTTCTAAAATATATCACCAAAATATACTGTTCAAATTTTACCTAATGACTTTTACAATATACCATACATCAGCTTATTTATTTTTTAGTGATACTTGGCCCAGTAAGCCTGAAACTCAGCCGCACAAACCTATGGAGAAAACCTAGATGAATGATTAGAAAAAAAAAAAAAAAAAAAAAGGAGTTGTAGCACACCATTTTAAGCCCCTTAGGGTTCAGTTCCCTTTCTCCCCTTACAACATCTCTCTCTTCTCTCTTACCATTTGCTTCTCTCTCTGCCCCGCTCTATTTCTCTATTTCTTTCTCTACTCTTGATAGCCAACCCAACACCATCATGCTACCACCATTGTCTTCCTATTCGTCGACCCCAATCTCCACACCAATGAGTACTTCAACTCCATCTATCTCTCTCTCTCTCTCTTTCAATGTGGCTCTCTCTTTCATTCTATCTCATTCTCTCTGCCTCTCTCCCTATCCTAGCAGTTTTCCATTAACGCTCCCTAATGTTGCCAATTGTAGCTTCGTCAATTGGGTCTTCCTTTTTCCACACCATCTCTAACCCTTGGTCCCTGTCCTTGTCCATCCTAGCCTCTTTCCTTGTGCCATTATACTCTGCCAAGCCATAATTACCACTCTTTGCTATGCTAGGAAGCAATGTCGAGTGCTGCTAACATCTTTATCTATTTTTCTCTTCCATTGGCATCACGCCTCTACCGTACTTAATAGTGACAACACCACAAGCTCTGCTACTGATGTGAACCACCAGGCATCACCGGGCTCCTCTACCGTCGATATGTACTTTTCTTCATCATTTTCTCTTCCTCCCTCAACTTACTTCTCCCACTCTCACTATCTCCCTCTCAATTTTTCTCACTCTCTCTCTCTCCCCGTGGTTGGGTTATCCCCATCCATGCCAACCAACTCCTTCGCCATTCACAATGCACCAACTTTGGAGAAGAAGATGGGAGGACTAGTATGCATACAGAAATTTCTCCCACCGCATAGAGGTAAGTAATTTGATGAAAGAAAATTTGGAACTAATAAATTTGTGCATTGATTGATTTCCCTTTTTACATGCCATTGGGTTGTCAATAATTTTATGAAGAAACTTTTGCTTGTTGTGTGTGCCTCTGTGGTAGAAGTTGTGAAATTGTTGAAGCTTTTCATAACATATAAAATACTTGCTGAAAATTTTTCATTGGACTGATTTATAACTTGTAGATGTTTGCTGAAAATTTTGCCATCAAACTGTGAATTATCATGTAAATGTGATTATGAAATATTGATAGATTTTTGGGCTAAATGGTTTTACGTGGGTGTGTGAGTATCACGACCCCAAGTCGAAATGCAGTATTATCTTGATGGAGGTCCTCTTATCACTCCAGAGCACATAATATTGAGTGATGCCCCTTAAATTGTCTTTGGGTGACAACAGGTTCAAGTGAGATAGTAATGCTCCTGAGTCGAACTTGTGGCCTCTCTAGTGGAGGAGGTCAGAGGATGTTGTCGTCAAGGATTGGGTGTGACGCCCCCAAATCCCCACGTACGGACATGGAAAAATTGAGACGTTCGGATGGTGACATTACAGGTCACCACCCTATCGATGAGTGCCAAGTGTGTATACATGCAATAAGTGTACAAAAAGAAACACGCAGCGGATAGCAAAAGTCATATAACTAAGTACCAGAATTTTTTTTAGTTTAATACAAAGCTGTTCAAAACATACATAATAAAATATTATAAACTACAAATATAGTTTTAAAACCAACTACAAAGCATAACTCCAACTCAGAATTCCGGCGGAGCCGCATCCTCAAGCTCAGCCTCCTCCTCCTCCACGAACTCTACACCAAAATCTGCTGTACCAAAAATGGTGCCACAGGTAAGTAAGATCCAAACACCACTAGATAAAAGTATATTAAAACTCAAACAATATGCATAAAGGAATGCCAATGCACATGACCCGTAAAACCATATTTTTTCCACGCATGCCAAAAACTCATTTGGCCCAAAAACATAACCTTTGAAACCAGTCCTCGCCATTATCCCAGATAATGGCACAAATCAATAAACTACCATTTTCCCAGAAAATGGATCACATACCCTCAAACCAAACCTCGTCATTTTCTCAGAAAATGGCCCATAACCAAAACCATAAAACCGATCCAATTATTGCATGCACCATGATCTCCCCTAGGGATCATCCGCACACTCTAGCTCCTGTGCCACACCGCAGGTAACGTCTACGTGTGTGACACCTAAACGAGTGATGCCCAGTACTCGCGCCCAGCGCGTCCCTGGACCAGGCCATCCTCTAGTCCCCACCACTCTAGGGACCACGGAGTCGACCCGATAGCGTTACCATATCGTGCGATCTGACCGTCGCCCAGCGACAACCCAGGAGATGTCACTCAGTATTATCTACTCCCGAGTGACCAGAGGAGTTCCACTGAGATAATACCCCATCCCGGCTTGGGGTCGTGATACACACGCACCCGAAAATCCATTTACGCCAACAAAACATGATTTTCTCAATTAAATAAAATGCACGTGCATGCACCATGTAAATGCAACCTCAAGGCACAAAATAACCAACCAATTACAAATCAACAAACCAAGCAATTCCGTCCTCAATCCATCTAACTTCCGAACTCCTCGGATTCAGTCTAGAATCAACCAACCAACCAGATAATTTTATTGTAAGAGCAAAATATATTTAAATCTAAAAGTAGAGTTTGAAAAATACTTACAGCGCCATACGGTATTTTTTGAAAGCTCGCGGTGTTGCAAATGACGGAGGAAAATCAACGTAACAGTGTATTTTACATTGTGGCCATGGGTAATAAATTACCCACTTTCAAACGGTGATAAACCAAGACACGAAATTGATAGGGAATAGCCTTGAGATGTTTATGAAGCTAAAAGAAGTGAATTTTTGGCAGTGGGTGGCGGTGGAAAAGCTTAAAGGGGTTGAACGGAGTTGAGCTAGTGGGAGCTGCTCCGGCAACGGATCGAGGCCGAAATTGGATGGGTTAGATCGGAAAGAGGTAGAGGAAGAAGCTGTGAAGAGATGGTGGCCGAAGGTGGAGCGACGGCACCGGAATCAGCAAAAATCTGTGCTGATTTAGTACTAGTGTAGTGTTATCACATATTACTAGTTACTAGTTATTACATCTAGACTATCTAGTTAGAAGTTATTAGACTATAGTAAATAAGTTAATAAATATTACTATATATTAATAGACTAATAGTATTAGTATTAGTGTATTACTAATATATAATATATATAATAGTATACTATTAGTTAATATATATTAAATTAATATCTTCTAAGTTATTATCTATTAGTATTAGTGTAACTAGTGTTATTACATATAATTAGTTACTAGTTATTACATCTAGTTATTTAATATTTGTTATAGACTACAGTAAATAAGTTAATAAATATTACTAATTTACTATTATACTATATACTAACTTACTAATAGACTAATAGTATTAGACTATTAGTATATAGTAAATTACTAATATAGTTCAATAGTATATTATTAGTTACATATATATTAAATATATATCTTTAAGTTATTATCTATTAGTACTAGTGTAACTAGTGTTATAGACATATTATTAGTCACTAGTTATTACATCTAGACTATCTAGTTATTAGACTATAGTAAATAAATTAATAAATATTACTAATTTACTATATATTAATAGACCAATAGTATTAGTATTAGTGTATTACTAATATATAATATATTTAATAGTATATATTAGTTATATGTATATTAAATTAGTATCTTTAAGTTATTATCTAGTCTAACTAGTGTTATTAGATATTATTAGTTACTAGTTATTATATCTAGACTATGATGACTATCTAGTTATTAGACTATAGAATATAAATTAATAAATATTACTAATTTACTATATATTAATAGACTAATAGTATTAGTATTAGTATTAGTGTATCACTAATATATAATATATATAATAGTATATATTTTTACTAACTTAAATATATTTTTACTAACTTATTAATTTATTTTTATTGTTTAAAGTAGATTAGTACCATTTTTTTTCCCAATTTTGAACCCCAAACGGCGCCGTTTGGGGTTAAAATTATCCCAAACGGCGCCGTTTCTGTGCAACCCTAATGGGTTTTCACTTCTCCCCCCCCCCCCCCCAAAACGGCGCCGTTTCTGTGCAACCCTAATGGGTTTTCAACTTCCCCCCCCCCCCGTTTGGGGTTACAATAACCCCAAACGGCGCCGTTTCTGTGCAACCCTAATGGGTTTTCAACTCCCTCCCCCCCCCCCATTCCCTCCCCCTTCGCTGTCAGTGAATCACTTTTCTTCCTCAGTGGGTTTTCACTTTCCTCTCATCTGAGTCATCCCAACCTTCACCGACCCCAGCCCGTACCTCTCATCTGAAGATTCTGAAGCCGTGCTGTGCCGGAGCTCCTCCGTCGTCCCTCCGTGAACCCGTATATCCCATTTTGAGTTGTAACCGAGGTGTCTCTCTCACCTCTCATCTCAGATTCTCTCTCCCCCCCGATTCCCTCCCCTCCCCGGCTCCCCCTGCGCCGGAATCCCGATCTCTCTCACCTCTCATCTCAAAACGTTATTATTAGGTTTCCCGGCCCCCCCTCTTCCCTCCCCTCCCCCTGCGCCGAATCACTCTCTCACTCTTTGATTTCTCTTTTCTGTTATGGATTTGGTTTTGGTTTTGATTCCCTCCCCTCCCCTGCGCTGAATCCGTCGTTTGGGTTTGTCTTTTTGAAGATTTCTCACCGACTCCGTCCCGACTTCGCTCCGACAAGTCTGCGCCGGAGCCGAAGCGGAGCATATACCCTTCGGAGCCGGAGTCCGGCCTCCGACAAAGTCGGAGTCGGAGTCAGACGACCCAGATACCGACTCCGGTTGTGTCGGTGCTCAGCCCTAGAGGGGTGTATGACCTAAGTGGCTAACATCCTGACATCACGACTTCCACCAAACCACAAGCGGGACCAAATCTTTTAATTTTGTACCAATTGACTCAGCTGGTTATTTAGGATTCTATGGCACCATAATCTCATTTTCAGTTTTCAAACGATACGCTTATTCAAAAACGCGTTTTGCTTTCTTTGAGGCACTTCGAGGTATAATTTTGGTAAAAGCAAATTGCACAATTAGGTTTGTATATTTAGGATTTTTTAGTGCAAAATTTATTTTTCACATTTCCAGAGTTAATAGTAACCTCAATAGTAACACTAGGCTCAATGTTTTTAAAATCACATTATGGAATGTCCAAATTAGGTTAAAGAAGTTTTATTTGGACACTTGGCAAGATCTGAACCACACTTTGTGAATATTATTAGACACTTGGTACCAAGAGGAACCATTAGATAGATTTGTGAAGAAAATCAATATGTGAGATCATGCCACCTAAGCAAAACCCTATTTTTTCATCTGATCAACCAAATTGAGCCAAATCAAACAGGGTTTCAACCCTAGTGAAATCCTAAAATGGTTGGAATGTAATTGAGACTCCAAAAACTTTGTTGAAACCGAAACCCAAAACGGTTTTCCCAAACCCTAAAGTTGGTCTTCAAACCTTTTTTAATCCAATTTCTAGCATTGTATTTAATCACTTGATTAAATCACTTCCACATGCTATTAATTTACCAAATTCTTGTTATGACATCATTATCCAACTTTTTAAATCTTGAAAACTGATTGGGCCAAGATAAAATGGATTTGGGTATTATAGCATCCCAAACCCTAACTAAACTCCCTTTAAACTCCAAGTTGAAGTCTAGTTGGTTGAGGCCCACCAAGGCCCATGAGTTTGGCCACGTTAGTAAAGCTTCTTGAAGAAGTTTCGTCCCCTACATGTCAGGCCATCCACTTCCCTTAACTGCGCCCAATAGTATCTCGTCACCCTCCATACCTCACAGCTATTGGAGCAGTCCTTGCCCCTCACTATTCTCCATTTTATGTGACATAGTTACCACCAATCAAGGGTCATTCAAGCACATACCTCCACCTCCAGAAGTCTAGAGTCTTGTAAGATACATTTCAGTCCCTTTCATCACTTCTTCATTCCATTCTTAGAGAGAAACCCAAAAGAGCTATCTCAGGCAGATTTCTGAGTCTTTTTACGTGGCAATTTTTAACCCCTTGTAAGTATTTTCACATGATGAATCCTTCATAAAAGTTATTTTTCTTTGAGTATAGTTTTCATATATATATATATATATATATATATATATTATTCATCTCATTCCATGGTCATTGGCTTCTCAAAATTATTTCTAACCATGGAAAGGTCATTCTAATTGTGAAACTAGAGTGTATATTATGTTTTAAAATTTTTGACCAAGCTAATGGACATATCTTGATCCGAAAAATTTTTGGAATGTTTCTAGCATGTTTTTATGAGTTTTAATTGAGGTTTTTTTGTATGACTAAAACTTTTAATGATAGATTTTCTTAAATCTAGAAACTTGAAAACTAGAAATGGAAAACCAGTTTTTATTTGGAGAAAATTTGAATATTTTTTGGTTTGATCTTATTCTAAACGCTGTGATATTTTTATATAACGATCCTAAGTCTCTTATTTTTATGTTAGGATATTATTTTGAAGATATTTAGTATTCGTTTCAAGGATACAATTTTTCTATACAAGAGAATTTTGGTTAGCCTAAGATTTGATTTTTTGGGTTAGATCCATGTTTTATTGATTTTTAGCCATGTAATTTTAAGTTTGATGGTTAGATATTCTTTAGGATACATTTTTAAATGGTGTGGTGTTTTAGTTTGAAAATCTCATCTTTTTAAACTAATTTTTCTTAATGGACGTTTTAATTATGTTTTTAAACTTTGGATAGGAAGATCTTTGTTGCAAAATTTTAGTTTAATCACAAGTTTTAAAGTTGAAAGAATTTACAACAAAAATTAAGAGAAATGGCTTATGAATGTTTCGGCCATAGTGAGTTTCTTATAGTTATGAATTATTTTAAATTTTTCTAAGTTGATATTTGAGTTAAGGACAAAATTTACATGAGGAATGTAAACTTTGATAATTTTTGAAGTTAGGATGTGAAATCCTCAAGTTAGAGATAAAATAGTCATTTTTTCACTTGTAGAGAGTAAAATGGTAATTTTACTAGAAGTTGTCCCATTTACACATTTCTAATTGTTAGTAATTAAATTTCTAACATTTAGAATACCGTTTATAGTTCCTCATATTTTGTATTTTATTATTAGTTTACTATATATGTGAGATGGATAAGGGAAATATAGTTTATATATGTATGTTACCATATATGTCATGTCATGCCACGTCATTACATATTTAGTTGTTACGCATGATTTATTCTGTCATGAATATTTACCTTTTACACAATCTATTCTGTCACATATTGCTATATGTTATAAGTATGCCATGTTAAGTATGCTAAATATTACATGTATTTTATATCATGTAACATTCATTGTAGCAAGTATGTCATGTTAAGTATGTTGTTTGTTATATGTTATGTCATGTTATGAAATATTTTCTGTTACATATTCTGTTGTGCTACAAAATAATTTTATCTCAAGTAAGTCATGTCTTTCGAGTCATGTTCAAGTTATGTTTTGTTATGTCAAGACTTCTGTCCTTTCATATTCTAGTCACATTTCATCTCGAATACAGTTTGTGTATATCGGGACAACCTTTCAAGTCATGTCAAGTTAGTTAGTCTAGCATACTCGTGATTACAAAATACACATTATTCTTCATCTTATAAATCTTTTAAAATTAAAAAAGTAATAAATTTGAAAATAAACATACCACTTTCTTCATCGTGTCATCATTGTATTGTGTGCTATCCTTTTTCTTATGGGTCTTGACAAACAACTAGGCTCAAATTGACATTACCCCAGTTGATTTTTTCTATGTCCAATATTTTAGATTAAACACATATATCGAAAACAAAGAGCTAACAAATATTCAACAATAAATAAATATTAATTAAATAAATACCACATTATGGGCATATCTTGCTAAACTTTTTGATCCCCTGCTATGAACAACCACCTGCTTCTTACGACACTCCTTGTTTTTATTACATTTTGACTACAACATCACAAATATTATGAGAATTATGATTAAAATAACTAGTTGGTTGATTTTATAAATCTATAATAGAAATACACGCATTGTTACCATATATTCTAGATTAAACCAAAGATTGGCCAACTCTGCAATAGTCTCTTTACTCGATCTCCATTACTATCTGCAAAAATAGATTTAGTTATATTATTAGTATTTTGTAAATCTGCATTCATAGTGAAATAAATAATAAGCAAGAAAAACAAAAACATACCAACGATGACGAGAAAGCGATTTCCAATGTCAGAACACAAGTCGACATTTTTTGCTTCCGAACTAGGTGCTATTGGTACAAATGTGCATGGCTCGGTCTCTCTGCTCATCTTCGTATGTGTGGATAGTTGGCCTCCCATTTGGCTCGATGTAGAAGGTTGGGTCCCTTGCTGTGAAGATAATAATGATTGAGAAGGACAATCTATAAAAGGTTGGGTCCCTTGCTATGAAGATAATGATGGTTGGGAAGGACAGTCTGTAGAAGGTGGTGACTCCACCATCCTATTAAAGGAAAGGGGTGGCCCATCTACAGAGGGTAATAAATGGGCTGCCCTATTAGATTGTGGCTCACTATGAACAGCTTGTAATCTTGTAGATTGTCTTCGCAGCTGTGGTATGGTAGTCTTTGCCTTTTTTTTTTTGATCCATTGTACCTTTACAAAAATAAATTTACATATATGCAAATCAATAGAAATAATAATATTTGGAGCATGATATGAGATAGATTTATGTGATAAGAGATGTCATGTTAAATAGTCTAACATTATATATTTCTTACTCAACACTATTGAGGAGTTTCAATCGTCATTCCATCTATGTCATTTTGCGTCCGCACAACATCTTCAATACCAAGTTCAATAGCTTCATGGTTGGAAGTGTTAATAAAATATTTGTTAACTAAATATCCATCCTCATTGTTGTCAGTCACTTCCTCTTCACCAGTATTATACACGTCTCTTGGTTTTGTCTTAACAACCACAACCCAATTTGGGCATCTTTCATCTGCCACATAAAACACTTGAGGTACTTGGAAAGATAAAACAAACAAATCATCAATTATCTGACTACTAATGTGTACTAAATGAGAAAAATTTACAAGATTAAATCCAAACTCGTCCACCTTGAAACCTCTATCCCGAGCAACGTCTGCACAATCACATTTGAATAACACATATCAGAACCCATCATAATACATAACCTCAACTATGTGTGTTAATTGGCCATACCAAGTAGGGCCATCTTGATCAGTACACGCACTAACACCATAATTCTGAGTTTTCTTCCCATTTTCATGATTCTTAGTGCGAAATTTTGTGTCATTAATGACAATTCGCTTAAATTCTTTGGCAACTTGCATGGGACCTTTAGAATGCATTATGACTTTATGGCCCAATTCACTTCTTCCATTGTCATCCATTTTCTTTACCTGAAAGGTTGGATTATTAACATTGATTAAAATGACGAAAAAAAGCTACAGAGGCATAATAAAATTGGTCTTGGGTGTAATCCATACATAGTCTTGGAACCAATTACAAAATTGGTCTTCATGCCTCTTCTATAATTCATCATTCGATAAATGATTTCCATCAACTGTATTCCTCATTATTTCCAAGTGCATCCTATATATGTTCATGACATCACAAATGTCTGTTATAATTACACAAATATAAATGAAATTTAATTTGATTCATACGTATTAAGCATTACAACTCACATGTGGAATGGAGTGAAATCGTCAGAGTTGAAGAAAATATAGCGATGTGCTTGGGTCCACGACATAAAATCGAGGCGAACAGCAACAACTTTCCCTTTAGAATCATCCGAGTTTCTAGATGGTCTATTGAAAATCGTTCGAGCGGATTCTAAATAACGAGAACAAAACATCAATAATTCCTCCAACAAATATCCTTCATCAATGGAACATTCTAGTGCAGCTTTGTTACGCACATGAAACTTAAGTCGATGTAGGTACCTACCACATAAATCATTAGATGACTTTTACTATTTTTTTTCTTTAAATGTTTTCATTCAACTGATATTTATGTGTTTTTAATTCAATAACTATAACATACCCTTCAATGGAATACATCTATCGATAATTAACAGGTCCTCGAAACTTACATTCTGCAACTAAATGTATAGTCAAGTGCACCATAACCATGAAAAAGATGGTGGAAATATCATTTCTAATTGGCACAATATGTAAGGTATTCTAGATTCCAATCAATCCAAATTTTCAAGCCACAACGTTTTGAAACAAATTCCCTTGAAAAATCCAGATAGCTCGATTAATGGTTCTATTACCTTCTTAAGTAATGACCCATGTAATGCAATTGGTAGGAACTGTTGCATCAGTATATGGCAATCATGACTCTTCATGCCCACAACAGTATGGTGTTGAAGCTTGACACAACATGAAACATTTGAAGAATAACCGTCTAATACTTTTACATTTTGTATAACCTTCAACTAGTCTTCTTTCTCTTTGTTACTCATTGTGAAAATAATTGGAGGCAAATATGTCTTCTCTGCAGCTGTTATAACCGGATGAAGTTGCGGTCTCAAACCCCACTCTTATAAGTCAAGTCTTGCCTTTATGCCATCTTTTGATTTTGTATAAATATTTAACAGTGTGCCAATAATATTATCCATTACATTTTTTTCAATATGCATCACATCAAGATTATTATGCAAAAAATTATCTTTCTAGTAAGGCAAACTAAAGAAAATACTACGTTTCTTCCGTGAGTATTCCTTAACATTAGCCAACCCCACAACTCTTTTTCTTTTATACGATCTGTTCTATCATTGCAATTTAAATCATCTAATTGTTCCAAAATTTCATCAAGTGTTGGCATAGTAGGTGAAGGATCAATTTTTCATGTACCATCAAATGTTTTTGCCATCATCCTCCACCTATGATTACTTGGCAAGAATTGTCTATGCCCAATATAGGAAAACTTTTTTCCATGTTTGAGCCATCTAGATCATGTGTTACTCATACAATAAAGACATGCTAAACAACCTTTCGTACTCTATCCAAACAAATCACCATTAGCAGGAAAATCATTTATCGTCCACATTAAAGCCGCCCACATTGTTAAGATCTCTTTGGAGCAAACATCATAGGTTGGTGCTCCAACCTCCCATAATTCCTTTAATTCTGATATTAGAGGCTCTAAGCATACATCTATATTCATTGAAGGTGATGATGGTCCCTATATAATCAACGTTAACATGAAACTTGATCTTTTCATGCACATCCAATGAGGTAAGTTGTAAGGTACCAACATAACCGGCCAGGTACTATAGAAAATGCTCATGTTACCAAAAGGATTAAAGCCATCTGCAGATAAACTAAGCCTAACATTGCGGGGGTCAAAGGCAAAATAATCATGTTATGAATCAAACGTCCTCCAAGCCATGCCATCTGCTGGATGCCTTAGTACCACATCATTATTGCGGCCTATAGCATGCCATTTCATTTGTGAAGAAGTATTTGATGACATAAAAGCCTTTGCAACCTTGTTTTTAATGGAAACCATCGTAATATTTTTGTTGGACTTCTTTTATCTTTTCTAGACCTATCATCCATAGACTCTCTTTGCTTCCATTTTGACGTTCCACATACCATATATGTTTTCAAATTCTCATTGTCCTTCCAAAATAACATACAACCATTGGGACATATTAAGATCTTCTCATATCCAAGACCTAACTCATTCATGTACTTCTTTGCCTCATACATATTTTTAGGCAATGTTGCTCCTGGTGGGAGCAACTCATTCACAAATTCAAGTAGTTTTATAAATATGCTATTACTCAATCCACCCAAACACGTCATATTCCAAAGATGTATGATAACACTAAACTTAGTATGTTTTGTTGACCCTTCATATAATGGCTCATCGGCATCTTTTAACATATTGTAAAATTTATTAACTCTTTAGTTAGAACCTTGTCGATTTTCATTTTGCACTCTAGCTTGTCTAGCATCCACACCTATTTTAGGCTCATCCTCAACTATTTCAGGATCAAACATAGGGAAAACGTCATGCAACATGGTTGTCATCCCACTAGAGCCTTTATTTATTTGCTCATTATTATTTTGGGCATCAGTAGCATGGTAAAATGCCTCCCCTATTCTCTCCCCATGAGCATGAAAAAAGGTGTAACCTTAAGAAATTACATAGCTAATCAAATGATCATATACCATGTTAGGCATGAATATCTTACTTAATCCACATTTTCTACATGGGCAACAAATCGGCGAATCTGTAGCACAATTCTCGCATGCAAACTTCAAAAACTCATTGACATCATCGACATACTCTTTTGTATGTCGAGGTTTTTTATCCAAATTTTTTCCATAGCTTAACTATATTTTACATATGAATATAGAATAGAATCAGAATGCAAGATCATCAATAACTTTAAACATAATATGGAAAATAATTTTGACTCATCTAAGCATGCACCTTTGTATATTTAGAGATGCTTTTGTTAGTCCCAATAAGATGGCTCAGTAGCATTACTTCGATCAAAAAGAAGAAAAAAAAAAGGAAAAAGAAAAGAAAGTAAGAAAGATGGTTCAGTAACGTTCTCCAAGGCATTCTCTTTTTGTACTTAACAATTCTGTATTAGGGTTAAAGAACATTAGAATAATCTTTTTTCTGAAGAATTTTGGATGTGTATTTATGAATAATTCTAATTGAAGTATATTTATTTATAAGGTTGAGGTTTATGTGATGACCCGCTTTTGCGTGTATTTTCACTGAAGGGTTATTTTTAATTTAATTAATATATTGATTTATTTATTTTAAATTATTGTGTTTTAAAATTAGTTTTTATTTATTTATTTGATGATGTGTTTTATCTAATTAGTCATTTTACGATTTTTAATGTCGTTTTCGACGGATCCGTTTTGGTTTCCGGAGTGAGGATTGGACCTCATTTTTTCCTACATCTTTTCTTTTTCCTTTTTCCTTTTTCTCTTTTTCTCTTTTCTTTCTTTTTTTCTTTTTTCTTTTTTTTTTCTTTTTCCCTTCCTTTTTCCCCTCCACTTCCCGCGCGTAACCCCCCCGTTCGTCTCTCTCTCTCCTCTCCCATGCCGGAAACATCATCAGCCCAGACCCACCGCCGCCGGCCACAGTGCGGCACACCACCCCTACCAAAATCTTCCCCTCCCTCCGGTGAACCACCCCACCAATTTTCACTGCCAACGGAGCCATCGTTTGGCCGGAAAAAGCCCAACAAGCCTCACGGATTTTGCTCCGATCCGCCGCCGTCGCTCCACCTCCGGCCACCATCTCTTCACCACTTCATCACCGGCTCCTTGCCATCCTAACCCACCCATTTTCGGCCTCTAATAGTCATCGGAACAGCTCCCACGAGCTAGCTTTCCATTTTGGGAAATCCGGCCTTCCTCCGCCGTTTCCGCCGCCACCCACGGCCAAACTTCACTTCCATTAGTTTCATAAACATTCTTAAACCCGTCCCTATCAATCCCGAGCCTTGGTTTGTTCCCGTTCAAAAGTGGGTATTTTACAACCCACGGCCACAGTGAATTTTTCCTGTTACGTTGCTTTCCTTCCGTCGTTTGCAACACTGCGTGTTTTCTAAAAATACCATATAGCACTGTAAGTATTTTCCAAACTCTAATTTTAGATTTAAATATATTTTGCTCATTCAATAAATATTTATCTGTTGGTTGGCTGATTCCGGACTGAGTCTGAGGAGTTCGGGGGTCGGATGGATGGAGGACGGAGTTGCTTGTTTTATTGATTTATGGATGGTTGATTATTTTTTGCATTGATATCGCATTTACATGGTGCATGCACATGCATTTTTATTTAATTGAGAAAAGCCTGTTTTATTGGCGTAAGTGGATTTTCGGGTGCGTGTGTATCACGACCCCAAGCCGGGATGAGTGACGTCCCCTGAGTTGTCCTTGGGCAACGACGGGAGTGGGGGCTAGGGGATACTTGGCTATGAATGCGCCGGGCACGGAACCGGGCATCGCTCTATGCTTGGCTATGAAGTGGTTTTTGGTTTTATGATGCTTTTATTTGTTTTCGTAAAGGGGGGTCAAGAGTTGTGTTGTGGCAGGAAAAATGGTGAAACCAAGGAAATCTACTCGGCAGTCACAGGACAATACCTCAAGAGATGACTCCATAGCCCGGGCAATACGGCTGATGACGGAGTTTATGCAGTAAAATTTTAAGCCACAGCAGACAGGGCCTTGGCCACAACAAGGGGGTCCCTGGCCGCCACAAGGAGGGCCTTGTCCACAACAAGGAGGACTTTGGCCACAACCAGGAGGTCCTTGGCCACATCAAGGAGGGCCTTGGCTATACCTAGGAGGATCCAGTAGCATGGTGCAAGTCGGATGCACTTATGAGCGCTTTCTGGCGCATAGAACTCCACACTTCACTGGAGAAGAGGATCCACTTCAAGTTGGAAAGTGGATCAAAGACCTAGAAAGAACTTTTGAGGTGTGTGGTTGCACCGAGGCGCAATAGGTACTCTACGCCAGCTATCTGTTGCAAGGCATCGCTTTTGATTGGTGGGATACCAAGAGGGTGATGCTAGAAGCAGAGTTGGGATCATTCGTTGCTGTAACCTGGCAGCGCTTCAAGAAAGAATTTAACGACCGCTTCTTTCCTGCATCAGTAAGGAAACAAAAGGCAAGAGAGTTCTCAAATTTGGTCCAAGGAGGCATGACAGTGGAACAGTACGCCCGAAGGTTTATAGAACTTGGGCGATTTGCTCCCCACCTTATCGCCACAGAGGAGATGCGAGCTGAGTGTTTCCAGGAGGGACTACGCCCTGATATACGCCGTATGGTGGTCAGTCATCAGATATCCACTTTTTAGGACTTAGTGGATGTGGCCACCCTTATAGAGCGAGAGAATAATCTGAGTATGGGCTCCCCTCTAGGACATAAGAGGCGAAGTTTTTCTGGTGAAGGAAGCAGTTCGGGTTCACCTCAGAAATTTATTCAGCGGACCGGAACTCTTCCTCAAGCGTCCTCAGGTGTTCGTATGGGAGGACGGGTGCCAATTTGTGAAGCATGTAATAGAGCTCATGAGGGCGAGTGTCGGCTGAGTGGTGGACCCTAGTATTACCGGTGCGGCCAAGTGGGACATATTGCCCGGGAGTGCCCCGTTAGAGTTCAAGGAAGCCGTGGAGGTAGACGCAGTGGAAGAACGAATCCAAGGCAAGCAGTGCAAGCCCGGGTTTATGCTGTCACACCCGGAGAGGTGGATGATGAGACACCAGCGACCCATGATGCTGGAGTAATTACAGGTATGGATTAATTTCATTTTAAGTTGGATTTAATTTTTGGTGTATTTGGTTTCTTCTTTGTTTTTTTTGGATTTCATGGGTTAATGTGTTTGGTTCAGGAAGAGTCCGTTTATATGAGTTTTATGCTTGCACTTTGTTTGATTCAGGTGCTTCACAGTCATTTGTATCTTCCACATTTGCTCGGATGTGTAATTTGGTCACGGAACCCTTGCCAAAGTCATTGGTAGTGGCTCTACCCGATGGTGAAATGGTGTGGTGTTCCAAGGTTGCTTTGGGATGCCCGTTAAATTTTGATGGAAGGTTATTGGATGCTGATTTGGTGGTGTTTAAGCTGTTGGATTTTGATATCATCCTCGGGATGGATTGGCTATACCGATATTCTACAAGTATTAATTGCAGAAGTCGGGTAATTACCTTTCAGCTTCCAGATGGTGATTGTTTAGAATTTGCGGGGAGTAAGTTAAAAGAAAAGCCGGTAATTATATCGGCAATTCAAGTAAGAAGAGAGATTGCATGGGGAGTGGATGCTTTCTTAGTTCAAATGATGTCTACGCCGTCCGAGAAGAAGTCTTTGGTAGACATTCCAGTTGTGGAAGGATTCCCCGATATGGTTGTGGATGACTTGTCTGGACTACCCCCTGTTCGAGAAATGGAGTTTGTTATAGACTTGGAACCTGGAGCGGCTCCTGTACATAAAGCTCCTTATCGCATGGCACCGACTAAATTAAAAGAGTTGAAGACTCAGTTGCAAGAGCTGGTAGATAAGGGATTTATTCAGCCTAGTACTTCGCCGTGGGGTGCGCCAGTTTTGTTTGTTAGAAAGAAAGATGGAACCCTCCGTATGCGCATCGATTATCGGGAATTAAATAAGGTGACCATCAAAAATAAATATCCTCTCCCTCGAATAGATGATTTATTTGATCAGCTTCAAGGAGTAGTTGTGTTCTCGAAGATTGATTTGAGGTCAGGATACTACCAGCTGAGGATCAGAGACAAGGATGTGCCTAAAACTACTTTCAGGTCGAGGTATGGGCATTATGAATTTAAGGTGATGCCGTTTGGGTTAGCTAATGCCCCTGCTGCTTTCATGGATTTAATGAATCGAGTATTTCGACCTTATCTGGATTCCTTTGTGGTAGTGTTCATTGATGATATACTGATTTATTCCCGAGATGTTGAAGAGCATGTGTATCATCTTAGTCTGGTACTTGAGAGATTGAGAGAACACCAGCTATACGCCAAGCTCAGCAAGTGTGAATTCTGGTTGGAAGAAGTTAAATTTCTTGGGCATGTGATTTCCCGAGACGGAGTGGCTGTTGATCCTAGTAAGGTAGAAGCCATTTTGTCATGGCAGCGCCCGACTACAGTGCGCGAGATTCGGAGTTTCTTGGGGCTGGCGGGGTATTACCGAAGATTTGTAGAGGGTTTTGCTCGCCTATCCGGACCTCTCACAGCTTTGACTCGGAAGAATACAGAATTTGTTTAGTCAGATAAATGTGAGAGAAGCTTCCAAGAATTAAAGAACAGGTTGACGACGACACCAGTGTTAGCACTCCCAGAACTGCATAAGCCATTCGTAGTCTTCAGTGATGTGTCTAAGTTTGGTTTGGGTTGTGTCCTTATGCAGGAAGGACGGGTTATAGCCTATGCATCTCGTCAGCTAAAGGACCATGAGAAGAATTATCTGACGCACGATCTAGAATTGGCTGCGATTGTTTTTGCCCTTAAGATCTGGCGGCACTTCTTGTATGGGGAAGCTTGCGAGGTATTTACTGATCACAAGAGCTTGAAGCATTTGTTTTTCCAGAAAAATCTGAATATGAGGCAGAGGCGATGGCTGGAGCTAATCAGTGACTATCAGTATGAGATTAAGTACCACCCGGGGAAGGCTAATATAGTTGCTGATGCTTTGAGCCGGAAGTCACATTTGGAAGATGAAGCCGAGCCATCGGAAGTGGATTCGTTGCTTTGTGGGATGAGAAGGCTCCTTATAGAGAGTTCGCAGCAAGTAGAGATCTTATCTTCAATTCTTGATATTCGGGTAACTGATTTTGAAAAATTGAAGACTCTCCAAAGAAAGGATCCGAAGCTGCTGAACATCAGAAAAAGAGTCAGAAAATCTCGAGGGCCGTTGCATTATAGCATGGATAACGATGGGATACTTCGGTTCCGAGATCGCAGAGTGGTCCCCAAGGACTCAGATTTCAAAGAACGGATCATGGCGGAAGCTCATGCGGCCCCTTATTCAGTTCATCCCGGCAGTACAAAGATGTATCGGGACTTGAAGAAAAGTTACTGGTGGGATGGAATGAAGAAGGACATTGCCTTTTATGTTAAGAAATGCCACACATGCCGTCAGGTGAAGGCCGAACATCAGAGACCTGCAGGTATGCTCCAACCCCTCCCTATTCCTGAGTGGAAATGGGATGACATCACGATGGACTTTGTTGTGGGTTTGCCGAGAACGCCTAGTGGGAAGAATTCTGTTTGGGTGATTGTGGACCGATTAACGAAGAGTGCTCATTTTCTGCCTGTTAATAACACCGACTCTTTGGGTAAGTTAACCCGCTTGTATGTCAAGGAGATAGTGCGGCTGCACGGCATACCAAAGAGTATAGTGTCGGATCAAGACCCGAGGTTCACATCGCAGTTCTGAAAGAGTTTGCAGGCAGCTTTGGGTACTAAGTTGAAGTTCAGTACTGCTTATCACCCGCAAACAGACGGCCAGTCAGAGCGCACAATACAGACCCTGGAAGACATGCTGCGAGCATGTGTCATGGAGTTCCAAGGGAGTTGGGAAAATCATTTGCCGCTCATCGAGTTTGCCTACAATAACAGCTTCCATGCGACCATTCAGATGGCTCCCTATGAAGCTCTTTATGGGAGAAAGTGCAGGTCGCCCTTGTGTTGGGATGAAGTTGGGGAGAGTAGGATAATTGGACCCGAAATAATTCAAGAAATGCAAAGCCAAGTCCGGATCATCAAAGACAAAATGGCGGCAGCTCAGAGTCGCCAGAAAAGCTACGCTGATACCGGGAGGAGAGAGTTGTCTTTTGAAGTTGGTGATTGGGTTTACCTTAAAGTCTCTCCCATGAGAGGTGTTAAGCGTTTTGGTAAGAAGAGGAAGTTGGATCCGAGGTATGTCGGCCCTTTTCAGATTCTGGAAAAGGTAGGATCCGTCGCCTATAGAGTTGCTTTGCCAGATTATTTTGGGAATGTTCATGATGTCTTCCACATATCATCCCTGAAGAAGAGCTTTGGACAGCAAGAGCCACGTTTCGTCGACCCAGCGGGTATTCAGCTGCAACCGGATCTCACTTATGAAGTTGTTCCGTCGCAGATTTTGGATTGGAAGGAGCAACAGTTGAGGTCCAAGACGATACCTTTGGTTAAAGTGGCTTGGGGAGATCCGTTAGCTCAAGACTTCTCTTGGGAGCGAGCAGCGGACATGAGGGAGCAGTACCCGTACTTGTTCGAATAGAGAAGGTATGTATCTTAATCTTGATCACAGTTGGTTTATGTGCTTACTTGTGGCTTGCTTTAAGTTGGTGGTTGATCTGCAATTTCGAGGACGAAATTGTTTTTAAGGAGGGGAGGATGTGATGACCCGCTTTTGAGTGTATTTTCGCTGAAATAGTTGTTTTTATTTTAATTAATATTTTAGTTATTTATTTTAATTTAATTGCATTTTAAAATTGTTTTTAATTTATTTGATGTTGTGTTTTATTTCTTTTTGTTGTTTTGTAGTTTTTAATCTCTTTTCGGCAGTTTGTTTTGTTTTCCGGAATGAGGATTAGACCTCATCTTTTTTCCCTACACCTCTTTTCCTTTTTCTCTTCTTTTTCCTTTTTCTTTTTTTCCTTTTTCCTTCTTTCTTTTTTCCTTTCTTTTCTTTTTTTTTTCTTTCTTTTCTTTTTTTCCTCTCCCCCGCGTCGACCCCCCCGCCTCTCTCTCTCTCTTCTCTCTCCCTCACGGCTGAACGCTTCCTTAGCCCAGACCCACTGCCGCCGGCCACCGTGCGGCACACCACCCCCACCAAAACCTTCCCCTCCCTCCGGCGCACCACCCCACCGATTTCCACCCCCATCCGGCCGGCCGTTTGGCCAGAAAAGCTCTCCAAAGGCTGCATGGATTTTGCCCCGATCCGCCGCCGTCACTCCACCTCCGGCCACCATTTCTTCACAACTTCATCACCGATCCCTTGCCGTCCTAACCCACCTATTTCCGGCCTCCAACGACCACCGGAACAGCTCCCACGAGCTAGCTTTCCTTTTTGGGAAATCCGGCCTCTTTCCGGCGATTCCGCCACCACCCACGGCCAACCACCACTTCCAATAGCTTCACAACCATCCCTAGACCATTCCCTATCAAACCCAAGCCCTAGTTTGTCCCCGTTCAAAAGTGGGTTTTTCACAACCCACGACCACTGTGACGTTGCTTTTTCGCCGCCGTTTGCAACGCCTCGTGTTTTCTAAAATTGCCATATAGCGCTGTAAGTATTTTCCAAACCCTATTTTTAGATTTAAATATATATTGCTCTTTCAATTAATTAATCTGCTAGTTGGTTGATTCCGGACTGAGTCCGAGGAGTTCGGGGGTCGGATGGATGGAGGACGGAGTTGCTTGTTTTATTGTTTTATGTTGGTTGGTTATTTTTGTGCATTGTTATGGCATTACATGGTGCATGCATGTGTGTTTTTGTTTAAGTGTGAAAAGCCTGTGTATTGGTGTAAGTGGTCTTATGGGTGCGTGTGTATCACGACCCCAAGCCGGGATGACGTATTATCCCGGTGGAGCTCCTCTAGTCACTCGGGAGCGGAATAAACTGAGTGATGTCCCCTGAGTTGTCGCTAGACGATGGGAGCGGGGGCTAGGGGTTGCTTGGCTACGAACGCGCCGGGCGCGGAACCGGGCATCGCTCTACGCACCGACTCCATGGCCCTTCGCTGGTGAGGGCTAGAGGATGCTTGGCTACGAACGTGCAGGGCACGGAACTGGGCATCGCTCGTTAGGTGTCACATGCGTGGTGGTACTCTGCGGTGTGGCACTGGAGCCAGGGTGTGCAGATGACCCCTAGGGGAGGTCATGGTGCATACGGTTAATATGGATAATGGTTTGAGTCGGATAAAGGCCAAATGTGACTTTTGGCGTGTTTTTCGGAAAGGATGTGTTTTTGGGCCAAATGGGTTTTTGGCGTGTGTGGAAAATTATGTTTTATGGGCTTTGTGCATTGGGCATGTTTCATGCATATTGTTTGAGTTCTATATGTGTTTTTATCTGGTAGTGTTTGGGTTTTACTTACCTGCGGTACCATTTTTGGTTCCGTAGCTTTTGGTGCAGAGTTGGAGGACGAAGAGGAGGAGGCTGAGCCCGAGGATGTGGCTCCGCCGGGTTGCTGATGCTATGATTTATATTTGTTTAAAACTGTATTTGTGTTTTTGTAATATTTTATCTATGTACGTTTTAAACAGCTTGTATTACGTTAAGAAAAATTCTGGTACTTAGTTATGACTTTCGTTATCCGCTGCGTGTTTCTTTGTACACATATGTTGCCTCGCACACACTTGGCACCCGTCGATAGGATGGTGACCCGGGTTGTCACCGTCCGGACGTCTCGATTTCCCCATGTTCGGGCATGGGGATTTGGGGGCGTCACAATTATAGTTGTTTTAAGAAGGGCATGGTCATTACCATTGTAGTTGTTAAGATTCCTGCCATGGTCATTACTCTCTCTCTCTCTCTCTCTAGGTCGAAGGAATCTCTAACTCACTTGATAGAAGAATTTTGGCTTCGGAAAATTTTAAAGAAAATGAAATCTTGGAACATGTGGAGACAACAGAGTAGGTGCAATTGCAATTTGATAATGTGGATGTGGGTCCAAGATGAATCTTACTGAACCCTTTATGTTTAAGGAATAATTACAGCTTATCTTTGCTGCATTACTCAAAAATTTTGATGAAAATAGCTACATGAATTTGAATATTAGTGCCTGGAACAATTAAATTGTGTTTCTAGTAGCTTTTGTAATCAGTAGTAGGTACGTAGGGATGCTCTTTGTTAGTTATTTAAGTTTTGGTTATGAAGATGTTTGTTTAATGATGAAAAGTTTGGCCCTTAAACCATTATCTTCCACACAAAAAATAAAGAGACCGAAAAGTTTGGCCCTTAAACCATGACTACTACCAAATAGGCATTATTACTCGTTATTCCTCTATTTTTATGGAAACCAAACAAAAGAAAATCTACCAAACATACTAAAATCGATATCAGTGATAATAGTTTGTAGTTAGGGAACTTGTAAATAAAATGGGAAACCATCAACTGTGTTGAGAAATAAAATGAGACTAAAGTTAATATTACTTGTACGCATATGGCACCCTCTACTACAGCCTCAATATTACCGTGTACCGTGGCTATCGATATTACTAATATAGAATGCTCTGTTTTGAGGCTGCAAAACAGAGCCTTTCTCTTCTATCAATCAGTGAACGTTGTGACAGAGGAAGGCTAGTGGGTAGAATATTTATGTGTGGGGACGTTGTTGTGTGGAGGATGAGATGTGATCAGGCCGAGTGATGTGAATGGATGTTCTGTGGACGCGTTGCTGTGTGGGAACGTAATGCATGAGAGAATTGTGTGGCAACAACCCTAGCCATGTTAATTATGGGGAAAATGAAACGGCAAGATATGGAGTTGTGATGAAAAAGAAAATACATGCAATGAATTAAATACCCGACAGATTTTATAAATACTTAGAGAAAAAATACTTTGATCATTGGAGGTGACGTTAGTCTTTAAATTGTTTAATCTTTTTAGTCTTTAAATTTATCAATCCATAAATTTACCATCACACAATGCACACTCCATAAATTTAGTCTTTCTTTCTTTAAATTTGAAAAAAATAAAATTAGATTACAGCAATGAAGCCTCAAACTTAAAACTGATAAAGATAAATAAAAGAGTACTACTACAACTACAAAGCAATCATACAAAAAACAAAAATCATACAAATTGATATGGTTTTATCAGATCTGTTAAATCTACTTTATAATAAAAGTAACTTTACAATCTGACAAACAACATTATGCCATGTCAGTTTGTATAATTACTTTTATGTAATCTCTTTGTGACTATAATATTTCTCTAAATAAAATGGGACTAAAGTTTAAAATTTGAGAATTGATCAATTTTATTTTATAATTACTGCTATTAATGTAATACGGAAAAAATAATAATAATGATACAGAAGTGCTGCGGGAGAGGAAGGCTATGTGGGAAGAAATGAAAAGAAGAAGAAGAAGAGAGTTTGGTAAAAGTAAAGTTGGCAGCCTCATGCCAACCTATAATGCCACTTTGCTAGGTCTTCCACCTAGGATTCAAAAGTTAGGTTTACATTTTAATAAATTTATACTTAGGACAAATTTAAGAATCTCTTTATTTTCTATAAGTAGAGCTTAGTGTACTTTATTATAAGGATTTATTTCCTGTCACCAATTATTGGCTTAATTTAGTTTTAGAAAAATAAATGGTTTTAGTAAATTTGAGCGAATTATATTTCATATATTAAGGTTTAGTGGTCAAGTTGTTTCAAGGTCTATTTCTACATTAATCTAACTATATTTTATTATTTAAAACTATGAGTTAAGAGTTTCTTTAAGGTCTAGTGGTCAAGTCCTATATATTTGTTGTCGAAGATCTTAAGCAATTTCTTGATCATTCGATTTACAAGCATTAGCCTTGTACTTTGGCACAATTTGATTGGCAATATAGCGCAGTGTTGAAATGTTTGTGTTTGGATAGTATGTTTATATCATTAATAATTAGCAGTATCATAAGTGATATAGTATTAGTGTAGTGATTTATAAAATAATTTATATATAGACTTAAATTATATTACTAATAGTATTAGAGTACATATTAGTATAAGACCATAAAGTATAAATTGTAATTAATATACATTATATACTAATGTATATTAGTATTACTAATGTATTAATATAGTTATTAAAATGAATATATTGAGAATCTATTAATTAAGCAATAAAATGTTATTAATATATATATTATATTTAAAGCATATAATCAAATAAATATTCATGTTTGAGATGATAATGATTTTATTACATATATTTTTTATATTAACATAAAATTATAATAACGTTATATTTTATATAATATATATAATAAAATATTATTATAAATATAAAATAATTATATCTAATATAAAGAAAGAGGCATACATATTAGTCAACAAATTAGAAAGAAAGTGGCGGAACCAACAATTTCTTTGAAGAGGGGCTGATTTTTTTTAACCGTATGACACATTTAGCAATTAATATAAATAGAAATTAATAAGTTTATTATTTTTCTTATTAATTTTAATTTAATTTTGATGAGACCACATCCTTGAAAATATATATTATATAGAAATGATACACAATTTAAGACCTATAAAGAAAAAAATGAGAGAGACATTTTTAAATATATTAGAATTGGCTAAAATTTTATTCGAACAATGGAAGTCCCTCCAACCAATGCCATCACCCTCCTGTTAGAGTATGCACTGACTCCTCCACACTCAGAAAGCTGCATCGGAAGCCACATGTGAGATGCCAAGAACCAACAACCACCTGTACAAGTACTGAACTTGCAACCTCTGTTTTAAGCAAGAAGAATACAGCATTGTTCTCCAAACTGAGGGCCATGGCTTGCTACAATTGGGCCACAACACCACTGTAAGGAGCAACATAAGATGCCGAAAACAAGCCTCCACTGCCCAGTTGATGTTCATCATGCACCACTGTCTGCAACTCCCACGCCATTTTATGCGTAAACTCCCTCACACCATTCTTTCTCTCTCCATTCTCTCTCTCTCTTTCTTATCACAATATTTCTCCCTTCCACAGTACACTGCCACTTCCAAGCCACCTTGCCGCCGCTTTATAGCTGCTCTCATTGAGAGTCTCCGTCGCACAGCTCCTATTTGGTTCTGCATTTTCAATTTTTTCTATTTTTTAGTTTTGATATTCAGCCATATTTCTACATCTTCTATTTAAGTTTTTCTTATTTTTCCTTTGATTCAAGGTACTGATATTCATGTAAAGTGTTGAATTTAATTCATTGACTTGCTCTGTAGGAAAAACAATGGAAGGCACCAACCATTTGGAAGAGGTTTTTCTAAACTTAAAATGCATAAATCTTACCTGTTTGGACAGTTGCCTGTGGATGAATGTGGTTGCAAGGTTTGTGTGCAGAAGATTGGTTTTTGCAGTACTTGTATATGTCTCGTGTTCTTGAAGTTTGACATGGCATCAAATGCTTGTAGTTGGGTTGGATGTTTGTCCTCATTGGTGCCATACTGATTGTGGGTTATGAGAAATGGCACCAGTTTACCGATTTCATACTCCTCTGTTTGGTCTTTGAAATTTCCACAAACTGACATAAGCCAAACAAATCAAGTCATCTCCATTCAATACAAGAGCCTTAGCCCACAACTGATTACAAGACCCTGCTTATAATGACACAAAGGTATCATCTAATATGCACTCTGGTCCGTATAGGCTTCTCAAACTATATGCACATATTTGAGCTTCTTTCTTGTGATGTTTATACCCAACTATATACACAATATTGACATTCTTTCTTAAGATGCTTATGACTATATCAAGTTATCATAGATCACTATGTTTTGAATAATTTGGTTTGTGCAATGCTTTTTTTTTTTTCCTTTTTTGACAAGTAAGAAATCTATGTGGTTATGCTAGTTTTACTTTAAAACACAGCTAAATAGAGGACTAGAAACAGTCATTGATACAATGGAACTCACGTTCTTTGGCATCCAAAAGTGTCGGAGGAACATTTTCAAATAGACTTGCAAGTTACACTTTGAGGACTGAGTAAATCTTAAGCGATTCCTTGGAGAAGGTGAAAAAAAAAAAAAAAGCCATGCTTGCCACAAACCCAACAATATGTTTATTGAGAGGGATAATAATGCAAGTGGGGAAGAAGAAAGGGGTGGGGTGGGGTGGGGGTTGAAGAGCCTTGTAGAATAGCTTGAGTTCATAAAGCAAATCCTATGTACATTTATTATTAGATTCATTTGATTATATATGTTTTTGCATTTGCATTAGAGGTATCTTGCATTTACAAAATAGTCTACATTTTTAATTTCTATGTTTTCTAAAATATATGAAAAGTTGATCTAATTCTATGTACTTAACAAGATTTACATTTGTCAGATGTCGTGCCCAAGGTATGCTCTATTTTTTGGTATTTTGAGTAGGATATATAAACGAGCATATCATTTTAATCTTACCCATTCTTTGAATCTGGACTATTATGCTTTCAGTTACTAGATTAGAAGCTCTCCAGCTTGAGGATTGTATGATATTGAATATGACCCAAAGAAACATTTTGCAAGCTCAATGATTGCATAACTTTTTTGGTTATCGATTAGAAGTTTCAGCTATTGATTTCTGGTTACTCTCTATTAATTTAGTATAACTTTTTTGATCTTTTCCAGGCTCAACGATTGTATAACATTTTCCGAAAAACTATTGGATAAATGTGAAGAAGAAGTACCCATGAAAGAAATGGTCTTAAAGCTAATGACAAACACAATGTAAAAACGAAGAATTATTCATGAAGAACTTTCATGTGCTTTGATTTGTAATTCTTTTTATTATATGAATAATGACCCATTATATCATATTTATTATTAATTGATATATTATTATTTTTATTGTGGGATATCATATTATTGGTACGTTCTAAATACCGTTAATTAATACAATGCGCCAGTAATATATTTATTGCGGTGTTTATATTAATGTTGTTAATTTAAAAAAATATGCTGGCAACAAATTAATGGTAGCATTTACAATAAGACGCAATGCAAAAAAAAAAAAAAAACCCATGGTGATGTTTACATAAACGCCGTTAATAAATTCAAGATGTCGCCAATGTACTATTAGTATCATTTAAATAAAAGTCGCTAATTTATATGATGTGCTGGGAAAGTAATGTGGCAGCTTTTATGTTAACACTACTATTTTAAAAAATACTGTCGTTTAAATAAACGCCATTAATAAATTTGCAAAAGTATTGTTAGTGGCATTTAAATAAGTGGCGCCAAATTGTATGATGAGTCGGCATCATACTAAAGGCGATGTTTAGCTAATTATCGTTAAATTAGGTCATTGGTGATGTTTAGATAAACGTCATTAAATTATTTAAGGTATCGCCATCAATGTACTGTTAGTGGCATTAAAATAAATGCCACCAATTTATATGATGTGTTGGCAAATTATTAGTAACGGCATTTATCATTACGCCGCTATTTTAAAAAGTGGCAGCGGTCAGAAAAATGCCATTAAAAAATTCAATGTGCCGTCACTAATGTACTATTAGTGGAATTTAAATAAATGCCGTCAATTTATATTATGCGTCAGCAATGCAATAGCAGTGGCCTTTATGGTAACGCCGCTAGTATATGCGAGGGGATAGTAACGATAAAGTGGCGGTGTTTCGAGAAATGTTGTTAATGTAGATACTGTGGCGGCATTTCACAAAATGCCACTAAATTGTATACAAACGCTGCTAAAGAGATTTACAAATACCAGTGGTTGCGCAAATGCCAGAACATGAGAAATAGTAACCCTCCATTAACGGCGAACAGTTATGCCGGTAGAGAAATGTTGCAAATTAATTAGCGGCGTTTTTTAAGACAGTTACCGGCACATATCCAACATCAGCAATTCTGTCTTTTTTTGTATTGCTAGTCCCTGTGTAACTTAAGAACCATCGAACAATGGTTTGAAGATTTCCTTGGCAAGTACTTGTACCAAGCATCTAGAAATGCACTAGAGAACCCAGAGCTGCTAACAACTCTATCAAATTTAGCCCAACTCCAAGAAGATCCCTCCTGGGTGTTACACCAAGACACTCAACCCCCAGTACATGGAAGATCCAGCAAACCACACAATTCCAAACAAGAATTAAACTCATCCATTGTCGAAATGGCTCTTGGGAGTCCACCAATTCGCTTGCCATCATTCCTTATGATATTAAAATACCAGCAACTAGCCACGGACAACTTCTAACGTTGATGTCCTCTAAAGATTACCATATATCCTGACGCTCCACCTGGCTACACTTACTACACTTAGTATATATGAAAGTCATCAGAACTTTTGAGTCCGAAAAAGAAAACCACCCAGTAATCATCTAAGCTGATTTAGTCACAACATCAAAGACCGTATTCTCCTTACAAAACAACCAAAGCTTACAACCTATGTCCACATTCGAGCAAAAGGACAAGAAAGATGCTAATCTCGGAATACAATCAACACTAGTAAATGGTTCTGAAACAGTAGCCAAATTTTTTTTTTCCTCCGAACCAACCCTCTCAGCCTTTTTCGTGACCTACCCAACCCTCTCACATTCCACACTAAAATTGTATCCATCATAAATTAAATTTGGTAGTGTGGGTGGACACTCGCATTGATTGCCAAGTTCCTTGCAGAGGTTTGTCTTTAAATTTTTTTGAGCTAGCCTACACCTCATTGTCCAACTCAGCGGCTTCAACGGTCCCTCATTTTCTTGTTCAGATAAATAATCTACTGCTATCCCAGGGGACTTTGATGCTGGTCTCACATGCACTAAACACTCCAAAGCCGAAGTTTCATTTACCATCTCCAGGTGCTCCACTTAATGGCCTATAGAACTCAATAACATATCAACAGATTCCATCCTCACCACATTTGCCTGCAAACTATCAACCTGGATAGAATCTTCCCTACACGAATTAACTACTTGCCTGCACACCAAATCATCACCTATTGACACCTCCCTTATGTTGGCCTCTCCTAATTCATGAACCCCTACTACTTCAGCCCTATCCCTATCTATAACCAGTGTAGTATTATCCACTAGTAAACCATCCACACGCTCACTGTCTGTCTAGCTTGCATCACCCTCAATTTCCTCACAAACCTTGCCTTCCTCTAAATCCTTCTCAATCAACCGACTATCATTTACCAACTCATCCTTTGACTTTGGCCCGACATCCACAACAGCAACCATAGAAGAACCTATGCCATTCAGAACCTGCACTGTTCCCATCTGTTCCCTTTCTATTTCCGAAACAACTCTATCATTCTTCACTGCATCCACCCCACTTACTTCCCTTTTATTTTTCCCTTTCCAAGCCAGCTTAGGGACTCTCTTCTCCGTCTTGGCTTCCTCTATTTTTCTCACACCCATCTTGCACACCACCGCTGTGTGACCCTACGATGACACTTAGAACAACAAAAACCATGCTTCTCATACTTCACATTCTGCCATATCTTCCTTGTCCCGAATAGAACGATCGAAAAATCTTGCACCGGCTCCTGTGATAAATCGATTTCAATGCACATCCTAGCCCCTGATGCCCTTGTTTTATGAAGTGTAGCATTATCGGTTCCTAGATAATGGCCAAATTGAGACGCCAAAATCTGCAAACAATCCATTCAGTATAAATGCATTGGTAGACCAAGCAGGAAAATCCATTTATGCGCTAATGGAGATTCCTTCGACAAGTCAAGGTCCTTTGTCCATCTAAACAATCAAAAAGTCTAACCTCCTATTGTACGGCCTTGCCAAGCCCATCCATGCAAAAAATCACGTTCACTTTTCATCTGGACAAGAACATGCAGATTGTCCATAAAGCTGACCATAGAAACCTCTTTCACAATTTAGCAACGTGTGAATGCACATCATCAATGGAAGGTCTCGTGAGAGAGAACTTTAGCACCAAAGCAAACTTGAAATCCTCTGTAGCCTTAAACATTTCAACCTTCAAGAAAATGAAACCTTGCTCGCCATCAACCTCCGCAAGATATCTCATCGGCAACCTAAAGGAGGATTGCACTGCTTGATTAGAAACTGTTGGAGAAAACAATTTCGTAACCTGAGTCACCGTAGCAATCCCCGCCAAAGGAGGAGTGGGGATGGCCTCCATGGCCTAACCTTAGCAAACCTGTGGCAGAATACCAAAAATGGCAATTCCGAATAACTTGGAATATCCAAAACCGTCTCCAAAAAATGGGGTCCTCAAAATCGCCAAAAATCGCCTCTCCGCAAAAATCGCGTCACCAAGGAAGTGGTAGTAGTGACTCACTATTGAATTGAGTTGAGATGAAAATTTAAAGTTAAATAAAATATTATTAGAATATTATTATTTTAGAATTTGAAAAAGTTGAATTGTTTATTATATTTTATATTAAAATTTAAAAAAATTATAATAATTAGATAATATAAGTTGAAATGAGTTTGGAATTCAAACTGGCTATAAGAGTATTAAGATTAGGCTATTGTGTCGACCAACTTTTACTGTTGGGCATGCAACCTAGTTCATTTTTTTTTTAATTTTCTTTACATATTTTTTAATATATTTAAATATTTTTAAAAAATAAAAAATACATAAATATACTTAAAATCACTTCCTTAATTACTAAATAAAATAATAATTAAAAAAAAATAATTCTTGAACTGTTCATTTGAGCGGTACCGCCCGCGGCAGAGCAGCATTTTCCTTTTTCTTGCGTAGTTGCAACAGTAAATTAGTTTGGCTGTCAAGGAAATTTTTTCCAGCCAATACCCATACCCTGCGTCTTCTCCATCTCCCAACCCCGAAGTTCTCTTTCAAACCTCGCCAATCAAGAACTCACACAGTCAAACGGTCCAAAAGATTGATCCGATCCAGCCTTAATTTCTTTCTTTCTTCGACTCTTCCCCGATCATGACCAACCCAGTTCTCGAATCTGCCAAAATTTTACAGCTTTGGGTTCCAATTTGTCCGATCTAATGAAACCCAAGTTCGGGTGTTTTGTATTTTTCTTGGTCTCAATCTTTTGTGCCGTTGCCGAATCCAAATGTAGTAAGGAATGTGGTCGAGCTTTAGCTTCGTACCTCGTCCCTGGGGGGTCAGATCTCACGTACATAACTACACTTTTGCAATCGAGTCTTAATATTGACCCCGACACTATTGTGAGCTACAACAAAGAAAAGATCCCCAACAAAGACAGCGTCCAACAGAATATAACAATCAATGTTCCGTTCCCATGTCAATGTGTTCAAGACTCGTTTCTAGGTTACGTGTTTAACTACTCGCTTCAAAGCAAGGACACCTACGACACGGTCGCACAGCAACGGTATGCGAACCTGACAACAACCGACATGTTGATGAAATTTAATACCTATGACCCCAACAGGATACCGGACGTTGGGACGATGAGCATACCAGTGAACTGTTCGTGTGGAAACAGCGCGGTTTCGAAGGAATTCGGGCTGTTTGCTACGTACCCTCTTCGGCCGGGTGACACTCTGGAATTGGTTGCGGCGGAGGCGGGTCTTAATTCAAGTTACACAACCTTGCTGCAGAGTTACAACCCGGGTGTGAATTTCAGCCAAGGGAGTGGCGTGGTGTATATCCCAGGCAAAGGTGACAATTTTGTTTGTGTTTTGAGTTAATGAATGTTTATATAGATATGTGAATTCGGATTTTTTTTTTTTTTTTTTTATTTATTTATGATGTTTTCATTTAGCTTAATGAATTTCTTAGATGTCAAAATGGTTAAGAGTTAGTAGGAGTTAGATGAGGATCTGATTACTTGTAGCATTAATTGCTTATCTTATTTGCTCGTGTAATAGATTAACGATTACGTGTTACTTGGATGCTGCTAGTCACAGCAAGCGAATGATGTAAAGAGATCCAATGGGTGTTGAAAATGAAGTCCCGAATGCTTCATTTTAGGAAGTAGTGGGAGGTATTAAGCGTACAAAGTATTAGGATGGGTGATGGGAAGTCCTAGAGTTGCAACTCTCATTTTTATTTACTTATAAAAAATTCAGCTTACAAACATGTGGACAAGATAAGTCGATTCAAAAAACTAATCTGAACTTTAATTTTCGTTCATGTGGTTCAGGCTTGATTGCATTACCCTTCACAACTTATAAAAAGTTACATTAAACCTCCTTATAGTTTTGTTTGAATTTATAAAAAGTTACATTAAACCTCCTTATTGCGATGAACCAGTCAATTGATACGTACTGATCATCTATATAACAAACTGAGTTGCACATAATCCTTTTTCCTTAACAAGGAAAGACGTTAAGAAGATAAATGTAAATAGGTCTAATCCCCGGGATAAATTGGAATTAACCTTCAAATTATATATTAGATTTGTTCAGTTCAGTATAAACTCAACTTAGAAAGCGTACTTGCAAAATTTTCTGGATGACCCTTTAGCATAGTAGTCCTGATATTTATCTTGCGTATTTTAAAATGAAGATGTCCCATTGTTTTTATTACTAATTTAAGAATGGAATATGCTTATAAAAAATAATTGAAAAGGATATTCCATAATTTTGTTAAGTGATAGGAGATCAAATGCCATATATTGGACTTTGGAGATGAAGCTGATGGGCACAGAGAACTGGGTTGAACCATCAAAGTGAACATTATATACTGCACATCTAGCCTAATAGATAAAACCCTGAAGTTGTGAAATCTCTACTACATAACCCATCTCTATGAGCTATGCCCTTTCCAAGTAGATTAAACAAATTAATATCAAAACTTTCAGAAGTGCATCTGGCCCAAACAATTTCTTCTGAACGACCATTCAAGCCTCCTGCAACTATAGCAGCATCAGATTTAAATCCATCCCCGCTGCCCCTGCCCCTTTCAACTGCTCTGCCCCTATCACTTTTTCACTTGCTCTGCAATGTCAGCTAGAGTTACAAGCACAAACAATCAGTTAAGCGGCTGTCTAGAAATATCATGTGATCATTGTCAGCTAGAGTTACAAGAACAAACAATCAGTTAAGTGCCTGTCTAGAAATATCATGTGATCATTTGTCTTTTTGGTGATATTGATAGTGATTTCTTTTCCCTTGCCTAATTATTTATAAAAAAATTAGTATATTGTAGTGTAGTGGGTGTGGCCCACTTGGAGTAATATTTGGTGAGAAAATTTTTTATATTTAGCACAGTTATTCAATGGGGCTCCAATCAACTAAGGGTAGTGTTCAAACACATTTGATAGTCTGTTGAATCGCAAGGTTAAAAGAGTCCTCAAATTGTGGTGTTGGTGTTCCAGGTTTTGTTTGACTGAAAATCTCAGATTGGTCTCATTTGAAGCATGTTCGAATTTCATTTGAAGCAATAGATCTCAAATCTGCTATGTTAGTTTGAACTCTAGCGAACACATACAGATTATGTACAGAAATTGAACATTTTTTGAGATCATTTCAGCACAAAGAATTGAAGAGTGGTGGATCAAGGTTTGGAGAAGAGGCTAAGGGGTTGGCGGAAGCATGTTTCATGGATTAGATGCGCAGATATATGAGTGTTACCATGTGTAATTCATCCTGTTGAGTTAGTTTTTAAGTTGTGTGTGTTGGTTACGTAAGTTTGTACTAGTGTCTTGCTAGTGGTGATATCTCTTATGTATTGGATTAGGTCCCTTTTTTTCAGTTGGGTTTTTCATATAACAAATACAGTATCCCATTGTGACTGTGTTAGATCCTTTGATATTTAGTCATCAGTGCAGAACAAAGAATATCTTCAGTTATGAGTTGTGAATATGTATTTCATTCTGCATTGATCGATGCATCTTATTATATGTATTTCAATGGCTTGGGTCATGCCTAGAAGAGTTGTGGAGCTTTTCTAGACTTCTAAGCTCATTAATTGATTGCTCTCAATCTTCAAAACTTTCAATCCTCTCCCTCCAAATATGCCACCATAGACAAATTGGAACCATCTTCCATACTGTTGCAATATGAGAGTTTCCCTAGAAGCCTCATCAAGAAGCTAGAAGGTCGATTCCATAAGAAGCTTGGGTGATTTCAGCATCATCCAAGCTAATCTCATCCAAACAAAGTCATTCCACAAGGTCGTAGCAATCTCACAATGAAGTAATAGATGATTTACAGACTCTCCTCTCTTTTTGCATATACAACAACAATCCATGACTATTTTTTTTTTTTGAAATGAGAAGAACTTTATTATATAAGCAAACAGATTACCTAGCTTCATAAATAACTATTTGCTTGATACAATCAGGGGTCTCCTCTAGATCATAGTGATCAAATTCACTCAAAAGGGCATTCTTGGCTAGCAAGTGAGCTGCCATATTAGCATCCCTTCTAGTGTAACAAACAGTCCATAGTTCAAAGGATCAAAGGACATTCTTTGTGTCTTCAATCATTAGGCCTCCTAGACTCCAATCCTCAGCTGGTTTCTTCAACTTCTCCACCACTTGAAGGGAATCACCCTCTAGTTGTACCTCACGAAACCCAGCTTCTTTACTGAATAGGACTGCAACCATTAAGGCATATGCTTCTGCTGCAAAGGTTGAGAGCTTCATATTACGTCTAGCTCTGAGTGTCCCAAGAACTCTCCCATTGCTGTCTCGGATTATAGCTCCAATGCCTATTAGTCCTCTTGAGTCATTAATAGAGGCATCCCAGTTGAGTTTGTGTTGTCCCTCTAAAGGTTTCCTCCATCTTGCAGCCTTAGTACTACTGTTGGAGGTCTTCTCAAGATTGTTTGTTTTGGTTGCCTTAAAAAATCTCAACTCACTAACAGCCTTGTGACTGACAGAGTTTGGATGCCTGAAACCTTTTTCATGAATGAAGTCATTTCTCCTTGTCCAGATTAATTGAGCTATCATACCAGCTTCTTCCAATTCATGTCTAGGTAGCCTTTCTGTCATTTTGTACCAGATTTCCTTGAAGTCAGTCTCATTTAAGGCCAATTTTTGTAACTGTCTACTAGCTTGGCCCCAAACATCTCTAGCTGCTTCGCAGGTCCATAGGACATGGCCCGATGTCTCCTCCTCAAGTTGACATACTAGGCATAGGTTGGACTCACTAATCTTTCTTCTAAACAGATTGCTGAAAGTGGGTAATGCTTCATTACAGGCTCTCCATAGGAACATCCTAAATCCATTGGGAACTTCCATCTTCTACAGTGTCTTCCAAGAGCCTTCTTGAGAAGATTTGCAAGAGGTGGCACCTTCTAAATTAGTTTGTAGTTCTCTGTGTAGGTGGTATGCACTTTTTACAGTAAATTTTCCATTGGGAGTGCCTCCCCAGCCCAATCGATCCTCTCTGTTGCCCAAACTGATAGGGTTTGACCTGATGACGTCCACCACTTCCTGAGGGAATAGCTTGCTAAGTAGGTTGCCATTCCATCTCCTAAGTTCATGGTCTACTAGGTCAAACACCTAAGCTATTCCTGATTCTGCATTATTGTCTTGACATGGGATAAGGAAGTGAGGTCTGGGCAGCCACTTGTCCTCCCATATTTTGACTTTAAGGCCATTGCCAATTCTCCATTGGAGTCCTTCTTTCAGTAGACTCATTCCAGCTTTGAGGCTTCTCCAAGCTAGAGAAGGTGTTAGCCCCAGTTTTGCATCTAGGAACTCTCCATTGGCAAAATACTTTTGTTTTAGTCTTTGAGCAGGGAGGGAGTCAGGTTGTGTGAGGACTTGCCAGCCTTGTTTAGCTAGGAGAGCCAAGTTGAAGCTCCTGAAGTTTCTGAAACCTAGTCCACCTGATCTTTTGGTTTGCTAAGCCTGTCCCACTTAACCCATTGGATTTTGTATGGTCCTCATTGAAGCCTCACCAGAATTTTCTTAGTAGTTTGTCCAACCTATCTGTAATGGATTTAGGAAGGAGGAAAATGCCCATGGTATAGGTGGGAATAGCCTGCAAGACAGATTTAATTAGTACCTCTTTGCCAGCTACTGAAAGGCAATTTGTCTTCCTGTTGGTTACTCTGGTTACTCTAGTCCATATCCTATCAATGAGTCCATGGAAAGCAGTATTTTTCTTCCTGCCCACCATGGTAGGATGGCCAAGGTATCTTTCAAAAGTTCCTGTG
The DNA here is from genome assembly GCF_018687715.1 of Carya illinoinensis. Lineage (NCBI taxonomy): Eukaryota > Viridiplantae > Streptophyta > Magnoliopsida > Fagales > Juglandaceae > Carya > Carya illinoinensis. Next base: position 14,795,614 of record NC_056755.1, read on the forward strand.
GCCTTGACCCCAGCTATCTGCAGTATAGTCCTCTTGTTTTCATCTGGTGTGTTCTTATTGAAGTAAATAGAAGACTTTTCCTTGTTAAGCACTTGTCTAGAGGCACACTCATACTGGTTCAGGATCTCCATCAACCTACTCCATTCAAGGGACACTTGATCTCCTTGGTTTCTCTGGTGGTTGCAATTCTTGCCTTGGTGCATAATGGTACCACAACTAAAGCATAAGTTCTGCAGCCGCTCACACTTGAAGGCAGCCCAAACTTTCTTTCCCCTACCTGCACCCACCTTCCTTTGACCAGAGGTTTAGTAAGTTCAACCTCCACTAACACTTGCAAACATTGGCCCCATCCTTGGCCCTCTTTATCCACCTCCACCTTGAGAACTTTCCCTATTGTTGAAGCAATTTGCTTGCCATATTCTCCTGTCATTCCTGCGAAGGGAATGTTATGGAGTTGAACCCAAAAGGGTTCATGGGAGAAGGTTATTGCACTGGGGGGGGAGACTGCTATCGATATTTTGTATGCCAATAAGGTTCCTGTCGAAGGCCCAGGGCCTTCCTTGAAGGATTTTTTCCTTGTCTGTGACTTTACCAAACTCCAAGATAAAACTATTGTTTCCTAAGTCCATGAATGTCATCTCTCCCTCCACTCTCCATACCTATTGCATGGTTGAGCAAAAGGCTTCCTTGCTGAAGTTTTTGTTTGTGATGACTTTTGCTAGTAAGCAGTTGGTGCCTCTCTGAAAAGCCGCCTGGATATCCTAGTCTGAGACCTTGACTAGATCTTCTTCTTCCTCAGTTAGGTTGAGACCTTCCCAAAGCTTGAACAGGTCCTCTCCCGCCATGTTACGTTAGTAAACACTCAGGGTCTGCTGAAAGGGAGTTGTGTGGAGTCTTGGGACCTCGAAGGTTTCACTACCCCAGCTCAGTCTCCCTTTTGGTGCTATAGTTTTGGTCCAATCCTTAGAATAGGAATGATCCAGGCCAGCAAATAACACAAAACAGAAAAGAGAACGCTACACACTCTCAGCTAAACACTGAGAGACAAAGTTCTTTGCATCAAAGAGCAAAGAAACTTAGCCTTACAGTTCTACTCCTTCGGGCAGAGACTGAAGGACAACCAATCCATGACTATGATGTGGTATTTCCGTAGGTTGTCTATTGTGAGGATCTTCCTTGAGGAATTTGTCCATACAAAGAGCATTGTTTGCAAGGGTGCCTTTTTCTCTCAAATACTCTTCCATGGGAATAGATTTGTATTATGAGTGGTGATAGCTTGATAGTAGGAGCAATTGTGAACTTTCCTTTCTTAGAAGGGTGCCTAAAGATCTTGTCTTCAACACCCCCCATCATACGAGTAGAGTACACTAGATCAAAAAACTCCAAAAATCATCAACTTCCCTCCCAATATTGTGCATCTTTGAAGAATGTAAGGATCAATTGGGGAGTACCATTGGATAGCATTAAAAGGTCCGCAAATAAGGCTTCTCTCATTCTTGCTATGCCATAGAATTCTGGATAATCTTCCTTGATTGCCCTATTGCCACACCCTACATCGTGCCAAAATTTGCTTTTGGACCCGTCACCCACCTAAAAACAGATATTTCTTGAATGTGTCACATCCTCTTCTTATGTATTTCCATGGTCCCACCCATATGGCCACTTACCTCATTCAAACACCATCCTCCCCATGGTTCAACATACTTCGATTCTATGAAGATTCTCCATAATGCTCCGTTCATTATTGTATCTCTATAGCCATTTGCCAAGTAAATCTTTGTTAAAAGAATGCAAGTTTTGAATGCCCAATCCTCCTTCCAAGATAGGGGAGCACATCGTGGCCCGTTTATCAAGTGGAATTTAAACTCATTGTTCATCCCCCCACAAGAAATCTTGTTGGAGTTTCTCCATGTGAGGAGCCGCCTTGGTGGGAAGTTGAAACAATGATAGGAAGTAGGTTGGCATATGGGAAAGGGTACTTTTGATTAAAGTGAACCTACCACCTTTGGATGAATACATTTTCTTCTAACTAGCCAATTTTTGCCTCCTTCTTTTGTAGTTCATCATTCCAAGTAGATCTTTATTTGAACGGGGATTTCATTGGCAACATAGATATCTTGCATTCCAAAATGTAAGCCTTGCTCTCTACATAAAAGGAAAATGAAAGGAGCTTCAAAGCATAAAAGGAGCGCCCTTCTGATTTAGGTAAGTTCACCTTCAACCCTGAAGCAACTTCGAAGTATAAAGGAGTGCCCCTAAAGCTTGACTTTGTTATGGCTGGCCCAACAAAAGATTAGGGTATCATCGGCAAATAATAGATGAGATATGTGAAGTGAGCCAATATTTGCCTCCCCCACGAAGAATCCATATAAGACCCACCCTCCATGACACCCAAAATAATCTTGCTAAAAGCTCCTATTACAAAAACAAAAATTAGTGAAGATAGAGGATCACTTTGTCTCAAGCCTCATGAGCTTTTAAGAAAGCCCTTTGGTATGCAAGACAAAAAAAACAAACAGTAGAGATTCACTGTTTGATCCAAGAGCACCATTGCGAACCAAAGCCACATCTCTCAAGCATGTAAAGCAAAAGTCTCCAATTGACTCGGTCATAGACCTTCTCCATATCAAGCTTGCATAAAAGCCCCAACACTCCTGACTTGAATCTACTATCTAAGCATTTGTTGGCAATAAGCACCAAGCCAAGGATTTTCATACCTCGAACCAAGGCATTTTAGGGCTTTGATATTAACTTCTCAACCACCATGCTCAATCTTGTAACGCCTATGTCTTTGTGGTGGAACTTTTAGAAAAATGATTTTAGAAAATAAAATAGGAATTACTGACTTTTTAAATTTTTTTTTCCCAAGATATGAAAGACTCTATAGTTAGAATTTAAAATTTTCATTTACGAGGCTAAGAGAGAGTTTTGCAACGGAAACTCATTTAATTAAAAATGTAAAGTCTTTTTACAAAATGATTTTCATAAACTACAAAAAGCCTAAGCTTCTGTCACCTTTTCCTTGGGCAATGTATGTCTTGAAGCTTTGTCCTCATTTCATTTCTGGATGGGGCACACACACACACACACACACACACATATATATATATAAAAGAGTTGAATACCCATTAATTAGTACTTCATGCCATAAAAATATAAAAACATACATTTTCATTCATGCATAATCACTTATATACATATTTTACATAAAACGTTTTCTTTTCTTTAAAACATTATAAGGTGGGGTTTTTCTTTTAAAAAGGGGTTTTCATTTCTTAAAACATCTCCCACTTTGTACTTTCCTTCATAAAACTAAAACCTTTATACATACAATTAACCTTATTACTTTTCTTTGGCCAGTACACACAATTACACCCCGTGTGTTGGGTTAGTGGTCTTTTAAACCTGATTCTGCCTGTGGTCGCGCGTTGGGAATCCCTCAATCAGGAGGCAGCACTAGGTGCACTATCAGTACTACTTACCCTACATTGCAATCTGCTCAGTCATTTGGTACAATCATTCATCAATCGTGGCCATTACGTACATTCATACATTAAAAGCATTCATTCTTTCAGGCCTTTCCTTTCCTTTCATTTCTTTCATGCATCAGTTTATTTCATAAAACATTTTTTGTAACATAAGACATAAAACCTCATCATTCTTTTCATGGAACATGCATAAAATAAATACTATGTATAACATTCATTCACATGCATACAACTATTTCTGGGGTGCATAAAAAAGAGTTGCCAAAAAGGGCCAGTACATACACATACTTAAAACTTATACCTTAGAATAGCTTCATAAAACATTTTCATTATGAGAAAACATTTCCTTTCTTTTCTTTTCATAAGAGAATATTTTTCATAGAGCATTCATTTTCATTTTCATACTTTTTGAAAACTCTAAAAGAACATAAACGTATTACTTACCTGGACTTCATGCTATGCACATATCGTCTAGTTCGTTCATGTGTGTGTCAGATAATAACCTACATACATTCATAACCTCACGTCATTTCTTTTTCATAAACAAAAGAACACTAAATATAAAACTTGCGCAATAAGCTAGCCTTAACTCGTAGTCCATCCTATTCCTCATGACCTCAACTTCTCATTGATTCTTGACTTAGACTTCCTCCACTTGGACTAGTCATTGTCCCATTAACCTTCATCGTCTATTTACTTGCATACTCCTTCATGACATCCCTAAGTGTACAAACTTACACATCTAGGTATTCCAAATATCCTTCATCTCACTTACACGTTATTATTCAATTCCTCAAAGTATAACCATTTTCAAAAATCTTAGGCCTAGACTATAAATCTAGAAACCCCAACTTCATTTTCTGATTAACAAAGTGAGCTTCCATAGTTCACTTTAAATCTCTAATCATTATTCATGGGTCTACAACTTAGTTCCAACTCACCTTACAACCCAACTGCAGTCACACTACCAGTTTTTTAAGACAACATCATTTTCCCGTATATAATCAAATTCAATACTAATCCTAAGCCCCAATTCATTTCCTCACATCCAAATGCATAACACAACCCAACTAAGCATTCTCATACAATCCACCAAAAACACATGTCATACCCTTTTACTTAAGATCAACATACAATCCAAATTACAGCACCCATTTATGCTTACAAGCCTCATCCATACTCAATACATTTAATCAACACGAAGCTGTCCATTTAGAAGTCAACACCATCACCATGCTTCTCAATTTCACTACTTTTTCCACTTCATCCCAACTCCACACATTCATGCCAATCGTCCCAAAATAATTTAACTGAGCAGCATTATCCACAATCAGGCATAACCATATAAATTAAAAGCCACTCACATACTCAATATCTAAAGTAATGAACCTAACATTAAACTTAGAATCCGTCTATACCATTTGTACATCTACTCCACATAATTACAAAACTTTTTAAGTTACAAGTCATGACTCCCCAAAATCACAACCATTTATCCATTCAATAATTAACGCCAATTCACCTCCTCCCAATTAAATCATAAATACTAAAAATGTGGTGCCCATGTACATCAACCCAACAAATATGAATATTCTACTAAATACTTGGGTTCCACACAAAACCACTATAAAACCCATCACCAAAACACATGCTAAATCCATAGCCCATTTAAACTCCAATAAAACAATCAGTACCATCACAATCACATTTCGCCCATACAAACCCCATCACTTCAAAATACACAAGCCACATCACAACTATGCCGCACATATACACAACTGCCCTCCAATAACAACCCAAGCACAACTTCCCATCTAGCCTCAACACTTCACAACACACAAGCCACCTCGCACTACGCTATACACATCCACACTTATTCCTCAATCACAAACACAACCACATCTCCCGCTTCTACATCCACCACGATCAACACAACCATACACACAGCAGTCTGCCAAGTACTCAAAACTCAGAAAAAATGTCCAATAAACACATAAGCATAATATTTTCTTCATACCACACACATCCAATCACAAAAAGTATCTGGTAAAATAAATAAGATAGAGGTTATACCATAGATCTAGAGATCTGTGTTGTTTGGGCTGAACCCAAAACAAAGGCCTTGTTGCATAGGTGGGAGAGCATGAAGGCTCACGGTGGTGGTTGGCACGACTGTGCACAGTGGAGAGAGAAGAGAGGCTAGAGGCTTCGGTGGAGGGGGAGAAAAATGGGGGCTGTTTCAGGCTGGCCATGGCAAGGCCGTGTGGTGGAGCTGCGCCATGGCTTGGGGAGGGCACATCTATGTGTGGTGGTGGAGTGGTGGCTTGAAATGGTTGTGGTTGAGGCGCACAGTGTGGATATTGAGATTTGGTGGAATCTGTGAGGGAGAGAGAGGGAGCGTTGGTGAGAGGGTGAGGTAGAGCTTCACACTGTGGGGAGACCGGGGTGGCCTGACAGCGAGGGAACCACTCGTGGTGGCGGCTGGCAGAGGAGAGGGGAGAGAGAAGGGAGATCCATGAGGGAGAGGCTAGCTAGCGACGGTGGAGGTGGGCAATGATGATGGGTCGACGGCGGCGGCATGTGCTTGCTGCAGCTGGGCTCGTGGTGGTGGAAGGAGTTGGGTGGCTGCTACGTGAGGGAGAAGACCCACGGGGAGAGAGGGAGAGGAACGGCTGGAGGGGAGGAGGGAGGGAGGGAGGGGAGGTAAAAATGGGGAAAAAGTGAGGGATCTAGGGTTTTAATTCTATCCCCAATCTAGGGTTTCTAGTTTGAATCTAATGGTGGACATTTAAATACATAAAACATAAAAATAAACTAGGTAAAATAAGTAGAAAAATAAGATAAAACTTTATTTAAAATCAAATTTTATTTTTCCTAGTCCCAAAAATAATAAGCTTCATCATAAAATAAAATAATGTAGTTCACTAAATATTTTTAAGATAAATAAAACCATTTAAATAGATAGATAGTCTTCAAAATAAATTAAAACAAAAAATATTAAATAATATTCTTATAGAACTAAATCATTTAAATAAAATGATTTACTAAAATTATATTATTTTTTTGGGCTTCAATTTATAAAAGGCTGACTTGAAAATTAGGCTTGCTGCAATAATGCCAAAAATACCCCTCTTTAAAATAATTTTGGACATTTAAATATTTCGAAGACTTTAAAAACACTAGGCTCCATTTAAAAATCATCAGATAAATTTAAAAACACAGTTTAGAGGTTTAAAAAGACTGCTTCAATTTTTAAAACGCGTAGACTTTTCGAAAGAAAATTGTACGTCCTGCTCACCAAGCTAATGGGGCGGTAATCTTTTACCTCTACAACACTGGGTTTTTTTGGAATGATAGCAATAAATGTTGCATTAAGACTCTTTTCAAACTTACAATTTTCATGAAATTCATGAAAGACCCCCATCATATCTTCTTTGATCACTTCCCAAAAAGTTTGGAAAAAAGCCATAGAGAATCCATATGGAGTTGGAGATTTGTCACCTGCCATGCTTCTCAATGATTTTCTGATTTCTGTTTCTTTAAAAGGCCTCTCAAGCTGTCCCACTTCTTTTAGTCAAGAGCGTCAAAGTGGAGCTCATGTAGCTTCAGTCTCCATGAGAATTTTTATGAAACCAGATTCTTGTAATAGTTAACAATGTGATCTGTGTTCTTGGCTTGGTTGGAAGAAGCCACCCCATCATCTCTATGGCATTGTTCCTATATGAGTTAGCCACTCAGTGGAAAAACTTGGTGCATTTGTCTCCTTCCTTCAACCACAGACTCATAGTGCTCTCAATTTTTTTCTCTAAGATATTTCTTCCAATAGAGAGACCCTTTTGAGGTCCGCAGTCAGTTGAGTTTTACAAGCCCTGTTCATTTCAGATAATACTCTACTCCTTCCAATCATTTGAGTTCCTCAAAAGAAATTGTACTTTTGACCTTCCACATTGCCAAACACTTGCTCATTCCAAGTTTTTAGATATTTGTTTAGAGACTTCAATTTAGATGACATGATATAACTTGGATTGCCATTAAGTTGATAAGAAGATCACCATTGTCGGACTCTATCAAGGAATCCTTCTGATTTCAATCACATGTTTTCAAACTTGAAGTACCTTGGGTCTCCATGAATACCTCCACAATCAAGAAGGATGGAAAAGTGATCTGAACTCAACCTGGGGAGTCTCTTTTGAATGAGTTCTGGGTAATGTGCTTTCCATTAAGGTGATACTAGGAATCTATCAATCCTTGACCAAAAAGGGTGTTGTTGGTTGCTTGACCAAGTATAAGTGCCACCTGCATGAGGAATATCCAGTAAATCTTGTTCAGAAATGAAAAGTCTACTGTTGGTAAATTTAAGCTAGATCCTCCCGATCGCTCACTCGGGAATCAAGTAACATTGAAATTGGCAAGTCGCCACCAATTCACCAAGGTAAGTCCCATATGCTACTTAAGCCTGCTAGTTCGTCCCACAGTAAACTTCTTGCACAATCTAAGTTAGGACCATAAGACCTCCAAAGGCCCATTGATGTCTATCCACAACATTCTTGAATGAGCAAGCCACCATTTAATCCCCCATACAATCTTTTAACTTTTCCACCACTTTTTTATCCCACATCACTAAGATGCCTCCTGATTCTCCTTTGGATGGTAAGCAATACCACCCAACTTCATTACAACTCCACCAACTCCTAATAGTTCTTAGGGGGATAAATTCCAATTTCGTTTTGTGTAAGCAAACAATGTTTACTCTTCAATTGCGTAACTGGTTTATAATTTTGAGACACTTTTCCCTTTCGTTCAGCTCCCTCATATTCCATGAAACAATTTTTGACTTCATAAAACAACATCCATTGCCCCTCCCTTTGATCTGCCATGGTTAGAACTCCTCTCTCCTATTCCATCATTGACAGTCCGGTTGAGTCCTTTTAATCCTCTAGCTCTCTTCTTTGCCGAATTGATCTCACCTGGTGAGCTGGAGTGAGTCTGTCCAGCCTCTAGAGCTGCAAGGAGAGCTATAGATTGGTCCTCAAAACCATTGCACAATATCACCACACCATGTTGAATCTCCTTGGCTTTGTCTAAGACCCAATTGGAGACCTGGCTGTTGCTACTTTGGAGCTGAGAAATCAGTGGTGTAGGTTCTTCCCAATTTACCTCTTCACTGACCATAGGACTTCTTGCACCTCACCCACCTCATCCGAGACACGCCGAATCATACACTATCATTGCTATGTCTGGAATTTCTCTTTCCTCTGTATTACCCATTCCACAAACTCCACCCTCTATTTGATCCTTTAGAGCTCAATAAATCTCCTATATCCAGAAACAACACATTCTGGGGTGATACCATGGTGTTCTCCATTTGGAGCTCCCTGGCGACAATTTGTGCTTCAAAAACAGAGACACTGTCATTTGTTCTTATTGCTAGTGCCACCAGTCCGTCGGCCTGGATGCTAGCCATTGGCTCCCCTTCTTCGGTCAATGGTTTTTGTGCAGTCCCTGTCCGGTGTAACATTGTCTCCGATTCTTTTTTTGCAGCACTGGGAGAGGACCCAACTTCAAAGGTTGAGTGACCCGCAATTTTAGAGCCGTGCACTTGAATCTTCCCTTTCTCAGCCCATGAGCTTTTTGTTACATGCGAGCCCGTGGTCCTTTCCTTGCCAGCAGGTTCCCTCGCTTTTCTTTCCTGACTCGAGCCCAGGCCCATTTCCTGATTTTCCTGATATATTAGACTGCTGAGCTTCTCTCTCAAGTCTATCAACTCTTCTTTGAGGTTGTGCAGAGTCATCTTTTCTGCATCACGCCCCTTGGTCAGAGAGCCACCATTGCTTCTTGCATAAACCATGGTGGCTTGTGGGGCTTCTGACCTCCTATCTCTGCAAGTCTCATAAACAGTAACTTTTTTCTTCTGCAAAATGCCTATACTGCCCTTCATACTCTGGTTCTGCATCCCTACTTTTCTTGGTTTCTCCTTGATTTTCATCACCGTTAGTGGCTGGAGCTGAGCATGAAACAACCTCTGCGTATGTTTCAGAAGTCACTCCGCTGCATGTGATCTTGCTCATTTGCTGCTTGAGCATTTCAGGCCCCCCGTATTACTTTGCTTCAGTTTTGCCTGCACTGCCACATAGTACACACAGTTCCATAGCCATCTTCCTCCACCCTTTGCCTTTCAGGGATGATGATAAGGCAATTTCTCCCACCGCCTATATACTCGACTATGGTCAAGTACCTTCCATATACATTAGAGGATCTCTATGAAAGAAAAGCAGTGCTGCCTAAGTTGGATGTTCTGCTGAACTCCTTGTCAGCATCTGACCGAGAGCATTCTTACAAGGTTTGTGCAACCCCTGATGCGGTTGGTTTGCCCAATACTAGCTCTTTAGTCACCTTCCTACCTCTCTCTATAATGCGTATATGGCAACCACCTTCGATTGAAATCTTGAATATTTTTGTTTCAATGAGAACAACCTTCAAATATCCCATCCTTGGATACTTGCACCTCTAAATAACATCTAAGTAAGTCTAGAAATGCTGATTGTCACTGGCAAGACTCATCGGAGGCAAGAGGCCTCAAGAAGTTCTTTATCCACAATCATCTCATAGGGACTGCATCTATGAAGTCTAATGAACTTAGTTTACATGATTTTCTGAATCTTTTTCATCTACTAGTTAGGTGTCTCTATTGTATATTACGTATATACTTGTCTTGAGTCTTTGCACTTATTAATAGAGATCTTCTTGTGAGAAGAAAAATTATGTCTTTGATGTTTGAATTACTTGGCAAAATGTAATTGGCTGGCTCAATACACTGTTAGCTTTGAATTACCTGTAGTCACCCTGCTCTCCTGCTTTTAGGTCAAGTAAACTAGGTGGTCTTTTTACGAATTATTTCATTGAGTTACCAGCATCAAGAGCATTCCTTTTTTCCATTCATATAGTTTTTGGGGGCTATGATTTCTATTAACTTTTCTTTTGGTTATTTCTTTTCCTTTTATTTTCAGATCAAAATGGTACTTACCCACGTCTAATATCAAGGTAACTTCTATAAACTCAATCTTCATACTAAGTGAAAAGGTTACATTTGCTTCTATTGCAGTTCGTCTTATATTTATAAGTTGTGTTTTGTTGTGGTTTTCTCCCTTTTGCAGCTCAAGCGGTTCGATCTTCTCCCATGGTTTTACAATGATTATGTTTACTTGATATTTGGAGACAAGTCTCAGCTGTGCAGAGCCAGTGCTACTTTTAAGCTTAACATTTACTCAACTATATGCAGGATTAGCAGTCGGAGTTATTGCTGGTGCAGCTATTGGAGGAGTAGCTGGTGTGGTATTATTTGCCGCTTTTATATATCTCGGATGTTACCGAAAGAAGATGGAAGCGGCAAAGTTGCTTTTGGCACCATCTGAGGATATATCTGAGCATGGTATATATCTTTCTTTCAAAACTTTCTCTCCCAGCTTCACTTGTCTCAATAAAACTTTTTTTACCTGTCAAAAAAAAAAAAAAAATTCCTCTCCCATCTTGTTTTGTTTTGTTTTGTTTTTCATACTTTTTTTTTTTTTCTGAAAGAGTGATTTTGTGGATCTTCTAGAAAGTATCTTTAAAATAAGAGGTTTCTCAATGAAATGAACTACCTTATTCAATATCATACTTAACCGGTCCCTTTGCCCCCGGGTCCGCCCCCCACCCCCAAAAACCCAACTCCAAGGAAAAAAAAAAAAAAAAAGGAACAAAACAAAAGAAACAATTAATAGGCTTTGGTTCATAGCTGGTATTCTTTTTTCCTTTGGTGAATTTTTTTTTTCTAATTTGCTGGTATTCTTTTTTCCTTTGGTGAATTTTTTTTTTCTAATTTGCTGACAAATCAACATGAGATTCTCACTAGTGTCAGAACTCTGATTATCTTTGTGTTCTGCAAAATAGTCCGTTGAAATAAGCTTTGAAATCCCATTTAAGCAGCAACACAGAATGCTTTGAACTGTACATACGATCATGGTGACTGATAGAACCAAAGTGTGTTGACATTTGCACTTTTTTTAATGGGGGATTAAATACAAGCTCACTTATTGGTTTTCCCTCTACTTTGATTTAGGCCATGGAAGTACCTTAAACAAGGATAAGGATTCACCTAGTGCTGCTGGTGGTCTAGGTTCAGGTCTTACAGGTGTAACTGTGGACAAATCAGTAGAGTTCTCATATGAAGAACTTGTTACGGCTACCGATAACTTCAGTTTGGCTAATAAGATTGGTCAAGGTGGCTTTGGGGCTGTTTATTATGCAGAGCTGAGAGGCGAGGTATGTGGCCATTTGCATTTCCATAAATCGGGTGCATTGCACATTAGTTATGCATGGAAGATTTGTGCATTATGACAGGCTTGCAACCTTTCTTGAAATCTTATAGGGATAATTTTCAAATTGTAATGCCCCAATAGAAGGCCCAAACCACATGGCCTATGCCCCAAAAGGACTAATTAATGATACAATTGGAGACCCATTTGAACTTGAACCTTATAAAGAGCAAGAACTTTTTCTTTCCAAGCAATGTAAGATCTCATATACCACCAACCTTTATCATATGAGGTATCACAATCTAGGTATCACAATCTATCTCTGTTAAATTCCCCAATGAAGACGTCGAGCTTGTCCGTTGTAGGTGGCATGGCTCAAGTCCCACATTTCTGGTTGGGATAGACTTTAATACCATTTCTAATGCCCCAATGGAAAACCCAAATCACATAACCTATACTCTAAGAGGACTAGTCAATGATGCAATTGGAACTCCATTGGAACCTTATAAAGAGCAAGAACTTTTCCTTTCCAAGCAATGTGGGATCCTATACACTACCTACCCTTATCCTTATCATACGGGTTATCATACAAGTGGTAAACATATGTGATCCTTTTAGATTGAAGATGGTAAGAACTTTGATTTTTAATCAATTAAGAAGATTTTCCTGAGAACAAATTAAGGCATACATCAAGTTCAAAGGTGAGGACTACCTTGCAAATTGCACAGCTGAATAGATAAAATGGCTTAATGCAACTTTTATCTGAAAATGTTTTGGCTATTACATCTTTGCCGCAATTTAAGATACTTGAAACTAGGGATTTTCAGGATGTTGAATATTTGACGGACTTCCTTAGTACAGATTGAGCTGAACAGCAATGGTAAGTGTAGAAGTTGTAAAGTCAGCTTCAGTTGATAAATAGATCTAATTGAGTAGGTTCAGCACCCAGTTTGAATAAGGGAAGTTGATGAGAAATTAATCTACTTAGTGAATGAGAAAAATGGATGAACAGCTCAGTGAGTATTTAGTCTTTGTACAGGTTAGAGATGGAAGGTACATTCAGCAACATCTTGTTTGCTCAATGTTTCTTGCGCATTTGTTAATATTCTACATGGATGACTAACCAAGCACGCCGGACTTTGTCCATGCCATCCAAATGTTTACATCCATATAATTTTCAGCTTTTCCTATAGTCCCTTCACTCTATCTGTGCAGAAAGCTGCAATCAAGATGATGGGCATGCAAGCTTCCCGAGAATTTCTTGCTGAATTAAATGTTTTAACACGTGTTCATCACTTGAACCTGGTAATGTACATTCTTTCCCAACATCAATATCATCATTGTTTAAAAAAGCTGACTTGTATGCTAGATTCTTTATTATTTTATGGGGAGCAATATTATTTAATCAGTGATATTCTTCAGGCAATTGCTCACATCAGCGAGAAAGCTTTATGTAAATGTTCATTTCTGTACTACATACTGGGCAGATGATCTTGACCTCATTTTGTTTTTCTAAATTTAGATGTGAATCTATATCTATGTACTATATAATTTTCAAAACACAGATCTTTGCTCTTATAAAGCCACATGATAACTATCTTACTATATTTTAATTATAAACAAAGGATTAAGTTGCTCAACCAAAATTTTAGATATCAAGATGCATGGACACTCTTTTAAAAGATTATATTTACTGTTTAAATACCTCAAGGTATACTATTTCCATTAAGTAGTATTGTCTATCTAATAAATTTAGGTATTCTGTTTTTTCTCTGAAGCGTATGTAGATGATGTTTATTTCTTTTATCTTCTACGTTACATATCACTTAATATAAATCATGGCAGGTGCGCTTGATTGGATATTGTGTTGAGGAGTCTCTTTTCCTGGTCTATGAATATATTGAAAATGGCAACTTAAGCCAGCATTTGCGTGGTTCATCGGGTAAGATCCCATGTGCATGTTAAGGATCTTTACAAGTGATGTCACATTCAGATAGATGGCTATAATTTTATTGACACGTTTCCAGGGAGGGACCCATTGTCATGGGCTACTAGGGTGCAAATTGCCCTTGATTCAGCCAGAGGTCTTGAATATATCCATGAGCATACTGTTCCCGTCTATATTCATCGTGATATTAAGTCGGCGAATATATTGATAGACAAGAACTTCCATGGAAAGGTTGTATTAATAACTCTGGTGCTGTTATAGATATTCAAAAGCTTATTCAAGTTATACTGAAATATTTGCATTGCAGGTTGCCGATTTTGGATTAAGTAAACTTACTGAAGGAAACACATCACACTCCACCCATGGTGTTATGGGAACATTTGGATACATGCCACCTGAGTAAGTTGGCCTTTCTTTTATAAATATATTAAGGTAGTGGCAAATTTAATTCAGCAATGAGAGAGACTAGTTTTCGTGTATGAAAGCTGCTAGAAGGACAATACATAGCTCAATGAGTGGCTGTCTAGAGGTTTCTTGTTGTTCTCACCACTGTCATAAAATGATTTACCAAGGGATTTGGAAATTGATTGTAAATGTGAACAATTCCCATCCTTACATATGCATCTGTGCAATTGTCTGGGCCTGCTGATTTGTTATTTTCGCTAGTGGCTGATGGCACTTAGTGCCATCACGAACTTGGGAGGCTCTTCTTTTGTGAGATCTGTATATAGGCTTTTATGTGCCAGGATATGCTTTCTTTTTGGGATACAACGAATGTTTTGTCGTTTGTCCTTGCAACTGCTGATTTTCTCCTTGAAAGTGGGTTTCACAAAATTGAGTTTTCTAATCAGTACTCACTGAACCCATGGGCTCCTTCCTAATAGGGGAGGAAAAACTTTTGGTTTGAATTGTCTGTATAAAATTGGATTAATTTGTACCTTTTTTTATGCAGATATGCTCAGTATGGAGAAGTTTCTCCCAAAGTAGATGTATTTGCTTTTGGGGTTGTCCTTTATGAACTTATTTCTGCGAAGGAAGCTGTGATGGGGCCAAACAGCTCTACAGTTGAATCTAGGGGCCTCGTAGCATTAGTAAATCCTCTTACCATCTTTCTAATGATACATACCCTCCTCCCTTCTCTTTCTCCCCGTTCTATTCTGAGAGATTGATATGAAGCCTTTATTGTGCTTCCTCTTCTGGTACCCCTTACAGAATGTTTCTCGGAAAGCAGCCTTGAACATGCACTTGATATATTTTCTGTGATTCGCAGTTTGAGAAAGTCCTAAGTCAGCCTAATTCTATGGAAGACCTGCGCAAACTAGTTGACCCTCGGCTTGGAGATGATTACCCACTTGACTCGGTCCAGAAGGTGAAGCAACTTTATACAAAATCTCACTACTATTTGTTTTGTAATTTCCAATGGAATAAAACTGTGAACACATTTGGTTGCAGCTGGCTATGCTTGCGAAAGCATGTACGCAAGAGAATCCTCAACTACGTCCAAGTATGAGAGCTATTGTGGTCGCCTTGATGACGCTTTCATCAACAACCGAGAATTGGGATGTCCGCGCCTTCTATGAAAATAAAAGTCTTGTCAATCTCATGTCAGGAAGATAGAAACTATACAGGGCAATCGCACTTGCATTACAGGAGCTTTTTGGTGTGAATAATACCCATATTAAATTTCAGATACCGTCATTTTCATTACTAGTTGAGAACTACAAGAGAGTTTGTAAACTGTACAAAACTGAAAAATAAGCTCCTACGTACAAAAGACTTGGACAGAAAAACTCATTTGCACCTCAAGTAAGGACACAATTGTTAGTGAAATACGTTGTAATAAAATCAAAATTAAAACAAAATAGAATTTGAAATGAAACTAGTTGGGACTCTCTTTAAGGAAATTCGAGTCATTTGTGGTTGGCAAAATCTCAAATAAACTCGTATGGCAGACTTATCTTTGCTTGTCTTCCCAATAATACAACAGACTATCTGATCTTCGAGCACTAGCATTGGTTTTTTTTATATGCATCTTCAAAATTACATATTTTGAATATTGATTTTGTATATAAAGAAAAACTCATGCATTGGATTATACATCTTTGAATCAAATAATAAAAAAATATTATTATTTTTTTCTTGAAATTATTATTTTTATATATTTTACAATTAGCACAATGTGCTCAACAATACTAATTTCATATATCTAAATATTACTAATTTTATATGTCAAAATGTTCAATTTTATCAATCAATATTAATATATACTAAAAAACACTTTGTATCATCGACTCAATACAAATTTCATAAAGTTGATTTTAATGGGTAAGAGAGAAAAAACAGTAAAATAATGTTTGGGGAGTGAATGATACTTCTTCAAACTTGAAGAAATGCTACTCACAGCTATGCAAAATTTTAAAGATGCATAATTCAATGTAGACTAATTTAGAGAAATATTATGCAAATATGAAGATGTATAAGCCATTGCCTATAGTTTGAAATAATTATGTGCAAGAGGTTAGGTTCACCAAAAATATATAAAAAAAATAAAAAACATCTTTTTGTCTGAAAGAAATCTCAAAGAAGATCACTCAAGAATTTTAATTTTTCCACTTACAATTATTTAAGCATCCTGAGTTTTATGTTCTTTCTATCAAGAGACATGTCAAATTAGGGGCATACCAATTCGATTGAATGGGATGACAGTTTATTATTTTGAATCTGTGAAATTATAATTTTTATCAAATCACACATTACAGTATACTAGCCCTTCTAATTCTTTGAGAGGTTTATCTAAAAGATTCACAATATAACTAGGAAAACGATTATACCACACAAGTTACTAGGCATACCAATTTGACCTTTAATTGATTTATGTGAATCATTAATTTTTCTTTCAAGGAGTTTGTGTATTATTCATATGGTTCCGTATTTTAAAAAAAAATAAATAAATAAACCCTTTAAGCGCAATAACCGTGCCAAGTGTTATTTTTACCCTAGTGTTAGGACTTTGCTACTTCTTGTTTTTTAACCAAAATGCTACTATTAGTATCCGCTCTCCAATCTCATTGGTTAATGATGCATGTAAGGCAATAAATCAAAGTAAATAAGGTTTGACCAAAGGAGAGGAACTGTAAAGGCTGAGACGATTTGAAAAGATGATGGCCTGGGCAATTAAAAGGGAGGATCTGATGCTACTGAAAGACTTGGATCAATGGATGATCAGTTATATTTTCAAAACTATAAAGATATATAGGAGATGGGAGCGGCAACTTCTATTAAAGCAATAGAAATTTATGAGGAAAATGGCCAATACCAGCCATCACTAACTCAAATTGGTCAACTTTACGTGCTATTTAAGGTGATGTCTGAATTGATATACAATAGGCGTTTGTTCTCTTTTTAATTTTTTGGATATTTGATCCCGGATAGGGTGAATAAACCTAAAGACAATGGTTTTTTTTTTTAACATGGACTCGAACTCCAAAACAAAGTGATCTAGCATGCTACATGAACAACAGCGGATTATATAAGAGGCAGTTTGGATGTAGGGAGCAAAGACCAACGAAGAGGATTATGAAGTTGTAATCCAAAGCATCACTATATATACTTTAAATATGTTGGACGTTGTGAAAAATAAGGGAAGTCCTACACACAAGGGAGCGGCATTTAAGGCCTATGCTCACTTATGAGTTATGAGAGTGGGAGAGTGGGTTGTATGTAAAGCCCATTATCGAGTATATATAGGACTGGCCGATGCATGAGTACTCGCACCTAACGCAAAATTGTATGAATGATGGGGATGGATGATTGGTGGACGTTGATACTCATGAGATGTTGAGTGGAGTTCAAGGGTGCATGAAATGGGCGGACGTTAGATTTGTAGAGAAATGAGCAAAACGAAAGGAAAAATGAAAGAGAAACGACAAGGGCAAACCTCCTATGAGAGATGGTTGAAAGTAATGAGAATGAAGGAAATGGAGAGGCGAAGAAGAGGCTTTGCTCCCTCCCAAGAGTAGCATGCTTGTTATTCCCGAGAGCCTTTCTTTCTTTATTTTATTTTATTTTTTAATGTTTTTGCCTTCATACAATGAAAATATAGTTTACCAATTAAACTACCCTTTTTTTTTAAAGAAATAGATAGTTTTATTGCTCACCAAAAAGAATTACATCAGTTCTTTCAAAACACTAGGAAGAACACATTCAAGAATTTCCTCAGTTTCTAACATATGTTCATGAAAATTGAAATCATATTTGGCAAGCCTAAGAGGAGTAGTGCTTGCCTCATGCTTACATGTTGAACTAACCAGCTTGATGACATTTCAGCATACCTCGTGTCTTCAATCAACATACCAATTCTTGGCTCCAATTATTAGTCTCCTTGTGAAGTACATTCACAACCTAAAGCGCATCCCCTTCTAAGAGAATCTTGCTTAGGCCAAGTTCCTGACTAAAAGTGATTGCCATCATGACTACATAGGTTTCACCTAGAAGGGCATTTGCATTCAACATCCCAGTTGCTCGAAGAGTTCCAATAACTTGTCCTTCAAAATCCCTTATTATGACCCCCAATGCCAATTTTACCTCTAGACTTATCAATGGCTGCATCTCATTACACGTTGTATGTTCCTCTTGGGGGTTTCTACAAGGATTGAGTCAACTAAAGATTGTTTGGTCTAGAATATTGCATGGTCGATTATCTTGAGCACTCCTAAAAGCTTGTAAGTCCTCCTTAGCTTGCTTGATAATCAAATTTGGATGACTGAAGCCTTTCCCATGTGTGGCCAAGTTCATTTTCGTCCAAATTAGCTTAGTAGTAAGAGTTGCCTCTGTTAATTCATCCTTATTCAATTTGTTGAACCACTGATCACATATCTTTATAAATAATTCACTATGCAGGGTCATTTTTTGGATTTTGTAGCAGCTTTGACTCCAAACATCCTTAGCAGCCATGCAACACCAAAGAAAATGTCCCACAGTTTCAAACTCCTTGTTACATAAGATATAAGTATCATTTTTTACAACTTTCCTTTTATTCATATTGGAAAGATTAGGGAGAACAATTTTGCAAGTTCTCAAAATGAATAGTTTTACAACACTGGGGACTCTTAATTTCCATATAGCATTCCAAAGTCCCATAGAATTTTGTCCTTCAGATGATTCTCCTACAGATCAAGTTGACATCATCTTGTGTAGATGGTATGCACTTTTCACAGAAAACATTATTAGAATAATGTCATACCAGCTTGTCCTGTCGATCTCCTAGATTGATTTGGATGCCTTTTATCATTTCAACTTCTTGTGGGGGGTGAACAGATTTTGGATAAGATCTTCCTTCCATCTTTTAAGATCATCATCTCTTAGCTCATATACTATAGCATCAACATCTAATCCAGTTATAGGTGATTGAATTATATGAGTGGATGGTCTTTGAATCCATCTGTCTTTCCAAACTTTCACTTCCTTTCCATTTCCAATCCTCCACATAATACCTCACTTCATAAATTGTTGTCCTACCATGATACTCCTCTACACTAGAGAGGGTCTACTTCTAAGTTTTGCATCCAAGAAATATAATTTTGGGAAGTATTTGTATTTGAAAATACATGTAGGCAGTGACTCAAGACTTTGTAGAATTCTCCAATTTTGCTTAGCAAGTATGGCCATATTAAAGCTCCTAAGATCCCTAGATCCTAGCTCTCCTGAACTCTTTGAAAGCTCCAATTGATTCCATGCACCCATTGGGTTTTGGAATAATGTTCATTGTAATCTAACCGGAATTTCTTCATTAATCTATTCATCTTCTTTGTAATTGACAAAGGAAGCAAAAAGATTCCCATGGTGTAAATAGCAATGACTTGGAGAATAGATTTGAGCAGGATTTATTTCCTTCTAAAGATCAAAAAATTTTCTTCCAATTGGTCATCCGAGCCAATATTTTGTCAATAAGAGAGTGGAAAGCTAATGTTCTTGAGCTTCCAACAACTACAGGTAACCTTAAATACTTTTCATAAAATCCAATAGTTATAGTACCTCCAGTTTTCACAATATTCCATTGGATATTAGGAGGAGTATTTTTGTTGAAGAAAATAGAGGTATTTTCTTTGTTAAGCTTTTAACAGGAGGCCTTTTCATAGACTTCAAGAATGTCAATCAAGCAGCTCCATTTAGGAGAATTGGCTTTAGAGAAAATGAGACTGTCATAAGCAAATAGAAAATAGTTGATGCATAGAAGTGTCTTTCCAATTGGAACTCCAAAAATGATCCATTTCTCCTCTACTTAGTTGAGAAGAAAAGTAAGAGTTTCAGCACATATGATGAAAATATATGGTGATAAGGGGTCCTCTTGTCTAATACCTCTAGAGGGTGAAAAGAGAGCTGAGTTTTCCCACTAATGAGAATTGAGTAGGATATAATATTTACGCAGTTCACCAAATCAATCCACCTTTGTTCATAGCCCATCTTCCTCATTACTTCTGCAAGAGATTTCCATATCACATGATCATAGACACTACTCATGTCAAGCTTGAGAGCCATATATCTAGATTTTCCAAACATTTGAGTATTGCTCCCTAACCAAAATGTTCTCTCCTTGTCTGGTGTCCTGCTGGGTCTTCTTTGGCTTTGCAGGAACTTTTCCCTAGGCAGATCCACTGGCTTCCCTATTGGCCTGCTCTAATTCAATTTTTCTGACGGTTGTTAGACTTGCAGGTTATCGTTTGTATTGATGAAGTCATCTGCACGGTCCATGAACTCTCACAATATCATGGGGGACTTTCTAGCCAGCTCTTCCATGAAAGATTTCACAACCAGATGCCTTCTAAGAGGGCCTCTAGGGTGGTTTTCTCGTCTTGGTTTTCCGTCGTCATTCATTTCTTATTAAATTGGTATATGTATGCCTTCAAATTTTCGTCATCTCACTGCTTGATGGTTAGGAGATACGCCGCTGGCTGTCTTCTCTTCCTACTCAATACTCACCATAAACTGTGTCAAAAATAGACGCGCTAGCTATGGAATTTCCATATTTTCTTGTGTTTTAATTAAATAATTATTTTAAGTATTATTAATATTGGTTCTCTTGTTTTACATTTAATGTGATTTTTGTTGTATTATGTTATAATTGCTAAGTTGTGAAATTTATTTTAATGTATTTTTTTCTTATTATTTATTATTGTCTATTATTTATTAACTCTTTACTTCAAATTATTTTTATCATTGGGTTTCACTATTTTATTTTTCTAAGTTGTTGCGTTTTTTTTTTAGTTAAGTTTTGATTTCTTTTCCTTATTCTTTTTTTCTTTTTCTTCCCTTTTTTCTCTTTCTTTTTTTCCTCTCTTTTTCCCTCTTACATCGTCGTGTGCCACTCTGCGACATTACCGTTTGTCATGGCAGCTTCTCCTTATGTAGGTCAACATCCTCAACTGAACCCAACCCCTCACGACAACTCCTTCTCCTCCATCGAACACCTAACTCAAAATGGTTTTCCCTCTCTCTCACGACTAGATCTCCACCGTGAATTGCCACCCACGGCCACCAGCCGCTACCATCCACTCCACCGACCACCATAAGCCCCTTCATGCCCAGCGCAAGTCTCTCTTAACTCCTCTTTGATTTTGCCAGCTTTGTGACCCATGGCCCCCCTTAGAAACACTGTTCCACCGCTACTCCACTACCTTTGGCATCACCCTTGATCTTCCAGATCTTCATTCTATTGTTATAAGTAATTTTTTAACAAATTTCTTGAGATTTAAATATATTTTTACACTGCAGTCTGATTGGTTGTAATGGGCTTTGCGTCCGTGAAGTGTTAGAAAAATAAATGTAGTTGTTGTCGGATATTGGGCCTTAGGCCGGATTGGAGGATGGGTTTACTCGTGGACTTGGTTGGTGAAATTTATTACTTTGTGAATGTTGTATTGATTGTTTCATCTGATGTGTGCTATGTCATGTCATTCAATATACTGTCTATTTGCATTTGCATATTTATTTATTATGTTTGTTTAGTGCTTTGTCTGTGATGTGTTTTTTCATGTGTCATGATTGAAACTGGATTTTCATGTTAAGAAATGATTTTGGATGCATGCATAATGAACGAATGGAAATGAATAAAAGAAATGATAAGGAACTGTAGGGATGGTGGTAAGGAGTGATGATAGTAGAATCATGCATATGATTCCCGCCTACGTTGCTAACTATAGAGATGGTGGTAAGTTCTGCCTATGATTCTTGCCTATTGTGTAAGCTGTAGGGAAGGTAGTAAGCAGGGATGATGGTAAGTCTCACTTGTGATTCCCGCTGGTAGTGCAAGTAATAGGAATGGTGGTAAGTCTCGCCTGTGATTCCCGCCTATAGTGACATATAAATGGGTTTTTTGCGTGTATTGGAAAACGTATCATTTTCGAGAAAAATGATGGTTTAGTTTTTGCATGTTTTATCATGTAGATGTATACACGTTAGTAGTATTAGTATGTTTTTATCTATTAGATTGTTTGGTTAATTACTTATTGGGATTCATAATTTCACGTGGTATTCCTACCTTACAATTCTGTTTTATGAAATCGTAGAGTTTGATGCAAAAGTTGACGTTAAATCGGAGGGATCAGCTTCGCCGAATGAGTGACTTATGTTCTCTTGTTGGCTATGGGATCTGTTTCCCTTTTTGGTTGTTGTATTTTGACCTTTACTTTATTTTGCTAGATAACTGTATAACTTTTTGAAGGACTTTTATTTTCACAGTTATGTAATTAAAAATTCTAATACTTAGTTGACTATATTATTCTCCGCTGCGATTATTTCTATACACCTATGTGCATATTCACACACTAAGCACTTGTCATTGGGATGCGTGACCCGTGTTAGCTTCATCCCGGTGTCACGATTCCTGCCTTTTCATACGTGGGAGTTAGGGGTGCTACACCAACTCCCTAAACTCATCGATGGACCTTGGGGGCAGTGCCCCAAACAATCCCCTTGTCGCGCCTTTCAGTGTTAGCAAGAAGGCTCGACAAACGATCTTCCCTAGGAACCTACGGAGAATCGTGTGGGCATTAAAAGTCTCCAAATTCTCAAGGGGATCCTTGAATCCATTGTACATCTCCATTTAAGTGACCTTAAACTTGGGTGGGAGAGGTGCTACTATGATCTCTATATTGTATAGCAAGTCGATGCTAGTGATCAGTTGGTCCACAGAGACGATGTGCCTATCTTCTTGGCCATCTATTCATACTTATCCATAAGGTCATGCAACATGTGATGCATTTGTGTTCTCTCTTCCTCTGTCGTGTCTACTTTTGTAGCACTACGTGACTCAACATGCTAGTTTTAGCTAAATTCAACATCTTCCATTAGTCCGTCATTCACTCTCCTTAGGGCTTCATTTTCTTACCGAAGTCTTCCCACTTCTATCATCTGCTTCTTTACCATGTCCTCCATCTCAACAAGCCTCGACTCCATGCTTCTTGACAATCCTTCCTGCCCTCATGTGGTCTGTGAACTTGTCGTTGCTAACACATGAATGACATATTATTTCAGTGATCTCACAAACAACATTGCTTTTGGCAACATGTTTCGTACCTTGGGAAACTCCTTTGAGGAGTCTTGTTGGCCTACAAAATACTCAAGAATGGGGACTCTAGGTGGTGTGGGAGTCTTGTTGTTAGTGCTTCATCTATGTGTCGTACCGGATGTCATACTTGTGGCAAGGCGACTGCCTGTTGTCTCAGGCATCGTATTGCCGTATTGAACATAGGTGTGTCTCTTTACACGACTATTTCTTATGGCAAGTGGGGAAGGTGCGCCCACCATTGGGATCTTTAGAAAAGACGTGCTACCTGCCGAGATTGTTGCTTGTGGCCACCTCTGGGCATTAAATGCAGCGTGGCTTCCTGCCAGATTGTTGGCTACGACACATTCAGATTATGCGTCTTCCCTTTCCTTTTTTCCCTTGACATGTAAATCATGGGTCGGACCCGTATTCTCCCTTCCTGTGCTCATAGAGGTGGGCAGCCCATGGGTCAAGTGGGCCTTCGAGGAAGGGAGTCAAGTCGACTTGGTAGTGCTGGCCATAAATATCCCTTCGAGAAGCATTTCTCTTCATAATCAACTACTCGATTCCACACATGTAGATAGGGATAGTTTGCTTGGTTTTGTTGCTTTAAATCCTGATCTAGCTGCACTACTATAGGACCCATCTTCTAGTAGGAGAACTCTAATCAAAGAAAGGGAAAAGAGGGAGTAAATCTAGGTGTAATGAGCATCTACATATAACATAGATTCCAATCTGCTTTCTGACTTCTCTCAAGAAATGCATGGAAAGGCATAAAGGAGGCACACAGATTCTTCTGCTCCAAAGGCCAGAGTATCAAGTGCCTACACCATAGCCACAAAGAATTAAGACTGACGTCGCAGGAGCTGTAATGGAATTTTTATGTTTGTGGCCTTGTACATATGCCTATGGTAGAGTTTGTTATTGTACATCTAACAACTTTATTTGTATTTTACTATTCTTTCCAGCTATATAAGTTGCATTGGGTTGTGTATATTGATACATTGTACAAAGGCAACACTTGAGACAAAAATCAATGAGACAAAAATCAATGAGAATGATATTTTTCTCCCATCTTATTCTGTTTACCCAATCTTTCACATGGTATCAGAGAGCCTAGGTTAGGCTCATCAATTTCGCTGCAATTTCTTTTCAGACTTTTTCACAAACATCTTCCCTACAACTCCTTCACTCGATTCTTCACAATGGCAGATAGTGAATCACATGAACTCATTCCTAATAACAATACTTTCTCACCTTCAGAAAATCCCAATAGCCCATTCTACATACACCACAATGATAAACTTCCACACTATTGTCAATTCCCCACCTCTCTCCAAATCGAACTATTTGTCATGGAAAAGATCCAGCAACAAACTTGGCTTCCTTGTTGCAAGAATCCCAACCCCAACACATGATGATTCTCTTTACATTCCATAGATGCACTAAAAAAATATCATACTATCATAGATCCTCAACTCTATTACAAAGGAAATCCCCTCCAATGTTTTCTACATCAGTTATGCCAAAGCTATATAGGACAAGCTTCACACCCATTTTTCTTAACCAAACTCTGTACAGAATTTTCAACTTCAACAGCAACTTGGAACCCTAGGGCAATGCACACAATCTGTGAATGAATACTTCACTCAACTCAATGGAATTTGGGAGGAGTTCAATAACTATCGAACTGTACCAAACTATATTCATGTGGTCTTTGTACCTGCAAAGCTCTTACCACAGTTAGAGAAACTCAGCAAGCTGATTATGTCTTCAAAATTCATGTAGGTCTCAACGACTCTTATGAAAACATTAGGGGACAAATCATATTGATGAGCCCCATTCCTTCACTTGATAAAACCTTCTCTCTGATTTTACAAGAATAACGACAAAGGCAATCACGAGTTTTGTTGCTTCCCTCTACTTAGTCTTCAGCTTTAGCAGTAGTTCATAATAGCTCATTCAAGAAGAAAGAAAAACAAGAGATCACATGCAGTCACTATGGGAAATCTAGACATGTTCGAGAGAAGTGTTATCATCTAATTGAGTTCCCTCCTAACTTTAAGTTCACCAAGCTCAAACAGGGACAATTTAATACCACCTTTCCAGCCCCTCATTCAACAAATCAATTGCTATCTTCAAGCTAGGAGAATGAGACTATCACGATACCTCAACTATCACTCACTCAGTCTCAAGTTCAAAAGTTGATGGCATTAGTAAATAGTTAAGCATAGCAACTACCTCCTACTGAATCCAACTCATCAAATTCAGCTAAACATGGCTAGCTAGTATATGCTTGTCTGCCATCTCCAATACTTCTATTTTTACACAGCTCCATACGCATCATTTATCATCTTTGTTGCATCATACTTCACACAGTTTAGAAAATACACAATGGATTATTGACACGAAAGCAACAGACCACATAGTCTATTCCTCGACCCTCCTCACCTCCATCACTTCCACAACTCATGCCTTCATACAATTTCCAAATGGTTCTTGGGTTGAAGTCACTTATCTTAGGACTATCAAACTTTCTAAGTCCATTATACTGATAGAGGTCTTATGTGTCCCTTCTTTCACATTCAGTCTTTTGTTTGTCAGCAAGCTCATTCATAATCCAATTCTTTGTCTCATTTTCATGGATAAATTTTGTTTTATACAGGACCTTACTACATGGAAGACGATTGGTCGAGCTAAAATCCATCGAGGCCTCTACTACCTTCTCACAAGCTCACCCAGCTCCAACCACTTCAAACAACTTCTTAGAAATTTTTCGTTTTCCTCTAACAGTCATATCTGTAATGCCTTGAATATGCAAGACTTTGATGTGTGGTATTTTAGACTTGGTCATTTGTCCAGTCAGAGAATGAACTTAATTCATTCTCACTGTCTAGATGTAATTAGTCTCAACCATACTCATTGTACTACCTGTTTCTTAGCTAAACAGAAGAGATTAAAATTTTCATCTAGTATTACTTCCACAAATTCTATATTTGATCTTATTCATAGTGACATTTGGGGCCCATATTCTCAAACCTCATTGCATAGACATCATTATTTTTTAACGATAGTAAATAATTATCGCCGCACCACATGGATGTATCTTATGAAATTCAAATCTGAAACCAAGTTCATTTTACAATTTTCATTCTCATGATCAACACTCAATTTAAATCTAAATTCAAACAAATTAGAACTGACAATGGTCTTGAGTTCCACATGCCAAAATTCTATAATTTTCATGGAATTCTACACCAAAAATATTGTGTCTACACACTCCAACAAAATGAGATGATAGAAAGAAAACAACAATATCTCCTTAATGTAGCCCGAGCACTTCTCCTTCAAGCAAATCTCCCAACAAAATTTTGGGGTGATGCTATTTTGACGGCTGCACATTTAATCAATCGCATACCTTCCTCACTTCTTGATAACAAGTCCACTTATGAAAGTTTTCTCCTCTAAACCATCTTATCTCCCTCTAAGAGTTTTTGGTTGTCTTTACATTATATCCACCACCAAACGTGACATAATAAAACTTGATCCTAGGTCCAAGAGTTGCATTTTCATTGGGTATTATGTAGGGTTCAAAGGATACAAGATGTATGATCTCACCAATCATACAACCTTTGTATCTCGAGATGTATTTTTTTTTTATAGAATTTGAATTTCCCTTTGCAAACTCAGTTCCTGAACCTTTCACTCCACTCAATTCTGATCTCACTTTACCCCCCACCTTTTCCTAACATAGTTCCTTTCCCCTCATCCTCTCCTTTAACCAACACATAACCTCAATCTCCCTCACCTTGTTCATTTTTTTCTCCACCATCCCCTTCATCCCTTCCTACATCAAACAACCATGAAACGGTGTTTGAGTCCAAAGATGAGTCTCTTCCACTACCATCACCTGATCCACCTCACCCCTCTCAATCCATACAACTTAGGAGGTCTAATAGAGTCAAACATACACCCTCCTATTTGCATGATTATTACTGCCAACTTGTTTCCTCTCTTCATCATCCTTCCCTGTCTACTTGTTCCATTGCACATCCTTTAAAAAACACACTCTACTCACGGCTTTCACTTCTCGTCAAGCATATGCTTTATCTCTCACTCTCACATTTGAACCTAAAAACTATGAGAAGGCTATTGTGCATGATCATTGGCATAATGCTATCACTCAAGAACTTAAGGCTCTTGAAAATAATGGTACTTGGTAAGTCACTTCTCTTCCACTGGTAAGAAACTAATAGGCTGCAAGTATGTGTTCAAAGTGAAACTGAAATCAGATGGATCTGTGGATAAACACAAGGCACTACTAGTAGCTAAGCAGTATACTCAATGTGAGGGCTTTGATTACTAAGAAAATTTCAGCCCTATAGCAAAAATGACTGCTATCATATTATCATTGCAATTGCTGCTATTCATAATTGGCATTTAGAACAATTATATATTCATAATGCTTTTCTTCATTGTGATCTCGATGAGGAGATTTACATGGAGTTGTCACCTAGATTTCAACTTAAGTGGGAGTCTCAATTCAAAGGAAAGAAACCGATATGCAAGTTTCACAAATTCTTGTATGGCTTGAAGCAAGCCTCAAGGTAATTGATTGCAAAATTCACTACCTCTCATGTTGCTGTTGGTTTTTGTCAGTCAAAATCAGATTATTCATTGTTTATTAGGAATGAAAAAGATGGTTCTATTACTCTCCTAGTGTATGTGGATGATATTATCTTAGGAAGTAGTAGCTTGGTTGCCATTAATTCTGTCAAAGCTTACTTGCATGATCAATTTAAAATCCGAGATTTAGGTGTACTTAAATATTTTTTTGGACTACAGGTTGCAAGATCAAAGGATGGTATTCATGTTTGTCAAAGAAAATATGCTTTGGAAATCATTGAAAGCACTGGGTTACTTGGCAACAAAGTTGTGACCACTCCAATGGAAGTAAATCACAAGTTGACACATTCCTCTGGTGAATTTCTCTTAAATATCACTGGTTATCGTAGATTAATAGGCAAGCTCATCTACTTAAGCACCACAAGACCTAACATCACATATTCTATTAGTATCCTTACTCAATTCATGGACAAACCTACTCACACTCATCTTTTCACAGCTCATAGAATATTTAAGTATGTTAAGGGTTTAGTAGGCCAAGGAATCTTCTTTTCTTCAAATTCTTCTTTGCATCTAAGGGATACAGTGACTCAGATTGGGTAGCATGTTCAAAAACGAGGAGATCCATAACTAGTTTTTGTGTGTTTAATGGAGATTCTTTGATTAGTTGGAATAAAAGAAACAAGTTGTAGTATCAAGGTCATCAGTTGAAACAGAATACAGGGCTTTAGCACATACAAGCTGTGAGATCATTTGGTTGAAGACTCTTCTAGAAGACTTTAACATCAAGCATTCACAACCTGCTTTACTATATTGTGATAGCCAACCTGCAATACACCGCACCAAAAATCCCATATTCCATGAGAGGACAAAACATGTAGAGTTGAACTGCCACTTTGTTAGAGAAAAGGTGTTAGCAGGTGTCATTAAGCCAGTGCATGTGCTCTCAAAATTTCAGCTAGCGGACATACTAATTAAGAGTTTAACAGCACCTCCTTTCCACTTGTTATTGTCCAAGATGGGCATCCTAAACATTTATGCTCATCTTGAGGGGGAGTCTCAAAAAATGCATGCAAAGGCACAAAGGAGGCACACGGATTCCCTGCTCCAAAGGAGAGAGTATCAAGTGTTTGTACCATAGCCACAAAGAATCAAGACTGATGTCCTAAGAGCTATAATGGAGTTTTTATGTTTGTGGCCTCGTACATATGCACATGGCAGAGTTTGTTATTATACAGCTAACAACTTTATTTGTATTTTACTATTCTTTCAAGCTGTATAAGCTGCACAAAGTTGTATATATTGATACATTGTACAAAGGCAACACTTCAGACAAAAATCAGTGAGAATGATATTTTTCTCCCATCTTCTTCTCTTTACCCAATCTTTCCCAACTTCCGAGTGTATTCAGCAGTGCTGTGCTAAATATTGGATCCTGCATATTGTTTCAGCCCGAGATCGAATGCTGGATATTCCATATTCCAGTAGTACTAGACTGCTATATATATAAATATATTCAACTCGAGTACTGTTGAAGATATATATGAAAAGATTAACAAGGCAATAAATATATTCAGAAGCTCATGTACGTACGTTAAGCATGCATCATGTGAACTCCAATTGTTTTTCTAATTAATCTTACAAATTAAGAGATCGATCACTACATTCTAGATTAAGGACCACGTAGCTTTTTTGTTCCTTCCCTTTGTATCTGTACGTAATTATATATTCTGAAATAATACTATAATTTGTTTGCGATCATCGATCTGGTTTTCATGCGAGCATGTTTCTCCTTTACCCTGCATGCAGTAAGAATTACGTACCAAGAATATGCTTTAATTTTCATCACTACTTGGCGTGCTAATTAAGAACCCTAACACAAAACTTATTCTTCCAAGTCCGCGTGAGGGGTACGGTTTGCGTGCCAATATTAATTACGTACAGCAGTACCGCATGCATGCATGCGTTAACTATCATTAACAATAGAATTAAGTAGTGCTTTTAATTTGGACCCTTTGAATAGTGACAATGAATACATATATATATGTATATATATATATAAACGCGGGTACTAGTGCATACAATGTCGTAACTTCTCTAGCTTGGCCAAACGTCTTCTTTTAAAATATTGAATTAATTACATTAATTGGTTTTAATTATTTAATTAACATTTTTGTTAAAAAAATCAAAATATATCATTTAGATTATCTTATGGAAAGAAAAAGTGATTTTGTTTAATATTATTCTAAGGTATCATATATATTTCATCATTTCAGATTTACTATAGTTTTTTTATTTGATGTAACAATTATATCATATCCAAAATAGAGCGTGATATTCAGTGATAATTTGAAAATTCTTCACTATTTATACACCATAAATTTCTAATAATTTTTTTTCTAAAATCGTTTGTTAATTCTAAATTAACAATTAGATCTAGAGTGGTGAAAAAGACTCATATTAGGCTATTAAGAATCTTTTTTTAAAGGAAAAAAAAATCAAATTCTATTGGATTATGAGATCTTTTATCCTTTTGGAGCCAAAAAAAAATATTTGGGATTGATTTAGATTGAGAGATGAGATAAAATGATTTTATATGAGAGTTGAATAAAATATTATTATAATATTAGTATTATTTTAAATTTAAAAAAAAGATTAAATTAAGATTTAAAAAAATTGAATTATTTATTATATTTTATATAAAAATTTGATAAAATTATAATAATGAGTTCTAAATCTAAGCAGATCCTTGATCCGGGGGGTGGTGACAGTGATCAACTTTAATGAGATGGATTGCCAATTTTGGTCAAAATTAAATTATGGCTGATACTGTGTAGGCTCGAGGTCAAAAATACTAAAATTGTAGCCGTTACTCTCTTTTTTTTTTTTTTTGTTTTTTTTTTTTTTTAAATACTAGCTGACGAGCCGTTACGTTGGATCCCGTTCAAATTCCGGTAGCTAAAATCCAAGCGGGCCCATCCATTTACGAACCCAAACCTGAAGCGATAGTCGGTGACATTGCCGCCAGTTCACCTTCCCTCATCGATCTCCCTGTTACAGAGATAACAAGGCTCGTGCCCATGTCCTAATCCTTCCACGAAACTTCCCTCACCGGACAACCAACAACCGCACAAAGAGTGACTCTTTTGTTCCCTACGGTACCCAGTACCATATCGTAGTGCCTCTCTGAAAGAAACAAACGGCACTACGTACGCTTCTTGCTGCTCTCATTCGGCTCTGTTTTCCGAGGAATCTTTTTCGCTTCAAGGACCACTTCTCATTGATAGTAAACGCTGCGTTTCTGCTCTGTTTTCTGAGGAATCTTGTGAACTTTCTGCCTGAGGGAATGAAGAACGTGGAATTCCAGCATTGAACCTGAAAACGTTGTGTTTGCAGCTCTGGTACTTGACTTTCCTCCTTTTCTGAGCAGAGATCGTAGAGATAGAGAGGTAAGACTATGAAAAATTTTGTGCTTTCTGTTGGATCCAATGGCTGATTGGCTGCTGAGAAAATAGAGGAAAGTTAGGACATGATGTTTTTTTTTTTTTTTTTTTTTTTTTTTTAAGGTTTCTCAATTTCAAACTCCAACGACCGGTGGTAAAAGTGTCGTCTGTTTGGCTGCTAAGAAAATGAACTTTTGGTTTTCACTTGTTCTGTATTTGTAAGTGTATATATCTATCTATATCCATACTTCTTTTTTCTCTCTATTATTCTTAACCTTTCAAGAACTGACTAGTTGAATCCCTTGGCTAAGAAAAAGAGGGGAACTATAAGAAAAAAAATATATATATATATATTTATATATATATTCATCGGCTCAACCCGGACGAATCAAATACCTTTCCTCATCATCTACAGGAAAAAAAAATGCCTTCTTTCTTCACTGTTATTGCTTAATCAAATAACCAACAATCGAACTTTATGAAACGCTCAATTTGGCTGCTGAAAGGTGGAACAATTTTTGAATGTTAAGATTTATGATTGTTATTCCAGTGGAATTTTTATTTTATGATTTATTTCTTTGTTGCATTTTCTCGGCACCCAAACAGACGTGTAAGTTCCAGTCTTGTGACTAGTTTCCAGGCTTTCTGCGCACACAAAAACACACATGTATGTATGTATATGTATGCGCGCGAGCGTATTCTTACATATTTATCGTAATGTATTCTCGTTTTCTTTATCTATTATTTAATTCCTACAGGTTGATCTGCATACCCTATATGTTGTTAAAGGTGATAGACCGTTCTAAATAAATCACCGAAAGCGAAAGTAGTTGTTGTTCAAAGTCAAACCATACTTTTTGGCTGCAATTAAGACTTGAATTTATTTTTAAACTCTTCCATGGAGATCCACTCTACTTCACCAAAAATATGCTGTGTGCAAAATGGTGCCCTGTGGGTTTTCTTGAGCTTGAGATTACCTTATTATTTATTTATTTATTTTTTTTTCAGAAATTAAATTATCATTGTGTTTTTGAGGAGCTCATATGGCTACACTCAAAGATATAGAAGTTGCAGCAGCTATCAATATCCTCACTGCATTTGCTTTCTTTGTGGCATTTGCCATACTCCGTCTTCAACCCGTCAATGATAGGGTCTACTTTCCAAAATGGTATCTGAAGGGTTTAAGGAGCAGTCCACTGAACAGTGGTGCATTAGTAGGCAAGTTCGTCAACTTGGACTTCAGGTCATATGTCAGGTTTTTGAACTGGATGCCTGCTGCATTGAAAATGCCAGAACCTGAGCTAATTGACCATGCAGGGTTGGATTCTGCTGTTTACTTGAGGATCTACTTAGTAGGGTACTCTCTTAAAGATCATTTCTCGATCAATAGCTTGCATGGCCTGCTATGTTGGAATTTGAGTGTCCTTTCTATAGTCTAATAGTCATTCTACGTTTTAACTGAATATCTCTCTTTGCTTCAGACTTTTGTTTGTTATTGTGTTCTCTAGGACTGATTCTACCATTTCTGCTGTCAAAGTGCAGGCTAAAAATTTTTGTTCCTATTACATTCCTGGCTTTTGCAATCATGGTACCTGTTAATTGGACCAATGGCACCTTGGAGCACTCGAATTTAACTTATAGTGACATAGATAAGCTTTCTATTTCAAATATCCCAATTGGATCTGATAGGTATGCAGAATTTTCCATCGCTATCCTGATCAAATATTGTACATAAACTTTTGTTCAAAGTAGCTGTCCTATCCTACAATTTTCACTTATTAGTAATGAATCTTCTCCTCTTGATGTTTTGCATTAGAAATTGTAACGTTATTGAAATGTATCTCAATTCAAAGTTATATGACCTTTTTTCGCAAGTCCATATGAAATTTGAATGATGTGACTGGGTCAGTAAGTTTGATACATATATTTACTGTCCTTCTCAGAATGTAACATATAAATCCACTATCATCTGACCATTAGGTCGGTCGTCGATTTTTTTTTCTCATTCTAATGACTGCCTCTTTTTTGGGTAAAGACTATAAAAGATACTAGATATTCTACTACTCGTATTTTCTCAACAACATTTAATATAAATGGGAAACTAGTGTACTGGGTTATAGAGTGGACAATGAAGCATGCATACATTTGGCCTACTCTGCAATAACATTCCACTCTCCCGTGAAACCTTTCAATTAATGGTCAAAGTTATTTGTTGCAGATTTTGGACTCATTTGGTAATGGCTTATGCTTTTAGCTTCTGGGCATGCTATGTTTTGAAAAAGGAGTATGCAATAGTTGCATTGATGAGGTTACATTTTCTCGCATCAGAACAACGGCGCCCCGATCAGTTTACAGTAAGCTCAAACATATTGTATCATCAAATTGTGTGATATGGGTTGTCAGGCCAACCTCTTCTAGCACGATATTTAAGTAATGTCATCTGAATGGGTGAGGTAGGGCTGGTCTGGGGGGTATTGGCCAAGAAAATGTAATTTTTGTTAGCAGTGATCCCTTTACAATTTTTTTTTTTTTTTTGGTTAGAAATGATCCCTTTACATAGTCGTAGGTAAATATGAAAAGGGTATAAATGGATACACACTCTCAAGTATTTTACCCTTTCCATATTCTATCTTATGTACACAGAATTCAATCACTTTGAGCAGTCTCGAGGGACAGATTAAGGGAACAATCGAAGTAGTCAGATGTTGGATGTCTATAATTTTTTTTTGTAAGTTAAAATGTTTGCGTTGACCCTTATATGGCACCCATGCGGCTCGAGGACGTGAATCCATGGTTGAGGAATAAGACATTGTTGATTTGCTGTTGTAAACTAATGAAGAGCATGAATATCAAGGATAAGGGTAGAGGGGTGAAGATTGAAGAAGATTCAAGTGGTGCAATCCTCTGGTTAAGATTTGAGGGCTTAATTTGTGAAGGGATCAAAAAACATGTTATCATAGAAGGGCAGTTCACTAGGCTGAAAATATAAGTTCCAGCCAGTTGGCAATTAGGCCAGATGGCACGTTGTCATCAATTGTAATTTCTATCATACTTAAACGAGTAAAGTAGATGGTAGGGTTATACTGCTACAGTTATTTGAAGTTGGGGGTGTCAATTGAACAAAATGAGTGTCCAATGGCGACTTCGCATGAGGAGATAGTTTCAGGCAATAAAATGTAATTCACCGGTGATGAATTCTCTCTATGACTGATATACAAATATTGTATGTCTATGCAGCCATGAATAGGGTGAAATGTAATGAGCTAGAACTCATCTATATGGCACGTTTACAGTGGTAACCATTAGTATCATTTGAGTTGAAATGCTTCCAAACCTTATGGCTACGTTGCTTCTTGTTGAATTTTAATTTTTTTTTCCACGCAGGTACTAGTAAGAAATGTACCACCAGATCCTGATGAGTCAGTTGACGAGCTTGTGGAACACTTTTTTCTGGTCAACCATGAACACTATCTCACCCATCAGGTTTGATGCTGCAATATTTCTGCATACAAGCGGATACAATGAACGAACAAACTCTCATGGAATACATGAATACATTTGCTCACACACACGGATACATGCATATGAACTAGAAAAAAATTGAGAAGATCTGCATATCTTCGTAGATGCATATGCCCATATAGAGAGAAACATACATCCCTGCGTTTGATAATGAAGGTACAAACATAGTTTGAAGTGTTGTTAGAGTCTACATGCATATATAATTCTAATGAATGGTGATTTTGTTGCCTGCACATGTTCACAATTCCAATTTTTAGGAACTTGGTTTGCATCTTCATCTCAAGGATAGTAGTGGGGTCGGTGTGATATGCGTATAGAGTGGGGGGTTATAGTCATTACTATGGTTTGATATACATCATTCTATCCGATACTCCTAACAAAGAAAACTGACTGGTAATGGTCGATGTTGCTGAGATCCTCTATATTTTTAGACCCTCTCAATTCATTGTAGTGCTTCTGAGTTTGCCAAGTTTAGAGTTCACCTTCACAATTTTGTTTTTGAGCCATTTGAGGTATTAGCTCAAGCATATAGATGGTAGGCACATTTTTTTGGCTTGGCTGCTTTCTTTTCCTGATAAGTAATAAAAATATCACCCGTGCTGCACAGAAGGCACAATCCATGTTACACAGGATTTAAGAGAGACATTCATCTAGGCAGAGGAAAAGATACAAGAAACTCATGAACATTCAAACGCCTGAAAGTCAAAGAAGGTTCTTTTGGCTTCTTTATACACATATCCATTAAACAATCTGTAACAGAATGAAGGAAAAGGACGAGAGTGCTCAGAGAGCATGAGGCATGGAATTCTGGAAAGGTGCTCTGTTATTCTATTGTATACTGTGCACGATACAAGCAGGTACTTATACACATATTGCCTAACAAACTAACTGACTTACATACTAAAAAAAAGAAGGCATCTTAATATGGAAATATGTACAACTAATAATGAAAAGAATATTCAACATAATAAAGGAGAAGTGTAGCGTAGCTGGTCATCCTTCTTCAGACCTTAGTATTTCTTCTAAACGGCATGTAGCTGCTATAGGTGGATGACGACCTACAGCTTCATTATGTAATAGCCCCCCGCAAGATGGAGAATAGAGATTCACTATTCCCATCTTGGATAAATTACTTTGTAGAAGATAAGATGGCAACGCCTTTGTAAAGATGTCAGCTAGCTGGTATTGGGATGCAATATGAGCTGTGGTGACAGCTCCTTCTTGAATTTTATCCCTTATTAGGTGACAATCCAACTCAATATACTTAGTCCGTTCATGGAAGACCGGATTGGCAGCTATGTGTAGAGTGGCTTGGTTGTCACAATAAAGTACTGCAGCTTGTGGATGTGGAATTCTAAGATCATAAAGTAAGTAGCGCAACCAAGTAAGTTTGGAACAAGTGGCTGCCATGGAACGGTACTCGGCTTCAGTTGATGAACAAGATACTACAGTTTGCTTTTTTGTTTTCCAAGAAACAAGGGAATCACCAAGAAGAAGGATACAATATCCGGTAGTAGATCGACGAGTATCAGGGCATGAAGCCCAATCCGAGTCACAATAGGCTTTGAGCTGAAGTTGAGAGGTAGATGGCAGCAAAATACCTTGTCCCGGGGCAGCTTTGATATATCTCAGCACTTTGTGAACAATGACAGAGTGTTCAGTCCTTGGATTGTCCATAAATTGACTAAGGAGTTGCACAACATAGCATAAATTAGGCCGAGTGAGGGTGAGATACAATAAGCGACCAATGAGCCTTCTATAAGAGCTGGGATCTGAAATGGGGTCGCCAGAATCCTTGCTCAACTTAAAATTCTGGTCAATGGGCAGCTTGGTGGGTTTGCTGCCAAGGGTTCCTGAGTCAGCCAAAATATCCAATGCATATTTGCTTTGGCATATGTGAATTCCTTTAGAAGATCGGGCAACTTCCAAGCCAAGAAAATAGCATAAAGGGCCAAGATCCTTGATGTTAAATTGACTATTAAGGAAAGACTTGAGAGCTGTGATGGTTGTGGAACAATTTCCAGCCACAATAATATCATCTACATAGACTAATAAGGCAGTAAATGCAGTACCATCAAGCTTGGTAAACAGGCTATAGTCAGCTCTAGATTGCTGAAAACCAAAAGCAATAAGAGATGAGGAGAATTTTGAGTACCATTGTCTTGAGGCTTGCTTAAGGCCATAAAAGCTCTTAAGTAACTTGCATACTTGTTGAGGTCCTCCTTTGTTGTATCCCGGGGGTTTACGCATGTAAATTTCCTCTGCTAAATCACCATGGAGAAAAACGTCGTTAACATCAAATTGATGAAGAAACCATCCTTGAATGGCTGCCACCGAGAGCAAAACCCGAACTGTCACAAGTTTAGCTACCGGAGAAAAAGTCTCCATGTAATCTATACCCTCTTGTTGTGTAAAACCTTTGGCAACAAGTCTTGCCTTTAATCTCTCAACTGACCTATCAGATTTAAACTTAGTTTTGTATACATACTTGCAGTCAATGGCATCTTTTCCAAGAGGTAAATCAGTGATAATCCAAGTTCGGTTCTGTTCTAAAGCTTCCAGCTTAATATTCATGGCCTGACACCAGCCAGGGTGTTCCACAGCTTGCTTGTAGGTTTGAAGTTCAAACACAGTGGAAATGGAAGTGGAAAAAGCACTAAAGGTAGGTGAAAATTTATGGTAAGAAAGAAATCTTGATAGTGAACAGGGATTACCATTAGGAAGTGCAGAAACCTTGGATAACGATTGACCTGCAGCTGAAAATGAGGCCTGGTCACAATGGAAGTCTTGCAAGTACTGGGGAGCTCTTCTTGATCTAGTCGACCTGCGAGGTGGTGGAGTATTGGATGGGCTTGGGAGTGGTGGAGATGGAGGAGAATTGATGGGAGATGTAGGAGAGGATGTAGTGGGAAGAGGTGGTGATATGACTTCTAGGAGGACAGTGGGATTGGAGGGTGGATTTGGAGTGGGAAAATCAATATTATTAGGTAAAGGTTGGGAGAAAACAAAGTTGGGATTAGAGGATGTGGTAGAAGGAGGAATGGGCAAGGATTGAAAAGGGAATATTGACTCATGGAAAATAACATCCCGAGAGATGAAAATAGTTTTGGAGTCAATGTCAAGGAGTTTGTACCCTTTGGTACCAAAGGGGTAACCAAGAAAAATGCACATGCGACCTCGGGGATCAATTTTTTTCTACCATGGGAAAGGGTAGAAGCAAAACAAAGGGAACCAAAAACTTTGAGGTGAGAATAAGTGGGTGGAATGTGGAATAAAAGTTCAAAAGGAGTTTTGTTCTTGAGAAGAGGACTGGGGTTCTATTTATTAAGTAGGTTGCTGTCAACACACAATCATTCCAATATGCAAGTGAGAGACCAGCTTGGAGTTTTAAAGCACGAGCCACATTAAGTATGTGTTGGTGCTTTCTCTCAACAATTCCATTTTGTTGAGGAGTGACAACACAAGTGGTGTGATGCACAATTCCTTTGGAATTAAAAAAATCTGTCATAAGGAATTCTTTCCCATTGTCAGTTCTCAATATTTTGATTTTCAGTTCAAATTGGGTCTCAACAAGATTAGAGAAAGCTTCAATTGTTTTTCTTATTTCTGATTTACTTTTGAGAAGGTACAACCATGTACTTCTAGTGAAATCATCCACTAAAGTAAGGAAAAATTTAGAACCATCATAAGCAAGAGTCGAACATGGTCCCCATAGATCGCAATGCACTATTCCAAAGGGTTTTGAGGTTTTGTGTATGCTGTGAGAAAATGGAAGTCGATGTAACTTGGCCAATGGACAAATGCAACAAGACTTTTCATTAGAGATAATATTCTGTTTTACAATTGGATCCAAAATTAAATACAAAACAGGAAATGAAAGATGACCTAGGCGACAATGCCATAGGTTAGTGACACTAACAGGACTCAATACAGATGCAGAAATTGAAGATTTGGCAAGGGAAAAATGTGATAGAGTGGTAGCTAGAGTGGAAGGAGAGACTGTAGTTCTAAGCAGGTGGTAGAGACCATTCCTCACTTCACCCTTCCCAATCGTTATCCAAGATAAAAGGTTCTGAATGAAACAAAAATCAGAGAAGAAAATTAGGCAACATGTGAGTGTAGCAGTTAATTTCTTGGCTGAAAGAAGATTAAATTGAAAAGAAGGGACACATAAAACATCCGTGAGAAAAATTGAGGGTGTGAGTTGGACACATCCAATGTGAGTGACAGGGACTTCAATCCCATTTGGTAGTTTGACAGAATAAGAAACTTGTGCAGTGATTTTTGTGAAGGATGAGGTGCAGCAGACCATATGGTCTGTTGCACCAGTGTCTATGATCCAAGGAGTGTCTCGGGTGTGCAATAATTTGTGTGTGGATGTGGATAAACAAAAAGAAATATCAGAAAGGTTAGAAGTCAAAGCTGAATGAATGTTGGACTGAATTTGATTAGCTGATGGCTGAGCAGCAATGGGAGACTCCCTCGGCTGAAGTAGGGCCATTAATTGTTGATACTGGGATTTAGTTAAACCAACTCAATCATCACTGAGATCCTCAAGGTCAAAAATAGGACTTGGAGTAGTCTGAGTGGCAAACACAGCAGCGTTTGGGGTTTTATTGTAAAATTTGTGGCCTGGTGGGTATCCATTCAACTTGTAACATTTCTCCATTGTATGTCCAGATAAATGACAGTGAGAACACATAGGGGGCTCAGCATTACCAGCTTTGAAACAATTCTCAAAAGAATGTCCAGTTATTTTACAGTGTGTGCAGTACACCCGCTCCTTCTTTTGGTTTGGTTTGGATTGAAGTGTTGGTTTAGGGTTAAAATGGGAGGGTCTTTTGACGGCAAAAGCCATGGATTCAGGAGAAGGGTTTGAAGGTGGAAGTAGTAAGTGTTGGCGTTCCTGCTGATGGATAAGGGAAAAAACTTTTGTAATGGGAGGCAATGGATCCAAGAGCATGATCTGATCCCGAACAGGGGAATAGGTGTCGTTCAATCCCATGAGGAATTGAAAAACACAATCTCGTTGGTATCGATCAATAAATGATTTCAGGGAGTCACAAGTGCAAATAGGAAGTCGATCATAAATGGACAGTTCATTCCAAAGGGTCTTAAGTTTACCATAATAAATACTCACAGAGTCATTCTCTTGGAGGAGTCGAGCGCGGGTCTGCTTGAGCTGGTAGATGCGAGACCCATTTTGATGAGAAAATATGTCTAGAAGATCGAGCCATATGTCTCGGGCAACATCAATGAACACCATGCTGGACTTGATGGTTGGGCTAATGGAGTTTTGTAGCCACGAAACGACCATGTCGTTGCAACGTTCCCAGATTTCAAGAAGAGGGTCTTCTAGTGTGGTGGGTCGAGGGATAGCACCGGTGATAAATCCAAATTTGTTTTTCGCACGAAGAGAACGCCGCATAGCACACTACCAAGTTGCATAGTTATCTGTGGTAAGTAAATCAGTGACTAAAACCACTGCAGGGTTGTCGCCATTGTCCAATCGAAACGGGTTGCTTGGGTCTGTTAGATTCAGGTATTTTGTCGAATGGTTGGTGGGGTTATGGGTTGAATGGACAGAATGGTTTGCGGAATGGTTTGAAGACGAATCAGCTGAGCTTTCCAGGGGATCTTCCATGAGTGGGTGCTCTCAGGCTGCTGATACCATGTAACAGAATGAAGGAAAAGGACGAGAGTGCTCAGAGAGCATGAGGCATGGAATTCTGGAAAGGTGCTCTGTTATTCTATTGTATACTGTGCACGATACAAGCAGATACTTATACACATATTGCCTAACAAACTAACCGACTTACATACTAAAAAACAGAAGGCATCTTAATATGGAAATATGTACAATAATAATGAAAAGAATATTCAACATAATAAAGGAAAAGTATAGCGTAGCTGGTCATCCTTCTTCAGACTTTAGTATTTCTTCTAAACGGCATATAGCTGCTATAGGTGGATGACAACCTGCAGCTTCATTATGTAATACAATCAGAGATTTCTTTTAGGTCACATATGATTATTTTGGTTTGTTTAAAAACCAGTTGCTATTTGGAGTTTATATTTATTTTCTGTAATTAGTTTCTTACCTAGCTATCCATATGCAGGTTGTTTACAATGCAAATAGACTTTCTAATCTAGTAGAAGAAAAGAAAAGGTTACAAAACTGGCTTGACTACTATCAACTTAAATATTCCAGAAATCAATCTAAGAGGCCTTCTTCAAGGGTATTGCACTACTCCAAATTTGTTTTGTTCTTCCTAATTCTTATATCTTTTGGACTAGGTTTTTTTATACTTAACTAAAATATTATATTATTTTCACTTTGGCAACGAATGTTTTCTGCGCAGACTGGTTTTCTAGGTCTATGTGGAGATAGGGTGGACTCAATTGATTTTTATACATCTAAGATTGAAGACTTCTCAGAAGAGGTTAGTAGCATTTATTGAGCATCTTGACTTTTTTTATTTGACTTCATAGAATGCGTATCCTGTCTGTCTCCCGAGTATGTACAATTACACAAGCTAGTTAGGATAATGTCTTGTTTATACCAGTGCTTCACACGGATTTCATGAAGTTATGACTCGATAAATAATGGTGAATTGTTAGTAAATATTTACGAATAGTTGCAAAGTAGTCTAAACTTTCCAAACACACAGTTGGGATTGAGAAACTATCTCATCTCATCTTATAATTACAATTTTTTCAAATTCTCACATAAAATATAATATACAGTTTAACTTTTTCAAATTTTAAAAAAATAATAATTTTAAAAAACAATATTTTAATAATATTTTATTCAATTTTTAACTTTCATCTAAAATCATCTCATCTTATCTCACTATCCAAACAACCTGTATCTTAATTAAGTTTCCAGTTAATCAAGTGATTTAATATCTTACATATAAATTTTTTGTATTTGATAATTAATTTTTTATAAGTGTTATATTTAGAAAAATTATACTCATCATCTTTATACCACACATCACATATAATTTTTTATTTTTTTATTTTTTCTCTTACCAAATATATATGGTATATGAATGATAAGTAGACAAACTTATTCATACATCTCACATTTGGTAAGAGAAAAAGAAAATATAATGTGTGATATATGAGGATGATACATAGCAAAGTTCTTATATATGATGAAAAGTTGCATATGCAAAATGTTGTATTTTCTAGATTTTTTTGTATAAACTATTAGAAAATTATGTACGAGTTCAAGTTTTTGCTCGCCCAATCTAGTCTATTTATTGGATAATGTACGATAAATTACATCTAAAACTTTGAAGATTATTATATGTTAGTTGGAATTAATGTTGAACATCTTATTCCCATACGCATATTCAGAATAATTAGTTAAGTCAATTAATATACAACCACAATTAGTTACTCGACCTTTGCTTTTGAAAACAAAACTACATGTCTACTTGGGGAAATGCAATTTTGCATAGCATTAGTTTGAAAAAGATCATCTGCCAATAATAATATTTCTCATTGCAACTTTGATTGGGTCAAATACAAAATATTTTTCATTTTTGTACATTTGGTTGTGTTGTGTGTATGTTCTGACTGCACTCCTAACGCACTAAGATTAGTCCTCAACATAGACTTAGGTTTGTTTGGACACTTAAAATATCTCAAAATATCTGTGAATGGTAGAGATAGTTTGAGATAGATATTTTATTGGGTTTTGGAAAAT
This sequence comes from Carya illinoinensis, assembly GCF_018687715.1. NCBI lineage: Eukaryota > Viridiplantae > Streptophyta > Magnoliopsida > Fagales > Juglandaceae > Carya > Carya illinoinensis. The sequence goes on from NC_056755.1 coordinate 14,838,196, forward strand.
GAGAGGAAAAAAGTTGAATAAAAATATTATAAAGTTCAAAAATTATTTGAATATTATTTTTTAATATTATTTTTGTTTTGAAATTTGAAAAAGATGAATTATTATTTGTGTTTCGTTTAGTAATTTGGGAAAGTTGTATGATTAAATGAAAAAGTTGAATATTTGAAATTGAAAACACATATCTGAAATGGTAGTTTTGTGTTTGAGCGATGTTAAGGAATGACATATATGAGAATATCTGAGAATATCTAAGAATACATGAGAATACTTGTGTTTCCAAACAAAGTCTAATGGGAGAATACTTTAGAATTTATGTTAGTTTTGATTCTTAGCCATTAGATACATTGAGCCTAAAACTGGAGATACTTTTAAGGCATGCTTTGAAAATTGTCATTTAGATGAAACAATCTTCCCACCATTAGGAGAGAAAAGTTGCCAGAAACACGAAAAGAAATAACATTGAATACTTTGACGCTATCCTATCTTGATACGCGTACTAATTCAATGTGATCAAAATGTTCAAATAATCATTCATTTGCAATCTATTTCAAATCAATTTACATAAGCCTTTAGTGACAATAAGAAAATATTGAGTCTTACATTCTGGTTGCTAATACTCCAACAAAGATCAATATTATTGTAAGACAATCAAATAATACAATAGCTAATGAGTCTAAAACACATCTAAAGCATGAAAAACATATTGGTGCAAAGGAATTATCACATTATAAAAGAAAGTAGTGCTCCAGAAGAGTCATACCCACAAAATAGACAACAAAGAACAATGTATCCATCTAAGTTCGCTATATAAAATTCTCTCATTATAGAATCTCTTAAAGCAGAATCTCCTGATCATGTACTTAAAATAACGAGTCTCGATACATTATGTAAGCATGAGAGAATTAATTGATAGAAAAATTGTTTTTATTGACAATATATTTTTATTTAAAATTGCTCTTGATATCATTAGAAGTGATGATAAAATTGATAAAAAAAAAAAAAAAAAAAACCATTGAAGAAATTCGATCAAAAAATAATTGGCCAAAGCATTATAGAATCTACAAATGACTCAGAAATGCTATAAAATGTTCTAGAATCTCCTGAAGCAGAATCTCCTGATGAGGAATAGGTATCTAAAAATAACAAGTCTCAATACATTATGTAAGCATGGGATGATTAATCGATAGAAACAAATTTTTTTTTGACGATATATTTTTATTTAAAGTTGCTCACCAAAAGTGATGATAAAATTGATTTAAAAAAAAAAATACCATCAAAGAAATTCGATCTAGAAATGATAGGTCAAAATGGAAAGAAAAAATTCAAGTAGAATCAATGTCACTAGCACAACATAAAGTATTTGGACCTATATTCTAAACATCTAAGAGTATGATGCATATAAATAGGTATTAGTATCTAAAAATAAAAATGGGATTGTGATATATAAAGTACGACGTATTGAACAAGATTTTTTGTAGAAACCTTGTTTTAATTATGGAGAAATATATTCCCTTCTAATAGATGCAACTATAAAGTTACAAAGATTTTATATGGGTTATAGCACTGCCATTGGCTTAGCCAAAATGCCACTTGAGTAGTCTACCAAGTAGTTGTGATTTTATTTTATTATAAAAAAAAAAGTCAGATGTTTTTCCCTAGTGAATATCTTAAAAATAATGATTTAAAAAAAATTTAATTTGTCCATATGTTTTTATCAAAAAGTTGAATTTTGGAATTATTATTGTTGTGGTACACGTTAATAATTCAAAAGTTGTTGCTGAAGTATTCATTAGTGATTTAATTATTGGGACTCCATAAATTCTTGGTTGTGAAGTATCATATCTTAGTATAATTAGTGATTTAATTTATCTTGCAAATTGCACACAAACTGATCTTGCATTTTTGGTCAACTTATTAGCAATACACAATTCTTCACCAATTCAAAGGCAATGGAACAATTGACGTAAGAATGTTTTATCCGAAAGGATTGAATCTGCAATTACTTGGTTATGTCGAGTTAGGTTACCTTTTCCATCTGCATGAAGGAATATCACAAATAAGATACCTATTAGTTGTTGCTTCTTCATAGAGATTTGTCAAACAAACATTAGTTACTACTTATTACAACCACTCAGAGATTACTACAATTCCTGAAGAAAACAAGGAATGATTAACATTAGTAATTTAACGTATTCAAGAAAAGTATAGTTTATCCACAATCAAAGATAGCCCGAAAATACTATATGAGTAATGTTGCTTGCATCATGCAAATCAATAGAGGCTATCAAAGGTGATAGAACCATTAGTTTCAAAAGAGCGATGATATTAATGTCAAGCAAATATGATCAAGTAATAATTTGATAGATTTATTCACTAAAACATTACCAACTGTAACTTTTTAAGAAGTTAATACATAACATTAGAATGTGTCAACTTAAGGAGTTTTTCATTATAAACATTAGAAGCTCTACTTGCTTTTGAGTGCATGAAAATGATCACAAGGATTGTAGTATTTTTCCTTTCCTAAAGGTTTTTTTACTAGCTTTTTATTTGTTAGGTTTTAATGAGACAATTCTAAAGCATTTCAATATACACAAGAATTTATACTATTTTTCCTTTGCCATTGGTGTTTTCCATTAGATTTTTCCTTAACATTTTAACAAGGCATATTCACTGTATATGATCATCTACGAGAGTGTTGTAAATGCAGTACGTGAACTTGGTAGATGACTATTTAGATTCCACCCCTTAGAATTTTAGCCATTTTATGTATTAACTCTTGGAATTCCTAAATTTATCAATGTAACTCATTAATTATGTATCACCAATTTCATATTCTTTACCCTCCGGTGCCTATAAAAGGATGTCTTGATAATCATTTGTAATATATAATAAATTCAAAGTGAATGATATTGAGCTCCTAAAGAGCTAATTTTATGTATTGCAATATTTGAATTCTCTTGCTATTTTGCTTTAATTTTACAACACAAACTTACTTTTGAGACATTTTTTTATAGCCTTTTTTTGAATTTGTTTGTTATTATACATTAATTTTAAAAAAGTAATATTACGTACAGTTATGGAGTGAACAGGTATTATACAATTATTTTGAATAAACATAAAATTTACTATTAAAATATTAATTTTTTATATAAATTTTATATTTATTTACTTTTGTTAAAATGATCGCGTCACTTGCAGATTTAGGATTGCAAAAATCCTTTCTCATTTTAAAAATTTGTACTTTACTTTAATCAAGCGCCTTCCGACATGTGCTTTGCGCGTATGTTCTATAGACGGTGTTTGCGCTTAAGCGCGCCTAGCGCTTTTAACAACACTGAGTCCAACAGTCAAACCAGTTTTGTAGTGGGCCAGTCCAGTTTATTTATAAGAAAAGCTTATGTCAGTCGATTCTACACGGCAGTAGAACTGTCTTCTATTATCCTGTGATGAGTTGAATGTTTAATATGATTTTAATCCTTAAAAACCATACTCGAGGATAGTTTCTCTGTTCAAAGGTGTTCCCTTTGCACTCAATGACATGATTGCAAATGATCCTGTGTATTGATTTGAAAGTGTATGCTTAATACTATTTCTATTTTTTTTAATTAATAACTGTCAGATAGCCACAGAGAGGGATAAGATTATCAACAATCCTAAATCAATCATGCCAGCAGCATTTGTCTCTTTTAAAACTCGATGGGCTGCAGCTGTTTGTGCACAAACTCAACAGTCCAGGAATCCAACTACATGGTTAACTGAGTGGGCTCCGGAGCCACGCGATGTATATTGGGCCAACTTGGCAATTCCATATGTTTCACTCTCAATTAGGAGGCTTATTGTTGCTGTTGCATTCTTCTTCCTTACCTTCTTTTTCATGATCCCTATTGCATTCGTACAGTCGCTTGCAAACATTGAGGGTATTGAGAAAGCACTCCCTTTCCTAAAGCCCATAATTGAAATGTGAGTGTCTTCCATTTTTTCCTTTTTCTTTTTTGCGTTATTGGTTTACTCTTAGGAAATTGAAATATATAGAAGGTGGAAGGTGATTTTAGGATCGGTACTTCATATATTTCCTCTTCTTCAATGGTATCGTGTCTCTTACATTTAGCATACATGGAAAAAAATAAGAGAAGAATTTGCAGGAGAAAATAAAAGAGTATGAACGGTGAGATTAGCAGAAATTCTGTTGACATATAAGTGAGAAGTCATGTTTCACAGTTACATAGATGCTGTACTTCGTTTATATATGTGTTTTGGCTTGGCTTATGGTTGAAAAAGCAAATGTCGTGTGTAGGATGTTCTTCTTATTGGAAATTGTAAGTTTTTAGTCTGTGTTAGATTAAGACTGAAGCCAGTATTTAGAAAGCTTTGATGCTTCCAAAGTTTTCACATTCTCAAAAGTTCGTTGTTCTTGCTCAATAACACGCGTATGGCATAATCAACAAATTTCTAGACATTCAGGTTACTTCATCCAGACTATTCCTTGAAAATCTCTCAATTAATAAGTTGTAGCTCTGAAAACTGGATGCCATTATATTATAGAACTCTATACACTGACATCCTTTTTATTTTCTTGCAGAAAAGTCATAAAGTCATTTATCCAAGGTTTCCTTCCAGGAATTGCTTTGAAGATTTTCCTCATTTTTCTGCCAACAATATTGATGCTAATGTCAAAATTTGAAGGATTTATTAGCATATCCTCTCTAGAGAGGAGATCTGCAACTAGATACTATATTTTCCAATTTATTAATGTCTTTCTTGGGAGCATAATTACTGGAACTGCATTTCAACAACTAGATAATTTCATCCACCAGTCAGCAAATGAGTATGTCCCTATTTATTTACTGTATATTCTCAATCAGTATTTGTTTTGATCTGATTACCGTTACTAACAATCTCTCTTATTGCACTTGACAACTGTTGCTTATAACTAAGCCATCTTAATTAATGGATTTTCATCCTTCCAGCTGGAAGTAGCATTACAGTTGCAATGCTCAGATGAATTAACATAATACATTTGTGTTCATTGTAGATCATTTGGAGTCTGTTATTTCCATTTTATGTTTCCATTGTATATAATTTTCACACAACATCTTGACTATTGACTGGTAGCAATTTTGCCCCACCTCCTCATCCATCTTCATTTTCACGCCCAACTGTAATGCTACTGCCTTTCATGTTTGTGTTTATTTCCTTTACTTCCAGCACCACTAGGTTTATAGTAATTGTAGCACCATTAGTTCTGCCAATGGCCTCTGGGCCAATTGACATCTACCCTGAGGACCATGGGACTGTAAGCTGGAGGGTTTGAATACCCCTCCCCACCCCCACCACCACCACCCCCTCCCCACCCTTCTACCGGGTCTCTAATGCCCTCTAAATTGGCTCAAAGAAAAAAAGTATCATTAGTTATATTAGTGTCAGTTTGCTTTCTTGTTCAATGGCTTGTGCCATGCATATAGAGTGGTAGAGATGACCATCATGTATTTTTGTAGAATAATTTCTCCTCCAGCATTTTCCAGCAAGGGTTTCCTCAGTTTTCCTTTTTAAAGTTATCTGGTTAATCTACAACAAACTACAAAATTCTTCAATCGACTGCCATAGGATGATCTATAGCACATATGTTGGGTCTTGTATATATGAACTTTATGTAATGTTCATTGCTGCTTTCTTATTTGAGAGTTTATAATAAGACAGTTGTTGGTTAATTGCAGAATCCCAAGGACAGTTGGTGTTTCCATTCCAATGAAGGCAACTTTCTTCATAACCTATATAATGGTTGATGGGTGGGCTGGTATTGCTGGAGAAATTCTAAGGTTGAAACCGTTAATAATTTATCACTTGAAAAACTTTTTCTTGGTGAAGACTGAAAAGGATAGGGAAGAGGCGATGGATCCTGGAACCCTTGGTTTCAACACAGGAGAACCTCAAATACAACTGTATTTCTTGCTTGGACTTGTTTATGCGGTGGTGACTCCTGTTTTGCTTCCTTTTATCATAGTATTCTTTGGCCTGGCATATGTTGTGTATCGTCATCAGGTAAAAGAATTGTCTTTGTGTAACAGTAGAGTAATGTGCTTTTTTCAGTTTAAGAAGCTCTAATATGTTAGAAATGTAAGGGCAGCAATAACATATTTGTGATCTGATGAGCAAGGAAGAATCATTTTAAGCAAGTTGATCTACATATGATGCTTCACTAAAGATTCAATTTGAAGCATTTTTAGTACTTAAGGGAAATTGGTATCTCTCTTGTATACAAGCTGTGTACATGGGATTTACCCATATCATTATTCATCAATAGAGTTCTTCATTACTTATTAAAAAAAGTAATTAAGGGAAATTTGTAGCCTCACTTCATACAAAGGCTCGATGAAGAGGAATTGTTCATCTTCTTTGTCAACTTGGGATCTCTTATGAGATCTATTTGAAATTAATTAAGTGTAATTCTGCTAAAAGATGTACTTATACATCATTTATTTGATGGTCGAGTATTATATCTTTTTCATGAATTGAAAATATCATGCACTAGTAGTAGATTATCACCAATGAGGTCCATGCACTGCTTTTCAGTTTGGATCTTGGTGTTAAGAGTTAAGACATGCTTTCCGTAGAAGGGGTATAGTCTAATGTCTTTTGAAGATATCTAATTCATGTTGAGTGGTCTTTCTTTGGCATGGTGTTCAAATAGATCCCCTGCTCAGTTTGTTTTCCATCTTGGGATGATTTTATGTGTGTAAAGAATTGATAATTGAATTTTGTGAGCGTTGGTTTTTAAGAAAAGTTTTCTCTTGGATGCTGGATTCATCCTCCAGAGTAGAAAAACACTTTTTCTCAATATTATTGGTTCTGGTCTCATGTACTCTGTTATTAAATGAGAAATTATATACATCAGAAATTGTTGCAAATATTAGCTTTTTGTGATTCAAATTTACTTGCTCTTTTTATATTTGAAGGGGATTGTGATATCATCATACATTTGAATATACTGGTAGTTTACAAAAAATATGATCCTATCTGAATAATAAAGATGGTATTATGGATTTTCTTGGCATATAGTATTTTCTGCACTGACAAGTGTATGCTTTTATTTAAGAAAAGTTCATCAGTATTTTGACAGGTTCGATTGGTGAATGTTGATCTGATAAAACTCTTTAATGATATCTGCAGATTATAAATGTATACAATCAGGAGTACGAGAGCGGTGCAGCATTCTGGCCTGATGTCCATGGACGCATAATAGTTGCTCTAATTGTGTCACAGCTGCTACTGATGGGATTATTAAGTACAAAGCAAGCTGCTCAGTCAACTCCCTTGCTCATTGCACTCCCAGTGTTGACAGTATGGTTTCATCGATTCTGCAAAGGCCGTTATGAACCTGCTTTTGTTAGATATCCATTGCAGGTTTGTAGATGTTCTTTTTCTTTTTATTGGTTGCAGTACTGTTTTCTGAGTAACTTCAAGTTTCCTGTTTTTCGGTGTGTTTTTTTTTCAGGAAGCAATGATGAAAGATACATTGGAACGTACAAGGGAGCCAAACCTGAACTTAAAAGGCTTCTTTCAAAATGCATACATGCACCCAGTTTTCAAGGGAGGAGATGATAGCGATAGTGATACAGCATCAGGAGACGGGGATCAAGAGCCTGAACTCGTCCCAACAAAGCGCAACTCTCAAAGGAATACACCATTGCCCACCAAACATAGTGGTTCGGTATCGTCACTGCCTGAAGCTGTTCAGGAGCATGCACAGCTCTTATAGTGTGAATGTTTTGTTGAGGTTAATAGTAAACAATTTTAGTTGATTCTAGCAAAGAAAACAAATAATGAAAAAGGGAAACGGATCTCTTACTTAAGAATTGGGTTATTTTCTTTCTGGACAAACATTGCTTCTTAAAAACCTTACCAAAATTTTCAGAGATAGGTGTTGGCATTATGTCATTATTTATTGGTATTGCTGATTGGTAGATGGACGAGAGGTGATGATTTGTGGCGGACTTTGTCATGTACCTCGAACTCATCCATAGCAATTCAATTGACGCTGTTCGTTTCACTCTCTTGGAGTAGAAGCCGGCTTTGGTGTGGTAAAGAGGACGTACGGAGTAGAGATGGTTGGATATCTCTGTATACACTTCCCTTATAAGAGCATCCCCAATCGGGTCTGCATATTGTCATTTTCCTTATAATTTTGGGATGAAATTAGGGTTTTGCAAAAATAAACCCCCCATCCCGATCCCCATTTTGCGGCTTGAGTATCCGGCCTGTATAGTAAATCTCCATCTTTGTTAATTCACTATACATCCGCATCGTGTATTTGGCTCTTGTTTCGATGCCCTCCGTCCCGCGTGTTCTTCTCTCTCGCTAGGTAACTCGTTTGCTTCCTCCCACATTTTCAGATCGATTGCCAATACGATTTCGGTAAGTGATGATGGATAATTTTTTATCTTCTCTGGTTGTTTGGCTTCCCCGATTTGAGTTTCTATTTTCCTCTTCCCCCCTCTCTCTCCTTCTCTGTTTCTCTCTTCCCGGTTTTCTTCCTCCCGACGCCATGATCTCTCTGTGAGACCTCCAAATTCGGGAAGGTATGTGGGACAATTTTTGTTTGCCATGAGTTGATGATGAAATAATCTAGGTAATTGAAGCACGACTTGTTTTTATTGATGACATTTACCGTAATGCCGGGGTTTTTATTTCTTGCATCTCTTCTCATTCGTATGATGATGGTGTTGGGGGCAAACCATTTGATGATTTGCGTCAATGATTTTGTCCATTGCTCTCTCTCTCTCTCTCTCTCTCTCTCTCTCTCTCTCTCTCTCTCTCTCTCTCTCTCTCTCTCTCTCTCTCTCTCTCTCTCTCTCTCTCTCTGTTACCGAGACTCTGTGATTATGTTGGCTTTCTTCCATGGCTTAACCTCAATGGAAGGGGGACGTGAAGTTTGGTGCTTTCTGTTGGCTTTTTTCCAGTAATCTCTTCACGTTGTAAATGCTTGGATGTGTGCCATACCTTTCTTGAATCTGTGATGATCGAAAATATTATGCATCTGTTGGCCGATTGTTTTGGTTGATTGTGTAAACTAAACCTGGTTGAACTTCTTATTTTTTGACTATTCTGGACCTTTGGTTGAAGATTGGTTTAATTACACCGAATTTGGTTGCTTTTCATTGTAGATCTTGCTTCTGTTTTTTTTTTTTTTTTTTGGTAACATTGGTTTCTTTTGTAGGTCTTGGTTTCATGGAATTGTTCTTGGAAGAGAGAGAGAAAAAGGAATAAAAAAAGAATAGAGAAATATTATTTAATAGAATAGAGATAGGGATGGGGAATGAGATGTAGGAAGTTTTTAGAAGATGAATAAAATTTAGGGATAAATTTGAGGAAATGTGATTTTGAGTTAAATTATAGGGATGGGGATCGGAAACCGGATAAGGATGCTCTAATAATTATGATACGCATGCAAGTGAGATGATCTAAAACACTATCTCACCCAATCTTTAATGAAAAAAATATAATTGCAAGCATAATTGTACACTAATTTGTGCACTAATATGATGTGATTGGTCAAAAAGTAGATTTTATTGAAAATAGTGTTAATTTAAATTTTAAGTATGAATAAATCAGTATTGGTACACAGATTAATGTGCCACTATGCTTGTATGTAGCAAAACTCATCTTTAATATACTTTGCTGAACGTGTGTAAGGACCTTTAAGGGGAGGAAAATGTAAGGGAAATTGTAGAGGTGGTTTTTTCCTGGGGAGGCGCTGGAGCCGCGATGGGTGCCTTTCACTATTTTACACTGACCAATCATTAGAAAATAAATAGGGCTCTAACAAAATTAACAATATAATTTCATGCAGTGAATCTGCATTAATTTCGTCTCCTTCCCCCCGCACAACTCTCTCTCTCTCTCTCTCTCTCTCTCTCTCTCTCTCTCTCAAGTAAAATCGAGCTCTCATAATTGTTTAGAATAGAATGAATGTAGTGTATAAGAGCTCTAAGATTTCTGAACATCAGCCTACCAAAAATGGATGATAAAAAATTGTCTTCAGCTTGACATTCTAGCAGCTATGAGGTCTTCTTCGTAGCTATGGATTTAACCAGCCTTCCTCTCTCCGCCTATTATAGTCCCACTCCACCGCAACAACCGTCATCTATTGGGCTTCATTTCGGCAAAACATTAGCCTTCATTTCTACATCTCACTCCATTGCAACAACAACTATTCTTGTTGAGTATCATTTGAGCATAATGTTTCGGCGATTGATGGATGATTTTCTGTGATTAAAATAATTGAAAAGGCAAAAATCAACAAACTCAACTTAGTGGGATCAACTTCACTGACGAAATCTGGCAAGCCCAAACTGTTGGCTAAATCTTATTTTAGGCATAATAAATTTCTCTTCCCGCTTTTATTCATAGCGCGCGAGCCTCTCTTTTGTTTTCTGTTTTTTCTCTTTCTCGGTTCTTTTTTCCACCAAAGCGTAGCAATGGCATTGAGTCGCATAGACAAGGAAGAAACTGGCGGGCCTCTCGCAATTCTCTCCTTCCTCTCATTGTAGTGCAGTTTGGACACACCCAAGGTCGTGGGTTCCTTTGCTCTCCCATTCCACAACCATTTTTCAACGCATCCATTCGTTTTGTTTTTTTTTCTTTTAATTTTTAGTCAATTAATTTGGCACGCATCCTCTCTCTCTCTCTCTCTCTCTCTCTCTCTCTCTCAAGCTTTGTTATGGCCGCCTGAACTTCTTCTATGTCTGAAAATTTTCAATTATAGGTTATGCAAAGTGGAGCTTCGTTTTTTATTATGTTTTTATTTCTCTTGTTCTTATGGGTTTAGCTTAAGGGTAGCAATTTGTTACACAACCCGTTAACCCAACACGAACACGACATGATAATAGCAGGTTAGGGTTTAGTTTTAATGTGTTCGGGTCAAAACGGGTTGACCCGTTAAGACACAATTGCTTAACGGGTTGATAACGGGTCAACCCGTTTTGACCCGTTATAACCTGTTATGACACGTTAAGAAAGTCAAAATTATAATTATACCCTTCTAACCAAAAGTAAAATTATTAGAATTTTAATTTCGATATTTTTATTGTTTAGATTGTAATTTTAAACTTGTAGTTATTTTTATAATTTTTATAGATATTGTGATTTTAACATTTACAGAAAATTATGTTAAATTTAATTAAGTCAAACAGGTTAATTTCAGGTCTATTCAACTCATTTATATACACAATTTGAAATGGGTCGTATTGTGTCATGTCAACCTATTTAGTAATATTCATTAATGGGTCAAAACGGGTTGATACGATACGACACGTTATGTTAGTGGGTCGTGTTAGGGTTTGAGATTTTGACACGATAAGCTTAACGGGTCGGGTTAGGGTTTACCTATATAGTATAATATATATACTTTGACACGACACGAACACGACCCGTTAACACGATTTGACACCTCTAGACTTTAGCTCAATCCGTTTCTAGTTGAATTTTTCGCTTTCAAACACAGATTCTAAGAGCATCCCCATTCAGTTTTACATCTCATCCCTATAATTTAACTCAAATACTTATTTCCTCAAATTTATCCCTAAAATTTGTTTATCTTCTAAAAACCTCCTACATCTCATTCCCAATCTCTATCTCTATTCTTTTAAATAATATTTCTCTATTCTTTTTTTATTACTTTTTTCTCTCTCTTCCATTTACAATCTTAACTACTAACTCTTTTGTCTTATTATCTTTTTTTTTAAAATATCACTTTCTACTAAATATTTATTGGAGATTTTGACTATCCAATACAGTATTTTTTTTTTTAAATTGAAATTCGTATTATAAAAATAAATTTTTTTTATTAATTAGTGCATTTTCTAACGTGATGAAAAATTTAATTAGAAGAGTACTCAATATCTCTAATGAAAAACCGAAAGTCACGTATTGATATAAAATTTTTTAATTGGATGAAATGGTAATATTTCAGCAACTTTTCTTCAACGGAAATATTTTCTGTCCTTTCTCCAACGGTAATATTTTTTGTTTTTTCTCCAACGGTAAATTTATTTATCTTTTCTCCAACGGTAACTTTTTTTGTCTTCTCTCAAACAATAACATTTTTACTCCTATGTGTAACGATAGGAGTAATTCCTCTATAAATATGCAAACTCAAGCCTCATTTCCTCTATAGAACCAAACTTCTATTGTATCCTTTGATCTTCTACTCCTTTCATCAAATGGCTCGTACTTTCTTTCGCAAATTATTGACATACGTATCCTCTGAAGATGATAGCGATGTTCAAAACATGGAGGTTGATGGACAATCATCGAGGCGACGTGGTAATAGCCAACGTCATAAGTTTATTCGACGTGATCATGTTCAGGGACACGAGCGCCTATTTCGTGATTACTTTGCTGAAAATCCAGTATATCCCTCGAATCTATTTCAAAGGAGATTTCGGATGAGTCGTCCCCTATTTCTTCGTATTCTAAATGAAGTAGAGTCTTACGACCTGTACTTCGTCCAGAGAAAAGATAATGCCGGCCGACTCGGTTTATCTTGTATGCAAAAAATCACCGCAGCACTTAGAATGCTGGCATATGGGGTTACTGGAGATTTTATGGATGAATACATACGTATTGGTGAAAGCACTGCAATGGAGAGCCTAAACAAATTTACTGAGACAGTAGTAACTGTTTTTTCAAAAGAATATCTAAGGTCTTCAACTACTAATGATATAGGCCGATTGCTTGCAGTTGGTGAACAACGAGGATTCCCAGGAATGTTGGGAAGCATTGATTGCATGCATTGGAAGTAGAAAAATTGTCCCGCAACTTGGAAAGGTATGTACTCCGGCCACATCCGTAAGCCAACTATTATTTTAGAAGCAGTTGCTTCATATGATCTCTGGATATGGCATGCATTTTTTGGTATGCCCGGTTCACATAACGATATTAATGTGCTAGAGAGATTTTTTATTTTTACGGAACTTGCCCAAGGGCGTGCTCCTCCAGTCAATTACACTATTAATGGCAATGACTATACTATGGGCTATTACCTTGCGGACGGTATTTATCCCAAGTGGCGAACTTTTGTGAAGACGATTCCATCACCACGTGGGAATAAGAAGAAAAATTTTGTGAAAGCACAAGAATCCGCAAGGAAAGATGTCGAGCGTGCATTCGGGGTACTTCAACAACGATTTGCTATCATTCGTGGACCTTCCCGAATGTTTAAAGTAAAGGAACTAACGAATATAATGAAAGCATGTGTTATTCTACATAATATGATAATTGAGGACGAGCGTGATGATAGTGAGAGTCTGAACATTGAATATGATCAATTTGATGATAATCTCCCTGAATTGTCGCGCAATCATACAACTGAGCTTACGGACTTCATCCAGCGTCATCATGATATTAGAGACAGTTCGGCACATCATCAGCTTCAAGAAGATCTAATTGAACATTAATGGCTTTTATATTCACAACATTAGTCAGGGTTGCTTTAGATTTTATTATTTCCTTAATGTAATTGGTGACCTATGTTTAAGTTAATCTGATTTGTATTTGTATTTCGTTATTGTTATCAATTTCCCGAATATATTAATGGTAATCAAGTTTGTTTCTGAAAATGTCATTGAGTCATTAATTGCACAACCCTATCATACTTCCCATATTATCAAATACAAAAAAGATTAATTACATGTATTTTTACACATATAATTGTTACAAACATAAAATAAGAAATCAAATACAAAATAATCAATCCAAATTGTCGGACCGACTACGTCTCACCATGACCTCCCTCTGGAGTTGCTGAAAAAACTGCCGCTGCAATTCTGGAATGACACTCACATCCATCATCATAATGCGCTGATCTAATTCCTTCTTCGCGAGCTCCACTTTCTCAGCCTCCAACCGCAGCCGTTCGTCTTCTTGACGTTATTTAAGGAGCAGTCCACTGAACAGTGGTGCATTAGTAGGCAAGTTCGTCAACTTGGACTTCAGGTCATATGTCAGGTTTTTGAACTGGATGCCTGCTGCATTGAAAATGCCAGAACCTGAGCTAATTGACCATGCAGGGTTGGATTCTGCTGTTTACTTGAGGATCTACTTAGTCGGGTACTCTCTTAAAGATCATTTCTCGATCAATAGCTTGCATGGCCTGCTATGTTGGAATTTGAGTGTCCTTTCTATAGTCTAATAGTCATTCTACGTTTTAACTGAATATCTCTCTTTGCTTCAGACTTTTGTTTGTTATTGTGTTCTCTAGGACTGATTCTACCATTTCTGCTGTCAAAGTGCAGGCTAAAAATTTTTGTTCCTATTACATTCCTGGCTTTCGCAATCATGGTACCTGTTAATTGGACCAATGGCACCTTGGAGCACTCGAATTTAACTTATAGTGACATAGATAAGCTTTCTATTTCAAATATCCCAATTGGATCTGATAGGTATGCAGAATTTTCCATCGCTATCCTGATCAAATATTGTACATAAACTTTTGTTCAAAGTAGCTGTCCTATCCTACAATTTTCACTTATTAGTAATGAATCTTCTCCTCTTGATGTTTTGCATTAGAAATTGTAACGTTATTGAAATGTATCTCAATTCAAAGTTATATGACCTTTTTTCGCAAGTCCATATGAAATTTGAATGATGTGACTGGGTCAGTAAGTTTGATACATATATTTACTGTCCTTCTCAGAATGTAACATATAAATCCACTATCATCTGACCATTAGGTCGGTCGTCGATTTTTTTTTCTCATTCTAATGACTGCCTCTTTTTTGGGTAAAGACTATAAAAGATACTAGATATTCTACTACTCGTATTTTCTCAACAACATTTAATATAAATGGGAAACTAGTGTACTGGGTTATAGAGTGGACAATGAAGCATGCATACATTTGGCCTACTCTGCAATAACATTCCACTCTCCCGTGAAACCTTTCAATTAATGGTCAAAGTTATTTGTTGCAGATTTTGGACTCATTTGGTAATGGCTTATGCTTTTAGCTTCTGGGCATGCTATGTTTTGAAAAAGGAGTATGCAATAGTTGCATTGATGAGGTTACATTTTCTCGCATCAGAACAACGGCGCCCCGATCAGTTTACAGTAAGCTCAAACATATTGTATCATCAAATTGTGTGATATGGGTTGTCAGGCCAACCTCTTCTAGCACGATATTTAAGTAATGTCATCTGAATGGGTGAGGTAGGGCTGGTCTGGGGGGTATTGGCCAAGAAAATGTAATTTTTGTTAGCAGTGATCCCTTTACAATTTTTTTTTTTTTTTTGGTTAGAAATGATCCCTTTACATAGTCGTAGGTAAATATGAAAAGGGTATAAATGGATACACACTCTCAAGTATTTTACCCTTTCCGTATTCTATCTTATGTACACAGAATTCAATCACTTTGAGCAGTCTCGAGGGACAGATTAAGGGAACAATCGAATTAGTCAGATGTTGGATGTCTATAATTTTTTTTTGTAAGTTAAAATGTTTGCGTTGACCCTTATATGGCACCCATGCGGCTCGAGGACGTGAATCCATGGTTGAGGAATAAGACATTGTTGATTTGCTGTTGTAAACTAATCAAGAGCGTGAATATCAAGGATAAGGGTAGAGGGGTGAAGATTGAAGAAGATTCAAGTGGTGCAATCCTCTGGTTAAGATTTGAGGGCTTAATTTGTGAAGGGATCAAAAAACATGTTATCATAGAAGGGCAGTTCACTAGGCTGAAAATATAAGTTCCAGCCAGTTGGCAATTAGGCCAGATGGCACGTTGTCATCAATTGTAATTTCTATCATACTTAAACGAGTAAAGTAGATGGTAGGGTTATACTGCTACAGTTATTTGAAGTTGGGGTGTCAATTGAACCAAATGAGTGTCCAATGGGGACTTCGCATGAGGAGATAGTTTCAGGCAATAAAATGTAATTCACCGGTGATGAATTCTCTCTATGAGTGATATACAAATATTGTATGTCTATGCAGCCATTTGAATAGGGTGAAATGTAATGAGCTAGAACTCATCTATATGGCACGTTTACAGTGGTAACCATCAGTATCATTTGAGTTGAAATGCTTCCAAATTTTGTGGCTACGTTGCTTCATGTTGAATTTTAATTTTTTTTTCCACGCAGGTACTAGTAAGAAATGTACCACCAGATCCTGATGAGTCAGTTGACGAGCTTGTGGAACACTTTTTTCTGGTCAACCATGAACACTATCTCACCCATCAGGTTTGATGCTGCAATATTTCTGCATACAAGCGGATACAATGAACGAACGAACTCTCATGGAATACATGAATACATTTGCTCACACACACGGATACGTGCATATGAACTAGAAAAAAATTGAGAAGATCTGCATATCTTCGTAGATGCATATGCCCATATAGAGAGACACATACATCCCTGCGTTTGATAATGAAGGTACAAACATAGTTTGAAGTGTTGTTAGAGTCTACATGCATAAATAATTCTAATGAATGGCGATTTTGTTGCCTGCACATGTTCACGATTCCAATTTTTAGGAACTTGGTTTGCATCTTCATCTCAAGGATGGTAGTGGGGTCGGTGTGATATGCGTATAGAGTGGGGTTATAGTCATTACTATGGTTTGATATACATCATTCTATCCGATACTCCTAACAAAGAAAACTGACTGGTAATGGTCGATGTTACTGAGATCCTCTATATTTTTAGACCCTCTCAATTCATTGTAGTGCTTCTGAGTTTGCCAAGTTTAGAGTTCACCTTCACAATTTTGTTTCTGAGCCATTTGAGGTATTAGCTCAAGCATATAGATGGTAGGCACATTTTTTAGGCTTGGCTGCTTTCTTTTCCTGATAAGTAATAAAAATATCACCCGCGCTGCACAGAAGGGACAATCCATGTTACACAGGATTTAAGAGAGACATTCATCTAGGCAGAGGAAAAGATACAAGAAACTCATGAACATTCAAACGCCTGAAAGTCAAAGAAGGTTCTTTTGGCTTCTTTATACATATCCATTAAACAATCTGTAACAGAATGAAGGAAAACGACGAGAGTGCTCAGAGAGCATGAGGCATGGAATTCTGGAAAGGTGCTCTGTTATTCTATTGTATACTGTGCACGATACAAGCAGGTACTTATACACATATTGCCTAACAAACTAACCGACTTACATACTAAAAAATAGAAGGCATCTTAATATGGAAATATGTTCAAATAATAATGAAAAGAATATTCAACATAATAAAGGAGAAGTGTAGCGTAGCTGGTCATCCTTCTTCAGACTTTAGTATTTCTTCTAAACGGCATGTAGCTATATAGGTGGATGACGACCTGCAGCTTCATTATGTAATAGCCCCCCGCAAGATGAAGAATAGAGATTCACTACTCCCATCTTGGATAAATGTCTTTGTAGAAGATAAGAAGGCAACGCCTTTGTAAAGATGTCAGCTAGCTGGTATTGGGATGCAATATGAGCTGTGGTGACAGCTCCTTCTTGAATTTTATCCCTTATTAGGTGACAATCCAACTCAATATGCTTAGTCCGTTCATGGAAGACCGGATTGGCAGCTATGTGTAGAGCGGCTTAGTTGTCACAATAAAGTACTGCAGCTTGTGGATGTGGAATTCTAAGATCAGAAAGTAAGTAGCGCAACCAAGTAAGTTCGGAACAAATGGCTGCCATGGAATGGTACTTGGCTTCAGCTGATGAACGAGATACTACAGTTTGCTTTTTTGTTTTCCAAGAAACAAGGGAATCACCAAGAAGGATACACTATCCGGTAGTAGATCGACGAGTGTCAGGGCATGAAACCCAATACGAGTCACAATAGGCTTTGAGCTGAAGTTGAGAGGTAGATGGCAGCAAAATACCTTGTCCCGGGGCAGCTTTGATATATCTCAGCACTTTGTGAACAATGACAGAGTGTTCAGTCCTTGGGTTGTCCATAAATTGACTAAGGAGTTGCACAACATAGCATAAATCAGGCCGAGTGAGGGTGAGATACAATAAGCGACCAATGAGCCTTCTATAAGAGCTGGGATCTGAAATGGGGTCGCCAGAATCCTTGCTCAACTTAAAATTCTGGTTAATGGGCAGCTTGGTGGGTTTGCTGCCAAGGGTTCTTGAGTCAGCCAAAATATCCAATGCATATTTGCGTTGGCATATGTGAATTCCTTTAGAAGATCGAGCAACTTCCAAGCCAAGAAAATAGCATAAAGGGCCAAGATCCTTGATCTTAAATTGACTATTAAGGAAAGACTTGAGAGCTGTGATGGTTGTGGAACAATTTCCAGCCACAATAATATCATCTACATGGACTAATAAGGCAATAAATGCAGTACCATCAAGCTTGGTAAACAGGCTATAGTCAGCTCTAGATTGCTGAAAACCAAAAGCAATAAGAGATGAGGAGAATTTTGAGTACCATTATCTTGAGGCTTGCTTAAGGCCATAAAGGCTCTTAAGTAACTTGCATATTTGTTGAGGTCCTCCTTTGTTGTATCCCGGGGGTTTGCGCATGTAAATTTCCTCTTCTAAATCACCATGGAGAAAAGCGTTGTTAACAACAAATTGATGAAGAAACCATCCTTGAATGGCTGCCACCGAGAGCAAAACCCGAACTGTCACAAGTTTAGCTACCGGAGAAAAAGTCTCCATGTAATCTATACCCTCTTGTTATGTAAAACCTTTGGCGACAAGTTTTGCCTTTAATCTCTCAACTGACCCATCAGATTTAAACTTAGTTTTGTATACATACTTGCAGTCAATGGCATCTTTTCCAAGAGGTAAATCAGTGATAATCCAAGTTCGGTTCTGTTCTAAAGCTTCCAGCTCAATATTCATGGCCTGACACCAACCAGGGTGTTCCACGGCTTGCTTGTAGGTTTGAGATTCAAACACAGTGGAAATGGAAGTGGAAAAAGCACTAAAGGTAGGTGAAAATTTCTGGTAAGAAAGAAATCTTGATAGTGAACAGGGATTACCATTAGGAGGTGCAGAAACCTTGGATAACAATTGACCTGCAGCTGAAAATGGGGCCTGGTCACAGTGGAAGTCCTGCAAGTACTGGGGAGCTCTTCTTAATCTAATCGACCTGCGAGGTGGTGGAGTATTGGATGGGCTTGGGAGTGGTGGAGATGGAGGAGAATTGATGGGAGATGTAGGAGAGGATGTAGTGGGAAGAGATGGTGATATGACTTCTGGGAGGGCAGTGGGATTGGAGGGTGGATTTGGAGTGGGAAAATCAATATTATTAGGTAAAGGTTGGGAGAAAACAAAGCTGGCATTAGAGGATGTGGTAGAAGGAGGAATGGGAAAGGATTGAAAAGGGAATATTAACTCATGGAAAATAACATCCCGAGAGATGAAAATAGTTTTGGAGTCAATGTCAAGGAGTTTGTACCCTTTGGTACCAAAGGGGTAACCAAGAAAAATGCACATGCGACCTCGGGGATCAAATTTTTTTCTACCATGGGAAAGGGTAGAAGCAAAACAAAGGGAACCAAAAACTTTGAGGTGAGAATAAGTGGGCGGAATGTGGAATAAAAGTTCAAAAGTAGTTTTGTTATTGAGAAGAGGACTAGGGGTTCTATTTATTAAGTAGGTTGCTGTCAACATACAATCATTCCAATATGCAAGTGAGAGACCAGCTTGGAGTTTTAAAGCACGAGCCACATTAAGTATGTGTTGGTGCTTTCTCTCAACAATTCCATTTTGTTGAGGAGTGGCAACACAAGTGGTGTGATGCACAATTCCTTTGGAGTTAAAAAAAATCTTTCATAAGGAATTCTTTCCCATTGTCAGTTCTCAATATTTTGATTTTCAATTCAAATTGGGTCTCAACAAGATTAGAAAAAGCTTCAATTGTTTTTCTTGTTTCTGATTTACTTTTGAGAAGGTACAACCATGTACTTCTAGTGAAATCATGTTTCTGATGAAGTATACTCTTGACGTAATTTTCTGGCCTCCATCTCCTTGTTATACGCCATCTTCTCGGCTTTAAGACGAAAAAACATTTTCTCCTGAACGTGTGACTCCTCCAACAGAGTATACTTCATCTTCCTAAGTTTGAGGTTTTCCTCTGCATGCTGGCCTTGGGCCTTTCATTTTCCTTTCTCAGCTTTCCTTCCAATTGGTCGGTCGGGCTCAATATCTTCATTCTCCATCACATGATCCGCCTCGAGATCAAAAACTGAATCAACTGTAGCTCCAGAACATCGAGTTGGGGTCGGGGATGGGGACATCGTCTTCCTCCGCTTTGGATCCTCCTTTGTTGTGCGCCAAATCCACTTAGGTTGGTCTTTCAACAGGTGCAAACAATGCTCGAACTAGAATGAGCATTTCTCTAGCGATTGGTACATAACCTTCGCTTTGTCAAACTTGTAAGAGAAATAGAAACCAATGTTAAATCAATAATTGTTGACAGAAATTGACCCAAGTAAGGGACTCTGGGGTTTGATAATGTTACCTTGTCTTGCTCGGTCATACCACTTTGATTTAACCCTTCAACGTGGGCTAGTTTCGCACAAAATTTTTTTGTGGCCTTTTGAATCACCGACCACCAGTGAATTAAAGACTTTATTGTCCGCTCATTTGTGATTTCTTTAAATTGTTGAAAGTACTCAAAAAAAATTTTTCCAAAGCTGTGAGTGTTTTTGATCTGTTCCCTAGACGGCATCAAGGCTACAATTTAGCCATGCGGAAACAAGTAACTTGTCTTCCTCGAGGGTGAAATTCACACCCCTCACTGATTTTCTAACGCCGATAGGCTCATTAGGGGGTAGAGGTGGAGAGTCATCAAGGGTCACTGGAGATGTTCCACATTGCCCACCATAAGTGGGCTCGAGTTGAGGATCTTGACTTAGGAGGTTCGTGAAGTACATATGTCCAGAGTCTTGTGAATCTATTGCTAAAAACGCATTGAAAATGTTAGAAACGAAATTTGGAAAGTTTGGGGTGTTAGTCCGGGTGGATGGCTCAGAAACCGTTTGGTATGATCTTGGAAAGTTGGCCACCCACTGATGGCTGCTACAACCGGTTGCCAATACTTATTGGCCATCCTGATTACCTAGCCATTGGGGAAATGACCATTAAATTTCCCATATCCCCACAAACGGTTGTCATCATCACAACCTTGTGGTTTAGTTTACACATAATATAACTCAATTAATCCATAATACCAAACAACATGCAAAACAAAATAATCCTAAATACGAGCATCCCCATCTGGTTCTACATCCATATCGAATATATAAATAATTAAAAAGGCTCAGAATGGTGTAAATATTGACACCATGTGTAAGCAAGGAGCCCAACATCGAATGGCTGCAAAATCTCACCCGAACCTCGATTGCCTTTTGTGGAAAGTACCACAAACTGCAATATGGCAATTTGGGTGAGAATTACCCCGCCATATCGATGGGGCCCCATACACACTTCTGACATAACTCGCACTATAACACCATCATCATAGCCTAATATAAACCCTCTCCCCTGAGAGATACGCAACACTGCAAATGACCCAACATCAAATATCAAAATGAACTATTTTATTCCAAGGACAGTTACAATATTACATCAATTCAAGCATATAGAAAATGAGCATGTTGGGCTATTAATACCTTCTATAATATAGAGTTATGTGGAGAGAAATTTCACTCTCTAATTATATTAAAAAATAGGAGTCCGAAAGTCCAGAAAAAACATTTTCCAAACACAAGTTCTTAATAACAAACAAGAGCAAGAGACTAAATTAAAGGGGCCGAATACAGCATGTTAAAGGAGCAAGAGCAAGTTCTTAATAGCAGCATGTTATTAGAGCACCAATAAAAATACCATCAATTCAAGATGATTTTAAAAAGCATTCTTGCATTTCCAACAAAATTTAATAAAAGTATGATCAACTATTATATATGTGAAGTATTCATCTATCTCTAAAAAGATAAAAGATCAAATGTCCACCACTTATGGAATTAATCCATTCAAGTCTCTAATCAAAGATAAAAATTAAAATCTAGAAAGTAGTTGTAATGAAATTAATTGTCTTCTCAAATAATCACAGGTTACAAAGATTGCATAATGTATTTTTACAAATTGCATAATGAAAACAGAATTTAGAAGAGAGATCACAACATTTAGGGGCAAATTCAACATTGGATATGAAAGACCAAGAAACAGCAGCCCAAGAAGCATGCTTTGAAGGAAAAAGATATGGAAAAAAATCTAGATCCGAAATTCATCAAGCAAAGATGTTCACAGCAACTGAAAACCAATCTTGGATCACCAAAGATTCAAAATCATAAATCTTTTCTGGCCCACCAAACAATACATGTGAGCTAGATAATCATCACAGGAAAAGAGTATACATTTTCACAGCAACCAAACAATAGAGGAAGGAAAATATGACAGAAACATCATTGATGATTTTCAGGGTTCCCAAACAATCACAGAAGGAAAAACAGGGCAGCAAACATTTTCTGAACTTCGCACCAACCAAACAGGGGCACCATTCATCAAAACGCAAGCCAAACCTCATCTCATTTCACAGCAACCAAACGGGTTACTCAAGAAAATATGACACCAAACCGCAGCACATTTTCACAGCAACCAAACGGGTTGCTCAAGAAGAAATCAAAGGAAACCTCCAATCTATTTTCACAGCAACTAAACAGGTAACTCAGGAAAAAAGAAATCCAAACCGAACAGAAATTTTCACAGCAACCAAACGGATAACTCAGGGAAATAGCCACAAGAAAACCCTATGACTTTTCACACCAACCAAATATCGGTTCCAAAGCATTAGATGTTTCATTATCAAGAAACACGCAAGAAATTAACAGGGGTGAGAAAATGAGAAAGATGTACCAATTTCCTAGCAGCCAAGCACATCATAAATAAATTTTCAAAAATCCTAAAACAGATCCCAAATGCCCTTCAAACGGTAATCAAATTCGCACATACCAAACATAAAAAAGAAAGAGGATTCGCACGAAGAGAAGGTCGGTCAGCAGGAGAGGCAATTATTTGTGTACCAACCGTCAAGAGGGATGAACGCGGGACAGGATGGGGAAATGGGATTTGGGGATGTACAGTAGGTCCCCAAAGATGGGGATTTCCTGTACACCCCGAAAATTAGAACCCCATTTTAGGGAACCGGATGGAGGGCTGGTTTTAGATAAAACCCTAAAACTTTCAACAAATAATAGGGAAACGGGGGGATGGGGAACTGAATGGGGATGCTTTAAAGTTCTTTTATTCTTTTGGTTTGCCTTGACGTTAATTTCGTGGGTTTTCATTAAATCGTTCAGTTGTGAGTGCTGTTTTTAATTTTGTACCGGTCACTGATCCGGTATAAAAATTGTACCTATTTTGTATCAATTCAAATATTGGCTGATATTTCAGTTTGTACCGGCCTACGTATAGTCTAGTATTTCGATCTTTACTTTCTTTCTTTTTTTTATTTCTTGAAACTATAAGCTCATTTTTTTACTCTGAATTGATACTAAGCTATTTATAATTTATATATATGTGTATTTATGTATAATTTATTTTTATATATATTATTATTTTGAAATATAATTAATATATATTTATATATATATATAATTTATTCATATATCAACTATCTCGAAACGGTATATAAAACGGTATCGATACTGAAATATTTCATTCTAGTGTCTTGACCGGTACGGTATTTATAATATTGTTTGTGAGATTAAAATAAATGAAAATATGAAAATTAATATTTTAATAAAATAGTTATAAATTTAAATAGTTTATTATTTAGTATTGTTGAAAATTAACTAGTTAAATTTATAAAATTGGAGAATTGCTCTAGACAGCTCACTGAACCGAGGAACAGGAGGCAAGTGAAAGAAGAGGAGGGGCAGCTGTTCTGGAGTTTATTTTCTGGGACTGACTCTTACACCCAGCAAGACGTGACGGGAGTTTAGTTTTTGGCTCAACGTTCTCTCCACTTTCTCTATCTTGTGGTTGTTTTCTTGTGTTGAGTATTATGTTTTATTTTAGTTTTAATATGGAGAATATTTATTTGATTTATATAGCTCTTGTGATAAATATGGTTGACTAAATTTTTATACTAAGGTTAAAGGTGAAGTCTAATGATTTAAACATTATTTTTTAATCAACATTAGAGTTTATATCGTGAGTTTGATCAATTGAATGGTTTTATTGTTAGATATTTTGATTATCTATATATTTATCTTGATCTATTGTGATTTCCGAATACATTGAATGTTTGAAAATTCTTATGATATGTAAATGAGTTTGTGATTGTGATAATCATTAATCGTTTATGCTTAATTATTATTGACTATTTTTCTTGACTTAAATACTAAATCTTCTAATTAAATGGAATTATTATTCTAGTTTAATTGAAGTAAATCGATTGGAAACAATATTCTAAATTATTAGACAGATCATCGACATCTTAGTCGTTCTCAATATAGATTTATTTTGTCATTTAAATTTTATTCTGCTACTTTAAAAATATTCATCTTGGTAATTCTTACTTCTATTCGATTGCACATTTCTTTTAGTAATTTTTTTTTATTGTTTGGGTTTATTTTTCTTATCATATAAGTCAATCCATATGGATTCAACAATGTTAGGTACTACAATACCTGTATACTTACAGGTAAAACTATTTTAAATTTTTGGTTCACTAGTTTGAGTTAAAGTTTAGGTGCAACAAGTTTTTGGCGTCTTTGTCGGAGATTGCAACGTGTGATAAGAGTTTAATTTTTTTTTTAAGAAAAAAAAGAGAAAAAAATTTATAATAATAATCATTTGCTAACTTTCTTTTATTTTTGCAAGTTTGATTTTTGTTTATTTTATTGGGAAAGGGATTGAGTAGCATTGCTTCATATTTATATCATTTGGTAATCTCGTTCCTTTATCTCTTAATTTCTTGCATATTTTATATTTAGATTTTAGAATAGAAGACTTTAGGTGATGCATGCATTAATTAATTTTGAGGCTTTTCCACACATTTTAGTTTTTTTATTTTGGATATACATGAGTCTCTATGGCGAATGATCTCGTAGCAACGTGATCAAACTGATAAATTGAGGAAAGAGAAAATTGTTTTAGAAGAATTGGTTGATAGGCTGTTTGGTTATTCAAACAATTCTCATTCTAACACCATGGTTGACAATCATAGTGTTTATAATGAATTCGAAAATGAGAAAGTTTAAAATAATCCACCAATGAGAACTTTGCGTGAGTATTAGAAGCCAACAAGGACAAGTACTCCATCTTACATGATTTTTCCTACGAATATGAGAAATTTTAATTTAAAATTAGGAGTAATTCAATTACTTCCTAAGTTTCATGGCTTAGATTCAGAAAGTCCTTATTTGCATTTGAAATAATTTGAAAATGTTTGTGCAACTTTGTAAAACCAAATTATCAATGATGATATTGTTAGATTAAAGTTGTTCATATTCTCTTTAAAAGAAAAATCTAAAAATTGACTTAATTCCTTGAGATCAAGATCTATTGACACATGGCAAGAAATGCAAAGAAAATTTTTGAAAAAATCTTTTCTTACTCACAAGACCAACACTTTTTGAGAAAAAATTTTTGTAAAGACATTATGAATTTTTCTCAAAAAGAAAATGAGACATTTTTTCAATGTTGGGAGTGTTTTAAGGAATTATTGTTAACTTGCCCCCATCATAGCTATGAGACTTAGTGCACCATTCACTTTTTCTACGAAGGTTTAACCTCTCAAATGCGCTATTTTATATAAATAATGTGTAATAGTGAATTTTTAAATAAAGATCTTGATTATGATTGAGACTATTTTGATTAATTGGGTGAAAATGTCCAATCTTAGGACGACACAAATTGTTTTAATTGATCAAATAAATTCAAGTCTAATGTCATGTCTCAAGAGGGTATGTATGTCTTCAAAGGAAATGATGATGTGAATGCTATGATAACAAGTTTGACAAGAAAAGTGGAGGTCATGGAACTTAGGAAAGTAAATTCGGCTAAGACTATAGAAAAAGAAGAAGAAAATTATGGCATATATGAGATTAATGGACACCTAATTCAGGATTTTCCAACAATCCCCGCTTTTAAAGAGATTTTGCACGAACAAGCAAACGACATGAATTCTTATGAAAGAGCATTTTCTTTCTCTTATTCGGAAACATATAATCTTGGATTGAGGAATCACCTAAACTTTAGTTAGAAGAATGAGTCCAATTCAAATCAAAATCCTCAAAGGCCTTTTGCTTCTACTCCTTATGTTCCTTCACATAAAAAAACCTTGAGGAGACATTGCAAACTTTCATGTAGGGTCAATCTAATATTAATACTTAGATAATGCAAGCCATTAATGAGTTGAGGAGTTCTATTGGTGATTTGACATCCACATTGTGCATTCAAGAAAATGGTAAGTTTCTTAGCCGAATCCCAAAGGGCAATTTGAGGTAAGAAATTAAAATTTTTCTGATTTAAAATTTGAATATACCAAGTCCATCATCACTCTACGCAATGGAAAAATAATTGATAAAAATATTTCAATGAAAGTTGGAGAAACCAACAATTCTTCAAATTCCAAGAGTGGTGATGAACTTAATAAAGTTGAGTTGGATATGATGTAAAAGCCCCAATACCTACTTCTTTTCCCCAAAGGTTGTAACCTTCTCATAAATTAGTTCAAAATGCTGACACTCTCAAAATTTTCAAACAAGTGAAAATTAACATTTATTTGTTGGATGCGATTAGACAAATTCCATTTTATGCTAAGTTTTTTAAAGATCTATGTATAGTGAAGCGTAAGATGAAGATGCAAAAAAAAGACTTTCCTCATTAAACAGGTAAGCACCATCGTTCAAAATAATTCACCTCCAAAGTATAAAGATCCAGATTGTCTAACAATTTCTTGTGTGATTGAAAATTTTAAAATTGAGAAAGCCTTACTTGACCTTAATACTAGTGTTAACCTCCTACCTTACTCAGTATATGAGCAATTGGGTCTTGGTGAGTTTAAACCTACCAAGGTAATACTCAAACTTGCTAATCATTCAATAAAAATACCAAGAGAGATAGTCGAGGATGTGTTAGTGCACGTAGGCAAATTTTACTTCCCAATGGGTTTTATTATTTTGGACAAAGAGCTTGTTTTTTATATTTGCACTCAAATTCTTATAATTTTTGACAAACCATTCCTTGCAACCTCAAATGTTTTAATAAATTGTAGGAATAGTGTGATGATAATTTCTGTTGGCAACATGATTTTAGAGTTGAATATTTTCAATATTTGTAAATAACTTAGTGATGATGATGATGTGCATGAAGTGAATTTGATTCAAACTCTTGTTCAAGATAAATTTGATTTGATAATTAAAGATAAAGAATGAGTTGAGAATGTTGTTGCTGACTATTTGTCTAAATTTGTTCTTTCAGATTCTATGGATACCGTTTCTATTAAAGACACATTTCCAAATGAGTAACTTTTTGGTATATCTCCATTTTCTTAGTATGCTCACATTGCTAATTTTCTTGATACAGATAAAATTTCTCACATTTGGACTCAACAAGACAAGAAGATATTTTTTTGTAGAGGTAAAAAAATTCTTTTTGGATGATCTATATCTGTTTAAATATTGCCCGAATTACATAATTAGATGATGTGTGCCTGATAGTGAATTTCAAAGTGTAATATCTTTTTATTACTTTTGGACATGTGGTTGCCATTTTTCTGGCAAGAAAACAGTTTTTAAAATTTTGTAATGTGATTTTTATTGGCCTACCCTTTTCAAGGACACCCATGAATTTTGTAAAGCATGTAAGCATTGTAAAAAATTAGGAGGGATTACCAGCCAAAATATGATACTATTAAAACCAATTTTGGTTGTTGAGATATTTGATTGTTGGAGAATCAATTTCATGGGACCCTTCCCAGTTTCTTTTGGTAATCTCTACATTTTGATAGCTATTGATTATGTGTCTAAATGGGTCCAGGCCGTTCCAGGTGTACTGAAATTTTTGAAAGAAAATATTTTATCTAGATTTAGAAGCCATTATCAGTGGTGGGGGTAAACATTTTTGTAATAAACATTTCGAGACCTTAATGCGAAAATATGGTATTGCTCATAAGGTTGCCACTCCTTATCACCCACAAACAAGTGGCCAAGTTGAGTTATTTAATCCGGAGATCAAAATATTTTTAGAAAAAATGATTAAACCAAGTCGCAAAGATTGATCTTTAAGACTAACCGATGCACTTTGGGCATACCGTACTACCTTTAAAACCTTATTGATATGTTCTTATATAGACTCATTTTTGGAAAGGCTTGTCATTTGCCTGTAGAATTAGAACACAAAGCTTATGGGGGCAGTTAAGCAATTTAATTTTGATGTAGATAAAGCTTGCTCTCTTCGTAAGTTTCAGCTTAATAAATTAAAGGAAATTAGGAATGAAGTTTACGAAAACTCTCGTGTTTACAACGAGAAAATAAAGATTTTTCATGACGAAAATATTTTTCGAAAGTCTTTTGAGCCTTCCCAAAAAATAGATTTAACATAATAGATCTAGTCAATTTAATTTATAAAATTATTTTTTTAATATTTATGTTTTATAAAATAAACACTTCTCTTGTGTAATTCTTGTAAACAAAGTTGTTACTTTACTTTAACAGCAATGCATCTAGCTATTAGATACATACCTCTTCTCTTAAAAATAGTCAAATTATGTAAATAAAAATAATTATCTTGAGATATAAAAGCTCTATTATTCAAATCTAAGACTCACTGCAAGAAAAATAAGTATTTGTGATGAATTATTTATGATAATAATGATTATTTAAAAAAATTGCGTCCTCTCTCTGTCTCTAGAGTAGAGGTTTTCTCTCATCTCAGTATGAGTTTCTAAGGAAGGCAGGATGATTGGGGATTTGGAGTTGTTGTATGTGTCGATGTCCTTAATGGAGAAAGAGAATGAAGAGATGGTGGTCAATTCCAGTATGGTGGAGGAGGTTCTTGCTAGAGGAGAACACTGTTTGATTATGAGATTACTTACTTAGAAGCATTATAATCATGAGACTTTCAAGTTAACTACGAAGAAAGTGTGGAGACCTATACATGGACTTAAGTTTAGGGATCTAAGCACCGTTTTCACGCTGATCGAACTTGAAGATGAGGGGGATAAGGCAAAAGTATTAAGGGAAGGGCCCTGGCATTTTGACAAACAGTAGATTAATTCGATCCAAATACATCATGCAGCTTTCTGGGTGCGAGTCCATTATCTCGCATTAATGGCTCAGGATTCTTATGTGGGAAAGTTGGTAGGTAGCATGTTGGGTGAGGTCGTTGAAGTGGATTTAGAAAAGGGGGAAGTGGAATGGGGTGAGTACATGCGAGTGAGGTTTCTGTTAGACATTACCAGACCTCTTCAACGGAGGAAACGACTGAAGGTGAGGGATGGCGTTTCATGCTGGGTTTAGTTGTCATATGAATGACTGCCAGATTTGTGTTATTCCTATGGTGTTCTAGGCCATATGTTGCAAGAATGTGAAACTTCTCAGGTGGAGGAGACTCCTAAGAATTTACCGTATGGTGAGTGGATGAGAGCAGGCTTTGGATCAAATCGGTGTGAAGGGAAGTGGGGTCCAGTTCATCGGATGGGGAGGTCACAAATAGGGGAATTTGTCCCTACTACGACGACAAAAACAAATCTGATGGTGGCTCCAATTATTTCGTTTGCTACTCAAATAATAGATGACATGGTCCTTGTTTCAAATTCCAATGTTAATAGTCAATCACTTCAGGTTGCGAGAAAGGGGGGCAATTCAAATTCTCCTGTAGATGTTATGGAACAACCTATAGTGACGGAGAATCAGGAGGGTGACAAGGATACGGTATATGTGGAGGACGGTACCAAAGAAGAAGGAACGAAGCCATTGGTTGGGGAATCCTTAGCATTTTTGGAAGGAGATATGGTTGGATTATTTGAGGTGCCAGTACATTGTTGTATGGATGCTGATTTGGGCCACCAGCCTCTTGGGCCTGTAGCTCCATGTGGGCCTGATGTAATTCAAACCATTTCTTCAAGGCCAATTTTGGCTTCAAAAAAGGCCTACATTCAAAAATATAGTCATCAATCGGGGTCCTAAGTACTCGATCTAGGGCTTAATTCATGTAAGGAAAATAGTCTGGAAGTGTGATTGAGCGGACAAAAGAGGAAGGAGGGTGAAGTCAAGGCAGAGGAATTAGAAAGTAGGAAGAAGCATCATAGGTCGAGGTCCTTTACTCCAAAGTTATCGGTGGTGCCTGTGGAATAGCACCGCTGATCAGAATGAAAATTTTCAATTGGAATCCCCATGGGGAATTCGTACGCTTCGTGACCTGCTTATGAAGAAAGCTCCCGATGTGTTTTTCTTGCAAAAAACTTGTTTAAACGCTCGTCCATGGGTTTTCTGTAAGTATAAGCTTGGTTTTACAAATTGCTTTGTTGTTGATTCAGTTGGTCGTGGTGGAGGTTTGGCACTGTTTTGGAAGGATGATTGTGATTTGATTATGCTTAATTATTCTATGAATCATATCCATGCTTCTATTAATGATTCTAGTTTTGAAGGAGGGGAGGGATTAATTATGGGTGTATATGGTCATCCGCAAATTGATAGGAGGGATGAGGTTTGGTCTCTTATTAAATCTTTAAGTGTGGGTGTGAATTTCCCTTGGTTGGTTTTTGAGGATTTCAATGAAATCCTCAATCAATTAGAAAAATACGGGGGTAATTACAGAAGTGAGAGACAAATGGCAAATTTTAGAGTTGTGTTAGATAAAGGGGATTTCAGGACTTAGGCTATTTTAGGGTGCCTTTCACCTGGTGTAATAGGAGGGACAGAGGGGGTCAAGGTGTAATAAGTGAAGATTGGATCATTTTCTTAGTAACTCCTATTGGTGTGCGACTTTTCTCTTTCTTCATGTTCAGCATGGAGTGGTGGCATATTCTGATCACATTCCGCTATGGATTGATACAAATGGTGGGCTAATTAGAAGGAGAGGAAATCAACCTTTTAGATTTGAAACTATGTGGGTAGGGGAAATGGAGTGCTCAAGTATTGTTGAGAGGATTTGGAATGGGGGCAAGGGAGAAGTTCTTTTGAGTTAGCTTATGAAGAGAATCTCTACTTGTGAAACTAAGTTGACGAGGTGGAATAAAAGAAGCTTTGGAAATGTTCAAAAAGAATTGGCTTTGGCTAAAGGGAAGTTAAATGAAATTCAAGAATTGGATCCTTCTTATCAACATAGTTCTATCAATAAGAATGCTCGTGAGAAAGTACATAAGTGGCTGCAAATGGATAAAATTATGTGGAAACAACGGTCAAGGGTGTTATGGCTGAAGGAAGGAGATGGGAACTCGCGGTTTTTTCATCACAAAGCGAATGCTAGAAGGAAGAAAAACCGTCCTTTTCAGTTACAAGATGAGTATGGAAATTGGAGGAGAGGGGATCAAATGGATGATTTGATAGTGGGGTTTTTTTTTCAGAATTTATTCACTACTAAAACTCACATGGAAATTCCTAACATTCTATCAGAAGTGGAAGTGAAGGTCTCTCATCAAATGAATAAAGCCTTATTATCTCCTTATGTGGCAACGGAAGTTGAAGAAGCTGTTAAGCAAATGAACCCCTCCATGGCTCATGGTCCCGATGGTATGTCTCCTGTCTTTTTCCAAAAATATTGAGGATTGATTGGGAATTCAGTTACTGCCTCAGTGTTGAATGCCTTGAATCAAGGGGATTTTCCTAGGGATCTAGATCATACTTTTTTAACATTAATCCCGAAGAAAAATAATCCTTTAAGAGTGGCCGGCCTATGTAACGTTCTTTATAAGATTTTGTCTAAAATCATTATGAATAAGCTTAAAACAATTCTACCTATTGTTATATCTGAAACTCAGTGTGCTTTTGTACTCAGGAGATAAATAACGGATAATGTTGTAGTTGCTTATGAAATATTATATTATCTTAGAAATAGAAGGGTAGGCCGGAAGGGTTATATGTCTCTCAAACTAGATATAAGTAAAATTTATGATAGAGTCGAGTGGGAATTTTTAATAGAGATGATGAGTGCTCTTGGCTCTGCTCAAAACTGGATTGATCTTATTATGAAGTGTGTTTCTACAGTGTCCTTTTCAATTCTTGTCAATGGCAGTCCTAAAGGCCCAATTTGTCCCACAAGAGGTCTAAGGCAAGGGGGATCCTCTATCCCCTTACCTGTTCCTCCTATGTATTGAAGGCTTAATTAGTTTATTGAAAACAAATGCTGGTTTGGGGATGGTTGAAGGGGTTAGAATCTGTAGAGGTGCTCCACGGGTGAATCACCTGTTATTTACTGATGATAGTGTCATTTTTTGTCAAGCTGAGGTCTCTACTAATGAAAAAAATCTTATCTCTTTTAGACACTTACGAGAAAGTTTCAGGTCAGTGTATTAATAAACAGAAAACTTATATGGTTTTTAGTAGAAATGTTAATGAAGATGTGAAAGCGAATATTATGTTAATGTGGGGTGGTAGCAATGCTGAGTAGTTTGAGAAGTATTTGGGACTGTTGCCCATGGTTGGAAGATCAACACAGAAAGCTTTTGTTGGGATAAAACATAGGTTGTGGCAAAAAACTTAAATGTGGAAAGGAAATATGTTATTTCAAGGGGGAAAGGAAGTTCTTCTAAAAGATGTAACTATGTCAATCCCTACGTATGCTATGAGTTGTTTTTTGCTTCCCAAAGTTTTATGTCACGAAATGGAAATGATGATGGCTCGATTTTGGTGAGGGAATCAATCTTAGGGGCAGAAAATTCACTGGGTTGGGTGAGAGAAGTTGAGTGAGTCAAGATTTCGAGGTGGTTTGGACTTCACAAATTTGTATGATTAATATGGCCCTCCTAGCAAAACAGGGCTGGCGGTTACTTACTAATGTAGACTCTCTTCTCTAAAAAGTTTCTCAAAGTGTTCTTTGTTTGACTCTAAAATTGGTTTTAATTCCTCGTATGTTTGGAAGGGTATTCATAGTCCTCTTGCTTTGCTAAAATCTGGTTGCTTGTGGAGAGTGGGAAATGGGGCTCAAATAAGGGTTTTTCAAGATTCTTGGATTCCTGAAATCCAGCAAGAAGATTTTCATGGTGTCAATCATTGTCCTAGCCAAGAACATCTAAGAGTTAAAGGATTTATTAGACCAGGATACAGGTTGGTGGAATGTTGAATTAGTAAGAGCTCTTTTCAATCCAAGGGTTGTGTCTCAGATTTTGAAACTTAATGTGTCTTCAACTCATGATGATTCCTGGTATTGGGTTGTTGAAAGAGTGAGTACTATTTTGTTCGAAGTGGCTGATTCAGCTTGCAACTTATCAAAGAAAAGGAGAAGGGCCTCGAGTCCAACAGTATGCTCCCTTTTGGAAATGTCTATGGCAGTTGAAAATTTATTTGAAGATGAAGGTATTTGTTTGGAGAGCTTGTCAGGAAATACTACCTACTTACCAAAATTTAATGAGGAAGAAAATTTTTGGGGAGGATGTGTGCGTGTTCTGTAATAACTGTAGAGAGCATGTTGCACATGCATTTTTTATTGTTCAAATGTCTATACTTTATGTATCTAGGTTCTGCCATTGATGGGGGAGATTGGATCTGGGAGGTCTTTTTGGGAGTTAGCTCTAACAGTAAAATTAAAGGGTAATGAGGAAGATTTCATGACTTTTATTGCAATTACTTGGGGGGTTGTTGTATAGAAGAAATAAATTTATTTATGACAATGTTGTTCTTCAGGTTTCTTCTGTGATTACTACAACTTTGTCTATGCAGTCTGAGTTTAAGAAAGTGCAGGTTTTTTATTGTTATAGCCGAGAAGCTTCAAGAGTGCTAAGTTGGAACTCACATCTTGAGGGTGTTTTGAAAATGAATGTGGATGGTGCTACTTTTGGAGATATTGAAAGGCAGGCACTCGAGTGGTTTTGAGAGACCATGAAGGTAAATTTGTAGCTGCTTGCAGTAAGCTGGAGAATGCAGTTTCTACATCAGAGTTTATTAAAGCTACAGCTGTATTAAAAGGCTTACAGCTTTGTTCACAATGGGGAATATCCAAGCTAATGGTGGAAACTGACTGCCTTCTTTTAGTGAAAGCTTTGAACTATCTTTCTGATTTTTTAACTGATTTTGCCTATGCTCTTGATGAAATTAGAAGATTGATTCATAACTTTCAGGAGGTGTCATTCGTGCATGTTAATAGGCAGGGCAATAAGGTTGCTCATATTTTAGCAAAATATGCTTGGCATGTTGAAGATATTGTTATGTGGTGAAATGTTTGTCCTTCTTTTGTTTCTCAAGAAGTTTGGCTTGATAGACAATTTCTTGCAAAGACTTGATTTAATTAATGAGATTTGTTTATAAAAAAAATAATGATTATTTATGACAAAAATAGATTAGTCTTAATAAGAAATAATCATTTTCGTAGAAACTATACCAATAAACAATTTTCTTGAAGCGACTAATTAAAAAAGAAAATTCTTATTATCATCCTCACACTTCACACACCACACTTATTTTAATTTTTTTCATTTTTTCTATAATAAATATGAAGTGTGTAGATGATAAATAGAATAATTCAATTAGTTTAATAAGAATAAAATGAAATAAAAAATAATATTTTAATATAAAATATGTGGAGTAGGATGATGTATAACATTCCTCAATTAAAAATATCTTAAACGTTTTCGTTTATACTATCGACTATATGCAATTCTCATCTTACAGCTAGCATATATGTTTAAAAAGCAGCCATGCATTATTGATTGACTAACGAGTAATATACTTTTTTTTTTTAAATGAAAAATATACTCGTGAGTGAAATGCAAATTCTTTCAAAGAGATTTATATTTACAGTATACTAATGTTATACTTCACACGTATCTTAATTTTATTCTATTAGATAAAATGTGACATATTTATTATTATTTAATAATTTTTTATTTTTTTCTAAAAATAAATATAAAAATTGATGAGTAATGCTACCTCATTACAGTGGAACGAAAATGTGATGTTAATTTGTTGTATATAATTTTCATTACATCCAAAGTGGTCTCGTGAAACTTACAAATTATTATTTTTAATAAATTATTATTATTTTAAGATCTCTACATCACATATTATTTGTGTGATATAATTTAATTTAAAAGGTTAATTTTAAATTTAAATATTATAAATTAATTTGTATATAACTTTTCTATTTTGAACTCTATGCAAAATACATCTTATATTTTATTAAAATGACAAGATTTAATTTATTTAAATAATTTATAATAAAACGAAAGTAATGATTTACGAGTGAACTTCAAAATAGAAATTTTCAAATTTTATAATTTAAATAATATGAATAATATATTCTGGAAAATACTTTGGCCGCCACCACCCTTGGCCTTATTTTTTTTCTTTTTCTTAATCATTAAGATTTTTTTTAATATTATTATAAATTTTTAATATTTTTTAAAATATTTAAAAGTATTAAAAAATGATTAGAAAAAAAATTAAAAAAAAATTATTTTGCCTAACGGTGACTCTATTGGGAGCCACCAGCGGTGCCTGTAGACCGTTGATATATTCTACTAACGAATTTGAGAATATGTCTTTATAATTAAAACGGGTACAAAAAAAAAAAAAAAGAGTTATTATTTTTAAAATGAGCAATATTATGTATAGTATTTATTTAGAGACTGTAATGTGAGTATAAATAATTTTATTTTAAAATTTTTTAAAATTATTAAAATATTTATTTTAAAATAAAATTTTTTCTTTTTTAATAAGAATTCTGTACATATCTTCTTTAAGTAGAAATTATAATTCTCTTCCAGAATTGTCTCATCCATGGCTTGTTCTCAAAATCGGGATCTCAACAGTGTCAGATAAGATTTTTTTATTTATTTTTTGGTGTTTAGTGATTAAAAATTAATTTTTAATAATATTATAAATTTTTTATTTTTTAAAACATGTTAAAAATGATTAAATATATATATCTTAAAAAAATAAAATAAATTTAAATATATATATATTGCGTGATAACTTCTCTTGAAAGAATCTCTCGTAGCCGTAGAATCACTCCTCAAAATAATAATCGTTTTCTGACAAGAATTGTCATATCCGAAAGGGCACACGAACATCACGTACGGACCCATCGAAAATAAACTCACATGAGAGCGTTTGGCTGTTTTTCCTGGAGCCGTGCTACACGAGAATCTTTGAAGAGTTAACCGGTTTAATTCGATAGTTGAGATGAAAGATTTTAAATAATAATAAATAAATTATTATAATATAATATTTAATATTAATTTTATATTAAATTTTAAAAAATAAATTATTTATTATATTTTATATAAAAATTCAAAAATTTATAATGATAAAATGAAATTATTTAATTTTTATAATCAACTTAGACTTAAAAAGTCTTATTTACGTTTTTCGATTGTTTTAGTTTATTTTTCATATTTTAAAATAAATTAATTTCATAATATTATTTAAAAATATTTTTTTAATTATTAAATAAGAAAAATCGAGACCCAATCGGAATCATATCTTGATAGGCCAAGCATTTTTGTTCGTTTCCGCCCTTCCTATATACAGGTCTGAATCGTCTGATGCAGTACATCACGTCGAGCCCACTGATAAAGCATTCATGCATTGCACATAGGGTAGGCCCGTTTCCCCAAACAATTAGTCCACAGGCAACCGGCTTGCGCGTCCTTTGGGTCTCTGTGGTTGACGTGACTGTTTAAATAAATAAAAACAAAATAAAATTTATGTAAACAGGAAAAATGAAATGCGCATGGTAAATGAAATGTCAAAGTGAAATGAGAAAATGAAATGCTGTCTGGAAATAAAATGTGAAAATAAACACAGTCAAGATATAGTAAAAATGTGAAAATAAAATGCAAATAAGGACAGAGAGGTCGTGTATTGTGTTATCAACTATTTTTTTTTTTTTCATTTTTTTCTTGCAAAAACACATACAATTTTTGAAGGTTTTGCTCTTGCACGAAAAATTCAGATCCATCCGCATTTCAGTGACTCTTGCTCTGGGTTTTACTCTCTCTCTCTCCGCATTTCATTTGTCTTCTCTTGTTTTTGCAAATTACAAATTAATGTCGGATGTGACACCTCCAATTCTACTTGAAATTTGATAAAGTTTGAAGTATTGGAATATACAATACTTATCCTCTATTAATGAAATTTTAGATGTAATATACGTAGCATGCTTCTAACTATATATGGTAAACACAATGGATAATTTTTTTTAATGGCATACATTGTATTAGAATGCTAATCTCAAAACATCTTTACATTCTAGTCATATTCACATAACCAAAAGTTACATCATAAGTCCAACCAATCTATAAATAAAATAAATATAGTACTCCGACCATAGTTACAAACAAATAGAAATATAATCTAAGGTTCACAGGTCCTTGCACCAGCTGTGAATGCGTCGTAAAGGTTTTACTCGAAGGTAATTCCACAACTTGAGGTTTCAGCACAACCGGCATTGGGTGCCTTTCACTTCGGTCTAGAATCCTTTTGGATCCATTTGAAATCTAATTGACGGTTCTTTGTCAACTCAAGGGACTCCACTATATTTTAATCACTACATAGTGGACAATGAGAGTTCCATTAGGATAATCTTTCATCCTTTTGGGGTCATGATAAATTTTAACAGTTCATGCATGTCTTAGAAAAATTTTCGTGACAAACTTGTATGCTATGACATGGTAATCGTGACATGTGGCAAATATTCATAATTGATATTTATAATGACGTAGTATGGCATAAACATTTCAAATAAATAGCCATAAATCATAACATGAATTTATTACATGAATCTTACCATCTCACGTACATAAATATTAGGGGTGAAAATGGAAGTATTCGGCGCAATTTTTGGAAAAAACCGATGCCGTTGAAGAGAGAGGAGCCACTGACCATAACTGGTCGATGCGGATGAGGAAAATCAGTTGTATTGACTCTGACAATTCTTTGTCGGTTCTTGGCCGGTTTTCGATTATCCTAGTGGATTAGCTCACTTGAGAGAGTAGAGAGAGAGTGTTGCAGATATGGGAGAGAGAGAGAGAGAGAGAGAGAGAGAGAGAGAGAGAGAGTTGGTGCAACGGATGCGATGAATGGAGCAAGAAGAAGCTAGAGGTTGAAAATGGTCTTATCTTGAAACAACGTCGTTTGGTTTAAAACCAAACCATGTCATTTCAATTATCTATTGTATATTATACATAAAAAATGAAGTCAATCCATCGTTTTGAGTCTGTATATTAAAAAAAAAAGGTTTTATTGGTTCGTTTAGTTTAGCAGTTTAAACCAGGGTTAAACCGCTGCCGAACCTACATTGATCGATTTTGAATAAATTTCATTGTGCGCTGACCGGTTTACCACCAGTTCCAACTAGTTCCTGGCGCGACTGGTCAGTTCGCGTTGGTGGTGACCGGTTTTTTAGTTTTCTATACACCCCTAATAAATATATTACAAGTAAGTTAGAAACTAACTTACAAATATCCTTGCTAAATAAAAATGTGGAATGAGCTGAAACAAGAGATATTCTTTTTTTTTTTTTGGAACGAGAGATGTTCTAGAGTTAGTAATTCTCATTTAACCACATAGAAACAAAATTTTCCAATCTAAAATTTTACTTTCAAAATTACTCCTTAACTATTAGGAATTTGCAAATGAGCCCTTAAACTTTTTAAAAATTACAAATAGGCTCTAAAATCTATCAAAATTTACATGCCTCATGTAAATTATGCTCTCAGTTTACCTATGGAGTTAGAATTAACAAAAACTCACATTCAATACAAAAATCTTACTTGACCAAATCTAACTAGCTTAAAAATTACTCATGCCTGGCTTTTTGGCCCATAATCACACCATCATGCCAAGATCCAAATTAACAAGCTTAACATCAATTTTCTAGTTCTAATAACATGCCAAGACACCAATTATGCATTTTCAAGACCATCAACTTAACATATCAAAACATTATGACAAAACACCAAGATTAGGTCAAATTGAACCTAATATTGATGTCTTCGGCCTTTCCCTTGAATTTTGGCACTAAAAGGATCACACAAGTCTTAACTTTTAACATACTAATCATTTAAACATAGTTAGTATTATGCATATCTACATAGCAAAAATCAATTTGTTCACTTAATGAAAATTGACTTAAAATCAATTTGTTCACTTAATGAAAATTGACTTGCACGTTCACCTTAGGACCCAAACATAAACATGCTTGGCTATGTACAAAATGGTTAAATCCCTAAGTTGCGTTGAAAGAACACATCCATAAATTTCATATTCATGTCCTAACTTGATCTAATCACCATTTTCAACATATCAAAGCAAATCACAACATCAAAGAAACCAACAAGTCAAGACCCACCAAACTTTGTATAAAAACATACCTCTTTGCATGTTCATAAAAACTCCAACTAAAATCTTAGTTTTAAAGCTTTAAGAATCCAACTCAAATCATGAACTAAAAATTGTGCAAGATTTGATGAAATCAAACCATGGATTCAAGTTTCTAAAGTTAAAAGGACAAACTTAGTCCAACAATTCCTTTCTTGATTGATTCAGTTTCTAACACATTACAGGAACAAGCAAGTCTTTTTATTAAATCCTCATATGCCATAAATCCAACAAAACATTTTTGTTGATATCAAAACACTACACCATAGAACCAAAATATTTAGGACTACACAACATATCATCACAAACTTCCAAAGCAGACCAAACATACTCAAACTGAGTTCCTCATCACGAAAACATCATCATCCAACCTAGCTTCAAACCTTGAATAAAAATATCCATCATACTTTAAGAAACTGAAGAGTCAAAAAGCATAATAAAAATAAAAGGGGTTGAAGGTAGGAATACAAAACTTACAAGCTTGAAGATCTAAAAGAACTAACGACCAAGGTTTTTTCTCCAAATCTCACTCTAAGATCAATCAGTTGGAATGGAATGGTGCTTATTGAGTAATAGTTTTGAGTGAAGTGAGTTGAGTGTTTGAATTGCTTAAATGCCCCAAAAGAAGTTCGATAGAAATAATTTCTTTAGACATTAGAAACGTAACAAAATACTAGGAGGATTTCATGAATTGAGTGATCAATTAGGTTTTAGTCATAATCAAATTACAATTCGCTACATGGACATGTTGTTTTTTTTTTTTTTTTATTTGAGGTACTTGGGAGCATGATTTGACGAAAAAAATTACACTATTAGATTCGTATGCATTTTTAAAATTTTATAGTACAATATAAATTTTTGAGTTTTTCGAGTGAAAAATAGGCCAACCAAAGAGCTCCATATGGGACCTAGTCCAAACAGCCAGCAAATCACCATGTAGGACATCCAAATCAACCTAAGATCACTAGGAAATATTTTTGAGCACATGGAACCATCATAACCCTCCATTTGGAGCCGACTTTACACTTGTCAACAGGACTACAAATGTGTAAGGTAGATGAAGTAAAAACCAAGCAAATCAACATGCATTCTTATACATTTCATTATTCCACGTACTCAAGTACATCAATAGCTAGCCAACAAAGATAGTTCAAACTCTAATAAAATCCCAAAAATTTGTGGTGCAACTAAAACCCCAAATGTTGAGGGTAAGTTAAACTTCCAAACCCTAAATGCTACTCAATTTTGGACTAGTGTTTCCCTCTTGATTTAAACCACTTCTACAAGCAACAATCCACTCAAGTACAATCTCTTACACTGTTATCCACTTCCTTACACCATAGTACACTCATTTGATCAAACCAATTGTAAGTAGACTTGAAACCCTAAGTGAAACCCTAACTATATCCTAAATGAGCCAATGGGATGTGTTGTTTTTATTCAAGCCAAAACTCTTTTTTTCCTCAGCTTCTCACATAAGCTTATTCCTATTGAATGACAATCCATAGCTTGACCTTGTACCCTTAGTTAGGCCCCAAATAGTGTACCTTATAGAAGGTCAAAAACTCAAGCTTCTCACCTTAATTTTACCACTTGGCCAGCATGCATTCCCTCCCTCCCTCCAACTGATTTTTCCCCACTTGCATAAGCTATTTCTACATCATGTGTAATAAAATCTCACCTGCTCCAAGTCAGCCCCTATAGCCCATGTCGCTCCCTCTCATTCTCCCACACTTTACATCTTTTTCATCTCTTTCCTTGAGAGAAACTGAGAGAGTTCTTGGAGAGAAAAATTTTAGGTGCTATTTTCTTTGGATTTCCAAATTTATAAGTTCTTTTTCTAACTCAAATATCTTGTTTTGTATCAATCTTTGAGTCTTGGAGTATTGGAAGAGTTTTGGTTAATTTTTATTTAAATTTTAAAGGATGGATGATGAGATATGGTGACAAGGTCTTTGGTTTGGATTAATCTTGATAAACCTTGAGAGTTTGTATTGTTGTGTTGAGTTATCCTTCAAATCTTGGTTCTATGATGAATTGCTTTGATTTTTATACAAGTTCATGGTTTGATTCATGGCATATAAGGTTTTAATAAAATAGATTTGCATGATCCAATCCTCTAAGTGTTAGAACCGAAACCCTTAGACATGAGATTGTCTGGTTTAGTTTGTCATTTTAGCCTTAGTATGTTCTGATACCTCAATTTCCATTAAATTCCAAATAAGTTTGGGGTGTCACACTTTCCAATCCTAAGTACACTATTTGGTTGACCAAGAGGTGCAATTTCATACAAGGCAGTGGTCATGCCATGGGGGTTTGCTTGTGTGAAGAGGCAAGGGAATGGGGCTTTCAGCTGGATAAAAATCTTCCAACCCAATTGGCATCATTTGGGGTTTAGTTAGGGTTTCATGTTCAAACCTAATTGTGTTAGTCAAATGAGTGTACCTTGGTGTAAAGGAGTGAATAAGAGTTCAAACGAAAGTACATGAGGTGATGGTTGCTTGTAGGATGAGTTTAAATCAAGAGAGAAGCTTGCATCATCAAAATCGAGTAGCTCACTTTAGGGTTTGGGGTTTGGGGGTTTTAGCTTCCATTCAAATATTTCAAATTTTATTAGGGTTTTAAACCCTCTTTGGTGGCTGGTCATGGTTGTACTTTGGGGGTTGAAATATTGTGATGAGTGTAAGAAGGCATGTTGGTTGCTTGGTTTTCACTCCATCCACTTTATACATTTGTATTTTGCTTAAGAAGTGTAAAGTGTGCTCCAAATGGAGGGTTGTGTTGGTGCCATGTGTCCAATGAGATTCTCTAGTAATCCTAGGTTGATTTAGACATCCTACATGGCAATGTGACGACTGTTTGGTATAAGTGCCATGTCATTCTCTCCAATCGGCCTATTTTGTAGTCGAAAATCTTGAAGACTTTTATTGCACTATAGAATCCTAAAAATTTATAAGAGTTTAATACTACAATTCGTTTCACCTAATTATGATCCTAAGTTTCTCAAAAAAATTAAAAATAAAAAGGCAATTTGTCTCCTTAGCGGATCATAATTCAATAGACTAAAATCTAGTTGATCCCTCAGTCTATGAAATTCTCTTAGGTTTTTATGGCATTCCTAAAATTTTTAAAAAAAAAATCCTATCGAAATTCTTTTGGGACATTATACTGGAAAGTAGGAATATATGCATGATCCAAAACAAAAAGG
Organism: Carya illinoinensis; assembly: GCF_018687715.1. Lineage (NCBI taxonomy): Eukaryota > Viridiplantae > Streptophyta > Magnoliopsida > Fagales > Juglandaceae > Carya > Carya illinoinensis. The sequence continues at coordinate 14,880,896 of NC_056755.1, forward strand.
CCAACCATATGTTTGGAGAGCTCAAAAATACAGAAAAAAAAAAAAAACTTATTGTGCAGCCCTAAGCTTCGAAGGCCAACCATATTTAGAACATAATGCTAACTACAGAAATCCTATCAATATATTTATTAATTTAAGGATATATGGTGTAGGTTTAGGTTTATATAAAAGAAAGATAACAAATAATAGTGTGTTTTTCCGTTTTAATCGAAAAAATTAATGTGTTAAACATATATTAACATAAAAAATATAAGAAAATGTGTAAAAATATTAACCAAGTCAAGAGGGAATAGGGAATGGATACATGTATTATGAGTTTTTCCTTAATATTTATATATATATTTATATATTTTTTATATGTGTGTGTATGTATGTGTGTGTGCAGTTCTTTAGTTTCGAAACTCTTAGAATCAAAATCTTATTTTTTTCTCAAAATTTATCTTTTATAAGATCTTGATTATAATTTAAATTTTAGTAGAAAACTAAATATATGCATTTCTTACTTTTTAAAAAAAAAATATGAATAATATAGATTTTATGGGTGGGCAAGGGAGTTATTTTAATTATTTATACATATATATGTTTTTAAAAATGGCCGAAAATGAAGGAGTGTTCAGCTTTCTAACAAGGGGGCCATTGCCTGCTTAGAAAGGGTGTTGTTACATGCATTGAGAGAGTGTACCGATGGGTGCATTTCCTCTTCTTTTTTTTTTTTAATTAAAAAAGAAAAAGGAAATGCAACCATTGGTACAATCTTTGGTCTGTTTAGCATTATTCGCCTAGAAATGTCCAATGACCGTGACACACTTTTCCTTTGTTAATGCCTAAATTTGCATAACAGGCTGAAAAAGAAGAAAGAATTATTCCAAGCCCACGATGATGATTTGAGTTTTGATATGATTTTTCATGTTCTTCCATAAAATAAATAATAAATAAGTGAATAAAAATAAATAAAGAGAGACACACGGATTCACATGATTCAGCATAAAAGTTTACATCCACGAATTGTCTTGGGGCAAAATTCATTATAATAAACGATTTTACAATTTTTTATGGTCTCACACATCTCTCAATACAATAAAGAAATTTAAGATTTTGAGACGTTGAAGATGTGCCTCCCTTTAGAGAAGACCCTTTGGAGTCATTGGGTGTGTAGAGTCTAGGCATAGAGAAGTTGTGGAGAGAGTCTCCTTCATTTGTAGAGATCTCATCCTTTTATAGAAATCTATTTTCTTTATTTGACTGATTGATTCTAACTTGTCTTGTGAAATATTTTCCTTTTAGGAGTTTGAGTCAACTTCTTTTGGTTGATCTCTTCCTTACCTTATCTCTTTCATGCCTTATCTTTTGGTTTTATTTTTTCCCTTATTATTAGTGATAGGTTTTCAATAGATTGGACCCAATCAATTTTATCCCTAACATCTTTCGTTGGACCGATTCTGTAAATTTCAAGAAAACTAGTGAGGATACTGGACTCTTAATATGTAGTTGAATGGCGAGATTTAGACTAGTTAATTTTTGGGCAATGTGTGAGGCTTATGTGGGTTGGGAGGCCTAATGGGAAAGCCTCACACTCCACACGGATAAAAGTGAGGCATGGCTAGCCATGAATTAGGATTGATCAAGAATGAGAGAGTGCATAGGTAAAACGTGTGTAGTGTTGGGAAGTTTAGAGGTGAAGTAACAGCCAAGCCCACATGTCGATAGGAATTATTGCAAATTATTGTGAATTCTTTGAAGAACTTCAATTTCCCTTCTTTGGATAGAAATTCAAGATTTCAAGGAACGTGCTAGAAAACTTATATCATAGTATAGTGGAAGTGATGTTACCTCGGGCAATAAATCTTGAATTTGATGTGGTTGTTCTACGGACTTTTCATTGTTGTTATTTATCCAAAATCATCTCCGTCAATGGTAGGGTGTATAGAATAGTAAGACCAGAGCAACACTCATGTATTCCACAGCATAAATGACAGGATTAGAGAGAACTAAAACCCCATTTGGTTTCATAGATGGTCTCAACCAATCTCATTTCAATCAACATCCAAATACCATTTAAACACAAACACTTTTCAATTTTAGATTTTCAAGTTTTTAACTAATTATTACTTAATCATTATAACTTTTTCAAACTTTCAAATAAAATACAAAAAATAATTTAACTTTTTCAAATTTCAAATAAAAAATAATATTAAAAAATTATCCTAATAATATTTTAACTTTATAATATTTTTATTGATAAATTTTTTCTCTACCATTTTCTAAAATCCAATAAAATATCTTAATTCAAATCATTTCATTATTTACAAACTATTTCACAACTATTCACAGATTGTTCATCTCATCTTAGATTTGATGCGGTTATTTCACAAATTTCTCATCGTTGTTGTTCATCAAAATCATTCTCGTCGATGTTGAAGTATTTGCTACGTGATAAGAGTAGAGCAACACTAACATATTCCACAGATTAAATGCCAGGACTATTGAGAACTAAAACATTTGAGGGAGATTAGAACAAAGGATAAAATGGAAGAAGCTCTTCATAAGATTCATATCCATATTCCCCTTTGGCTAGCTATTAAATGTCAGCCCCTCATTTTGTAATGAACTAGTCAAATATGAATAACATCCACTCATAATTAGGTTGGACATCAAAGGCTAAGGGGTGCTCCCACTGTGGGTACACCTCATTCCTACATCTTCTAATCGCACACAGTGGGCAAGACTTTAGGTCTGTATTTTCCAACATATTATTAATCTTGCTCATAATGACAAATAGATTCTACAACCATCGAGCACATCAGTAAAAGAAAAATCGAAGCAATATATCAAATCTCTTTAAGAGAAGAACAACATAGCAACATCCTTAAAAGTGTCTCGTTATACCTCAACTCATTTGGTCACATCAAACTAAGCATCCATAATTCCTCTTAAGTCCACATGACTCATTGCAATGCTCAATCTCTATAGAAAAATGTACCTAAAACTATGTTGCAAATCATAAGAAACAATATAACTTGCCGACAGTGAGTACAAAACACAATATTGATGTGTTACCTTCCAATTCATGTCATTCATTTTAACTCAATCCCTTTTCTAGCATTATCTCTTTAGACCGCATCATTGATGGTCATAGACAAAATGCTAAAGTAGCAAGCACTAAAACCTCAACCTTGTGACATGGTCAAGGATTTTCCACTGGTATAAATAAATTAAGATCATCAATTATGACCTATAGGACTGACACGGTGAGGAAGTAGTGATCCATTCACTCGCATCTGTTGTTGGTCTTAAAAACACATGTAGAATGAAATAATGTTGTGGTGGATTTCTCTTTAAAAAAAAATTGCATATCTAATATCAATATAACATACAAATCTTAGTCTAATTACTATCTCAACCCCTAACCTTAGTCCCTCTATCGTTATCCAAATTTTCAAAGAGGATCTTACATCTGGCTAAACTAAAGGCTACAGGGATTGTGAGCCATCCATGTACAATCTTAACAAATAATAAAAGGTTCATCTTAGCATAACTAAGATGACATTCATATTTGTGTCAACCATCTCTATATGCTATACATAAACATCAAGGGACACAATGTCTCATCTCTATTTATATCAGAGGTGATCACTTGTGTGAGTGAACCAATCTAAACCTGTCCACATATATTTTTCACCATACCAAATTTATGATGAATGTGTATACTCACTAAATACTCCCAAATATGCCATATGGTCATAAAACATATCATTATTATGTGCGCAACGAGTAATAATATTCATGATGAAGAGAAATCGCATGGTCAAATATAAATAATAAAACCACAAATCTCATGTAGTACTTTAGGACCATTCCTCTCAATGCGCAACCTTATATATAGGAATCTTCCAAAAACAAGCACCTACTAAGAGACTATTTTTTAAAGAAAATGCCTTTGCACAACTACGAAATCACCAAAATCGCAAATATCATTTATGTTCAAACTCACAATATGAGCCTTAGATTCTAGTCAACAAGTCCAATTATGACTTTTAGGAATCCACAAGGTGACAATAAATATCATTGAACAAATTTAATTTATGACTTTGAGATTTTATATGAATCTCTTGTACTTAGCAACAATATGTAAGATAATCAAGCTTATTTTTTATTAACGTTAAAGAGATTAGGGCCTTTGTCCAAAAGGATAATCACAACAGTCTTACAATTGCTTTTAATAATTTGTTCAAATCACATCACAAACTCACTTAATAAAATAAACTATATTTACCCTCTAATTAAGTCTTAACATCTAACTCTCGCAAACCATAATGGAAACAACAAATAGTATGGATAAAACTAAATTCTTTGATATTCGACATCTTATTAATTGTCAATATGTTTTAAACAAAAGTTCTTAGAAACCATTTTTCTTATAAATAGTTTCAAAAAATACTCTTTCCAAAAACAAGTGTTAATAAAATCCATCATACCACACCCTGGCCTAAAATATGAATAATTTTCTTAACTCAACCCAAAAATATTCAAGCTTAAATCTTCCATATTTTCATCTTGATTGAATTCACATTTGCACAAAATAATCACATAATCACTTAGCCCTACTAAAAGGTAAATCAACTAAATTTAAGGACGACATGTTAGGATTAAGGTTGCACCCCATATTACATCAACTGTTTTGCACCATAATTTACTTATAACTCCATTCTCAGTAAGTCATAACACTGTGAGATAATTACTTTCATCATATAACTCGTATCATTGCGATTTAAAAAAAAAATTCCTTCAAATTTCCTTAAAAGAATAAAAACAAAAACTAGATCAGATTACATTGAAAACGATGTTACCTTGAGCAGTAAATCATAGATTTGATTCGGTTGTTCCACAAACTTCTCATTGTTGTTGTTTATCTGAAATCATTTATATCGATGAAGTGTGTTATGTGGTATGACTAGAGCAATACTCACACATTCCATAGCCTAAATGTTAAGAGTAGCAAGAATTAAAACATTTGAGAGAGAGATAGATTAGAATAAAGGACAAAACAGAATAAACTCTCCATGAGATTCCTATTCATAACCCCATTGGCTGGCTATTAAATGGCCACTTCAATATGTGTAATGTCCGACCATAATTTTAAGATGGACATGAAAGGCTAAGGAGTGCTCCTCCCATTGTAGGGGCACCTCATTCCTACAAAATGTGGTGAGGATACTTATCTATGAGTAGTTGAATAAATATTAGACTTATGTGTAGTTGGGTGGCATATAAGTCTCACACGCTGATAAAAGTGAGGCGTAACTGATATGAAATATGATTCAATAATGAGAGAGTACAAAGACTAGGGCTTCATTTGGATAGTGGGGAACATTCAATTACTATTTATTATTTTATCTTTATTTTTTACTTATTTTTCATCACTTTTTACTATTTAATATTTTATTTTATTTTTGTACTTTTTAAAATATCTGATATTATTTCACTATCTAAATGCAACTTAAATATACATAATGTCAAAGACATTAGAGGTGAAGTAACATGCAAGCCTCACACATCAATAGAAAGGAGAGCATGGTTGGCTAGGAGTGGAAGATTGACAACTATGGATAGCAAAGGCAGGGCGAATTTGGGTTGTTGGTGCACAAAGTGTGCTTACAAGAAGATTTTTCCTTTTATGAAACTTGCATTCCAACTTCAAACATAAATTTGGATGGAAATTCAGTAATTTTAATTCAACTGCCGTTTGAATAGCTAGTGAGTTTGGATGAGAAAAATTGAAAAAAAAATTGAAAGTTGAATAAAATATTATTAAGATATTATTTTTTAATATTATTATTATTTTAAAATTTGAAAAAGTTGAATTGTTTATTATATTTTATATGTGAATTTTAAAAAATTGTAATAATGAAATAAAATAAAATGAGATGAAACACTTATAAGAGCGCTCCCAGTGTACAACTTTAGCCCACATTTTTTATTCCTCTCAAGTGGTATGGTAAGACTTTTTTGTTTATTTCCATGATTGTCTTTAATTCTTTTATTTTCAACTCTTGGGAATCATTAGAGGATCCAATGTACTAGAATCCCAATCATTTCAAGTTTTGTCATTTTCTTATATATATGTTTTCGGTGAAATGATGCTCGAATCCCAAAGTTGTTTAGGCAATTCAATGTCAATTTCTCTGTTATTTTGCAATGAATACAGACACAAAATGACTGTCATGATATTTTTGAAGAATATTCTCTTGTTATGAAGAGTGTTTATAATAATTATGGAATAACTTTTAAAGGTGAATGGTAACGAACGGAACTGTCGAAAGCGTTAGCCTCATCCCTCTCCTCTGCTGGTCACCCTATTTCTTCCCATGAGTTCATTATTTATCTCTTAGTTGGGTTGGGCTTCATCACCACCAGACTTGAACCATTATCCTCATCTCAAGTCTATAGTTATTTTCCAAACCATGAATCACGTCTCGCTCATCAGATCCAAACTACTCTATCTGATTTGTCCTTCTCGGTTAATTCTACTCACTTTTGCCCCTCTTCAAATTTTTCCAATCAAGGATGTAGCAATGGTTGTGGTCGTGGTTGAGGTGGTGCCCGTACCTCATCTTCGGGACCTCCTAATGTCTTTTCCTCCAATGCTTCAAACAAACCCACTTGTCAAATCTGTACTTGGGTTGGTCACTCCGCGTTCCAGTGTTATCATCGCTTTACTCACAATTATCAACCATCCCCACCTCCATCCCTTACTGCTCACTATACTTCTATTCTCGTCTTTTCATCACCTTCCAATTTATGGTTTCATGACTCTGCCGCTACGAACCATTTCACGTCTGATTTCTCTAATTTAAATTAGGAATCAACATCATATGTTGTACCTGATCAAGTCTCTATTGGTGATAGGTCTTCTCTTCCCACACAGCACACTGGCACTGGCCTTCTTCTAACACCCACTGGCAAATTTCTTCTTCGTCATTTAATACATGTCCCATCTATTTCTAAAAATTTATTATCTGTTTGACAGTTTTTTCTTAATAATTATGTTTTCTTTGAATTTAATTCTTCTGGTTTTCTTGTGAAGGATTTATGTTCCTGGGAAGTACTTCTTCAGGGCCCTGTTAAGAACGGCTTGTACGTGCTTCCATCACATGATTAGGTCATTTCTGGATCTGCTGGTTCCATACAACATCAGGCTCTCATCGATGAAAGAACAATTTGGCATTCCCGCTTAGGCCACCCGTCTCCCTCGTGTCACATGTTTTACTATTCACCAACATAATCTACCCACCACCTCTATGTCACATTTTCCTCTTTTTAATGCTTGTATTCAAACAAAATCTCACACTCTCCCTCACCCACTTTCTCCTTCTAGATCAACTCATGCTTTTCAACTTTTATTTTTAGATGTCTGGGGACCAGCGCATGTGCTATCCTCTAGTGATTTTAAATTTTACTTTTCCATCGTTGATGATTTTACTCAATATATTTTGTATTTTCCTTTACATGCTAAATTTGAAGTGTCTACTATTTTCTTAGCCTTTATTAAATTTGTGCGAAATACTTTCTCTAAAAATATCATTGCCGTACAAACAGATTGGTGTGGAGAATTTCGCCCATTTTCTTCCCTTCTTCTCAATTTTTGGCATTTTTCATCGCATTACTTGGCCTTATTCTCACACTCAAAATGGAAGCATAGATAGATGTTATCATCATATAGTAGAAACTGGGCTATCCCTTTTAGCCCAATCATCGGCCCCATCCAAATTTTGGGTTAAGGCATTTCAAATAGCTACCTTTCTAATAAATAGGATGCCTGCTCCAATTTTAAAAAATAATTCTCCTTTCAACTTTTATTCCATCAACAACCTGAATATAAATTTTTACGAATTTTTGGGTGTGTTTGTTGGCCTAATCTTCGTCCTTTTAATCGTTACAAAATGGACATGCATTCTCAACTTTGTGTTTTTATTGGATACAGTTTAAATCATAAGGGCTATAATTGTTTACATATTTCTACGGGTCAAATTTATGTTTCACGTGATGTCCATTTTGATGAAAATCGATTTCTTTTCTCTGATTTTACTTCTTCCTTAAGTGCATCTAATTCCTCATCTCAGCCCAGCCGCCTGCACCTCCTTTTACTCCCTTTATCTAGTCGGCCCATTTCTCATGTGCCTAGTGCTCTTCCTTCTCCCATCACCACTTACTCTTCACCTGTTAGTCATCATCCCTCTCCAGCCCACTCTCCTACCTCATCCTCGGTCCACTCCCCTTCTATTCCTTCGGCCCATGACAGTCCATCTTCTTCAACCCTACCCTACACCCATCTACCGAGTGATTCCTCTCCATCCTTATCTCTTGCGCCGTCCTCACCAAACCCTACCTTACCTCCTTCATAGCCTACCTCTACCTCACATCTGATGCTTACAAGATCAAAGCCTCATAATTCCCGTCCACTTCACCGCACAGATGGTACCTTGCCGTGGCCTCCTTCTAAACCCTCTGCTTCTCTAACCGAATCTACTTCCATCCCTGAAGAACCAACATCTTATACTATGGCTTCCCAATATCCGGCTTGGCATGATGCTATGGCCACAGAATTTGAAGCCCTCTTACGAAATCACACTTGGGATTTGGTTCCTGCCTCTCCCAATCTCAACATTCTTGGATCTAAGTGGGTTCTTAAAACCAAAAGACATGCTGATGGAACTCTAGAACGTCAAAAAGCTTGACATGTTGCTAAAGGGTTCCACTAGCAAGTCAGATTCGATTATTCTGAGACATTTAGTCCGGTAGTTAAGCCTGTCACAATTCGTTTAATTTTCTCTCTCTTGCAGTAACTCGGAAATAGCCTCTTCATCAACTGGATGTGCAGAACGCGCTCTTGCATGGGGATTTGGAGGAGGATGTTTTCATGCATCAGCCGACTAGGTTTGTAAATCCTGACTATCCTCAGTTTATGTGTAAACTTCAAAAATCAATATATGGTTAGAAACAAGCCCTTAGAGCTTGGTTTGCTAAGTTGAGTTCTCGTCTGTTAGATTTAGGATTTCAAGCTTCCACATCCAATTCGTCTTTATTTATTCTTTCCAATGCATCTGCCTCCATTTATGTATTAGTCTATGTCGATGATATTGTTGTTACCACTTCTAATTCTTCTCTGATTAATGATTTCATTCTCGCTTTGCATCAATCATTTCCTATTAAAGATCTCGGCATACTTCATTATTTTCTTGGTATTCAAGTTTGTAGAAATTCTTCTAGTTTATTTATCTCTCAGCATCACTATGTTTCTAATCTCCTTCACCAAACTAATATGCACTAGTCCAAAATAGTGACTACTCCGATGGCTTCTTCCACTAAACTCACTGCTGTTGATGGACCCTCATTTGAGGATCCACAACTTTATCGAAGTGTAGTTGGAAGCTTTCAATATCTTTCATTTACTAGACCCAACATCTCGTTTGTAGTTAACAGAGTATGTCAATACATGCATTGTCCCCGTCTCACTCACTGGCAAGCCGTTAAATGCATTCTTCGCTATCTTCACCTCACCTCTTCCTTTGGGCGGCACCTGTCTCCTACTTCTTCCTTTAAAATAACTGCCTTTTTGAATGCGGATTTGGTTGGTTGCCCTAATGATGGTAAATCTATTGGGAGTTTTTGCATCTATTTTGGTTCTCATTTAGTCTCTTGGAGTTCAAAGAAACAACCTACTGTTGCAATGTCCTCAACTGAGGCCGAATACAAGTTCGTGGCGAACACAGCTTGCGAAATTCTTTGGTTACAATCCTTATTAATTGAATTAGGAATTATTCTTACTGACATTCTTACTTTATTTTGTGATAACCTTGATGCTACTTACTTATCTGTTAATCCTGTTATGCACTCATGAATTAAACATGTTGATTTGGACTATCATTTTGTCCATGATCGTGTTACTGCCAAATCACTTGCTGTCAAGTTTCTTCAAAACAAAGATCAAATTGCGTATATCCTTACAAAGCCACTCTCCTCCGCTCGCTTCTCTCTTTTACGATCAAGCTTCACCATCAAGAAGGTGCCCCTTGCATCGTGGGGGGATGTTAGCACAACTGACTACTCTGCACCTGTGCACACCAGCTCACAGCACTCACCTGCTGCCAACGTACCACAATAGAATGCCTCACAACAGAAAGGCAAAAACCGTGTGAGGTCACCTCTAAATGCTACGGAAGAAGACTATAGAAGCATATAGAAATATTCAGCAAAATGATTGGATTTGTTTTTACTCTACAAATACTGTACAAGCACTGAGTGCTAGATGAGGCAAAAATATACTTTGTAATACTACACTGAAATAGTTCATGCCCATTGAGGCATTTCAACAAATGAATTGTCTTCATCGTGCTTTGCTATTTCTCTTCAAGAACTGACGTTAGTCGGCTTAGTTACTATTTGAACCTTTTTAAACTGGTGAACTGATTGATATAATATATATATATATATATTTATTTATCTTTATGCAAAACAACGTCATTTAATTAAAATGAGTTCAACAATTTGTTTTATAACTGAGTTTTAGAAAAAAAAATATATAATAAAAAGCGTATCATTTGGTTTAATAATCCAAACTGTGTCTTTTTATAACTAAACTTTAAAAAATTTTTTTATAAGAAACGATGTGATTTTAATACACTAAGAGCATCCCCCATCTGGATCCCCATAAAATTTCCTATAATTTCACTCAAAATCACATTTCCTCAAATTTATCCCTAAATTTTATTCATCTTCCAAAAACCTCTTACATCTCATTCTCATCCCTATCTCTATTCTATTAAATAATATTTCTTTATTCTTTTTTTATTATTATTTTTTCTCTCTTCCATTTACAATCTTAACTGTTAACTCTTTTGTCTTATTATCTTTTTTTCAAATATCAATTTCTACTAAATATTTATACGATTTTGACTATCCAATAAAATATTTTTTTCAAACCGAAATTTGTATTATAAAAATAGTAATTTTCTTTAATTAATACATTTTCTAACGTGATGGCTAATTTTTTTTATTTAGTAATTTTTATCAATTTCTCTAATGGTAATACCTAGTTACGTATTGATAATAAACTTTTTTGTCATTTTTGTAACGGTAATATTTTTTGTCCTTTCTCCAATGGTAATATTTTTTGTCTTTTCTCCAACGGTTACTTTTTTTGTTTTCTCTCAAATGGTAACATTTTTTGTCCTATATGTAACGGTAACTTTTTCCTCAATAAATACGCATATTGCTAGCATTCACATTCTTACAAACTCAAGTCTCATTTGATCTATAGAACCAAAATTCAATTGTATTCTCTGATCTCTCACTCCCTTCATCAAATGGCTCATATATTTTTTCATAAATCGTTGACATAAGTATCCTCTGAAGATGATAACGATGTTGTTCTTAATGAGGAGGTTGATGGACAGTTATTGAGGCATCGTGGCAATTGCCAGCATCGTAAGTTTATTCGGTATAATCATATTCATAGAAAATCCAGTATATCCCTCCAATCTATTTTGAAAGAGATTTCGGATGAGCCGTCACCTATTTCTATGTATTCTAAATGATGTAGAGTCTTACGAGCCATACTTTATCCAGATAAGAGATAATGCCGGAAGACTCAGTTTATCTTTTATGCAAAAGATAATTATAGCACTTAGAATGCTGGTGTATAGGGTTATTAGAGATTTTATGGATGAATACATACGTATTAGTGAAAGCACCGCAATGAAGAGTCTCAAAAAATTCTCTAAGACAATAGTAAGTGTTTTTCAGATGAATATCTGTGGTCTCTAAATGCCAATAATATTGCTCGATTGCTTGATGTTGCTGAACAACGGGGATTCCTAGGAATGTTGGGAAGCATTGACTACATGCAATGGAAGTGAAAAAATTGTCTTGCAGCTTGGAAAGGTATGTACTCCGGCCACATCCGTGAATCAACAATTATTTTAGAAGCAGTTACTTCATATGATCTCTGGATATGACATGCATTTTTTGATATGCTCAATTCACATAACGACATTAATATGCTAGAGAGATATTTTATTTTCACGAAACTTGCCCAAGGATGTACTCCCCCAGTCAATTACACAATCAATGGCAATGACTATACTATGTGGTATTACCTTGCAGATGGTATTTATCCCAAGTTGCAAACTTTTGTGAAGACGATTCCATCACCACGAGGGATTAAGGAGAAACATTTTGTGCAAGTACAAGAATCTGCAAGAAAAGATGTCGAGCGTGCATTTGGAGTACTTCAACAACGATTTGCGATCATTCGTAGACCTTCCTGAATGTTCAAAGTGAAGGAACTAACAAATATAATGAAAGCATGTGTTATTCTACATAATATGATCATTGAAGACGGGCGTGATGATAGTGAGGGTCCGAACATTGAGTATGATCAACTTGATAATGAACTCCCAGAATTGTCGCGTAATCATTCAACTGAGCTTACGGACTTTATCCAGCGTCATCATCATATTAGAGATAGCTCGACACATTATTAGCTCCAAACAGATCTAATTGAATATCAATGGCTATAATATTCCCAACATTAGGCATGTCACATTATAGTTTGGTATTTCCTTCATGTTAGTAATGACTATGTTTGAGTTAATCTCCACTGCATTTCTATTTCCTTCATGTTAGTAGTGACTATATGAATGGTAATCAAATTTTATTTCATTTTTCCTTCATGTTAATAGTCACTATATTAAAGGTAATTTGTAATTGTTTCTGAAATTATAATGGCTAATTTTCTTGCTTAAAAATATTAATTTATTCAACAAAATTAAAATACAAAAGTTTAGTGAATCCATATACTCATCTATCATTATCCAAAACATAATAAACAAATAAATAAACTTTTTACAAAAATACAAATCAATCCAAATCTGGGCTAGTTTCGCGTCATGCCATGATTTATCTTTGTAGTTGATGGAAATATAACCACTGCATTTCTGGCATGGCACTCACGTCCATCATCATAATGTGCTGATCTGCTTCCTTCTTCACAAGCTCTACTTTCTATACCTCCAACCTCAGTCTTTCGTCCTCTTGACAGATTTTATTTAGCTCTTTTTTCCGATCAATTATCATCTTCTTGGCTTCCAACCTCAGTCTTTCATCATCAAAACATAATTTTTTTCCTCTTTTTCCATGTCATACTCCATCTTCTCGGCCTTAAGGCAATAAAACTCTTTCTCCTGAGTGTGTGACTCCTCCAACGGGGGTGAAGTTGGAAATTTTATCCTTAATAGTCATTCCTCCATGTTAATAGTCACTCCTTCATGTCTCTTTATCCTTAATAGCCACTTCATCTTCCTGAGTTGGAAATTTTCCTCTGCTTGCCTGCCTTGGGCTTTTCATTTTCCTTTCTCAGTTTTCCTTTCCATTGGTCGGTCCAATTTGATCACTTCATTCTTTATCACATTATCAGCCTTGAGATCAAAAACTGAATCAACCGTAGCACCAGAACATCGAGTTGGGGTCGGGGACGGGGACATCATCTTCCTTCGCTTTGGATTCTCTTTTGTGGTGCACCAAATCCACTTAGGTTGGTCCTTCAATAGGTGCCAACAATGCTTGAATTGGAAGGAGCATTTCTCTAACGATTGGTATATAACCTTGACCTTGTCAAATTTGCATATAAACAAAAAAAATCTATGTTAAACCAATGTAGGAAAAAATAAATTTTTCGTAAAACAAGTAAGAGTATGGAAATTCTATCCTGTATTGCTCGGTTATGCCACTTTGATTTAACCCTTCAACTTGGGCTAGTTTCGCATAAAATTTGTTTGTCGCCTTTTGAATAACCGACCATCGATGTATTAAAGACTTTATTGTCCGCTCATTTGTGGTTTCTTTAAATTTTTGTAAGTACTCAAATATTTTTTCCTAAAGTTGGGAGTGTTTTTGATCTGTTCCCTGAACGACATCAAGGCTACAATTTAGCCATGTGGAGACAAGTAACTTGTCTTTTTCGGGGGTGAAGTTTGAACCCCTGATTGATTTCCTAACGCCGTAAGTGAGGATTTTGACTAAGGAGATTGGTGAAGTACATATGGTCCAGGGTATTGTGAATCCATTTCTAAAAAAACATTGAAATGTTAGGAACGCCACTTGGAAATTTGGCGTTTAGTTAGAGTCGTTGGCTCAGAAACCGGCTGGTGACATCTTAAAAATTTAGCCACTTGATTGAGTTGCATTATTGCATATTTTATAGTTTTAGAAACCAATATATTTTCAATTATTTTATTATTGGTTTTCGATGGAAAATGGTTTATAGGCATAAATCTGAGTTGGGATTTAAATTGGTTAATATCATGATTTATGCTTAATTTTGTAACCTGTGATTTGATTAGGCAATAATTTTTCACATGCACAATATATTTTTGATATTCTATTTTTATTTTTAATTTATTTTCAATTTTCTATTTATATTATTTCTTTTTCTTGTTCTTACTGCTTTTAAATAATGACTCTACTTCTAATTGTTTAGACAACATGGCACGGAATTAATGCGTGAAAAGAAAGAAATATTTTGAAGATGTAAAGCTGATTAGCATGTTGACACATGGTTTGAGTGGAATATATTTTAATAATTAATGAAAACATATGAGGAATATGAGTGAAGCACCTGGCCAATTATTCATGCATGCACTAGCTAGCAAGTTAGCTTTGTAATTGATCTCTCGGTCAAGAAAAAGATAAAAGTGTTGTTTTTAAACTTTCTAGCCTTTGACTTTTCAATGGGACACATGTAAACAAGAAGGAAAAGCATTACTTTTGTACATGGGCGGCACTTTTTCTTTTCTTTATTTTTATATGTTTCTACATGCAAGTAATGACATGTAATTTCATTGCAGTCTAGGAGCTTAGACACTAGTTGGACCCTGCAGCTCCTGCAAGACTTGTTGGTACGCAAAGCACACCTAAAGACTTACTGGAACGAAGTGCGGCAGAGATGCAGAACATGGACAGGGACAACTCCTGCGTCAACTTGTGGGAAGGGGGAAGCTCTCCTCCTGCACCAACGTGGACCCCGCAGCATGTTGAAGCAGCATATCTCTTCTTTTGGGCGTATGAAGTTTAAACATTTATTTACCACATGGGTAAAGAGAAGAGCCATTGATCAAATATTAACCAATTCTCTCAAACATGCGGATAACAAACTTTCTACCTGGACAACTTTGGACGGATGTGAGAAAGTAAGCTTTTTGTTGCACGCAAGTAGTGGGCTGAGATTGACAAAACAACAGGAGAAAATAAATTTGGCATGCAACACAGCTTCTTGCTTTTGACAGTGCTTTTGAACACAGAGCATGCTGACAGATGCTGTAAATTTATATTTTTTTTTCTAAATTCATGTGAGATGTAGCAGTCCTTCTTTTCATGAACACTGTCAGTCCATGGGATTTATGGAGCAATTACTAAGATGTGCACGCTATAAAAATAACTGAAGCAGGGTCTTTTGAGGGCCCTTGATCATTCAGTCGAGAGAGCCATAGCATAGTGTAATATAAATTTTTTTTAGTTTTTCTTTAGTTTTTTTTTTAGAGAACTCAGGTGAGAAGAGGGAGATGACAGCGCAGTTGTAGAGCCCCCTGGCCCAACTGTTGGTGCCCATCCTTCTTCCTCTATCTGTAGTATTTTCTCCAATTTATTTTATGAGAATGAGAGGAGAACGGACACTTGCTAGAGAGTTGTAGACTAGTTTTCAGCGAGCTCCAAATTCCACCGTTCAGCATAGTTCTAGAGCCCCTTGGCCACACTATTGCTGCCCCCATCTCTCTTCTTCCACCTTTAGCTTTATTTCTCAAGTTTATTTTAATTCCAGTTTATTTAATTTGATATCATTTATTTTTCTTGCACTTTTAAGTTTTTATTTAAATTCTTGTATGTTTAATTTGATTTAATTTATTTTACTTGCTTTTAAATTTCTATTTATTTAATTTGATGTCATTTGCTTTTCTTTGCTACACTCAAAAATCTAAAAAAATATGAATCTGGTTCAGGACCAGTATATTTTTCATTTCTGTTGCACTCTTCCATTCATTATATATATCATCATTCTTATTTTCTCTTTGTGAATATTTTCACTATTTTATACAAGCTTTCCTTGTGGATACGATCTAAAAATTTTATTCCTAATTATTACGGGACATCCTCCTGCACTTGGGAGAGCCTTTGTGCTACTCAATTTTGAGTGAGTCAAGTTTTTGGCGCTGTTGCCAGGGAAAGTTGATTGTCTTAAATTTAAACTCGTATTTTAATCTTTATTTTCGTTTTTTATTCATTGTTAAGAAAAAAGAACTAAAGGAAAAAAAAAAAAAAACATGTCAGCCTATTATCCCATTTGTTTGGCGGTATTTCTTTAGGGATATTGAGTCCAAGAAAACCCGTTTTTAAATGAGTCATTTCTTTTTTTGTTTTTGTTCCATTAGTTTTTTTAAACCAAAAAAAAAAAAAAAAGATTAGCGTGTGTGCTTGTGAGAAACAATAATTTGCCTTGATGCAGTATGCATTAATAGACACGTGATTGATACACACTCTATTTCTAGTATTTTGTAAAATTTGAGCATCTTAATGGAGTAGTTGAGCAGAATTATTTTGTGAAGATTTATTTTCAATTCTAATCATATCTCATGATTTATGATGCATTATATTTTGTTGATAAGTGATTTTAAATACCAGGATGCTATATTTATTACAGTAAGAATTGGTATGATATATATAGAATGAATGGTAAGTTTTGAAAGAACATTTTGCACATGTTTGCACTTGTAGTGTTTCTCATTAATGTCCATTGATTTAACATAAAAGAAGTAAACTGCAGGACTATGGAGATTTTTTCAAAAAAAAAAAAAAATACATAAAATACAAAAAAAGAAAAAAGAAGATGAAGATGAAAGCCGGTAGCTTTCCTAAATAAAGAGTTATAAACAGTTACCCAGAACTTTGGGGGTTGAATGTTCAACCTTTTAAATAGAGTTGGCGTGAAAACTGCAATCTCTTGGGCTTTAAAATAGTTAGAATCAATAATGATTAATCTTAAAGTTAAAAATCTTATGTAAAATCATGGTTATTAATGAGGAACACACAGTTGTTTAGCCACACACATTCGAGTTCTGAGACTTTTGCCTATATTCTATGTGGAAAAAAAAATTGTTGAAAATGTCTTGGTGGATATAGCGCCTTGGGTTGAGTAGTCATGAGTCATATTTTGTGAGAATTCATAATTATGTTTCATTGTTTTTGTTTGAATTTCAAGTTTTATCCAATATTCATCTCAATTAATTTTCACTATTTTGTTCAGTGATTAACAAAAAACTAGTTGGGAGTGTGATTGAGCTGCATTATTGCATATTTTATACTTTTAGAAACCAAGATATTTTCAATTATTTTATTATTTTATTATTGGTTTTCGATGAAAAATAGTTTATATGTATAAATTTGAGTTGTGATTTAAATTGATTAATATCATAATTTATGCTTAGTTTTGTAACCTGTGATTTGATTAGGCAATAATTCTTCACATGCACAATATATTTTTGATATTCTATTTTTATTTTTTAATTTATTTTCGATTTTCTATTTATATGATTTCTTTTTCTTGTTCTTACTGCTTTTAAATAGTGACTCTACTTCTAATCGTTTAGACAACATGGCACGGAATCAATGCGTGAAAAAAAAGAAATATTTTGAAGACTTGTTGGTACGCAAAGCACACCTAAAGACTTGCTGGAACAAAGTGCAGCAGAGATGCAGAACACGGACAGGGACAACTCCTGCGTCAACTTGTGGGAAGGAGGAAGCTCTCCTCCTGCATCAACGTGGACCCCGCAGCATGTTGAAGCATCATATCTCTTCTTTTGGGCGTATAAAGTTTAAACATGTATTACCACATGGGTAAAGAGAAGAGCCATTGATCAAATATTAACCAATTCTCTCAAACATGCGGATAACAAACTTTCTACCTGGACAACTTTGGACAGACGTGAGAAAGTAAGCTTTTTGTTGCACGCAAGTAGTGGGCTGAGATTGATAAAACAACAGGAGAAAATAAATTTGGCATGCAACACAGCTTCTTGCTTTTGACAATGCTTTTGAACACAGAGCATGCTGACAGACGCTGCAAATTTATTTATTTATTTTTTCTAAATTCATGTGAGATGCAGCAGTCCTTCTTTTCATGAACATTATCAATCCATGGGATTTATGCAGCAATTACTAAGATGTGCACGCTATAAAAATAACTGAAGCAGGGTCTTTTGAGGGCCCTTGATCATTCAGTCGAGAGAGCCATAGCATAGTGTAATATAAATTTTTTTTAGTTTTTCTTTAGTTTTTTTTTTTTAGAGAACTCAGGTGAGAAGAGGGAGATGGCAGCGCAGTTGTAGAGGCCCCTGGCCCAACTGTTGCTGCTCATCCTTCCTCCTCTACCTGTAGTATTTTCTCCAATTTATTTTATGAGAATGAAAGGAGAACGGACACTTGCTAGAGAGTTGTAAACTGGTTTTTGGCCAACTCCAAATTCCACCGTTCAGCATAGTTCTAGAGCCCCTTGGCCACACTATTGCTGCCCATCTCTCTTCTTCCACCTTTAGCTTTATTTCTCAAGTTTATTTTAATTCCAGTTTGTTTAATTTGATGTCATTTATTCTTCTTGCACTTTTAAGTTTTCATTTAAATGCCTGTATATTTAATTTGATGTAATTTATTTTACTCGCTTTTAAATTTCTATTTATTTAATTTGATGTCATTTATTTTTCTTTGCTACACTAAAAAAAAAAAAAAAATATGAATCTGGTTCAGGACCAGTATATTTTTCATTTCTGTTGCACTTTTCCATTCATTGTATATATCACCATTCTTATTTTCTCTTTGTGAATGTTTTCAGCATTTTATACGGGTTTAATTTTAAGCAAGCTTTCCTTGTGAAGACGATCTAGGAATTGTATTCCTAATTATGACGCGACATCCTCCTGCACTTGGGAGAACTTTTGTGCTATTCAATTTTGAGCGAGTCACCACTCACTCATGACTGCAACAACCGGTGGCCAATACTTGTTGGTTGTCTGGGTTACCTAACCATTAAGGAAATGAGGGACAATATCCTGTATCCCCACATGTGGTTGTCATCATCACAGCTGAGGAAGTTTAGTTTACACATTATTTCTCTATCACAACATAATACAAAACATCAACCAAACAGCATGCAATCACAATAATGCTAAATAAAAGCATCCCTATCCGATTTATTAATATATAGAATATATTAGTAAGTAAAAAGGCTCAGAATGGTGTAAATATTGACAACATACATAAGCAAGGAGCCGAAAATTGAATGGCTGCAAAACCCACCCAAACCTTGATTGCCTTTTGTGGAAAGTACCACAAACTGCAATATGGCCATCCGGGTGAGGATTACACCGCCATATCGATGGGGTCCCATTAACACTTGTGACTTAACCCATACTATAACATCATCATCACAGCCTAATAACAGCCCCCCTCCCCCGAGAGATATGAAATACTACAAATGACCCAACAACAGAATAAATTACCCTCTGGAAAGAGCAATGAAAGTGCACATACCTAAAATAAAATTAATTATGACCACATGTACAACATTGAAAGTCATGTTGAACCAATTAAATGCGAAGGTTCAAAACATAAATGTAACTAAAATTATATCATGAATTTTCTCACTCAAACAAATAAATATAACACCATCAATTCCATCACTTACAATACTTAATTTCTGATCCTATATTGAATCCAAACAATTAAAGATTGTTGGGCTATGAAATCATGATAACAGATGGATTTACACAAGGAAAAGCTCTTTCCTATTTAGTTCATGCACGCCAAATTCCACTAAAAAGGTAATAAAAAGGGGCCTGACCAATGAAGAGTATATAAAATAAAAAGGGCCTGACCAATGGTATACATAAGAGACAAATCTACATGCATGGGTAATACACTAGCAGAGACCTTATATTCTATTGATACTAGTGTTTAAGCACAATAAAATAGTATGAATAAAATGCTATTGATGATCTTACTTATTCTCTATGAATTGTGAGGCAAAGACACAAATGAAATAAGAAGAAAAGTAGATTGTTATATAGTCAATATCACAGCTAGATTGAAGCATTTGGCAAAGACAACACCAAAATAAGAAGAAAAGTAGATTGTTACAAAGTAGAATCCTTTATAAATGTAGTTTCCTCTATAATTGTAATTATTGAAGCAATATCATAGATATAAGGTCTGTTCCCATTCCTTTTTGTCCCTTTAGATCCGAGACCAGTGATGATAATAGATTTGTTCCCTTCACTCGAATATATAGCTTCAGACATGAGTTCTTTCACCACGTATATCTTAGATGAGATATATATATATATATATATAGCTATAAAAGAAATGCCCAAAACAAAATGACTGCCCAAAATACAAATCATCATTTCTATTCCCTTCCTTGGTTAAACCATCCAAGTGTTAATTAATAATTAGTATAAAAGTCTATTCTTCTTAAAAGCATTTAGATTAGGAAGATGAGCTAGAGAGATTGGTGATCTCTTTTAATTATTTCCACAGACAAGCTAGGGAGTAAACAAGGTAGGCAGTGCCTCCTTTATAAAGTTAATTAATCATTTCTATAAAGCAAAATAAAAAAGAAACTCTTAAGCCATTCTCGATGAGGGAAGGAAAAAAATATTAAAAGCTCATATTTGAATCCAAGTACATGAATCCAATAAAGAACTAAACACATAAACATCTCAAAAACAAAGGGGAAGAAAAGATGCCAATTACACAATAAGAATGGTCACGACTATATACATCTCTAGCCACGATTTAAAAGAAAAAAAAAAAAAAAGAGAACAAGAACTATAAGGAAAAGCAAAGCAATGTGAATATTAAAAGCAGGAGCAATTGCTTCAAAAAAACCAATGAAAAACTGACAAATGCCTTAACCAGAGGAAGGATTACATTCTAGATAGAAGCATGAATAATTTAAACTAAAAAACAGTGAGATCCAAGTAGTATCCATAATTGGGATACAAAATACAAACCTATAAAAAGGGAATACAAATGCAACTTCTAGTAGAGATCTCCCACTCTGAAGTTAATAACAATAAGACCATTGCTATTTGGGCAAATTATAAAACAAAAACACCACAAAGGGGACGACATTATGCCAATTAGATGTGGTAAATTGGAATGGTCACAACTGCATACATCTCCATTCCACGAGTTAAAAGAAAAAGAAAAGAACAAGAACTACAAGGAAAAGCAAAGCAATGTGAATGTTAAAGGCAGAATCTACAATTTCAAAAAAACAAATGAAAAAAAAAAAGACAATTACTTTAACCAGAGGAATGATAACATTCTAGACAGAAGCATGAATTCCTTGTCATCAAGGTGTTGACAGAGTTTAACCATAGATCCCAATTCCCAAACATTCAAACAGTTTTAAAAATAGTATGGAGTAGAGATAAGGCACAACAATTTAGTGAAAATTGGAAAGGCATTAAGCATGATCAAGAGGCAATTTTTGCAAACAACAAGTTCATCTTTCAAGAGGCTCTTAAATGAAATGCAAACAACAATTTACACAAACTTGCACAGGGACAATTTTTTTGTCAAACAATTAAATTCTCCCTAGAACCAAACTGAAGGGCACGAAAGATTGCTTCAACATAAGAGCGGCTCTCAAATGAATATGTGAATATTTACACAAGTTCATCAGCTGATTTTTGCTTTCAAAAACTCAATAAGTAGAAGCAAATAAAGAAGATGAACCAACTGTAACTGGAAAGATCACTAAATCCCACAAGAAGCTACGAGATGTAACATGAAACATGCACAACTTATTTCCAGCGATCATAAATATCAGAGCAAGGATTGAGATGCAAAAATAAGCAAAAAATTGATTCCACAATTCCTCATCCAACTGAATATCAGAACAAGGATTGAGCAAAAACAACAAATCGAAAAAATGCCTAAAATCATCAACGTAATCAAGAGAAATATCCATGTGAAATCGAAAAACCCAATGCACCAAATCCACCAAATTCTCCTCAAAACCAATAGTCCAACGTACCAAATCCACAAAAATGTGAAATTGCAATTGTCTGTCTTTTATTTGCTCAAAGATCGATCTTGTTGGCCATGGGAAAAGATCTCTCATGGCGTCGGGAGGAAGAAAAATGGGAAGAGAGAAACAAAGAAAGAGAGAGAAATGAAAAGAAAAATAGAAGAAAATGAGGGAAGAGAGAAACTACATACAATTTCACATTTTCACTTACAAAAATTGCTGATGGAGACCTGCAATGAAAACGGTGATGATCAGGAATAGAGGGAGGGGCCAACCGTTCAACGCTAGAGAGAAGAGGATGCGGGAGGAGGGGGAAACCGAATGGGTTTGGCACCAATGGAGATGTACAGTAGATCTCCAAAAATGGAGAATCACTGTATAGATCGTAAACCCTAATTGCAAAATGGGGAACTAGATGGGGAGGTGTTTTTGTGAAAAACCCTACTGATTTCCCTAAATTATAGGGATAGAGGAAGGATGCAGACCCAGATGGAGATGCTCTAAACGATGTCTTTTTGGATTATAACTTGAGTTCCTGGCATTCTTCTTCATTTTATTTCCTCTCAGGTTTCACCCCGTCTCCCTCTCTCCTCTTTGATCATGCAGCTCCCTCTACCAACACATCTCTCTCTCATGTTGCAATCACACGCTAGTCTAGTCACTCCATCGGCCTCCATTCGATCTAGCCATCCCATCTCTTTCTCTCATCGCGCCTCCCTCTCAGTGCTCTCTCACTCTCTCATTGTGCCACTCAAAACCTTATGTAGATTGCCAATTCAACCGAAAATCGAAACTGATCTTGTCGGTTTTTTCTCCTTTAATCGGTCGGTTCAGTGAGTTTTATACAAATAAAAAAATCAATTGGTTTGATTTTCATCCCCAATAACTATGAGACTATAATGTGAAAATGATAGACAAGTACATATGAGTATCAAAATATTAAATTTTACTTAAACTAGAATAATTATGGAATCATAATTTAAATCTTTAATCAAGAGAGTTTTTTTTAATGCAAACGAAAGAGTTTAAAAAAGAAAGAGGGTTCCACCCATTTTCTGTTTTGTCTGATACTTAACTTTATACTTTATTTTATTTAATTAGATATTTTATATATTAAACTTAATTATTGAGAGATAGTTTGATCTACAAGTATGTGAGTGAGAGTATTAAGAGAAAATCTAAATAATTAAACCAATCTCAACCTATGAAATTAGATTTTTGAAACAAGTGTCCATTAGGAGGTAATGAGTTTCAATTATAATTCTGCATTTTATATTATTTAATTATTCACATTTTAAATTACGAAATATCCAAACATGAGATCGAGTATTAATTTCGATAGTTAAACAGACTTGTTTCCACTCATAATAATGGCGAATAAGCCTGAACTCAAGTAATATCTTCTATATATAAAAAGTGTGTATGAAACGGAAAATCTTGTTTTAACGGTTTTTCTTGTTTTTCCGTTAAAGTTAACACCGTTTGTTTTAACGGTTTGGCACATAAAATGAAGACATAAATGTTGAGAGAGATAGCATTCAATGTTGTTATATGATTTATTAATTTCAATAATTATAATACTTAATAGTTTATATAATAATAAGTAATTAAAGATTAGTTATTATATTTTTCTCTTTCTCCTTAACATATACACGTGTATTAGGTGCATAAGACGTGAATCCCTAAGTATAATATACGTATATTATACGTTTCATTAACTCAGATTATTGAGTATTCCAAATTTAAAAATCTCATATAATATATAATACAAGTGTGTTTAATTAAAGTGTTTTTTTTTTCCATGGTAGTAAGACGTAACTTCCGCTAAGTCATATTCCATATGTGGGCTTGCTATGATAGGCACGTGACAAAGGCCGTGATCCTTGAGCTAATCAAGAAAGAGTAAATTCGGCCAACAATTTCAAAATATATTTTATGATTTATATATATGCTATATATAGAAAATATTATACCACAAATTTTATAAAAAGATTATGTTTTAACTTTATGTTGTCCCTGATCGACTCAACCAACAACAAAATAAGAATTTTAATATTGTCTCTATTGATTATCTACAGGATGACATAAATTGATGAATTATAATACAAACATCAAACGACACATATTTTGAACTACCGTTTGTGTTAGACTTTTATTAAATTTTTCATATACATCTTTACTAAAATTATAGATGTTATAAACATATATTGGATTATATGATATTTTGAACTAATTTTTTTATTTTCTCCAATATGTCTTAAATTATTAAGTGACATCAATAATTTTTATAAAATATATATTATTTTTTACAAATAATTATTTCATAAAATTAGACAAACGTGCTTTGCACGTTACTCCTACCTAGTGGTAAAAAAAATATGTCTTTATTACATAAAAATTTCATAAAAATAAATGCACAAATATAATAAGATGATTCGATAATAAACCAGTAAGCTAGACTACTAATATGTAGCCCTTTTCATGTATTTACGTCTTATTTTGACCGTTTATATATTTTAATTTTTTTACTTAATAGTTAAAAAAATAAATATTAATATATTGATATATTTTTTTATTTTTTTATATATCTAAAAATACTTAAAAATAAGGAAAAGAAAAAGAAAAAAAATTTCAAAGTGACATTTAGGTTAATTTAGTTGTTAGACTGTATTGATATCAATTTAATTTTATTTAATTTTAAATCGAATCTAACATTTAAATACATAATTTTTAAATTATTAAATTTATTTTAATTTAAAATCTCTTTACACATAAAATTTATAATTTTTTTTAACTTTCTATAAATAATATTAAATGTATCTTAATATTTAAATATATTTAAATTAATTTTAAATAAATTTTACAATACTCATTTCATTATTTTAATTTATTATTTTTTTATAAAGAACGTTCAAATCCAAATACAATTATTTATAAAGAACGTTCAAATCCAAATACAGCCTTAGCCTATGGGGCACGTTTAAGATCACGACTGGATGGCAGACTAGCATTATCATAAAAATAGAGACGCGGATGGGAGACCACGACAGGTCACAGCAAGCGCCATTTATTAATTTGGCCTTACATGGACACGGAAAAACGTTTTTTTCAAGCCCGCCCGTGGAATGCACACATTTATTTTATGGATTGATAGAAAATATGCTTGCAATTTCTTGTCCACCCCAGCATTATCTACATTCAATACACATATATATAACAGCATGCTGCAGCTACCTCCGGACTCCTCAGCCTCCTTGACTACTGATCATAAAACACAAAACACTTTCAATTAACATCCACGTCTATAATGATGATCAGCACCAGCAAGATGAGCGTTACCCCAGGCGTGCAACCATCCTCAGAATCGCCTCTATATTCGTCTCCCCCACCTACATCTCTACCGCTGCGCACAATCCCCGGCAGCCATGGTTGGCCACTGCTAGGCCCCATCTCCGACCGCCTCGATTACTTCTGGTTCCAAGGCCCCGAAACTTTCTTCAGGAAGCGAATTGAGAAGTATAAGAGCACAGTTTTCCGCACCAACGTCCCTCCCTCCTTCCCCTTCTTCACCAACGTTAATCCTAACGTTGTAGCTGTCCTCGACACCAAATCTTTCTCGCACCTCTTCGACATGGATCTTGTGGAGAAGCGGAACATCCTCGTTGGTGATTTCATGCCCAGTGTCAAGTTTACTGGAGATGTTAGGGTTTGCGCTTACCTTGATACTTCTGAGCCACAACACTCCAAGGTATTTTTACCTACTTTTTGACTTTCGTCCCTTCCAGTTTGAACTTTTCATCTCCTTAATTTTGGGAATCCATTAAAAAACTCATATAATTCATTAAATTTTTTTAATAATAAATTTCAAGCATTAAATATGCATTTAAATTTATATACAGCAATATTATTCTTATTTTTATTAATATTTATCCTAAAAACGATCGTACGTGATAAAAGTAAATGAGATAATTGGGTTAAATTTTAAGAACTAAACCTAATTTTAATAGGAGCTAAATTAAAATTAGCTGATTAATTTAGCCTAATTTTTCTAAAATGGTTAAATTATCTTAATTTTAAATTATTATTTATTTATTAATTAATTAAAGAAATGATTATTAACGTATTGATTTTTTTTTATATTTTTAAAATTATTTAAAAATATAAATAAAAATATTAAAAATATTAAAAAATTAAATTTTACATAAGAATCTAAGAATCACCGATACCCTAACAGTACTCTTTTATTAATTACGTTATGGCTTCTCTTGACTTTTCCGTGGGAACATCGAAAAAACAAATTGAATTTTCCAAACATATCTTATATGCTTTTCTTTTCTTGGTTAGCTTTTTTTCTATCATGGAAAATGACATGGGTCCTGACAGCTGGCAATTTGTCTCGACTGTTTTTGTTTTTAATATTTATTTTTAATAATTAAAAAAATATTTTTTAATAATATTGTGAATTTAAATATTTAATAATATTAAAAAATTATAAAAAAATTGAAATACTATCAGAAAACATCATGTGTCGGTAATTATCAGTCATATCGAAGCTCTTCGATCAAGACAGTACGTACTGTCACAAGAAATGAAGATAGGTACCACTGGGACCATAATAATTTTAGGTGGTCCCGGGACTTTCTGGGCTATGAAAAACATTGCTTTTACAGCTATATCTTAACACGTGTAGCATGCAGCCACATCATCCTCATAAAAATAATTTTGTACAGGATAGGAAAATCAAATACAAAATAAATAATAAATAAGTAATAAAATAATAATAATTTTATCATTTTTCTGTAGTATATATACATAGATAGTGATAGACTTATTATTCTATCGTTATCTATTTACTATTTATAAAATATTAAGATTTTTTTATTATTATTTTTATTTTTTAACATCATTAGCTATTAAGAAAAAATTAAAAAAATATATAATTTTATTAATAGTCACTTCCTTAACTATTAAGTAAAATAAAAAATTAAAAAAAAATCAAATGCAAATTAAATAGTAAATAGATAGTAAAATAGTAATAATCCTATCATTTTTCTATATATATGTAAAATATTGACGTGACAGTAATTTATAAGTGAATAAATTATTATTAGAAAAATAGATAAAATCATAGGATTATTAAACAACATTTAGGCCCCAGTAATTTTCAACTTTGTTTTTCATTTTTCAAGCATCTACATATATTTCTCTGTGGTTTTGAAGTACGTAAAATGGTTGGGACATGGGAAAGTTGCACGGGATTTATATGGAAATTAAAGCTTCAAAATTATATTTCAAGCTTTCCTTGTAAATTGTGTGCAGATCGATCCACTCTGTAAGTATATATCATTGTTCTTTTGGCTGATTCATATGTCGTATAAGCCATATCCATGACTTATATAATATGATGGCTCTTGCTCTAATAATCGTTTAGGAAATTAATGAATTTAGCATGACATGTGATTGTAATTTCTCTAATTAAAACTCCCATGTTCACATCTTTAAATTGAGCCACGTGGATACATAAATTTTTTGTGAGTACAGTTAACTTAGCAAATATCAGAATCACCATATGTTATAATTTATATTTTCATCCCACTGTGTTGATGTGATGATTATCCCTAGATCAATTATTTAAGAAGAAAAAAAAAAGATTAAGATTGATGGACAATAGAAATAAACATTAAGATTAGGATTATCTATAGCTGCTGGCATACATAAAATCCTATATATATATATATATATAGACATATATGGAAGATTAGAGATAAGTTAATGAACATTAAGAATTAGGGATGTTCAACTGGGTTTCGGACTGGGTATCTGGGTATACCCGGGCAGGTCAAACTTAAATATTCCATAAAATGAATATATATACTATGAATTATGATTTTGGGTGATTTATTATAAACTAACAATAATAGATAAAAAGCATTTTAAGAAATCAAGAACACTAGGACCAATAAGCGTGTTACAACATACATGACCAAAAATTACATGATGAACACAACCTAGTTGCAAAAATATTCAAGAATGAATCAATCAATTATGTATTTAAAACTTAAACGAATTAATCAAGATTCGTGCTTTCATCATTATAACGTATTTATACATGCAGCAAATCATGATGACTATTAGAAAACATTTCACATGAGCCAAAATGTAAAAGCAGTAACATCACAGAGAAGAATGGGAAAATTCAAAAGTATCATTGGTTCACTACTTTTACATGTCTATTTATATACCTTGTAATGTAAAGGCTAAATATGTAAATACAAGATTAAAGTACAAGATTACAGTATCAAAATAATAGAAAAGGCATGATTTTCTCCTTCAAATCTGGAAACTCTCTCAATCAGTGCAGTCCTAGTCCTTGATTACAGCTGTGCCAGCTTGATCTTGGATGGTAGATTCCTTCTTCATGTATGCCGTGATTGCAGCATATATAGTGGTTAAAACAAAACACATCAGACCCAAAACCTCCCATCTAAGAAACATATAGAATCTAAAGATTTCATGTTGTCGAGAAATCATACATGACAATTTTCTTAGGGCCCCAAGCTTGAATAGGAAACGGTAAGAACTAGAAGAATTGTGAAAAAGTACTACTAATTCACAGTGCAAAAATACCACAGAATAGCGATTATAGTCGGTCACCCATTTTAGCAGTCCTTGTATATATATATAGCTTGGTGATCAGTTAATTTGTAGTTCAATTGATATGTTCTCTCTTTGCAGTAACAAAAGAGATCCACCGGTCATGGGTTTTAACTTCACAGATGCATCCTCTCTTTGTAGAAATAAAAAATAAATAAATAAATAAAAAATAAAAAAAGGCAAAAAAAGTCGTGAATATAATCACTGGCTTAGGGTATGTTTGGAAACAATTTCCATGAATTTCTTATTTAATGTTCTACAAAACTTTCATGTGATCACCCAGTATTATTGAGACATTGATAATTTAATATTTTGACTTCTTGAGAAATCAAAGTAATTTAATATATGAGTTCATTTAACTTAATAATAGTAAGATCAGCCCTAATTGTTATGGTCAATTTGAATAATATTATGTTGAAATGATATTAATATTTTTATAACATTTGAATCACTATGGTCAAATTCATGAATACATCCCAAATGATCATTGTTAATATATATGTTATAGTCTTATTAGGTAAAATATCGAACTTTATCAGTACCGACTACGACCTTGACCATGACCACTACTAATTTCTCCATTCATGCTTACATGCAGCTTAAGAGCTTTGCCATGGACATCCTAAAACAAGGCTCAAAAACCTGGGTCACTGAAGTCTTAGGAAACCTAGAGACGATGTGGGATGGCATCGAGTCGACGATCTCCAAGTCAGGCAGTGCCAGCTACATAATCCCTCTCCAACAGTTCATATTCAAGTTCCTCATGAAATCCCTCGTCGGAGCTGATCCCTCTGTTTCCCAAGAAATTGCTGACAGCGGCTACATCATGCTCGACCGCTGGCTTGCAGTGCAGCTCCTCCCCACTGTAAAGATAGGCATCCTTCAGCCTCTAGAGGAGATCTTCTTGCATTCTTGGGCGTATCCATTCCTCCTTGTTAGCGGGGACTACAAGAAGTTATGTGACTTTGTGAAAAAAGAAGGTATTGTTTATAAATTACTACTACTCCTTAATATTTCACCCAAAAAAAAAAACAAAAAACAAAAACAAAACACCTTGTAATTTGCATTAAATAGAGAAAATTCTATTCCGACATGGAATGGCATAATAATCAATTCATTCTTGACTTATTTATTTGTGTCTTCATATAGGTAAGGAAGTACTGAGAAGAGGGGAGACCGAGTTTGGACTGAGTGCGGAAGATAGCCTTCACAATTTGCTATTCATTCTGGGCTTCAATGCCTTTGGTGGGTTCTCAGTTTATCTACCGGGTTTAATGAGTAGAATAGTGAGTGACAAGACTGGCTTACAAGAAAAGATAGGAACAGAGGTGAAAGAAAAAGCTGGGTCGACTCTGAGTTTTGACTCGGTAAAAGAGATGCCACTCGTTATGTCACTCGTGTATGAGACCCTACGACTTAGCCCGCCCGTGCCGACTCAATACGGCCGAGCCAGAAAAGATTTCATACTGAGTTCGCACGACTCGGTATACAACATAAAAAAGGGTGAGCTACTCTGTGGGTATCAGCCATTGGTGATGCGAGATCCAAAGATTTTCGATGATCCAGAGAGTTTTAAACCAGACCGGTTTATGAATGAAAAAGGATCTGAGTTATTGAATTACTTATATTGGTCAAATGGGCCACAAACCGGGTCACCGAGCACTTCGAATAAACAGTGTGCAGCGAAGGACTATGTGGTCCTCACTACAGCTCTGTTTGTTGCTTACATATTTAGTAGGTATGATTCGATTGTTGGAGACTCAAGCTCAATCACAGCCGTTGAAAAGGCACAGTGAGGTTATGATTGATTTTGATAAGCTGTTTGTGGGCATTTAAGTCTTGTCCTTATACTCAGAAGAAGCAAGCGTCTAAGTAAATCTATATATTGATATGGTTTTATATGATACGTTAGATTTATTTTACAATAAAGTAGTTTTATAATCTGACGTACTATATCAAACTATGTCAGTTTGTAAACTTATTTTTGTTAAATCTCTTTGTATTTAAAATATTGCTCTTTGCTTTACACCAAGTTTAGGAGGTGTCCACAACCTTGAATGAATAATATGCTTGGTTAGTGACTTTAGAATACCTCAATACAATTCACAAACTTTTCACTATACTTTTTACAAACCATTCACTACTTTTTATCTAATATTCACATATCATTTGAGATTACTTAAACATCTAAATGTAGGTTAAGAGTGTTTATTGGAAAGTTGCCATCAATTTTAACTACTTTTTATCTAATATTCACATATCATTTGAGATTTCTTAAACATCTAAATGTAGGTTAAGAGTGTTTATTGGAAAGTTGCCATCAATTTTAACTAGCAGCAAATGTTCGGTCAAGATTTCCTATTTAAGTATTAGGTCATAAGAAATTAAGGTAAAAAGGAAGTGAATATTTTAAAGATGGATTAACAATAAATAATTCATAAATAATTATTAGATATTTTTGAAGTACAGACACGTGCTACTCACACCTATCATTGGATGGCATATCAATTAAAATAGATATTTATAAAAATAATTTTAATTACATGACATATTATGATAGGATGAGATAGGATGAGACGATCATATAATCAATACTCTAGAAGTACTTAATAATAAAGCATTCGGATGTAGCTAACAGTATAACCCTTGTTGAAGTTCCAATTTCCATATTTGATATTTGTACAACAAGAAGGCATCGATCTGATCAGCATGCCAATAATTCAACCATGCATAATATTGCTGGATTTTAAGCTGCATGCAGTGACAGTGTGCATATTCGATAAAGAAAGGGAAAAACATTTCACACCTATTTTGACATTTAATCACAAATTCTTGATTTCACACCTATTTTGACATTTAATCACAAATTCTTGGTTTACTTTGAAATAAGAATGAACAATATAGTAGTCTAATCTGTTAGTCTTACAAATGAAACATCTAACTAAACTTGGGGAGAGAGAGAGAGAGAGAAATCTGTGCATGTTTGTGCTATTGGCAAATTGCAGAAGCCTCATGACAAGTTTCTATATTTGACTACAAATAATAAAAAATAGTTTAGATAGCTTGAGGTGATGAACAGAATCATGATAAAAATGTGACGCTAGTGAAAATTTATCACAACCAGCAGAGATTCACCTTCTAGAACAATAGCCTTAGATTGTTCCTTATGTGGCGAATATCGAGTTTCTATGAAGTCTGGACAGTTCCCTGATTTTGAGTATGAGAGTTGGCAATCCCTTCTTTCCATCCTCTCTGACGTGCTCTCAGCTCCCACATGGCTGTCAGTTTCTTTTGAGCCACTAATGTTGCTTCAGCTTTCTCTCTTGCTTCCTCACATGTTTCCATACCTGAACTGCACTTATCCGCTTCCTTTTGATACTGGGATGTAATCTTCTTTGCCTCAAGGAGAGCCATGTCAGCACGCTGCTGATTTTCCAAAGCCTCAGCTTCCCGAAGCTTCAGTTCCTCTGTCAACAGCTCCGCAAAATTTTTTTCAGTGTCTTCACTCACTTCTGGGTCATGCTTTGCACAATCTGCATTATATATTCCAGATCCAAAAAAGAAAAAAATAGTATTACCAAAAGAACTGAGATTCGATACCATCAAATCCTCATTATCATCCTCTAATTGCTAACTGATTTCCGACAACCAATCTCAAGTTGATTGAAAGCATGAGAATAAGAACATACAGGGTATTTGATGCCAATTATCAGACACGTCACATCCCATGTAAACGTTAGGTGATATGTTTTCCAGAATGCCGAATGGGATGCCAGTTTAAGGCCAAGTAAGAAAATTCGTGCAGGAATATCAATGGCTTTTAAGTATTTTCACATTTGCATTATGTTGTCTACCCGATACGTCTCTCCAATACAAAAAGAATGTGGAAATCCCTTGGTTCCAAAATAAAAGTAGAATTAAGGGAAAAAAATTTTTAAACCTCCAAATTTCCACTTTGTGCTTTCTTGCCATTTTAATTTGCACCTCAGACTATCACTATTTGGGAATTTGCACTCTTGGTTAAGATTAATGAATATCGTGATCAAGGGTGCAAATTGCCAAAATGTGGCAGTTTGGATTGCAACTTGATATTTTTAGTAGTTTGAGGTCCAAATCGAAAAGAAGGTGGGTAGATTGGGCGTGCCAAATGCACTTTCACCTTAGAGTTATAACCACAAAAGACTATAAGAGGACAATACCAAAAATCATACACATGAAAACTACAAAAACAATATGGAAAACAAAAGGTGGGACATTACTGGAAATTATAGTTCATTGAATGGAAATATTCTCCTATGCTACACTTCCACAATCTTCTATAAGTGACTAGACCCAATTATCTCCAAAAAAAAGAAAAAAAAAAAGAAAAAAGAAAAAGAAAAAAGAAGAAGATAGAAGAACAGAAAGTATTCAAACGAAACGTCTTAAAAAAAATAAAGTAAAGATTTATTTTCTGTGTCCCCTGATACTAATCTGAATTAACTTTAAAGTGTAGAAGTGAATATTAGAGAGGATTGTCTGCTTTCAGTAAGTACTTAGGGAATATTTGTTTATCTCAGTTTTCAAAACAGAGCATTATTGCACATGCATGCCAGTGATATCATGAAAAAGCCTTATTAGAACAGATACTTAACAAATACCCCTTCTACATTTGACGGTGTAAATTTGAAATGGCATATTAAAAGAACAGAAACTAAACTAAACTAAACCAAACCAGGTAAGAATGTACACGCCAGCTGCCAGAATAGTGATCCATCATAAACAAGAAACTGCATGCTGTGTAACTGGAAGGAGAGATAAAACGTTCTCCATTTCTACCATGCAAATGCTTATGGGAATACTATTAAAAATAAAATTTGCATTCTGGATTCATGAAACATAAACTGAGATAGTTAATTCATGAAACAGAAACTAACCTGCAAAAGAACCATTGTTCAATCCTGCAATAAGTACATACAAAGAACCCAAATTAAGTGCATGCTTCATTATCAGAATTATCAGAAGGTAGGAGCAGAATATCAAACATCATTTAATCCACGAAGAAAGTAACTGACAATATGAAGACAGACTAGGTGAATGGGAATTAGAATCTGGGTGTGTCTATTGTTCACAACAGGCCCACAGACAACAATTCTTTTTAATTTATTTTTTATTTTTTATTTCAAATCAAGGAATACACAGTCTGATTGTGGGGGTGCAAAATCCCTTCATATCCAGGGATCTAAAACCAGTCAAATTGAAGCCTAGTTCTTCATATATATAGAATATTTGGCTTTTGCAAGATTTGAAATGTAGGAAGGAAAATGCTACACGCCTTACAAATTGCATGCATACAGTGGTGTTATTGGACATTGACTGCAAGGAGAATGGATTAGGATTGAGGATTTTTCAAAGCATAGTCGGAACGTTTTAGATTGGAATCCTCAATATGAGGATATCGAGGGAAAATCAAAATATTCTAGCATAAGCAAGGATATCAATGCGTATCAGAATTCTCTCTGTTTTTACTGGCTTTTTTGGGTCAGTGTTTTCGAAGTATCTGTATTAAAAGGGGTTAAAATCGCATTTATCAATATGCAAAAACTAAAAAGATTTGATACGCAAAAAGAGAACTCATTGAAAAGTTCAAATCCAGGGCTTATGACACCCAGCAAATGCAGAAACTTCAATGTTCATATCAGAGAAGTCAAATACGATTTATCAACACAATTTAAGATAGATCTGGAACGAATTGGACACAACGGAAGACTTGAGTCACAAAATGAAAAGTCTAGGAAAGCAACATCAAAGCCTTAGCAACTAAAGAGAGACGACTCAGTGCTACACAACTCAAAATTAAACAAACCCGGATAAGCAAACATTAAGAAACTACGAGATTTCTAAAGAAATTAATAAATATCTACATCTCAAACTATAGTTCCCGTAAATCTACACATTGCCAATTATTCATCAAGAATTTTAGAGGGAGAGTGAGGGAGAATCATTGAATTAAACGGTGTAAGCAATCGTATTATCCCTTCAATGCATGCGATCTACACGAACCTTGTTTTTGGGTTTTTTCCCTTGGGCAGATCGAACAAGAAAAACAAAGAGATCTAAGGAAGGAAAGAGAGATTTTGGAAGGTAGAGATTAAAAACAAAAAGCGTACCTTCGGGGATGGAGAGGAGAGGCTGAGATGAACAGTCGCACTGGCAAGGAGGGCAGGAATTTGAGGAGTGGCTGACGGCGGCTAATCCCTCCATGGAATGCCAGTAGAGGGGTGGCCCG
Source organism: Carya illinoinensis (assembly GCF_018687715.1). Lineage (NCBI taxonomy): Eukaryota > Viridiplantae > Streptophyta > Magnoliopsida > Fagales > Juglandaceae > Carya > Carya illinoinensis. The sequence continues at coordinate 14,915,959 of NC_056755.1, forward strand.
AGAATGTATCCCGCTATGCACAGCCCCATGACCGCCAACCCCACCTTCAACACCGTTGGATTATTCATTCCCATATTCGTAGACACAGAGAGAGAGAGAGAGAGAGAGAGAGAGAGAGAGATAGAGAGAGAGGCAGTTGTCGGCAGCAGCGTAACTCAGCTAGTCTACGTCTTCGTGGTCTTCGTCTTCATCTTCTCCTTCGCACTTAACTATCAAGACTATTTACTTTTTAAATAAAATAATAAGATTAATGCTTCGAATAAAAGAATTATACTAAAATAATCTTTTAAAATAACGTAATTTTATTGATATATTAAATTTATTTTATAATTTTATGTTAGTTTTAATATTGGTTTTTGCGACTTCGAGCGGCTTTATTTACTGTATTATGTTAAGGTTGGGGGGAAGGGTAGTGATAGGATTACACTCTATTACTATCAATCTATTATTCATGTATTTCAAATTTTTTTATTTTTATTTTATTTTATTTTAAGTATTTTTTTAATATTCTTAATCATTAAAAAAAATTAAAAAAAAAACTTACTAATACTCACTTTCTTAATTATTAAGTAAAATAAAAAATTAAAAAAATTAAATACAAAAAGAGTAATAAATGAGTTGTAATGGAGTAGTAGCTAGGCCTGCAACCCGGCCAACCTGGGCTGTGTTTGGACCCGACCCGACCCGGTCCGATTCTCAAAAGAACAAAACACAACTCGATCCGACTTCACTTAGAATACTGAAATAGGCACAGAACTCGCCGGATCTCCACCACGAACTTGGTGTAGCAGGAAACATACAACATAGTGGAGAAGCCGGCTGAACAATAAGACGACGACAACCTGCGTTTTCCTTGGTCTCGTACCCTGTAAGAACGAAGACACCGCCGCCAATGACACACCGATGAGGATTGCCAGATCTCCTCCGCGAACTTGGTGTAGCAGAAAACATACAACAAGTGGAGACGCCGGCCGAACAATAAGACGACGACAACCCACGTTTTCCTTGGCCTCGTATCCCGTAAGAATGAAGACACCGCCGCCAATGACACACCGATGAGGAACCATGAATCGAGTCCACCAACCACGTTTTCCATCGAGTCCATGAATCAAGTCAAGACCCGATCCCTCAACCTCAACAGAGTCTCCATGAGTGCCCTCCCATATTTTCCCCAGCTCTGAAACCATCTCTTGGGGAGAAACTCGTCGATCTCTTGGGGAGAACTCGTCCCACCACGTGAAGGTCTTCTTCATCTCATGCTGGCTCTGAGCCTTCCGTCAAGTCCATGAATCGAGTAAAGATCTGATTCCTCAACCTCAACAAAGTCTCCATGAGCGCCCTCCCATAGTTTCCCCGGCTAGAAACGATCTCTTGAGGAGAACCTGTTGGCACGAACACCCCCCTTCCTAAAAATTTGAGATCTACAAAGAAAATAAAAGAAGATGAAGACGGGTTGAGTGAGTTGTACGGTCGAATCCGACCATTAGCCAAAACCGTTCTTCTCGGATCGAGTCGGGTTAGTGTTCACGGACGGGCTGGGTTGCTTGGTTTCCTGCACAGGCCTAGTAGTAGCTATATCATTTTTTGGAAAGGGAAATGCGCTCGTTTATGGACTATACAATTTTCAATTCTCCTGTTTTATTTATTTATATATATATAAATAGGTCTTCTCTTTTTTGTTCCCACTATTCCAAGAAAATTAATTAATATAAAGAGACTTTGTATACAGGAAAAAAAAATCATTGTTTTCTTAATTAGAAATAATAATTCTAGAAATTCGACAAATTTTTTTCTAAACAAAGAGTCTTTGTTAGACTATAAATTATTTTGTTTAAGCAAAAGATCATATATGAGTAGTGACAATTAAATTTTTATTTAATAATTAAGAAAGTGATTTTGAGTGTGTTGATGTATTTTTTTTTTTTTATGTTTTAAATATGTTTAAATATGTTTAAAAAATATAAAAAAAATTAAAAAGTGAATTTGAACTATGTAGCACGCCCAACAGTAACAGCTGGGCGGCACACTAGCGAGACTATGTACATAATCCTTAGGACCTTTAACGTAAGAAATATTAAAAACTAATGTCAACTTCATATTTGGCTCTTCAAACCTAATCAAAGTTTATGAAAGAAATACCATCATGTTTCTAAGAAACAAAACGTAGTATAGATAAATAATGCCTTACATTTTTCCAGATTTAGAAGAATGCCTTCTATTATTTCAATAGTTTCATACTAAAGCTTAAATTAGAGACATTATCTGATTTATCTCATATGAAGATCAATTCAAACACATCTTGTACATGATGTGTCATAATTGATCTGACCCAGAGAAAATCATGAGAAAACAGTAATAGAATTAGATGACCCAAGTCTCAACCCATTGCAGTCCTTCTACACCAAAATAGGAAAAGAAACGCCAAAGTGGCTGACTTGTATATGGTGGCTTTGGGAATCCCATGCTTTCCCTTTCGAAACAGCCCCTTAAAAAATGGCCAAAAGCATAACACCAACCAACTGCTGCAGAAAGCCTCCCCTAGCCCCGATCCACGCTCATCATGAGCTGGTGGATACTGCAACTTTAACAAGCTCACGACCAACGTAGTCAAGTGAACAAGCAAAATGGTTGTCCCCGACACAAAAATGGGTGACTCACTGAACGTAAAACTACCAGCATCATGATCATCACCACCACCACTATCACTGGGTTGGTCTTTTGGTGTAACTTCAAAAACTGTCTCAGATAATCCAAAGATTTTGAGCATAACACTAAAAAATCCAAACAACCGTGCTGTCATTGTGCTTACTCTTGTCATTCTCTGGTTATTCCACCATGCTCGAACCGATAGGCCAGCTCTCAGATATTCATGTAACGTGTTTATGTTGTTTGTGAGAAAGAGAGCAATTGGTACACATAGGGCTGGCTCCTGGACCTATATATAATGTACAAACATTAATTTTGAGCTTTTAAGAGGGAAAATTGTTTAGGGTTCTGGCTTAAATCTTACCTTGGGCAAAAAGTGGGAGTCGACAATAATACAATAGGCTGGAAGAAAAACATAGCATAGCTCAAAGACCGGGTGTAGGCCTGAACTGAGGATCAACAGATAGACTAAGCTTTGCCTCCATTGGAGCTTTGCAAAGAGGGAGGTAAATATGGGACAACCTCTGCTGAATAGAATTTCAAGCAAGCCGGTAGCCCACCTCTTTTGTTGGGTCATTGTGGCAGGGCCACCTGAGGGGGCACACCCAAGGAAGGCAGGTGGGTCTGGGGTACAATAGCAGGACCTCCAACCCCTTTTATGAATCAGTAGCCCTATTTGGACGTCCTCTGTTGCTGATCCATACAACCAACCCATCTGAAATGGGACAACCAAAAACATGGAAGTGCAAAAAAATAAGTAGAAAAACCATATATGCAAACTCATTTATTGAAATGAGCTTTAAATTTTGGACCCTTTTATGGTTTGCTAACTGACCTTTGTACCCCAACTAGTGCCATTCTCGTACCCACATCCAGATACTTGGTAGGCTGCCTCAATACAGCTTTGAAGACTGTTTGGTGGACGTGTTTTCCCTTTCAAAGCATCAGCAACCGATTTGATCAACTCCTTTGAATTCCCAAATTTCGAACATATATCCTCAGCCAAATTTGCTGTGAAAATGAGGAATGAAAACTAATTTTTCACACAAAAAGGGAAAACCTCATTAAATTATAAGGAGTACTTAAAGTTCCAGCCGAATTGACATTTCGAGAATGCATTTTTTAATTATTTTTTGAGTTCAGAAACATTGAAGTTTCTTCACTTACCATTAGTTGAGCCTAAATCATCTACCGACAGACCATAGATAATCTTTCTTCTGTGAAAACAACCTGTTCCTGTATACATTGGTCCTTGAATTCCTGCTGCTCCACGTCCTAAATGCTATGTACATAAGCAACATACAATCATTTTTCTTGTAAAACAACACGAAAATCTGTATATGGACGAGATCATCATATATTATAAGACTGAGCACAAAAAAGAAAAAGATATTTAAATTTGACCCACTTGGAGTGCAACCACCATTTGATTGCCATAAGGATCATCTTTTAATCCATCATAGAATTCTTGCGGGAATTGAGCAAATGCGATTTTTGATTCACTCTTGGAATCCAAGAACATGCACATTGCATGAAGAACAGCTTTTGGATTGTTCACAAACATGTCGCAGTCTACGTTGAGCATGTAGGGAGCATTCGTCATCAATCCAGACACTCTTGTCTATATAAATATTTGATAGAAGCAATGAATAATTAATATCTGTAGAGAATGAATCAATTCCATATGGTTTATCAACTCCTTTTAATAACTAAATAAATTAATTAATCTTACTAGAACGTTCATGGCTCCCGCTTTATAATGATTTGGATGATTATGCCGCTTCTCCCTATATATATAGACCAAATGAGGCAACCCATCTGGGAGACCTTCCTTGTTCTCCCACATAACCTGCAATTAAGATTCTTAAAATACATTTTTTTGGGAGATATGACTATTTTGATATATTTATAATAATTGCAGACAACATTACTTCCTAAAAAATCATAACATGAAAAAGAAGAAGAGAAAAGTACATAGAGCTCCTCAAATTACCAACCCAATTTGGTTGTCATGACTCATGATCTCCTTCGAAGTTTCACATAATTATATATTCTTTATGAAAAAAAAAAGAAAAATTCAAGCACATTTTCCTAAAAAAAGAAATTTAAAAAACTATTAGAACACTAAAAACTGAAAAAATATAAAAAGTATGCAAAGTGAAAACATAAACAATGGAAAATATCTTTAAAAACTGTACAAAAATTCAAAAATTAAAAAAAAGAAATGATCATTTTTTTTTTCAAAACTTAAATATCCGGACCGAGTTACACATCTGAAAAAACGGATCCAGATGTAGCTGGGTACGGACCCCTAGCTGGGTCAACAGTCTTGGTGATTTTACACAAGTCATAATGTTGAGTCATGTACTTGAATGGAGATTGGGTTCTCCATAAAATTTTCTATAATTTAACTAAAAATCATATTTTCTAAAATTTTTCCTTAAATTTTACTCATCTTTCAAAAACCTCATACATCACATTCTCTATTCTTTCTCTATTCTATTAAAATAATATTTCTTTATTATTTATTTATTACTTTTTTCTCTCATCTCCATTTATAAACTTAACTACAAACAATTATAAACTTAAAATAATGGTTTGGAGGCAAACAGTAAATCCCCATATTTGAAGATTCTTTATAGCAGCCCCATCCATTCACCCCAAAATGGGGAATGGGATGGGGGAGCGGTTTGGGATGAAATTCTCAAATATTTTCTCAAAAGTTGGAGAATTTGTGATTTTACGGTATAGGATGAGAATGCTCTTAATAATAGCTAGTATATTTACGGGGTTTTTTTTCTTTAAGTTAATCCGAAATTACACACATATAGATATGTCCCAGCGAAATGAAAAAGTGAGTTTACCTTGATAACGGTTGGATGGTTATTGCGATCGACATTCGAGAAATCTGCAAAATCACGAGGTGGCACAGATTTTTGGACTGCCACCTCAATTTTGTGGCAAAGCTGCTCATACTCATCCTACACGAGATGAAGACAGAAAGGCTCTATCTTTAAGATATATCAATTTTGAGATGAATTCTAACTCTGGCAGGCAATGAATTATTACTATTACCTTCATCCTTTTCCATTCATGTTGGAACCCCTTTGTCCTATCACTGAACGTTATAATGGGATCATTGGAAAGGTATCTAAAAGGAGCTCTAACTTGAATATCATACTTCCTACAAAATGGTACCCAAAGTTGGGCAAACTTTGAGGCCTCGACAAGGGAATAGTAGGTAAGAGGAGAACAGCCATCATCCGATACATAGCAAGCAAGCTTCTGAGCTGGGTAATCTACTGCCAACAAAGAGAGCACTGTGTTTACAAGGATGATAGGAGGTTCTAGCACAGGGTCTGCAGTCGTCACAAACATGTCCACTGAGGGAAGCTCATGTACCCTATATATGTTCTCAATAAAATGAAGAAGAAAATCATTAGAATATTAAGTTAGAAAATTAATGGACCTTTTATTATTAATCCCTCACTCTTTTATATTATTCCAACAATTCATGTAGCAAAGAAATCATAGCAGAATTACCCTTGCAAGAGACGGTCCGGGTACGTTTTGAATATCACTGGACTCCAATTGAGGTTGAGGACTAGAACCCAAGTGAGGGTCAACCATGACTCGCATAGGAAGGCAAGGAGCCAAGTGAGTCCTCCATGGTTTTTGAGGTGGAGAAAACGATAAGTAAGGAGAGAAAGGAGTAGGAATAAGATTATGATATTCAAGGTTCTTTGCAGAGTATTTCTAAGAGGGATTCTATCATGTAAAGGAAGACAGATTGGGCTCGCCATGGACCAGTAGATAGCCCGCTGCCTGTATTCAAGGTGTTCAAACCTCCATGACTGTTCACTAATTTATAGAGAACTATCAGGTGACTTTGTAGGTTGCCTTGATCATGACCATGATTTGTTGCGTATGTGGCTGTGAGGTGGGCATTAAATATTGTTTTGACTGAATAAGGAAGTTTTTTGAAGTGCCGATTGATCTTTTACCATTATTAGGCTTCAGTACTGTGAGCTTTAATATTATCATTTGTAATAAATATAGCATTAAGTTTGTTTGCTGGCACAAACATAAAATCTGACCGATTCATTTGTACTGTGCCATTTGATTTGTTTGCTGGCGTAAAGGATAATACTCTAAGGCTTGAAGCAATGTTAATCACGTTTGCTCTTCTAGATCAGTCAATAATCAAGGATAAAGATCAGTTGGAGAAGGATAAATCCAAACTAGAGTCAATAATCAAGTAGTAGTCAAGTAGGGTTGAACAAAAATCCGAAAATCCGACTCAACTCTGACTTCGACAAATCGGAGTTGGATTTGGAGTTTTTTTTTTTTTTTTTTTTTTTTTTTTCATTTTTCAAACAGAGTTAGAGGTGTCGCCAACCAACTCTGACATCGATTCGACTTCAACTTCATGCTCTGACTCTGATTTTGCCCTCTGACATCGAGGTGCCAAACCTTCTTGTCGATGTGAGCTCTTGGGGAAGATCAGCCTGTTATCCCTAAAATAACTTTTATCTGTTGAGCAACGGCCCATCCACTATGCACCGTCAGATCACCTAGGCCGACTTTCTTCCCTGCTCGACGGGTGGGTTTTGCAGTCAAGCTCCCTCTGCCTTTTTACTTGAGGACCAATCTCCGTCTGGCCTTCTACAATAGCCATAGTTCATCAACCGCGCTAATAAAACAATCTCATAAAACACATTACTAACTCCTCTTGACTTACCCTGAAACATTCTAGCGTTCCTCTCACGCCATATTCCATAAATTGTTGCTGCAAACATCTTTTTCTTGATTGGATTCGATCCCACCTATGCATGCAATTTCTTCTTCCCACGATTGAGAAGGAATGAGGACACCACTACGAACTAAAGTACTCAAACGATTATGATACAAATGAACCTAAACACTGAGGTTGTTCAAATGTGCACATGTCAACTAAACGGTATTCCCGTAGCAATTGGTGCTGACCGGATTTATCACCACTTTAGCTACTTCAGCGGCTTGGCTGGCTACTCAAGATTCCTAATTATTCCTTTTTCTGATGTTAGCAAGAGCCCCCTGACCCCTTTCTTTGTCTTTAATCCCCCCTGAACAAAATAAGTAAGGCCTCATTCTTTCTAATGAAAAAAAAAAAGAAAATAGGGAGTGATTGAGTTGAAATATTACATATTTCATACATTTAGAACCAAAATATTTTAATCATTTCATGACATTATTATTAGTTTTAGATAGAAAAATAGTTATTAGGCATGAAACCGAGTTGTGATTTAAATTGATTGATATCATAGTTTATGCTTAAATTTTATAACCTATGATTTAATTGGACAATAATTCTTTCTTCACATGCACAACATATTTTTAATATTTTAGTCTTGATTTTTTTCCTTTTATTTTTTATTTTTTTTAGGCCTTATTTCTTGGGCAGCAGTTCTTTCGTTGTGTTGAACCCAATGTTTCAAGTTTCGTATAATTATATATCTACACATTGATTTCGATGATAAAAAATGAATTCAAAGAATAAAGGAGTCTCAAACTCAAGTTGTCTATATAATGGAGTCAAGCACATCAAAAAATCAAACATGAGCAAGAAGGGAATAAATTCACATTAAATCTCATAGAGTAATGTTGTAAATTTCTTAAAAACTCAAAATTAGGATTAAGGTTCAAAATTAATATTTTATCATAAAACATTAAAATACATTTTCCACATGTGCATGAATATTTTAAAAATTTTGAAAGATGATTGATTGTCATCATTCACATGTGCATGCTTTATTTGAATATTTTCAAAAGTGATTGGTGCTCTTTTTGACTTATGCAAAAGGTAAATAATTTTGTTTGAAAAATTTGAAAAGTAAAGTGTACTCTTCTTGTCATATGCGAAAAGTAAAAAGATTAAGTTTGAAATTTTTTAAAAATGAATGATGTTGTCTTTGACATGTGAATTTTTTTAAATTTGAATATGAAGTCTCATATACTTATAAATAGATTATTTGAGAGTTTCAAATTTACAACACTAGCTAAGAGCATACAACATTCATTCAAAATTTTCATTCTCTATTCTCTTAGCATTGAGCCTTAATTATTGTTCATTTTGAGAAAAATATAGTTTGCACTGTATTGTTCTTATTTCACTAATTGATGAATGTTTTCTGATAACCTACCCACTATCAGCTCTTGTATCAGTAAAATGGTGTGTATAATCCTTGTGCGTATAGAAAGTGTTCTACACAGGGAATAGTTTAATCATCATGTGTAAGGTGATTGCAAGTGTAGAGGGTGTTCTACACGGATCATTTATAGCGGTATTGTTCAAATATGTAATAGATTTCTATCTCCACTTGAAGGAGGTTGAATAGTGAATTTAGAGATTCTCAAGGGGTAGCTTGAGGCGAGGACGTAGGCAGTGGGGCCGAACCTCGTTAACATACTAAATTTGCTTCTCTCTTATCCTTACTCTTTATATTTATTGCCGTTTCGTATTTTATTTATATTTTATATTGTATATTTGATTTATAATTATTAATTTTTTAAATATAACCCAATTCATCCCCTCTTATATTAGAGCACTAGTAGTGAGCTCAACAAACTTTAGCTAAAATTTAGCTAGAAAATTCATTTTTACAAATTTTAACTAGCCACTTTTTACAACACCAAATAATAGACTGAACAAATCTTTAACTATTCTATTAAAATATTGATTTTGAACTTTTTATATATTTTAATTCTAGTTGTAATTTGAATATGATTATATTAAATATTATGGTTTCATTAAAGTTTATTGTTGTATTAAAATTTATGGTTATATTATTGTTGTATTAAAGTTTATTGTTATATTAAAATTTATGGTTGTATTGTTGATGTGTTAAAATTTATGGTTATATTATTGTTGTATTAACGTTGATGTTTATATATTTTCAATGGTCATATTTTTTCAATGATCATATTATATGAGTTGGATATATATTTTTTAGTCTTATTTTTTCTAACGGCTATATTTTTAACCGTTATATTTTTCCAACGGATATTTTTTTTTAAAGGCTATATTTTTTAACGGCTATATTTTTACCAACGGTTATATTTTTTAACAGCTATAATTCTCTAATGGTTATATACTTTCACTATAAAACATAATATTTCCTTAACAATTTCATTCACTTCAACTCAAGTATCTATTTAAAACCTTTTCTTCTCATTTTCTTTCAATGGATCGTTCGTTTTTTTACAAAATGACATTTATTGATTTAGATTCTGACGAAGAATTTGAGATAGCAAGGCAACTTGCTTTGGAAGAATAAGGATCAAGCTCACGCGCTTCTTCTAAAAATGCACGTAGATTCATAAAGCTCGATTGATTGCAAGTCCACCAAAATCTATTTCGCGACTATTTTGCTGATCTTCCAATCTATCCTCACAAATATTTTCGAATGAGGTTTCGGATGAGTTGTTCTCTATTTCTTCGTATCCAAGCTGCAGTAGAAACTCATGAACCTTATTTTGTTCAAAGACGAGATAATTCTGGAAGGCTTGGTATTTCTTCTCTTCAAAAAATAACAGCTGCTCTAAGGATACTTGCATATGGTGTCACGACTGATTTTATGGATGAATATTTGAAGATTTGAGAGATTACTGCATTAAGAAGCCTAAAGATGTTTGTCAAAGCTGTTGTTTCAATTTTTTCTGAAGAGTACTTAAGAAAACCCAACAATGATGACATTGTTAGATTACTCGCAGTTAGTGAGAAACGTGGATTTCCAGGTATGTTAGGGAGCATCGATTGTATGCACTAGAAGTGGAAGAACTGCCCAACTGCTTGGCATGATATGTATTCTGGTCATATCCATGAACCAACAATGATTTTAGAAGCAGTGGCTTCTTACGATCTATGGATTTGGCATGCTTTTTTTGGGTTACCGGGGTCTTATAATGATATAAATGTGCTTGATAGATCATTTATATTTTCTGACCTTGCTCAAGGGCGTACTCCGATTGTTAATTACACTATTAATGGTCAGAACTATGCAATGGAGTACTATCTTGCTGATGACATTTATCCGAAATGGGCAACATTTGTTAAAACTATCTTAGTTCCACGAGAAAACAAGAAAAAATATTTTGCTGTAACCCAAGAGTCCGCAAGGAAGGATGTGGAGCGTGTTTTTGGTGTGTTTCAAGTACGATTTGTTATAATTCGGAGACGTGCACGACTTTTCCACATTGAAATACTCAATGAAATTATGATGGTATGCATAATTTTACATAATATGATTATTGAAGATGAATGGACTGACAATGTAGAAAAAGAGTTCGAATATGAATAGTTGCCAGAAACTACACATGATCCAGTGTCAACTGGCCCTACACCTGAATTCAGCGAGTTCATTCAACGTCATCATGCTCTTAGGGATATAAGAATCTGTTCTCAACTCCAAACAGATCTCTTTGAGCACTTATGGCAACAATATAGTGCCGCATAAGACATGGTTGTATTAAGTTTATGGTTGTGTGCTTTTGTGGTTGTATTAAGTTTATGGTTGTGTGCTTTTGTGGTTGTATTAAATTTATGATTGTATTAAGTTTATGGTTGTATTAAATTTCTTGTTATATTAAGTTTATGGTTGTATTAAATTACTCCATAATGGTCAATCTGAAGTGATTAATCTAACAAACATAAATATAACATTATTCCATAATGATCAATCTGAAGTGATTAATCTAACAAACATAAATATAATACTACTCCATAATGGTCAATCTAAAGTGATTAATCTAACAAACAACAAATATAACATGAATCCATAAAATTGCACTACAGCTATTTTTTCCCAGCATGACTTGCAAGTATTTCCATTTGTTATTGAAGATAATATTGTTGTAGCATTGGAGGCATGGCACTTGTATTTAATGTCATATTTCTTTCATCTTCTTTCTTTTCTTGAAGACATGTTTTCACTTGTTGAAGTAGCACATTCTCTTTCTAAATACGCACTTCGTTTTGCCTAAGACTCAATTCCTCTTGCCTAAGACATAACATTTTATTGTCATGATCACGTTCTTATTGCATAAGCACAAGTTTACTCTTTCTAATTTCTGCCATCTCATTTAGTACTACAAGAGAGTCGGAGTTTGTCATTTCTTTTCTCTTTCGTTTCTCTTTTTCTACTTTACGACCTATTGGTTGTTCCAAATTTGAAGATGCAACATGAAAATCCTCATCTTCGCCTAGATTTATTGAATTTGGTGTCGAATCATTCGAACTTGGTTTCTTCTTCGGCTTCACTACGTCCATATGTTCCACCCACTTTGGATGGAATCTTAACATCCGCCAACAATGATCAAAGTTAAAAGACTTATTCTCTAACTCCAGGAACATAACCTTTGCCTTGCCAATCTACATACATAAAGCACCATGGTTCTAAATAAGTAAGATGTTAAAAAAAAATAGCATGTTAAAAAATAAGCTTAAAAGGTGCAAAACATACATTGTCTTGCTCATTAAACCCACTTGGATGCATTCCTTCGACTTGGGCCAAGTAACCACAAAACTTATTTATACCATGTTGAATTGTCGATCACCAATTCATTAGAGATGTGTAGTTGCGTAAAGAGTCAAACTTCTTGTTTTCCTCAAAATACTTATGAATTCTTTTCCATAATATCGTGTGCTTTTGATCTTTTCCTTGTACCGCATCTAAGGAAGTTTCAAGCCATCCCTCCACAAGCAACAAATCTTCCTCATTATTAAAATTATTACCTCGCTGTGTTTTTTGTCCACTCGGTTCAACTTCAATAACCTCAACTCGGGGTGGAGAGAGTTCTTGTTCATTTGTGGCACTCATAAAAAAGTCATTGTTATTTAGAAGATTTATGAAGTAGGCATCACGGTGAGTGGATAGATCTATTTCTAACAAGAGATGTGGGACAAGGAACTAGATAAAACATATATCCAAGACTAGATTAGATCTATAGCATGAACAAAGCTCAAAATATATATTTAACGAGTCATATACTCAGCCTTGCATAAGGCAGACTTGCAAATGTAACATTCAATATAACTCCAAACATATAACTTCACTATTTGACGGCAAATGAATACTCTAGTCAATCCACAAAAAAAACCCAAATTGGGCAATAGACGGTAGACAACATCCATCCTGACAAACACAGCCGATGATCACATTCACACAGTTCCTATATAGTAATCCAACATTGGCCAAACCGTGTTAGGTAAAAAGCTAAATCCCTTGAGTTTGCACAAACATTAACTAGTGTTTAATGGGAGGAGACTTTCGACCCAGTGCTACGTAAGTGTAAATTTCGAGAACCAACAGGTTCCATTGCAATTCGGAGATGGGACAATGGGTGAATTGCACAATTTCATAGGTCTCTTCAATAATTTTGAAAACCAGGTCAGCTAGAACTCCAACCTCATGTTTCCTTGACCAAGCTTCAGCCACTTGATGTACCACAAAAGGTTGAGAATTCAAAAAAAGAAAAAAAAAAATTTATTTCAAACAGAGATGCATCCAGAAAAATTCAATACACCAAATTCAATCCAGAAATCGCATAAAAAAAAAAAACCAGAAGAATCAAACTGAAAAATGGAGAAGAATCCAGCAAAGCCTATATTCCCCTATATTCCCAAAAAAAAAAAAAAAAAAAAAAAAACGAAATATGCAGAGAGCTCCTGGAGTTCGGCGGCTTACCGGTGCTCCTTAAACCCACTCGGAGTGGCGTCGCCATTCAGTGCTGCAGCTGGGAACCGATGGAGAGAGTTCCGTCCGGTGCGATGGGTTGCTCTCGTTCGATGCTGCAGCTGGGAGACGATGGAGAGAGTTCTGTCCGTGTGCTTTTTGGGCTGCTCTCGTTCGGTGCTGCAGCTGGGAGACGATGGAGATTCTTCAGTCCGTGTGCTTTTTGGATTGCTCTCGTTCAGTGCTTTTTGGGTTGCCGTTCGATGCTTTTTGGGTTGCTCTAGCTGGGAGACGATGGGTTTTGCTCAAAGTGAGGGAGATGAAAGGGAAAGGCAGAGTATTTCTTCGGCTACGCGGGAGAGAATGGGCAGCAGCGGTAAGTAATATTTTACTCCAAAATTAATATTTAACTTGTCACTTTCTCTCAATAAATTTGATCAATTATATATTTGATGGCTAAATTTACCGTAATTTTAATGAATTTATTGTAGCATTTTATTTCACATTTTAGCTATTTTTTATTATAATTTAACTTTATAGTAGTACTTTTAATGAGCAACATGTTGCCTTTTTTTATATTTAACACGCAGTGACATAAGAAAGAAAGCAAGACAGCAGTTTCTTGTTTCAGAAAGGAGATTGGGACTTTACGACCTGGAGAAAAAGGTGCCGAGCTTCTTGCACGCTGGGCTTTTGAAAAAAACTTGGAGAGTGGGACATAGGGGCTGGACAAAAAAGGGGAGAAAAAGCTGAGAAACAAGCAGAGAAAGAGGTAGGGGAGCTTTTGTCGGACAGGGGCACGCAGAAGATAGTTTGGGAAAGAAAGAAAGCAGCTGGACACGCAAAGGCCTTTCGTCTGAAGCTTGCTTTTGGACCATTGGACTTCATTCGGGGGGGAGTTTTAGGCTTTTAGCTTTTTGTTTGACTTACGGACTGGAGCGGCAGCCCTGGCAGGACTTCAGAGGGAGTCTTCATTTTTTTCGTTTGGCTGGGGAGAAAAAAGGGAGCTGGTTTTTGGGAACTAAATCCAGCGACTTTTAAGGGATTTCGGCCTTTGGAGCTATGGACATAGCAGGTGAAGTTGAGCCTTGGACGGATAAGAGCTGGAAAGGAACAGATAGAAAGAGAGCAGGGGAGACCGATTGGAGGTGAGAGACTTTTTCGTTGGGGTCTTCCTGACAAGCGAGCATGCGGCACTTTATTTTTTGAGAAAACGGAAGAGGATTTCTTTCTGGCTGGCTTTTACGGAGGGGTTCGGCTTAGGTCCAGTTATTTTACAACAGGAAATCTCCTGTGAAATAAACCGACGTCGTGTAGAGATTACCAAATCGATGTCGCGTAGATATATTACTTGGTGCAAGAATGCGAAAGGTTTGGATATACTGACCACTAAACATATATATTTACTATTTTTCTTATATACTGAGCAAACTCGTTTGGAACGGTTGGTTTGACATATACTCATAAAAATCATTTTTCCCTTTTGGTAAACTACTTGCTTGCACAGAAAAGAACGAGTAGCAAAAACTTGAAATATTGGTAAATATAAATCTCTTTTGTTTTGCAGTACTTTTCACTCTTTTGTTGGTAAATTTCCATCTCCTTTTCTCTCTATGTTGAAAGTCTTTTCCATGTTTTTCTTATGTATGAGTTGATCTCCTAGGGGTTCTTTCATTTTTACTCTGCATATTATTTTTTTTTAATCTAATTTGGTCTTCCAGTCTCTACAACTAAGCCATTATTTGATTTTCTTGACACTTGTGCTTGCTTTTTTTGCCGACTATATTTCTGTAGCTTGTGTTTGCCATTATTTCTATAGCTTGCTTGTTTGTGTTTTGCAGTTAGTTCTTACCAGAGTTCCAAATGAGTTTCGGTGGCATAGCAAAAATATGAGATATCCATTCGGTTAGAACAGCTAGCGTAAAAAAAAAAAAAAAACATCTAAAAGAGAGATATGTACATAACATCTGTTTGGCCAGCATAACTCTACACGATGTCGGTTTACTTAACAGGAGATTTCCTGTTATTTTTATAACAGGACCCAAGCCGAACCCTTTACGGAGAACGTAAACCAGGGGGCTTCAGCTTGCGAATGAAAGAATAATCTCTTTTTCGTTTGGGAACGGACAAAGGCGCTGCACTTCGGGAGCGAATGAGACAGAGAGAGTTTGATTCTTTTTGGGCTCTATCTTATCTTTATTTTTGCTATATGGTCTAGGTAGTTTTTCTAGCGTTAATTTGTGTTTTATTTTAATTTTCTAATAAAGAATATTTTTTTGATTTCAATAGCTCTCGTGTTGAATATGATTGGTTAAATTTTCGTATTTAGGTTAGAGGTGAAGTTTAATGATTTGGACATTATTTTTTGATCAACATTAGAATTTATATTATGAGTTTGATTGATTGAATGGTTTTATTATTGGATATTTTAATTATCTATATATTTATCTTGGTTCATTGTGATTTTTAAATACATTGAATGCTTGAAAAAATTCTCGTGATATTCAAATGAGTTTGTGGATATTTTAACAATCAATTTCATGCTTAATCATAATGATTAGTTTTCTTGATCTTAAATGCTAAATCTTCCAATTAAACAGAATCATTATTCTAGTTTAATTGAAATAAATTGATCGAAAACAATATTCTAAATTATTAGACGAATACTCGAAACCTTAGTCATTTTCCATATCGATTTATTTTACTATTTTAGTTTTATTCTGTTACTTTAAAATCTTCATTTCAGTAATTTTCTCCTCTATTTGATTGCACATTCATTTTTAGTAATTTCTTTTCATTATTTGAGTTTATTTTTCTTATCATATAAGTCAATCCTTGTGATTTCGATCCTGTTAGGTACTACAACACCTGTATACTTATAAATAAAACTACATTAAATTTTTGGTTCATTAATTAAGTCAAAGTTTAGGTACAATAGGGTTCTGGAAATTCTTACTTCCATTGGACCATTTGTATCTTTATGCAATACGATCCCAATTCATAGATCTCTTGGTATATAATTAGACACTAGTTAACTAACAATTGTTAATAATCAATACTAACAATTAAATTTAGTGATAAAAAATTATGAAAACCATAAATTAAGGGAAAAAAAACTTATGGCTAAAACAAAGACTAAAATTAGTTTAGGGTTTGGTTTATGATTTAGAAAAAAAGAGAGCCCAAAATAGGTTTTAGGACAAAAAAAGGGGGGGGGGGGGGGGGGAGGGGGGGGGGGTGGTGGTGGTGGGGTTTAGAAGCCCAAAATCCTGGCAGCTGAGCTCAAAAGGCCGAAACATTCAATATGGCGTCTTTTATAGGGGTAAAACAGTGCCGTTTTACATGGTTAGGAACTTGAGGTTTTATCCCCCCTTCCCCCTTGACCGTATCTCATTCTTGAATCCTCACTCTCAATCTAAGACATGACTTTTCTCTTCTCCCATCAATGTCACTACCCTTGCTCCTACCACTTGTCATCGTCCACCACCCAGCTCATGGTTGGGCCTCCACCCACCTTGTCATCAGCCTCTCTCTAACCCTAACTCCTTCACCCTTTGCTTGAGCTGCCTTCACCTAGCCCATCACTCTTTCTCTTCTCCTGACGTGCGGCCACTACCCAGCCGTCGATTCCATCACTAATTCACATAAGTGTCTCTTTCATTGATTTTTTGTTGATTTTTGGTCTGCTTGCTTTAACCGAATGGATACAAGTTTATTGCATCTTGCTTTGTTAGTCTATACATTTAGTGATGCTGGGATGATGTCTTCCATGAGGTTGCTGCGATCTAACATTGGTGTTGATTCTTGAATGACATTTTTATTTCTCCCAAATTCGTCTCCACTCCAGCAAGTCGGAGCCGGAGCCAGTGTCAGAGCAGAGCCCACACGCATTGGAGTTGGATTGGGAGTTTGGAGTTGAACTTCGACAAAGTTGGAGTGGAGTCAATTCTGACTCCGACAGGGTAAGTACTCAACCCTATAGTCAAGTAGTTCTAATCTATTTAACTGTTATGGTTTTACAAGTATGTTTTGGAGTCCTCATCAATAACTATGTCTTTTTAAAAAAAAAAAAAATTATTTATTATTTATTTATTTTTAATTTTTATAACAATTTATAAATAAATGAACAAGGCTCCACCGAGAAGGTGAGCAAAAATTATTATGCCATATTCAGTTTCTTAGCAGCTGGCACATATATTTTGCCCATTGATGGCATTCATTGCATTAAAGATCATATGACTCTTTTAATTTTAATTGTTTAACGATTCAATTCGTTCCTCCTGTTTTGTAGGTCCCGTTAGATGATTCACAATGACTTCTCTAAATTTTTATCTAAAATATCTAACTAAAACGTACTTTATGATGATCTATTTTAGTCAATGGGTTTTACAACTTGCCGGCCCATACATAACCTTAGCTATTATTTTTTCATATTATTTAAATATTGATTTCTTATATTTTTATTTTAAATACTTCTTCTAGCTACCGATTATAATTTGTAATATATATGTTCATATTTCACAATATTTGCAATATCTCAATGTACTAATGCAATTGCAATTTCATACGAAATAATAAAACCAATCCAAAAAGAAAAAAAATGAAAAAGGAAAACCAAAACTACTACTTGCCACACGAAGACTACCATTGAGTATCTTTAGTGGTGTAAATCCGACCGTCCCCTCCTTGGCAGGATAATTGGACCATTCATAGAAGAAGTTCTTAGCCTTGTTGTTGGTCTTGACACATCCGAGAAGGTGTTGGATCTCCTCAAGAAGCCTATGCACAATGTTCCCACACTTCAATAGAAATGGCATTTTGA
Source organism: Carya illinoinensis (assembly GCF_018687715.1). Taxonomy (NCBI): domain Eukaryota; kingdom Viridiplantae; phylum Streptophyta; class Magnoliopsida; order Fagales; family Juglandaceae; genus Carya; species Carya illinoinensis. The sequence goes on from NC_056755.1 coordinate 14,934,139, forward strand.
ATAGAATGAAATCGCCTTGAAAATATAAAAAACGCCACAAATAATTAATTTCGTCCAAATCCAACCACCACAAAGTGGATTCAACTAAAGTGTCTCAAAAGGTTATGGTGGCGAAACTAGTGTGGGTCGCAAATAGCTCTAATATTTGCAGCGAATTCTATCTCCACAAATGCGTTTCGATTTAGACGCAAAAGAGTGACTCGATGGTAAAAAAACACAATTGCGGCAATATGTTCGTGCCGCAAATAAAAAATATCACCATAAAAAGGATTACTCCCGAGCTGTTTTTAGTGTCGTAGATAGATATCGCCACAAGTATTTAATATTTGTGGTGAGAAATATCTTTAGAAATGTGCTATACCTATGATGCAAAAAGACTGACGGTCAAGAAATACATTAGTGACTAACTAGTAGTGCTACAAATACAAACAATTTGCCAGGAAAAATGTATTGCCAACTCTGAAACTATTGTCGCAAAACACATAGAACAATTACATATTTTATATTATATTACAATGCATAAATCAATTATACAAAGTAGTTGTTTTATATTCTAAGCAATTACATTATATTCAAAGTGTGCAACTTTAGACTTCTCAAGGCACGTCAAAGTACAAAACTTGTAAGCATGTATTATCAAGACCACAGTCATGATTCTCTTTGCAAGGAAAATTCTCTGTGCTGGCCATCTTCATGCGCCCATTCGGGTGTTTTCTATATGATTTTGATGTTTCTCTTTTCTCAGCCTAGTATGTAATTTTTATCTATATGATCTTCAGGAAGCTTCCATCTTCACGCGCCCATTCAAGTACTCTTTCCATCTTGACCTACAAATATTCATTATTAGAAATATTACGTGTGGAAGTTATTGGAGTACATGATATTAATTCTTGTTCAATACTTGATTGGTGCTAGAGGTCTTGATATGGTTTGAGGAGAAAATTAAGAAAATAAAATCACTTGTGCATGGATTAATTGTAAATGAGATTTTTTTTTTGTTAGTTATTAGTCTTTTACTTTAATGCTATCAAGTGTTTTATGCTTCCTGAGTTTAGATAAACATTTCATGTACATGCTTCTCGCCTTCTCCCTAATTTCATTCGCTCTAACATCTTTAGAATTTTTGTTTTATAATGATTGAAGGTGACATTGAATATTTTTGCAAGAATCCGATATAAAGATTTTTGCAAGTATGTTGGACTTGATAATACAGGCTTACAAGTTTTGTACTTTTTTTTTTTTTTTGAGAAAAACAATCCCTTTGTATTCATTCATTGAACTATATTCTCACTACAAGACTTCTCTTTGACTATGATACTCCTTATACAATCTGGAGCATCCTCTATCCAAACAATCTTTGATTGAAAAAATAATGCCTCTTTAGCTAATACATGTGTAGCCTCATTTGCCTCTCTGAACACAAAACTCACACTCCACTTTTCTCTGCCCTTTAACATATTCTTCACGTCTTCAATGACGCTACCATACCTGGACATGTCCTTTGTCTCTGCATTGACAGCATTCTCTATGTTTTGTGCATCACCTTCGAACCAGACATTGTTAAAATTAAGATCATGGCACACTTCCATAGCCTTCCTTAAAGCAAAACTCTCAACAATTGCAGCATCTATCATATAATTCATCTGTTCTCCAGCAGCTACCAAAATCTCCCCTTCCTCATCCCTAATGACCACCCCAATACCCCCATTTCTTTCTTTTTTATCAACTGCCGCATCCCAGTTTGCCTTAATAGATTAATGCTCCCTTGGTCTGCTCCACCTCACATTCCTCCTGTCTCATCAAATTTCATCCCCTTGCCTTACTTTAAGTTCAATCTGCTGAAAAAATCTTAGGTTCTCTCTGGCTCCTTTTATTACTTGGCTTGGGCTTGCAAATTTCCCTTCAAAAATAAAATTGTTCCTTCTCTCCCATATGCTCCTCATCACCATTACAATCTCCTCTAACTCTTCTCTGCTAGCCCTTTCCACATTTTCTCCCAAAATACTAACAGATCAGTTTCCTTAGATTTCCATTTTTGTGTCACCTTTAAGGACTCAGCCCAAACATCAGCTGCTGCTGGACATGACCAGAGTGTATGACTTACTGTTTCCTCTTCTACCTTACAATTGGGACACTTTGAATTGTCAATTATCCTTCTCATGACCAGGTTGCTCCTTGTTGCTAGTAAATCCTTCACTGCTCTCCACATGAATAACTTGACTTTTCCTTGAATGTTCAAGTCCCATATACTTTGCCATCTCTTATCCTCTTCTCTTCTCTCTGAGTTTTCACCCTTTACAGCTTCGTTTCTGCTCATGTCCAGTTGATAAGCACTCCTAATAGAGAAAAGGCTAGTTGTTGTGCACCCCCATATCAATCTATCCTCAGCATTCGACTTACTTATTGGGATACTGCAAATCTGCTCCACCTCTTCTTGTCTGAAAATATTTTTAATCAACTGTACATCCCATTCACCATTAGAAATCAGTTCACTGACTCTTGCTCTTGCATTCATAACAGAAATGGGAGCTTGAACACAGTGTGATGATGGTGTTGGTAGCCACTTATGTTCCCATATCTTTATGCTCTTGCCATTTCCAACCCTCCACCTTAGTCCTTCCTTCAGCAACTTCAGTGCTCCCCATACATTTCTCCAAATATATGAAGGTCTGTGGCCTAATTTAGTCTCAAGTAAGGAACCTGATCTATAGTACTTTTCCTTGAAAATTTTTGCCACCATGCTCCTTGGATTCTGTAGGAACCTCCATGCTTGTTTGGCTAGCAGTGCCAAATTGAAACTCTCTAAGTCTCGGAAGCCTAAACCTCCTCTCCCCTTTGGTCTTCCAAGTTTTTCCCAACTGCACCAGTGTATCCATTAGTCTTAGTTGAATTTCCCCACCAAAACTTTGCCATTAATGAGTTGAGCTCTTTGCAAAGATTTTTTGGGATTTTGAACACACTCATAGTGTAAGTTGGTATTGATTGCAAGACAGCCTTTATCAGCACCTCCTTCCCAGCTAAGGATAGAAAGGAGTTTTTCTAATTACTTATTCTTTTCCACACCCTTTCTTTGATATTCCTGAAAGAATTGTACTTCGGTTTCCCAACCACTGGTGGCAACCCCAAGTACTTCTCATAGCTCCCTCTCATTACATTTCCACCTAGCTCCATTATCTTCTTTTTCTCTTCTGTTCTTGAATTTGTATTGAAAAACACTGCTGTCTTTTCCTTATTTAGGAATTGGCCTGAAGCCTTTTCGTATTTTAGAAGCAACTCTTGAATTTTCCCCCATTCTTCTGCTTTAGCTCTTCCAAACAGAATGCAATCGTCTGCAAAAAGCAAATGGTTCACTCTAGTTCCATTTCTGGCCAAAGTTACTCCTCTCGTGCAACCATTTCTGTCTGACTGATTCAATACTAAACTAAGGCCCTTAGCACATACAGTATAAACAAATATGGGGACAATGGGTCCCCTGCCTCAATCCCCTCCTAGGTAGAATCTTGACCCAGGCTTCCCATTGATTAAAACTGACTAGCTCACATTGAGACGCTTCTCATGATTAAGTCAATCCACTTTCTACAAAATCTCAATTTTCCCATCACAACTTCCAAATAAACCCACTCAATTCTGTCATAAGCTTTGGACATGTCCAGCTTTATGGCCATACTCTCCACTTTTCCTTTTTTCCTTGCTTTCATAGAATGGAGCACCTCGTAAGCTACCATTATATTATTTGTTATTAACCTCCCTAATATGAAAGCACTTTGGTTTGGTGAGACTACATTATTCAGCAATTTCTTTAGCCTATTAGCCAACACTTTAGACATAATCTTGTAAACTACATTACATAGACTAATAGGTCTGTAGTCACTAGCCATTCTTGGTTCTTTCACTTTAGGAATAAGAGCTATGTAAGTGTGGTTCATAGAAGGAATCAGGGAGTTACCATTCAGCCATTCCAACACTATATTGCTCAATTCATCACTACCACCTGCTAGTGCTTTTGGAAAAAGCAGGCCCCAAACCCATCTGGTCCAGGAGATTTCAGTGGAGCCATTTCTTTTATAGCTGCCTCAACCTCCATTCTAGTGAATTGCTTTGTTAAAGAAGAATTCATCCCAGCTGTCACACAAGTTTCAACCCCCTTCAAACACTCCTCAATATCCTCAAAGCTTGACAGAGATGAAGTAAACAAGTCCTGAAAGTAGCTATTAAAAACCAACTCTATCTGAGTATGGTTGGTATACCTCACATTTTGACCATCATAAATATGCTTAATGCTGTTCGTTTTCCTCCTTTGATTGGCACAGCTGTGAAAGAACTGAGTATTGTGATCCCCCAGTTTATACCAGTCCACTTTAGTTCTTTGCCTCCACTTCAAATCCTCCATCTCTAGGCAGACCCCTATCTTAGCTTGAACTTTCTTGATCTCCTCACTGTTGTGCCAACCTTCATCTTCTTGTGGCTTTTTAAGCAATTCTGTTTTGTCCTTCAGGTCTCTCCTTCTATCATTTTCAATCATTTTACTCCACTGCAGCAGAGCACCCTTACTACTCTCCAGCAACCTTTGCAAACCCCTACCAGACTCTCTCTCTGTTGCCCTCACCTGCCAAGCTCTCTTTATTACTTTCTCACAATCATCCTCAAGAGACCATTTTGCCTCATATTTGAATAGTCTCTTGCCCCTCCATACTCTTGCAGGTTCTTGGTTAGTACATAACAAAAGTGGTCTATGGTCTGAACATCTAGCTACTAACACCTCTACCCATGCTTCTTTAAAAATCCCTTTCCATTTCAGTTAGCAACTGCTCTATCCAGCCTCTCTTTTGTAAATGTGTCATCCCCATGCTTATTGCTCCATGTGTACTTGTCATCTTTCCACCCCAGATCTAAAAGCCCACCATCCTCCAGTGCTTCTCTGAATCTCATCATCTGTCTCTCTTGTCTTTGTTTACCCCCACTTTTCTCATCATTTGTCAACACCTCATTAAAGTCCCCTATCACACACCAGCCCACTCCCTCTGAAGGTTTCATAGAAGCCAATAGTTGCCAAGATTCAACTCTTAGGCTCAAATTGGGCTGTCCATAAAAGCCAGTTAGCAACCATCTCTCCCTCATTTCTTCATTAGTAACCCATGCATTGATATGACTATTAGAATAATTCAAAATTTCTACACTCATCGATTGATCCCAGAGAAGCATTAAGCCCCCTTTCCTCCCCTCTGCTTCCACCACAAAACATTCCTCACAATTCACCATTCTCCTTATCCTCTCTCCTCTCCCACTCCTCAGCTTTGTCTCCATTAAGAACAGGACATTTGGCCTCTTTTCTCTCACCATTTGGCAAAGGTCTTGAACTATCCGAGGGTTGCCAAGCTCTCGGCAGTTCCAACTTAGTGTTTTCATAATAATAGGTGGGGTTGTTCAACAACCTCCACCTCATTTAAAATTATCTCTTTTCCCTCTCTTCCATTGACTTTTGCTCTTTTCCCCTCCCTCTCTTCTCCTTTTCCTCCACTCATATTTTTAAACATTCTTTTTGATAAGCTCGACCCACTTTGACGATTAACCCTCTCCCCTTGCTCCCTTGCTCTTCTCTTCCAAGCCCCTTTGTTACCACTTTATCTCTTAACACCAAACTGCTACCACCATCCCCATCAGTCACCATTTCCCTCCCCTCCACTACCTCATCTCCTTCCTTCTTCTCCTTACTATTCTCTCTATTAATCTCAGTCTCTTTTACTCCATCTATTACTCTTGTCACCAGTCCTTCCACCCCCTCTTCTTCTACCACATCTTCCTTACTCAGACCTTCTTTCATTATTTACACTAGCTCTCTATTACTCCCATTCTCCTCATTAACTCTTGTTTCTTTCTCCCTCCCCCCTACACTGTCTGCTCCTTTTGTTATATTTCTTGGTTCCCCTTTTCCATTGTTACTTTCCCCTCCCTTATATGATTTTACTCTCGCCCCTGTCCTCATCCACACACCAAACTGAACCTCCCCCTCATCAGACCCCCAACAACCAGATTCTTCATGAATAATACATCCACATTTAAAACAAAAATGTGGAAGTTTCTCATATTTCATAGGAATCCAATAGTCCTTACCTTTGATGTTTATGGTCCTCCCCCTTGCCAATGGCTTGCTCAAATCTATCTCAGTTAGGATCCTCAGAAAAGGCCCCCACCACTGCCATCATCCTGCGTCTCCACATCCATAACCCTTCCAATGGTCCCACCCAGCTTCTCCCCTCTCACCTTGTTCATACACACTATTGGTAAATCATGCAGTTGAATCCACATTCTTTCTTTTCTGAAATCCATCTGCTGTGGTGGAATGAACTCGTCCAGCTGCATTATTAAAAACATCTAGTTGTCAAACAACCATGGCCTTCCATCCAATATACGCTGCTTGTCAGCTTGATTTGCAAATGTTATCACAAAGGTGTTTGGTCCCACCTCTTGGAACTGAGCCTTTCGACTGATCCTCAAAACCTTTGCCATTGTATTCTCTATTACCATTTTATGAATGCTTCTCTCAACCCATACCTTCCCTACCACACTACAATCTCTCTTATATTTCAGTTCATCCGATAATTCATCTTCCATGTCAATACTCTGAATCTCTTCCTCCGTTAACTTCAGACACTTCCATCTCTTCTCCAGTTCATTCATTTTCCTACCCTCACTCTGTCACCTCCTCCTCTCGCTGCTCTTCCTACCCTGTCAATCTCTGAAAAACAACCGTGCTTCCTCTGCTTCACTGCTCCACCATCGTGCCACCACCTTCCCTATTGCCTCAAAAAACCGTTACGCTTTGTCCCCACTACACCACCACCTCCTAATTCTGTTAGAATATTCGTGGACCCCACTTCACCTCACTCCCCTTCCGAGAGAAAAGAGAGAGAGAGAAGACTCTATTTGTCCTACAACAAAGTTTTGTACTTTGATGTGCCTTGAGAAGTCTAAAATTGCACACTTAGAATCTAATGTAATTGCTTTATGGATTGTAATATAATGCAATTGCTTAGAATATAAAGCATGTAATTTGTGTAACTAATTTATGGATTGTAATATAATGTAAGAAGTGTAATATATATATATACTTTTATGTATTTTGCGACAACAGTTTCAAAGTGAGCAAGACATCTTTCCTGGCAAACTATTTGTATTTGCGTCACTACTAGTTAGTCACAAATGTATTTCTTGACCGCATAGTCGGTCTTTTTGCTTCACAAGCATAGCACATTTGTTAAGATCTTTCTCGCCACAAATATTAAATAGTTGTGACGATATCTAATTGCGACACTAAAAACAGCTCAGGAATAATAATTTTTAAGGTTATATTTTTCAATTGCGGCACAAACATATTTCCCGATTTTTTTTTTAACAGCGATATCTAAATTGAAACACGTTTGTGGCCACAGAATTCACTTCAAATATTGGAGCAATTTGTGACCCACACTAGTTTTGCCGCCATAAACCTTTTGAGACGCTCTAGTTGTGTCCACTTTGCGGCGATTAGATTTGGATGAAATTAATTATTTGCAGCGTTTTTTGGTATTTTCATAGTGATTTCATTCAATGCAAAAAGCTATTTCTATTGTAGTGTTAACTACTTAATAGTGCTTCAAAAGTTAAAATCTCAAACTAAGTGCTAAGAATCGTGTCTACAATAAAGTCTTGCCATATTAGGTCACATTACCCTTATAAATAACCCACTAACTACATACCATTGATTTATAGATTCATGACTAATGACAAGAGTACAACTTTTTATTGACTTAGGCATTAGAGCCATCACCACTTGGTTCTCTAAACTCTCATTTTTGGTTACAGGTTGTTAGGGCACGCCATAGGAATACTAAAATTTGCATCAACATTGTGTGGAAATTGTTGATTTATCCATAAAGTGTATTCAGGATGCTTGTGACTACAAAAGACATGATGGAGAGGAGGTTCACGGAGATGAAAGAAAAGATAAAGAAGATGGCTCTGGAGATGGAAATGTTGCAAAGGGAGAACAAAGCCTTAAAGTGGCGAGATGCTAGATTTGAAGGAGGCATAGGCCAAGAGTGCAGCAAACAACTCGACGAGGAGTCTCAAAGTGAAAGGGGGGTAATTCTAAGTGACTAGAAGGAAAAGAAGAGGATGCATGATAGCTTGTGCGACCTCATGGACAAGTATGAGGAGATGGCGAAATGAGTGGGAACATTGTTGTCAATCGAGAACCCATTCAATAGCACTAATCTGCCGTACAGTGTGGAGATTATGGCAGTACCCCACCCCAAAATGTAAAGCCTCACAAATTGATCTATTTGATGGTTCTAAGGAACCTGTTGAGCATTTGGACACTCCCACGACCCACATAACCTTGCACAAGTTTGTAAGAGAGATAGGTAGGCAGTTTCTGAATTAGTTTATAGCCAATTTTTGTAAGAGACGACCGACCACATAACTCCTTACCATTCAACACCGAGAAGACAAAAGATTGAAGGTGTACCTTACATGGTTCAAAAAGGGGTGCTTGGCGATGGACAACCAAGATGAGAAGATAATAATGGTGGTGCTTTAGGAGGCATTTGGCCTAAAAGTCCGTTAATGGCAGAGTTGGTGAGGAAGACACCACTGACACTATGAGAATTCATGGATATGGCAGATGAATTTGTCAATTTGGAAGATGCTCTGAGAGCATTGATTGATCCTTGAAGGGCTGAGGTAGAAGAGATGAGTAAGGACAACAAAGAAAGGGAGAAGGAAGACATGGAGAGGAACAATCACTACGAGAGGAAGAAGGACAACTGCTCCCACTCACACAGTCAAAGTTTCAGAGAGGCCAATTCGAGTATGTATGTGCAAGGGAACAAGGAGATGCGACCATGGTGAATGAAGAGTAAAACTCGGATGAATGAGGATACAATCACAACTGTGCTTACCCTAGACTTGGGGGGAATAGAACCATGGATTGTCAAAACCTCAAGCACCGAATAGTGGTCATGGAAGATAATGGAGAGTTGGAGTGCTTGTTGTTGAACATGAGCAGCTGCCAAGGCTGCTGGTTAGGAAATGATGGGAGAGATTAGTAGAGAGGCATAGGAGAGAGAACTCTAGAAGGGGCAAGAACACAAGAAGGGAGTGCTCCCCCCTCCTTCCCCCCCCCCCCCCCCCCCCCCCCCCCCCCCGGCCCTTGTGGCGAGATTCGAACTATAGCAGGCCCCGCCACAGCCTCGCCAAGCTAAATAAGCCTTTTTTTTGGCAAGATTCAAACTATAGTAGGGGGTTCACTAGGGTGGAGCATCATCCTTGGCGCGAAAAGCTTAGTGAGTTCAATTGACTAGTTCATCAATCAGCTCTACGTGTCAGGTCTCTGTGGGACTTTCTGACTTTCTTCAGACGGGCTTCTGTCAATACTTTTACGAGGATTGGCATGGAAATAGGGCCTTATCTAGTGTGTTGCTATCACCAAATCAAACGCTATAACTCCATTTTGGGGTAACTCGTTTCAGCTCCCCTTAGGGCATGACTTGTTTAATACATCGCCTCTTGCCTCATTTTTTCTTCCTTGGCCAACATAGTGCTCACTACCTTTTGGTATGATCAACAAGTATAAATAAAGGGTCTATCCATGTTTGTTTTGACTCAAGAAGGATGGGTTTGATCGGTATGTCTTTATATGCTTAAATGCCTTATCACATTCAATGTCTTGATTTAGAGTCTTTTGTAGCCAGAAGAAGGGCAAGCATCTATTTCTTGACATTGACATGAACCTATTCAGTGCCGCTATCCTATCGGTCAACTTCTGTACTTTGTTTAGATGTCATGGGGGCTTTATCTCTATTATCACCTTGATATTCTTTGGGTTAGCTTCAATTTCTCGCTTTGACACCATGAATCCTAGGCATTTGCTCGATTCCATGCCAAAGAAATATTTGGTCGGGTTAAGTTTCATCTTGACCTTTGTAGAATAGAGAAAGTCTCTTGTAGGTCCAATACGTGGTGGTTCACCTTTGTGCTTTTAACCAGTAAATCATCTATGTAGACCTCTATATTTTGTCTAATTTGATGAATCTAATACGTTGTCCTCACATTCTTCAAGCCGAATGCCATTACTTTAAAGTAGTAGAGCCCCAAGTTCGGTATGAATAAAGTCTTTTGTTGGTCTCCTTTGCTCATCTATATCTGGTTATAACTGGAATAGGCATCCATAAAACTTGGCATCTAGTGGTCTACTGTGGAGTCCATTATTAGGTCGATTCATCATAGGGAAAGTTTTCCTTTGGGCATGCCTTGTTTAATCCAGTGAAATCCACACATATCCGTCATTTGTCATTCGCCTTTTCCACCAACACAACATTTGAAAGCCATTCTGGGTAATGGGCCACTTGGATGAACCTTGCTTCCAAGGGGCATTCAACCTCTTCCATCATTGCATATTTCTCCATACTAAATCTCCTCTGCCTCTGTCTTACTTTCTTAACCTTTGGATCAACATAGAGGCGGTGTTCTATCACCGCTGCATCTATGCTAGGCATGTCCTCATAACTAGATGCAAACATGTCTCTATGTTTGATTAGGGTCTATTTCAGTACTCCTGAACCTCGAAGCCATTCAAGTTCTGATCTGAGTCATTGCATCCAATTAGTCTAGATATAGAGTTAGTAGCTCTAAAGGCTCGGTGGCCTCTCCTTCTTTGGATTCCCCTAGTCTAGCATCTCAATTCCCCGCTTGATGAGTTTTGGTGGTGGGGGATCACTTATTCAACCTCACTTTCTAAAGTGTTCTGCACATCCATCCTCGTCCCTTAGTTCTTACACATAGCATTCATGCGCTAACACTTGTTCGCTACGGACTTTGCTGATGCCTACATCCATTGGAAACTTCTTCCTTAGGTAGTAAGTTGAAGTGACTACCCTCTTCTTTTTTTTTTTGCATTGGGAGGCAAATGATGAGTGGACAAGAGATATTCTTGAGCATTTCTTGGGTGAAGGCTAACCCCAATTGTAAGTGCTTTATTAGCCCTTGATCACCAGGTGCAGGTGATGGCCCTAATCACATGCATTTTGCTAACACTAGGCTTGGTGAGAGGGCAGGGAGATTTTCTCGACCTTTTCTTAGGTGAAGGCTAACAGTGATCGCATTCGCTCTGGTAGTCTTTATCGCTAGGTATGAGTGTTAGCCCCAATCACATGCGAGTTACTAACACTCGGTTTGGTGAGTGGGCCAAAGATTTTCTCAACCGTAGCTAGGTTGAGGGCTAATTCTGACCTCATGCACATTCTTAGTAGTTAGCCTTGATCGCATGAACACTGTTAACAATAAGCTTGGTGAGTGGGTTTGATATTTTCTTGACTGCTACTTGGGAAATGGCTAACCCCAATAGTTTTTACATTGTTGGCCTTTAATCACCAGGTGTGAGTGTTCGCCCCGATTACAAGCGTTGCTAACATTCGACTTGGTGAGTGGGCTAGAAGTTCTCTCGACTATTGCTTGGTTGAGGGTAGGAGATTCTCTCGACCGCTGCTTGGGTGAAGGCTAACCTCGCTCACATTCGCATTGTTAGCCTTTGATTGCTAGGTATCAATGTTAAACCTGATCGCATGCGCATTGCTAACACTGGGCTCTGTTAGTAGGTGAGATATTTTCTTGACCGGTGCTTGGGGGAAGTCTAACTCTGATCGCATGTTCATGATTAGCCTTTGATCGCTAGGCATGAGTATTAGCCCCGATTGCTTGCGCATTGCTAACTTTTGTGTTCTTGCTTGGAGGGCAACATCAGTCTTGCTGAAAATTGCATACAAATGTGGTGAACTCATTGAAAGGTTATTTTATTGCATATTTGAATTACATGAAATAATCTAAATGTAATAACCTGCTCATTCTTTCTCCTTTAATTACAATCTTCGATCTACGTGTCGTACCTCGATGGCGTATTTCAAAAGATACCAAACGGATTTTAAAGCAAGTTCGATATTTTAAAACTTATGAATATTTTAAATATTCTGAAAATATTTATATGTGATATTTTCAGTGTTATTAGGCTAAGCCTTTTTTTTAAATAACACAATTATAACATTTTTGAAGAGCTCCAAAAATATTATAATTGTGAAAAATTATTTAAATTAGATATTTTAGTCATTTAAAAATATTACGAGATTTAAATTTATGTTGAAAATTCTAAATTAATTTAAATGGTTTTATTCTCTTCGAGTGATTAACGAGATTTCTTCATTTTAATTAATGAGGAAGGAATATTATTTTATAAATTTTAGTTTATAAAATAATATTCTATCTTAATTCCTCTTAGTGTTTTAATTTAAATAAAATGCTTACACATTTTTAAATTAGTATATTTAAACTCACCGTTAGATCGTTTTGAAAATCCTGAAACGAATGAATTGGATTAAATACCCAAGCCCTCTCTCTCTCTCTCTCTCTCTCTCTCTCTCTCTCTCAGCCCGACGTGCACGGCTTCTTCCTCACCGTGCACTTCCTTCCTCCAGCCCACCTCCACCGCCAACCGTTCAGCTTCACCTCTACTACCAACAGCTCACCCTCATGCCGAAGAGTTCAACCTCACTGATGGTGAGTCACACGGTAGCCTCCTCCTCCTCCCACGACAGCTTAGATAAAATGGGTTTCAAGCCCATTTCTCCTCCTAGTGTCGCTGTACATGGCCAGCTTGGCCTTCGACCACCACCATTGGCATCCCCACTCTATAGGCTTCCTTTCCATGGTCTTCTTTCCCCTACCTCCCTCTCTTTCCAATGGGTCACTACACACACACATGCACGGTTTCTCCACCATGCACCATCGTGCATGGCTACCCATGCCACCTTACCACCACCACCATGATCCCCTGACCACCACGACCTCCCCTAGCTATTTTCATGCCCAACCAAAGTCCCTACAGCTCTCACTCTCTCCCACTCTCTCATGCACTATTTACACCACTCACGGCCAGATCCTTCGCCATGAGCCACCATCCGGCCACCACCTGCCACCAAGCACTTCCACTAGCCCCCCTCTTTCTCCCCCTATCTCCCCAAAAAATTCCATAGTCCTCATCTCTCACACGTACCCTCACACTCTCAGATGCACTATTCATGGCATGATGCCACCGTGCTCCGCCACCCAGATCACCATGAGGCCACCTTGAGCATTTATAAGACCACGCCTAGCTATCCCTAAGCCTAAAACACCATTTTACATGGTGGACAGCCACTGTACGAGGTGTTAACCACCGTGTACGACTCCTCCGACACCTTGATCGTGACGAGTAGCGAGTGACGCACGAATTATCCCGTCGATGGTATAATCCTCTATCCATCGTTATTTATATTAATGTTAGTTGGTTGGTTGGATTGTAGACTGTGTTGTTAATAATTGTGAAGTGCGTAGTTGTGAAGTGAAGTGTGGCTGTGTAACGAAGTGTTGAGCATAACTGTGTAGTGTTGTGGACTATGCTGTAAAGTATGAGCGTGAGGTGTATGCCGTAGTTGTGATGCGGTGTGGTGTATGAAGGGAGTACACGTGGAGTCTACTCCATGTAGTGTAGTGACGCATAGCATGACATGTGCTGTAATGACATATGGTGTAGAGTGAAGAGAGTACACAGGACGTGTACTCTGTGTTGTGTAGCGATGCACCGTATGACGTGTCACAAATAAAAGGATGGTTGCATAGTTGAGGAGCGTAGAATGTATTGTGTAGCATTGAGAACTATGTAATAGTGTCCCAAAGTAACTGTGGTGTGGCCTATAGTCCAAGGTAACAGGTGTCACCTTGTGGTTGACTTATGGCTGAGAGTATGTGTGAAGTGGTGGAAAAATGTAAGAGTAGTGCAGCGGAAGCATGACGGGCATTGTGGCGTGACTCGAGATTTGTCTCAAGCTACGTGACGTGATAGAGGTGCATTTGTGGATGCAGTTCTGTTGTTAAGTGTCGGGATGAACTTGTACAGGGTTGGGAAGTAGGAAAAGTCCTATTGACGGGGTCTAAGCAAGTTGGTATCGGAGTATGAAGCTTGTTTATACAAGCAGACTTTCATTGAACTATAAGTTGATCTTAGATGAAAAAGGGATAAGGTAGATGTGCCTTTAGCGAGACATGTGTGCCGGGTAGGTTTACTATATATAATGGGTAATATGTCCTTAGCATGGTTGCACGATGCTTAAGCCTCAGAGTTGACTTAAAGTCATGTGGCATGTATGGATGGGAATGAGGATTGAGTTTAAGCTAAAATGCATGAAGGTAGTAATGGGTCAGTTGTCTAAGATTAGGCTGCGTGACTTAGTTAGTCTGAGTCATGCGTCGATATGTGGTTGATAGAAGAATAAGACGAAGGTCTTAATGTTTTAACCCTAATGTCAATTACAGATGTTCACTTTAAGGGATAAGATTCTGAAGGTTTTAGCATAGTAAATGGCATGTAAGAACCCAAGGATGGACGGAGAGTGTTCCAAGTGAAGTGTAATTCTATTTCTAGTATAGTTGCTTATGCATTAGATAGAGAATGACGTGAGGTTATGTGTATGCATGTAGGTTGCCATTTGACACGCACATGAATGGACTGCATGGAATGAGTATGGCATGAAGTCCAGGTAAGTATTGCGTTCATACTCTTCTAGAGTTTTCAAAATAAAAGAAGATGAAAACGAAACACTTTGCTTTACGATGCTTTGTAAAATGACGCAAAACCCTGTTTTAAGAAAGAAAACTAAGTATAAGTTTTCAAGTACATATGCGTAACGGCCCTCCTTGGCAACTCCTTTTCACGCACCCAAAGTACGTAAGTATATGCATGTGGATGGATGCTATACGTGGTACATATCGTATGTATATTTACAAAATGAAATGAGAGGCCTTGGCCCGAAGAAACTGTTTTAAAATGTCCCATGTTTTTAAAATGACTTTTATGAATGAAAGGACTGAAGGAATGTAAGAACTGAAAGAAAGGAATGTAAAGAACTATAAAAGACTGAACAGACTAAAAAGGAATGAAAGAAATTAATGGACTGAATGCCTTAATGTATGAAAATATGTAACGACCACATGAATGGAATGAAAAGGTACAAAAGGACTAGACTGGGCATATTGCAATGCCGGGTAAGTAGTACTGGTAGTGCACCCAGTGCTGCATCCTGACGAAATGGATTCCCAACCCGTGGCCACGGGTGGAATCAAGTCCAAAAGACCGCTAACCCCAGCTCACGGGGCGCAATAGTGTGCAACAGCCAATGAAAGCGATAAGAATGAATGTATGCATGTTAAGAAAGAATGCGTGTATGTATGAAAAGATGTATACATGAAAAGACTTTTTAAGAAATGAAGACAGCGAGGCATGGAGAACTGTTTTACGAAAGAAAACCATCTTTAAAGAAAACTCCCATCTCGCAACGTTTTAAAATAAACTGAATGTTTATGTATGATATATATGGAGTGATGAATGCATGACTGAAAATCAATCTTTTTATATTTTAACTGTATAAAGTAATACTTATGAGTCATCGACTCATTTTAGTTTTTATGTGTGCCCTCCCAGGGACAAGATAATCATGATGTGTCAGGACGGGGAAGAGCACATGTATGTTATTTTGTACGAGAGACTTTAATTATAAAATTTAATATTTTTCGATGTAACCTTTTAAATTAAAAAACAAGTTTTATTTATAAACATGGAGTCTTTTGTATTCTGGCATGAAAGGAAAAGAAATTTTCAAAAGTTCCCGTCTATTTTCTTAAAATCATTTTCTAAAAGACCCACCATAAAGACGGACACTACACTAAATAAAGTATTTTTTAAGTGTTATGCATTCCATGGGTGGGGTAGTCTCTTCCCATTCATGTCCTCTAAGTGGTATGAGCCTAATATGTTGTTCGCTACTATCACGTACAGTCCCTCCCATCTAGGTATGAGCTTTCCCTCTTCTTGCATCTTGGTCGATGTCCGGACTTCTCTTAACACAAAATCTCCAACTTTGAATGACCAAGGCTTGCCCTTCTTGTTGAAGTATTGTGCAATCCTTCGTCTATAGGTTGTGACCTTCACTTTTGCCTCTTCTCTCATTTCCTCCAACAGATTGAGTTTTTCCTCCATGCCTTTGTCATTTATTTCTTCACATTAGTATTGGAATCATTGACTCCGCATGCCAATCTCCACCGGTATCATTGCCTCACAGCAATAGGATATTGCAAATAGTGTTTCCCTAGTTGGAGTCTTTACAGTGGTTCTGTACCACAACACTTCGAGGAGCTGTTTGACTCACGTTCCTTTTCGATCCGCTAGCTTCTTCTTTACCATGCTAAACAAGGTCTTGTTCATCACCTCCACTTGCCTGTTAGCTTACGGGTGGCCGGGAGAAGAGGATTTGACTTTGATCTGCAATTTTGTGCATTAACTTTTATATCGGTCATAACCAAATTGCCATCCGTTGTCTAATACTAGGGCTTAGGGTATGCCGAACCGACATGTAATGGACTTCCAGAGGAAGTTTATAATATTGATAGCTGTAATAGTCACCAATGCCTCCACTTTTACCCAATTCGTGAAATAGTCTATGGTGATGACTATGAACTTGACTCCTCATTTTCCTAGCAGCAAGGGGTCTACAATGTCAGTTCCTCATTTTCCTTTGCATCCCTTAGTGCATGGGCCAATAATACCCTACTCTCAAGACTTTCTATGCTAGGGCTCTACCACCCTAATGGTTTATGCATACCCCCTCATCTATCTTCACCATCAAGTACCGTGATTTCTCTATCGAAATGCACTGCATAAGTAGGGCGGAAAACCTCTTGTATAGCACCCATTTTATAAGGGTGAACTTGGGTGCCCTATTTTTCACCTTGCTAACCTCTAGTCATTCATTAAGGAGTTCCCCTCTAGTTAGGTATCTTGCCACATCTTGCTTCCATTTTGGTACGACCGTTCCTATCATTGATGCCTTGTTTCCAATTGATGTGGTCTCCAATATTAGGGTTGTTATGTCCCATGGGGGGAAGACAACCTTCCATGCTTAGGCGGCTTACCCAAGTTTGTCTGCCTGCTAATTGTCTTCACGTATGATTTGTTGAATACCAAAGTATTGGAATCGATCATGCCACTCTTATTCTTGTTGCAAGTACATTTTGAGTCTTTCCCTTTTTGCCAGGTACTCTCTTGTCCCCTGGTTCACCACCAACTAGGAATCTGCATATGCATCAACCTTCTTTCCCCAAAACCCCTTTGCCACAATGAATCCTACCACCATTGCTTCTTATTTTGCTTCATTGTTGGTCATTTCAAACGCCAACCTCACATTGTAATGAATCTCCTTGCCTTTTTCGGCTATGAGGTAGAGATCTACTCCCTTATTGTTGTGGCAGGAGGAGTTGTTGACATACACCGGCGAGGGATCTCCCTTTGGGCCGGCTGCAACTCTTCTAGGAAGTTAGTAAATTCAGTGATAAAGTTTGCTAGGACTTTTCCCTTCAAGGCGCTTCTTGAAAGGTAATCAATGTCAAACTCACTCATTGAGCCGATGTTAGTAACATGTATGTGATTGGGCTAATACTCACACCTGGCAATCAATGGCTAATAATGCACACGGGATTAGAATTGGCTTCTCCCAAGCAACAATCGAGAAAATCTCCTACCCACTCACCAAGCCGAGCAAGTGATCTGGGCAACACCCGCACATGGCGATCCAAGGCTAACAACGTGGATGCAATTGAGGCTAGCCTCCACCCAAGTAGTAGTTGAGAAAATCTCCCACCCACTCACTAAGTCGAGTGTTAGCAATGCGAATGTGATTGGGGTTAGCCTAACATCGGCTGAGAAAATCTATTGCCCACTCACCAATTCGAGCATGCGATATGGGCTAACACTCAAACCATGAAATTCAAGTCTAACAACGCACATGCGATTGGGGCTAGCCTTCAGCCAAGCAACAATCAAGAAAATCTCCAACCCACTCACCAAGTCAAGTGTTAGAAACGTGCATGTGATCAAGGCTAACACCCCTACCTAGCAGTCAAAGGCGAACAACGCGTATGTGATCGGGGCTAACACTTGCACTTGGTGATCATAGGCTAACAACACACATGCGATCAGGGTAGGCCTTCACCCAAGCAGTGGTTAAGAAAACCTCTTGCACACTTTCCAAGCTGAGTGTTAACAATGTGTATGTGATTAGGGTTAACACTCACACCCATCTATGTTAATCAAAGGCTAACCATATGCATGCAATCGGGGTTAACCTTTGCCCAAGCAATGGCCACATTGGCTAGCGGGGCCAAAAGCAAAGAGGAACAAAGGAAAGGCAAATATGGTGATGAAGGGAACAAGAAGGCTCACAACAAATAATTAGAGACATGCTGAAGGAAAAAGGCCCAAGCATGTAACGTGTTAAGCCTCCCACAACGTATACCCAAAAAAGAATATTAAAAGGTAAAGTTCGACAATGCAAAACCAGGCACATGCAGTCAAACTCCAATGGAATATGTACATTACATGGTAAATGTCTTATGAGATACAAATTTATCAAAACCCAAGACAAAATATTAAATGCGCACCAACACGAAAATAGAACACAAAATTATAGGAGGAACATGCCCAAGCCTAAGGAGTGGAGCTACTATCTGAAGGATGGTGAGGTGGTTGGCTTAGAAAGGCATTCAACATCACATCGACCCCAAGAGAATCTAGGTGGACTAGAGTTGCCAAGTTATGGAGCAAAGTCATTAACTCCGAAGTTTCAAGTTTGCCTCTAGGTGGGCTAACAAAAACCTCTTAAGCTTTCACAACCCTAGTTTGTATTTGACCCCTATGCTTGGTCATGAATCTGTGGCGGCGGAGATCTGGGGGCGAAAGGCTGATAACTTCATCCCTAGAAGACCTGAGCTTAGCATCTAGCTCGTTAACACATAGTTGAGACTTTGCAATTTTCTCCCTGAAAGTTTTAGTTACACATTAGAACTTAAAGTAGTGCTCGTCAGGTTTGCCAAGTTCCTTTCTAACAAAGTGATACTTGGACTCAACATGGGCAACTCTCACTCACACTCCAAGGCCCAATCTAAGTCACTATGCACCCATTTGACTTACTAAAAAATGAGTAGCACAAAGGCAATCACAAGTGCAGAAGGATGTCATATAATAATTATGAATAAAATTCTTAGATTGTCTCCTCGGGGGAAAGTTGTTTAAAATCAAACTCTATAAAATGGTGAAAATATTTACAAAAGAAAAATAAAAGTAGTGATATGTGCTATGAATGGAAGAGTGCAACGGAAATGAAAAGGGCACTGTTTGCGGACCGGATTCATATTTTTGGATTTTTGAGTGTTGCAAGGAGAAGTAAAAAACTAAGATGCAAAGAAGTAAACTAATAACTAAATTAAACTCGCTGAAATAACTAATCAAGAGGCAACTTACTAAACTAATTTAATTAACAAGACATTAAACATTAAATCTGAACTAATTAAATACCAAATTGCAATGCAATATTACTAATTAAACATTAACCAACTAATGAGGCAAAACAGAAAATTAAATCTAAATTACTCACTTACTAACCAACGAAAATTGTCAAACTAATTGCAAGACTCAAAATTAATAACTAAATCTAACAAAGTGAAATTAAACAATCAAGAAACCAACTAAGGTAAGCAATCTTAATTAACAGGAAATTAATTGGCAAAACTGAAATTAATCAAGCCCTAATTAACCCTTAATCAATCTAATGTCTAGTGGAACTAAGAGATTAACAAAACTAAGCTACGAATTAAACTAAATTAGGAAATAATTGATGCAATACGAGCTGAAAATTAAAATGTCCCAAAATCAAGATTCTAGGGTTCATCCTTATATTCAAATCACAAATTCTCAAAATCAATCCATAACCATTGTAATACCTATCTAATGGAAGCTTAAAGAAGCAAGAAAAATAAATGGCAAATAAAATTTCCAAAACCGAATGATTCTAAGCCAAAGATCTCAAAAATACACAATATACTTCAAATTAAAATTAAATAAAAGGTAGGGAATGGATAGGGCAAGCTAGATGTCTGGAGATGGAGGCTAGATAGTGGCGGAGGAAGGTTGGGCAGTAGTATTTGGACTGCTCAAGGAGCTCTTCAACGGCGTTGCTCTATATCCTTTTCCGAGAAAACACCTCTCTTTTTTTGTTCTCATGTGTTATGTTCGCCCAGCCCCCCAAAAAGCCGTGCATAAAAACCGAAGCCTAAATGCTCGCTCCATTGCTTCCATCTTTTTTTCAAAACCAAAAAGGGCCCGCGTGCGTTCTTTTATTTTTGTCTTGAGTGCATGCGTTTCTCATGTAAAACCCCAAAGGGCCCCTTCTTTGCTTTGCTTCCATCCAAAACCAAGAAAAATGTTGGGCCCCGCATGCATATGTGGCTATAAAGAAACCAAAGAAAAACCTTCTTCCTTTAAAATGCCAAAGCTTGTTGCATTTTTGACTTTTCTCTTTTCTCATGCTTCACATTTCTTTGCATGAAAAAAATAGAAATTAGAAAAAATAAAAATAAAAAGGAAGAATAGAATATAAAAAATGTGTTATGCATGTGAAGAAATATTGTCCAATCAAATTACAAGTTATAAAATTAAACATAAACCATGCTATTAACTAATTTAAATCACAATTCAAATTTATGCCACTTAACCATTTTTCCATCTAAAATCAATAACAATGTCATGAAATAATTAAAATATATTAGTTTTAGTTGTATAAAATATGTAATAATTTAGCTCAATCACCATTGCAAGGAGGATCTCTCTAAAGCCAAGGCGTGCTGGAAACCAGATACCTCAATATTCAAGACAACAATCTCCACCTCCTAGAGTATGCGACCTTCATTGTTCCTTCTTTTCTACTACCTCAGAAATGACTTGGCGAGCTCCCTTTATGATGGAAGAGTGGACTCAACTTGCTCTTCCAAACTAGATTGGCAAGGAGCACCAAAGAGTGTAAACCTTATGATCAACAAAGTCGAGTTAGATAGCAACACAGAGAAAAAATAACAAACCAATAATGAGGTAATGTACCAGGGAAAAAAAGTGCTAAGATCTTGAGCAATCTGGGCGACTAAAGTTTGAGCTACAAAAGGACCAAGCATCTTTGACAAAGGACTAGGCTCATGAGTAGTTGCACTTGGTGAAGAGTGGTCTGTTTGTACAACGAGAGCTGCTGAGGAAGCAACTAGATAGGTCGTAGCACGAGATGTCCCCCGAGCTTGGTAAGTGAACCATAGTTTGATTCTGAGGAAGTTTAACAGAACCATAAGCTCTCTCGCCATGAGTAATG
Organism: Carya illinoinensis; assembly: GCF_018687715.1. NCBI lineage: Eukaryota > Viridiplantae > Streptophyta > Magnoliopsida > Fagales > Juglandaceae > Carya > Carya illinoinensis. The sequence goes on from NC_056755.1 coordinate 14,955,444, forward strand.
ATGGGTAAGGACTCATCCTGGGGTGGCGGGGAGCCCTTATATCCCCATTTCTAGGAGCAACGATGGGTGAGGATTCACCCACAAGAGAAAGCCCATAGAACTTCCTTATCAAGAGTAGTGATGGGCAACTCCCCAAGATCTTAGGTGTTTTCCCACCAGAAATAATAGCTTGTTCTAATAAGGGCGGGCTAATGGTAACTTTACCATTCCCCGCTATGGTATCGGGGGCATTGAAAATAGGTTCACCCTGCCAAATTCTAGCATTTCAAATGAGTCACTCATCATTGAAGAAGAAGAACACAACTCAAACCTTCCATACAAGGCCTTAGGAAAAAAACTCAAAAAGACCTTGGGACTCGAGTCAAAGAATGAAGAGTCCAACACTAAGTCCAAGTCTTAAGCTTCTTGGTTAATTATATCCATTTGGTGATCAAGATTCTTCAGCAGAGGTGAGTGTTGAGTCTCACATGACCATTTGACGAAGGGAAAGTTGGTGGTCAAGGGCACCCCGTGCCTCTATCTGGACTAGTGGTGTCACGACGGGCATGTGACCCACCATAGACTTTGACATCCTTACTGCATGCTCTCTTCCCTTTAGGGTTTGACGTAGTAAGGCCATACTTCTTCCAACCACAAGAGGGTCTTGGGCCTGCTGAACCAGGTGTTTGACAACTTATGTCTCTTGATCGATCTGGTGATACCAAGAAATGATCAATGTTCTCTTGGGTGAGGATCGTGTCGGAGTCAATAGAACTTGTGTTTTTCCTAATGCATGAATAAAATATATCCAAATGTTCTGTCTTTTCCCTAGTGAGAGTAACTTCAAAACAATGGTTGTTAGGAACACGACTCCATGAGGCTGTCACTGGAAACTCATGGTGGTGAGCCTAACCAATGGGAAACTCCCACCCAACTCTAGAAACAAAGTGACATTGTAATAACGGGACTCTAAAGTCCAAATGCACAACCTTGTAGCCCGTTTGTGAATAGAAACTACACTGGTTATGTAACAGCCAATAAGGTTATTTAGACCTTAGTAACATTGCAAAATCTTGAAAGATTTTACAAATCGAGAGACCGTTTAAATTTTTGTCTGCCAGCATAGTCGGATCTCAACCTGCTATGGTGACAAAGCTGTATGTTAAGTTGTCGAAACAAATCGCACCATTAGTCTTAGATGAATATTTTAGGATTTTACGGTGCATAATCCGTTTCCTGCTTTCCGAACTAATAGTACTCAAGAATGCCTTTTGATTTAATGGAGGCACTTAGGAGTCTAATTTGATGAAATTAATTGCACCACTAGACTTATATGTTTATTGAGGATTTTATGGTGCAATAATAATTTTTACACTTTCTTGACTAAATAGTGACACCCGGGGTAGCGCCATGTGGTACTTGGTTCAAATGATTGTCAAATCACAATGTGAAACGTGCAAATCTATTTAGAATCACTAATAAATTTCTAGCCACTCATTGGAATTGTAATAGGACACTTGTCACTTAGAGAGTTAGGTGTGATGGAATGGAAGACAAATCAAGCCATGAGATCTTACTAGCTATGCAGACAGTATTTTGACCACCCAAAGTACTTTTTGATCAACCAAAAGAGTGCTTAAACCCTAGTAAAAATCCAAAGCATTGGAATCAAACAAACTGAAAACATAAACCCATGATGAGGGTCAAAACCCTAAATCACCTGATTTTGATTAAGTATTTAATCACTTTCTCACGCTATTAATCACTCGATGTTTTACTAATACACCCTTAACTACTACATCTTGGTAATCTCATTGGCCTGAGAAAAATTTGATTTGGACTCATCATTGATTGAAACCCCAAAGGATGCCCATTGAAACCCCAAATTAAAGCCCATTGGTAAGGCCCATCTTTGGTCCATCGAAAATCACCACCAAGGGAGGCTTCTTGAGGAATTTTATTCCTACTCCCAAGGCCAAGAGAAGAGCTAACATGTCACTCATGGGTAGCCTAAAATTTCAAGTAAAAAAGGCTACGAAACCACCACTTATTAATTCAACTTTGAAGCAAAAAACCATTGGCTATGTAGCCCACGGTTTCACCACCTTTTTGGCTGCCAACCTCCCATGAAAGTGGCTTAAATTAGCCCCTAAGTCAGCCCATCCAATACCCCACACATCCTCTTCATTTCCTCCATAATTTGTGCAAAAGTTCCTCATTTTTTTGGAGAAACCGAGTGAGAGCTTCAGACATTTTTTCAGGTAGTTTTTGCTCCAGTTTTTCGAGCCATTTTTAAGTTGGTTTTCAGGAAACTCTCTTCATGTATTTTTTTCCCCTTTGAGTCTAGCTTCCATTCTTATATTGTGGGTAATTTTTCATGAGTATTGGTGGGTGAAGATCTGGTTTGTGCATGCAAAGCTCACAATGGGTGACAGTTCGGATGTTCATGTGAAACTTTGATACTTTGATGAAACTTTTGGTAAGATGTTGGGTAGATGTTGTTATGGTGAAGTGTTAACATGTTCAATTTGGATTTTTAGCATGTTATAGTTTTTATAAAATAGTTTTGCATGATTTTGGAAAGTTAGAAACTGGAAGGTTCAAAACAGTTTCTATTTCGATGAAGTTGATATGTTTGGTTGTGGAAGCTTGATCTAATGGCTTTGAAATTGGCATATGATTATAGATTTGATGGAATGATTTTATACATGCAAAAGTTCATTTAGGGCTCAAACTAGAGGCTCTAGGTTAGGTTTTGTGTCTTGATGAAATTCCTACCATGTGATGCTAGATTTAATACTAGGATGAAGTTAGAACTTGAATATGAGGTATATGGTTTTATTTCTTGGAATTTTATGAATTTTTATAACATGTCATGCCACATGTCGTGATATGACATGTCATCTGTTACAAATTCATTGTCACATGCCATGAATGCAATATCATTTGTTACAAGTTCGTTTGTCACATGCCATGATTGACACGTTTTATATTACACGTTTGCCTATTACATGCCATTAATTCCATATCATTTTTTTTTATCTGTTACATGTCATAGTTACATAACATGAGTCACATGATTCCATCATAAAATATTTTTCAAGTCTAGTCATGTTATGTCCCCATATAATCAAGACCATTGTGGCAACTCTATAAATGAGACAAAAAAATCTCGGTAACCCCATGAGACATGAATACAATTTCATGTTAATTTAGTATAAGTTACCTTATCTTTCAAGTTAGATCATGTTACGTCATTTTCCAAGTCAACTCATGTCATGTTAATTTTCAAGTCAAGCACAGGTCATGCTATTTTTCAAGTCATATCACACATATTTATGTTCATGTCACAATGCATCCATGCCAGTTTATTGTCATGCATGTATATGTATACTGTTGGTAGCTTGGTAGTTTACTTGATGAGATTTATAAACAAATGTCAATGGACAGTTCCAACTACCATTCCTCCTAGAATAGTAGATGATAAGTCAGGATCTTGAGTACACGCACCTGTTAGACTAGATGAGACTAAGTAGCCCACAACATGATGACAAGGAACTGATAACTATGCCTATCCACTTTTATGGATGCGAACTTAGAGATCATAGCCGTGTTGTGTGAGCAACTCAATAATTTAGTACAATAGATTTTATTTTTCAGATTTTATTTATTGAGGGTTGTTTCCACTATTTAGGTTGTTATAAATCTTTGGACAAGTGCTGTAACTTTTTGGTTATTGGTTTACCATGTGAAATTACGAAGTATGATTATGTTTTTGGGATAAATTACTCATAGTATACACCAACATGCTCTGTGATCCCCTCATCATTAAGAATGACGCAGTGAGAGTCAGGAAGGATCATGTCCACCAAGTTGGGGATGCCATACCAATTCGTCATTGAATTCAATCCCACATGTTTAGTGGCAGTAGACCAATGGCTCCTCTCAAAGGTAATGGATGGTGAGGACTCATCATCACGGGACCCATTTGGGGACCTACGAGGTCAAGAAGACCGACGAGCAAAGCAGGAAGCATTTTTGAGAGCTATTTGAGTGAAGAAGTGGAAATATTTGAAAGTCGGAGAGAGTGATTTGAGTGGACATGAAGTTAAAAGGGGTAAAGAGGTTGAGGAGATGTAGAGAACTCTTGGTGCAAGAAAGGAGAAGGAAGAGGTTAAAAAGAGAAGATGATGACGATTCTGGGAAGGTGGAAAGATAGGGGCACAGTGGTTGAAGCCAAAGAAAAAGTGTCATGGGTCAAAAGCAAACAGAGAGCATGCCAAACAAATCTCACATTCTATGTTGTGCGAAGAGACGTGTGTCAGATGCGCTGATGGATTTCACCCTACACAATGAAGTGAATTATGGGGTGGCAGGTTAACTGTTAGACATAATGAATGGACAAATTACACATGCTACAAAGGAAGGACACATGTCTAGAAGAAAGGTATTAGACTTGAAATGGATGACGTGGAGAGAAGAGATAAAAAGAGAAGAAGAAATTCCCATCGGCACACTGATATAAATATGTTCATTAGGCAGCAAAAGAGATTTAGGTGATTAAAGACCACATCCATGTAATACTCATATGGTAGAATGCGATTAAAGGATTAAGCTACAACAAATGCACTATATGAGCTCAGGGATAAAGCCTACAACTCGTATTTCCCTAATGTCAGGATCAGGTCATAAAGATAAATCCTAGAAGAGCATAACAATATGAAAATTTGACTAACCATATCCTAATGAGATACAAATATATGAAGATAAGCCCAAGCATGATATTCGTGCTGAATCGATGCCAATAACAACTAAATAGTGTTCCAGATGGTAATGTTTTGAACTAGTAGCTAAAGATCGTGTCTATAGAGATGACTTTCTATATGAGGTCACCTCACCCTTATAAATAACATTGGGAGCATCCCCCAATAAGTTCCCTGAGCCCCTTTTTTAGGTTGCAAGTTGTTAGGGCATGTCACGTATATAGTCAAATTTGTATCAGCACCACTAACCATGTAGGTCTAGCATCTTCCAACTAAGAACAACCATGCTCTATTAAGTGCAAAATATGTTGCAAGCCTCTCGGGGGGAGGGGGGGTGCATTAGGCCCTTAAATTTTGTGGACGACTTGATAAGGCTTATTAGGACATGGATGTGCCTCAAGCTATTGTTGCCTTCACTACTTCCATTGGTGATGATCGTGAGTGGCTGGTAGACATAGGGGCCTTTGCTCACATAACCTCTCATGCTAGCTATTATTTTACATAACTTAGAGCCTTATAATGAGGAGAACCATGTAATGGTAGGTAATAGAACTTTATTGCCGATATCTCTTGTTGGAAAAACTAAATTAGTCAACAACTAAATTCGTACCATTGCCACATCTCTAGAACTCAATTTTCTTTACATTTTCAAACTGTAGATAATAAGAGGTTTAGGCATCCTGTGATAATCCGCTCCTTCTTCCTTCTTTAAGTATGAGCCTTGTTTTGTATGTTGAGCTTCAATCTATGTACCGAGTCTCATTCTACATGCCGAGTTTCGATGGCATGTTTTAAAAGATATCAAGCAGATTTTAAAGCCAGATAGATATTTTAATGCTTACGAATATTTTAAATATATTCTGAAAATATTTATATGAGATATTTCTAGTATTATTAGATAAGCTTGTTTTTAAAGTAACACAATTATAATATTTTAATGAGCTCTAAAAATATTATAATTTTGGATAATTATTTAAATTAAATATTTTAGTCATTTTAAAATATTAAGAGATTTAAATTTACTTTGAAAATTCTAAATTAATTTAAATGATTTTATTTTGTTTGAATAATTAACGATACTTCATCATTTTAAATAATGAGAAAGAAATATTATTTTATAAACTTTAGTTTATAAAATAATATTCTATCTTAATTCCTCTCAGTGTTTTATTTTAAACTTTAGTTTAAATAAAACACTTACGTGTTTTAAAATCAGTGTTTAAACTCACCGTTAGATGTTTTTGAGGATCCTGAAACGAATGACCTAGATTAAATACCCAAGCCCTTCTCTTTTCTTCCTCACTTTTCCCTCTCTGTCTCCTCTCTTCTCCCCAACGTACACAATAAGCCTGACTCCTCTCTCTTTCTTTCTCTTCTCCATCGTGCTCCTCCTCCAGCCAGCGCCACCCCCCCCATGGCATCTCACCTCCACCACTGGCATGTTCCTCCCTCATCGGCAAGCTCAACCCCAGCGGTGGTGAGTTACACCAGCAGCTCTCTCTCTCCCTTTCTCCCTCCAACCAATTGGGTCTTAGAGCCTATTCCTCCTCCTAGCGCCTCCATACACGGCCAAAGCGGCCACCGAGAACCACCAATGGCTTCCTCTCCATGTCCTCCTTTTCCCCTACCTTTCTTTCTTTCTCAGATGGGTCTCTACAACCACCCGTTCAGTTGCACCACTGTGCATGACTACCCACAGCGTCTCACTACCACCATCTTGTTCCTCTCATCACCACAACCTTCCCCAACCATTTTCATGCCCAACGGAGCTTTACATAGCTCTCACTCTCCCTCACTCTCCAAGCCACAGGTTGTACCATTATTGGCCGATCCGCCGCCGTGAGCCACCACCTCAGCTCCACCACACTTTCGTCTACCTTTCCCTAGCGTCCCATGAAGTTCCATGGCCTTCCTCCGCCTCAAGCACCCTCCCTCTCTCTTGGATGCATTGTTCACGGCTTGATGTCGCCGTGCTATGCCATCACGAGGCCACCTTTAGCCTTTCCAAGACCACGCCTAGCTATTCACAAGCCCAAACCGCCACTTTAAGTGATGGACAACCATCGTAGGCGATGTTAACTACCACACATGACTCCTCTGATGCCTTGATCGTTACGGACAATGAGTGACGCACGGGTTGTCCTGTTGATGGTATAACCCTCTATCTCTCGTTATTTATGTTTATATTAATTAGTTGATAGGTTATGGACTATGCTGTTAGTATTGTGGAATTCGCTGCATAGTTGTGAAGTGAAGTGTAGTTATGAAGTGTTGGGCTTGACAGTGTAGTGTGCCGTGAAGTATGGGTGTGAGGTATGCCATAGTTGTGATGCGGCATACTATTGTGAAGGGAGTACACATGGAGCATACTCTGTGTAGTACAGTGACTCACCGCATGATGTGCGTCGTAGAGTGAATAGAGTACAAGTGGCGTGTGCTCTGTGTTGTATGGTGATGCACCGTGTGATGTGCATCATGGTAATAAGTGATGTACCGTGAGGCATGCGTCGTAGCGATGTGTGTCATAGTGTGGATAGAAGAGAGTTCACGTGAGTGTACTCTATGCTATGTCGTGATACACTGGATGGAGTGTCATGAAGGGTTGGACGGCGTAGCTAAGAAGCGTGGAGTGTATGGTGTAGTGTCAGGAAATGTGTAACAGTGTCCCGAAGCAGTGGTAATGTGGCTTGTAGTCCAAGGTGACACCACAACCCGTCACCTTGTGGTTGACTTATGGCTGAGAGTATATGGAAATGGTGGAAAAGTATCAAAGAGTGCAGCGGAAGTATGATGGGTGTTGTGCTGTAACTTGGGATTTGGTCTCGAGCTACGTGAAGTGACAAAGGTGCATTTTGGATGCAGTCCTCTTGTTAAATGTCAGGATGAACTTGTACAAGGTTGGGAAGTAGGAAGAGTCTTATCGACTGGGTCTGACCAAGTTGGTATCGGAGTATGGAGCTTGTTTATACAAGCGGGTGTCCATTGGAATTATAAGTTGTTCTTAGGTGATAAAAGGGATAAGGTACATGTGCCTCTGGCGAAACACGTGTGCTGGACAAGTTTACCATATGTAATTGGTAATCCGTCCTGAGCATGGTTACATGGTGTTTTAGCTCCAGAGTTGGTTTGAATTCATGTAGCCTATCTGGATGGAAATGAGGATTTTGTATGGATTAGGATACGTGAAGGTAGTAATGGGTAAGGTTGGAATGCATGACTCTATCGGTCAAAATCATGCGTAGGAATGTGGAATTAGAAGAATGAGATGGAGGTCTTAGTGTCTTAACCCTAAGGTGAATCACGGAGATTCACTTTAAGGAATAAGACCCCGAAAGTTTTAACATAGTAAATGGCACGTAAGAGCCTAGGGATGGATGGAGAGTCTTCCAAGTGAGGTATAGTTTTATTTTTAGTATAGTTGCTTATGCATTAGATAGATGACATAAGGTTATGTGTATGCATGTAGGTTGCCATCTGACATGCACACTAGTGGATTGCATGGAATGACTATGGCATGAAATCTAGGTAAATATTGCGTTCATGCTCTTTTAGAGTTTTCTTATATAAACGAAGAAGAAAATGAAATCTTTTCTCTAAAAGGAAAATGAAACTTTTCTCCACAAGAACACATTTTATGAAAAAGAAAACGAAGCGTAAGTTTTCAAGTATCAGTATGTTGCAGCCCTCCTTGGCAACTCCTTTTCACGCACCCAAAGTATGTACATTTATGCATGTGGGTGGATGCTATACGTGGTATGTATTGAATGTATCTTTACGAAAGGAAGCCGAAACGAACCTTTAAAAGATGCAAGAACAGACTTTTTTAAAATGAAAAGAAAGAAAACTGTTTTTTCTAAAAACAACTTCTATGAAAAGAAAGAAAACTATTTTTTTTTAAAATGACGTCATGAACTGAAAGAACTGTAAAGAATCGTAAGAACTGTAAGAACCGTAAGAATTGTAAGAAAGGACTGTAAGAACTGTAAATGACTGAAGGACTATAAAGGAAAGGAAATGACTGTAAAGGAATGAAAGGACTGAATGGATGATGTATGAATATACGTAACGGCCACATGGACTGAAATGGAAAAGGTACCAAATGAATTGACTGGGTAGATTGCAATGCCGCGTAAGTAGTACTAGTAGTGCACCTAATACTACACCCTGATGGAATGGATTCCCAACCCGTGGCCACGAGCAGAATTAGATTCAAAAGACTGCTAGCCCTAGCACACGGGGCATAACAGTGTGCTATGGCCAATGAAAGTGATAAGAAAGAATGGATGCATGTTAAGAAATAATGCATGTATGTATATATGTATGCATGAATGTACGTAAGAAAAGTAGTATGCATGAACAGATCTTTAAGAAATGAAGGCAGCGATGCGTGGGGAATAGTTTTAAGAAAGAAAACATGTTTTTAAAGAAAAACCCCACCTCGCAACGTTTTAAAATGAAAAGAATGTCGATGCACGCTATGTAGGATATGTATGTATGGAGTGATAAATGCATGACTAAAAACCTATTTTATTATATTTTAACTGTATAAAATAATGCTTACAAGTTATCAACTCATTTTAGTTTTTATGTGTGTCCTCCCAGGGACAAGATGAGCATGACAGGTTAGGATAGGCACAACCCAAGGGGAAGAGCACGAAAGCCTAGGCAAGATATTTTGTACGAGAAAATTTAATTATACAATTTAATGTTTTCCACTGTAATCTTTTAATTAAAAAAATGAATTTTATTTATAACATGAAGTCTTTTGTATTCTGGCATGAAAGGAAAATAAATTTTAAAAGGAACCATAATTCCTGTCGATTTTTATTTAAATCATTTTGAAAAGGACCCACCACAAGGACGGGCATTACACATCCTTAGGCATCTATGGTCCAAACCCCTTAAACCTTGTTGGTGGATAAAAGATATTTGCAAGTTTAGTTGTAATCCTTTATCTCACCTTCTCGAAAACATTATGGTTTATTGGAAAAAAATAATTGTGATATTTGAGGCCATGCCCTAGTTAATTTTAGTGACAAATATTCATATTATGCTATACTTGTTGATAATTTTAGTTGCTACATAGGGCTATTCCATTAAAACATAAATATGATTTTTGTTTTCCTTTTGTGCTTTTGTTAAATTTATTGATCATCAGTTTCTACAAAAATAAAACTTCTCAATCTAATACTAGTGGAGAGTTTACTAGCTAGCAATGCACTCATTACATTTTTGGAGGAACTAATTGGTATTCACCATCACATCTCTTGCCCCTAAACATAGATCAGTAAAATGGGGTGGTCAAACAACGCCATCATACGTAACACTTGAGAGCTTGGTGTCACTATGCTATTCCATCCATGAATAATGCAAGTATGCCAAATTATTTTGCTACCTCATTTTGATATCTCATGCATTTAATTTTTTTTTCTTGAATTTTTTTTGCTTACTAATTATGTAAGTGACAATTAGTGTATTAGTATTTTTTTAATTTTTTAAAAATGTTTTAAAAATGTTTGAAAAAAAAGTACAATTTGCACTAGGGGCACACCAAGTGGGCAAATTGAGGGGGCATAGTAGCATTACCCTTCCATTTATATATATAGTAGTGTACATAAGTATATAAATAGTTTTGGGTTGAAGCCTTCTTTATGGGTTGAAGTGATTTTGTCATTAATAGTAACATCCATATTTCCTCTTCAACGAGTCCCTATATTTGAAATTAGTGTTCATCACCCCATGACTCCTCACTTCATGTTTTTTGCTATAAGTGTTTTCCCTGTTTAGGCTTCAGGTTGAACTACAAACAGGTAATAATATTTCATATTATTTCAATAGTTTCAGACTACAAGTGTATGCTAGAGACAATGTCTGACTTATCTTATATGGAAATCAATTCCAACACATATTGCGAGATGTCGTAAGGGATTAGACATAAAGGAAATTTGGGAGATAACAATGTCAGTACTAGACGACCAAAGTTTCAACCAACCATTGCAGTCCTTCTACACCAATAAAGAAAAAGAAATGCCAAAGTGGCTGACTTGAATATGGTGGCTTTGGGAATTCCATGTCTTCCTTTTCCAAACAGCCCCTTAAAATATGGCCAAAAGCATAGCACCAACCACCCACTACAGAAAGTCTCCCCTAGCCCTGATCCATGCGTATCATGATTAGCTGGTGGAAGTTGCAACTTTAATAAGCTCACTATCAATGTAGTCAAGTGAACAAGCAAAATGGTTGTCCCTGGAACAAAAATGGGTGACTTATTGAAGGTAAACCTACTAGCATCATCATCATCACCACCACCACCAATATCACTGGACAGTTCTTTCTGTGTAACTTCAAAGACAGTCTCAGATAATCCAAAGGGCTTGAGCATGACACTAAAAAATCCAAATAACCATGCAATCATTGTGGTTACTCTTGCCATTCTTTGGTTATTCCACCATGCTTGAACAGACTGGCCGGCTCTCAAGTACTCGGATAATGTGTATATGTTGTATGTGAGAAAGAGAGCAACTGGTACATATAGGGCTGGTTCTTGGACCTATATATATATGTACAAACATTAATTATGAGCATATGCTTAAAAGAAACATATATATATATATTTATATATATATATATATATCTAGGAACTAGATTTTGAATATCGTATTGTACTAATGAACTTCACCATGCCAATCCGAATTACTATCTTTTCCAAAAGGACAAAAGCTAAGAGATGAGATCAATAAAAGCCGTATATGTTAAAAATAATGTCATGCAAGGTTTATGTTGTGGCTGAATATTGTATGGTGTAGGGTTTCATAGTGTCTTTTTAAACATTTAAATGTGCATGCAAGAGTTAAAATTGGAGGGTTCTGGCATATAAATGATACCTTGGGCAAGAAATGGGAGTCGGCAATAATACAATAGGCTGGAAGGGCTGCATAACATAGCTCAAAGATTGAGCGTAGGCCCCATGTGAGGAGCCATACATAGGCCAAGCATTGCCTCCATTGTAGCTTTGCAAAGAGAGAGGAAAATATGGGACAAGCTTTGCTTAATAGAATTTCAAGCAAACCGGTAGCCCATCTCTTTTGTTGGATCATTGAAGTGGGGCCGCTTGAGGGAACACAACCTAGAAAGGCAGGTGGGTTTGGCATACAATTGACAGACCTCCAACCCCTTTTATGAATCCTTAGTCCAGTTTGTATGTCCTCTGTTGTTGATCCATAGAACCAGCCTAACTGAAATGGACAATCACAAAGATGAACAAAATGGACAAAATCTAGGATTGAGATACATACCTTCCAAGTTAGTGAGCATAAAAGAGTGCAAGGCCTAATTTGGTTTCACAAATCTATCAAACTATCTCATCTCAACTTCTAAATATTATTGAAGTACAAACATTTTTCAATTTTAGGTTTTTAACTTTTTATCAGTACAACTTTCCCAAATTTCTAAATAAAACACAAAAAACAATTCAACTTTTTCAATTTCCAAAACAAAAAGAATATTAAAAAGTTATATTTTAACTCTCTTGTAACTTTAAAATTTTTTATTCAACTTTTTCTCTCTTTTCTCAAAATCTCATAAAAATCTCAACTCAAACTATTTAACTATTATTAACAAATTATCTCACTACTATTCATAGATTTCTCATCTTATCTCTTCTCATCAGTTAACCAAATGAGGCCTAAGTCTTTTGAGTTTTTTAATTATAATGGATCTCACAAGAAGTGGTAAATTTATATATCCACTCATAAGTAGCCGAACTATTATAGGATTAATATTATTATGACATATATACAAGGAGGATAGATTTCTATTTTTCTATTAAGTCATTTTAGGGCCGGTAGTCTTCATCATTATAAGTAATATTATAGTTAGTGATCTCTTGTTGCCAATGTAAATACATTACTTTAGCACATACACATACAATAATTAACAATAATATTGGAATTACTATCAAATTGCTAGCTTCAAGTTTTCAAGCTTAAAGTGGATCCACCAAAATTAAGTTAAAATGAGCTTTTAATTTGGAACCTTTTTATGTTTTGCTAATCACTGACCTTTGTACCCCAACTGGTACCGTATTCATACCCACAATCGGCTACTTTGTATGCTGCCTCAATATGGCTATGAAGATTGTGATTTGGTGGAGTACCTGTCTTTCCTTCCAAAGCATCAATAGCTGATTTTGTCAACTCCTTTGAATTCCCAATCTTTGAAAATATATCCTCAATCAATTTTCCTACAAAAATGAGAAATTAAAAACAATTTTCATACAAAAAGGAATTAATTAAAAACCTCAATATTAGATTATAAGGACTCATTTCAATTACCATTAATTGAAGCCATGTTATCTGGGGATAAGCCATAGATAATTTTCCTTCTGTGGAAACAGCCTGTTCCCGCATAAAATGGTCCTTGAAGTCCTGCTGTTCCATGTCCTATGTACTATGTACGTATATATATAATGAAGCAAATGAAAATCATATCTCTAGATATAATAAAAAGAAAAAAAATGGAAAAAGATGAAAAGAAGGAAAAATTAATAAGTTAAAACTTATATTTTGACCTACTTCGTATAGAACCACCATTTGATTGCCATAAGGATCATCCTTTAATCCATCATAGAATACTTGAGGGAACTGAACAAATGCAATTTCTGATTCACTCTTGGAACCCAATAACACGCACATTGCATGAAGAATGACTTTTGGATTGTTCACAAACATATCGCAGTCTACGTTGAGCATGTAGGGAGCATTCGTCATCAATGCAGAGACTCTCGTCTATATATATATATATATATTTGATAGAAACAATTGACAAATTATGTCATGTAAGATCAATTATGAATTCCATATATATAATATGAATTAATGTGAACTTCTCCTAATTTTAATAAATAGATAAACATGAAAATGATCATCATACCAGAGCATTCATGGCACCAGCTTTGTAATGATGTGGATGCTTATGCTGCTTCTCCCTAGATATATAGACCAATTGGGGCAACCCATCTGGGAGACCTTTGTTCTCCCATACAACCTGCAATTAATCAAGATTATCTAAATAAGTCCTTCTAAAAGTTATATAATTAAAGGGTAAATTATTAAACCCTAGCTTTCACCCCAAAAATCACATATTGCCAATATCATCATCTTAGAACATTTTACAAGCCCCAAACTATAAATTTTAACATGAGTTAGTCCCACAAATTACCGAAAAGTTGCAATGTACCCCTCCATCAAAAGTTTGACACCATTACCAGATTGAAACTTAATTTAAAATTCAAGCATGTTTACAAAATTAAACCAGAAAGATCATATAGGATAGATAGGTGATTCAATAGTTTTCCTCTTGCAATTTCCTATATGCTTGCTAGAATAGGAGAATGAGCTTCGTGCTATATGGGAGTTGTTACTATTACTTCCTCTAGAAAGATTCAAAAGAGTGTTTTTTTCTCAGTCAGCTTTCTGGAGTTGTTTGCTACAATGGTTGAACTTTTATTTTTTAGGTTTGTTTTTCCAATATTGTTGTTGGGTCTCACAGCGAGTCAATTGAAATTTATATCATTTGGTATTCAGAGTAAGGTTTCCAATCAGGTCTGATTCTATCCTTTTATTCTCGTATCTTTAAATTTAATACTAGGGCGTCATTGTTCTAGGGCTGCAAAAAAAAAAAAAATGGTGTAGAAATTCCTTATTCTTGGACTGCTGAAATTTGCTTCATTAGGGTTTCTTGCATCTTTAAATTGTCAATTGCTTGGAGTTCCGTTTTGTTGTTTCCTTCTACTTTTGTCAACTCTTATGTGTTTGAATTTAATTGTGTGATTTACACAATTGAATATTTCCGTTTATGCTTGAATTGGTGAGAAAAGAAAAGAAAAGAAAGAAAAGAAAAGAAAATTTGCAAAAAAAAAAAAGAAGAAGAAGAGAAAGGAAAGGATTTTGGGTATAGTTGTTTGAAATATTTGCAATCTTAAAATTGAGTGATCATTTGGAATTGATTGAGGTTTGTCATCAAAGGGGGCTCAATACATCTTTCTAGTTAGTATCTTGTTTTGTAATTACTCTTTTCCTCTTTTCAATTCCTTGAGTCTCGTGTCATTTTTTTCCTTTCATGTTTCTCTGTTCTTGTTTCTTGGATCTAATCATTAGTTGGAATAAAATAAGGTTGTATTGCCTTGATTGAGTTCAATTTAGTCCTTAATAAAATTGAGCAGGAAAACTCTTGAAGTAAAGGCAAGAGAGTGTGAGATCATTATCGGAAAAAACCAAATAAAAGTGAAATACGAGTGGAGTGTCATTATTTGAGTGTAAACATGTAAGGAAGTGTGTGAGATCTTTTTCCACTAACATTTTTTTTTTTGTGTGTGCAGTGCATAGATATCTCATAAAAGTGACTCATTACCAAAAGGGATGGTAGATAACTTCCTTGTGTTGCAAGGCATGCAACAACAATTTGAGCGGTTGAACATGGTGTTAGGGGAAGTGAAAGATAGGATAGATCATCAAGATACATTTAGTAGAAATCTGTAAGTTGAGAAAGATAGAAGAAGATATGAGCCTAGTATTGAACATGAATATAAAAGGAAGAGTATGGTGAGTCTCTTATTGTCAAGCGTGCTCTGTATACACAAATTAAGATAGATGATACAGAGCAATAGAGAGAGAACATTTTTCATACTGGATGCCACATCAACAACAAGGTATGTAGTATGATCGTTGATGGGGGAGTTGTACTAATGTGACTAGCACTACTTTAGTTGAAAAATTGAATTTACCTACCTTGAAACACCTTGAACTATACAAGTTGCAGTGATTGAATGATTGTGGGGAGGTCAGGGTAAATAAGCAAGTGCTAGTTTCTTTTCAATTGGGAATTACCAGGATAAGATGCTTTGTGATGTAGTGCCTATGCATGCTGACCATATTTGGTTAGGAAGGTCATAGTAGTATGATAGGAGGGTAATCCATGATGGGTTAAAACAATCAAACTTGCTCCTTTAACCACGAAACAGGTCCATGAGGACAAATTGAAGTTGAAAAGTAAGGTTTATCAAAAAAGAAAGAATGAAAACGAGGTTGATCAAAAAGAAATGAGAGAAAGTGAGATTGATAAAAAAAGAAAGAGTGAAAGTGAGGTTGATCAACAAAGAAAAAGAGAAACTAAGATTGATGAAAAAAAAAGAAAAAAAAAAAAGAAGAGAGTAGAAGTGAGGTTGAGCGAAAAAAAAAAGAGTGGGAGTGAGATTGAGGAAGAAAGAAATAGTGAAACCTCAAGAAAAATAGAGAATGAGTTGAAAAGCCATTGTGAGGCCGAGAGTTTAAAAAAAAAAAAAGAGAGTGAAAGAAAAAGAGAGATCAAGTGAAGAGGAAAAAGTGAGTGAGAGGAAAAAAGAGAATGAGGCTGAAACATCAAGAGAAAAAGAGTGTAAAAGAAAATAGAGAGGTGGCTGAGAGTCAAGAAAAAAGAGTGGAGCCATGAGAGGAAAAAAAAAAAAACAGAAGTGAGTTTTTATGCTAAGGCAAGCTTTTATACTAACGAAATTAATGACTCTTTACCTAGTGTTATTGTTGCAGAGATATAAGGTCATGATTCCTAGTTGAGTGTTTAGTGGATTGCCACCTATTAAAAAGATAGAGCAATACATTGATTTTGTGCCAGGTGGGACAATCCCTACCCAACCTTTTTTTGAAGAACATGAGTCCTTTACGCATTTGAAGGAACGAGATAAGCTGACTAGAATGCATGCCAAGTGGGGGGAATGTATTGAAACTTTTTCTCATGTAATCAAGTACACACAAGGTAAGAAAAATTTGGTGGTTGATACTTTAGTAAGAAGGTATGTCCTTATCTTCATTTAGGATGCAAAGTTATTGAGATTTGAATATGATAAGAAATTGTATGTTAATGATAATGGCTTGGCTAGTGTATATGGAGTACGTGAGAAAGTATCATTTGGTCAGTTCTATAGACTAGATTGGTGTATGTTTAGAGAGAATAAACTTTATGAGCCTATTAGTCATATGCATGAGTAGCTTGTGCATGGATGTGATTTGATGGGACATTTTGGTGTAAAGAGGACTTTAGAAGTGTTGCATGACCATTGGTAAGAGTATTGTGTGCCACTCATTGAGTAAAGAAGATTTTAAGCATATTGCATGAACACTTTTGGGATTATGGTTTGCTATTCATTGAGGTCACATATAATTAGAGTAATCATTTTGGTGTAAAAAAGCTTTTAGGCCACTCCCAAGTTGGAGTGGTCACTTTGGTGTAAAGAAGATTTTAGACGTATTGCATAAACACTTTTGGGAGTATGCTTTGCTATTCATTGAGGTCATATATAATTGGAGTGGTCATTTTGGTGTAAAGAAAACTTTAGATGTATCTCATGAACGTTTGTGGGAGTATCATTTGTCATTCATTTAATTGTTACATGAGCATTTCTTTTGGCCTAAGATGAGAAGAGACGTTAATCACATTTGTGGCAAGTACATTACATGTAGAATAGCCAAATCTATGGTTTTGCCACATGGGTTGTATACACCCTTACTCGTTCTTAGTGAACAATGGGTAGACATATCTATGGACTTTGTTTTGGGACTGCCTAGGACAAAAAAGGGAAGAGATTCTATTTTTGTGGTTGTGAATAGATTTAGCAAAATGAGACATTTCGTTCCATGTCATAAAACTAATGATGTCACAAATATAGCTACTTTTTGTTTATAAATTGATTGACGATGTCATAAACTGATGAAGTATTGTTTATGATATGGATGTTAAATTATTTAGCTACTTTTGGAAGGTTTTGTAGGGAAAATTGGGTACTAAACTTTTATTTTTCACTACTTTCCGTCCACAGATTGACGACCAAACTGAATTAGTTAATAGAATTGTTATTTATGAGACTTTAAAAATTTGGGAGGATTGTTTGCCATTAATAGAGTTTGCATATAATAGGACTATGCATACTACTACTTCATATTCTTCTGTTGAAGTTGTTTATGTTTTTAATCTACTTACTCTTTTAACTTTGATGCTTTTGCTTCTTCATGATAGGAGTAGCTTGGATAGACCTTCTCAAATTCTTAAGAAAATTAATGATACTTCACATTTAGTGGATCTTTCAGGTAAGTATCATATGTCTGTTATTTTCAATGTTACTAACCTCTTTTCCCTTTGATGCAGGTGGAGATTCAAGGAATGATAAGAACCAAGGTGGACCAAGTCGTAAAGATCTTTTGCAAGTTCCAAATGGGACAATTATAAGATCAAGAGCTAGGAAAGTCAAGGAAACAATGCAAAGATTGGTGCCATCCACTTGGGATATGTTTAGCAAGAGCCCAACATTCAAGATTGGCTTAAAGGAAGAAAATTTAGTTTCATTCATGTGATACAACAAGTTATGGAAGACATGACTTGAACCTATTGTTATTGAAGGCCTTGGGTTTGTTTATTTCATTAAAATGACTTATTTTATTAGTCATTGGAATTAATTTAGAATGGGGTTTGGGGGATGTCCAGCCCACACATATGTCTTATTTCTTATGAATTAGGATTTTTGAGAAGGCCTTATATTTTGAGCAAGGGTTTATTTGAAAAGTTATTATTTTATTTGAATTAGGGTTTTAGAAGTTACTGTAGCGTAGCACTGTTCACACTACAGTACCTGCGGCACTATTCACTTAAGATTTTTAGGGATTGTTTATTTAAACCACCTGTAACCTCATTTGAGAAGGGCATACATTATTGAATTTTTATTAATGAGTTGAGTTTACTCCTCTTGTTCTTGATTGAATTTTTGAACTTTTCAAAGGTAAATAACAACTTTTGTGGCGTTCCTCCTTATAATCCGGATTTTTGAGATGGGTTCTTCAACGGGTTTAGATTTTAATATAATCTAGGTTCTTGAAATGAGTTCTCAACAGGTCTAGATTCTTCCATCCAATTGACTTGAGTTTGAGTTTCTTAGGTGAGTTTTCAAATTGATTATGGGTTCAAAAGATTCTCTTCCCGCGCGTTCATATCAAAGAGGGAGGTTCAAATATTGCTAGCAGCTGAAAGTGGGAAACCCCATCTAAGGGGGTGTATAAGGTAAACTGTGATGCAACACTTTGAAAGAATGTTGGTAAGGTGGGCATTGTGATCATTGTTAGAGATCATGATAGTTAAGTGGTAGCAACCAAAAGAATGCAGGGAGAGATGTCCCCCAAGATCCATTTCTTGTTGAATCTTTAATTTGGAGCTTATCGAGCTATTAATTTTGCCATGGAGATTAACTTAAGGAAGATTATAGTTGAAGGAGATGCACTGCATGTGATTAGGAGTATCAATCAGAAAGAGGCGGCCTCTTATCACAACTCGATCAGGAGTTTTCATCTAGGATACAAAACAAATTCTCTTACAGCTTGAGGATTGTAAAGCTAATGATCATATCAATAGAGAACAAATGCAACTGCAGATGCAAGAAATGCTCAAGAAGTTTTTGAGGAGATTGTTGATTTGGAGGATTACCCTTCTTGTTTTCTTTCCCTCATTTGAGTAGATATACAATAAAAAGCATTCTTTCTTTCTTTCTAAAAAAACTAGGAAGATCAAAAAATTATAAATATGAAAAAAATTGGCAAACATATATTCAAAAGGTAATTTTAAAAAATTCAAAAACGTAAAAAGTAAAACATATAAAAGTAATATTTTTCAGAAAATAGGTAAAAGAAAAAAAAAATTATTAGACGTAAAAAGCATGAAAAATATAATAAACAATTTAACTTTTTCAAATCTCAATTCAACTTTTTTCAAATTTCAAAACAATAATAATATTAAAAAATAATATTCTAGTAATATTTTATTCAACTTTCATTTCTCATCTAAAACCATCTCATTTCATCTTATCTTTGAATCCAAACCAGCCAGCTAGATCTTACCAGTTTGGATACAAGAAGTGTTTTATCTCATCTCGTCTCATCATTAATTTTTTTTTAAAATTTTCACATAAAATGTAATAAATAATTTAACTTTTTCAAATCCTAAAATAATAATAATATTAAAAAAAACTATTCTAATAATATTTTATTCAACTTTTAACTCTCATTTCATCTTAACTTTTAATCAAAACCGCACCTTTTTGGACAGATGATTCTTCACATGAGATTAGCTTGGAGGCAAGCATGTGTATTAAATATAAAAAAATATACTCATTATCTATTTTCTCATCATCTAATAATGTGACATTAGATGATAGGTTTACAAATGAAATATAATAAATAGTCTCCAATCATCTAATACCATATTATTAAATGATGAAATGACGTTGAAAAAATAGATGATAATGATCATCAAGTATAGGAAAAAGTTAATGGCTGATACTTAGTTTTTATTTTTTATTTTTTTAATGGTTAAGAAAATAACTATAAGTAAATTTATTTATTTTTTATTAAAAAAATTTTTAAAGATGTTTAAAAATGTTTTAAAGAAAAATGAGAAAAAAAAAGGTGTAATTACACTAGTGATAACTTTGAGAAGGCAAAATGATGGGACTGAGGATCGTAGCACCTGAACAATGCTAGGGGGCTGCCCAGCGTACATGCTGGGCGTGCTCCTAGTGCAATTCCAATTTTATTTCCTTTTATTTTAAATATTTTTTAAACATATAATTTAAACATTTCAAAAAATAAATATACACATTTACTAGTTGTCATTTTTTTAACTATTAAGAAAAAAAAAATTAAAATACACTTACAGTCAAACTGAGAGGACAAAATCAAGGGACTAAGCATTTTTCTTAATTATATAATAACCAACAAGTACGGTAATTAGTTCGTGGGATTAAATTAATATAACAAAAATGCTACACTCACCAATAAATGAGTCCTGATTAATTTTTTTTTATTTAGTAATTAAGAAAGTGTTTTAATTTTTAGTGATGCTGGGATTTTTTTAATATTTAAGAAAATAAAAATAAAATTTTTCTTTTGTTCTTCTCGATGGGGACCGAACTCGTGCTGCACTGCTCTTAATATAAATAAGTATATGTCCAAGTCAAATGGAAAGTGAGTTAATTACCTTGATAATAGTTGGATGGTTGTTGCATTCTACACTGGAGAATTCTGCAAAATCCCCGGTAAAATCACAAGGTGGCACAGATTTTTGAACCGCAACCTCAATTTTGTGGCAAAGATGCTGATACTCGTCCTACATGAGATAAAGACAAAAAGCAGGTAGCTTGGCTCTTTAAGTGATACCAAATTAATTAGTAAATACTTAGAAATATTAATCTAACTCTGACACGTATGAATATTAATTATTATTACCTTCATCCTTTTCCTTTCATGTTGGAACTCTTTTGTGCTATCACTTAGCGTTATAACGTGATCATTAGAAAAGTATCTAAAAGGAGCTCTAACTTGAATATCATACTTTTTACAAAATGGTACCCAAAGTTGGGCAAACTTTGAGGCCTCGACTAGGGAATAATAGTACGTAAGAGGAGAACAGCCATCATCCGAGACATAGCAAGCAAGCTTGTGAGTTGGGTAATCTACTGCCAACAAAGAGAGTACTGTGTTTACAATGATGATAGGAGGTTCTAGCACAGGGTCCGCAGTTGTCACAAACATGTCCACTGAGGAAAGCTCAACAGGTTCCCTATCAAGAAAATGGTCATGATGAAAGTTATATTCAATATTAAAATGAGGCATATATAAACAAGAATAATCATTACAAAATGCAATTAGACATTAAATAATTGAATTTTTTATGATAAAATATCATTCACTCTGATTATTTGTTAATATCCGAGGCAAACTTAAGATTTGTACATACACGGATGTTTTGTATATATATTCCAACAATTTATGCACAAAAAATCATGCACAGCAGATAGAAAGGTATATAACAATTACAAGGGGTCATGTGTATATATATAAGAAAATTTTATGTGCAGTCATTTTTGCAGACTCCTTTGTGCACTCCAGTGATATAATTGGTTGTGTATTAAAAAAAAATTAATCCAGCCAATCATATCAGTGGAGTGTGCAGGGAGTGCGTAAAAATGACTGTATGTAGCATTACTCATATATATATATAGATGTTACCCTGTAGCTTGCAAGAGATGGTCCGGGTGCGTTTTGAATATCACAGGATTCCATTTCATGTTGAGGACTAGAACCCAAGTGAAAGTGAACCATGACTCGCATAGGAAGGCAAGGAGCCAAGTGGTTCCATGGTTTTTGAGGTGGAGAAGACGATAAGTAAGGAGAGAAAGGAGAAGGAAAAAGATAATGATATCCGAGGTCCTTTGCAAAGCGTTTTTACGTGGTATTTTTTCATATAAAGGGAGAGAGATGGTGCTCGCCATTGGATCAGTAAATAGCAATGCAGTTTTAATGGGAGGATCGATGCCCTTTTGTTTTCAAGGTAGTGTTCAAACCTCCATGACTGTGTTAAGTAATATATAGAGGGCTGGCTAGCTAGCTAGGTGATCACGCTATACTTGAATACCTTCCTGTCCATTTGTTGCGTTTGTGGCTATGAAGTGGGTACTTTTGAATGAGTAATGATTGAGTAATTTTATTTTATTCAATAGGTTTAATAAGGTGAATTAAATTTATAAATTTTTTTTATAATATAAAAAAATACTAATATGAACCCATATTATTTATTACTTATCTTGGGACGAGGATTAAGAAAAATTCTGATAAATGTGAAAGAGTGTATCAAAAAATTATCGTACATCACCTATAGATAAAATCTAGGATATATTTATAATTAATAAACAATTATTATTTGTTGAATTTTTTTTTTAATAAGATAAGTTAATTCGTGAATTTCTACGTATACGTACCTTGTTAGGTGTCTCAGACGGTGGCTTCCTTCATTATTGACATCGATAAAGGTGACGGACATATCGTAATCGTACTGCAGGACAGCTGGGGAAGGTTTTTGTCTCACGTGTTATTTTTCAAAAGCTCAGACCACATGTTGCCGACCATCTTTGTCGTTGTCTTTAATTCAATTAATTTTCACTTAAATAGAAACGAGCTAGCGATTCGATCCGTGCCTTTTCGAGTCCAGAATCCCTTCCATGCATTTATTGTTGCATGTGGTCTTTTGTCTTTTTTGGACGTACCTAGTTATGCAATCAAATTTTACTCACCGCTTGTGTTAAAAGTCTCCTTCTCAGTTTAAATTCTCTCAATATATGAAGTATTTAATTAATAGATAAAATATAGAATCAAGTTTCAGTCTCAAAATTTTTACTTTGATATTATATAAAATTATTATTTATATTAAAAATTTAAATTAATTAATTTTATCATTTATATCTGAAAAAAACTGATAATTACAAGAAAAAAAGATAATATAGACTTCACTTTCATTCTTTATGTTATCAAAGTAAGAATGCCGGTGCCAGCTATAATGAACTGAACAAAGACCAACTTTAATTGCCCGTGGTTGTTTAGATCGAGTTGGACTGGCGTCGTGTTAGCTCTCCGAGGCATTACTAGCTAATGTATCCCGTGTCCTGCTCTAGATTCCTCCAATTGTGGATAAAATTTAGGGGTGGCTTCGATTTTAAAAAGAGATGAAAAAGTGATTATTTTAGATAAAAAATAAAAATTAAATAAAAATTATTTTTAATATTATTATTATTTTCTAATTTAAAATAATCAAAATAATTTATTATATTTTATATAAAAATTTAAAAAAATAATAATAATGATATAAGAAGATACATTTACAAATCAAAACGAAACTTAATTTTCTTGAAATGCCTTTTTGGTTTTGTATTGCCTCTCTTTTGTTATTTTATAATATGGAAATTGCTTCTCTTATAGAAGGTAGTCACTGGTAATCGACTGTAGATTTTTATTTTTTTATTTAATAGTTAAGTAAATATTTTTTAATGAATTTTAATTTTTATAAAAAATATTTAAAAAATAAATTTTTTTTACCTATTCTGTAAGTGTTACGGTGGCCCTCCTTTACGGGAGTAGTACCGTCCTTATAATAATTTATTTCCCGATGCTGACAGTCGTAAGCAAACAAGAAAAATAATTGTCAGCAAACAATATTGCGTGCGATAATTGCTCCGTACTGTCAAACACACATGACAAGTTTGACTTCTAGTCATTTATTTACCCCACTGAACGCGAAATGTCCGAAACAACAACAGTGCAGTCAATTTTTTTTTTCAAACAAAGTCTATTTCTATTAATAGAAAACCAGCAGAATAAACTAATGGTACTCATCAATGGGCACAGTTTTTAATTAAAATAGACAGGTAAGTCTTTTTCATTATTAAAAGTAAATAAGTAAGGAGGCACAAAGTTTAAATGTATGTTTCCAAATATTAGTTTAGATACTATCTATTGCGCAATAGAGTGCACACATCAATTTTGATCTTGATATATTTTTCTCATCTGCCAGTTATTTAGGGTACTCAGCATGTAGTGAATGTCTTGCATGATCGGTTGAGTCATCCAATATGGTTTGTGTGATGCTTCATTTGCTGCCAAAATTGTATTCAAGGAGTCAACTGCAATGATTAGATTTTATATATTTGCTTCCTTTGCAACTTGAAGTCCAATGAGTAATGCTGTAGCCTCTTCTTGATTAGCATTTGTGTTGTGGATGAAGCTGGTTTGAATAAAGGCGATATCTCCTTCATCTTTCCTGCAGATTGTGGCAATAGTACTTCCATTTTCCCTTACTGCTATGTCAAATGTTAAGATGTGATGGTCTTTTGGGACAGCTTTTCAGTTATGGCTGTTGTTAATCATAATATTATCCCAAACTTCACGATGTTCTTTATGGATTTTCAATGTTTGAGAAATGAACATTTCAAGATAGGTTTAATAGCTTCATGGACAACTTTATTCCTAAGAAACCAGATACTATCCATGTCAACAAGTGTAAAAATCTGGAAAGAATGCTCTTCATTTGAAAATATGTTGAGTGTTTTGTTAGGACTTAGAAATGCATTCAATCCAATGGGTCATTGTTTCAGCCAGACTGGAAATATTAAGAGGCCAGGGGGATTGCTTCCAAAGTATCATGGTAAAGCTACAGTTCAGAAAAATGTGCTCTTGACTTTCTATCCCTGTTTTGCAAATGGGGCAAGAGCAATCGTCACTATCAATAGGGAAAAGATTCTTTAGCAGGTCTTTGGTTTGAACTATGTTGCTAAGAATTTTCCAGCATGAGTATTTTAGCCTATCTTGAACGTTTAGTTTCCAAAGGTTTTTCCAGGTATTTGAGGGAATGAAATTATTGGTACTCTTTGAGCTAGAAGTGATTACAGCATAGGCTGATTTAACATTGGACTGCCCCGATGAGTGGTGGATCCAAATGGGTTTATCATCAACATTCTGATAATTGTGTTGGGCCAGAGAGATTTTTAAGATTTCATTCACAGAGTCTTGATTAAAGAGAGCTTGGAGTAAAATGATATGCCAGCTTCTAGGATTTTCCATCATGAGTTTAGAAACTTTTAAGGTGGGATCTTTTTGAATGGTCTCATCTCTCGGTTGTAGAGTAAAGTTTGGCATAGTAGAGATCCTAGATAGACATTCACCCCTACCCCATTGTTTATTTGATAGCACAAGCTTTTTTGCAAGACCTCTTTCTGTTTGAGAATACTTTTCCATATTTATGAATCATTTTGCTTTTGGTAGGTGGAGAAGAAGGAATTTTGTCTAAGATATTTTGCTTTTAACAGTTTACTCCAAAGGCTTTCCTTTCCTTGAACCAGAAGCCAACCAATTTTTGATAAGAAAGCTTTGTTGAAGTTTTGAGTTAGATGAAGACCTAAACCTCCCATGGATTTTGGTTGACAAATCGATTTCCATGATTTTGGTGTAAAATTATGAGCTTTTTCTAAAGGAAAATCCCACCAAAATCTCATGAATTCTTTATCCAGCCCTTTTGTGACACTCTTTGGGATGGAGATAGTAGCCATGAAGTAAGAAGTGATAGTACTAGCTACTGTTCGGATTAAGGTAGTATGCCTAACTTGAGAAAGAATTTTTTCTTTCCATTCCCCGAGATTTTGTGTTATTTTAGGCTGGATGTCCTGAAAGAAAGCTTTTTTTGAGGTTCCAAAAGTTAAAGGGATGCCCAGGTATTTGATATTGGTTGGTGTTTTCTTGAAGTCAAAAATATTTTTAACTTCCATCTTGTGCCTAGGAAGGGTGTTGTCACTAAAAGTAATTGAGGATTTATGCACATCAATACTTTGCCCAAATCATTGGGAGTAAGTGTCAAGACAATCTTTGAAGTCATTTGCATTTGTGTTCGAAGCTTTTCCAAACAGGATAAGGTCATCCGCAAAGAGCAGATGAGAGAGGGCAAGATTATTTATGCTTATGGGAATACCTTTGATTTGGCCTAAAATCTGTTTCCGATTTATCAATCTAGACGGAACCTCTGTTCCTAAGATAAAAAGAAAGGGTGATAGGGGGTCTCCTTGGCCTAATCCTCGAGTAGGTTTGATGAAACCATGAGGTTCACCATTGATAAGAATGGAATACGAGACCGTTATGATGCATTCTTTTAACCAGTTCACCCATCTGGGAAGAAATCCCAGATTTTCCATGATTTTCCATGATTTTTAGAATGAAGTTCCATTCCATAAGGTCAAAGGCTTTTTGCATGTCAATCTTTATGGCCATTAAGCCCTGCTTCCCCTTCTTTTTCTTGAGATGGTGAAAACTTTCCTGAGCGATGATGGTGTTCTCTTGGATGGTACGGCCTGGAACAAAAGCTGTTTGATAAGGAGAGATAATTTTTGGGAGGATCTTCTTTATTCTGTTTCCTAAAATCTTTGCAATAACCTTATAGCAAACATTTGAGAGACTGATCAGTTTGTATTAATGAACAGTCTTTGGAATGTTTGTCTTTGGAATGAGGGCAATATGTGTGTGGTTCATTTCTTTCAAGGGTCTTCCATTCATAAAGAAGTTGTGAATAGCTTCATTAAAGTCAAACTTAATGGAGTCCTTCTCTCTCTCTTTCTCGATAGAGACTGAGATAGAGTAAGGTTTATAGTCCCCCTACCGGTGTAGGGTGGTTCTGTCTCTTTTTCGAGAGATTGGTGATTTACTCTTATCAGACCTTTTCTGTTTTACAATCCATGATGGAGGAAGAAGACCTTGCAAAGAGATGGGAAAGACTGAATCTATCTATGACAGAAAGTGAAGTGCTAAAAATCCCTTCTACTAGGTCTAAACAGGATCTCCAACGTAGAAAACATTGCATTGTTGGGGGTGTCTTGACTAAGAAAGATATAAACAGCGAAGCTTTCAGATCAACAATGTCACAAGTCTGGAGATTGGAGGGATGGGTAAAGTTCAAAGAATTAGGAGATCACAAATTCCTAATCGAATTTCAACTTCTGGTTGATAAAGAAAAAGTGCTGGGGGGACGCCCATGGTTCTTCGATAGAAATTTGGTGTCATTTTTAGAAATGGATGAAGATGATTCTTTAAATGCCATCAGATTTCAATTTGAACCATTCTGGGTCCAACTACATGGATTGCCATGGGGGGCAATGACAGAAGAAGTGGGGATACATTTGGGTTTATCGGTTGGCCATGTCATTAGAGTGGATGTTGACTCTGATGGAGTTGCATGGGGGAAAGTGGATGGAACTAAACAATCAAAAACACTGGATCTCCATGAAGTATGAAAGGCTACAGGCTTTCTGCTTTCAATGTGGCATTATTGCCCATAAAGGCAAAAACTGCACACAGCAGTGAGGTCCTTCACAAGGCACTTATTCCAAGCCTCTGCAGTTTGGCCCTTGGCTCAGGGCGCAACCTTTGAACTTTAAGATTTTCGATGCTCGACAATATAGTGGTACATCTGGTGGCCTGAACCAACAGCAGAAGCAACAATCTAAAAATGTTAGGGGTAAGGATAAGGAAACCAACTGTGATAAGGAAATGAGGAAGGAAGAAGCCACAACCACTATTGAAGATCTTTATAACTCAAACTGTAATGTTAAGGAAAACAACACAAATGGGTAGCCAAACTAAGGAGGATTTCGAATTTTCTAATTTTGGAAACCCCTTAAAGACAGAATCCCTAACTGCTCCTATGATTGAGGTAAATACTGATAACTGTCAACCATCCAATTTGCTAAAGTCTTCAGATAACATAGTTTATAATGCAAATGATGTATTGCCTGCTGTTGTTATTGAATATCCACCGTGTATGGATAGTGAAATGAAACAAGATAAATCTAGTATAATTGTGGATGTGCCCAGCAGTATTGGTGTTATGACCAGACAGAGAGGGGCCATCTGGAAAAGAAAGGCAAGAGAGGTATTCCATTCTACCCCTATGGACACGGTTTTAAAAAGTAAAGGCAACAGGAAAAGAAGCTTGAACAGTCAATTGGAGTTATCTTTAAAAAATAAGAAAGCAAAAGGTAACCAAGACTCAAATGTTAACAATGACAGTACCAAGTTGGTGGAGAGCAGCCCCACCAACAGAAATGATAGGATTTAGTTGGAACTGTAGGGGGCTTGGGAACCCCCGTACAGTTCGAGAACTAAACTTCTTAGTGAGGACAAAGTGGCCCGAGTTTATATTCTTAATGGAAACAAAGTGTGGAAGAAAGATGGTGGAGGAAGTGAGGTGTAAATTGGGATTTGACTGCTGTTTTGTGGTAGATAGTAGAGGTCTCAGTGGAGGCTTAGCTTTTATGTGGAAAGACAGTATGGATTTCAGTTTAGAGAATTATTCTCAAAGCCACATTTTGATGACCTTGTCTCACCAGGAGAGTAGACAGTAGATGTTGCTTACTGGCTTCTATGGTTCTCCTGAAAGAACAAAAAGAGGGGACAGTTGGAATTTGTTGAAGATGATCAGTCCTAAAGAGAACAAACCATGGCTTTGCTTTGGAGACTTTAATGAGATCTTGCATCACCATGAAAAAGTAGGTGCAGCCAGTAGACCAAATTCTCAAATGGAAGCATTTAGAAGTGTTGTAGAGTGGTGTGGCCTAAGTGACCTAGGTTATGAAGGATCAAAATACACCTAGAGCAATAATAGAGAGGGAGTCCAATTCACCAAAGAAAGGCTAGATAGAGTCCTGGGAAACTTGTTGTGGACTAGTCTATTTTGTGAATGTAGTGTCAGTGCTCTAGTAGCTCAAACCTCTGACCACTGTCCCTTTTTGATCAATGCAAGAAGAAGTATAAGGTGGGGGCCACTTGTAGAGACAAAATGAGAGAAGATATTCAGATTCGAGGCAAGCTGGAACCTTCATGAAGCTTGCAACAGCATCATTAAATCTAATTGGTCTAACCAGGATACTCAGTAGGGATTAAAGATCTATTCAGTCATGAGGAAGCTTAAGAGATGTAAGGACTCTCTAAAAAATTGGAGTTCAACTCTCTGGAAAGAAAGGAGGGACATTTAAACTATAATGAACCAACTTTCCAAGATGCAAGACTCGAACACTGGTTCAAATACAGTAGCTATCGAGGCCCTAAAAAGGGTAATTGACAAAACTTGAGAGGAAGAGAATCTGAAATGGCAACAGAGGGAAAAACAGGCGTGGCTTAAAGATGGAGACAGAAACTCTAAGTACTTTCACAGGTGTGCTAATCAAAGGAGAAAAAACAATGGAATTCAAAAAATTGTAAATGAAACCACTGATCTGAGAGAAATTTCTACATTATTTTCCCAGTATTTCCAAGATCTATTTACATCCTCAAGTCCAAGTGATGTGGATGTTTGTTTGAGTCATGTCCATCATAGAGTGGATAGAGAGATGAACTCCAAGCTCTCCAAATAGTTTACAACAGAAGAGGTAAAGGCTGCACTATTTCAGATGAGCCCTATGGGTGCTCCTAGCCCAGATGGTTTTCCTGCCTTGTTTTACCAGTCTCATTGGGAAGTTGTAGGAGAGGATGTCACTAAAGCAGTCCTGGAAATCTTAAATGAAGGTGGTGAGATTGCTCCTATTAATAATACCTTCATTTTCTTAATACCAAAAATCAAAGATCCTCAAAAAGTTCTGGAATTTAGGCCTATCTCCCTCTGCAATGTCATCTACAAAGTGGTCTCAAAAGTTCTCTCCAACAGCCTGAAGGAGATCCTTCCTCTCATCATTGCCCCTACACAAAGTGTTTTTATTCCTGGGAGGATGATCCTTGATAATGTCATTGTAGCCTTTGAAACACTTCACTCTATGTCCACTAAAGGCAAAGGGCAGCAAGGTTACATGGCTATTAAGTTGGACATGAGCAAGGCCTATGATAGGGTGGAGTGGGAATTCTTGAAGAAGGTCATGGCAAAAATGGGTTTCAATAATAGATGGATAAGACTAGTTATGCAATGTGTCTCTACTGTATCCTACTCTATTCTTGTTAATGGAAATACTCAAGGCAGCTTTAGTCCTTCAAGAGGTATTAGACAGGGAGATCCCCTCTCTCCCTACTTGTTCATATTGGTTGTTGAGGTGTTAAGCAGTTTGTTGAACCATGCTGAAGCCTCCAAAGTGATTCACGGCTTTCCAATTTGCAGATGGAAACTTAGCATCAACCATTTATTTTTTACGAATGACAGTTTGCTCTTCTGTCGAGCAAATGCAAGGGAGTGGTCCTCTATCCATCTCCTGTTAAACCTTTATGAAGAAGCCTCTGGCCAGAAACTTAATAAAACAAAAACCTATATCTTCTTCAGCCTAAACACTAAGTCAGCAACTAAAGAATACATATTGAGCCTTGCAGGTACTAGATCTTCATCTTGTAATGGAAAGTATCTTGGATTACCGGCTCTCATAGGTAGATCCAAGAATGCTACCTTCAAGAGTATCATCGACAGAATCAAGTCAAGAGTAGGAAATTGGAAGAATAAGTTCCTTTCTCATGCAGACAAGGAAATACTCCTCAAGGCTGTGGTACAGGTCGTCCCTACTTTTTGCATGGGGGTCTTCAAACTGCCTAAATCCTTGTTAAGTGATATCAACAGAGTCATGCATCATTTCTGGTAGGGCCATCTACAAAATGAAAGAAAGTTGCACTGGGTGTCTTGGGGACAGATAGGAAGATCGAAAGCTACAGGAGGGCTGGGGTTTAGAGACCTTGAGAATTTTAACTTGGCTTTGTTGGCAAAGCAAGGGTGGAGACTTGTTCAATACCCTAACTCTCTAGCTACTCAAGTCCTTAAAGTGAAGTATCATCCACAACATGATTTCTTCCAAGCCAAGGTGGGAAACCGGCCATCTTTCATATGGAGAAGCTTCTGTGCTACAAAAGGGCTACTGGTAAATGGTCATAAAACCAGAATATGGAAGGACAGGTGGCTGCCTCAACCTACTACATACAAGATTCAATCTCTAGTACATATTCTTCAAGAAGATGAGAAAGTGGAAAGACTGATAAATAATGAGACTAAGCAGTGGGATAGAGGCTTGATTACAGATGCTTTTGATTCTGATACAGCTGTAATGATACTAAAAATTCTCATCAGTTCCTCGGGTATTGAAGATAAACTAATTTGGCTGGGCACCAAAGATGATTCATTCACTATCAAAAGTGCATATCATATGCAGAAAGAGTCCATCGAAATGCTTAGAGGACAGTCATCAAGAGGGACACAGAAACAGAGAAGCTGGTCTGAATGTTGGAAGATGCAGGTTCCTAATGTCACTAGACTTTCCTATGGCGTGCACACCTTGAGGCACTTCCCACCATGCTCAAGCTTTTCAAGAAAAAGATAGTGGATTCTCCTATGTGTCCCATCTGCTACAGAGAAGAGGAGACTACCACCCATGCTCTATGGAGTTGCAGTTCTGTCATGGATGTTTGGAGTCAAGGTCATATTTTTTTTCAAAAAAACACCCTGAGGGAAGTCAGCTTTAAAGAGCTGTATGAACATCTCACTATGTTGTGTTATAGGGAATTACTTGAATTGTTCTCAGTCATTGCTAGAAGCATATGGTTAAGAAGGAACAAACTTCTGTTTGAGGGGTCATTTTTGCACCCAAACCTGGTATTGAGATAGGCATCCCAGTCCCTAGAAGAGTTCAAGACAGCTCAAGCTAGCAAGGTGGTTACAACTTAAGTGGCCTCTATTCATCCCTCGGTGTGGATCCCTCCTCCAACAGCTTGGGTTAAAATAAACTGGGATGCTGCTATGAATGTGGCTCAAGGTAGAATTGGAATAGGTCTGGTGGCCCGAGACCATGAGGGTTCCATTTTGGCCACAAAGAAGCTCTCTGTCTCCAGCTTGGCTGAACCTGTATTGGTTAAAGCCTTAGGAGCTTTTCATGCGGCTTCCTTGGCAAAGGAATTGGATTTGAACTCGGTTGTCTTGGAAGGAGATGCACTCCAGATTGTGAATGGGGTCAACCACCATGTTGAAAGGTGGGATAGAGAGGATATGGTTTTGCTAGACACTAGGATGTTACTCTCTAGTTTGGTTCAGTGGAAAGTAGCTTTTGTTAGGAGAAGTGGTAACCAGTTTGCTCATGGTCTAGCTAAGGAATCCTTAGAACTAGCTGAGAACTCGGTTGAGTTGGTCGTTAGACCTCTTTGTAATCATGTTCCATCTTTCCCTTGAAGGTGTATGAAAGTATGATGTTTTCAAAAAAAAAAAAAAGTTCAAACTTAATGATCTCCCAATAGTGTTTGTAGAAGAACCCAGTAAAATCGTCAGGACCTAGAGCTTTTCTAGAAGGGATTTTTTTAATGGTGGCAAAAATTTCTTCATCCGACGGAATTTCACACAAGAAATTGTTGTCTTGGTTCGTGATCTTGTTAGGGAAAAGGTTATCAATGTCATCATTTAGTTCATGGTTTGTGGTTTTGTAAACATCGTTAAAGTGATCAATGTTGGTTGCTTGAATGACACTAGGATCACTAGACCAGTTGTTTGGGTCACTCAAGA
This sequence comes from Carya illinoinensis, assembly GCF_018687715.1. Classification (NCBI taxonomy): domain Eukaryota; kingdom Viridiplantae; phylum Streptophyta; class Magnoliopsida; order Fagales; family Juglandaceae; genus Carya; species Carya illinoinensis. The sequence continues at coordinate 14,988,095 of NC_056755.1, forward strand.
CCAGTTGTTTGGGCCAATCTTGAGTGAGTCAATGGTGTTTCTCCTTCTACGAATGGTGGTTGTGAGATGAAGGAATTTGGTGTTCAGGTCTGTTGTGGTCAGCCAGTATTGTCTTGATTTTTGCTTCCAAGGGATTTCTTCTCTTTTTAAGAGCTCATTCAGTTTAGCCTTAACATTTTCTTTCACCATTCTATTTTGAGGGTTTGGGTCATTTTCTTGAATGTTTGAAAGGATTACTACGGCCTCCTTTATTGAAGATTGGATGTGGCCAAAGTGATGTCTATTCCAGTCAGCCAGAACTTTTTAAACCAATTTCAATTTTTTTGTGAAGATGGAGCTGTGGGTGTCGTTTATGAAAGTGTTCCAAGCTTTTTTGATAACTATATGGCTAGTATGATCCCGTGACCAAAATTCCTCGAATTTAAAGGTTGATTTATGAAGATTGTTTTCCAAAGTATCCGAAAGAATATGAGCATGATCTGAGACATTTATGGGTAGATGTCTAATGGTTGCATTGAGAAATAAATCTAGCCGTTGGGTATTAACAATCCTCATATCCAGGATTTCTCTTATATGACCATTCCCACCTCTATTCTTACTCCGAGTGAATTTAGGCCCATGGTAACCTAAGTCAATCATCCCATTCCTATTCATGTATACTCTAAGGCCTCTTGTGTTAGAGGAGCAAGCAAAAGGTCTGCCACCATACTTTTCCTCTTGCTGAGAATTGAGTTAAAGTCACCAATATCTAGTTTAGGACCTCTAAAGTTGTCCACTATGTCATTTAACCGATCCCAAAATTTCTATTTTTTTTTCATTGTGAGCAGGGTAGTATATTAGATTAAGAAGCCACGAATTGTAAGTGGGAGCCGAGTACACAAACATAGAAATTTTATTACAATGCACAAAAACAGGTTCTACATCAAGTCCAGTTATCCACAAAGCCAAAAAAACAACCCATTTTCCACTTGGGGATGCATTTTGTGACGCCCCCAAATCCCCACGCACGAACACGGAAAAAATTGAGACATCCGGATGATGACATCACGGGTCATCATCCTATCGACGTGTGCCAAGTGTGTGAAAAAGCGACCAATTTGCACGAGAAATACGCAGCGAAAAGCAAGTCAATAACTAAGTACCAGAATTTTTCTTATTTTAATACAAAGCTATTCAAAACATATATAAATAAATATTACAAGAAAGAAATATAACTTTAAACTAAATACAAAACATAACATCAGCACCTCGACGGAGCCGCATCCTCGGGGTCAGCCTCCTCCTCCTCATCCTCGATCTCTGCACCAAAAATGGTGCCGCAGGTAAGTAAACTCCAAACACCACTAGATAAAAACATATAAAACTCAAACAATATGCATGAAATAAAACCAATGCACATGCGCCATCAAACATGATTTTTACACGCACGCCAAAAACCCATTTGGCCCACAAAAACATATCCTTAAAACCAAGCCTCGCCACTATCCCAGATAATGGCCCAAACCACCATTTTCTCAGAAAATGGATCAAAAACCTCAGAAACCAAGCATCGCCATTTTCCCAGAAAATGGCCCACATCCGAAAATCATAAAAACAATCCAGTTATGCATGCACCATGATCTCCCCTAGGGATCACCCGCATACCCTGGCTTTGTGCCACACCGCAGGTAACGACTACGCATGTGACACCTAAACGAGCGATGCCCAGACTCGCGCCTCGCGCGTACCTGGCCAGGCCATCCTCTAGTCCCCGCCACTCTAGGGACCACGGAGTCGACACGACAGCGTTATCGTATCGTGCGATCCGGTTGTCGCCCTGAGACGACCCAGGGGATGTCACTCAGTTTTATCCACTCCCGAGTGACCAGAGGAGCTCCATCGAGATAATAACTCATCCCGGCTTGGGCTCGTGTAACACACGCACCCAAAAACCATTTACGCCAAAAAACGGGATTTTCTCAAATAAATAAAATGCACATATACACAAAATGCAACTCATGCCTCATGGCTCAAATAAAATCAAGCAATCACAAACAACCAAAACCAAGCACTCCGTCCTCAATCTATCCGACCCCCGAACTCCTCGGACTCAGTCCGGAATCAACCAACCAGCAGCAATAATTTATTGTAAGGGCAAAATATATTTAAATCTAAAAGTAGAGTTTGAAAAATACTTACAGCGCTATACGGTATTTTTAGAAAGCTTGCGGCGTTGCAAACGGCGGAAGGAAAGCAACGTAACAGTGAAAATTCACTGTGGCCGTGGGTTGTAAAATACCCACTTTTGTACGGGGACAAACCAAGGCTTTGGATTGATAGGGAATGGTCTAAGGATGATTATAAAGCTAGTGGAAGTGAAGTTTGGCTGTGGGTGGCGGCAAAAACGGTGGTTGATGGCCGGATTTCTCAAAATGGAAAGCTAGCTCGTGGGAGCTGTTCTGGTGGCTATTAGAGGCCGGAAATGGGTGGGTTAGGACGGTAAGGAACCGGTGATGAAGTGGTGAAGAGGTGGTGGCTAGAGGTGGGGCGACGGCGGCGGATCGGGGCAAAATCCGTGGGGCTTGTTGGGCGTTTTCCGGCCAAACGGCTGGCCGGATGGGGCTGGGGTTCGGTGGGTTGGTGCGTCGGCAGGAGGGGGTTCGACCGGCGGGGGTGGTGTCGACCACGGTGGCCGGACGGCATTGGGTCGAGGCTGAGGTTGAAACCGGCATGGGAGAGGAGAGAGAGAGAGAGAGAGAGAGACGAACGGGGGGGTTACGTGCGGGAAGGAAAAAGAAGAAAAAGAAAGAAAAAAGAAAAAGAAAGAAAAGAGAAAAAGAGAAAAATGAAAAAGAGAAAAGAAAAGATGTAGGAAAGAAATGAGGTCCAATCCTCACTCCGGAAAATAAAACAAATCCGCCGAGAACGAGATTAAAAACCGTAAAACGAATAAATAAATAAAACACAATATCCAACGAATAAAAACTAATTTTAAAACGCAATAATTTAAAATAAATAAACCAACATATTAATTAAATTAAAAACAACCCTTCAGTGAAAATACAGGCAAAAGCGGGTCATCACATCCTCCCCCCCTTAAAAACAAATTTCGTCCTCGAAATTTGCAAGATCAACCACCAACTTAAAGCAAGTCACATAAAATCACATAAACCATCTGTGACCAAGATTAAGATCCGTACCTTCATTACTCAAACAAGTATGGGTACTGCTCCCTCATGTCCGCTACTCGCTCCCAAGAGAAGTCTTGAGCTAACGGATCTCCCCACGCCACCTTAACCAAAGGTATCGTCTTGGACCTCAACTGTTGCTCATTCCAATCTATGATCTGCGACGGAACAACCTCATAAGTGAGATCCGGTTGCAACTGAATACCCTCTGGGTCGACGAAGCGTGGCTCTTGTTGTCCAAAGCTCTTCTTCAGGGATGATACGTGGAAGACATCATGAATATCTCCAAAATACTCTGGCAAAGCAACTCTATAGGCGACGGACCCTACCTTCTCCAGAATCTGAAAAGGGCCGACATACCTCGGATCCAGTTTCCTCTTCTTACCAAAACGCTTAACACCTCTCATGGGAGAGACTTTGAGATAAACCCAATCACCAAATTCAAAAGATAACTCTCTCCTCCTGGTATCAGCGTAGCTTTTCTGGCGACTCTGAGCTGCCGCCATTTTATCTCTGATGATCCAGACTTGGCTTTGCATCTCTTGAATTATTTCGGGTCCAATAATCTTACTCTCCCCGACTTCATCCCAACACAAGGGCGATCTGCACTTCCTCCCATAAAGAGCTTCATAGGGAGCCATCTGAATGGTCGCATGGAAGCTATTATTATATGCAAAATCGATGAGCGGCAAAAGGTTTTCCCAACTCCCTTGAAATTCCATGACACATGCTCGCAACATGTCTTCAAGAGTCTGAATGGTGCGCTCTGATTGGCCGTCTGTCTGCGGGTGATATGCAGTACTGAACTTCAACTTAGTATCCAAAGCTGCCTGCAAACTCTTCCAGAACTGTGACGTAAACCTTGGGTCTTGATCTGATACTATACTCTTTGGTATGCCGTGCAGCCGCACTATTTCTTTCATGTACAAGCATGTCAACTTACCCAAGGAGTCGGTGTTATTAACAGGCAGGAAATGAGCACTCTTCGTTAACCAGTCAACAATCACCCAAACAGAATTTTTCCCACTAGGCGTTCTCGGCAAACCCACTACAAAGTCCATCGTGATGTCATCCCATTTCCACTCAGGAATAGGGAGGGGTTGGAGCATACCAGCGGGTCTTTGATGCTCGGCCTTCACTTGACGGCATGTGTGGCATTTCTCAACATATAAGGCAATATCCCTCTTCATTCCATCCCACCAATAATTTTTCTTCAAGTCCCGATACATCTTTGTACTGCTGGGATGAACTGAATAAGGGGCCACATGAGCTTCTGCCATGATCCACTCCTTGAATTCTGAATCCTTGGGGACCACTCTGCGATCTCGGAACCGAAGTATCCCATCTTTATCCATGCTATAATGCAACGGCCCTCGAGATTTTCTGACTCTTTTTCTGATATTCAGCAGCTTTGGATCCTTCCTTTGAAGAGTCTTCAATTCTTCAAAATCAGTTACCCGAATATCAAGAACTGAAGATAAAATCTCTTCTTGCTGCAAACTCTCAATAAGGAGCCTTCTCATCCCACAAAGCAACGAATTCAATTCCGATGGCTCGGCTTCATCTTCCAAGTGCGATTTTCGGCTCAAAGCATCAGCAACTATATTAGCCTTCCCTGGATGGTATTTGATCTCACACTGGTAGTCACTGATTAGCTCTAGCCATCGCCTCTGCCTCATGTTCAGATTTTTCTGGTAAAACAAATGCTTCAAGCTCTTGTGATCAGTGTATACCTCGCAAGCTTCCCCATACAAGAAGTGCCGCCAGATCTTGAGTGCAAAAACAATCGCAGCCAATTCTAAATCGTGCATCGGATAATTCTTCTCATGGTCCTTTAGCTGACGAGATGCATAGGCAACAACCTGTCCTTCCTGCATAAGGACACAACCCAAACCAAACTTAGATAAATCACTGAAGACTACGGATGGCTTATGCAGTTCTGGAAGCGCTAACACTAGTGCCGTCGTCAACCTGTTCTTTAATTCTTGGAAGCTTCTCTCACACTTATCTGACCAAACAAATTCTGTCTTCTTCCGAGTCAAAGCTGTGAGAGGTCCGGATAGGCGAGCAAATCCCTCCACAAATCTTCGGTAATATCAGGCAAGTCCCAAGAAACTTCGGATCTCGCGCACTGTAGTCGGGCGCTGCCATGAGAAAATGACTTCTACCTTACTAGGATCAACAGCCACTCCGTCTCGGGAAATCACATGCCCAAGAAATTTAACTTCCTCCAACCAGAATTCACACTTGCTGAGCTTGGCGTACAACTGGTGTTCTCTCAATTTCCCAAGTACCAGACGAAGATGATACACATGCTCTTCAACATCTCGGGAATAAATCAGAATATCATCAATGAACACTACCACAAAGGAATCCAGGTAAGGTCGAAATACTCAATTCATTAAATCCATGAAAGCAGCAGGGGCATTAGCTAACCCAAACGGCATCACCTTAAATTCATAATGCCCATACCTCGACCTGAAAGCAGTTTTAGGCACATCCTTGTCTCTGATCCTCAGCTGGTAGTATCTCGACCTCAGATCAATTTTAGAGAACACAGCTGCTCCTTGAAGCTGATCAAATAAATCGTCGATCCGTGGGAGAGGGTATTTATTTTTGATGGTCACCTTATTCAATTCCCGATAATCAATGCACATACGGAGGGTTCCATCTTTCTTTTTAACAAACAAAACTGGCACACCCCACGACGACGTACTAGGTTGAATAAATCCCTTATCTACCAGCTCTTGCAACTGAGTCTTCAGCTCTTTTAATTCAGCCGGTGCCATGCGATAAGGAGTTTTATGCACAGGAGCCGCTCCAGGTTCCAAGTCTATAACAAACTCCATTTCCCGAACAGGGGGTAGTCCGGGCAAGTCATCCACAAACATATCGAAGAATTCTTCCACAACTGGAATGTCTACCAAAGACTTCTTCTCAGACGGCGTGGACACCATCTGAACTAAGAATGCATCCGCTCCCCATGCAATCTCTCTTCTTGCTTGAATTGCCGATATAATTATCGGCTTTTCTTTCAATTTACTCCCCGTAAATTCCAGATAATCACCATCTGGAAGCTGAAAGCTAATTATCCGACTTCTACAATTAATACTCGCAGAGTATCGGTATAGCCAATCCATCCCAAGGATGATATCAAAACCCAACAGCTTAAACACCACCAAATCAGCATCCAAGAACCTTCCATCAAAATTTAACAGGCATCCCAAAGCAACTTTGGAACACCACATCATTTCACCATCGGGTAGAGCCACTACCATAGATTTCGGCAACGGTTCCGTGACCAAATTACACACCTGTGCAAAAGTGGAAGATACAAACGACTGTGACGCATCGGAATCAAACAAAGTGCAAGCATAAAACTCATATAAACGGACTCTTCCTGAACCAAACACATTAACCCATGAAATCCAAAAAAAGCAAAGGAGAAACCAAATACACCAAAAATTAAATCCATCTTAAAATTAAATTAACCCATACCTGTAATTACTCCAGCATCATGGGTCGTTGGCGTCTCATCATCCACATCTCTGTGTGTGACAGCATAAACCCGGGCTTGCACTGCTTGCCTTAGATTTGTTCTTCCACCGCGTCTACCTCCACGACTTCCTTGAGCTATTCTTGGACATTCTCGGGTAAAGTGACCCTGTTGGCCACAATTATAACATCGAGCCCCACCAGAAGGGCACTCACCCACATGGGCTCTATTACAAACTCTGCAAACAGGCACACGTCCTCCCATGCGAACACCTGAGGATGCTTGCGGTCGAGTTCCAGTCCGCTGAACAAATTTCTGAGGCGAACCCGAGCTGCTTCCTTCACCAGAAAAACTCCGGCTCTTATGACCCAGAGGGGAGCCCATACTCAGATTATTCTCTCGCTCCACAAGGGTGGCCACATCCACTAAGTCCTGAAAAATGGATATCCGATGGCTGACCACCATATGGCGTATATCAGGGCGTAGTCCCTCCTGAAAATGCTCAGCTCGCATCTCCTCTGTGGCAATAAGGTGGGGAGCAAATCGCCCAAGTTCTATAAACCTTCGGGCGTACTGTTCCACTGTCATGCCTCCTTGGACCAAATTTGAGAACTCTCTTGCCTTTTGCTTCCTTACCGATGTGGGAAAGAAGCGGTCGTTAAATTCTTTCTTGAAGCGCTGCCAGGTTACAGCGGCGAATGAACCCAACTCTGCTTCTAGCATCACCCTCTTGGTATACCACCAATCAAAAGCAGTGCCTTGCAACAGATAGCTGGCGTAGAGTACCTGTTGCGCCTCGGTGCAACCACACACCTCAAAAGTTCTTTCTAGGTCTTTGATCCACTTTCCAGCTTGAAGCAGATCCTCTTCTCCAGTGAAGTGTGGGGTCCTATGCGCCAGAAAGTGCTCATAGGTGCATCCGGCTTGCACCATACTACTAGATCCTCCTGGGTAAAGCCAAGGCCCTCCCTGATATGGCCAAGGACCTCCTGGTTGCGGCCAAAGTCCTTCTTGTTGCGGACAAGGCCCTCCTTATGGCGGCCAGGGACCCCCTTGTTGTGGCCAAGGTCCCCCTGGTTGTGGCCAAGGCCCTGTCTACTGTGGCCTAAAATTTTGCTGCATAAACTCCGTCATCTGCCGTATGGCTTGGGCTATGGAGTCATCTCTTGACGTATTGTCCTGTGGCTCCTGAGTAGATTTCTTTGGCTTCCCCATTTTCCGGCCATCACAACCTTTGACCCCCTTCAAGAAAACAAAAACAAATAAAACCTACAACAAACAAAAACAAAACCAAAGACCAACACCACATCACACAAAACAAAAAAACCAGCTTGCAAAAACATAACTAAATAAATAAAAACAAACAAACAAGTTCAAACAAATTAAACAAATAAAACCAATCAATTAACAACTTTACTTAACATAATTTTTTTTTAAAACACAACCTTAAAACATTCTGGTACTACCTACGGGACATGTGGTTTTTACCCAGAGCGAAACCGCTCTGATACCACCTGCGACGCCCCCAAATCCCCACGCACGAACATGGGAAAAATCGAGACGTCCGGATGATGATATCACGGGTCATCATCCTATCGACGTGTGCCAAGTGTGTGAAAAAGCGACGAATGTGCACGAGAAATAAGCTGCGAAAAGCAAGTCAATAACTAAGTACCAGAATTTTTCTTGTTTTAATACAAAGCTCTTCAAAACATACATAAATAAATATTACAAGACACAAATATAACTTTAAACTAAATACAAAACATAACATCAGCACCCCGGCGGAGCCGCATCCTCGGGCTCAGCCTCCTCCTCATCATCCTCGATCTCTGCACCAAAATCTACGGTACCAAAAATGGTGCCGCAGGTAAGTAAACTCCAAACACCACTAGATAAAAACATATAAAACTCAAACAATATGCATGAAATAAAAACCAATGCACATGCGCCATAAAACATGATTTTTACACGCACGCCAAAAATCCCTTTGGCCCACAAAAACATATCTTTAAAATCAAGCATCGCCATTATCCCAGATAATGGCCCAAACCACCATTTTCTTAGAAAATGGATCGAAAACCTCGGAAACCAAGCATCGCCATTTTCCCAGAAAATGGCCCACATCCGAAAACCATAAAAACAATCCGGTTATGCATGCACCATGATCTCCCCTAGGGATCACCCGCATACCCTGGCTTTGTGCCACACCGCAGGTAACGACTACGCATGTGATACCTAAACGAGCGATGCCCAGACTCGCGCCTCGCGCGTACCTGGCCAGGCCATCCTCTAGTCCCCACCACTCTAGGGACCACGGAGTTGACACGACAGCGTTACCGTATCGTGCGATTCGGTCGTCGCAGGGGATGTCACTCAGTTTTATCCACTCTCGAGTGACCAGAGGAGCTCCATCGAGATAATAACCCATCCCGGCTTGGGCTCGTGTAGCACACGCACCCAAAAACCATTTACGCCAAAAAACGGGATTTTCTCAAATAAATAAAATGCACATATACACAAAATGCAACTCACGTCTCATGGCTCAAATAAAATCAAGCAATCACAAACAACCAAAACCAAGCACTCCGTCCTCAATCCATCCGACCCCCGAACTCCTCGGACTCAGTCCTGAATCAACCAACCAGCAGCAATAATTTATTGTAAGGGCAAAATATATTTAAATCTAAAAGTAGAGTTTGGAAAATACTTATAGCGCTATACGTATTTTTAGAAAGCTTCCAACGTTGCAAACGGCGGAAGGAAAGCAACGTAACAGTGAAAATTCACTGTGGCCGTGGGTTGTAAAATACCCACTTTTGAACGGGGACAAACCAAGGCTTGGGATTGATAGGGAATGGTCTAAGGATGATTATGAAGCTAGTGGAAGTGAAGTTTGGCCGTGGGTGGCAGCGAAAACGGTGGTTGATGGCCGGATTTTCCAAAATGGAAAGCTAGCTCGTGGGAGCTGTTCTGGTGGCTATTAGAGGCCGGAAATGGGTGGGTTAGGACGGCAAGGAACCGGTGATGAAGTGGTGAAGAGGTGGTGGCCGGAGGTGGAGCGACGGTGGTTGATAGGGGCAAAATCCGTGGGGCTTGTTGGGCGTTTTCCGGCCAAACGGCTGGCTGGATGGGGCTGGGGTTCGGTGGGGTGGTGCGCCGGCAGGAGGGGGTTCGACTGGTGGGGGTGGTGTTGACCACGGTTGCCGGACGGCAGTGGGTCGAGGCTGAGGTTGAAACCGGCGTGGGAGAGGAGAGAGAGAGAGACGAATGGGGGGGTTACGCGCGGGAAGGAAAAAGAAGAGGAAGAAGAAAAATAAAAAGAAAGAAAAAAGAAAAAGAAAGAAAAGAGAAAAAGAGAAAAAGGAAAAAGGGAAAAGAAAAGATGTAGGAAAGAAATGAGGTCTAATCCTCACTCTGGAAAACAAAACAAATCCGCCGAGAACGAGATTAAAAACCGTAAAACGAATAAATAAATAAAACACAACATCCAACAAATAAAAATCAATTTTAAAACGCAATAATTTAAAATAAATAAACCAATATATTAATTAAATTAAAAACAACCATTCAGTGAAAATACACGCAAAAGCGGGTCATCACACATTTACATACATATTATAACATAGTCTATTTACAATAGAAGAAATATTCACAGTGCTCAAAATAGTCTCTGATAAGAAGACCAAATCAGGTTTGTAGGACCTAATTGCTACTCTAAGGTTCCGAATTGCATGGGTTCGGGCAAGACCCCGGCAATTCCATGCTAATATTTTCATTTCTAGCTTTGTGGCAGCCTAGGCCCTGCCACTTCAGCCACATCAGCTATTGTGAATGAATTGAAGAGTTGAGTGTTGGATTCATTACCAGAGAGAGTTGCATTTATCAGATATGGGGAAAACCTTGACTTTTTAGAGTTCTTGCTGGGTTGTTCATACCTTTTCTATTTCAGTTCCGCTACGTACAGGAAAGTTGGCGCAGGGACTGCGCACACCTGCCACGTGTTATTAAAAATAAAAAATGAAAAATAAAGTCAACAGACTCAACACAAATGAAAGACTCAACCCATTTTCACAACCCATTTCCGACACCCTTGACATTCATCTAGCTCCCTCATTCACATGCATCGTTTCTTCGTCTCTAAAAGATTTTTGCAACCCATTTCCTGGTTTTGATTTGCTTCTTTACGACCTTGTGGTTTTAACCTGCAGAAAACATTTCTCTAAGCAAAAGTAACGTAAACCCATTACACCTAGAAAGCAATCGATTATATAATCCACCATGCAAAAAGACTTGTCTAGTATCTTCTACAGACTAAAATCCTCTGCAATTAACCAAAAGGCAAAAAAAAAAAAAAATACTTTTAATGGATGAATGTTTATAAAATCAAAATACAGTCATTCAATTGAATGTAAGAGCAAAAGATAAAAAATTTACATAAAGAAAGAATTTGGAAAGCTGGATCAAATTTAAATTTGACAAAAGGGAGAAAAAAGAGAAGTTTAAAAGTTAAGGTGAGCTTCATAAACCACTCAATAGAGAGGGGTGAAGAAAGGGGTGCTCTGTTTTTTTAGCAGAGAGGGGGAGGGAGGGAAGGAGATGAAAAAAAATTGGTTTTTACACTGCATCAGATATGGAGGGAGGGAGATGGCTGTTCTGTTCGTCGTTCCTTCGCAACCCATTTTCGACCCCATTCGTATTCATCTCCCTCATTCACGTTCGTCATTCCTTCATCTCCAAAACACTAATTTTTGCAACCACCACATCAGAGATGGAGGGAGGGAGATGAAAAATATTGATTTTGCACTGCATCAAAGAAGGAGGGACGAAGATGAAACGCACCGCATCATTTTCCATGTGTATCCGTTCCTGCAAAATTCCTACCCCAATTCTCCTGCATCCATCATTTTTCTTTCTGTTTATTGGATTTGAAGAGACTTGCTATCAGTATGTTTTCTTCATTTGCCGGGTCCTTCCCTTCTTGGTTCATTTTCCCTCTAAAAGCCTTGTGAATCATCTCCGATCCAGACCCAGGTGCAGCTAAGAATGCTGTATGGTTTTCTGGTGTTGGATTTCGGTTGAGGTAAGGGGTATTAGCAGAGGGGAATTCTCGGTTTAGGGCTGGGTGGAAGGGATAAGTACTTAGATGTGGGCTTGTTGAATGCTGAATGGACATTGGGTTTTGAGGATTCTCAAAGTGGGCTAGGTTTTCATTTATTGATGGGTTTGCCTGATTAGGCCTTAGGGCCAATATTAATTTGCTGGATGGGCTGACCAGTATTGAGTGTGGGTGATTTTTTAGGCTTAAGTTTGTTGGTTTTGAAGGTTTTCAAATTGGGCTAAGATTTGATTAAAAAGGCTTTGATCCCCAGGCCCCTTACCAATTTTTTGGTCACTTTGATCTTTTGATTATGACAGTTGGACACTGTAGGGTGATAAGATGGAATTAAAAGGATGTGGGCTAGCTTTAAAGGCTTGAGGCTTGATTACTACCGTCAGATTTGGTTTATTTGAATGGGTGGTCGAGATTAGAGAATTAATCTGGATATTTCCTTCCTTAGCCGAATAATTGAAATGACCAGAATCAATTTTCTTAAATACCTCTTACTGTTTTGTCTCCTTTGTTGGTGTGCCTCCACGTGTCCCTGTGAACACGTCTCCCATCTTCATGCTCATTCAGCTTCGCAGGCCAATTTTCACTAGTTCATTGATCCTATTCATTCAAAGTTCTTCATTATTTTCAAGAGATTCCTTTGCAAAAGTTTCTTTGGATCATTCCATTCACTTCTGTTGGATGTACTTTTTCTTTTCCTTTCACACGATCATCTGGGAAAAAATTCCTTGTTTTGTTTACCTGATGAGAAGTTCCAACTAGGATGATTTCGATTGGGAAGTTCTCCTGTGGATACTGCATATTGTCCATGCCATTGTTATGCCTGGTGACTTGACTTTCCGCTCTCAACCAAGGGCCTTAGTTTGTTACCTCAGTTTGATCCTGCAAGAGGGGACAGACTTGCTGGATATGTCTAAGACAGCTGCAGCAGTAGCAGAAATTCAAGGATCTTTCATATTTGAAGCTGATACAAGTAGTTGGTCTTCTAGGCTTGATAAGTGGAAACCCCCCTGGTAGTGGCTTTTCCACATTTATCTCTACTTGAACATGCATGTATCCTTCCAAGAGTATTCCGGGATGCTATGCTCTTTCTACTTGAATGAATCTCCCAAGCTTCATCACTATTTTCTTTGCATTTTGGTTTGTCATAAAGTCTAAAGGCAATCCATGAATCGGAACCCAGAAAACTGATTTCTTTAGATCTACTTCTTGCAGGCTTGCTGCCAGGGCCAGTCGCTAACGAGTATGTGGAATCCTTTTATATTCCATGGTCTTTGATCCATGACTCTGACTTTTTCCTGTTGTGTTTTGAAAGTGAATAAGAAAGTGTTCACGTCAAAATCTTCAATGTTGAGCCCCTTAGCAAAACTCCAAGCCATTTTAATCATTGCATGCAGAGCATTTTTGTTCAAAGGCCTGGATGATATAACTCTTCCTATAAGGACATGGGTTGACAGTTTTGTAGCAATATCTGTTTATGGCTGCAAGTCGAGGTCATTCCAGGATGAAATCTGGTTTTGAGTTTCTATTGGTTCCATAGGTTGAGATGTTGACAAAGTGTTTTTCGTGGGAAGTCAAAGAAGGGGGGATGCTAGTTGTTGGGAATGGTAGGTAGAGGGAGATAGTTTCCTGAAGGTTTTAATAAGTTATTGGGTTGGGTTGGGATGGACTGGGCTGTTTGACGGCATTCATGGCTTGACCTAGTTAGGGTGGATTTAAACTTAAAATTTAAAATGCGACCAATTTAAAATTTAAAATTGATTCGATCTCGATTTTTCAATTTTTCAGTATTAAATGAGACCGATTCATATATATATATATAATATTAGTTATACTAATATATATTATTAATTAAATTAGATAAAATATTATATATATAATTTTTATATATAATTATATGTGAAATAAATTTATATTATAATTTATATCATAAAATTTTAATGAATATTTGTTTTATCATATATTATTAATATAAAATATAGACATTAATTATAATTTACGGCATAATGAATTCTCAATATATTCTTTCTCTTAAATACACAATACATTAGTAATAGTAATATTCATTAGTATATTAATTACATGTCATTTAATTAATTAGTATATTAGTATATTAATATATTAATTACATTTTATAGCATGATACTAATACTATTAGTAATCCACTTTAAGTTTATATATAAATAATTATATAAATCATTCTTTTAATGCTTGTCTTTGTGGTGGGACTTTTAGAAACTAAGACGGGAATTGTTGATTTTTGAAAACTTTTTTTTCCCTTACTGAATATAAAAGATTTGAAATTTTTTCTTTCCCTTACTAAGTATAAAAGATTTTACAGCTAAAAGCTAAAAACTTGTATTAACAAATCTAAGAGAATGTTTTGCGGCCTGAAAATCATTTATCTAAAAATACAAGTCCTTTTACAAAATGGATTTCAAATATTACAAAAGGAAAGGGGTCTAGGCTTCCGTCACTTTTTCTCTGGGCCATCTATGTCTTGACATTTCATCCTCATTTCAATTTTGAGTGAGGCACACATAAAAACAAAATGAGTCAAATACTTAATAAATACTACTTCATGTCGTAAACATATAAGAACATACGTTTTTATTCATGCATTCTCACTCACATTTCTTTCAATCCGTTCATGTGCATGTCAGATGGTAACCTACATCTATTTGTAACCTCGTGTCATTTAATTTTCATTTAAAAGTACACTAAACATGAACTTGCAAGATAAAACTAATCCTCACTCTTAATCCATCTTCTTCCATATGACCTTAACCTCTTTTTGGTTCTTGACTTAGACTTCCTCCATTTAGACTAGTCATTGATCCCATTAACCTCCATCATCTATTTACTTGCAGACTCCTTCATGACGTCTCTAAGTGTACAAACTTACACTTCTAGGTATTCATAACATCCATTCATTTCACTTTATACGTGTCATTGTCAAATCCTTAAAGTATAACCCTTGTTATAAATCTTTGGCCTAGACTGTTAATTTAGAAATCCCAACTCCATTTCTTTGACTAACAAAGTGAGCTTCCATGCTTCACTTCAAAACTCTTACCATTATTTATGAACCTACAACTTGACCTCATTTCACCATACAATCCAACTGTAGTCACAATACCAGTTTTTAAATAAAATCATTCACCCATACATAATCCAATCCAACACCAATCCTAAGTTGCAATTCATTTCCTCACTTCTAAATGCATAACACAACCAACCCAAACATGCATCTACCATTCACCCAACATAACAAGTGTCATACCCTTTTATCACCTAAAATCAACATATAATTCAATTAAATACCCACTTGTCCTTACAAATGCCATCCATACGTAATACACTAAAGGTACGTACTCTCCCAAATACACATCATCATTTCCCTTGCAATCCAAACTAATACACCTAATATATGAAATCTGTCTATACCATTTATACACCTATACAACACATCCACATGGCTTCATAACCTCAATCATGGCCTCCCTTGATCCATAAAGTACAACACCACAACACAATCATACACATAATCCTGTCACTTCACATAATTCACAACTTTATATTAATTCCCCACACTTCACACTACGCACAACTTTAGTACACTTACATCACTCATTACATAATAGCCCATCACTTTGAACTACATACAGTGACAACACAACTTTACAAATTACTGATGGCTTGCAAAATTTCATATTGCAGATTTTACAAGTTCGCTCGAGCGGAGGCTTTTGGCCGCTCGAGCGAATTCAGGCAGATTCAAACGCTCGACTGCCGCTCGACAGGGAGCTCGAGCGGGTTGCTGAAAAACGAAGATCGCTCGAGCGGAGACATTTGCCGCTCGAGCGAATTCAGGCAGAGTCGAACGCTCGATGTGCGCTCGATAGGATGCTCGAGCGAAATCAGGCAGAGTCGAACGCTCGACGCGCGCTCGACACCCCGCTCGAGCGAACATCGTATTTTGACAGATTTTAGGTTTTCCGCCGTGGGACCATATAAAAGGCCATTCTTCACTCTAGAGCCGCGGTTTTTGACTGGAGAACACTCTTTGGGAGAGAAAAACATAGCTAGAGGGATTCAAATCATTTGTTTTGGAGACGGAATTCCAATTTATTGCACGTACGTTGGATTCTTACACGAGCACGGACGGGAGAAAGGCGTTGAATCGTTCCCTTGAGCTTTTGACGACCAGTTGAGGCTGCAAGGAGGATTTTTCAGTGTTTATTTTCTTCTTCCCATCTTCTCAGAACAATTATGGTGAATTCGTTTATGTTGAATTCCAATTCTAGCATGAGCTAAATTTTCTTCTTTCTAGGAAAACGATGTAACCTAATTCCGAACTATGCTTGTTTGTCCATGCTAATTTAATGCAAATTCTCTCTTTGTTTATCTGATTTATTCTGAGTTTAATGCTTCTAATTAACTGGCCATTGATTAGATGATTATTAATCTTGTGATTTGCTATCGAAAGAGGGAATCATAGGGTAGATCTTGGATATTTCAGCATAGGTAAGTATAGAGCTCGAAAGACTTGTATGAACCTATGTAGTAATTAAATCATTGGTCTTATTGCGTTCTTGATTATTTAATTTGCATATTCTTGTGTGAATTGATAAACTAGAACCACTTCCAATTGACTATCGAAAGAGGCTTTTGGATGAATTAGAGATTTGCTAATAGACAAAAGAGGTTTAAGTTAAATTAGCTGGATGAGAAAAGCATAGTGAAGGATTATGGTGAAATCGGTTTCCTAGAAGTTTTCTTCCCTATTGAATTTGATCTTCAAACATCAGTTTTATATTCTAGCTTATTTCTCTTTGAGTTGATCTAGTTTTATTTGCTACTACAAAAACCTTAGCGATTCCTCTAGATAAAATTGAGATTAGCATAATTTTGGTATTTGGCAAGAGTAAGGTACCAATCCCTAAGGACGATACTCTTCTTATTACTTTACTATAAAACTACGATACTGTGCACTTGCAGTTTTGCACCGGTCAAGTTTTTGGCGCCGTTGCCGGGGATTGGTTTATTCTTATTCTTTTTGTCAATATCGATACAAAGTAATCTTGGTTTTAATTTAGAATTTTGTTTTAATTTGTTCTACAGGTGTGTTTTTGACATTGGATGCGCCGTACTAGATCTCGTGACATTATTCCTGTTGATCCGGAGATTGAAAGAACTCTTAGATCACTAAGAAGAAATAAGATACTAGTCATGGCTGAAGAAGATCGTGAGGTACTACCACGCACCTTGAAGGACTATGTACGGCCAGTTGTGAATGGAAATTACTCGAGCATAATGCGCCAGCCAATCAATGCCAACAACTTTGAGCTCAAACCAGCTTTGATTAGCATGGTGCAGCAGGCTCAATTCAGTGGATCACCACTTGATGATCCCAATATTCACCTGGCTATGTTCTTGGAGATTTGTGATACTGTGAAGATTAATGGTGTTACTGAAGACACCATTAGACTGAGATTGTTTCCCTTCTCTTTGAGGGACAAGGCTAGAGGTTGGCTACAATCCCTACAACCGGGAAGCATCGTTAGTTGGCAGGACATGGCTGAGAGGTTTCTTGCTAAATTCTTTCCTCCTGCCAAAACAGCCCAACTCAGGAGTGAGATTGGCCAATTCAAGCAAAATGATTTTGAGTCACTCTATGAAGCATGGGAAAGGTATAAGGACTTGATTCGACGTTGCCCACAACATGGATTGCCAGATTGGTTGCAAGTTCAGATGTTCTATAATGGGTTAAATGGGCAAACTCGAACTATAGTTGATGCTGCTTCTGGTGGAACTTTGATGTCGAAGACAGCTGAAGGTGCTACTGCACTTTTGGAGGAAATGGCCTCAAACAACTATCAATGGCCAACTGAGAGGACTTTGGCTAAGAAGGTAGCTGGAATTCATGAATTGGAGCCGATAGCAGCTCTTTCCGCTCAAGTAGCTACTCTATCTCATCAGATTTCAGCCTTGACAACTCAAAGGATACCACAAAGTACAGAATATGTTGCATCCACAAGCATGATAGTTCCAAGCAATGAGGCGAGTCAAGAACAAGTTCAATATGTCAACAATCGGAACTACAACTATCGTGGTAATCCTATGCCAAATTACTATCATCCAGGGCTTAGAAATCATGAGAATCTTTCATATGGAAATACCAAGAATGTGTTGCAACCTCAACATCCTCCCGGATTTGATAGCCAACCAAGCGAGAGGAAGATGTCACTTGAGGATGCCATGGTTTCCTTTGTTCAGGAGACCAATGCAAGGTTTAAAAAGACTGATTCACGGTTGGACAACATTGAGACTCATTGTAGCAATATGGGAGCTGCTATAAAGAATATTGAAGTGCAAATTGGGCAACTAGCCACTACCATCAATGCCCAACAAAGAGGAGCTTTTCCCAGCAACACTGAAGTGAATCCAAAGGAACAATGCAAGGCCATCACACTTAGGAGTGGAAAAGAAATAGAGAGGTCACCATTGAAGGAGAGCAAGTCTACTCCTACCGCTGCGAACAATGGCCAAAGCAAAAATAAAGTAGAAGAAGAGGAGATTGTCAATGATACACTAGAGGAGACCGACTTTGCTCCTACAATTTCATTTCCTGACAATCCTCCTATTCTTGCTCCTCCACTTCCTTACCCTCAGCGCTTTCAAAAGCAAAAACTAGATAAGCAATTTTCTAAGTTTTTGGATATTTTTAAGAAAATTCACATTAATATTCCTTTTGCAGATGCCTTGGAACAAATGCCAAATTATGTCAAATTCCTAAAGGACATCATTTCCAAGAAGAGAAGATTGGAAGAGTTTGAAACAGTGAAGCTTTCTGAAGAATGCAGTGCCATTCTTCAAAAGAAATTGCCTCAAAAATTGAAAGATCCGGGGAGTTTCACTTTGCCTTGCACTATTGGAAATTCATTTTTTGATAAAGTTTTATGTGATCTTGGTGCTAGCATTAATCTTATGCCACTTTCTGTTTGCAGGAAATTAGGACTTGAAGAGATGAAGCCTACAACAATTTCTTTGCAACTAGCGGATCGGTCCATCAAGTATCCACGTGGAATCATAGAAGACGTATTGGTAAAAGTGGATAAATTTATCTTCCCTGCTGATTTTGTGGTGTTAGACATGGAAGAAGATGAAGAAGTCCCACTAATTCTTGGTCGACCATTCTTGGCCACGGGACGAGCTTTGATTGACGTTCAAAAGGGTGAGTTAACATTGAGAGTGAACAAGGAAGAAGTTATGTTCAAAATTTACCAAGCCATGAGAATTCCAGAAGAGCCAAGCACTTGCTTCCGGGTTGATGTCATTAAGCAAGGTGTGGAAAAGCCCTTTAAAGAAGATGCACCAGCCAATCACCTAGAACGAGCCCTGCAGCAGGATACATCACTTAGCAATGAAGTGGAGAGGAACTGTACTCTTATTCCTCTTAGAGATCCCGATTGAGGAAGATTGAAAAGTCTGGCTGTAGACTTTAAAACAAGCGCTTATGGGAGGCAACCCATAGATCTATCTTTCTTTCTTTCATTTATTTTATTATCTTTATTTATTTAAGTTTTAATAAATTAATTTTTGATGCAGGTTTATTTAGCAAGAATAAAGAGCTGGAAAATTTTAAAACCTCGGAAGGTTCACCATAAAACCAGGGAAGTTCCTTTATTTCTTCAATCCTTTTTACTTTCGCATCACAATGAGGACATTGTTTAGTTTAAGTTTGGGGGTGTAAACTCCTATAATTATTTGATCCTCTTGTTTTCTAAGTTTTGGGTTGTTGATGGGTTGTTTGATTCTTTTACCAAGCATGCATTGGAGTAAGATTGAATTCTCTATGACTCTGAAATTTGTGATTGAAGATGGTTTTGAGAAAAATTTTCAAAAATTTCTTTTATGTCAAGTGAAGTTTTGTGGGTACTTTGGTTTAAATCTTTGACCTTGAACACAATTGAGCACATAGTCGTTTTTCTCTTATTCCATTTTGCTTATGAAGAGAAGAAGTTGAATTAATTGAAAGAGGGAGGTTCGATTTTGCTTTACTCTAGAATCCGTTGATGGGTCCTTGAGGCGAAATCCTAGTCGAGACCAAATATTAGAGAAATGATCTAGGCATTTCTTTGGCATAACCAAAAAGCTTTCCCAGCCGTCCTAAATGTCATGCCATCATTACATGGTGTGTTTCCATAGTCAACCCCCTTGAGCCTTCATGAGCCTTTATTGATTCTTTAAACTACATAAACCATGCCCGCTCTAAGCCTGAAAAACAATGAATCTACCGTTGATAGTTTGAGAAAATACTTTGGTGGAGAGTTACATTTAAAAGAGAAAATTGGTTTCATGATGAAACGTATTATGTTTGCTCTATTTGATCAAAGAAAAAGAAGAAGAAGAAAGGAAGTGATTGAAAAAAAAAAAAAAAAAAAAAAAAAAAAAAAAAAAAGAGAAAAAAAAAAAAAAAAAGAAGAAGAAAAAAGAGAAGAAGAGGAAAAAGAAAAAGAAAAGAAAAGAAAAAGAAGTCGCCAAGCGGAAAGTGAATTACCTCAAATTTTGTTAAGGGAAGTGTTAGTATTACATCAGTGATTACAGCAATTATAATGCCACAAGTATGAGCATATTGCCAAGAAAGAGCTATGATTTGAATCATGTGAGTTTCTCTTTTAATGTTCTTTTCACTAAGTATTTTCCCAGTTTGTTTAATCTCCCATATCCAGTTCTTTCTTAACCCTCACCCTGTGGCCTATCATTACAACCTTAATAAAGACATTTTGATCTTTGATTTTGGTGTTGACTACATTAGTGGAGAGGATTTCTGAAAATTGGACTTATGGGGTTAAGTTTTAAGAGAATTCTTTTGATTTTAGTTGTTCTACTTTTATCTGAGTTTGCAGGTGGTTTGAGGTTAAATTGACTATATCACACACACACTCAAGGTCTTAGCTTTAGGTTGAAGTAAACGCCTAACTCTTGCTTGACAAATTGCAAAATTTTTGATTGATTTTCTTGCTATCTTTGATGTTAAAAGAGTAAGATACTAGAGATGAAATCTAAATTCATAAAAGCTTGGTGAGTGATGATACTTCTCTTTGGGGTCGAGTTGATATTGCCTAAACTATCATTTGTTTTTCTTTTTGTTTGAGGACAAACAAAGTTGTAAGTTTGGGGGTATTTGATGGCTTGCAAAATTTCATATTGCAGATTTTACAAGTTCGCTCGAGCGGAGGCTTTTGGCCGCTCGAGCGAATTCAGGCAGATTCAAACGCTCGACTGCCGCTCGACAGGGAGCTCGAGCGGGTTGCTGAAAAACGAAGATCGCTCGAGCGGAGACATTTGCCGCTCGAGCGAATTCAGGCAGAGTCGAACGCTCGATGTGCGCTCGATAGGATGCTCGAGCGAAATCAGGCAGAGTCGAACGCTCGACGCGCGCTCGACACCCCGCTCGAGCGAACATCGTATTTTGACAGATTTTAGGTTTTCCGCCGTGGGACCATATAAAAGGCCATTCTTCACTCTAGAGCCGCGGTTTTTGACTGGAGAACACTCTTTGGGAGAGAAAAACATAGCTAGAGGGATTCAAATCATTTGTTTTGGAGACGGAATTCCAGTTTATTGCACGTACGTTGGATTCTTACACGAGCACGGACGGGAGAAAGGCGTTGAATCGTTCCCTTGAGCTTTTGACGACCAGTTGAGGCTGCAAGGAGGATTTTTCAGTGTTTATTTTCTTCTTCCCATCTTCTCAGAACAATTATGGTGAATTCGTTTATGTTGAATTCCAATTCTAGCATGAGCTAAATTTTCTTCTTTCTAGGAAAACGATGTAACCTAATTCCGAACTATGCTTGTTTGTCCATGCTAATTTAATGCAAATTCTCTCTTTGTTTATCTGATTTATTCTGAGTTTAATGCTTCTAATTAACTGGCCATTGATTAGATGATTATTAATCTTGTGATTTGCTATCGAAAGAGGGAATCATAGGGTAGATCTTGGATATTTCAGCATAGGTAAGTATAGAGCTCGAAAGACTTGTATGAACCTATGTAGTAATTAAATCATTGGTCTTATTGCGTTCTTAATTATTTAATTTGCATATTCTTGTGTGAATTGATAAACTAGAACCACTTCCAATTGACTATCGAAAGAGGCTTTTGGATGAATTAGAGATTTGCTAATAGACAAAAGAGGTTTAAGTTAAATTAGCTGGATGAGAAAAGCATAGTGAAGGATTATGGTGAAATCGGTTTCCTAGAAGTTTTCTTCCCTATTGAATTTGATCTTCAAACATCAGTTTTATATTCTAGCTTATTTCTCTTTGAGTTGATCTAGTTTTATTTGCTACTACAAAAACCTTAGCGATTCCTCTAGATAAAATTGAGATTAGCATAATTTTGGTATTTGGCAAGAGTAAGGTACCAATCCCTAAGGACGATACTCTTCTTATTACTTTACTATAAAACTACGATACTGTGCACTTGCAGTTTTGCACCGGTCAATTACATACCTATCCCATCACTTCAACAGAACACACTTCACAAACTACACAACCGAGCTACAACTTCACGCTCCACGGTCAAATCACAACAACCCAAAAGTGCCCAACATTTCGTCTTACATAATCCCAACTACTCAGTTCACATATTACAACACATTACATTCACAACACACCTTCACAATTATCAACACAGTGCACCAATAACATTTTACAACAACAATTAACGTCATAACGAAATCAATCATTGAGGGAAAAAAGATAGAAATTATACCATAAAAGTTAGAGATTTGCGTTGTTTGGGTTGTACCCAAAACAGGGGCTGTGTTCGTGGGCTTTTCATGGTAGGGGTTGCACGGTGTTGAAGGGTGAGGAGTGGTGTTCTTGGGTTGCGGTGCAGCATGGGGTGGCCTACAGTGGAGCTACGCTATGGAGGAAGGTGGCACACAGTTGGGAGTGCACGGATCTACCTAGATCCGAGAGGGCGAGAGAGTGACCGTTGGCTAGAGGGTGAGGGAGAGCCTCATGCGATGGGGAGGAAACAAGTGTCTGTGGCTTGGCTATCCGTAGTGGCTGGACGATGGTGGCTTGAGGGGATCTCACGGCCGCGTTTGGAACCCAAGGGAGGAAAGGCTACCGGTGAGAGAGATCCATGGGTTTCAAGGATTATTAGTTATATAATACTAATACTATTAGTATTATATTTAAAACACAGTTTTGAGGTTTAAAAACCTACATTCGATATTTAAAACACGTAGATGAGACTCGTGACTAATTGACAGAAAAAAGAGCGGTTGGTCATAATTCAATTGATACTAATACTATAATTCACTTAATTCAGTTGGTCATAATTCAATTAATAGTATATCACTATATAATACTAATACTATTAGTATTAGTCTACGAATACTATCATTGATATAGTTGTACTAATAGTTATACTAATACTATTATATAGGTATACTAATTATCACTTTAACTAATACTAATATTTATACTAACACTAATATAGTTATACTAAATCACCCTACCTTATACTAACATAGTTATACTAAATCATTATAAATAATACTAATATATAGTTATACTAATCACTGATTTACTATAAAATAATCACTATAACTATATATTAATATCACTATAAGTACTATATATAGTGTTAATATCACTTAATCACTATTATTCATTTTTTGTTTTTATAGTAGTTTTATTTATAGCAGGATTTTTTTTTTTTTTTTTTACAGAAGAGTTTTTTATACAATAGATTTTTTTATGCAATAGATTTTTTTTTTTTACAACAGATTTTTTTTTTATACAACAATTTTTTTTATAGCAGTTTTTTTATAACTGATTTTTTATGACACTTTGGCAATTGATTAAAATCGAAAAAATAGACCGAACCGGATTGAAACTGATAAAATTGGAAGTACCCATTTATGAGGGTAATTGGTGTGGTATCGGTTTTTGAAAATACAAAATCGGTGTATATTGGTTTTGTTCCAAAATGTATCTAAAATCAGACTGAATTGAACCTGTTACACCCCTATTAACAACAAAAGTGCTGTCAAACTTATGGAAAATGCTACACCCACCACTTAATCTCCTGTTGGCTGCTCCCACTTGATGTGGCATGTCCATGTGACATCAATTTTAAATATTAAAAAAAAAAATTGAATGAATTGGGAGCTTACATTTTTTTTTAAACATTAAGTTTGATAGCACTTTTGTTGTCAGACTTTCATTCAACACATTAACTTATGGAAAATGCCTTGAAAATTGAAAATGCTGTCAAACTTTCATTCATTCAAAACAAATTATCTAGATACTTACTTTTCAAGTAGGATAAGACTATAAATACAAGAAGGGCCTTCTTCTACCCATACTCTCTCACTCACATTTTAAGGCAAGTTTTGCTAACTGATGAGCTACTTTGTTCCCCTCTCTAAGAGTGTACTGCAACTACCATGATGGTCTATTTCTAAGAGACTTCCTTGTTATCTTCAATTACTTGACTATACCATGAGCAATTCACTAATGCACTGTTAATTTCTCTAACACAGTAAGAGTATCCCCTTCAAACACTACCTCAATAAGCCCAATCTCCATGTAGAAAATTAAACCTCTCCACAAGGCATAAATTTCAGCTAGTACTAGCTGATTTACATGTAATTGGGGTATGTAAAGAGTTGCTATTATCTCACCCTCAGCATCCCTTGCTACTATTCTTGCACCCATTTTGCAAGTAACTCCCTCATATGTTGCATTCCGGTTAACCTTCACCACTCCACTCACTGGTTTCTGGCATCTCCCCTCTCTACTAGTTGGACCACATTCTCTACCTGTTACACAAAAACCATCTACTTGAGCCTACTGGAAATCTTCAGACTCAGATACTGCACTGTTGTACACCACCCTTGGACTTTCAAACTTTCTCTTAAATATAAACTTATGTCTTCTAAACCATATTTTCCTAAGGACACATGCTGCCTCTCCCAATTTCTTCATATCTAAGCCTGAGGACCATCTCTCCCATGCATTGCTAAAATCTGCTTCTGCACTATCCCATTTCTATAACACAAAGTTGATCTTCCCAAACATCTGATGCTGCCACACAACTCCATAATGCATGGCATGTTGTTTCCTCTTATTGCTCACAGATAGGACATAAAGTTGTATCAGTTACTCTCTTATAAAATAGATTTCTTTCTGTAGGGATTACCGCATTTATTGCTTTCCATATGAAAATTTTCACTGAATGTGGTACTCTCATTCTCCATATACCTTGGCACCTTGTTATGGCTCGACCACTATTTGACTGCTCTCCCACCAACTGCTTCCTCCTCTGCATAGCTAGAAAATATGCACACTTCACACTAAACAAAACATTTATGCTCATCCCCTAAATAAGTTTGTCTTCAAAGCCTAGCTCCCTTAGTGGTAGGTTACATATAGTTCTTGCTTCCTCTTCACTTAGCACCGGGTGGATTAACTCTTCCTTCCAGCTTGTATCATGGTGATTGATCAACTCACTAACAATTGCATCCTGATCCAGACCCTCCATTGGTGATTGCACTTGAAAAGTACTCTAAATAGGTAGCCACTTGTCTCTCCATATCCTTATTTTCCCCCCATTTCCAAGTCTCCATCTCACTAATTCTTTAATCATAAGAATTGACCCCCAAATGCTTCTCCAAAGATAAGAAAGGCCTCTCCCTAACCTGGCCTCTAAGATGTCTCCACCTTTGTATTTTTCCTTTAGTATTTTTACAATCGGAGAGTGAGGATTAAATAAAAGTCTCCATACCTACATGGATAACATTGCTTGGTTAAAACAGGTTATGTCTCGAAAGCCAACCCTTTTATGTTCTTTGACTCCCCCACACCTTTTCTCACCTCTTCCACTGTATTTTCTTTTCCTGATCCAGATTGCTCCACCAGAACTTTGCTAATAAAGATGATATTTCTGTACACAATCCTTTTGGAAACTTGAAGACACTTATGGCATAGGTAGGTTAGCTTGGAGGATAGGTTTGATAAGCACTTCTTTCCCTGCTTGTGGCAAAAATATATTCTTCATATTGTGAATCTTATTCCATATTCTTTCCTTAACACCCGTAAAGGAATTGTATTTAAATCTGCCCACCACCTTGGAAAGACCTTGATACTTTTCTAAGTCTCCACTTACTCTAGCCCCTAACCTTCTGATTATCATTTCTTTTGTCTCACTTTTAGTATTTCCACTGAAAACTATTGAGGTTTTCTACAGGTTCAATTTTTGTCCCGATGACCTCTCATATGTATCCAATAGTTTCCCCAGCCATTCCCATTCACCTAGAGTTGTTGTACAAAACATGATGTAATCATTTGCAAAAAGCAGATGATTCAATCTAGTACCCCCTCTAGCTACTGAAACCCCTTTAATCCATCTTTGTATTTATGTATTATTGATCAAAATAGTGAGACCTTCAACACACAAGAGAAAAGGATTAGGGGATAATGGGTCCCCTTGACTTAACCCTCTTTTAGGAATAATAACATCTTTTGCGTGTCCATTAATTAGAATTGAGTACTGGACAATACATTCACATTTCATAATTAATTCTATCCACTTCTTTTCTCCATAATACCCCTCAAAAACTTCCACTCCACTCAATCATATGATTTTGCGATGTCTAATTTGATAGCCATACTCCTTTATTTCCCTCTTTGTCTTGATTGCATAGAATGTAAAACTTCATGGTCAGCTATAACATTATCTGTAATAAGCCAATTTGGTATAAAGACACTTTAATTGTTGGATATCACCTCTGGCAGAGCATGTTTAAGCCTATTAGCTAGTGTTTTTGCAATGATTTTATACAAAACATTGCAAAGACTAATAGGCCTATATTCTCCAACCCCCACATGATTTTTATTTTTTTGGAATCAAGACTATATATGTTGCATTTAATGAACTATTAAAAATTCCACCATTGAAAAAATCAAGAACAACTTTACTAACCTCATCACCCACCAAGCTCTAATAAGTTTGGTAGAAATAGACCCCAAACCCATTAGGACCAGGGGATTTTAGAGGGGCCATATCATTAAGTGCTTCTTCAACTTCACCTCTTGTAAACTCTTTTTGAAGTTTGGTATTCATTATTTCTGTTACTCTACTTTCCACCTCCCCCAAATAGTCCACCACTGCCTCATCCTTAGGATTCGAATATTTGTAAACTCCTTATAGTGGTCCTAAAAAGCTTTCCTAACACCTGCCTCTCCTGTTCTGACTTGATTTTGAGAGTAAATTATCTTTAGTAGACTATTATTCTTCCTTCTTTGTGTAGCACAAGCATTAAAGAATTTAGTATTTCTATCTCCCTTTTGATACCAATTGATATTAGCTCTCTGTCTCCACTTCATGTTTTCTTCCTCTAGTAAATTGCCCAATTCTTTCTGTAATTGCTTAATCTCTTCCACTTTGCTAGGGCCTTCTCCTTCTTGTAATCTCTTTAACTATTACAACTTTTCCTTATGGTTGCTTCATTCACTAGAACTCTACTTCTGCTCCACCTTGTAAGTGCCTCACTATACTGTATTAAGGATTTTTGAACTTCTTCCTTAGCAGCATCTGAACTAATTATGACTTTTCCCTCTTTTTTTAAAATTCTTGCACACTCTTCATCTGTAAGCCATATAGCTTTGAATCTAAACAACTTCTTCTTTCTTCTCCATCACTGCCACTTCCCTTTATAGGTCAAGAGTAAAGGTCTGTTATTTGAACTACGAGCCACTAAACCTTCTACTTTGCTATCTGAAAACATATCTCCCCACTCTACATTGGAAATAACACTATCCATTCTTTCCTTTATGAATCCACCCCCTTCCTGGACTAATGTCATGTTGTGAAGATTGTTGGCATGAGCTCTTCTTTTATATCACTTCGAGTAGGGACTGGGAATCAGTAGTTCTTGTGCAACTTCTTTTATGGGAAGTGTAATTGAATTGAAAGGCAGGCGTTATGAGATGCCTTGAGCTCATACCATCTGGGGGTTGAGCCTTGTTTATTTACAGGCGACTTCAATATTATTTGCTTTGATTTGGAAAGGTAGGGGGGTCATCCAAGGCCCTAGGTTGCTATGGAAGAGTTTAATAGTTGGACTGATCAAGGTGGTTTGATTGAGATGAAAACTAAGGGTAGTAGATACACTTGGTGTAATGGTTAGCGTGGGCTATCCAGGAGTTGGGCTAAGCTTGATCGTGTTTTTCTTGATGCCACTTTATTGTCCTGTTTCTCTAATGTTGTTTGTTCATACTTATCGAGATCAACAACGGATCATTGCTTGATGCATATTGAGTTTATTGTTGACCCTTTTTCATATGGCCCTTCTCCATTTCATTTTTTGCATATGTGGGTTGATCATCAGGCTTTTTTTAATTGTGTTTAGCGGGCTTGGATGGCACCTGTTGTAGGTATGGGTTTGTGAAAGCTTGCTAGTAAATTAAAACAAGTTCAGGTTGCTCTCTGTGAATGGAACAAGGTGACTTTTGGTTGGACTGTTGTGAAGATTGCTCAGCTTGAGGAGCAAGCATATAGGCTCGAAAGCCTGTTACAACATGACTAGAATGAACATGTCGATAGGGAGTTAATCTTGACTTCGGAGGAATTGTCTTTGTGGAGATGCCGAGAGGATATCAATTGGCACAAATGGCTAAGTTAAAATGGAAGATGGCTGGTGATCAGAACTCTAAATTTCTTCATTTTTTTTTTTTTTTTTTTTTTTTTTGCAAATAAGAGGCAGAAATGCATCCCGAATATGAGAGTTGTGGATAGGGTGATTTTTGGTTCGCCAGAAGCCATCCATCAAGGAGTTGTTGATAATTTCTCTGGTTTTCTCCTAGAAGACCCCCTCGAGATCATCCAGATATGTCTTATTTAATCTCACTGGTTATTTCTGGCGAGGATAATGATAATATTTGTTGCACACTATCTATCGATGAAATCTTTGCTGCTCTTGAGCAAGGAGCTTTCATCCTAGGGCATAGCATCTTTGAAAATATTTCTCTCACTTAGGAAATGGTTGATTCTATTAACAAAAAAATCTCATGGTGGCAATATTACCCTCAAAGTGGATATGGCTAAAGCATATGATCGGGTTGATTGGTCTTTCTTGTTGTGTAGCTTTGGATTTTCTCCTCAGGTTTGTGATTTAATTTGGGTTTGTATTTTTTCTCCTTGGTACTCTGTTATGATGAATGGAATCTCTAAAATTTTTTATCAAGGAGGTCATGGTTTGAATCAGGGGGATCCTCTAGGGGTGTACAGAAAACCGATAAACCGCCCCAAACCGACCGGAACCGACCTCAGCACGTCGGAACAGGCAGGAACCGGCCAAGAACTGGTCGGCGGTTGAGGGAAATTATCATGAACCGGCATCAGTCGGTTCGGCGTACGGTTCAGGTCTAAATAAACCGATAAGCCGACCGACCGTTTCAGTTATATTTTTTTTTTCATTTTTATACATATAAAAACGACGCCGTTTCACTTAAATAATTGAAACGGAGTCGTTTTCTGACTTCTTAAATGATTACGTTTAAATATAAACGGCACCGTTTGGCTTAAGCCAAACGGCGCCGTTTGGTATTAGGGTAAAATACCCCCCTTCCCCTTCGAGTTTCCATTTCCGTCTGCCCTTCCCAGTTTCTGAAAACAGAAACTATCTTCCCAGTCCATACGGCTGCCGATCGCTTCTTGGCTTCTCCCTGTTCTCCCAGCGTCTGGCCCTCTCCCGGTCACTGCTCAGCTCCCTGCGTCTGGCCTCCTCTCGGTTTCCCAGCCTCTGCTCGACGGCGCGACGCACCTTCTGGCTTCCTCTATCGGTGTAAGTTACTAAGTAATGTAAGTTTCTTTGTTTTTTTTTTGATAGGATCTTGCTATTTACATTTTACTAAGTTGGAATGTTGGATTAATGTTTAGATTAATGTTTATTTTTAGTGTTTATTTTGCATCGGACATATATATATTTTTAGTGTATTTTGTTTAGTATCTTTAGTATTAATCTTTAGTGTATTTTTAGTGTATTTTTAGTATATATATATATATATTATTTTTAGTGTATTTATCAAAAAAAAATATATATACTTTTAGTGTTCCAACTTTTGTTGGTTCTCGAAGATCAATTAGTGTTTTTTTTTTAGATTAATGTTTATTTTTAGTGTTTATTTTGCATCGGACATTAATATATATTTTTAGTGTTCCAAATTTTGTTCAATATCGAAGATCAATTAGTGTTTATTTTGCATCGGACATGCTAGGATCTTGTTGTTTCTTGAGTAAAGCAGCATAGTAATTAGTATTTAAGTTACTAAGCCTTGACATAGAATCCATCACTGACTAATTATCTATAGTACTCATGGAATATTAACCAATAAATATGGAAAGCTACTGATTATAATTAAGATTGCATTTGGAGGGCTAGCTCATGATAATTATAACCCTTTTTCTTTGCTAAATCCGATTAAGAAATAAAGGAGTAATGATATACTCCCAATATTATTTTTTGATGATTTCTAGAAATAAGATTGTTATAACAACATTATGTATTATCATTAACTTTTACTATTTTCTTAAAAAAGTAAAAATTAATTTAAGGGTTATGTTAGAATATATATCTATATAAATTAAGTTGTCTATAAGATGAGCACAAGTTTGAAAGAAAACGATTAAGTGCAACTTCATAACTAATCCTAGATGGTAAGTCTTGAAGTTTAAATATTGTTTATCGTTCTATTATTCTAGAGTGTGCTATATGATGCAGATCAAGAGAACTAAGTAATTAGTTTCTCTCAGTTATCTCTAATTGCATGAACCTGAATATATTATTTTGTTGGTGCTGTGAATGATATATATGTTTCTTAATTAATTTTGAAATTAATGTTTCATATGTTAGATGGATTCCTCATCAACTCCAATTGATCTTGATAATGATGAACAAACCGTAAATTTGGTAGAGACCCAAACACCAAACCTTCAAGTGCTCCTAGTAGTACTTGTCCACTTCCTAGAAAACGGAAGGGGAAGGACCCGTCAGTTGTTTGGGATCATTTTACTAAAGTTGAGGGTTGTCCCGTAGATGATCCGAAGGCTAAGTGTAACTATTGTGGCAAGATTTATGCTTGCCACTCAAAGAGAATTGGGACTTCAACTATGCAAAACCACTTATATGCATGTCCAAGAAATCCTCATAAACGCGGGCCTCTAGATAGATATCAACAAACATTGGTGGGTGAGGAAGTTGGAGAGAGTGATAGTAGCGTGGTAAGAAATCTTGTAACCCACAAATATAGTGAAGATGCAGTGAGGTTGGCCATTGCAGAAATGGTAATTATTGATGAATTGCCATTTAAAATTGTTGAAGGACAAGGATTTAAGAAGTTGGTTTGGTTACTTGAACCAAAATTTAAAGTGTCATGCCGTGTTACAGTTGCAAGAGACTATATGAAATTGTTTACATCTGAAAAGGCCAAGCTTAGAAAGTTGTTTAAAGACGGGGAGATGAGAGTTTCATTGACTACTGATACATGGACATCGATACAAAATTTGAATTATATGTGCCTAACTGCCCATTTCATTGATAATGATTGGAAGTTGAAGAAAAAAATCATTAATTTTTGTTTGATCCCTAATCATCGAGGGGATACAATTGGAAAATATATTGAATCGTGCCTCCTTGATTGGGGCATTGATAAGATATTTACTGTGACTGTTGATAATGCTAGCTCAAATGATATTGCAATTTCTTACTTGAAGCATTTTTTGACGGGGAATGTGTTGGGTGGTAAGTACATGCACTTGAGATGTTGTGCTCACATTTTAAATCTTGTCGTGAATGAGGGTTTGAAGGAGTGTAATGACGCCATCACAATGGTTAGAAATGCAGTTAGATATGTGCGCTCCTCCCCTGCTAGATTAGACAAGTTTAAGAAGTGTGCAGAAAAAGAAAAAATTAATTGTAAAAAATTGTTGTATCTTGATGTGCAAACCCGATGGAATTCAACTTTCATGATGTTGGATGCAGCTGAGAAATTTGAAAAGGCTTTTAGGCAGATGGAGAGTGAGGATTATAATTTTCTATCTTACTTTAATGAGGGACACATAGGGCCTCATAGAGCTGATGAGTGGGAGACAGTGCGGGTTTTTGTAAAATTTTTGAAGATGTTCTATGATGCCACTTGTCGCTTTTCTGGGTCCCTTCATGTCACGGCAAATACAAGTTTTGTGGAGATTTGCATGCTCCAAAAAGAATTGGTTAGGCTAAGTTAGAGTTTTAATAGTTGTTTGATGAACATGGCCATAAGCATGAGAACAAAATATGATAAGTATTGGGGTTCATTGGATAAGCTGAACTTGTTGTTGTTAGTTGCCGTTGTGCTTGATCCTCGAAATAAGTTAGGCCTTCTCACCCGCAACTTGAGAAAAATTTATGATGAGACTCGAGGATTACATTTGGTGTCTAGTGTAAGGCAGTTACTATTCGACTTATACGATGAGTATAATGCTACATTTGGTTCTACTTTGAGTAGTCAAGAACATGTGCCCGCTTCGACATCTATACCCTCAGTAGAAAGTGAAGAAGAGTCACAATTGTATATGGATTGGTATGAGCCAGATAACAAGATTGAATCAGCTGCTGCTAAAACAGAGGTGGATCGATATTTATCAGATGGTTGTGAGGCACTCAGTTTATCTTTTGATTTGTTGATCTGGTGGAGACAGAATGAGGTTAATTATCCTATACTTGCAAGGATTGCACGAGATTTGTTAGCCATGCATGTTTCCACTGTTGCTTCAGAGTCAGCATTTAGTACAGGAGGGCGTGTACTTGATCAGTTTCGGAGTTCATTGGCTCCGAAAACAGTTGAGGCACTTATTTGTACTCAAAATTGGTTACAACATCCGTCGGCGCCAATTGATCTTCGAGAGGCCTTGGATAATGTGGAGAGTTTTGTAGTGGAATCTGGTAATGTATTCATTCAATATTAATTTATTTTTATAAGTTAATTTCATTTATTTATTGATTATCCAAATTTATTAATATTTGATGTTTAATTTTAATTTTTTTTTCATATTTATATAGAAATGGGAGCACAATCAGGCGTCACAACTATTGAAGATTGAAGACTTTTCGAATATGGAATGAAGAATTAAAGATCCAAGATTTTAATGTTTAATTTGTGTTAGTTGCTTGTTTATTACTTAAAACAATTTGTGTTGGTTTGTATTTGTATTTGTATTAAACATCTACTCATTTAGTGGATACTTTTATTGATTACTTAGTAGTTAGTTATTAACTAACTTATTAGATTTTAAAGTATTATTTAGTAATTACTACTTACTAGTTACTATTATTAGTTTCTAAAACAATATTATTTTTATTGTTTTAAACTAGTAATGAATTTTAAAAATACAAGAAGAAAAATTTAAAATATTGTGAATATTGACTAATAAATTCACTAGATTGAGTAGAAAAAGCCCAAAAACTTTGAAATGAGCAAAAAAAGCCTTCTGAAAAGGGGTCCAAAAGAAGCCCAAAACATTGGCCCAAACCGGCCCAAACCGGTGAACCGACCGGAATCTGTTCCGGCCGGTTCCAGCCCTTGAACGGTCGGTTCTCGGTTGGCAAAATTAGGGGAAAATGGTGGTCGGTTCGGCGGTCGGTTCGGCACAATACCGAACCGAAGAGGTCGGTTTTCAGGATCTTTCTCCCTACCTGTTTATTATTCTTCCAGAGATTCTTTCTAGACTTCTTAAGAATAGAGTCATAGAGAAAATGTTTGGTCAATTTTCTCAAGCCAGAGGTATGATTCAAATCTCTCATCTTATGTATGCTGATGATGTGGTGACTTTTACAAATAGTAGCACAAGATCAATTCAGGAGCTTTTATATGTCTTTGATAAATATGAGACTTGATTAGGATAGAGGATCAATAAAGAAAAGATGACTATGTTCTTTTCTCAAAAAATTCCTCTGGGTCGCAAGAGAGCTCTTAAGCATTTGACTTGGGTTATTTTATTTATTTATTTATTTTTTCCTTTCAAAGATTTAGGAGTGCCTATTATTTTGGGGAGACTTATGCAAGTTCATCAGGAGGAGATAATTAACAAAGTCCGTCATAAAATCAGTGGTTGAAAGATGAAGCTTCTCTCTTCAGGAGGTCATCTAATTCTCCTTAGGCATGTGCTTTCTAGCATGGTGTTGAATTTGTTTGTTGTTTTATAGGTCCCTCAATCTATCATCAAAGAGTTACATCACTTGATGAGTACTTTCTTTTGGGGTGAGGCTAATAGGAGAGGTAAGAAAAAATGGATGGCTGGGTTGCACATGTGTAATCCTATGGAAGAAGGTGGTTGGGGTTTCCAAAACCTAGATGATATGCAGAAGGTGAGGTTTGCTTGGAATTTAATCCTAGGTAATTCTTCATGGGCTTGTTTTTGAAAGATAAATATGTTGGGTTCTAAACCATTGTTTCTTATCGATTTGAATAAGGGTACCAGATTTTGGAAGATGGTTGTTAAATGTATTTCATTGGTTCTTGAGAACTATAAGTGGCATATCAGGGAATGCAATCTTTTCTTTTGGTATGACAAATGGAGGGATCGGGATCCTTTATTTACTGATCTTCCAATTATGAGTAGCCCTTGGCTTAAAGTCATGGATTGTAAACTTTCCAATTCCTGGGATGTGGATTTGTTCGTTAGTTTGGTGGGGCATGAAAATGTTGATGATATTCTTGAATAATTAGCAGTTTGCAAGGGAGGTTTGGATGATATGGACGAAGCATGATAGTGGTTGTTTTTCTACTAAATCAGCTTGAGATTGCATCCATATAAGGGGTTCTACTATGAACTGGCATTCTTGGATGTGGCATAATTTGCTTCTTTTGAAGGTTTAATTTCTATGTGGAAGGCTTGGAACAATGCTTTTAGTGTTGATGATTGCCCATGTCAAGTGGGTGTGCTGATTGTTTCTAGGTGTGACTGTTATGCTGAAGGTAATTATGAGGATCAAAATCATGTTTTGTTTGAAGGGTAATTTGCTACTTGGGTTTGCTGTTATTGTAGTGCTATTTTTGGGCTACTGTTGGGGGGTACTTGGAAAGAGATGGTAACTACATGGTTTCACCGTGTCTTCTTCTTCTCTAGTCGGGATAATAGTGGGGCTTCTTCCTTCTTTTCTTTCTTAGCATCTTTGACATCGCAGATGTGTAGTTGATGAAGTGCTAAAACTACATGATTAAGTTATTTAAGTGAATAAATTATTTAACCAAAAATAATTTAAATATTTAATTATATAATAGATTATGACACTTGAATAAATTGATAAATTCTAATATTTTGTACTTAAAAAGTTTGAAATGTAAATGGCACACTTCTATTGTTAAGACACTAAAGTTGGTTTTTCCAATTTACCCTTGTATGCTGAAATACTAACTCTAATAATGTAGGATAATTTTAGAATTAAGCAATCAAAGCTGGCCGACAACATGCTTGGAAAAGCAGCAGCTGGAACCAAAAACACAGTGGAGGATGCAGCAGCACGCATCACACACGGACTGCCATCACGCTGGACTGTAGGAGCACGCCGAAGAAACCTGCAGAGGAAATCAATGCAGAACAGAGGGGCAGTGATTATATTTTTTATTTTTGCTGAGTTTCTTTTTTCGTTGAGGGAGTAGACGGACAGAACTTTTTCACGTTTTTTATTCATTTTTTATTTTTTGGGCTTCTACGTTCTGTTTGCAGACGGGAGAGGCAGTTTTTTTCCTTAACTTAGTTTACTTTTTTTCTTCCGGAGTTTTAGTTTTTTAGCTGGATTTTGGAGTTGGCATGAGGCCTTCTCTTTCGGGATTCAGACCTGGAGGCAGCTATTATTTTTTTGGACTTTTCTTGCTTTATTTTTTTTACGTTTTTCATTGAGGAGAACTGGGTTTTATGTTATTTTTTTCTCTGTTTTTCTTTTCCGGAACTTGGTGGATCTTAGGAGTCGGCGTGAATTTTGAGTCTTTCTTTTTTAGTTTCCAATCGGTGAGCATTCTATCTGTTTTTTTTTTTTTTCTTACTTGTTTTTAGTTTTTACGGTGGTTCTTCCAGACCTGAACGAGGCGGCGCGAGTTTTTTTTTTTTTTTTTTCATTTTTTTCTGGCTTTTATGTTTTCACATTTTACTTCGTTAGTTCTTAGCCCATGCTTTCAGATTTACGGAAGGCATTATCATTTTTTTCGTTTCCTTACTCTTTGCTGAGATTGGATTTTCAGTTTTAGATGTCTTGACAGGGCAGTTTCTTCTACCTTACCATACCGCTGGTTTTGTTTATTTTCTTCTGGGTTGTTCATTTTATTTTCTGTAATTGACGTTTCAGTTTTCATTTTAGTATTTGTTCTCCTGCAGATAGCATCTTTAGGATTTATCTCATTCGGATATTTTCTCAGATTTTGTTATGACTTAACTTAGATTTATTTTTATCACTAGAAATATTATGTATAGCTAATTTCTGAAACTTGAGTTGTAGAATAAGATTTAATTTATTTTGGATTCTAGTTGGATGCAATATTTTATTGATAAATGTTGATTTCACTATATTTCTAGTCGGATTTAATTTGAAAATAGATTGCAACTCTTATTTTTGATTTGTTGTTGACTTAAGACACAACAAAAGCTTGAAATTATCAAGGTTTCTCTCGATTGATTGTAAATGTGTATTTGGCTAGTAAAGTAGAGAATTCTTTAGAGAAATATTACAAAACTTGAGCACAACTTTTTATCTTCTGTTTATCAATGCCTTGATTGGGTTGTTAATCGAGAAAACTATCTAAAATCCAAAATGAAGAGAGTCTCATACCCAACCCAAATATTTATTAATTTTCCTTTTTGATTAGAAATTTTAATTTCAGCTTTGATTAATTTTTTTTGCGGGAATTGAATTCACTCTTTTCTATTTTTACCTCATCTTCGATATATTTTTCATAAATGTTTTGATAACTCTTTGTCCCTGTGAAATACGATTCTAGACTTATCCTTAATACAACTTGATATTTCTATACTTGGAAGCATATTCGAGACTGAGTCAATAGCTCACATGGAAGGTCATCTAGAATCCTTTGGTGTGGTTTGGCAATCCATTCATCATTGGATTCACTTAGCATGCCATCACATCCACAAGGTTACTCAGATTTACACTCTTTACTTATTCCGTCTTTAGTTCCATCAAGGTGCAGCCCAAAATTGGTGGCCTGGCAAAATCCCCAGCACAAATCCATGGGATGTTATTGACAGGCTTAACGTGCTTGAGGAGTGCCTAACTAGATTCCCTTTTGGACGGTCATGGTGACCATAAAAACCAATAAACATTCATTGCTTATTAGAATCTGCTTCCTTAATAGCAATGCTAATGGGCTCTAGCTTCTGGTTGATAGGATCTGTTGGTGCATCTAAAAACAGGCTCATATAATGAGGCATAACATCAGGTGCCATTAAAATCTAGCGTCTACCTTAACAACACTAGTATATCTTTTTTTTTTTTTTATAAGAAAATAGCTTATGATTGACAATAGAGTTACATACATTTATCTAGTCAAAAAGCTTGAGATATGAAGTCTGGAAAACAATCTCATCACATAGTTATGCTTTCAACATTCCAAGCATATCAAACAAGCCTGTGAGCAATCACATTTCCTTCTCTATAGACATGTTGAACTAGACAAGTCACCAAACAACATTTGGAGTTTCCCGATTTCACTCACTAGGGTATCTAACATAGCTACAGATTTGGTATCATCTTGGAGTGCTCATATAACCAATAAACAATCACATTTGATTATTAGTTTTTGTACACCCATAGTTGCACAAAAATGTAAGCCTCCCAAAATAGCTAGTAATTCAATAGCTTCTGGATCATTCACTTCTTTCAACACTTTACTAGATTCCATAACCAGTTCACCATTTTCATCCCTGAGAACAATTCCCACCCTAGCCCTATGAAGGTTACCAAACATTGTTCCATTGACAATTAGCTTCAAGAACTCTGGTGGTGGAGGTTTCTAGTAGTAA
Source organism: Carya illinoinensis (assembly GCF_018687715.1). NCBI lineage: Eukaryota > Viridiplantae > Streptophyta > Magnoliopsida > Fagales > Juglandaceae > Carya > Carya illinoinensis. The sequence goes on from NC_056755.1 coordinate 15,025,971, forward strand.
AAATCTTTAGTCTTGATTTTAGGCACTTGTTTGAGTTATGTAAAACTCACAAAATTTAAAGCCTTACAAATTTATCTATTTGATGATTCTAAGGAACCTGTCGAGTATTTGGAAACTCTCAAGGCCCATATGACCTTGCACAAGCTCTTGAGAGAGCTAGGTAGGCAGTTTCTGACGTAATTCATAGCTAGTTGGTGCAAGAGATGGCTGACCGCATACTTCCTTAACATCTAGCATCGAGAGGATGAAAGCTTGAAGGTGTACCTCAGACGGTTCAAAAATGGGTGCTTGACGATGGACAACCAAGATGAGAAGATAACAATGGTGGTGCTTTATGAGGGATTTGGCCTAGAAGTCCCTTAATGGCAAAGTTGACGAGGAAGACACTGGTGAAACTGTAGAATTCATGGATATGGCAAACATCTTTGTCAATGTGGAAGATGCCTTTAGAGCGTTGATTGATCCTTAAAGGCTAAGGTAGAAGAGGCGAGCAATGACAACAAAGAAAGGGAGAAGGAAGACAAGGCGAGGAACAATTACTACAAGAGGAAAAAGGACAACTGCTCCCACTCACGAGGTCAAAGTTTCAGAGAGGCCAATCCAAATTATGAATGTGCAAGGGAACAAGGAGCTCTGACCACAGTAGAATGAAGGTTGAAACTCGGAAGAACAAGGATACAACTAGTATTGTGCTTACCCTAGAACTGGGGGGAATAGAACCATGGACTGTCACAACCTCAAGCATTGAATAGGGATCATGCAAGAGAATGTAGAGTTGGAGTGGCTTGTTGCTAAACATGAGCAGTCGCCAAGGCTGCTAGTCGAGAAACGATGGGAGAAATTGTTAGAGAGGCACAGGAGTGAGAGCTCTAGAATGGGCAAGAACACAAGAAGGGAGTGCTCCCCCTCGCCAAGCTAAATAAGCCTTTTGTCAATATTTGAACTATAGCAAGGGGAATCGCCAGGTTGGAGCATCATCCTTAGTATGAAAAGCTTAGTGAGTTCAATTGACTAGTTCATAAATCATCTCTATGTGTTAGGTCTATATGGGACATTATTTAGACGGGCTTTTGTGAATACTTTTATTAGGATTGGCTTGGAAATATAGCCTTATTTGGCATGTTGTTATCATCAAATCAAATGCTAGAACTCCATTTTGGCTAATGCATTTATGCTCCCCTTAGAACTTGACTTGTGTAATATATTGACTCTTTTCTCCTTTTTTCTTCCTTGGCCAACATAGTACTCACTACCTTTGGTGTGACCAACAAGTATAAATAAAGGGTCTCTTAATGTTTGTTTTGACTGAAAAAGGGAGGTTTTGATTAGTATGTATTTATCTGCTTGAATGCCTTATTGCATTCACCAAGAAAATTCAATAATGTCTAACCTTCTCAAATGAGGCTATAAGTGGTTTAAATAAACAATCTCCAAAATCCTAAGTAAATAGTGCTACAGGTACTGTAGCGTAAACAATGTCGCGCTATAGTAACTTATAAAACCCTAGTTCAAATAATATAATACTTTTCAACTAAGCTCTTGGCCAAAATACAAGGCCATCCCAAAAATCCAAGTTCATAAGAAATAAGACATGTGTGGGATCGACATCCCCCAAGCCCAATTATTCTAAATTAATTCCTATTACTAATAAAATAAGCTCTTTTAATGAAATAAATAAGTCAATGACCTTTAATAAGCGTCTTGATTTTTGAATCTTGCGTAACAACCAAAAGAAGGGCAAGCATCTATTTCTTGACATTAACATGAACTTGTTCAGTGCTGCTATCCTGCCGGTCAAATTCTGTACCTCGCTCAGACTTCATGGGGGCTTCATCTCTATTATCACCTTGATCTTCTCTTGGTTGGCTTCAGTTTCTCACTCCGACACCATGAATCCTAAGCATTTTACCGATTCCATGCCAAAGGAATATTTGGTCGGGTTAAGTTTCATCTTGACCTCTGCAATATTGAGATAGTTTCTCATAGGTCCAATAAGTGGTGGTTCACCTTTGTGCTTTTATCTAACAAATCATCTATGTAGACCTGCATATTTTGTCCAATTTTTTCAAATCTGCTATGTTTTCCTCGCATTCTTCAAGCCGAATGTCATTACTTTAAAGCAATAGAGCCCCATGTCTGGTATGAATGAAGTCTGTTGTTTGTCTCCTTAGCATATCTGTAGCTAGTTGTAACCTAAATATGAATCCATAAAACTTAGCATTTACTGGCCTACTATAGGGTCCACTATCAAGTTGTCATTTGGACATGCCTTGTTCAAACCGGTGAAATCCACATATATCCGTCATTTGCCATTCGCCTTTTCCACCAACACAACATTTGAAAGCCATTCTAGGTAATGAGCTACTCGGATGAACCCTAATTCCAAGGGGCATTCCAACTCTTCAATCGTTGCATATTTCTCCTTACTAAATCTCCTCTTCTTCTGTCTTACTTGCTTAACCTCTGGATCAACATAAAGGTGGTATTCTATCACCCCTGCATCTATGCTAGGCATGTCCTCGTAACTTCGTGCGAACATGTCACTATGTTTGATTAGGATCTATTTTAGCTACTCTGAACCCCAAAACCATTTGAGTTCCAATCTGAGTCGTTGCATCTGGTTAGTCTAAATATAGAGCTGATAGCTCCAGGGGCTCGGTGGCCTCTCCTTGCTTTGGATTCCCCTCGTCCTGCATCTCAATTCCCCACTAGATGAGTTCTAGTGGTGGAGGAATCACTTATTCAACCTCTCTTTCTAAAGCGTTCTGCACATCCATACCTTCGTCCCTTAGTTCTTACACATAGCATTCATGCGCTAACACTTATTTGCTACAGACTTCACCGATGCCCACATCCATTGGAAACTTCATCTTTAGGTAGTAAGTTGAAGTGATTGCCCTCTTCCTTTTCTGGATTGGGAGGCAAATGATGAGTGGATAGGAGATATTCTAGACCTTTGCTTGGGCGAAGGCTAGCCCCAAACACATGTACTTTATTAGCCCTTGATCACTAGGTGCGGGTGATATCTCTAATCACATGCATATTGCTATTTCTCGGCTTGATGAGAGGGTGGGGAGATCTTCTTAACCTCTTCTTAGGTGAAGGCTAACTGTGATGCCCTTGACCCCCACATGTGAATAGGTGGAAGTCATGACACCAGGATGAGAATCACATGGGTCATGCACCCCGACCGCCAAGGGCTCAGAGTGTGTTCAACATGCAATTGGCCTCGTTTGTTTTTAGAAATAAGATGAGATAAGTTGAAATTAAAGTTGAAAGTTAAATAAAATATTATTATAATATATTATTTTAATATTATTTTTGTATGGGATTAGAAAAAGTTGAATTAGTTATTTTATTTTGTGTGAAAATTTGAGAAAGTTGTAATGATTAGATAAGATGAGATGAGATGAGATGAAAAATTTTGTGAAAGTGTGAACAAGGTGTGCATTAATAAAAATTGCAGCGGAGAAATAAAGCGCATCCAACTAAGTACCAGAAATTTAAAACAATGTGGCAAAATAAAAGTCCTCAAAGAGGTTATACAGTCATCCGACAAAAGTAAATAAAAGGAAATTACAAAGCATAAGGGAAACCAATCCCACAATCCACGAGCGACACCAACAAGTTGCTCCTCCGACAGAGCTTGTCCCTCAGGCTCAACACCTTCCTCTACATCAAAGTCTATAGTTCACAGAACCATAGGGTAGGAATTCTACAATAAGTTTATGAAATCTCAACAAGTGTGCAACCAAACAACATCTAAGAGATTAAATAATATTTAATACAACTAACGTGTCCACAACCACACGGTAAAACATACAAGAACTAAATCCATCATTTTCTTTGAAAATGACACATTTATGAACACACGCCAAAAACCCATTAGGCTCAAAACACATCCATTTATTACAATCTACCATTTTTCCAGAAAATGATCCAAATATATCCATTTATTATGCTTGAACCATGATCTCCCCTAGGGACCATCTGCACATCCAGACTCTCTTCACCACATCATGAGTAACGACCATACATGTGATTTCGTAACGAGCAATCCTAGTTTCGTGCCCAGCATGTTCATGACCAGGCATCCTCTAGCCTCCGCCTATAGAGAGGCCACAAAGTTGGCACAAGAGCATTACTATCTCATCCGATCCCTATTGTTGCCTAGCTACAATCCAGGGGACGTCACCTCAGTTTATTACGCTCTTGAGTGACCAGAAGAGCTCCATTGAGATAATGTCGTATCTCGGCTTGGGGTTGTGATACTCACGCACCCAAAATCATTTATTGACACTTCCACACCAAAATATCATTTCCTCACATTCCACAATACTATCAAAGAGCATAGTATTAATCAATAATAAGCCATACAATTATCAATACAAAAATGAAAATGCAAGATAGGCAGTATATTGAATGACATGGCAAGAAACACACATCAGGCAATATACATCACAAATAGTCACAAACACAATTTCAGAAACCAATTACACGCGTAATCCCATCCTCCATTTTTGGCCCAAAGCCCAACCAACCTCAACCCCAAATTAAATTTCCCAATGCTCCACTAGGCCTGAGGCCTAGCCCAACCAACCAGACTAAAGAAAAATGTTAGTGTACAAATATTGTTTAAATCTCAAAGAGTTTCATTGGAAGATTATTTATAGCAGCGGAAATGAAGATTTGGAAGATCAAAGGTGCGCAAGACTATGGGTGACACCAAAAATAGTGGAGCATTGGCGGAGTAGAGTTTTTCAAGGGTTGGCCGTGGGCTTCAAAACTATGAAAATCGAGGGGGAGCTACAGGGAGTCTTAGGCTTGGCATGGACGAGCTATAGAGTGTTGGGGAGCTAGTGGTGGCTGCTGGAGGCCGTGGGTGGTAGATAGAGGCCGTGAAGTGTAAATTTGTGTGTGTGTGTGTGTGTGTGAGAGAGAGAGAGAGAGAGAGAGAGAGAGAGAGAGAGAGAGAGAGAGAGAGAGAGAGAGAGAGAGAGAGAGACCACGAGAGGGGCATACCGGGAAGAGTGGTGGCTGGGTTAGGTGGCCAAAGGGTCACTGGTGAAGGGAAGAGTTTTTGGTGGCGAGGGGTTATGGCACGGTAGCACTGGGGTGGAAGAAGCCGTGGGTTTTGTGTGCTGCGAAGAGAGAGAAAGAGGCTATCGTGGGGTTAGGTCTAGCATGAAGGGTGGTCACTGGCATGAGGGGGAGTGGGTGAGTTTGGTGGCACACGGATGCGTGGGGTTGGGTTGAGCTGAAGCACACGATTGAGAGGGGGAGAGAGTTGTCACACAGGCTAAAGGAGAGGGAGGAGAGAGAGAGAGAGAGAGAGAGAGAGAGAGAGAGAGAGAGAGAGAGAGAGAGAGAGAGAGAGAGAGAGAGAGAGAGAGGAAAATGTGGGGAAAAGCTAAGGGCTTGAGTATTTAATCCAAGCCCTTCATTTTGGGTCTTTAAATCAATTTAATGGTGAGGATTTAAACATAGAATTAACTAACTTAAAATAGATAAAAAGACAAATAAAAACACAACAACTTAGTAATAATAAAATAAAACAGTATAAACCAACAATAAAAATAATTTGAAATAAAGAGCCAATAATTAATAATTAATAACAAGAAAATGCACATTAAAATAAATTACACAACTTAGGCAGTAATAACAATAAAATGCTAGAACCAAAATAATAATAACCAATTTAAAATAAAAGAACCAATAAAATAATTAGTAAAATAAAATAATTAAAAACACAAAGAAATAAGGGATATCATCTCCTCCCCCCCTTAAAAAAAAATTCGTCCTTGAAATTTGCAAGGTTAAATATTAACGCTAAGGCAAGTTACAATGTACAACTTAGAGCACACTTGAGAAAACTTACCATCAATGATGTCCAAACAAATATGGGTACTGCTTTCTCGTGTCTACTCCCATCATACTCGCACTAGTCTCGTAGTGGCACATCACATCTAGCATTCCTAGGGCGGCCATGTAATTCGAAATCTCCATTTCCAAGAGAACCTCAATACAACATTCAATGAATCCCAATAATTAATAGCTTCATATGATAAGCTGTGCTAACCTCAATCGACTCCTATGCTTCAACTTCCAGAACCTTCATTGTATTCTACACTTTGGTAACCTATTAGCAACCTCTCAAGTTAACTATCAATAAACTTAATTTGTAGGACCGAATGATTAATCTCCAACAGCAAATATAGTCTCAAGATTTCAAGTTACCACTAATTCCTCAAGATCAACCCAAAGTTTAAACCCCTAACTATATCACAAAATATCACGCTCTTGTTGCAGACTCTTATAATTTGCCAAAATGTATAAAATTATGTCCTTATAAATTAATACCATTGAGTACAAGCTACCTCAACACCTACTAACAAGAAAACTTTGACCACATTTTGGTAGAAAATACTCTTCTCCCAAAACCATGAATTATCATACAGATTCCTCAGTTGGCTCTCGCTACCTTAATCAAAATCAATATTTTGCAAAACACATCCATGATCCTAGATAGAAAACCAGTACCAATCAACCTCGGCATCCCAAATTGAAAACAAGTAACATCATCTCAAAAAATACACATGTCTCATCTAAGATAAAGGTCATACCCTAAAAGGCTCGAACCCATCCCGACCAACCAATAAAAGCGCCTATACACTTTTACCCAACAACATATACTTAAAAGCCCATCTCCTCAATTTTGAATATCATCTAATCTGGTGGCGATTAAATTCAATACCAACTGCCATTGAATTTACAAAAATATTATTGAAACCTTCTTGGTAACTTGCCCACCTGCCTCTACTCTTTACCTAACTTGGTCACATTCTATCATCACATGAATCATTCCCTCAATCTACTCAACCTATCCTTAAAATAAGCAAACATCTATTACTTAAAGTTTTGTACCAACAATAACCTTAAATTTTCTAAGAATCCATTCCCAAAAGTTTGCAGAACATATAGCCTTAAATTCAATTGCATTCAATATTAACACATAATCTACTATTTCTAACACCCTGATGGACCTATATCCTTATAATCGATAAAAATCATTTCCTAAATTTTTGCATCATCCATAATCCTTAAATCTGAAAAGAATCATTTTCTAAAATCTACCACTATAACCTCGAGCTAATAATAATCATTTTCTGAACTAGATCAATACCTTCAAACCTTAAAGAAATACGCTCCTTGAAAATTCCTATATCAATAACCTAACTTTGATCAACCCCATTTTGTTGGTTATAGACTAATTAATCTCTGGAATAGATCAAGCTAACATACCAATTCTACAAAACTAAAAACTCAAATCTTATTATAAATCAACCCTTCAAGTCTACCATTCTAAAACCTTAAATCATCTAAAGATCATTTTTTGCAATCCGCAAGATCGATGAACTTAGATCCAATAATAAAACAATAGCCTCTCAAAGCTTTCAAAATCTAAAACATTAAATGACATCAAATCATTTCCTAAAGTCTACAAAACCTTAAACCTTACATGAAATTCTCATAAATCTATCCTTAAAGTTCATTTAACTTACAATCACCTATTCTATAAACTCATTTCATAAATTCTACAGAATCTAAAATCTCAATTATCCTAAGTAATTTAAAGCTATTCCCCTCCTCAGTTGTGACTTTATTCCCTCTTTGGCAGTTGTGACTTTAGTTCCTACTCCAAAGAGATCACCTAGACCATGTCATTCCCTTCAAGCCTAGATATTATAAAAGCAAACCAAATCGCTAAGAGTTCAGACCTACTATGCTAAATATTCATACTTAATAATGGCATTCTCGGTCGTACCATCTTCTTGCCATAATGTAACCCTTAACCCCATTTTCAACTCAAAACAAAACAAAATTAAATTAAATTAAATAATTTCAAATTAAAGCTTCAAAATTTTTTGGTATTGCACATACAGGATATGTGGTTTTACCTAGAGCCAAACCACTCTGATACCACTTTTGGCCCCCTCGACCCTCACGTGTGAACAGGTGGAAGTTGTAATACCGAGATGAGGACCACATGGGTCACAAACCACAATCACCAAGTGCTCAGATAGTGTGCATCATGCAATTAAGTGTGGTTTAATAAAAATCGTATTGGAGAAACAAATGGCATCCAACTAAGTATCAGAAATTTAAAATAGTACAACGAAATAAAAGTCCTCAAAGAGGTTATACAATCATCCAATAAAAGTAAATAAAAGGAAATTACAAAGCATAAGGGAAAAAAAAATCCCATAATCCATGAGCAACACCAACGAGTCACTCCTCTGGCAGAGTCGATCCCTTAAGCTCAACATCTTCCCCTACATCAAAATCTATGGCTCTATAAGGTAGGAAGTAAGCAACCAAACAACATCCAAGAGATTGAAACATATTTAATGCAACCAACAAGTCCACAACCACATGCTAAAACATACAAGAACCAAATCCATCATTTTCTCTGAAAATGACACATTTACCAACACACACCAAAAACCCATTTGGCCCAAAACACATCCATTTATTACAATCGACCATTTTATGAGAAAATGACCCAAACATATCAATTTATTATGCAGGCACCATGGTCTCTCCTAGGGACCATCAGCACACCCTGGCTTCTTTTGTCACACCACGAGTAACAACCACACATGTGACTTCGTAATGAGTGATATCTAGCTTTGCGCCCAGCGCATTCGTAACTAGGCATCCTTTAGCCCCTGCCAGCAAAAGGGCCACAGAGTCAGCAAGAGAACGTTCCCATTTCGTCCAATCTTGTTGTCACCCAGTGACAATCCAAGGGACATCACCTCAGTTTATTACGCTCCCAAATGACTAGAGGAGCCTCACCAAGATAATGCCCCATCTTGGCTTGGGGTCGTGATATACACGCATTCAAAATCATATCTTGAAATTTCCATACCAAAACACCATTTCCACCCATTTCACAATACTATCAAAGAGCATAGTATTTATCAATAATAAGCCATACAATTATCAATACCAAAATGCAAATGCATGATAGGCAATATATTGGATGACATGGCAAGGAAATATACATCACAAATAGTCACAAATAAAGTTTCACAATTCAACTACATGTGTAATCCTATCCTCCGTTTTTGGTCCGAAGCCCAAACCAACCTCAACCATAGATTAAATTTCCCAACGATCCACTGGGCCTAAGGCCCAACCCTACCAACCAGGCTGCATTAAAATGTTGGGGGTACAAATATTGTTTAAATCTCAAAGAGGTTCATTGGAAGATTACTTACAGCAGCGAAAAGAAAAATATGGAAGATCAAGGGTGCGCAAGAATTTGGGTGACTCCAAAAGTGGCGGAGCAGTGGCAGAGCAGTGCTTTCCAAGGGTTGGCCATGGGCTTCAAAACTAGAAAAATTGAAGAGGAGCTACGAGAAGGCTTGGGCTTGGCATGGAGGAGTTAAGGGAGTGTTGTGGAACTGGTGGTAGTGGTGGCTAGAGGCTATGGGTGGCTGCGTGGGTGGTGAATCAAGGCCGTGAAGTGTAAATCCATATGAGAGAGAGAGAGAGAGAGAGAGAGAGAGAGAGAGAGAGAGAGACCACAAGAGGGGCATATTGGGAAGAATGGTGGTTGGGTTAGGTGGATGGGGGTTCACCGGTGAAGGCAAAAGTTGCTAGTTACAAGGGGTTGTACCACAGTGGCATTGGGGTGGAAGAAGCTTTTGTGTGCTACGAAGAAAGAGAAAGAGGATGTCGTGGGGCTGGGTCCAGCGTAAAGGGTGGTCACTGATGTGAGGTAGAGCTGGCAAGGTGGGCGGTGAGGAGGTGGGTGGCGCATGGTGGCAAGGGGTTGGGTTGAACTGAAGCACATGGCAGAGAGGGGGAGAGAGTTGTTGTGCAGGCTGAGAGAGAGAGAGAGAGAGAGAGAGAGAGAGAGAGAGAGAGAGAGAGAGAGAGAGAGAGAGAGAGAGGAAAATTGGGGGAAAAAGCTAGCGGTTTTGGTATTTAATTCAGGCCCTTCATCTTGGTGTCTTCAAATCAATCTCACACTGAGGATTTAAACTTAGAATTAACTAACTTAAAATAGATAAAAACACAAATAATAATATAACAACTTAGTAATAATAAAAAAAATAGTAAAAATAAACAATAAAAATAATTTGAAATAAAGAGCCAATAAATATAGACAAAAATTAACAACGAGAAAATGCACATTAAAATAAATAACACAACTTAGGCAGTCATAACAATAAAATATTATAACCAAAATAATAATAACCAATTTAAAATAAAATAACCAATAAAATAATTAGTAAACTAAATAATTAAAAATACAAGGAAATAAGGGATATCACACTAACATTGATTGCATTCCCATTGGTAGTCTTTATCGCCAGGTGGGAGTGTTAGCCACAATCACATGCGAGTTACTAACACTCAGTTTGATGAGTAGCTTGGTTGAGGGCTAATTTTGACCTCATGCACGTTGTTAGCAGTTGGCCTTGACCACATGCACGTTGCTAACATTGAGCTTGTTGAATGGGTGGAAGATTTTCTTAACTGCTACTTGGGCAATGGCTAACCCTAATAGCTTTTGCATTGTTGGCCTTTGATCACTAGGTGTGAGTGTTTGCCCTGATTGCATGCACATGGCTAACACTCGATTTGATAAGTGGTTTGGAAGTTCTCTCAACTGTTGCTTGGTTGAGGGTAGGAGATTCTCTCGACCAGTGCTTGGGTGAAGGCTAACCCTGATCACATTCGCATTGTTATCCTTTGGTCACTAGGTATCAGTGTTTGCCTTGATTGCATGCATGTTGCTAATATTGAAATTGGTTAGTAGGAGATATTTTCTTGACAGGTGCTTGGGGGAAGTCTAACTCCGATCGCATGTGCATTATTAGCCTTTGATCGCTAGGCACAAGTATTAGCCTTGATTGCTTGCTTGTTGATAACTCTACTTTTCTTGCTTGGAGAGCATCATCATTCTTACTGAAAACTGCATACAAATGTGGTGAGCTCATAGGAAGGTTATTTTATTGCATATTTGAATTACATGTAATAATCTAAATAAAGTATTTTTTTAGTGTTCTGCATTCCATGGGTGGGGTTGTCTCTTCCTATTCATGTCTTCTAGGTGGTATGAGCCTGGTATGTTGATTGCTACTATCACGTATAGTCCATCCTATTTGGGTATGAGCTTTCCCTCTTCTTGCATCTTGGTTGATGTACTGACTTCTCTTAGCATAGGATCTCTAACTTTGAATGACCAGGGCTTGCCTTTCTTGTTGAAGTACTACTTAGTCCTTCATCTGTAGGTTGCAGCTTTCACTTTTACCTCCTCTCATTTCCACCAACAGATTGAGGTTTCCCTCCATGCCTCTGCCTTTTATTTCTTCGCATTAGTATTGGAATCAATGACTCCACATGCCTATCTCCACCGGTATCATTACCTCACAGCCATAGGCCACCGCAAATAGTGTTTCCCCAGTTGGAGTCTTTCTCTATAGCACAGCATTTTGGGGAGCTCTTTGGCTCACATTCATTTTCGGTGTGCTAGCTTCTTCTTTACCATGCTATACATCATCTTGTTCATCACCTCTGCTTGCCTGTTAGCTTACAGGTGGTCGAGAGAAGAGTATTTGACTTTGATCTGCATTTTTGCCTATCAATTTCCATATCGATCGTAGCCAAATTGCCATCCTTTGTTTGATATCAGGGCTTATGGTATGTGGAATCGACACGTAATGGACTTCTAGAGTAAGTTTATAATGTGTTGTAATAGTCACAAATGCCTCCACTTCAGCCCAATTCGTGAATAGTCCATAGCAATGACTGCAAACTTGACTCCCCATTTTCCTAGCGGCAATGGGTCTACAATGTCTGTTCCACGTTGTGCGAAGGGCCTTGGTGCCGTTATTACGGTAAACTCCTCAAGTGGATTGGGAGGCATTGCAGCATGTAATTGGCACTTCGTACAATTTCTAACAAACTCATTGGCATCCCTCAATGCATGAGCCAATAATATTTTGCTCTCAAGACTTTCAATGTTAGGGCTCTACCACCCTAACGGTTTCTGCATGCCACCTCATCTATCTTTGCCATCACATACCACGATTTCTCCATAGAAATGCACTACAGAAGTGGGGCTGAAAACTCCTTTTGTATAGCACCCTTTTTATAAGGGTGAACCTAACTGCCCTATTTTTCACCTTCCTAACTTCAAGTCATCCATCAAGGAGTTCCCATATGGTTAGGTATCTTGCCACATCTTGCTTCCATCCTGGTACAATCGTTCCTATCACTAATACCTCATTTCCTATTGATGTGGTCTCTAATGTTAGGGTTGTTATGTCCCATGGAGGGACGAGAACCTTCCATGCTTGAGGGGCTTGCACAAGTTTGTCTGCCCACCAGTTGTCTACACATATGATTTGTCGAATACCAAAGTTTTGGAATCGATCACGCCACTCCTATTCTCCTTCTAGGTACATTTTGAGTCTTTCCTTTTTGCTAGGTACTCTCTTGTCACCTAGTTCACCACCATTTAGGAATATGCATATGCGTCAACCTCCTTTCCCCAAAATCTCATTGCAACAACGAGTCCTACCATCATAACTTCTTATTTTGCTTTGTTATTGGTCATTTCGAATGCCATCCTCACATTGTAATGAATCTCCTTGCCTTTTTAAACTATGAGGTAGAGACCTGCTCCTTCATCGCTGCGGCAGGAGGAGCCATCGACATACACCGATGGGGGATCTCCCTTCAAGCCATCTACAACTCTTCTAGGAAGTTAGTAAATTCAGTGATAAAGTCCACTAGAACTTTTCCCTTCAAGCCGCTTCTTCAAAGGAACTCACACATTGAACTGAGTGTCAGTAATATGGATGCGATTGGGTTAACACTTATACCTGCCAATCAAAGGCTAACAATGGACACGGGATCAAAATTAGCTTCTCCTAAGCAACAATCAAGAAAATCTCCTACCCACTCACCAAGTCAAGCAAACAATTTTGGTGACACCCACACATGGAGATCCAAGGGTAACAACGTGCATGTAATCGAGGCTAGCCTTCACCCAATCAATAGTTGAGAAAATTTCTCACCCATTCACCAAGCCGAGTGTTAGCAACATGAATGCGATTAGGGTTAGCCTCTGCCCAAGCAGCAGCTGTGAAAATCTCTTGCCCACTCACCAAGCCGAGCATGTGATCTAGGCTAAAATCTACACCTAGTGATCCAAGGTGGGGCTAGCCTTTGCCTAAAAGGCAGTTGAGAAAATCTCCCACCCACTTTCCAAGCCAAGGATTGTGGTTAGCCAAACATCAGCCGGGAAAATCTACTACCCACTCACCGATCCGAGCATGCGATATGGGCTAACACTCGCACCGTGCAATTCAAGACTTAGAGTGTGGGGACATGTAACACAATGTTACATACCCCCTTTCATGATAGTTAATATGCAATGCATCCTAGAATGCAACTAGCAGTATGCAATAATCACAGCAGAAATACGGTTGATAAATAAGATTTATCAGAATGAATTAAGCATCTCAATGATTTATAAACCAAAAATAGGTATAGAGCCATCAAAGTCTACATCAATGTCTCCCTAGTCCAAATAATGCATAAAAGTTTCCCAGTCAAATAATGCTCTCTTTCACTCTATGGTGTATAGAGCCATCGCTATAAACACTAAAATCAAATCTAGTCTCTGTTACATATTAGGCTCATCCGCAACCATTTGAAACCAGCAGTTCATCCTACTCGTCATATGCCGATCCTGACACAATTTCTATCATTCTGGGGGGGATGGTAGTGGGACTATCACAGTAAAATTTTTTGAAATCTCAGTAAGTTAAAAAACCAAATTTCATAGAAATGAGATATGCATGATTAATGATAAACATGAGATGCGTGCAATGATATGCAGAAAAATCAATATTTGTCTCATATCCAAATTTCTCAACATTTTTCAGAAAAACTTTAATGCAGATTTTCTTTGGGAGAACATTTTTCACTTTAACTAACAAAGGTATAATGATGTTTTAGCAATTCATACTTAATCGTAACATTATAACGTATGGTATCGTCACAGTTCCTCATATGCGCTGAGTACCTACTGGTGACTAAATCAAGCATTACTCTTAGCCTAAATCATAAAGGCATGCTTTCAAAATTATCCCAAAACTTGTATTGTTGTTCTTATCCCAATCAAAAGGTCTTCTAAATGCTCATTGATCAAGCCTAGGTGAAATAAATCAAAACTTCATAAAATAAGCATGATTTAATCAAAATCATGCATGCTTGGATGATCAACAGAAGATAGATTTAAAACCTATCGTGGAATGCTTCTATTCTCAAAATCAAATCTTCAATGATTATTCTAAGACATTAACAAGTCATATCAAAATATGCTAAGACCTAAAATTGTCACGTAAAAAAATTTAAATACTTAATTCATCCTTAATGAACCCAGTTTTGAATTAAGTATGGTAACCTTTTCTAAACTCAACCAAATTCCACTTCAAAACTCAAAGCAAGAATTGACATGCAAACTAAGATCTAGGGCAAGAAAAATAACAATTTTTGTGGCCGTTAAAGTTCCCAAAACAACTTTACTCAGGAACTCTCAAGAACTTCACTTGGTTTCACCCTGTTGCTCACTAAGGGAGAGAAATGCTCTCAAGACTCAAGAGAATGCTTGGTGGAGAGCTATTGATAAATTAGGGAGTGAGGGAGGTATTTATAGGCTTCAAGAGGGAAAGGGACGTTGGTTTTGACTCCAAGGAAGTTAAGGTGAGTGGTGGAGTGTTGATTTCATTTTTCAGATTTGTCATGGTTTGGTTAGCTAAATAGTGACCTAAAGTGTCATCGTTTCATCATGGACAAGCGCTAGAAGGCATCCATAGGTGTAGGGGTTGCTTGATTTATATTTTTGAAACAAAAATTCACAAGTCTAGCAAGCCATAGCCGAAGGCTTTGGGTTTCCTTCAAAGATGTCCAGATTTTGATCCCTCCTTTGTCCCATCCTCTTGGTCTAGTTTGTGGGCATAACTACCATCATTGAGTGCCTTTCTTAGGTGGGTAAAGAAGCATGAGTGGTGGCATGGGGAGGGTGGCTGATTTGGTATAGAAAAATCTTTGAAGAGCCAAGGGTACCCAGTTTGACTACAACCTAGACTTCCTAGGGATATAGTTGGGTTTTTTTTTTTGTTTCTTGGAGGTACTTCACCCATTGATAGTTCTGGTCCATAAGTGATGAGACGATATGTGATTGGTGTAATTAAAATTGAAAATATGATGGAAAAGGCATGGGCTAGGGATTCGGTGCAATGCACATAAAGGTGCACCCAGGTGCCAATAGGTGGTGACTTGGGCATTGACATGATTTTGCTTCTATTGACATGTGTTGGGTCAGGTTTAAAATTGTAATTTGGTCTAAGAAAAATGTAAATCAACAATAAAAACTAAAAATTTCAGATCAACAATGTGGGAAACAAATTATAGAAAGATTAAGCTTAAAACATAGTTTAGAGGTTACTAATCATGTGTAAATTGATTAATGCTTTTTAACTCAAGTTAGAAGTTTAACCATAGTCAAGTGGGAACCCTATGGGTGTGTGGCACATCTTGGACTTGAGGGAAACCAATGGTATGGTATATGCGGGCTCCAATTGGAAGAATGAAATAAAGGACAAGGACTTGAGCTTCAAGGGTTGGGCTTTGGTTGGGCCCAAAAGTGCAAGCCTTGGTTGTGGGCTTTGAAGTGCACTTTATTTCTAGATTTCTGGGGCCTATCCATGGACTCAAAGGCCTACTAGGTTGGGTCCTAATCTTTGGGTATTTCCTCAATTGTGCCAAAGTGTTGAATCTTTCTAAGTTAGACCCAATGGCCTTATGCTTACCAACTAAGTTGGGCCAAATATCTTCGGTCTAATAAGTTAGGCCCATGGTCTTCTGTATGATAATTGGGCCCTAAAATCTTATATCTTCCAAGTTAGGCCTAAGACCTTCACTTTTATTGAGTTAGGCTAAATGGCTTTATATCCTTTAGAATGTGCCTATTTTCTAGTGTCCTCAAAGAAAGACTTAAAACTTTATAATTTTAAAGTCGGACCTAAATCCTTAGTGTCTCTCCTAAGCCTTTATACTGAAAAAACTTGGGCCCTTAATAACCAATCTCTTGGGCCTTCCCTAAATCCATCAATATTAAACCCAAATTACTTAGCCCAATAACGTGGCAAAATCTCCAATATGCCTCTTGTCATTCTAACATTGGCCTCGTGGCACATTTTCTCAAAATTAATTAAGTACTACAAGTTCTCCAACATAATACTATTAAACCAATCAAGATCCAAAAATCTTATTTTCCTCAAAATTAATATTGCACTAGAACCTTGATAATTCTAACTAAACTCAGAGTATACGGTCCTTTTGCCAACCTAAAAATCAAAAAATGTTCTTATTCTTAAATAGCCCAACTCTTAATTAACTATGATTAAGGCCACTAAGGTCAAGGCCTAAGGAGCTTTTTAGGCAGGGTGTTACACAATGCACAAGCGATCAGGGTAAGCCTTCACCCAAGTAGTGGTTAAGAAAATCTCAAACTCACTTTCCAAGCTGAAGGTTAATAGCGTGCATGTGATTAGGGTTAACACTTGCACCCATCTATGGCAATCAAGGGCAAACCATATGCATGCGATTGGGGTTTAACTTTGCCCAAGCAATGCCCACACTGGCTAGTGGGTCCAAACGTAATTAGGAACAAAGGAAAAAGACAAAGTTGGTGATGATGGGAATAAGAACGCTCACAACAAATTATTAGGGACCAAAAGAATATGCATGTAACGTGTTAAGCCTCTCACAATGAATACCAAAAAAAGAATATTACAAGGTAAGAGGGACAATGCAAAACAAGGCACAGGGTGTCAAACTCCAAAGGAATATGTACATAGCATGGTGACTCGTGGTTCGAATGTGTTTCCAAGTGTAGAAGTGTCAAGTTATATCAAGGATAAGTCCAGGATCGTATTCCACAAGGACAAATGGTTATCAAAGCGTATATGAGATTTTTGAGTAACAAATGTATCGACTATGAGAGATGAAAGTAAAATTAAAATGCAATGCAAAAAAAAATAAAAATAAAAATAATCGAAGTTGAAATTAGAGTTTCTAATCAAAAAGACAAATTAACAAACACTTGGATTGGGTTTGAGACTCTCTTTATTTTGGATTCTAGATAATTTTCTCGATTAACAACCCAATTAAGGCATTAATAATTGGAAGATAAAAAGTTGTGCTCAAGTTTTGCAATATTTTTCCAAGGGATTCTCTACTTTACTAGCCAAACACACATTAACAAGCAATCGAGAGAAGCCTTGATAATTTTCAAGCTTTTGTTGTGCCTTACGTCAACAACAAAACAAGAGCAAGAGCCGCAATCTATTTTCAATTTAAATCCGACTAGTAATATAGTGAAATCAACAATCAATCACAAAATATTGCATTAAACTAGAACCTAAAATAAAGTAAATCTCATTCCACAACCCAAGTTTCTAAAATTAGCTACACATGATATTTCTAGCAACAAAAATTAATCTAATTAAAGCCATAACAAAATCTGAGAGCAAAAATAAATCCAAAATAAAAATGAGCCTAAACGAAGGAGAAATCGCAGCACAAGAAAAATACTCCCTAAAAATATAGAACTCTACACTTCCTCCTCTACTGCACCGAATGAAAACAACATCCCAGTCTAAAACAAAAAGCAAGAATGAATAAAAACTAAAACAAGCTGCCGCCGAAGGTCTCTGTCTGAAAGCAAAGAAATAAAATTAAAAACTCTACTCTGCTGCTAGAGCTAAACGAAAAAGAAAGTAAATAATGTGTGTAAAAACTAAAACAAGCTGCCTTCCGTCTTCAAGAAAAGAAAGGAATTAAAAACTAAAAGCTCACTACTGCTGCTGCTTCCAACTAAACGAAAAAAGCAAGAATGAAAATTAAAGAGCCAAAAGCCAGCCGCCTCTTGTTCTGTTCGGAAAAAGAAAGAATAATAAAAACTCAGCCCACTATACTGCTACCTCCAGCTTAAACGAAAGAAAGAAAGTAATAAACTCCAAGCTAAGCTACTGCTGTAGCCGAATGAAAAACCAAAAGAAACAGCAAGAAAATTAAACTGGATGCCCAGCGTCTGCAACAAAAGAAAGAAAGTAACAACTCTCAGCTAAGCTCCCTAACTCCTCTGAAAACCTCCAGCTATAAAGACCAAATAGCTAAATGAAAAAAATGCAAAAAAATGAAAACCACCCCTCCTTCTGTTGTCCAAATCCTTCCTTCTGCTCTCGGTGCTGCTACTTCCAAAAGCTGTTTCCTGTCGCTGCTTCCCGTCCACATGAAAAAGAAAAAAAAAAACTGCTGCTGCACGTTCAACTTCCATGTGATCTCCTGCAACGTGCCTAGTGCTAGGTCTGTAATGCAATTCACATGCCAAAAGCTAAAACCAAATAATTCTCTGCTGCCTCCCATCTGAAAAAGAAAGAAAGAATTAAATCTGCTGCTGCTTTCCAACGACATCCAGCATGATGTATGAGCTACGTTTCCTTGTTGCATGTGTGTTGCATGTGTGAGTGGCTGCACTTTTCTACATGTGTGAGTTTTCTGCAAGTGCTGTGTCCGAATGAGGCCATCTGCCAGCTGCATGTTTGCATGTGTGTTGCATGTGTGTTGCATGTGTGAGTGGCTGCACTTTTCTGCATGTGTGAGTTTTCTGCAAGTGCTGTGTCCGAATGAGGCCATCTGCCAGCTGCATGTTTGCATGTGTGAGTCCGCTGCATGGTGTCCGAATGATCTGCATGTTTGCTGTCCATGTGTGAATGGTCTGCATGTTTGCTGTCCATGTGATTTTCTTTCTTCATGTGTGAGTTGGTGTGATCCGAATGATGTTGCATTTGATCTCTATTAGATGAGATTCCATAAAACCATAATTAACTTCTCTATTTTCTCATAGGTCCCATTCTTTCTTTCCTTCCATAAATGCCCTACAATATATAAATGAAATGATATTATAGTTTAAGTATTTCAAGGGCAAATATGAGACTTTGATGTGCAAAAATATTGACATCAATTAATTTGACATTCAATATTAGAATTTGATGCATAATTAAGTGTTCAATTATTATTTGATAAAATAAATCACTCATTTAAACAACTTAATTATGCAATTCTAACCCTTTAGCACACCCTCCAACTAGCTTTTTGCTAGACTCTAGCAAATAAAGTGAATGAATTCATGCAAAGGTGAGATTTCCAACTACAATTTCAAAAGAAGTTCGAGAATCACATGCCATGAAATAGACTTGTTGAGTTTAAGAACACTGGAGATAGATTAATCTGAATTTTGTATCAACTAAAAGATTTATATACCATTTAGTTAATCAACCAAGGGAATTACATGTAACAAAGTTTGCTTTCTTTCAAGTGCATGGAAATGGGGTTAGAATTCCAAGATCGACTACCAAGAGACATTAACAGTTTCAATCACAACAACCAATCTGAGAAAACCACATGGCCTTACTCTAATTCAAAACCATTGTAGTGACGGCTTTCACGCCATTACACTTTGAAAGGCGCTTACTTTTTTTTTTTTTTGTAAGGACCCCGGTAATAGGCAGCCTTTTCCATTACACAAATGTAATTTTTATTTTTTTATGTTTTTAGATTTCCTAGTGGGGTAATCAGACCTATGAATGTGCGCCTACCCACACTTTCACAAGTCAGCCCTTACCACTAGTCTACCTAAAGGATTTTTCTCTTCTTCTTCTTCTTTTTTTTATTTTATTTTATTTTATTTTTTATTTTTTTGATCCCTGGCTTGTCCCTTTTCTCATTTAATTCATTTCAGATCTCTTCCTAAGCCATTAGGATATGGTTCATTAGAGTTTCAAACAATTGAAGTGTAAATCAACCAACAATGACTCAATGTAGTCTTTCTAGGTCTTCCGGGTATGTGTTGTGTGTGTTTTAGCAAAACTTTTAACATCTTTCCCTTGGTTTAACAACTAAATAAAATGGATAAATCCCTCTTTTGACATATACTCTTATTTGCACCACATTCCACATGTTCCATGACCTCAACAAATCTCCTTTTTTTTTTTTTTTTTTTTTTTTTTTTTTTTTTTTTTATGAACCAAAATATGTCTAAGGCATGCAAACAGAGAAATAAATTCGTCAATGATGCAAGAGAAACAAAAGAATTTATACAAAGAGAGTAGTTAAGGGGCAAAACAACTAACAGAAGAACCGAAAATTCAAATAAAAACTGAAGGAAAGAGGAAAAGGAAGTACTTGGATAGCTTTGAAAGGAATGCAGCCAAAATAAAAATAAAAACTGAAGAACAAAAGAAAATAATGAAAAGAGATGGATAGATCAAGAACCATCAATTAGGATCAAGCAAATGTAGAGTAGATTCCTCAGGTGCAAAGTTAGAAATAAAAGGCTTGAGCCTTTGACCATTAACCTTAAAAATGTTACCATTGAGAGGATTCATTATCTCTATAGCACCATGAGGAAAAACAATTTGTACCACATAAGGCCCACTCCATCGAGACCTTAACTTACCAGGGAACAAGTGTAACCGAGAGTTGTACAATAACACTTTTTGATTAGGCTCAAAAGTCTTACGTTGGATGTGTTTGTTATGGAAATTCTTCATTCTTTCTTTGGACAACTTAGAGTTGTTGTAGGCATCCTTCCTCAACTCATCCAACTCAGACAACTGCAATTTTCTCACACAACCAGCTTTATCAATGTTAAAATTGCATTGCTTAATGGCCCAATACGCTCTATGTTCCAACTCTACAGGCAAATGGCAAGCCTTACCATACACTAGTCTATATGGAGACATGCCCAAAATGGTTTTAAAGGCTGTTCTATAAGCCCATAAGGCATCAAACAATCTTAAAGACCAATCCTTCCTATTTGGGTTAACTGTTTTTTCAAGAATGTTTTTAATCTCCCTATTTGCTAGTTCAGCTTGTCCATTGGTTTGAAGATGATAGGGAGTAGAGATTTTATGATGGATACCATACTTCTTTATTAAGGCCGAGAAATGCTTGTTACAAAAGTGGGTGCCATTATCACTAATTATGGCTTTAGGCATGCCAAACCTTGCAAAAATGTTTTCTTTCAAAAATTTTAAAACAACTTGATGATCATTAGATTTGCAAGGGATTGCCTCAACCCAGTTAGAAACATAGTCAACAGCAAGCAAAATGTATAAATAGCCATAAGAAGAAGGAAATGGTCCCATAAAATCTATCCTCCAACAATCAAAAATTTCAATCACTAGTATGGGTTGCATAGGCATCATATTTCTCCTAGTGATTCCTCCTAATTTCTGACAAGGTTCACAAGTTTTACAAAAACTAAAGGCATCCTTGAACATGGTTGGCCAATAAAATCCGCTTTGAAGAATTTTGGCCACTGTTTTGTGGGCTGAAAAATGCCCACCACAAGCTTCCGTATGGCAAAAATTTAAGACACCAGAAATTTTGTCATTGGGCACACACTTCCTAATGATTTGATCTGAACAATACTTGAAAATGTAAGGATCATCATAGAAGAACGATCTCACCTCATGGATGAATTTCCGTGTATCTTGAGCGCTCCAATGAGGTGGTGTTTGTCCTGTCACCAAGAAATTTACTATATCAGCAAACCAAGGCAAATTTTCAACTAACATAAGATGTTCATCAGGAAAAGAATCAAGAACAGGTGTCGGTTGTTCAGTTTCAGCAATTGTGAGCCTAGACAAATGGTCGGCTACCACATTCTCTACTCCTTTCTTGTCCTTGATGATAATATTGAATTCCTGGAGTAAAAGTATCCATCTAATCAACCTTGGTTTTGCATCTTTCTTTGTCAATAAATACTTGAGAGCTGCATGGTCAGTAAAGATGACTATAGGAGAACCAAGAATATATGCACGAAACTTCTCTAAAGCAAATACCACAGCAAGTAATTCTTTTTCAATAGTAGAATAATTTTTTTGAGTAAAATTCAAAGTTTTATTTGCATAGTAAATGACATAAGGAAGTTTGTTCCTACGTTGTCCAAGAACAGCTCCTACACCAAAATCACTTGCATCACACATGATTTCAAAAGAAAGTGACCAATCAGGAGGTTGAAGAATAGGAGCAGTGGTTAGCAAAGTTTTAAGCCGACAAAAAGCTTCTTGACACTCGGGTGTCCAATCAAATTTTACATCATTCATCAATAGCTTACATAGAGGCTTAGAAGTAGAGCTAAAGTCTTTGATAAATCTCCTATAAAAACCTGCATGCCCAAGAAAAGATCTAATGTCTTTTATTGACTTAGGTGTAGGAAGTTTAGAAATCAACTCAATTTTTGCTCTATCTACTTCAAGTCCTCTAGATGAAACAATATGTCCCAGAACAATGCCATGTTGTACCATGAAATGGCACTTCTCCCAATTAAGTAGCAATTGCTTCTCTTCACATCTGGCCAAAACAGCTTGTAAATTAGTGAAACAACTCTCAAATGAATCACCAAATACAGAAAAATCATCCATAAACACTTCTAGAGTGTTCTCAATCATGTCACTGAAGATGCTAAGCATGCATCTTTGAAAAGTTGCTGGTGCATTGCATAAACCAAAAGGCATTCTCCTAAAAGCAAAAGTACCAACAGGACAAGTAAAGGTGGTCTTTTCTCGATCCTCTGGTGCTATTTCTAATTGATAGTAATCGGAGAATCCATCTAAGAAATAATAAAAGGCATGTCCAGTAACTTTTTCTAACACTTGATCAAGAAAAGGCAATGGAAAATGATCTTTCCTAGTGGCGGCATTCAACTTCCTATAATCTATACACATGCGCTAACCAGTAGGAATCCTCATAGGAATCGATTCATTTTGTTCATTTTTTACAATGGTAAGCCCGGATTTTTTTGGAACTACATGAATAGGACTTACCCATTTACTATCCAAGATGGGGTAAATGATACCCACATCAAGCAATTTCAACACCTCACCTTTAACCACTTCCTTCATTGTGGGATTCAACCTTCTTTGCATTTCCCTCGAAGGCTTTACATCATCTTCTAAATAAATTCTATGGGTACACTCCAAGGGACTTATACCTTTTATATCAGCCATTGTCCACCCAATAGACTTTTTATGCTCCTTAAGGACCTCTAACAATTTATCTTCTTGTTCACTAGTTAAGTGAGAAGAAATTACCACAAGGAAGGTGCTTTGTGGTCCTAAGAAAGCATACTTTAACTCCAATGGAAGAGTTTTGAAGTCCAAAGTTGGGGATTGCTCCTCCGAAGGCTTGAGGGTTGATGTCAATGGTGGAAGTTGCTCAAATTTTGGCCTCCATGGTGGAGTAACTTGTTGACCTATTGAGGAAACAAGAGATGAGTTAGTAACATTATCAAATATTTTCAAATCTTCTTCAAATTCCTCTAAAGAGTCAATAAGTTGAAAGTAATGTGCAGAATTTTCATCAATGAAATTTTCCAGCAAATTCACTTCATGAACTTCTTCAACTTCTTGCGGTTGCCTGCAAAGATTAAAAATATTTAGCTCCAATGTCATATTTCCAAAACTCAACTTTAAAACTCCACTTCTACAATTTATGAGTGCATTAGAAGTAGCCAAGAAGGGTCTTCCTAAGATAACAGGTGCTTGGAAGGTAGAAAGATTAGTCAATTGCATGTCGAGTACGACAAAGTCTACTGGATAGTAGAATTTGTCTACTTGAACCAAAACATCTTCCACAACAGCCATTGGAATCTTAATAGACCTATCAGCCAACTGCAATGTGATAGAAGTAGATTTCAACTCACCCAATCCAAGCTAAACATAAACATTATAAGGCAATAAGTTCACACTTGAACCTAAGTCTAATAATGCTTGGCCTATTTTTGAGCTCCCTATCATGCAAGCTATGGTAAGGGATCCTGGGTCCTTGTATTTGGGAGGAGTGTTGGTTTGGATAATAGTACTAACCTGCTCAGTAAGAAAAGCTTTCTTTTGCACATTCAATTTTCTTTTTACGGTACATAAATCCTTTAAAAATTTAGCATAGGTAGGAATTTGTTGAATAGCATCTAACAATGGTATATTAATCCTAACTTGCTTAAAAATTTCAAGAATTTCAGCGTGATGCTTATCTTTGTGCAAAGGGGCTAACCTTTGAGGAAAAGGTGCAAGTGTAGTGCTTGGGACACTTTCAGTTTCAAAGGATCATGTGCCTCATTTTCAGAAGGAGGTTTAGAAGTGTTACCATTGTTTTCTACCTCTTGAGCTAGAATGCCAATCACCTTACCACTTCTCAAGGTTGTAATAGCCTTGACTTGCTTGACATTTGAATCTCCTACCACACTTTGAAATTGGTGGTTTTGGCCTTGGGGATTAGGCTGAGATTGTGCAGGGAACTTCCCTTTCTCTTGAGCACTCATGGTTGTAGTCAACCTTGTGACTAACCCTCGAATCTCAGCAATGGCTTGTGAATTTTGACTATTGATAGCAGCTTGGCTTTGCATGAATTGTTGAAAATTGGTGGACAGCTGCTGGAAGTTGATGGATAATTGCTGGAAATTGTCTTCAAGGTTCTTTTTCTGGGCTGGCACCATGTGGTTGGCATATTGAGATGGTCCTGGACCTCCTGGGGTAGTGTAGGGTACAATTTGTGAAGGACCAGCTATGTTGGGTGCAGGTAAAGCAGCTTGTTCACCCCTCCAACTGAAATTAGGGTGATTTCTCCATCCCGAATTGTAAGTGTTGGAATAAGGACCTGAAAAAGATTTAGCAACCATATTAACAGCATTAGATTGATCCAAGAGAACTTCTTTGAAAGCAGGAATGGTCGAGCAATCATTAGTTGAATGCCCTTGGCCCTCACAAATATTACAGCTCAAGGTAATCTGAGGTACAGCTTGTACTTCATTCACTTTCTTCATTTCTATGGTTTCTAATTTCTTAGAAATCATAGCCAACCTAGCATTCAAATCATCTACTTCTCTCAGATTATATTTCCCACCCCTTGAAATTGTCCTTGAACTTTCCGACCTATCATGAACATCAGATGTATCCTATGATTGTGCATTTTCAGCTAGATAATCAAAATATTCAAAAGCTTCCTTGGGTTCTTTGTTAAAAAACGCTCCATTACACATGGTCTCCACAAATTGTCTTATTTTTTGTTGCAACCCCTCATAAAAAAAACTAATGACCCTCCAATTCTCATATCCATGATGAGGACATGCATTTAAAAGGTCTTTGAATCGTTCCCAACAATGATAAAATGTTTCCACATCCTTTTGGCCAAAATTCATAATCTAATTAAAGCCATAACAAAATCTGAGAGTAAAAATAAATCCAAAATAAAAATGAGCCTAAACGAATGAGAAATCGCAGCACAAGAAAAATACTCCCTAAAAATATAGAACTCTGCACTTCCTCCTCTACTGCACCGAATGAAAACAACGTCCCAGTCTAAAACAAAAAGCAAGAATGAATAAAAACTAAAACAAGCTGCCGCCGAAGGTCTCTGTCTGAAAGCAAAGAAATAAAATTAAAAACTCTACTCTGCTGCTAGAGCTAAACGAAAAAGAAAGTAAATAATGTGTGTAAAAACTAAAACAAGCTGCCTTCCGTAAACAAGCTGCCTTCCGTCTTCAAGAAAAGAAAGGAATTAAAAACTAAAAGCTCACTACTGCTGCTGCTTCCAACTAAACGAAAAAAGCAAGAATGAAAATTAAAGAGCCAAAAGCCAGCTGCCTCTTGTTCTGTACGGAAAAAGAAAGAATAATAAAAACTCAGCCCACTATACTGCTACCTCCAGCTTAAACGAAAGAAAGAAAGTAATAAACTCCAAGCTAAGCTACTGCTGTAGCCGAATGAAAAACCAAAAGAAACAGCAAGAAAATTAAACTGGAAGCCCAGCGTCTGCAACAAAAGAAAGAAAGTAACAACTCTCAGCTAAGCTCCCTAACTCCTCTGAAAACCTCCAGCTATAAAGACCAAAAAGCCAAACGAAAAAAATGCAGAAAAATGAAAACCACCCCTCCTTTTGCTATCCGAATCCTTCCTTCTGCTCTCGGTGCTGCTGCTTCCAAAAGCTGTTTCCTGTCGCTGCTTCCTGTCCACATGAAAAAGAAATAAAAAAACTGCTGCTGCACGTTCAACTTCCATGTGATCTCCTGCAACGTGCCTAGTGCTAGGTCTGTAACGCAATTCACATGCCAAAAGCTGAAACCAAATAATTCTCTGCTGCCTCCCATCTGAAAAAGAAAGAAAGAATTAAATCTGCTGCTGCTTTCCAACGACATCCAGCATGATGTATGAGCTACGTTTCCTTGTTGCATGTGTGTTGCATGTGTGAGTGGCTGCACTTTTCTGCATGTGTGAGTTTTCTGCAAGTGCTGTGTCCGAATGAGGCCATCTGCCAGCTGCATGTTTGCATGTGTGAGTCCGCTGCATTTTGTCGGAATGATCTGCATGTTTGCTGTCCATGTGTGAATGATCTGCATGTTTGCTGTCCATGTGATTTTCTTTCTTCATGTGTGAGTTGGTGTGATCCGAATGATGTTGCATTTGATCTCTATTAGATGAGATTCCATAAAACCATAATTAACTTCTCTATTTTCTCATAGGTCCCATTCTTTCTTTCCTTCCATAAATGCCCTACAATATATAAATGAAATGATATTATAGTTTAAGTATTTCAAGGGCAAATATGAGACTTTGATGTGCAAAAATATTGGCATCAATTAATTTGACATTCAATATTAGAATTTGATGCATAATTAAGTGTTCAATTCTTATTTGATAAAATAAATCACTCATTTAAACAACTTAATTATGCAATTCTAACCCTTTATCACATGGTAAATGTCTTATGATATACAAATTCCCAAGATAAAATCTTACACACTCACCAACACTAAAATAGAACACAAAATAAATGGAGGAACATGACCAAGCCTAAGGAGCAAAGCTACTATCTAAAGGATGGTGAGGCGGATGGCTTAGAAAGGCATCCGACATCACATCGGGCCCAAGAGAATCCAAGTGGACTAGAGTTGCCGAGTTATGGAGCAAAGTCATTAACTCCAAAGTTTCAAGTTTGCCTTTGGGTGGGCTAACAAAAACCTCTTAAGCATTTACAACCCTAGGTTGTATCCAGCCCCCTATGCTTGGTCATGAATCTGTGGCAGTAGTGGTCTGGGGGTGAAAGGCGGATAACCTTATGCCGAAAGACTTGAGCTCAGCATCCATTTCATTAACACATAGTTGGAACTTTGCAAGTGTCCCCCTGAAAGTCTCAGTTACACATTGAAACTTAAAGTAGTGCTTGTCAGCTTTGTTAAGTTCCTTTCTAACAAAGTAATACTTGGTCCCAGCATGGGCCACTACCCCACTCATGCTACGAGGCCTAGTCTAAGTCACCATGCACCCATTGAAAGGAGGATCTCTTTGAAGCCAAGCCGCGCTGGAAACCAAATACCTTAGCCTTCAAGATGACAATCTCCACGTCCTAGACGCGATAGTGAGAGCCCAACCAGAAGTACGTGACCTCCCATTGTTCCTTCTTTTCAACTACCTCATAAATGACTTTGCGAGCTCCCTATATGATGGAAGAGTGGACTCAACCTGCTTATCTAAACTAGATTGGCGACGAGCACAAAAGAGTGTAAACCTTGCGATGAACAAAGTCGGGTTAGATAGCAAAATAGAGAAAAAATAACACAAACCAATAACGAGGTTATGTACTAGGGAAATAAAGTTCTCAAGATCTCGAGCATTGTGGGAGACTAAAGGTTAAGCTACAAAAGGACTAAACATCTTCGACAAAGGATTGGGCTCCTGAGTAGCTGCACTAGGTGAAGAATGGTCTATTTGTACTCTGAAAACTGCTAAGGAAGTAACTAGAAAGGGAGCGAGAGATGTCCCCCAAGCTTGGTGTGGGAACCATAATTTGATTATGAGGAAGTTTAACAAAACCATGAGCTCCCTTCTAATGAGTAATGATGGGTAAGGACTCATCTTGGTGGTGGGGGGAGCCCCATTTCCAGGAGCAACGATGGATGAGGATTCACCCACAAGAGAGAGCCCATAGAACTTCCTTATCAAGAGTAGTGATGGGCACCTCTCCAACATCTTAGGTGTTTTCCCATTAAAAATGATAGCTTGTTCTGATAAGGGTGGCCTAACAGTAAATTCACCGTTCCCCGCTATGGTATTAGGGGTATTGAAAACAGGTTTGCCCTATCAAATTCAAGCATTTCAAATGAGTCACTCACCATCAAAGAAGAAGAACACAACTCAAACATTTCATACAAGGCCTTAGGAAAGAAGCTCAAGAAGTCCTCAAGAATCAAGTCAAAGAATGAAGAGTCCAACAGTGAGTCCAAGTCTTGAGCTTCATGGTTAATCACGTTCGTGAGGCAATCAAGATTCGTCGGCTGAGGTGAGTGTCGAGTCTTGTGGAGACCACTTGACGAATGGACAATTGGTGGTGAAGGGCACCCCATGCCTTTATCTAGACTAGTAGTGTCACGATAGGCGTGTGACCCACCATAGCCTTTGACATCTTCACTGTAGGACCTCTTCCCTTTAGGGTCCAACACAGTAGGGGCAAACTTCTTCCTCCCACAAGAGGGTCTTGGGCCTTTTCAACTAGGTGTTTGACAACATATGACTCGTGACTAATCTTGTAACACCAAAAAATTATCAATGTTCTCTTAGGTGAGGATTATGTCGGAATCAATAGAATTTGGGTTTTTCCTAATTCATGAATAAAATATTTCCAAATGTTCTCTCTTCTTTGGTGAGAGCAACTTCAAAATCGTGGTTGTTAGGAACATGACACCATGAGGCCCTCACTGGAAACTCATGGCGGTAGATCTCACCAATGGGAAACTCCCACCTCACTCTAGAGACAATGAAAAACGTCATATCCCAAATTTTGACATTGTAATAACAGGACTCTAGAGTTCAAATGCACAACCCTTTAGCCCATCCATGAATAGAAACTACACTGGTTATGTGATAGCCCGCAAGATTCTTTAGACCTTAGTAACATCCCAAAATCCTGAAAAGATTTTACGAGTCGAGAGACCGTTAGATTTTACTTTGTCAACATAGTTGGATCTCGACTTGCTATGGCAACAAAGTTGTATTTTTTATTTATTCAAGACACCTAGGAGTATAAGTTGTCGAACAAAATTGCAGCATTAGTCCTAGATGAATATTTTAGGATTTTATGGTATAATACGTTTCCCTCTTTTCAAATGAATAGTACTTGAGAGTGTATTTTGATTTAATTGAGACACTTAGGATTCTAATTTGATTAAATCAGTTGCACCACTAGACTCATTAGTTTATTTAAAATTTTATGGTATAATAATAATTTTTACACTTTCTCAGATGAATAGTGACACCCAGGGTAACACCACGTGGCACTCGGTTCAAATGATTGTCAAATCATTATGTGAAATGTCCAAATTTACTTATAATCACTGATAAATTTCTAACCACTCATTGGAATTGTAATAAAACACTTGTCACTTAGAGAGTTAGGTGTGATGGAATGGAAGACAAATGAAGCTATGTGATGTTGCCACCGATGCAGACATTATTCAGACCACCCAAAACACTTTTTGATCAACCAAGCTTCATTCCAAATCCCAAACCACCCGGTTTTGATTAAGTATTTAACCACTTGGATTAATCATTTTCTCAAGCTATCAATCACTCAAATTTTCACTAATACACCATTAACCACTGTAATACATCATGGTAATAACATTGGCCCGAGACAAGTTTGATTTGGACTAATTATTGACCGAAACCCCAAAGGATTCCCATTGAAACCCCAAATTGAATCCCAACAGTAAGGCCCATCTTTGGCACCCCGAAAACCACCACCAAGAGAGGCTTCTTGAGGAAGTTTCTTCCCCTTGCCAAGTCCAAGACAAGGGCTGACATGTCACTCATTTGTAGCATAAAATGGAAAATTAGAAAGGCTATCAAGGCACCACTTATCAATTTGATAGCAGAAAACCATGGGCAATGTAGCTCACGGTTTCACCACCTTTTCGGCTGCCAACCTCCTATTTAAGTGGCTTAAATTAGCCCCTAAGTCAGCCCCTCCAATACCCTCATACATACTCTTCATTTCCTTTCTTACTTTTCAGAGAAACCGAGTGAGAGCTTCAAACCTTTTTCAGGCAGTGTTTGCTCTAGTTTTCGAGCCTTTTGTAGGTATATTTTCATGAATATCTCTTCGTGTATTTTGTTCCTCTTTGCATCTAGCTTCCATTTTTATATTGTGGGTAACCTTTCATGAGTTTTGATAGGTGAAGATCTAGTTTGTGCATGCATAGGTCACACTGGGCGACAATTCGGATGTTCATGTGAAACTTTGATAGTTAGATGAAACATTTGGTGAAATATTAGGTAGATGTTGCTTTGGTGAAGTGTTAACATGTTAGGTTTGGATTTATAGCATCTTATAGTTTTTATAAAATAGTTTTACATGATTTTGGAAAGTTAGAAACTGGAAGGTTCAAAACAGTTTCTGTTTCAATAAAGTTGATATGTTTGGTTGTAGAAGCTCAATCTAATGGCTTTGGAATTCACATATGATTATAGCATTTCGGAGAATATTGGATTATAGATTTGCTGGAATGATTTTAAACATGCAAAACTTCATTTAGGACTCAAACTAGAGGCTCCTGGTTTGGTTTTGTGCCTTCATGACATGTTAGCCATACGAATTTCTTGAAATTTTATTTCATGAAAATCATGGATCTAGTAATTTTGATTTAAGATAAAAAAATATGTTGTACTCGGTTTTGTTGTTTAAGTGCAAGTTGACTTTGTAGCTTGTGTTTTTGTGATTTGATCAAGTATGCTAGCAGTTAAGTTTGAATGGATGAACATGTTAAAAGTTTGATTATGGACTTTTGGAGTCATTGGAGTTTATTTGGAAAGCATTAGACCAAGAACATAAGGAGTTTGTCCTAATTAACCTAAACTTGGTGTTTTGGCACTTTTGTAGATGTCATGAGTTTGTGATTTTTTTGAAGTAAATATTGTGATGCCTTAAAATAATTTTAGAATAAAGGATATGATTTTTAAGTGTTACAAAAATCAGTTTAAGCATGAACTTTTAAATCTTGGATGAATTGAAACAAAAATCAAGTTTAGGCCTATAAATGTGAATAGACATAAGCATAGTTCACATAGTTTTGCTGTGTTTTAAATCTTTCTAATTGGATATTTGGAATTAGGATAAAATTTACATATGGAATGTCAATTTTGGTAAGATTCGAAGTTAGTATGCAAAATCCTTCATTTAGGGGCAATATTGTCATTTCTCTCAAGTAGAGGGGTAAATTTGTAATTTATCCATAACTAAGAAATTTTATATTTCTAAGTGTCTAATGGGATATTCTAACCCTTATAAATATTTCATTTCAGTTCACAGCATTTCATGCTATCTTTTATGTTAGACGCAATCATTGTAAGTTAGTCTCTAATTTATTTGTGATGTATTTATGTATGCACAGTTTTAGGACTATTATTATCATATTATTGCCACTTATGATTATTAAAAATTTTTATCATGTGCCATGCCACATCATTTTTTACACACACGCATATATATTTTGTAATCTTGTACTTCTAAAGATATATAAGATAATAGAAAAAAATATTTTTTCAATTTGTTTTATTCTCTTATAATTGTTATTTTATTTTTTATTTTGTTTGCTTAAGCTTTACCAGTGACTGTAAATAATTCCTCATTAAATGTACGTATTTGGTAATGGAAAACTCAATTAATATTCACTTAAATAGAAATTAACGAGCTAGCTATATTCGATCCATTACAATAAATGGATAAGAATGAGCTAGCTATATTTACATTCGATCTCTTCCCTTTCACACGAGTCCAGAATCCCTTCCATTTACCGTTGCATGTGGCCTTTTATCTTGTTTGGGCGTACCTAGTTATGCAATCAAATTTTAGTCTTAAAATTTTAAATAAATAAAAAATATTTTTAATACTCTCCTTCATCAAAGTCCAAATATTCTCTTAATAAATAAATCTAGCATGTGAAGTATTTAATTAATAGATAAAATATAGAATCAAGTTTCAATCTCAAAACTTTTTCTCTGATAAATCACCCTTTATCTTAAAATTTTAAATTAATTAAATTTTATTATTTCTATCCCAGAAATTAAACTGATAATCACTAGGGAAAAAAGATAGTAAGGACTTACTTCACTTTCACTCTTGGATGTTATCAAGAACGCCCGTGCGGAGAAAATTTGGACTTCATTTCACTCTTCACAATTCCATATTATAAGATAAATAATGCTACATACAGTAATATAGTATATAAAAATCGTGTAATTATTTTAAAAAAGAGTAAAATTTATAATTAAAAATTTTTTTTTTTTTTATGTTAATCTTATATTAATTTATTTTTTTTAAAATTATATAATAATTACACAATTATGATTATAAATATTAGTTTTTGAAAGCTTGATTCGTGTGTCGTCATCTGTACATGGAATTGCGGAGAAAATTTGGTTTTATAATGCCTCTATTTTGTTGTTTTATAATAATTTATTTCTTGTAATGCCTCGGAGAGCTCAAAGAATCTACTTTCCATCTATGTAACTTCAGTGCTGACAGCAAACAATATGGAAACTGGATTCTTTATGGGAAAATAGTATACTAAACTTACATATGAGGTGATCATGGTGCCACTGATTTTTTTTTTTTTTTACCTTAATTGTTATCAAAATATTTGTTCAAAATTTTTTAATTTTTCATTTATTTTTTCAAAATTTTTAATAGATTTAAAAAATACTTAAAAAAAAGAAGAAGATAAAAACACAATTACGGAGAATGTTTCGGTGGGTTGCATAGGTGGATCTGAGCTACAGGTGAGTTCATAGTTGCCTTGATGGCCATTTGTTGCATATGCGGCACGGTCATGTCAGGCTGGGAGGTGGATATGTACTTCGCTTGTGGTACAGTACTTAGTCTGTCAAAATCAAGTGTTTAATCCCTCGAATATTGTTCATAATCACACCAATTTACGTCGCGAAATCATATCGTCCAGAAAAACCTATATAGCGTGGAAGGGGGTCGTAAGAAAAAATCTTCACAACCTCTCAACACCCCACACTTCACATTTTTTTAAATTTTTATTATTTTATTTTTTATTAAATATTTAATATATAAATAATGAATAAAAGAATTAAATTAATTTAAAAAGAATAAATTCAAAAAAAATATTAAAAAAATATTAAAAAATTAAAAAAAAAAGTAGAATGTGGTGTGTTGGGAGGTTGTGTAGCATTTCCCGGGTCGTAAACATGAGTACTTGTTATTTTTATGTATAAAGCTAATATGTTGTCCGGGCTGCTCGTAATTTTTTTTAATAATTAAAGAAATGATTTTAATTATATTAATGTATTTTTTTATTTTTAAAAAAATATTTAAATATTTATAAAAAATATGAAAAGAAAATTAAAAAAATAACCTGGACGACACTTTCAATGGTAACAGCTGAGCGACAGTAGCCCGACCCTATTTTTATTTTATTTGTTTCCTGCCAACTTGATAGAGCATGGGTTTGAACGATAAATTGAAGTTGTCTTCAAGGAGTGAAAGAAACCAAAACTGTTCTAGGAAAACTTACCAGAAACAAAGTATTTACATATATTTATAACAGAGTGATTACATACGTATGAGATCAAACCTCAGAGAATCTAAGGTAGTTAAAGAGATAAGCATTTAAACATAGATTACAAATATTCAAATATAGGATAGAGCCGTTGGAGATAAACTCTGAAATGCAGCTCACTGGTTTAACGGAAACGCAGCTCACTGACTTATCTTTGAGTTTCTTTGAATATTTGAATGATCATTATCATTATCACTAACATTCCCCCGCAAACTGGCGGGAAGATTCAAGATAGCCAGTTTGTCACGAAGGAAACAAAATCTATCAGCTGTGTGCCCTTTGGTGAAAATATCTGCAGGCTGAATAGAAGTCGAAATATGCTTCAAAATGATGTCTCGGTGTGCCACTTTCTCACGCACAAAATGGTAATCCACCTCGATATGCTTAGAACGTGCATGAAAGATAGGATTGGAGGCAAGTGCAAGAGCACTAATGTTATCACACCAGATAACAGGAGGAGAATCAAGAGAAATTTTCAGTTCACATAACATCATACGCAGCCAGTACACTTCAGCTGTGACTAGAGCCAGACATCTATATTCGGCCTCAGTGCTTGATTTAGAAACCACTGGTTGTTTCTTTGCCGACCATGAAATAAGATTGGGACCAACAAAAACGCCATAGCCACACGTTGAACGTCTGTCATCGGGATCACCGGCCCAATCCGAGTCACAGTATGCATTAATGGAAAAAGAACCAGGACTGTAAAAGAGGCCAAAGTCCAGAGTATTCTTTAGATAACGTAGGACACGCTTGGCTGCTGTCCCATGAGAAGTAGTTGGAGCTTGCATATGTTGGCAAAGTTGATTCACGGAGTAAGCGATATCTGGTCGAGTGAGAGTTACATATTGTAAGGCACCGACTGTGTGACGATATTCTGAAGGATCAAGCAGGGGATCTCCATCAAATTTGGATAATTTAGTACCCGAAACACATGGGGCACGATACGGACGTATACCAATAAGGTTGACACGATCCAAAAGATCAATAATGTATCTGGTCTGCCGAAGGTGTAAACCAGAAGAATCACGGGTAGCTTCAATACCCAGGAAGTAGGATAACTGCCCAAGGTCCTTCATAGCAAAGTCCAGTTGAAGATTAGAAATCAACTCATCAATAAACGATCGAACATTAGATGTTACAAGAATGTCGTCCACGTAAACCAACAGAAACGCATGTGTAGAGTTACGGTGATAGGTGAATAAAGAGGGATCCACCTGAGAGCTTACAAATTCGAGAGATAAAAGGGCAGTGGATAAGCGATTAAACCAAGCCCGAGGGGCTTGTTTTAAACCATAAATAGATTTATGCAGTTTACACACAAACTGTGGATTGGTAGGATCTTCAAAACCTTTAGGTTGAGCCATATAAACTTCCTCATCCAAAATTCCATGAAGAAATGCATTGGACACATCGAGTTGTCGAATATCCCACGTAAAGGAGACAGCAAGAGCAAGTATCATGCGTACTGTGGATGGTTTAATAACTGGACTAAATGTGTCAAAGAAATCAATACCACTACGCTGGAGATAACCAACTGCAACAAGTCGTGCTTTGAGTCTTTCAAGACTCCCATCTGGTCGGCGTTTGGATTTAAAAACCCACTTACTCGGAACAATATTTTTGCCAGGTGGACGAGGACATAAAGTCCAGGTTTCATTCTTCAACAGAGCTTGGAATTCACACTCCATAGCGGAATGCCATTCAGGTACAGCAGCAGCTTGAGCATAGGAACGGGGCTCATTAATAATCACACCTGCATGCAAAGCTCGAAGGGGGTGACGTGTGGAGTAGTAGAGATGAAAATCTGGGTATGTGCGGGGCTTAAGATGACCAGTTTGTGATCTAGTGACAACGTGATAGGAAGGGGCTGAACTAGTAGGAGCAGTAGCTGGGGACTCAAGGGTGTTACTAGGAGAAACGGGAGAGACAATATCTGGTGGAGTGTCTGGTGGAATAGAACAGTCATGATCAGTGAGAATTATAGGAGAAGTATGAGATGGGGAAGCTGAAGAGAAAGGAGAAAAGGAAGGAAAAATATGTGAAGAAGGAGAAGGAACTAAGGGTGAAGAATTACCTGTCGAGGGAACGCTGCTGCTAGAGTCCGTGAGAGAGGATTGTACACGAGCAGGGAACACAGCCTCATCAAAGATCACATTTCTGGAAACATACACACGTCGGGAGGAAGGATCATAGCACCGAAACCCCTTTTGATTAGAACAATAACCAATAAAAATGCATGGTGTGCTACGGTAAGAGAGTTTATGAGGCATGTAAGGTCGAAGACATGGAAAGCATTGACAACCAAAGGAACGAAAATAGCTAAAATCTGGAGGAAGATGAAATAGACATTCAAAGGGTGAAGAAAAATTGAGAACTTTTGTGGGCAACCGATTAATGATAAATATGGAAGTTAAGAAAGCATCGACCCAAAATTTCTTAGGTAATCCAGATTGTGCAAGGAGAGTGAGTCCCATTTCGACTATATGACGATGTTTCCTCTCAGCAAGACCGTTTTGTTGAGAGGTATGCGAACAAGAGAGCCGATGAAAAATCCCATTAAGTATTCAGAAAGTGTTTAAAAATGGTGGAACAGTATTCGCCACCATTGTCACTTTGTAATTGTTTAATGGGATAATTAAATTGCTTTTCGACTAGAATTTTGAATTTGACAAACGTAGCATAAACATCGGATTTATTAGAAATGGGATATAACCAACAAAAGCGAGTAAAGTCATCAATAAAAATAACATAGTAGAGACAACCACTCAAAGATGGAGTGGAAGTGGACCACACATCGGAATGAATTAATTCTAGAGGTGCAGTTGATTCTCTTGAGGAATCAGAAAAAGGCAACTGTTTAGACTTACCTAGTTGACACGACACACAAATAGACTTTTTATTGAAAGAATCACTAATAGGGAGAGAATAATTATGAAGGACTTTCTGCAAAGTAGACGACGAAGGATGTCCCAAACGACAATGCCAAGTGTCGGTAGAGGCCTTGACCCCAACAGTCATGGAGAAAGCATGAAATTTTGAAGATGATAGCTGCTGTAGGTTGATCAGGTACAATCCTCTATCACTGGGCCCCGTCATGAGTGTGTCCCCCGTCTGGAGATCTTTCTCTTGATGAGAGAAATCCGAGAAGTGGAAGGTGCAGCAAAACGTGAATGGAGGGCCTGCCAAGCAAGCCGAGATGTTTCCAGTCCATAAATAGTGGAAACAATTGAGGGAGAAAGGGATGAGACAATCCAACCAAGCATGGTTTGATCCTTATACTGCCAAACCACATAGGCAGAGTTAAGAACACCTTGGTCGCATAGCTCATCACTAGAATATTGAGGAGGACAGGGATCGGAACCATCAACAATTCCCATCAAGCCATAGCTCCAAAAAAGTGGAATTAATTGGGCACTCCAGGCAAGGAAGTTAGTACCATCAAGCTTGATGGAAATAACTTGTGCTGGAAGGTGAAAAGTAGCGGAAGCAGTAGATGAAACAGCCATAGGATCGAGTAAAGCGTGAGCTTAAAAATAAAAATCTGATACCATGAAAGAAACCAAAACTGTTCTGGGAAAACTTACCAGAAACAAAGTATTTACATATATTTATAACAGAGTGATTACATACGTATGAGATCAAACCTCAGAGAATCTAAGGTAGTTAAAGAGATAAGCATTTAAACATAGATTACAAATATTCAAATATAGGATAGAGTCGTTGGAGATAAACTCTGAAATGCAGCTCACTGGTTTAACGGAAACGCAGCTCACTGACTTATCTTTGAGTTTCTTTGAATATTTGAATGATCATTATCATTATCACTAACAAGGAGAACGTTAGTTGTCGAATTTTTTTTGTTCAAAATATGTATCCACATCTTTGTTGCCACTAGCTTCTGGGTTTTTTTTTTAATAAAACAATAATTTATTAGTCAACAAGCCTTACAATATCTATTGAGATATTATCGATTGAATATAAAATTGACTTTCTTTTATGCCTATAAGATTCTCTTGTAGAGATAAAGCTTTCCAAGCAAGAATCTGAGCTGCTTGATTGCGGGCTCTTCTAATGTGATTAACATACCAATTAGCAAATGATTTAAGCAAAGCTTTGGTGTCCTCAACTAACCAACCTGTTTAGCTCCAATATGTGTGTGCACTTGAAAGATTCTTCAAAACTTGTAAAGTATCTCCTTCCAAGATGAGCAAATGAATGACCAAGTCTTTACAAAAGTTGGCTACCACCATCACTACTATAGACTCAGCTACCCTTGGAGAAACATCTATATCTCTGGGAGCGAAAAGCGACCTAATAACATGCCCTCCTCTATATCGGACAATGACCCCAATGCCAGTCTTCCTCATCTCCTTATTGATAGCAGCATCCCAATTAGTCTTGAAAACTAAATTAGGAGGTTTTGTCCATCCTTGTTGAATTTTTTCACACTATTGCTATGGAGGCTTGCTTAGGAGTTAAGCATATTTAAAAGTTTTTCAGTTCTCCTTTGCCTTGTTCTGGATGGTAGAAGGATGTTCAAACTTTTTGCCATGGATAACATCATTCATTCTCTGCCAAATCTGCCTTGCTACAATTGCTGCTACTTCTGGCTCCACTTCCGCTTGGAATCGGACATGCATCTAAAGTATCGGGACATACAACACAAGGTTACTTGCCCCCGTTCATGACATATAAGATGCAATGTTCCAAATATGTATATAGTATTATGCAATCTTCGGAGCGGATAATTTTTTTCTTGAGCAATACTATGCACCAAACTTATAATATCCCAAATAGTTAAAATATAATCCATGCATACTTAAAAAAATAAACATCCACGATTACAATACAGGTCTCAGAAGATTGAAATCTCAAAACGTGGGAGATAGGGCTTCATATTTACATTACCAAAATATACTATTGGGCTAGTTCGTCGAATAATTCGCGTAACTCGACTAATGAGGCCCAAAAAACTATCCAAAGACTTAACTATAGAGGTTGTAAGTTTCGCGTCGCGTCTACGACATCTAATCAACATCCTCTAATCTGCCCATGTCCAATCCCTGCTCTAATCCTAATATATCACCTACCATTCGGGGGCAATGGTAGTTAAGACTACTACAATGAGATTTGATGACAAATCTCAGCAAGTTAAAAAAAAAAAAAAAACTCTTACACAGGTTAATGATGCATTCATGGCAGTAAAAGCATGAATGCATAATTAAAATCATAAGTAAGCATATGTAACGCCCGTCCTTGTGGTGGGTCTTTTAGAAAATGATTTTAATGAAAATAGATGGGAATTATGGTTCCTTTTTAATTTTTTTCCTTTCATGCCAGTATACAAAAGACTCTCTGTTTATAAATAAAACTTATTTTCTTAATTAAAAAGGTTACAGTGAAAAATATTAAATTTCATAATTAGAGTCTCTTGTACAAAATATCATGCATAGGCTTTCATGCTCTTCCCCTTGGGTTATACCCATCCTCACACGCCATGCTCATCTTGTCCTTGGGAAGACACACATTAGAACTAAAATGAGTCGATGACTCGTAAGCATTACTTTATACAATTAAAATATAAGAACATAGGTTTTCAATCATACATTCATCACTCCATACATATCATACGTATCATGCATAGACATGCAGTTCATTTTAAACCGTTGTGAGGTGGAGTTTTCCTTTAGAAATGTTTTCTTCTCATAAAACAGTTCCCCACGCCTCGCTACCTTCATTTCTTAAATAATCTGTTCATGCATATATCTTTTCTTACATACATTCATGCATACATCTTTCCATACATACATACATTCTTTCTTAACATGCATACATTTATTCTTTCTTATCACTTTCATTTGCCGTTGCACACTGTTGTGCCCTGTGTGCTAGGGTTTGTGGTCTTTTGGACCTGATTTCGGTCGTGGCCACGGTTTGAGAATACATTCTGTCAGGGTGCAACACTGGATTTACTACCAGTACTATTTAATCGGCATTGCAATCTGCCCAGTCCAGTCCTTTGGTACCTTTTCATTTTCGTTCATATGGCTGTTACATATTTTCATACATTAAGCATCCATTGATTCCGTCCTTTCTTTCCGTTCAGCCCTTTCATTCCTTTACAATCCATTCATTCATTCCAGTCCTTATAGTTCTTTTCGTCCTTTCATTCGTAAAAGTCATTTTGAAAGCAAAGCATTGAACATTTTAAATGCAATTTTCTTTTATGGTATCGTTTAAAATGTCAGTTCATGCACCATTTTTAAAGCATCTATTCATTTCATTTCGTGAACATACATACAATACGTACCATGTATAGCATCCATCCACATGCATACACATACATACTTTGGGTGCGTGAAATGGGCTGCCAAGGAGTGCCATTACTTACTTATACTTGAAAACTTATCCTTAGCTTTCTTTTCATAAAGCGTGCTTCGTAGAGAAAAGAGTCTATTCGTAAAGCAATTTAAGAAAAAAGCTTTTCATTTTCCTTTTCGTTTATTTAAGAAAAACTCTAGAAGAGTATGAACTTAATACTTACCTGGACTTCATGCCATACTCAATCCATGCAATCTATTCGTGTGCGTGTCAGATGACAACCTACATGCATTCACATAACCTTATG
This sequence comes from Carya illinoinensis, assembly GCF_018687715.1. NCBI lineage: Eukaryota > Viridiplantae > Streptophyta > Magnoliopsida > Fagales > Juglandaceae > Carya > Carya illinoinensis. The sequence goes on from NC_056755.1 coordinate 15,066,395, forward strand.
TCATTCTCTATCTAATGCATTAGTAACTATTCTAAAAAATAGAACTATGCTTCACTTGGAACAGTCTTCATCCATCTCTGGGCTCTTACGTACCATTTACTATGCTAAAACTTTCGGAGTCTTATTCTTTAAAGTGAACATCCGTAATTCACCTTAGGGTTAAGACACTAAGACCTTCGTCTTATTCTTCTATTAACCACATGTCGACACATGACTCAGATTGACCAAGTCACGCATCCCAATCCTAGACAACCTACCCATACCTTCATGTATTCTAGCCCATACTCAATTCTCATTCCCATCCATACAAGGCTTATGACTTCAAGCCAACTCTGAGGCTTAAACATCGTGCAACCATGCTGAGGATAGATTATCCATTACATACGGTAAACCTATCTGGCACACGTGACTTGCCAGAGGCACATGTATCTTATCCCTTTTATCACCTAAGACCGTTTTATAATTTCAACGAGCATTCACTTGTATAAATAAGCTTCATAATCTGATACCAACTTGCTCAAACCCGGTCGGTAGGACTCTTCCTACTTCTTGGCCCTGTACAAGTTCATCCTGACACTTAACAAAAGGACTGTATCCACAAATACACCTCTATCACTTCATGTAGCTCGAGACCAATCTCGAGTTATGGAATGATGCCTGTCATGCTTCTACTGCACTACTCTAATACTTTTCTACCACTTCATACATACTCTCAGCCATAAGTCAACCACAAGGTGACACTCGTCATCTCGGACTACAGGCCACATCACAACTATTTCAGGACACATGTACACAGTTTCCAATGCTACACCATACACTCTATGCTCCTAAACTACGCAACCATCCTTTTATACATGACATGCCTTACAGTGCATCGCTACATAATACAGAGCACATGCCTCGTGTACTCTCTTCACTCTACGCCACACGTCATAGCGACGTACGTCACAAGATGCGTTGTTGTACTACATGAAGTACACTCCACGTGTACTCTCTTCACACACCACGCCGCATCACAACTACGGCATACAACTCATTATGCCAGCACAGTCCACAACACTAAACCATTATGCCCAACACTTCACTACATAGCCACACTTCACAACGAACTCTACAATACTAGCAGCACAATCCACAACCTATTAACTAGTATATATCATATATAATAAGAGATAGAGGGTTGTACTATCGATGGGATAACCCGTATGTCGCTTGTTGTCCATCACGATCAGGATGTCGGAGGAGTCGTACGTGGCGATTAGCCATGTATAGTGACTGTCCACCAATGAAAGTAGTGGTTTGAGCTTGGGAATAGCTAGGCGAGGTCTTGGAAAGGCTCAAGGTGGTCTGAGGTGGTGAAGCACGATGGCATCACACCGTGAACAGTGCATCCAAGAGAGAGTGAGGGTGCTTGAGGTGAAGGAAGGCTATGGAATTTCGTGGGAAGCTAGGGGGAGGAAAAGGGAGTCTGGTGAAAGTGCTTGGTGGCAGGGGAGGTGAAGCACGGAGGTGCTACGGCCGTCGGTGGTAGATCTACCAAGAGAGACCCATTTCGGGTAGAGAGAGAGAGAGAGGGAAACGCTGGTGTCAGAGGTGGAGGGGTGCCTGGCAGTTCCTTGGTGGCTAGGGAACATGGTGGTGGTGCTTGGTGGCCCAACTGGCCACGCACAGCGGCACTAAGAGGTGCGTACAGTGAAGATGTGCAAGAGGAGTCATTGCGTGAGGTAGCACAGTGGAGAGAGAGAGAGAGAGAGAGGGAGAGCTGGAGGAAGAGGAGGCTATGGAAGGGAAGCTCATGAGGCAATGAAGTTGTTGGTGGCGGTCGATGGCCACGTTGACAGCGTACGGCGGCGGTAGGAGGAGATAAATGGGTTTTCATACCCATTTGGTTAAAGGGAGGAGGAGAGAGAGGGGGTTGCCGGTGGGGATGGACTGGCCGGCGAGAGGAGGAGCTACTAGTGGTGGAGGTGAGGTTGGATGGCTGGTGGTGGCACCAGCTAGAAGGAGAAACTGCACGGTGGAGGTGAGCAAGCTAGGCATGTCTGGTTCAAGAGGAGAGAGAGGAGAGAGAAAGAAAAGAGAAAAGTGAGGGAAAAAAGATAGAGGCGTGGGTATTTAATCCAGACCCTTCGTTTCGGGATCCTCAAAACGATCCATCGATGAGTTTAAAGACTGATTTGAAAATGTGTAAGTGTTTTATTTAAAATAAAACACTAAGAGGAATTAAGATAGAATATAAATATTCCTTCATCATTTATTAAAATGATGAAGTTTTGTTAATTACTCGATGAGAATAAAACCATTTAAATTAATTTAGAGTTTTCAACGTAAAGTTAAATCTCGTAATATTTTTTTAAATGATTAAAATACTTTATTTAAATAATTTTTCACAATTATAATATTTTTAAAAATTATAATATTTTTAGAGCTCATCAAAATATTATAATTGTATTATTTAAAAACAAGTTTAGTCAAATACCACTGGAAATATCACATATAAATATTTCCAGAATATTTAAAAAATCTGTAAATTTTAAAATATCAAACTTGATTTAAAATTTGCTTGATATCTTTTAGAACACACCATCAAGGTACGACACGTAAAACAAAGCTCATAATTATAGAAGGAGCAGGTTATCATAGCATAGCATAACTTGATATACAGCATGTCATAACTGACATAACTTGAAATTTAACCGTGAACTGAACTTGATTTGATATAACATGAACTTGAACTTAAGACATAACATGGACTAACAACATAACATGAACGTGAACTTGAAACATAATATAGACTTGAAACATAGCATGAACATGAATATACATAACTTAAATATGAACTTGAACATAACATAAACGTGAAATTGAGACATAATGTGAACATGAATATAACATAACATGAACGTGAACTTGAACATAACATGACATGAACGTGAACTTAAAACATAACGTGAACATGAACATAACATAACATAAAACGGAGTATAACATGACATAAACATGAACTTGAAAATTAACATGAATATGAACATAACATGACATAAACATAAACTTGAAACATAATGTGAACATGAGCATAACATAACATGAACGTGAACTTAAACTTGACATGAACTTGAACTTAACATAACGGGAGATTATACTTCTTCACCATAGTACTCGGCAGTGCATAGCTTTGACGACAGTACCAGGTAGTGTGTATCATCCTTATATAGTATGGCAGATTATACTCCTTCATCTTAGTACTAAACATCACATAGGCTAGACCGTAGTACAAATTAACTAATAATTAAAACTTAACTATTCATAAAATATACAATTGTATTCGAGATGAAAAGCGACTAAAATATGAAAGGACAGAAGTCCTAACATCACATAACATGACTTAAACATAACTTGAGAGACATGACTTATTTAAGATAGAAACATTTCGTAGCATGGCATAATAGGTAACAGACAACATTTCATAACATGACATAACATGTAACAGTGAATATTACGTGACATGGCATACATGTAATAGTGAATATTAGGTGACATGGCATATATGTAATAGATGACATAACGTAATATCACATACTTATAACATATAGCAATACGTGACCGAATAGATTGTATAACAGATAAGCATTCATGACAGAATAAATCATGCGTAACAGATAAACATGTAATGACGTGGCATGACATGGCATATATGATAACATGCATACATAAATTGTAGTTATCTTACCCATCACATATACATAGTAAATTGATAGTATGTTAAGAGTTAACTTACCTCAATCGTTGGGTTTTATGAGAATAAAGTGTGAAACACGAGAAATTGAAAATAGTGATTCCAAAAATTAGAAATTTAATCACTAACAATTAGAAGCATGAAAACAAGCTAACTTAGATTAAAACTATCATTTTACTTCCTACATGTAGGAAAATGACCATTTTACCCCTAACTTAAGGATTTCACATCCTAATTCCAAAAATTTTCAAAATTTACATTTTTCATGTAAATTTTATCCTAAACTCAATTATCAACTCAGAAAAATTTATAACAAATCACAACTATGGAAAACACACGATGGCGAAACATCCATAGGTCATTTCTCTTGATTTTTGTTGCAATTCCTTCAAACTTTAAGACTCATGCTTAAACCAAAATTTTGCAACAAAGATCTTCCTATCCTAAATTTAAAATCATTCTTAAAATATCCATTTAGAAAAATTTAATTATCAACACCAAACTTTTTGTAAGAAGATCCAAACTTTTTAACAAATAGCAAACCTTGAATCACAAGTTTTGACCCTAAATCAAAACATTTCCAAGAATTCTAAAAAATAAAATCTTACTTCTAACATATTCATAATATAATCCTAAGATCAGCCATGTCTTTAAATCATCAAACAAAAATCACCAAAATTCACAAAAATAACACTTGGAGTTTTTGGTTTTACATTTAGTCCAAAAACAAAAACTTTTTTCTTAACTAACTTTGGTCAATCTCTTGATCCATGGCTTAAAAGGATAAGATCTTCAAACTAAAACATCACATGGTTTAAAAATGTGTCCTAAATAAGATCCAACCATCAACTTAAAATCACATAGCTAAAATTCAATAAAACGTGGATCTAACCCAAAAGAATCAAATCTTAGGCCTAACCGACATCCTCATGCATAGAAAAATCATATCCTTGAAACTAATACTAAATATCTCCAATAAGATACTTAGGATCATCACATAAAAATATCAAAGCCTTTAGAGTAAGATTAAACCACGAAATATTGAAACTTTCTCAAAACAAAAACTGTTTTTCCACTTCCAGTTTTCAAGTTTCTAGATCTATTATCAAAAGCTTTATTCATGAAATAAAACCTAAATTAAAATTCATAACACATGCTAACATCACTCCATTAAATTTTCAGACCAAGATATGTCCATTAGCTTGGTCAAAAACTCCAAAATATAACATACTCTCTAGTTTTAGCCTAGAATGACCTTTCCAGGGTTACATATACTTTTTACCAATAAAATGACCACTAAATGAGACAAATAAGATATCTAAAGAAACTATACTCAAAGAAGAACAACTTTTATGAAAGAGTCATCTTGTGAAAATACATACAATGGGTCAAAATTCTCCACGTAAGAACCCAAAAACCTGTCCGAGAGAGCTCTTTTGGGTTTCTCTCTAAGAACGGGCTAACAAAGTGATGAAAGGGAAAGAAATGTGTCCTTCAAGACTTTAGACTTCTGGAGGGGAGAGATGTGGGCTTGAATGATCCTTGATTGAAAGTGGTTATGTGATGTAAAGTAGAGAATAGTGAGGGGCAAAGGACTGCCTGCAAAAGCTATGAGGTATGGAGGTTGATGAGGTAGATTTCTCCTTCACATCAAAGCACTATTGGGTGCAGCCAAGGGCAGTGGATGGTATTCCATGTGGGGTGGAAACTCATTCAAGAATTTTTGCAAAGGTAGCCAAATTCGTGAGCCTTGGTGGGCCTCAACCAAGTAGCTTCAACTTGACGGGTTTGGTTAGGGTTTGAGATGCTATCAAGCCCAAATCTAATTTTTCTTGGCCCAATCAATTTTTCATGGTTTAAAAGGTTGGATAATGATATCATAACAAGAATTTGGTGAATTAATAGCATGTCGAAGTGATTTAATCAAGTGATTAAACACAATACTAGAAATTGGATAAAAAAGGGTTTGAATGCCAACTTTAGGATTTGGGAAAACCATTTAGGGTTTCAGTTTCAATCAAGCTTTTGGGGTTTCAATTGGATTTCAACCATTTAGTATTTTTCTAGAGTTGAAACCCTCTTGTCTCTCTCAATTCGGTTGATCAGATGAAAGAATAGTATTTTGCTTAGGTGATATGATCTCACATGTTGATTTCCTTCATAATCCATCTAATGGTTCCATTTTGTATCAAGTGTCTAATACTATTCACCAAGTGTGGTTAAGATCTTTCCATGTGTCCAAATAAAACTTCTCTAACTTAATTTGGACACTCTATATTGTAATTTTAAAAACACTGCGTTAGGTGTTACTATTGAGGTTACTATTCACTCAAGGAAGGTGAAAAATAAACTTTGTTATAAAAAAATCCTAAATATTCATGTTAACCTACAGTGAAAATTATTTATCAAAATTCAACCCCGAAGTGCCCCCAAAAATAATATAATAGTTTCGAATAGACATTACGTCTAAAATTATGAAAATGAATTATTACGCTATAAAATACTAAATAATCAACCGAATCTAATGGTGTAGACCCTAATGCATTCTAACACTTCTAACTATCTCAAATAATTAAAATCGTATTTCTAGCACCATAGTGAGTAATAAGAATGACTACGTTAACAAATGAAAACCTGTGCGATTAGTCGATTCGTGAAAACTTATGGAGTTTTTAAGAAGTTCCTAAAGTCAATAGAAATTTCACTAGTAAATTTCTAGAATTCTATTACATCCTTCTCTTTTAAAGCGAAGATTTCGTCCTCAAAATCGACATAAGTACAAATATTAAACAAGGTAAGGAGAAGATGTTGCTCACCAACCTACTGTCCATCACTAGATGCCTTGTCACTGGTAAGATCTGGTGGTGGTGCATCAATATCCATTTGTATGTCTTGTGGCAGTGAGTAGTAGAACACATTGTCTTCTAAATCGTACGCCATATTGCCGTAATGACTTGGGTCAAGAAGCTGTACGACTTCTTCATCATTGCTCTTAAGTTCCTGACCTTCAAACAGTGAAACTCTTCCTAGGTGGTACATCGATAAACGATCAGCTATTAACCTCAACTCAAGACTCTCTCTCTTATGATTGGCATAACTCTTCTATCCATCATGAGTTGCCTCTTATTCTGACTCCAAACGAAAGAATCTGTTCCTACTGTTCACGTAAGTCCTCAAGACCAAGATTTACTTCCCATATAAAAGTCTCCAATATAATGGCGATCTACATCTCTATAAACACAATGCTTCACCAAAAACCATTTAATGGCGACTGGATAAAACTACTATTATAAATGAATCCTACTAAAGCCAAAGCTTCTCCCAAATACTTCACTCTTTTGAAGACAAATACCATTAAATCCTCAAAATCAAAACAACTTTGAAACTCACAAAATACAATTTATCAACCTTTAATACCCTTCCTCGTAGTACTAAAAGGTAAACTATATCTCACTGGTATAAATAATAATACTCCTAATGAGGATTGTTACTCTTATCACCTAGGTAACAATTCGGCTTCCGAACTGAACTCTCATGCAAAACCACAATCACCAAAAAAGGGACTCGCTTGAATCAAACAACATACAATTTACAAACCTCAATGACTTGACATTACAATAATACAATCATACTATCAATTGAAATCCAATCAAATTTAACTAAGTTCAACAATACATGATAGGTCTTAGAAAAAATACCAGTGATGATGCCGACTCCTTCAATTCCTAGGGTGCCAGCATCTGATAGGTACATGATGTCCCGGCCTTGGTTTGCTGTCAATGTTAGGGGAAATCCCACTTTCTTGAGCCTCATAGGAACAGTCTCTCTTCATATGGCCTAGATGTCCACATTTGAAACAGGCCCCCAAAGTGAGTCTACATTTGCCTCCATGTCTTCTACCACACTTTCTATAGGCGGGTAGTGGAATGGGCATTTGTCCTCCAATCATGATGCCTTTTCCTTTATCTTCTCTGGTCATCACCCTTTTATTATTTGAGCTCCCGCTGACGGAGAATGGGTAAGCTCTCGTCTTCTCTAAATTATCGTGGGTAGTTAAGCTCGTGTACTTTGCTTCAGCAATAGCTGCTACATTAACCAACTCTTGGTAGTTCTCGATATGGAGACAAGCCACTTGTCTACAAACCCTAGGCTGAAGTCCCCCTTGAAATTTATATGCCCTCATCCTCTCTGTAGATATCAGATGAGGTGCAAACCTCCCTAATGCCATAAACTTGGCAGCGTACTCCTCCATAGTTAAACTACTCTGAGTCAAAGATGCGAACTCTTAAGCATTTAGTTGTTTGATCAAACATGTATTTCAATTCTTAAACCTGAAATACTAAAATAACCTATTTTACCTAAATGTATAAAATTCTCTTAAACCAAAAATATCATTACTTCCCAAATTTTATTGATATCCATTTAATTCCTCTAATTAATACATTAATTTCAAAATATTCTTCTAAAATAAAATTTTTGTACTGATATAGAGTGAGACTAGGCCCACCAAAAAACACTATACTAATCTTATGTAGCCCATGGCAAAAAGAATCTCGCCCAAGATAAAAATAAAAGTTCAAACTTTGGCTTATAACTCAAAGGACTTAAGCATAATTTCATAAAAAATCTACTCTACTTCATGCTAAGCTTTATAGGAGACAAAGGAAATATTTCCTATTTTGAAAACAAGGCAAAACGACACTAGCAGAGGGGTTGTATTTCAATACTTACAGAGAGGGAATGAGGCATGTGGAGGAGCTAGGGACTAGGTAGTAGTTGTGGGTGGTCAGAGAGAGAGAGAGAGAGAGAGAGAGAACGTGGTAAGGGAAAGTGGGAGGGACTTATGTACGGTGGTCTAGGGTGTAGCACGACTGAGTTGCGGCCATGTCCTATGGCCGTTTGCAGTGTGAGATGGTTGCTGAACACATGCTTGGGTAGGAATCCTTCTTGTTCTATTTTGAGTATCAAAAACAGAGGTTTTTGGGCTTGCTTTACTATGGAGAGAGATAGAGGCAGTGTCTAGGAAATTGTGGCTGGCGGTAGCAGTCCAAGGTTGAGGGAGAGAATTGGCCTCACCGTGGTTGAGTGTACTGGACGGTAGTGGTGGAGGGAAGAGGCTTGAATCACTACAACAAAATTTGGATTTTGTGATGGATGAAACCGTCACTGAAAATGACAAAACCATCACTAAAACTATTTTGTGACGATTTGAAACCATTACCATAATTGTCACGTAAAAGGCGTCATAGAAATTAATTTGTGTTTGTTTACTGTTCAATCGTCATGAAAAAAGCAATTTGTGACGATTGGAAGTCTTTCGTGAGATGTAGCGCTTGAATTTGAAATTTTTTTGTGATAGTTGAAATCTATCATTGAAACTAACATTTGAATGTATAAATAAACGTTCGAATGTAAACTCAACCAATTGACATTGAAATGGTAGAAGTTCACGTGCATTGTTTTCATTTCGAACCTTTACTATTTACATTTGGACATTCCTATGTTCGAATGTTTGCTAGCATTGACATTTGAATGTCGCATTCGAATGTCGATGGAGAACCATTCGAACATGAATTGCATAATGTTCATATGTTTGGTCAACGCTTGAACCTTTTGTTGTTTAACATTTGAACAATTAGATTGTATGAGGGTGGGTATGTTCGAACAAAGTGCGTTATATTTGAACGGTTTGTTATGATTTGGTGTTGTTATGTTCGAACGTTGGTTCAAATGTGAAACAATGTTTGAAGATTTTTTATTTACATTCAAACATACATATTAAAAATACTAATTTCATAACATTAAAAAACATACAAATTATCATATTACACCATCAATTCAACAACTAATAATGTCTTAGAGAGTTGCAAAATTAGAGATCAAAAGTTATAAACAACGATAATATTGATAAAATTTATTTCTTCTTCTTTCCTCACCCATCGCGATCCTGCTGTAGTCACATAATAAGCTCCATCTGGACCATCATCTCTCTATGTACTTGTTCTTGGACTTCAGTGTGTATTCTATCCTCATGGTCTCTTTGTTGCTCTTGCAAACTAGTCTATACATTTGGGTACCAAGAATAGCTCAAGTATTCTCAGAATACTTACTATTATTCATTAATTTATTATTACTTTTCACTTATATTTTACTATTATTCATTACTTTTCATTACTATTCAATATTCTATCATTAATTCTTCATTATTTTTTCACTACTATTAACAACTTTTCTCAACAGTTCTCACTATCGAAACGTACTGTCGTGATAATAAAGACTCCAACTCTTGCTGTCTCGACTTCATCTATTCAATTTCTTTACGTGATGCATCTAGATCCTTGATAAGATTATCAACTTCTGAATTCAAGATCGTGAATGATGAACCGACATGCTTGAAAAATCGTCCCAAATCTCTTACCAAACCAAACTTGGTCCTGAGCACTTGCACGAATAAGTCCATGTCACTAAGAGATGATTCATCAGAAGCTTACAACATCTCAATCATTTTTTCTTGCAATTATAAAGAAAACACACAATAACTAACATATTAAAATAAATATAAATCAAACATAATATTTATTCACATGTTGAATAATTTATTTACAGAAAATAACATCACTTACATAATTATCTTTAGCCACAGGATCAATCCACTATTGTGCTCATCGGTGTGAATAGCAGCATAGACATGAATGAGGAATAAATTTTCAAGATCATCACATTTTTAACAAAGCCACATAAGTAATTTTAAAAAATCACATAAGTAATTTTAAAAAATGAAAGAATATGATCAAAATTAGTAAATTTCTAAAAGTTATTAGTTACCATTTTATTGGCAAGACGTTGGAATGACCTTGAGCCAGCGTGGTGGTGGATAGTCAAAACTGTTATATTTTGTGCATTTATAGAACTTAAGTGCTACAAAATTATATACTATGTTAATTAAATAATAGAAATGTAAATAAGTTATAGGGTCTAAATATATCTAGAATACCTAGTAATCTGGACTTGTGAAAAGACCACAACAATTTTTCCAATCGTCTAACTCCATTTTCTAAAATGGGGACTGAGTGGTCTCTTCTAACATCTCAAATTTCTTAAAGTAGTCATGACATTGTCCCTTGTGATGCTGAAATAATGTAGACATCAACTCATTCACAGTACGCGCATCTTCACTACAGTCAAAATTGAGGTCGAATTCATCCTAAAAAGTCAATTACGTCAAAAACATATTTAATCAACATCTCTTAAAAAATTTACTATGGCACATAAACTCACCAGTACAGGACTCCGAACATGATCCTTAATCTCATTCGGAACATCTCTTTATGAGCGCCCATAAAATAGGGCATAAATTAGAACAAGTGTGCCGACATAGGAGGAAACCAAAATTACACTATCATCCACTCCCCCAATGGAGTTATCGGGAATGGTGACCTTGATTTTTTCGTGCCTTCTATTTTTCTCAAGTGCAAGGCAGCGTATTAAGCCATGAGTGTAATGTGATAAGGCATCACCTAATATATTTAAAATTATTAAATGCAGTATTTGGGAGTATTAAAATATAACTGGTTATCAAAACATTTCCTTACTGGTAGGTATCGATTTTATGTCTGTCTCTTGTATATCAATTTGTTAAGGAGTGGATTCCTCATTTGGGGAGTCGTCAGCAGGTTCGAGACTTGGGGGGAGGCATATTTCTTCATTGTCGATTTAGTGACATCATTGACAATGATTGATATGATAAAAGAATTAGATTAGAATAAATTATGAAAAGCGATATTATACCATCACCTATGTAAATAAAATAGTTAATACTTTTATTCTTCATCTTCAGATTTTTTTACTCCATGCTTGTTTCATGATCACCTTCAATAAAATCTTCTTCATCGTCATCAACCTCTTCTTCGTCTCTATCATTGACTTTCTCTTCAAATTCTTCTTCTTCTTCTTCATCAGACTCTACTTCTTATTTTGTCTCACTTATTTCAACTGATTGGTCATTTAATACGAATGGGTCAAGATGTATGAGTGGGACGTCATCTTTACATAAAGGGATTAGCTCAAGTGCATCAAGGTCAATAAATAAATTAATACCCTCTCCATCTTGCTATTAGGCCTCTATAATGGAGTGTCATCTTCATCTCCACTATTTTCATGATCTACTACCATTCCTGCATTATAGACATTTCAAGGAACAATTTTTTGTACGACTTGCAAAGATATCTCTCCACTACCTTCATCGGTTCCTTTCAATGGATCAATCAAGTAATAGACATGGGTACCCTGACAAGCCAATATGAATGGATCATTTTTGTACCATTTAGATGCAGTATTGACACTCATATAGTAACTATCACTATGTATTGAAACTCGACAACAGACTAGATCCCACCAACCACATTTAAAAGCATGTCACATTTCCACCTAGATATTTCAATCCGATAATGTCACGTATGACACCATAGTAGTTAATATCATCTGTTCCATGACTTCCTTCCACCAACACTTCATAGTGTTGCATCTATCAATTATGTTCACGGTCCATAGTATGGAATCTGTAACCTCTAACTGTGCATGCAGTGTATTGAAGTGCCCTGTGTGACAGACCACAGGCCAATGCAAACAATTCGAAAGAAACTGATGCGGGATCATGAGCACATTGTTCCAGAATCTAACAGTTGAAGTATTGACAAAATATTATTTAGTAATTTAGAATTGAAATGGTTCAAAAAAACATTTACGTCATTCGACATTTAAAGGCATACACATTATTCAAACCATCAGGGAAATTCTTCTTCATATCTTGCCTCTATATTCTCTAAACCTTTTGTCCTAAGTTTTTCCATGTGCTTACTGTATATAAGTGCAAAAGAATATAATATTTGAAAACATTCGTTGTAATTAAATTTTTTAATTTAAAATTATTCTAAATCTATAGCAACATACCTTATATAGTCATTAATCTCCCGACAATTATTCAACATGTACCACCGAGCTTTTCCTAACTCGCCACCAATTAAGTCATACCCCGTTTGTGCACCCAAGAGTCGTATATTTTCGAAAAACACAGATAACTCACGAGGGGGAGGAGTAGCATGATCAGCATTTCACTCTTCACGATTAAATTGTGTCTCAACACTACGAAGATATAGAGAGCAAAATGTCAACTATTCATCATGTATATAAGCTTCTCCTATTGAATGCTTAGCTCTAACTTTATTCCCAATAGTGCGCTTCAATCTGCCCATATTTCTTTCAACTAGATACATCCAATGGAATTGCACTGGTCTAGGTAACAAAACCTCACGAGGTAAATATATTGCAAAATGGACCATTACATTAAAAACTGATGTTGAAAATATCTTCTCAAATTTTTGAAGTATAGTAGCAATGTCGTCTTCCATCTTCCACAACATCTCTCGATTTACAACCTAGAGCACAAATCCTTGAATTAAAAAACATACAGAGTTTGGTTATGGCGATATGTACATTAGAAGTTAGATTTCCACGAATTCCTACCGGTAACAATTTCTGCAAGAATACGTTATAGTCATGACTTTTCAATTCACTAATTTTCCAGTTATCAGGGCTCATGCTTCTACTGATATTTGAAGAATAACTATCTAGAAGCTTCACACCTTGCAACCATTTGCAAAAGTCCATCCTCTCAAATTTTGTCATCGTAAAACATGAATGCGGAATAACCACCCTGTTGCCTTCCATCTGAAAATGAAGATTATGTTTAGTTCTCATTCTCTCAAGATCTTTCTTTGTCTTGATCGTGTCCTTCGTCTTTTTGTTAATGCACATTAATGTTCTCAATATATTATCACATTCAACTATGTCGCATGATGCAGGACGATCAATACGGCAAGTCAAACAAAATAATACGCCTTGTCCAATTCAATTATGTTGGGCCTCGTTTCCTTTTGTTCTTTCCCTGACCCTTGCCAAAATATTTGTTCTAACTTCCATTAGCTGTTCTAGTATCTGGTCCCTAGACAAATCCTTCGGTGTAGTTCTGTCCTCAACTTTCCCATAAAATTTAGCACCTTCCCTTCGTCATGCATGATTTGTTGATAGATATCGTCGATGGCCCATGAAACAAATCTTCTGGGAATATTTTAGCCACTCACTAACAATTTCTTTATTACATGTGGGACATGCTAAATTCCCTTCAGTACTCCAACTGGAAAGATTTCCATATGTAAGAAAATCATTTATCGTTCATATGACTGCAGCATACATCTGAAAAGATGTCAACATGAAAGAATCAAAAGTTTTGACTCTTGTTTCCCATAAATCTTTCAGCTCTTCAATTAACAGCTACATGAATACATCAATATCATTCCTAGGTGATGTTGAGCTGGGGATAAGTAAAGTTAACAAAAAGTTTGGCACCTTCATGCACTTCCATGGTAGAAAATTATACGGAATCAACACTAAGGTCCATGTGTTGTAACTTGTACTCATATTGCCAAAGGGATTGAATGCATCAGTTGTATGTCCTAAAAGTACGTTACGAGCCTCGTTGCCAAACTCTGGGTATTGATCATCAAAAGATTGTCATGCAAGTGAGTCAGCTGGGTGCCTTATATATGCGTCATCCTTAACAGTTTTCTCCTCGTGCCACCTCATATCTTGAGCTATTTTTTACACATATATAGCCTTTGCAATCGAGGTTTCAAGGGAAAATAACACAATATATTTACCAGGATATTTTTCTTACCCTTCCACCTTGACTCACTACATAAAGGAAAAGCTTGTTTTTCCTTGTTCTCATTCCAAAATAAAACACAATCATTCATGCATGCATGTATGGAGTCACTCAAACCCTAAGCCCTTTCTAAACTATTTCACTTCATAAAAATTTTTCAGCAATGCAAAACTTTCAGGAAGCACCTCATTAAATAAGTAAAATACCATGTTTATTGCTTTTATCGACATCCCACACATAGACTTAATGTGAAGCAGCCACACAATGAATGACATTTTGCTGTATTTTGTACAACAAGAATAAAGCTTGCACTTTGCATCTTCCCACATTGGAGATAAATTCTTTGATTCAGTCTCTCAGCCACTTGAAGCTTTCTTGTCAACTTCATCCATAAATATCACAGCTCCAATGTCACCCAAAATCTTTGTCATCTCATCCCGCTCAGTGTCTTCATCCATGTACATCACATGTACATCATATCGATACCATGACCGAACAAAACATTAATTAATTGTTCATACGGCTCACCGTGCAATACCCTTCGAGTACACCCCAAATCCATATCATTCACAAATATATGACTTTCTACTTCATCCAATCCTATAGCATATAGATTTTTGCACCCTCAACATGAACACTTAATGTAACCGGAACTATCAGCAGAGGCCCAAGCAAAATCAACAAATGTTCTAACTTTGCATGCATATAGTACGTAGTCCTTTCCAAGTCTATTACCAAGATGCATCCAACTTTTGTCCATTTCTAAACAGACCTATTGATTTGCATAATGCAAACAAATTTCTCATGCATCACATGCTCCAATTCTCACGTATTTTGAGATAAAGGTAGTTGGTCCTATCCCATTTGAGATTATATCATCAAAATTGCACAAATTTTGTCACTCTTTTACTTTCCATGTTAGTAAAAATTTTGACAACACCTCCTCATAATTCTCCAAATATACATGTTCACAGAGAGGGGTTGTGACCTTGCGAATAGCATACCAGAAGAACAATTGAGGAAAATACCAAAATTTCATACTAAACCTATCAAATAGAAGTAACAAAAATATGCAATATAGATAATATAATCTCAAACTGTCCATACTGGACGATTCAGGAATTAGTGAACACCTGAATTTACACTAATTCCCAAATGGGTCTAATGTTATTCATGCAATGTCACACATAATTCTACCATACATGCCTAGGAATAATTATTTCAATTATTTATTATATAATAATATATATTCTTATTTGTTATTTATTTTAACTTAGCATTTATTGGTTATTTATAATTATGATGCATATGCACACTAAATATATATTGTCCAATGTATAGTATTTAAAATTAAATTTAAAGTTATTACTTATTTGGTCCATAACATGCTTTGATCTTATTTGCTTTAACTACTAAGTAGCCTATGATTTTTATTTTTTTTTAATAGAAAAGAAAAGTAGCCTATGAATTAGTTAGTATGTTTTAATATTCTTAGTAGTTATATATTATAGTATTACTTGTTAATAAGTTCTTTATTTTAATTAGTGTGCTTATTATACGCATACTTACTAATAAGTTGGTATTCTATTTTAATAAGTTGTTAGTCTCTTATTAATAAGTTATTTATTCAAAACATGGTAATCAATATATTTTAGTATTGTTTAGCTAAATGTTTAATATTACATTAGTTAACCGTGGTATATTTTACTATACATGTTATGTTTATACTTTAATAATACAAATTTATTATATATCTGTATTTTTTTTAATCTAGTACATATATATAGATAATTTATATATGGATTCTTTACTTCTTCTATATTTTCCATCTCCTAATTCTATGTCCTATATATATAATAATCACAAATGACAAAATAATAAAAAATAACAAAATAACATATATTCACAATATTCACAAATCAAAATATTCCCAACATATTGTGACCAAATGACAACAAATGCACAATATCTTCACATAAACTTTCAATATATTTCCAACATATTCAATAAATGTTCACAAACAAATTCATAAGATATTCATATATTCCCAACATATTCAATAAAACTTCACAAACAAATTCACAAAACTACAACATATTCAATAAATAGTCACATACAAATTCACAATATACTATACTATTTCCTACATAGTCAATAAAACTTCACAAATAAATTCACCATATATTCACATATTTTCAACATATTCAAGAAATATTCACAACGATATTCACAATATATTCAAATATTCCCAACATATTCAATAAATAGTCACACACAAACTCACAAAATATTCACAAAACTGCAACATATGTAATAAATATGTGCATATTTCCAACATATTCAATAAATATTCACAACATATTCACAAACAATATCACACTATATTCACAAAAGCCAAACATATTCACAAAAAATACAACATATTCACAAAAAAGTTAGAAATATACCTAGCCCAACAAATGACTTTACAAATCATATGCTTCAACAAGCCCCAAGAAATCATCCTTAAAAAAAAAAAAAAAATGCTAGCTAGAAATACTAAACAACACATCCTCACAAAAAAAAAAAAAAATTAATTCACTAAAAACACCACATCCGAACATGATATATACATATATATGTATATTATATGTATAGTATATATACTTATATACATATATATATATATATATATATATATTATACAATACCATATATAAACTATACTCTGCTATATTTAATATACATATATTATAATGTATCACATATATTAATAATACACTATATTATAAATATATTTGTGGAAACTCAATAAGAATGAACGCAATTTTGCTCATGTTCGAATGTTACTTATACTAACATTTGAACGTTTCGTGTATATAAGCCCAAAATAGAAATGCGAAACATCATTTTCACTAGTTTTATTTTCCTTTCCACCGTTGCCAACACAACTGTCACAAAACATTTCTCTTATGTAAAATAAAAAGAGATTGAAAAATCATAACAACATAACTACATATAAAAATATATCTAAGTAATTTGCTATGTACATGTAGAAATAAAATTATAAAAACACAATTTAATATGTCTCAGATTCTGATGATAATATTTCATGGAATGGTATTCATCCATTGTTATTTTTGTAACGAAATATTTAGAATTTATTTTCTTCATATAAACTATCAATAGATATTTTAAAATGTCATCTTTTGTTCTAGTACGTAAGCTACTTTATCAGATTTCATGTAAAATCTAGATATTTTCATATCACATTAAACATACAATGCTATAATTGAAAATTTACATAAATTTTTTTCTTACTCAATGAAGTTTAGAGGATAAAATCTAGCAACTATTTTTCATATAGGTCATCGACCTTAAATAATTTTTCTTGTCTTTTTACTTTAGATTCTATATTAAGAAACTCAATATTGTATAACAAAAAATTTTAGGATCTGTATATATTAATAAGCATATTATTTCTCATAAACTTAGTTTGAAGTTTAATTTCGAAGCAGCCAAATCCTTGAAAATAAATAATATATGGAAATTAAATAGAATTTTGGAACTATAAGGAAGAAAACTAGAGATGATTTTTAGGTATATTGAAATTGTAAAAAAAATTTTAGAGAGTATTTAGAGATTATAAATTTTTTAGGGGGGGGGGGGATTTTCTATATTTATAGAATTATGTATAAAATCTAAGGGGGATATATTATGTTTTCAAAAAGTTTGGGCCCCCCTCAAGACCAATGTGGGTCCACCACTGGTTACAAACCAAAACTAAGTGGTGGCCAAATTTTCAACTCTATTTTCCAGCCACCACATTTTGCCATTGGCCAAATAGCCACCATAAAAAAGCTTCTTGAAGTGTATACTTCATTTCTATGGTGGCATTTGGCCACTTAGCTTGTGGTTTCCAATTTTGAGATTGGCCATTTTGTGTCATAACATTTCAACATTCCGTCTGAATATTTGAATGTACGACGTTCCAATTTCTTAGCCGTTATGCCTTTAACGTTTGAACGTTTTGTTTGAACATTCAACTGTTAACCTCAACGTCCATACATTCCAAATACGTTCGAACTTATTGTTGAAACGTTTGAACCTATGTTATATTATGTTCGAATGTTAATTTAGAACAATTTAAAATTGATACAAAATATGCACGTTAGAACTTGTATATTGTATGCTTGAATGTTAATTACTTTGTTTGAACGTTTCATCTGAACGTTCAAATGTTAACCTCAACATCCATACGTTCCAAATACGTTCAAACTTATTGTTGAAACATTTAAACATATGTTATATTATGTTTGATTGTTAATGGAGAACAATTTAAAATTAATATGAAAGATGCATAAATTATAGTACTAATATATTTTTTTTCTCTTCTATTTTCAAGATATGACTAATCATTTGCATACTGAGAAACAGGGGAGGGAAGGAGCCAGTTAGGACACTGCTCGGATCGTGGCTCATACAGTTATGCCAAAGCAAGAGGTCTGGATAAACGAGTTTGACGAGCTCATTTGGGAGAAGAAAAGCCTTAGAAAGTTCTTCATCAGTCGAGGCTAGGAAAATATCTGCACATGCATTGAGAGGGAAGGTATAACCCTCAATGGTTTGGGAGTTCTATATGGGGATATGCTCCATGCCTTAAGACACTTCATCTCACACTATGCCTGTGCATGGTGTTTCGTTAGAGATTTCAGCACATGTCATCTTCGAGCTCCTCGAGATTCAGCAAATAGGTGAGACATTGACTATAGTTGACTCACATTTTGGTGATGCAGTCATGGTTCACACATCTTCATCAAAATACACCACACCCGATGCAGATGTAGGCATTTCTGTATCATCTACTAGCCCAATTGAGCCATCGTGAACTAGAGATGCAAACCAGCTAGAGGTCAAGGGCACTGATTGTGAGGCTTGGGATGACGATCAAGATGAGGATTTCTACATCCTCATTGGGAGAGACCGTATACAAATCGAGAAGAAGAATGCCTTTAACCAAATATATGCTACCTTTCTTCTACATGTTGCAGCTTATTGTTGCAACAAACCTAGATCCTGTGGCATGTAAGACCACATTTAGTCAGATGCAAACACAATTTTTTATACGAATGGCACATAGAAATCCAATCGATTTGCCACTACGCATTTTTGAGAGGATTCATATGAGCCCCCTTGACATGAGAACGCATCGATGTAGCATTGGTCAGGGTAAGGGGCATGCTCGACGTCATCAACGTAGCATTAGGCCCAATGTGGGGAGTACTAACCAATAGCCGATGAGTACATCTGCAGGAGATGCAGAACCTACTTAGATTGATGCAGTGATATCAGATCGAGCTGGCTGTGCATATCGATCGATAGATCGTGGCTGTAGAGGAGACTGTCATCGAGATAGCCCATCATGTATATATCCTTAACGAGAAGGTTGAGACCTTGACTGAGAAGTATGATTTTCGTGAATATCAGATCGACAAAGTATGATTTTCGTGAATAAAGCATTGATCTAAGTGTTTTCTACGAGATTCTATCATATTTTGTATTTTACTTTTAATATATGTAATGAACAATATCATTTAATATATCTATTATTTTTTATTTTCAATTCTCAATCTTCTTTGATG
This sequence comes from Carya illinoinensis, assembly GCF_018687715.1. Taxonomy (NCBI): domain Eukaryota; kingdom Viridiplantae; phylum Streptophyta; class Magnoliopsida; order Fagales; family Juglandaceae; genus Carya; species Carya illinoinensis. The sequence continues at coordinate 15,086,472 of NC_056755.1, forward strand.
TTAGCTTTTCCAACTCTAATATTAAATCTGTGCACTTTATATATGTATATATAAACATAAATTTATATTTATATTTTACAAATTGTGTATATATAAATATATATTATAATTTTTTAGACTTGTTCACAAATTATGCACTATATAATTTAAAAACCACACAATTTTTAAATTAGAGTCATATTTACAACATTTAAATTTACAATTAACGTTCGAACATTGGTACCAAAATATTTCACATTCGCACGTAAGTAGCCTCAATGTTCAAACGTCTATGTGAAGTTTGAACGTAAATGTTTCTTCATTTGAACATCAAAAAATTCTCATCTGACTTTAGTGACAGTTTTTGAAGTGACGGTTTTTAGAAATTGTTACAAAAAATACCTTTTTGTGATGATTTGGGGACTGTCACAATTTCTCAACCGTCAGTAAAAAACATTTATGATGTAGTGAATGCAAGTTAAGGTTGCTTCCTGAACATGGAGGGCAGCGGTGCAATCTATGGTTTATTGTCAGTGTGCGTGGGTGATTGTGATTTGTGGGGGTTGAGTCAAGGTGGTTGCTGATTTCATGTGGGTTTACATGAGTTGGGTGGTGCAGGGACATTGACGGACAATGATTGGCAATTATCTCCATGATGGTGCAATTTGCATGTGTTCGTTGTACCTTGACTTGCTGAATCAGGGCCTCGGTGATGGTGGTTTGCAAGACTTAGAGGGGTTCGTGCGACTTTTTACAGTGCTGGGAGGAAAAGAAAAATTGGGGACTTGCTATGGCTAACAGCTAAAGGAGAAAACTATTATGACAGGTAGCAAAGGAAATTGATAGGTAGTTTGGTACAGATGCAAAGCAACAATCCTAGATTGCAAAAAATGAGGTTTGGATTAGGGGTGTCAAATCGTGTTAACGGGTCATATTCGTGTCGTGTCAAAGCATGTATATTATAGTATATAGGTAAACCCTAACCCGACCCGTTAAGCTTATCGTGTCAAAATCTCAAACCCTAACCCAACCCGTTAACATAACATGTCGTGTCATGTCAACCCGTTTTGACCCATTAGTGAATATTACTAAATAGGTTGACATGAAACAATATGACCCGTTTCAAATTGTTTATGTAAATGTGTTGAAAATTAACTTATTTGACTTGAATAAATTTAATATAATTTTCTATAAATGTTAAAATCACAATATTTATAAAAATTATAAAACTAACTATAAGTCTAAAATTATAATCTAGACAATAAAAATATCAAAATTAAAATTGTAACAATTTTACTTTTGGGTAGAAGGGTATAATTGTAACTTTAACTTTCTTAACGGGTCATAACAGATTATAACGGGTCAAAACGGGTTGACCCGTTATCAACCCGTTAGCAATCATGTCTTAACGGGTCAACCCGTTAAGACTAAACCCGAACCTGCTATTATCATGTCGTGTTCGTATTGGGTTAACGGGTCATGTAACATATTGCCACCCCTAGTTTGGATAACATCCAAAATTATGCGTGTATATATGTACGAACATCTATAAACCCTACTGGGGTGGAATCGTGCATGGTGGGGAGTTTAAAAAAAATGGACTTTGGGTCTCCCACTTTAGAGCAAACGGGTATGGGTTTTTGGGCCCATTTCAAGATTCAGGCCCATGTCTTGAATAGTGTAAGGAATTAATAAATGGATTGGGCCAATTAGCATAGTCCAAAAATCTCTTTGGTTTAACCATAGTTTTCATGGATTGAGTATTTAATCAATACTAATGGGCCTCAACTCAACTTTTAAAGAACATAATCCAACTTGTCCCTAAAGTATTTTGGTCCATAACTAAATAAAAGGATCCACTCAATTCATAAAAATATCAAATGATTTTAACCAAATTATTAGGCCGAATAAAAAATTTGTACTCTGCCAAAATAAATTCTGGGTCCATAGCCTATTCAAAAATATTCGGTAAATCTCAAGTACATAATAAGCCAAATTTTTTTTTTTTTTATATCGCACTTGACTGACCTGGGTGTTACAAGTGGTCCTCCTGTTAGAAGCTTGAATTCATTGTTTTAGAGCATATTGAAAGTTTGAATCTTCCTACAAATATCTAGCCCTTCTATAGAGCCCCCAGAAGTTCTTTGCCAGGCATTCTTGACAACCTTGGAGCAATCCTCATTCAGCTTCCATGCAGCTTCATATCTAAACAAGTAGGTCTTCCTCCTTAACCTTTTCTCTTTTCCATCAATCACTATCTAGAGGGGGCTATGATCTTAGTTAACTACAAGTAGAACATGACAGTGAGAGTTTTGGAAAATGTTGGTTCCACTCAGGATTAGCCACAGCTCTATCCAGCTTCTCCTTTGTGAACCCTCTATCCCTTCTATTATTAGACCAAGTGAATTTAGGCCCCTTTGTAAGTATCTCAGTTAGATAACAGGAATCCAAAGTTTCATGAAATTTTTCCATTTTTTTGTATGGTCCTAAGGCAGCACCCAATTTCTCATATGACAAGTGATTTCATTAAAATTTCTAGCACAAATCCATGGGATGTTATTGACAGGCTAAATGTGATTAAGGAGTGCCCAACTACATTCCCTTTTGGACGTGTCAAGGTGACCATAAAAACAAGTAAACATCCATTGGTTATTATAATTTGCTTCTTTAATAGCAATGCTAATGGGCACTACCTTCTGATTGATTGGGTCTTAGGGTGCATCTAAAAATAGGCTCATATAATGAGGTGTAATATCAGGTGCCATTAAAATCTAGTGTCTACCTTAACAACAATAGTATATCTTGTTTTTTATTTATTTATTTATTTTTTTTATATAGGAAAATAACTTATCATTGATAATAGAGTTACAGACATTTCTCAAGCCAAATAGCTTGAGAGATGAGGTCTAGAAAACAATCCCACCACATAGTTATGCTTTCAACATTCCAAGCATATCGGGCAAGCCTATGAGCAATCACATTTCCTTCTCTATAGACATGTTGAACTAGACAGTCACCAAACAACATTTGGAGTTCCCTCATTTCACTCACTAGGGTATCTAACATAGCTACAGATTCGGTATCATCTTGGAGTGCTCATACAACCAGCAAACAGTCACTTTTGATTATTAGTTTTTGTACACCCCTAGCTAGTAATTAAATAGCTTATGGATCATTCACTTCGCTCAACACTTTACTAGCTGCCACCCCAACCCTATGAAGGTCACCAAACACTGCTCCATCGACATTTAGCTTCAAGAACTTTGGTGGTGGAGGTTTCCAATGGTAAAACTCTTTAGTCTTGATTTTAGGCACTTGTTTGAATTCTATAAGACTCACAAAATTTAAAGCCTCACAAATTGATCTATTTGATGGTTCTAAGGAACCTGGTGAGCATTTGGAAGCTCTCAAGGCCCATATGACCTTGAACAAGGACTTGAGAGAGTTAGGTAGGCAGTTTCTAACATAGTTCATAGCTAGTTGGTGCAAGATATGGCCAACTGCTTGCCTCCTTAACATGCAACACCGAGAGGATGAAAGTTTGAAAGTGTACCTTAGACGATTCAAAAAGGGGGGCTTAGCGATAGACAACCAAGATAAGAAGATAACTGACTCACTCAAAAATGAGTAGCACTAAAGCTATCCCAAGTGCAGGAGGATGTCGTGTAATAATTGGGAATAAATTCCTAGATCGTCTCCTCAGGGAAACTTACTTAGAAATCAAACTCGTTGAAAAATGTGAAAAACTTCACAAAGAGAAAATAAAATGATGGTATGTGCAATGGATGGGAGAGGACACTAGTCTTGGACTAGATTCATATTTTTGGATTTTGATTGTCGGATCGGAATGTAAAGGACTAATAGATTAAACTCAGAAATTGATAAAACTAAATTAAGAATTAAACTAAATTAGGAAGTAATTGACAAAACATGCACTGAAATTAAAAAGCCCCAAAATCAACGTTCTAGGGTTCATCATTATGTTCAAATCACAAATTCTCAAATTAAACCACCGTAATTGTAATCACTACTAAAATGAAAGTTTAATGAAACGATAAAAATAAATAACATGAATTGAATGAATAACAAATAAATTTCTCAAACGTCTAAATCAAAATTCTCTAAAATAATTCAGAAGCTCAAAATTGAAATGAAATAGCAAGTAGGGAATTGAAAAGATCAAGCCAGTTGAATGGAGATGAAGATTCGAAGCGGTGGAGGAGGCTAAGCTGCAGTGGCAATTGGACCCCTCAAGGAGTTCTTCAATCTGCTGCAGTGTGAGTGAATGATCCAGTGGAAATTGTGTAACTGCGTGAATGATCGATTGAATGAATCCTCCTCTTCGAATCTGAACGAAAATCAAAGAAAAAATGAATTTTAAGTGTTTCTCTACTCAAAAACCAAGTTTTCCAGCCCAAGAGTCGTCCTAAGATGTAAAGAAAACATATATATACTCTGACGGCGGAATAAACCCTGATCTGTAAAAATGCGATATTCGCTCGAGCGGAGTGTCGAGCGAACATCGAGCGTTCGACTCTGCCTAAGTTCGCTCGAGCGGCCTGTCGAGCGAACATCGAGCGTTCGACTCTGCCTGAATTCGCTCGAGCGGCCAAATGCCTCAGCTCGAGCGATCTCTTTTCCCGAGTGGCCTGTCGAGCGTTTGAATTTGCCTGACTTCGCTCGAGTGGCCAAAAGCCGCCGTTCGAGCGAAATGTACCATAATCCATATTAATTGGCAGTTGATAAAATTAGAGCAGAAATTCATGCTTTTAATCAATTAAAATCACAACTTTGATTTATTCATTTTTCCATATAAAACCAATGATAAAGTAATGAAAGAATTAATATATATTGGTTTCAAAAGCATTAAAAATGCAATAATTCAACTCAATCATTAACAATGGTGGTGCTTTATGAGGGATTTGACCGAGAAGTCCCTTAATGGCGGAGTTGACGAGGAAGACACTATTGACACTATGAGAATTAATGGATATGGTGAATGACTTTACCAATGTAGAAGATGCCTTGACAGCATTCATTGATCCTCAAAGGTCTGAGGTAGAAGAGGCAAGCAAGGACAACAAAGAAAGGGAGCAGGACGACAAGGAGAGGAACAGTCACTACGAGAGGAAGAAGGACAACTGGTCCCACTCACTTGGTCAAAGTTTTTGAGAGGCCAATTCGAGTATGAATATGCAAGGGAACAAGCAGGTGTGACCATAGTAGAATAAAGGCTGAAACTCAGAAGAACGAGGATACAACCACTATTGTGCTTACCCTATAACTGGGGAGAATAGAACCATGGACAGTCACAATGTCAAGCATCAACTAGACGTCATGTAAGAAAATGTAGAGTTAGAGAGGCTTGTTGCTAAACTGGCGGCTGCTAGTCGGGAAATGATGGGAGAGATCAGTACAAAGGCAAATGAGTGAGAGCTCTAGAATGGGCAAGAACACAAGAAGGGAGTGCTCCCACTCACCACAGCCTCGCCAAGCCAAATAAGCCTTTTGGTGAGATCTGAACTATAGCACGGGGTTTGCCAAGGTAGAGCATCATTCTTAGCGTCAAAAGCTTAGTGAGTTCAATTGACTAGTTCATCAATCATCTTTATGTGTCAAGTCTGTGTGGGACTTTCTTTATATAGGCTTCTATCAATACTTTTATTAGAATTGGTTTGGAAATACGGCCTTAGCTGGTATGTCACTATCACCAAATCAAACGCTAGAACTCCATTTTTGGGTAATGCATTTTTGCTCCACTCAGGCCACGACATGTGTAATAAACCACTCTTTTCTCCTTTTTCCTTCCCTGGCCAACATAGTGCGCACTACCTTTGGTGTGACCGACAAGTACAAATAAAGGGTCTCTTCATGTTTGTTTTGACTCAAGAAGAGTGGGTTTGACCAGTATGTACTTATCTACTTGAATGCCTTACTTCATTCAACCTCTTGATTTTAAATCTTGCATAGCACCTAGAAGAAGGGAAAGCATATTTTTCTTGACATTGACACAAACTTGTTCAGCACCGCTATCCTGCTAGTCAACTTATGTACTTCATTCAAACTTCATGGGGCTTCATCTCTATTATCACCTTGATATTCTCTGGGTTGGCTTCAATTTCTTGCTCTGACACCATGAACCCTAAACATTTTCCTTGCATTCTTCAAGCCAAATTTCATTACTTTAAGTTAGTAAAGCCCTAACTCTGATATGAATGAAGTCTTTTGTTGTTCTCCTTTGCTCATCTGTATCTGGCTGTAACTAGAATATTCATACATAAAACCTAGCATCTAGTTGCCTATTGTGAAGTCCATTATCAGGTCGATTCATGGTAGGGAAAGCTGCCGTTTGGGCATGCCTTGTTCAAGCTTGTGAAATCCACACATATCTGTCATTTGCTATTGGCTTTTTCCACCAACACAACATTTGAAAGCCATTCTGGGTAATGAGCCACTCGGTTCACTACTTCCAAAAGGCATTCCACCTCTGCATATTTCTCCTTACTAAATCTCCTCTGCTTCTATCTTACTTTCTTAACCTCTGGATCAACATAGAGGTGGTGTTCTATCACTACTGCATCTATGCTAGACATGTCCTCGTAACTCCATGCAAACACATCTTTGTGTTTGATTAGGATCTATTTTAGCTACTCTTGAACCTCAAATCCATTCAAGTTCCGATTTGAGTCGTTGCATCTGATTAGTCTAGATATAGTGTTACTATCTCCAAGGGCTTGGTGGCCTCTCCTTGCTTTGGATTCCCCTTGTCCAACATCTCAATTCCACACTCGATGAGTTCTGATGGTGGGGAAATCCCTTATTCAACCTCTCTTCCTAAAGTATTCTGCACATCCATACCCTCATCCTTTAGTTCTTACACATAGCATTCATGCACTAACACTTATCCCCTGCAGACTTTGCCAATATCCATATCCATTGGAAACTTCATCTTTAGGTAGTAAGTTGAAGTGACTACCCTCTGCTTTTTTTGTATTCAGACGCAAATGATGAATGGATAGGAGATATTCTCGACTGTTGCTTGGGTGAAGGCTAGCCCTAATTGCATGCGCTTTATTAGCCCTTGATTGGGGCTAGCCTTCGCCCAAGCAGCAGCAGAGAAAATCTCAAACCCACTCACCAAGCTGAGTGTCAGCAACGTGCATGCAATCAAGGCAATATCTTGCCACATCTTGCTTCCTTTATGGTACAACTGTTTCTATCACCGATACCTCCTTTTGAATTGATGTGGTCTCCAATATTAGGGTTGTGACATCCCATGTGGGGAAGAAAACCTTCCATGCATAAGGTTTGTCGAATACCGAAGTATTGGAATCAATCATGCCACTCCTATTCTCCTTGTAGGTACATTTTGAGTCTTTCCTTTTTTGCCAGGTACTCTCTTGTCACCTGGTTCATTACCAACTGGGAATCTGCATGTGCGTCAACCTACCTAGTAGCAACATGCATGTGAGCAAGGTAACACCCCGACCTAGTAGTCAAAGGCTAACAATGCGTATGTGATCAGGGCTAACACTCACACCTAGCGAACATAGGCTAACAACGTGTGACACCCTAACCTCCACTTGGGATGGAATGAAGATTTAGAGCATTAGGACATGTAACACAAGGCTAAATATCCTTCTTCATGATAGCTAATAAGTAATGCATCCTAGAATGCAACTAACAGTATGCAATAATCACAGCAGAAATATAGGTGATAAATAAAATTTATACCAAAATGAACTACACATCCCAATGATTTATAAACCGTAAATAGGTATTTTCTCACTTAAAAGGTTCACTTGAGTTTAACATAATGTGGGAGATAGAATCTACCTAGTCCAAATACTACATCAAAGTCTCCTAGTCAAATCAATGTCTTTTTCGCTCTATGGTGTATAGAGCCATCATTATAAACACTAAAATCAAATCTAGTCTCTATTTCATATCAGATTCATCCTCAACCGTTTGAAGATAGTGGTTCATCCTACTCATTGTATGCCGATCCTAACACAACTTCTACCACTCCCGGGGGAATAGTAGTGGGACTACTATAGTGAAATTCTTTGAAATCTCAGTAAGTTAAACAACCAACTTGCCTAGAAATAAGATAATAAACATGAGATGCATGCAATGATATACAAAAAAATCAATATTTGTATCCCATCCAAATTCCTCAACATTTTTCAGAAAAACTTGAATGCAAAATTTCTTTTGGGAGAACATTTTTTACTTTAACTGACAAAAGTATCATAATGTTTCATCATTATTAGTAATTCATACTTAATCGTAACATCATAACGTATGGTATCGTCATAGTTCCCCATATGTACTGTGAGTACCTATTAGTGACTGTAGTACAACTCATGTTGAAACTACGTTGTCTACAGACTCGTTCTCAATGTATTGGAAACATAACATAACATGTATATCCACCAGTCCTGGGTGTCATAACATTTGACTTCACTCCGACATTCTTTAAAACAAACTCATTTAAAGCTCGTTGACTATTCTTTTTCAACCTTGGGTTTACCATTCCATTCTTAAACACTTCTGAATAAACATAGGAATCCACTAGGATAATTCTCCATTTTAACCTTTGGGGTCATGAAAAACATTATTTTCATGCATGCTTGAAAAATGTATTTCATGACATATGCGTATGTAGCAAGTTTTTATGTGAAAATGACATTTATATATGCAATATGCTAAAATGGTGAGAATTTCATATGTGATGCAAACAAGTAATCAAATACTCGATGATGTATCATATGATGTTTCATGCTCAAAATGAAATTTATACAAGAATCATAAATAAATTATCTAAGAGAAAGTTAGAGGCTAACTTACAAACTTACAAATTATTTACGAGTTTGGGAATACCGTAGTAGCTTAAATCAAATTCATACTAAGTTAGAATTTGTACTACTACGAAAGATGTTCCTAATCAAAAGGTTTTAAAAATGGATATTTACAAAATTACCCCTAAACTCTCAAAAATTGCCATTAAGGCTTAATTTTTCACTATTTGCAAACAAATCTCAAATTTAACCAAACTTCATGGACATCATATTTTTCATATTATAAAACCACATATACCCTTATAATTATAAAATTCCAAGTGGAACTAGCTCAAACATACACAACCTATGGCATACACTTTAATTGATGCCTAAGTGTGCTTTCAACTATTGATCTCTATGAATGCATGCATATACAATTTTTTTCAATCACAAATAATCACTATAGTCCTTGATAACATTATAAAGGCTAAATCATAGGTGAATAAGTTCATTCCAACACTTAATTATGGCTTTAAATCTTAATATTCATTAATCTTCCTCGTACACACAATCTTCCTTTAAACCATAAGGACCCATCATTAAAAACCACAAAGTCCAGTTGTTTCCCTTCCAAGACCTCTGTCTTGATCTTCTAGAGGTCAATGTCTTCACTTGAGCAACTTTAACTTGGTCCAATATTGTCAGGCCAAGAACTAAGTTACCTAGCCTTGCTTGTACATCCTTACCATCTCAACTCCCATCTTTTCCATATCTAGAATAATAAATTTTTGGGGGGTGTACATACTCATAAGACTACCAGAAGAAGACTTTCGGCTGAGGGCGTCCGCAACCACATTAGCCTTGCCAGGGTGGTAGGTTATACTACAATCATAATCTTTCAATAGTTCCAACCACCTACATTGCCTTATATTTAATTCCTTCTGAGTGAAGAAATATCTTAGGCTCTTGTAATTCGTATAAATTTTGCAGCATTTCCCATAAAGGTAATGTCGCCATATCTTTAAGGCAAACACCACAATAGCCAACTCTAAATCATGGGTTGGGTAGTTGTGCTCATACTTCTTAAGTTGATGCGAAGCGTATGCTACAACTCTTTCATGCTACATTAGAACACATCCCAACCCTTTGTATAAGGCACTGCTGTATATCACAAATCCACCAGTACCCAAAGGTATAGTGAGAACAGGTGTCGTCACAAGTTTCTCCTTGAGCTCCTGGAAGCTCTTCTCACATTCTTCAGTCCATATAATTTCTCATCATGTCTGGTCAACTTCGTTAAAGGAACTGTGATGCGAGAAAACCCCTTAACGAATCTCTGGTAATATCCCACAAGACCAAGGAAACTCTTGATTTCTTGGACTGTTTTGGGCTTAGGTCATTCTACTATGGCCTCCACCTTTGCAGGATCTACCAAGATACCATCCTTTGACACTATATGGCCAAGGAAAAATATTTTGTAGCCAAAATTCAAACTTATTTAATTTGGCATACAACTTCTTCTCTTGCAGCACTTGTAAGACAACCTCCAAATGCTTCACATGCTCCTTTGGGGTTCTCAAATAAATGAGGATATCATCGATAAATACAACCATAAACTAATCAATATACTCCTTGAAAATATGATTCATCAAATCCATGAAAACTGCTGGAGCGTTGGTTAATCCGTAGGACATCACCAGAAATTCATAATGTCCATATCTCATTCTGAAAGTGCTTTTTGGAAGATCCTCCGCTTTAATCTTCAGCTGATGGTACCTCGAGCGGAGATCAATTTTTGGAAATAATTGGGACCCCTAAAGTTGATTGAATAAATCATCGATCTGTGGTAAGGGATATTGATTCTTAATAGTCTCCCTATTTAGTTCTCTATAATTGATGCAAAGTCACAGCGACCCATCCTTCTTCTTCACATAGAGAACTGGTGCACCCCACAGTGATACACTAGGGCAAATAAAGCCCTTCTCCAACAACTCTTGCAATTGATCCTTAAGCTCCTTGAGCTCTACAAGTACCATCCGGTATGGTGCTTTAGAGATAGGCATCGTACCTGAAACAAGGTCTATAGAGAACTCAATCTCCCTATCCAGAGGTAAGCCAAGCAGCTCATCTGAAAAGATATCAAGAAAATCTTTCACCACCTCTATATCTTGTAGCTTAGGCTCGTTTGGTTGCGGCATTACCAAACTAGCCAAAAATCCTACACAACCCTTCATCAACATAGTGGTGGTCTTTATCGCAGAGATCACCTTTAGCATAGGACTTCTACCCACAACACAGAAACGGAACTCTAACTCACCTGGTGGTCTAGAGACCACTTCCTTTTTTAAGCACTCACACTAGCATGGTATCGAGACATCCTATCCATGCCCAAAATTACGTCGAACTGATCCACGTTGAACAATATTAAATTGGCAAGAAGGTGTCGACCTTGTATCTGTCTCACGCAACCCTTTAGTACAAACTGATAACCCACGGATTTCCCAAGGGGTGAGGAGATAGACATCACGGATTCTAGGGGTTTAGATGCTCTCTCATTCAAGCAAGCATATTTACGAGATATAAATGAATGTGTGGCACCAGAATCAAATAGCACTGATGCATGATGTGAGAATAGGGGAAGAATACCTGTCACCACATTGGGAGAAGCATCAGCATCATCCATTGTAAGAGCGAAGACTCGAGCTAGTAATAGGTTCTTCTACCCTGGGTTAGGCGCTTGAACATTAGGAGCTACAAGCATGGGACACTCCTGTACTATATGACCCACCTTACCACACTTAAAGCAGGTGTTAGTCCCCATCAGGCAGTTCCCGGCATGAGGCTTGCCATAAGTCTAGCATGTGGGACGAGACGCCACTGTACCCCGCTAAGGAAATTTGATCATTTGGAGCGGCTTGGGCATATTTTCGTACATTGGCCTCTTGCCTTTATTTTGCTCAATGTCTTGGAACTACCTCTTCCTCTAGTTAAATTCCACCACTCGAACTTGCAGATTGTCCTCAAGTATTACTGCTTGGTCTTCCAAGTCAGTGAACTTCCTAATTTTTAATTTGAGAAGGGAGTCCATAATTTTGGGGTTCAATCCTCGTTCAAACTTTTCAGCCTTCAGTGCCTTAGCATGGACCGAATGCGGAGCAAACCTTAACAACTCCACAAATTTAGAGGCATACTGGCTCACTGTCATTAATCCTTGCTTCAAGTCGGCAAACTCTTGGACCTTAGCCTTTAGAATAGATAGGGGGGTCATTAAAGGCCTCCTTAAACTTGTTCCACGATATCGGAGTAGCTTAACTGAATTCTTATTGAATAAAGCCACAAGTGGCCTTGCACCACCTGTTGGCCACATTTGCTAGATTGTCTGTTGCAAACTCTACCTTATGCTCCTCGGTATAGGGCAACTATGTCGAAGATCTTCTCTAGATGCACTAACTAGTTATCGGCATCCAGCTTGGTATCCTTGCAGTCAAACAACGGGGGGTACTATTTGCAGAAACTGTCGAAGGCGGTCAGGTGTGGGACCTGCACTTTCGTTACAGTCTACCCACTAGTAAAAGCCTCTATAAGGAATGCTACCGCATCGATGAGTTCTCTTGAATCTCTGTGAGACTCCTGCTAGTTCTCAAGATTACAGGCGTCATACCACCCTCGATGTTTATAATTATTGTTCTATGTTGCCATATTGGAACATGTATGACAATAGAATCAGCAATAACTCATACGAAATAAATATACATGACTTGAAATCTTTTTACAAAATTCATAACATGCAATAAGAGATACCATTTGAAACTATTGCAGAGCTTGGCATACTTTAGAGAGAGAACTTCAACCTATTTTACCTCTAAAGTCTATAGGATTCCTTAACCTTTGCTTGGATACCAAGATTTGTCACAATCTCGCCCTACCATGGATGAGTCTGTGACCCTGTACCTGTTCTTTCCCTATTATATCTGTATATTATTATTTTATGCCTATTTTTTTTCTTTCTAATAAAATAACATAATATGTGACAAGCTCTAACGCATCACACATGTACTTTGAATTTCTAAGCTAATAAAAGGAGAACACCTGATAGACATTCGATTTAACATTCATTCATAAAGGACTCTCATTGTCCATCATTCATTCATCTAACATAACCAGTTTTAAGTAAGTCCCTACAGTTCATACAAAAATGAAGTTAACTTAAAGTATGAGGTGTTACCGTCGCCCATCATAGAAGTTAAACTATTACCATAACCCCATCATAAAATTTACATCGTACCCGAAGGTACATTTTCTAAATGGTAATTCAAATAAATGTCCTCACATGAGACGCATCCTCAAAACATATAAACCATAAGCCATCACCAAAAGAACCGAACCAACAAGGGACTACTAAGCATTGGCCCCTCTCTCTTCGGTAGTGCCCATCTCCTCAATCTCCCGATCAATACCTGGATTTTTAAAATATAAACACAAAATGAGTTTAATACTCCATTAGCAGTACACCATGTTGTTAACTAATAAGTCATACTTTTATGCATAAATATTTAAGCAATACTTTCATGCATAACAGTTAAGCAATTCTTTCATGCATAACATTTACTTTCAAGTTTCACTTCCTTTGGTCAGCATACTATTACGCCTCATATGTTAGGGTTAGCGGTCTTTTGGACCTCGCCTATGGCCACAGGTTAGGAATCCCTTTTAGTCAGGGAGCAACACTGGGTACACTACCAATACTACTTACCTGGCATTGCAATCTATCCAGTCCTTTGGTACCCTTTCCATTCATATGGTCGTTACATATTTTCATACATTAACCTTTATTTCATTTCTTTCCTTTCTTTGCAGTCAAACATTTTCATTATTTTTTCTTAGTTCGATGCATATGTATTTATTTTGCAAAAAAAGCATTTCATGTCATGCTTATGTATAAGTAAGGCATTGGTTATTTGAGAGAGCATGTATGAAAATTTCATGACCTAGGACCTATGTGCATGCATTACCATATACACATACACACAATTATAATTGATAGAGTGCAAAAGCTTGTACATAATATAGATTTATTTACCCTTTCTTTAGAAGAACATTTCCACAGAGAGAGAGAGAGAGAGAGAGAGAGAGAGAGAGAGAGAGAGAGAGAGAGAGAGAGAGAGAGAGAGAGAGAGAGAGAGAGAGAGAGATTCTATCATGAGAGAACTTTGTGTTAAAGCATGGTTATAGCTACTTACCTCAAGGTGATTAAGTGAAAATAATGTAGTTAGTGATTATTTAAATTAAGGCTTTTTGACCTTGGTTTCTCTACAAATTCTCACTTAATCACCTTTTTGTATAAGGGACATTCTATGGTCAAGGAAAAGAATAAAGGGGCCAATCAGACCTTATACTCTTAAAACACACACTACAACCTCACACTAACACTTAGAACATTTCAGTTTCCCACAGCACTCAAAATCTGATCCCTCACTTTGTGCTTACAGATCCTACACTCTAGAAGGAACTGGATGGAATTGGAGAGGAATCAGTTGGATGTAGAGCAAAGGATGGAAAGAGAGATGATAAAAGGAGGAGAAAGCACAAGGAGAAGGGGCAGTCTTTACTGAATGCAGAAAAAGATTCTAGGGTTTTTGCTGTTTCTAGTTATTCCTTTTTTTTTTTTTTTTGCTGTAGTGGAGGATTTTGTTCTGTTTTATTTTTATAGAGGAATCTTGAGATGAAGGAGTAATTTTTCTGAACCCTATGTCGAAGGAAACCATTGAGCAATGTTTAATCTTCAAGGGTTTCAATTTTCAAACTGTGTTTAATTGCATTTCTTTGAGTTTCTTCATCCCTGTGTTCAATGAAGTTAATGGTTTTGTTTCACTCTTTTTGATCTACTGTAAATTGACAGCACATTAGATGCTTGAAGTGTGAAAAATTCATTTGCTCTGAACTTGTTAGTTAAAGTTGGGTTGATAGGAAATTTAATGAATTTATCTTTTCAATTTCTTGGTTTGGCGTATATGAGATTTATCATCCAAATGTTCTAACCTAGATTGGTATGACATTTGAAGTAAATCCTGAGATAAAGAAATTCGTAGACTACTCACTGCAAGAAGGTTGCCCAAGACTTAGGTTTATTTACATTTTATTTAGCAATTCACTCTATTAATCAGCATTGAATCTGTGAGGGTCTATTCTAGTATAAGTTTTTTTGGTCTCTTTAGCAACTTGTGTTGATTTGTCAAATTCTAGTGGAATTTTAGAATCAGAGAAAGAAAGAAATGGTCAATCGGCCTCTCTAGTGATTGAACCTTTGGTTTTTTTAAAAAGGGGAAGATAGAATCTCAATCAAGGAACTACCCCTTAGTCAACTCAGTGGCTAAAGAGGTGCCCTTAAATAGAAACATCACCTCCTATCTTGTTGAAGAGTTCTGAACTTAAGTTGTCTTAATCCTTGTGAATTTGACCTTAGGAAATCCACTACACACCAACACAACACCTCTTGCACTTGGGAGGTAATAAAATTGGAGAACCACAATGTGCCTTGGTACTTCCAACGTCAATATAGGTCTTATTCCAATAAATAACATAAACATGTTAATACTCGTACAATGTTCTTTGAGCCTCCCTTTAAACGAGAAAGCCATAATATTACAATCTAATGTCCCTCCTATGCTTAGCACTAACCCGATTAACTATCCTCTCATCTAACCTTTACAAGAACAACATTATTAATACAGCATGTTAGCTGTCCATGAAAGGGCCACTTGGGTATTTTATATGGAAAGGTAGTTGAAGACTCATGAGCTTAACAAGGTTTATTGGATTTAAGCTTACTTTGAAATCAATGAAGATAAAGGGCTCAAATCTAGAAAATTTCTAACAAAGATGCTTTGGGCAATTTTGACAACTCGGATAGGCTATAAAATTTTAGGAACATGCTTCTTTTAAAATAGTTAATTGTGTCCCATATTAGAAAGGTCTACCTTGCAAATAAATGGACTTTTGGGTTGGTATGGAAATAAATTGAGAAAGAGCAAAGCCAATGACTCCTTTAGGCATCAACATAGGGCAATTTATTAAAATTTTCTGCTTATTGGACAGCTTACACACCTTGGTACTTCTGCACCTTTAAGCACCTCCCCATAACACCAACCCACGTTACAATCTAGTGACACCAATATTAAAGTAGATTTTTGCAAAGGAGCACGTTTATTGAGTTAGACATAACATAAAAACAGCTAGGTTAAATCCATTAAGTGAACTTGAAAACTTTAAACACCCAAGATTATAATTTACTCATTTAATACCCTTTTTGAACCAAGCTGTAAAATTCAAGGAACCAAGTCAAACCTTTAAACTGATCCTATAGCATCCTAAAAACAAGTCACCAACCCGACCTCATGCAAAACACATGGCAGCAACGTCTATATATATATATATATATCAAAAGATCAACAAAAAACACTTACAACTAACCAAGTTAAATAGAAAAAAAAAATATCATTTTCGGATGATAGGAAAATACATAGCAAAATAGGCTTCAACACACTCGGTTTGGGCCAAAACGGATCATACATATTTGGATAATAACTATACTTAAAATACAAGCTAAAACAACTTATTTGGTCTCCAAAAATCAAACTAAAACCAAATGGGTCAAGTTAGGGTTTTCACCTTAATCTCTTTCAAGAGGTAAAATGGAGGGCAAATTAGGAGTATGGCTGTGTAGATGAAGAGCACAATGGTACTAATTTTAAAACCTAAAAACTGAAATATCATAGGTGAGTAAACCTATAAGAAAATTATAATGGAAAGTGAATCAAGAGGGTCTTACCTTCAAATTTTTTCCTTTGGAAAAATGAAAACAAGGATCTAAACACAAGCTTGGAAGCAAACTAAAAATGGGTATGGAGAGTGGGTATGCATGGCTTGGGGAAGAAGGAAACCTTTCCTCTCTTCCTTGTGGGTCGCATGGCTTGGAGATGAGAAGGAAAATATCTTGGTCTCTTGAGCTTCAAGATGAAAGGAAAAAGAAGAGAAAAAGAAATGGAGAGATGGAGGGCATCGGCTTGGAGAAGAAGGAAGAAGACTTGTTTTTTTTTCTTTTTTTTTTTTTTTTTGGTTGAAGAAGCCAACAGTTTTGAGGAGAAATAAAGACTTAAGTTACTTTAGTCAAAACTTACCTCTTAAGTTAGGGAAAATGAATGGTGGGGATTAAATATTGGGAGATTTTCCCTTTACCTACTCATTCAAGGGTGGAGAATAGTTGAGCTATTTCTTAAATAATTAAAGATAGAGGGCTTAAGGGAAAAATATATTGTGGGGTTTTAGAATCATACCCTTAATTTATTTTAATAACCCACATAAAAATAAAAACACATCCATCTTAAAATAAAATAATAACATAATAAAATAATACAAATCTTTATATTAAAAATATTTAACTTAAAGAATAAAATGAAATGACGTAAGGATCTACATAATAAGACTTGGGTATTACATAAAGTGTCATAATTTCATCATGGCCAAGAGCTAGAAGATGTCCATAGGTGCAGGGATAGCTTGATTTAGATTTTTGAAACAAAAATTTACAAGACTAGCAAGCCATAGCCAAAGGTTTTGGATTTCTTTTAAAGCTGTCAAGATTTTGATTCCTCCTTTGTCTCATCCCTCATCCTCTTGGTCTGGTTTGTGGACATAATTACCATCATTGAGCTCCTTTCTTAGGTGGGTAAAGAGGCTTGAGTAGTGGCCTGGGGAGGGTGGCTAATTTGGTGTAGAAAAATCTTTGAAGAGCCAAGGGTACCTGGTTTGACTCCAACTACACTTCCTAGGGAAAGAGTTGGGTCTTTTTTTTTTTTTTTTTTTTGGCTTATGTTTCTTGGATGTACTTCGCCCATTGCTAGTTCTATTCCATAAGTGATGGGATGATGCGTGATTGATGCAATTACAAATGAAAATATGATGGAAAAGGCATGGGCTAGGGAGTGATTTGGTGCAATGCACATGAAGGTGCACCTAGGTGCAAATTGGTGGTGACTTGGGCATTAACATGGCTTTGCTTCTATTGACATGTATTGGGTCAACTTTAAACTTGTAAGTTGGTCTAAGAACAATGTTAATCAACAATTAAAACCAAAAATTTCATATCAACAACGTGGGAAACAAATTAAAGAAATATTAAACTTAAAACATAGTTTAGAGGTTACAAGTGGGAACTCTATGTGGATGTGGCACATTTTGGGCTTGAGGGAAACCAATGGTATGGTATATGCAGGCTCCAATTAGAAGAATGAAATAAAAGGTGTTGGGCTTCAAGGGTTGGGCTTTGGTTGGGCCAAAAGTGCAAGCCTTGGTTGTGGACTTTGGAATGGACTTTATTTCCATATTTTTGGGGCCTATCCATGGACTCAAAGGCCTACAAGGTTGGATCCTAATCTTTAGGCTTTTCCTCAATTGGGCTAAAGTCTTGAATTGTACTAAGTTAGGCCCTATGGCCTTATGCTTACTAGCTAAGTTGGGCCTAATATCCTATATCTAATAAGCTAGGCCCATATTCTTTTTTTCTTTTTTTTTTGAAATTGTGAATCCATTCATCATAACAAAGTTACAAATGTGATTTATCAATACAGAAAAATCCCAACTATAAGTCAACCTACGCATCTGCTCTGGAGTACCCCAGCATAAGAAGTAGCGGACTTTGTCTTCACTTCTAAACCTCTCTGAAAAGAGAAATAACACTCTGTATACAACATAATGATCAGCCCCACCAACCTTCTAAGAAATAAAGGACATCATAGTTTTGGACACTAAGTCCAAAAGCGTACTCCTAATCTATTACAAACAAAATAACATCAACACTACACTACCATACAACTAAACACCAAACGAAACCGAGCAGTGGCGAGGGCCCGGCAGCACACCCACCCCAGACGACGGCATCAAGAGCCCAAGCGCAGCACGAGTACCCAGCTCGAGTGCGAACCACAGAACCTCCATCAGAGGTTGGCCATACATCCACTGGCCGTAACACCGACTACCTTCCTCCATAGCATGTGCCCGGGTTATGTCTGGTCAAAAAACCCCAACACCCGCTCAGTTTACAACAAGAAAAACAAAACAAAACCCATAACTAACACTGATCGACGGATGGACTAAAGCCAGAAAAACTAAAAAAATAGACGGAAAAAAAAGCAAACCAGTGGTACGTGCAACGCAATCACTCTTAAAGGGGGTCCGACGGTCGCTCAATGATCACCCGGAGTCTTAGGACCCAGAAAAGCCATGTCTTGAGCCGTCAGGTGGCTCCCCGGTGGCGTGTAACAGCCACGCTCTGGGTCTATCTGAGACTCCATCCCACGCGTGCGGGCTACGCTCCCTCCCTTCTGGTGCCGCATTCGGTGGTTTTGTAGATCGGCAACTGGCCAACGCTCTGGTGGGTTGAGTGTTGACGGTCGGTGGCTGGAAACACTCCTGCCAGAACTCCCCTCCTTTATTTACCTGAAAACCCACAAAAACCCAAAACAAAAGGAAAAACTAACACAGAAACAGCAAAAGGAGAGAAGAAGGGGAAAGGGAGGAGGAGGGGGGAGGAGCTGAAGCTCCCACCCCCGTCGGTTGATCTGGTCTATTTGGGTTTTATGGAGAGAGAACGGATGAAGGGAGTCAACCAAGTCAAAACAGAAACAGACAGCTAGGCCCATATTCTTGTGTCCAATAAGGCCTAAAATCTTATATCTTCCAATCCCACCCCCGTCGGTTGATCTGGTCTATTTGGGTTTTATGGAGAGAGAACGGATGAAGGGAGTCAACCAAGTCAGAATGGAAACAGATAGCTAGGCCCATATTCTTGTGTCCAATAAGTAAGGCCTAAAATCTTATATCTTCCAAGTTGGGCCAAAGACCTTCACTTTTACTAAATTAGGCCCAATGGCTTTATGTCCTTTACAATAGACCTATTTTCTAGTGTTCTCCAAGAAAAGCTTATAACTTTATATTTTTCAAGTTGAGCTTAAAGTTTTAGTGTCTTTCCTAAGCCTTTATACCCAAAAAGCTTAGGCCAATAAACCAATCTCTTGGGCCTTCCCTAAATCCAACAAATATTTAACCCAAATTACTTAGCCCAATAATGTGGCAAATTTTCCAATATGCCACTTGTCATTTTAACACTGGCCTCTTGGCATCTTTTCTCAAAATTAATGAAGCACTAAAAATTCTCCAGAATAATACTATTAAACCAATCAAGATCCAAAAATCTTGTTTTTCTCAAAATCAATATTGCACTAAAACATTGATGATTCTAACTAAACCCAAAGTATACTGTCCTTTTGCCAACTTAAAAATCCAAAAATTTTCTTTTTCTCAAATAGCCCAACTTAAGGCTACTAAAGTTAGGCCTGTTCATCCGGGTTCCAACCCGAAAATTCGGGTATACCCAAACCGGAATCCAGACCAGGTTAACTCGGGTCAGAAACGGGCCGGAACCCGGATGAATCCAGATTTCTCAAAAACCAGATTCCGGGTTTCAGATTGAACTTGTGTTTTCTTATAAAAAATGTATGTAAAACCAAAAAAATTTTAATATTCATCTATGCAAGTATGCATGCATTACAATACAATCCACTACATATTATATTATTTGTTATTTATACATGACATTACGAAATATTAAATTACAATATATGAATTAAAATATTTGTTATTTATAAATTACATTACGATATATTAAATTACAATCCAAGGTGTCTTCCTCCTATCCACTCTTTTTAGCTCTTCTTGCAGCCACCTCCATTGAAGTGAATATTTCACTGGCAATAATATGTCGAAGATTTTATAAGTTAGAAGTAAATAGCAAATTCAACAGTAATAGATGCTATTTTTTAAAATGCATACAATTCATTTCCCTATAAGAAGTGCGACCTTTCTGTCGCCCCAATCATTCAAATTTAAGAGAAAAAGATGCATAAAAATAATAATGGTTAGTTCAGAAGATTAGGGTTTTTTCACCAACGGAGAAATAATACAACTATCATCCTACCTAAGGATAATTAGTGCTGATGGATTCATAAATAACACTTAACATAGTTTTCTGCAAGCAGCAAGCTTGCACCAACTAAATCAGAGAGGGAACTAATCTCACTTGTGCAAATTACATCCCTTTGAAAGAATGGGCATTATTTTTATTTTATTTTTTTGAGGAAATTGAGGAAAATCTCTAATTTGGTCAAATAAATATGGTGGAATTATTGAGAATGTCAAAGAAGAATCCAATGATATTAAGGTAAACAAAACTACTACATTGTCCCACATTACAATTATTAGTGGCCAATTCCAACAGCTGGAATCTATATTAAGTATACTAAATAACATTTGAAGATAGTGTAGTATTGACTTAATGACGAAAACAAAACAAAATAAAACAATAGTAAAACATTGTCAGGACAATCACAGGACTCAAACCCACAAATAAATGACAATCACAGGACTCAAACCCACAAATTAAACATAAAGAAAATAAACCAATTAAGGAAAAGAAATGAGAAAGAAAACATTGGGTCAAACCCAACACAAATTGAAACAGGACAAGTACCTTAGCAAACATTCAAACATCCTCTTAAAAAAAATAAAAAAAAAAAAAAAAAACTCAAAATCACCAAAGAGAGAACAAAAAAATAGAGAAAAAAAAAACATATCCACAGGTAGCAGACACCTACACAGTAGCAATCAGTAGTCTGAGTCATGCAAATTGTATTAAGAAGTTCTTGAGATCTTGAATGCACAAAAATACTCTAGACAAACAGAAGGCTTAGACTTTCTAATCTACTTAGGAGCCATGAAAAATTAACAAGCACATGGAATAACTTCCAACACCACAAAAAGAAACTTAAAAATGTGAAGTTTTCTATTACCTCACAAAGAGCATCAGCATAAGAACTCATATCTGTAAGAATGACAAGAACGTGCCTCCCATATTCATAAGCCAAATATTCAACAGTAGTAAGAGCAATACGAGTGATAATATGTTCAATTGTAGGGTCATTTGCTTGTGTAACAGAACATCAATAAACACGTTTTTGGACTGGCCTAGAAGGTATTTGACAAAATTATTCCCACAGTAAAAAATACCAGGTTCAGAAAAAGGGTCACTCTCTCCATCGAGCCATTTTCCTCGAAATTGGGCTTGAAAAACTATGCAGTCTCCATATTTACACCCATAGCTGCAAATACAATCTCAACTCTTTCAAACATCAAACAATATGAACCAACAACAACAAAAATAGAAACACATGCAACAGAGAGAACCCTCTCCTCAAACATTCTTCAACTGTCTATATTCAAACCATTATTCAAAATCATCTCTATATGATGGAAAAAAGAATTATGTTAAAAATATGAGCTATTGTGCTATGTTAGATGTGGGGCTGTGCATGGTGATGGGTAGTCTAACACGACTACAAGATGCCAAGCCACAGTATAAGATAGCTCAATATAATATGAGAAATTGTGCATCTCTCGAAAGTCACAGTAAATATGTTAGCACAGATCTAACCCACAAAAATATTTCCTTAAATCTTTTACATTCAAACATTATCATCAAAACATACCCAAATTAACAAAGTAACAACAGGAAAAAAAAACCCTAAAATATCTTAACAAGGATGCAATAGATCTGGCATGAACAAAAGCTACACAAGCCGTAGTAGAAAACAAAAGCTAAACAAATCCAAATTGAAAAAAGGACCCAAATTGTAGAGAACAAACCTTTGGGTCACGAGGATGACGGCGATGGCAAGGGATTCGGCACTCAAAACAAAGGGATCATCTTCTTCCCCTATATGCTTTCCTTTCCATCAAGTAATCAACGAGATAGTGAAAAACCCAGGGGGGACACGGAGATGGATAGGGTTCCAAAGCTAGATTTCATGTGAGAGAGAGAGAGAGAGAGAGAGAGAGAGAGGGATGGTCGGGACTCGAGGGGGGGAGACGGGCTACTTGTGACACTGCGGCGGCTAGGGTTTCTTAGCTTCTTTTGCTTCAAAGAGAGAGAGAGAGAGAGAGAGAGAGAGAATCAGGACTGGGACGCTCGATCGAGGGACTGGGGATGCGGGGGGGAGTTTTCCCTCTTTTATACAAACCGATTGTACCGGGTATTAAATACAGAACCCGAGTTTCATACCCGGGTCTGGACCGGATGTACCGGTTATTATCATTGCAGGTTTCGGCCCGGATTTATCCCAGGCCGAAAACCGTAACCGAAACCCGGATAACCGGGTTCTAGACCGGACCGGATAAAAATCCAGCCCGGATGAACACCCTAACTAAGGTCACGGACTAAGGAACTTTTTAGGATGGGTGTTACACAACACGCATGCAATCAAGGTAAGACATAGCCTAAGCAGTGGTTAAGAAAATCTCCTGCTCACTTTCCAAGCCAAGTGTTAACCCTAATCACAGTGTTAACTACATGCATGTTATTAGGGTTAACACTCGCACCCATCTATGACAATGAAAGGGTAACCATATGAATGCAATCAGGGTTAACCCTTTCCCAAGCAATGCCCACATTGGCTAGCGGGTCCAAAAGCAAGAAGGAACAAAGGAAAAAAAAAAGTTGGCAATGAAGGGAACAAGAAGGCTCACAACAAATAACTAGAGACCAAAAGAATATGCATGTAACATGTTAAGCCTCTCACAATGCATACCCAAAAAAGAACATTACAAGGTAAAGATTGACGATGCAAAACAAGGCATACGCGGTCAAACTCCAAAGGGATATGTACATAGCATGGTAAATGTCTTATAAGATACAAATTTATCAAAACCCAAGACAAAATATTCCACACTCACCAACACCAAAATAGAACACAAAATAACAGGAGGAACATGCCTAAGCCTATGGAGTGGAGCTACTATCTGAAGGATGGTGAGTTGGATGGCTTAGAAAGGCATCTGACATCACATTCGCCCCAAGAGAATCTAGGTGGACTAGAGTTGCCGAGTCATGGAGCAAAGTCATCAACTCCAAAGTTACAAGTTTGCCTTTGGGTGGGCAAACCAAAACCTCTCAAGCGTTCGCAACCGTAGGTTGTATTTGACCCCTTATGCTTGGTCATGAATATGTGGCGGTAGAGGTCTTGGGGCGAAAGGCAGATAACCTCATACCCAGAAGACTTGAGCTCACCATCCAGTTCATTAACACCCAATTGAGACTTTGCAAGTCTCTCCCTGAAAGTCTCAATTATGCATTGAAACTTAAAGTAGTCCTTGTTAGCTTTGCCAAGTTCCTTTCTAACAAAGTGATACTTGGTCTCAGCATGGGCAACTCCTGCTCATGCTCCAATGCCCCGTTTAAGTCACTATACACCTATTGCAAGGAGGATCTCTTTGAAGCCAAGGTACACTAGAAACCAAATACCTCAGCCTTCAAGACGACAATCTCCTCCTCCTGGACACAAGAGTGAGAGCCCAACCAGAAGTATGTGGCCTCCTATTGTTCCTTCTTTTCCACTACCTCATAAATGACTTAGCAAACTCCCTATATGATGGAAGAGTGGACTCAACTTTCTTATCCAAACTAGATTGGCAACGAGCACAAAAAAGTGTAAACCTTGCAATGAACAAAGTCGGGTTAGATAGCAACACAAAAAAAAAAAAAAAATAACACAAACCAATAATGAGGTTATGTACCAGGGAAAGAAAGTGCTCAAAATCTCGATCAATCTAGGCAACTAAAGGTTGAGTTATGGAAGGGACAAGCATCTTTGACAAAGGATCTGGCTCCTTAGTAGCTGCACTAGGTGAAGAATGGTCTATTTGTAC
This sequence comes from Carya illinoinensis, assembly GCF_018687715.1. NCBI lineage: Eukaryota > Viridiplantae > Streptophyta > Magnoliopsida > Fagales > Juglandaceae > Carya > Carya illinoinensis. Next base: position 15,111,047 of record NC_056755.1, read on the forward strand.
TATGAAAAACTGCTAAGGAAGCAACTGGAGAGGTGGCAGCAAGAGATGTCCCCCGAGCTTGGTGAGGGAACCATAATTTGATTCTGAGGAAGTTTAACAAAACCATGACCTCCCTCTCAATGAGTAATGATGGGTAAGGACTCATCTTAGGGTTGGGGGGAGCCCCTAGAGCTCCATTTCTAGGAGCAACGATGGGTGAGGTTTCACCCACTAGAGATAGCCTAAAGAACATCCTTATGGAGAGTAGTGATGTGCACCTCCCCAGCATCTTAGGTGTTTTTCCACTAGAAATGTCACCTTGTTTTAATAAGGGCAGGCTAACGGTAACTTTACCATTCCCTGCTATGGTATTGCGGGCATTGAAAATAGGTTTGCCCTGCCAAATTCCAGCATTTCAAATGAGTCACACATCACTAAAGAAGAAGAACACAGCTCAAACATTTTATACAAGGCCTTAGGAGAAAAGCTCAAGAAGACCTTGGGAATCAAGTCAAAGAATCAAGAGTCCAACATTGAGTCCAAGTTTTAAGCTTCTTGGTTAATCACATCCGTGAGGCAATCAAGATTTTTTAGCAGAGGTGAGTGTTGAGTCTCGTGTCACGACAGGAGTGTGACCCACCACATACTTTGACATCTTCACTGCAGGCCCACTTCCCTTTAGGGTCTGACGCAGCAAGGAAAGACTTCTTCTGCCCACAAGAGGGTCTTGGGCCTATTGAACCAAGTGTTTGACAACATATGACTCGTGACCAAATCATTATCACCAAGAAATGATCAATGTTCTCTTGGGTGAGGATCATGTCAAAATCAACAGAATTTGGATTTTTCCTAATTCATGAATAAAATATTTCCAAATGTTCTGTCGCTTCCCTAGTGAGATTAACTTCAAAATCATGGTTATCAGGAACATGACACCATAAGTCCCTCATCAGAAACTCATGGTGGTAGACCTCACCAATGGGAAATTTCCACCCAACTCTAAAGACAATGAAAAATGTCATATCCCAAATTTTGATATTGTAATAATGGGACTGTAGAGTCCAAATGCACAACCCTATAGCCCATTCATGAATATAAACTACATTGGTTTTGTAACAACCCGCAAGATTATTTAGACCTTAGTAACATCCCAAAATCCAAAAAAAAATTATGAATCAAGAGACTATTTAGATTTTAGTTTGTCAGAATCAACTTAGAATCACTGATCCAGTTCTTGGCAATCATTGGAATTGTAATAGGACACTTGTCACTTAGAGAGTTAGCTGTGAAGGAATGGAAGGCAAATCAAGCCATGCGATCTTACCACCTGTGCAGACACTACTCAGACTATCTATCAACCAAACTTGATTCCAAACCCTAAACCACCTAGTTTTGATTAAATATTTAATCACTTGGATTAATCACTTTCTCAAGCTATTAATCACTCACGTTTTCACCAATACACCCTTAACCACTATAATACATCTTGGTAATCACATTGGCCCAAGAAAAATTTGATTCAGAATAATCATTGACTAAAACCCTAAAGGATGTCTATTGAAACCCCAAATTGAAGCCCATTGGTAAGGCCTATCTTTGGCCTACCAATAACCCTCACCAGGGGACGCTTCTTGAGGAAGTTTCTTTTCCCTCCAAAGTCCAAGACAAGGGCTGACATGTCACTCATGGGTAGCCTAAAATGAAAAGTTAAAAAGGCTATGAAAGCACCACTTACCAACTCAACTTTGTAGCATAAAACCACAGGCTATGTAGCTCACGGTTTTACCATCTTTTTGGTTGCCAACCTCCCATCAAAGTGGCTTAAATTTGCCCCTAAGTTAGTCCCTCCAATACCCCCAAATTTCCTTTTCATTTCCTTCCTCATTTGTACAAAATTTCCCCACCTTTATGGAGAAACTAAGTGAGAGCTTGAGACCTTTTTCATGCAATTTTTGCTCAAGTTTTTTAAGCCTTTTGCAAGTCTAGTTTCATGAAAATATCTTCCTGTATTTTGTTCCTCTTTGCATCTAGCTTCCATTGTTATATTGTGGGTAATTTTGCATGAGTTTTGATGGGTGAAGATATGGTTTGTGCATGCAAAGGTCACACTAGGCGATAGTCCAAATGTTCATGTGAAACTTTGATATTTTGATGAATCTTTCTATGAAATATTGATAAAGTGTTAACATGTTAGGTTTGGATTATAGCATGTTATAGTTTTTATAAAATAGTTTTGCATGATTTTGGAAAGTTAGAAAATGGAAGGATCAAAACAGTTTCTAATTTGGTGAAGCCGATATGTTTGGTTGTGGCAGCTTGATCTAATGGCTTTGAAATTCACATATGATTATAGAGTTTTGGAGAATATTGGATTATAGATTTGATGGAATGATTTTATGCATGCAAAAGTTCATTTCGGACTCAAACTAGAGGCTCCAAGTTTGGTTTTGTGTCTTGATGAAATTTTTTCCATGTGATGCTAGATTTAATGCTAGGATCGAGCTAGAACTTGAACATGAGGTATATGGTTTTATTTCTTAAAATTTTGTTTCATGAAAATCATGGATCTAGTAATTTTTATCTAATACCAAAATTATAGTGTACTCAGTTTTGTTGCTTAAGTGCAAGCCAACTTTGTAGCTTGTGTTTTTGTGATTTTTGTTATTCGACCAAGTCTGCTAGCACTTAAGTTTCAATGATGAATATGTTAAGAGTGTGATTATGGACTTTTGGAGTTGAGTTGGAAAGCATTAAACCAAGAAAATCAAGAGTTGGTCCTAATTAACCTAAACTTGGTGTTTTGGCTCCTTTGTGATTTTTGCAAAGCATATATTTTGATGTCTTAGAATAATTTTAGAATATAGGATATGATTTTTATGTGTTGCCAAAATCGGTTTAAGCATGTACATTTGAAGCTTGGATGAATTGAAACAAAAATCAAGTTTAGGCCTATACATGTGGATCGACCTAAGCATAGTTCACATAGTTTTGTTGTGTTTTAAAATTTTCTGATTAAATATTTGGAATTAGGGTAAAATTTATACATGGTAAGATTTGGAGTTAGTATGCAAAATCCTTAATTTATAAGCAATATTGTCATTACCTAGAAGTTGAGTGGTAAATTCGTAGTTTATTTATAACTAAGAAATTTTATGTTTCTAAGTGTTTAATGGGAAATTCTAACCCTTATAAATATCTCATTTCAGTTCATACGATTTTATGCTATCTTTTACATCATGCGCAATCACTGTAAGTTAGCCTCTAACTCACTTACAATGTATTTATATATGCATGGTGTTAAGACTACTATTGTCACTTATGATTAGTATAAATTTTTATAACATGCCATGCCACCTCAATTTTTACAATTTGAGCTTAATTGTTACATGTTGTGATATGACACGTCATCTATTACAAATTCACTGCCACATGTTATGAACGCCATGTCATTTGTTACAAATTCATTTGTTACAGACACATGTTTATGTATGAGATGACTTGAATGCCATATCATTTTTTTTATCTGTTACACGTCATAGTTACATTTCATGAGTCACACGATTCCATCATGAAATATTTTCCATGTCTAGTCATGTTACATCCCCTTACAGTCAAGACAATTATGGCAACTCTATCAATGAGACAAGGACATCGCGGTAATCCCATGAGAGATGAATACAATTTCATGTTAATTCACTATGAGTCACCTTATCTTTCAAGTCAGATCATGTTACGTCATTTTTCAAGTCAGATCATGTCATATTATTTTTCAAGTCAAGCATGTGTCATGCTATTTTCCTAGTCATATCATGCATATTTATGTTCATGTCACAATACATCCATGCCATTTTATTGTCCTAGATGTATATGTATATTGTGGGTAGCTAAGTAGTTTACTTGATGGGATTTGTAAATAAATGTCAATTGATAGTCCCAACTATCATTCCCCCCGAAATGGTAGACGATGTGTTAGAATCTTGAGTACCCACACCTGGTAGATTGGATGAGGCTGAGTAGTCCACAATGAGACAACAAGAAACTGATAACTACGCTTATCCACTTTATGGATGTGATCTTAGAAATCATATCCAAGCTCCGTGAGCAACTTAACAATTTAGTCCAATAGATTTTATTTTCGGATTTTATTTATTGAGCGTTATTTCCCCTACTTATGTTGTTGTAAACCTTGGGAAAAGTATTGTAACCTTTTGGTTATTGGTTTATCATGCAAAATTACGAAGTATGATTATGTTTTTGGAATATATTACTTCTAGTATAGACCAACATGCTCCGCAATCCCCTCATCATTAACAATGTCGTAGCAAGAGTTGGGAATGATCAAGTCCACCGATGTATGGATGCCATACCAATCCCTTGTTGAATTCAATCCCACATGAGTAGTGGTGGCAAACCAATGACTTGCCTTGAAAGTAATGGACGACGATGAGGAATCATCATCATGGGATTCTTATGGGGACCTACGAGGTCAAGAAGACAGATGAGCAAAGCAGGAAGCATTTTTTAGAGTTATTTGAGTGAAGGAGTGGAAAGATTTCAAAGTCAAAGAGAGTGATTTCAGTGGACATGAAGAACATGAAGTAAAAGGGGTATAAGGGTTAAGGAGATGTAGAGAACTCTTAGTGCAAGAAAGAAGATGAAAGAGGTTAAAGAGAGAAGATGATGGTTATGGGAAGGTGGCAAGGCAGGGGGTGCAATGGTTGAAGCCAAAGAAAGAGTGCCATGCGTTGAAAGCAAATAGAGAGTATGCCGAACAAATCTCATATTCTATGATGTGCAAAGAGACGTGTCAAACTCACTGATAGATTTCACCGTACACAATGAAGTGAATTATGGGGTGGTAGGTTAACCTTTAGACAAAATGAGTGGACAAATTATGCATTCTACAAAGGAAAAGGACACATGTCTAGAAGAAAGGTATCAGACTTGAAATGGATGACATGGAGAGAAGATATAAAAAGAAAAGAAGAAATTCCAATCAGCACACAGATATAAATATGTTCATTAGGCAATAAAAGAGATTTAGACAATTAAATACCACAGTCACGTAATACTCTCATGGTAGAATGCGACTATAGGATTAAGCTACAACAAATGAAATGTATGAGCTTAGGGACAAAGCCTACAACTTGTATTTCCCTAATGTCGAGATTAGACCTTAAAGATAAATCCTAAAAGAGCATAACCAATATGGAAACCTGACTAACCGTATCCTAATGAGATACAAATTTATGAAGATAAGCCCAAGAAAAATATTCATGTCGATTCAATGCCATAAACAACCGAATAGTGTTCCAAATGGTAATGTTCTTGAACTAGCAGCTGAACATTGTGTCTATAGAGACGACTTTCTATATTAGGTCACATCACCCTTATAAATAACCCACTGGGCACATACCATTGATTCATAGATTCATTAGTACTTGGAAGAGCACAACTTCACTGACTTAAGCATTGACACTTGAGAGCATCCCCCAATAAGTTCCTCAAGCTCTCCTTTCATGTTGCAAGTCGTTAGGGCATGTCACATACATAGTTAAATTTGTATCAGCACCACTAACCTAGCAAGTCTAGAATCTTCAAACCAAGAACAACCATGCTTTATTATGTGCAAAATATGTTGCAAGTGGGGGGGCATTAGGCCCTTAATTTTTGGGGAAGACTTGATAAGGCTTTTTAGGACATAGATGTGCCTCAAGCTATTGTTGCCTTCACCACTTCCATTGGTGATGATTGTGAGTGGCTAATAGACATAGGGGCCTTTGCTTACATGACCTCTCATGCTTAAATAACTAAGAGCCTTATATTGACGAGGACCGTGTAATGGTAGGTAACATAATTACTTTATTGTCAATATCCCTTGTTGGAAAAACTAAAATTAGTCAACAACCAAATTTGTACCATTGCCATATCTCTAGAAACTCATTTTTCCTTGCATTTTCAAACTCATGTAGATGATAAGAGGTTTAGGCATCCTTAGGCAGCTGTGGTCCAAACCCTTTAAACCTTGCAAGTTGATAAAAGATATTGGTAAGTTGAGTTGTAATCCTTTTATCTCCCCTTCTCCTAAACATTATGGTTTATTGGGAAAAAAATAATTGTGATATTTGAGGCCATGCCCTATTTGCTTTTAGTGACAAATATTCATATTATGCTATACTTGTTGATAATTTTAGTTGCTACATAGGGATATTTCATTATAACATAAATATCATTTTTGGTCTCCTTTTGTGCTTTCATTAAATTTATTGATCATAAGTTGCTACAAAAATAAAATTTCTCAATCTAATGGTAGTGGAGAGTTTACTAGCTAGCAATGCACTCATTATATTTTTGGAGGAACTAATTGGTATTCACCATCACATCTCTTGCCCTTGAATATAGAGTAAAAATGGTGTGCCTGAACAACACCATTGTATGTAACACTTGAGAGGTTGGCATCGATATGCCATTCCATCCATATACATAGTAGCATATATACGTAGATAAATAGTTTTGAGTTGAAGCTTTTTTTATGGGTTTAAGTGATGTTGTCATTAATAGCATCATCCATGTTTCCTCTCCAATGAGTCCCCATATTTTAAATCAAGTGTTCATCACCCCGTGACTCCTCACTTCATGTTTTTTTCGACAAATGTTTTCCCTACTTAGGCTTCGGTTTGAACTGTAAACAGCTAAGAATATTTCATATTATTTCAATAGTTTTGGACTAAAAGCATATGCTAGAGACATTGTTTGACTTATCTTATATGGAAATCAATTCCAACACATATTGCAAGGTGTTTTAAGTGATCCGACCCACAGGAAATTTATGAGTAAACAATATCAGAACTAAACAACCAAAGTTTCAATACAATATCAGAACTAAACAACCAAAGTTTCAATTGGCCATTGCAGTCCCTCTACACCAATAAAGAAAAAGAAATGCCAAAGTTGCTGACTTGTATATGGTGGATTTGGGAATTCCAAATCTTCCTATCCCGAATAGCCCCTTAAAAAATGGCCAAAAGCATAGCACCAACCACACGCTACAGAAAGTCTCCCCTAGCCCCGATCCATGCATATTATGATCAGCTGGTGGATGTTGCAACTTTAACAAGCTCACTACCAATGTAGTCAAGTGAACAAGCAAAATGGTTGTCCCTGGCACAAAAACGGGTGACTCATTGAAGGTAAACCTACTAGGATCATCATCATCACTGGACTGTTCTTTCTGTGTAACTTCAAAGACTGTCTCAAATAATCCAAAGAGCTTGAGCATGACACTAAAAAATCCAAATAACCATGCAGTCATTGTGGTTACTCTTGCCATTCTCTGGTTATTCCACCATGCTTGAACAGACTGGCCAGTTCTCAAGTACTCGGATAATGTATATATGTTGTATGTGAGAAAGAGAGCAACTGGTACATATAGGGCTGGTTCTTGGACCTATATGTGTGTGTGTACAAGCATTAATTATGTGCATACACTTAAAAAGAAACATATATATCTCTAGGAACTAGATTTTGAATATCTTAGTGTAGTGATGAGCTTCACCATGCAAATCCTAATTACTATCTTTTCAAAAAGGACAAAAACTAAGTTATGAGATCAATAAAAGTCATATAGGTTAAAAATCATGTCATGCATGGTTTATGTTGTGGTTGAATATTGTATGGTGTAGGGTTTGCATAGTGTCTTTTTAAACATTTGAATGTACATGTAAGAGTTAAAATTGGAGGGTTCTAGCATATAAATCATACCGTGGGCAAGAAATGGGAGTCGGCCATAATACAATAGGCAGGAAGGGCTGCATAACATAGCTCGAAGGCTGGGCGTAGGCCCCATGTGAGGAGCCATACATAGGCCAAGCACTGCCTCCATTGTAGCTTTGCAAAGAGAAAGGCAAATATGGGACAACCTCTACTTAATAGAATTTCAAGCAAACCAGTAGCCCACCTCTTTTGTTGGGTCATTGTAGCGGGGCCGCCTGAGGGAGCACAACCTAGAAAGGCAGGTGGGTTTGGCATACAACTGACAGACCTCCAACCACTTTTATGAATCCTTAGTCCAGTTTGTATATCCTCTGTTGTTGATCCATAGATCCAACCTAACTGAAATGGACAATCACAAAAATAAACAAAGTGGACAAAAGCTAGGATTGAGATATATACCTTCCAAATTAGTGAGCATAAAAGAGTATAAGGCCTGCTTTAGTTTCACAAACCATCTCATTTCATCTTAAAGTCTAAATACCATTTAAATACAAACATTTTTCAATTTCAAATTTTCAACATTTTTATTTAATTATTACCTAGCATTTTAACTTTCCCAAAATACCAAATAAAACACAAAAATTATTCAACTTTTTCAAATCCCTAAACAAAAATAATATTAAAAATTTATATTCTAACCCTCTTGTAACTTTATAATTTTTTTATTCAACTTTTTATCTCCTTTCCCAAAATCCCATAAAAATCTCAACTCATACTATTTAACTACTATTAACAAATTATCACACTACTATTCAAAAAATTTTTATCTTATATGATCTTCCCATCTAAATAACCAAACAAGGCCTAAGTGTTTTGAGTTTTCTAATTATAATGGATCTCATAGGAAGTGGTGAATTTATATATCCACTCGTCATTAGCAAAACTATTATAGGACTAGTATTACTATGACATATATACAAGGAGGATAGAGCTCTATTTTTCTATTAAGTCATTTTAGGGTGGGTAGTCTTCATCATTATAAGTAATCTTATAGTTAGTGATGATCTCTTGTTGCCAATGTACATACATTACTTTAGCACATACAAATTCAGAAATCTAACAATATTGGAATTATTATTAAATTGCTAACTTCAAGTTTTCAAGCTTAAAGTGGATCCACCAAAAATAAGTTAAAATGAGCTTCTAATTTGGAACCTTTTTATGTTTTGCTGATCACTAACCTTAGTACCCCAACTAGTGCCGCATTCATACCCACAACTAGCTACTTTGTATGCTGCCTCAATACGACTCTGAAGACTGTGATTTGGTGGAGTACCTATCTTCCCTTCCAAAGCATCAATAGCTGATTTGGTCAACTCCCTTGAATTCCCAATCTTTGAAAATATATCCTCAACCAATTTTCCTACGAAAATGAGAAATTAAAAACAATATTCATACAAAAAGGCATTAGAAACCTCATTAGATTATAATGACCCATCTCAATTACCATTAACTGAAGCCACGTTATCTGGGGATAAACCATAGATAATTTTCCTTCTGTGGAAACAACCTGTTCCCCCATAAAATGGTCCTTGAAGTCCTGCTATTCCACTTCCCATGTACTACGTACATATATATAATTAAGCAAATGACAATGGAAAAAGATTAAAAGAATGAATAATTAATAAGTTAAAACTTATATTTTGACTTACTTCGAATAGAACCACCATCTGATTGCCATAAGGATCATCCTTTAATCCATCGTAGAATACTTGAGGGAACTGAACAAATGCAATTTCTGATTCACTCTTGGAATCCAATAACACGCACATTGCATGAAGAATGACTTTTGGATTGTTTACAAACATATCGCAGTCTACGTTGAGCATGTAGGGAGCATTCGTCATCAATGCAGAGACTCTCGTCTATATATATATATATGATAGAAACAATTAAAAAATTATATCATATAAGAATTATGAGTTCCATATATATAATATGAATTCATGTGAACTTCTCCTAATTTTAATAAATAGATAAACATGAAAATGATCATCATACCAGAGCATTCATGGCACCCGCTTTGTAATGATGTGGATGCTTATGCAGCTTCTCCCTAGATATATAGACCAATTGGGGCAACCCATCTGGGAGACCCTTGTTCTCCCATATAACCTGCAATTAATCAAGATTATCTAAATAAGTCTTTCTATAAGTTATATAATTAAAGGGTAAATTATTAAACCCTAACTTTCACCCCACAAATCACATATTACCAATATCATAAACTCATAACATTTTACAAGCCCCAAACTATAAATTTTAACATGAGTTAATCCCACAATCTACCGAAAAGTTGCAATGTACCCCTCCATCAAAAGTTTGACACCATTACTAGCTTGAAACTTAATTTAAAATTCAAGAATATTTACAAAATTAAACCAGAAAGATTATATAGGACAGACAGGTGATTCAACAGTTTTCCTCTTGCAATGTCCTATACGTACGCTTGCTAGAAGAGAAGAATGGGCTTCGTGCTATAATATATATAACTATATACATGTATAATTATAATATCAATAAAAAAGCATTCTTTCTTTTTTTCCAGAACAAAATAATAATAATAATAAAATAAAAAATAAAAAATCTAGGAAGATCAAAAAATTATTTAAACATTAAAAATTTGAAAAGAAAAATGGAAAACATAAATTCAAAAAGTAATTTTAAAAAATTCAAAAACGTAAAAAGTAAAACATATAAAAGTAATATTTTTGGGAAAAAAGACAAAAAAAATTGTAAGACTTAAAAAATATGAAAAAATAATTTAAAGAAAATATTTTAAAAGTATATTTTTTAATTTTTAAGAATTTTAAGAATAATTTTATCTTTTTAAGGGAAAATGGATATATTGATATATATATCTTCTATATATAAAAAGTGTGTATGAAACGGAAAATCTTGTTTTAACGGTTTTTCTTGTTTTTCCGTTAAAGTTAACACCGTTTGTTTTAACGGTTTGGCATATAAATGAAGACATAAATATTGAGAGAGATAGCATTCAATGTTGTTATATGATTTATTAATCTCAATAATTATAATACTTAATAGTTTATATAATAATAAGTAATTAAAGATTAGTTATTATATTTTTCTCTTTCTCCTTAACATATACACGTGTATTAGATGCATAAGATGTGAATCCCTAAGTATAATATACGTGTATTATACGTTTCATTAACTCAGATTATTGAGTATTCCAAATTTAAAAATCTCATATAATATATAATACAAGTGTGTTTAATCAAAGTATTTTTTTTCCCCATGGTTGTAGGACGTAGCTTCCGCTAAGTCATATTCCATACGTGGGCTTGCTATGATAGGCACGTGACAAAGGCCGTGATCCTTGAGCTAATTAAGAAAGAGTAAATTCGGCCAACAATTTCAAAATATATTTTATGATTTATATATATGCTATATATAGAAAATATTATACCACAAATTTTATAAAAAGATTATGTTTTAACTTTATGTTGTCCCTGATCGACTCAACCAATAGCAAAATAAAAATTTCAATGTTGTCTCTATTGATTGTCTACAGGATGACATAAATTGATGAATTATAATACAAACATCAAACGACACATATTTTGAACTATCATTTGTGTTAGACTTTTATTAAATTTTTCGTATACATCTTTGCTAAAATTATAGATGTTATAAACATGTATTGGATTATATGATACTTTGAACTAATTTTTTTTATTTTCTCCAATATGCCTTAAATTATTAAGTGACATCAATAACTTTTATAAAATATATATTATTTTTTACAAATAATCATTTCATAAAATTAGATAAACGTGCTTTGCATGTTACTCCCACCTAGTATATATATATCATGCATGGATGTCGAATATAAATCGGATAATAATTTCAAGTACGGAATTAATTTGTATATTTTTTTTTCCAATAAATTAGCTTGTAAACCATGCACGTCCGTACGTGATCTAATCTTTAGCGAAACTCGGGAAATTAGTAGCCAACCATCGCATTACAAAAGCTAAGATTTACTGCTTTCGATGGAAGAAGTTTATCTCATCTTCTTATCATATTTTTTTATATTTATAAATAAAATATAATAAATAATTTAATTTTTTTAAATTCTAAAAATTAAAACAATAATAATATTAATAAGAATTATTTTAATAATATTTTATTTAATTTTTAACTTTTATTTCATTTATTGGACCGATGATTCTTCACTTAAGATCAGTTTGGAGGCAAGCATGTATTAAATATGAAAAAATCTACTAAGTATCTATTTTTTTATTATCTCATAATGTGACATTAAATAATAGGTTCTCAAGTCAAATATAATAAATAATTTTCAATTATTTAATACCACATTATGAGATGATGATAGAATGCTCGAGAAAAGAATGATGATCACCGTCATGAGTAGCATTACTTATTAAATATAGGAAAACGTTAATGGCTAATCCTTGGTTTTTGGTTTTTTTAATGGTTAAGAAAATGACTGGGAAAAAGTAAATTAATTTATTTTTTATTAAAAAAATATTTAAAGATGTTTAAAAATGTTTTAAAGAAAAAGGTTAAAAAAGTGTAACTTTGATAAGGCAAAATTATGGAGCTGAGAAACAACACCCGGACAGTGCTAGGGGCACGCCCAGCACGTGCCCAGTAGTGCATTTCTAATTTCCTTTTCTTTTTTTTTTAAATATTTTTTTTAAACATATTTAAACATCTCAAAAAATAAATATACACACTTACTTGTAATCACTTTTTTAATCATTAAAAAAAATTAAAAGACACTTATGGTCAAATTGAGGGGACAAAATCAATCGATAAACCATTTTTCTAAATATAATAATCTTAAATTAAAAAAAATATTTAAAGATATAAAAAAATAAATGAAAAAAATAAAATAAAAATAATTTTTTCTTTTCTTTTTTTTTTGTTCTTCTCGATCGGAACCGAGCTCGTGCTACACTTTTAATATAAATAGGTATATGTCCAAGTAAAATGGAAAGTGAGTGCTTACCTTGATAATAGTCGGATGGTTTTTGCGTTCTACATTAGAGAATTCTGCAAAATCCCCGGTAAAATCACAAGGGTGCACATATTTTTGGACCGCAACCTCAATGTTGTGGCAAAGCTGCTCATACTCGTCCTATATGAGATAAAGACAAAAAGCAGCTAGCTTGGCTCTTTAAGTGATACCAAATTAATTAGTAAATACGTAGAAAAATTAATCTAACGCCGGCAGGTATGAATATTAATTATTATTACCTTCATTCTTTTCCTTTCATGTTGGAACTCCTTTGTGCTATCACTGAGCGTTATAACGTGATCATTGGAAAAGTATCTAAAAGGAGCTCTAACTTGAATACCATACTTTTTACAAAATGGTACCCAGAGTTGGGCAAAGTTTGAAGCTTCGACAAGGGAATAGTAGGTAAGAGGAGAACAACCATCATCCGAGACATAGCAAGCAAGCTTGTGGGCTGGGTAATCTACTGCCAACAAAGAGAGCACTGTGTTTACAGTGATGATAGGAGGTTCTAGCACAGGATCCGCAGTTGTCACAAACATGTCCACTGAGGGAAGCTCAACAGGTTCCCTATCAAGAAGAATATGGTCATGATCAAAGTTCTATTCAATAAAATGAGTCATAAACAAGAATAATCATTACAATATGCAATTAGGAATTAAATAATTGAATTTTTTATGATAAAATATCATTCACTCTTATTATTTGTTAATATCCGGGGCAAACTTAAGATCTGTACATAGACTGATCTTTTGTATATATATTCCAACAATTTATGCAAAAACATCACACATGGCAGATAGAAAGGTATATAACAATCGCAAGGAGTCGTGTATATATAGATGTTACCCTGTAGCTTGCAAGAGATGGTCCGGGTGCGTTTTGAATATCACAGGATTCCATTTGATGTTGAGGACTAGAACCCAAGTGAAAGTGAACCATGACTCGCATAGGAAGGCAAGGAGCCAAGTGGTTCCATGGTTTTTGAGGTGGAGAAGACGATAAGTAAGGAGAGAAAGGAGAAGGAAAAAGATGATGATATCCGAGGTCCTTTGCAAAGTGTTTTTACGTGGTATTTTTTCATATAAAGGGAGAGAGATGGTGCTCGCCATTGGATCAGTAAATATCAATGCAGTTTTGGGGGAGGATCAATGCCCTTTTGTTTTCAAAGTAATGTTCAAACCTCCGTGATTGTGTTAAGTAATATATAGAGGACTGGCTAGCTAACTAGGTGATCACGTTGTAGTTGCATACCTTCATGGCCATTTGTTGCGTTTGTGGCTACGAAGTGGGTAGCATCTTCTTGGGTGTCGCAGAGGTTTGCTTCATTATTACATCGATGTAAATGACGGAACCCTACCTTACTGCAGGTTAGCCGTAGAAGGTTTTTCCCGACGCACGTTATTTTTTCAGAAGAATTTTATTTGGTATAAGTAAAATTGTATATTAATTAAAATCAATATTAGTTGTTTGATATTTAAAATTTAAATTAATTTTATTTTAAATAAAATTTATTTTTTAATTAATTATATTAGATTAATATTAATGCAGAATTATTCATACAATTAAATTTTTCGTTTCCCAAAATGTCAGACCTCACGATGAACGTGCTAGTTGGTGAACAGACGACCACATGTGTCGTCGTCGTCTTTTCGTCGTGTTCTCCTTCCTATGATAGCGTACAATCTGCCCACAGATTCTCTCCAGTAAATGCCAACAATAAATACTCTACTCAAGAGGTTATCAATTCTCTTTTTATGTTATCATGTTTATCCCTATCAATCACGTGGATACAGTCCTTGTAATATATATATATATATTGTACGGTGTCTCTACACTCATCGCGGACGGTGGTTAGGTCAAAATTATTTTTTTATTATTTTTAAAAATAAATTTAATATTATTTCGAAATCATTAAGTTAAAAATAGTTCAAAAATAAAAAATTTGGAGTTATAGCTCCAAGATCGGAATCCCCTCCCGGGATTCCTAACTTCTTTTTAAAGAAAAGATTAAAAAATAATATTTTATTAATTTTTATTCTCTGTTAATTATTATTTTATTTTTATTTTTTATTTTATTTGTTTAAGCTTCACCAGTAACTGTAAATAATTCCTCATTAAATGTATTTGGTAATGGAAAATTCAATTAATTTTCACTTCAATAGAAACGAGCTAGCTATTCGATCTCTTCCCTTTCACACGAGTACAGAATCCCTTCCATTTTTATTTATTTTTTTCAGTCAGAATCCCCTCCATTTATTGTTGCATGTGGTTTTTATCTTTTCTGGGCGTACTTAGTCATGCAATCAAATTTTACTCATCATTTGTCTTCGAATTTTAAATTAATAAAAAATATAAATTTTATTATTTATATTTGTAACACTCTTTTATCAGTAGGTCAAATTCTCTGTAAATAAATAAATCTAGCATGTGCAGTATTTAATTAATAGATAAAATTTAGAATCAAGTTTCATTATCAAGACTTTTTTTCTGATAAATCACCTTAAAAATTTATATTAATTAAATTTTATTATTTATATCCAGGAAAACTGATAATCACACGGGAAGAAAGATGGTAAGGACATCACTCACACTCTTGGATGTTATCAAGTAAGAATGCCAGTGCCAGTTGGATTGGTGATGCTTTTTCCTGGGAGAGAGAGGGAATGATCATTGCCACTGGTGTCGTGTTACGGAGATAATTGCGGAGATAATTTAGTTTTGTAATTCCTCTCTTTTGATTTTTTATAATAATTTATTTCCGGCAATGCCTTGGAGAGCTACAGGTGAGTTCGTAGTTGCAATGATGGCCATCTGTTGTGTCTGCGGCACGGTCATGTCAGGCTGGGAGGTTGATATGTACGTCGCTTGTGGTACAGTACTCTGTCTGTCAAAATCATTTACTTAATCCCTCGAATATTGTTCATAATCATACCGATTTACGTCGCGAAACCATATCGTCTAGAACACCATATAGCGTGGAAGGGTTTTGTCCACATGAGTACTTGTGATTTTCCATTATTATTTTTATTTTGTTTGTTTCCTGCCAACTTGATTGAGCATGAGCTTAAACGATAAAATGAAGTTGCCTTCAAGGAGAACGTTGACAGTTACGTGTCAGAATTTTTTTTGTCCAATATTTGTATAATTGTATCCACATCTTTGCTGGCACTAATTCTTTTTTTTTTTTAATAATAATTTTATTACTCTACAAATTTTACAACATTTATTTTTAATTTTTTTTCCTTTTTTAAAAAAGTTGATAGCCAAATACATAACGGATTCGATCTAAATTTATTAATTAATCCTCATTTATGATGAAAAAATACCATAATAATATTATTACATTTAGAGTTTACAAGATAGAATACTATAAATTAATCCAAAACTAAGTGTCAAAATCAGTCCAATAAACAAATAAAACAACCAGCAACTAACAAGCCTAAAAGAATCAACCAAACCTTAATAAAAACAAGTCTTACCACATATCTTGGTATATAATCGATTAAATATAAAATAGAATTTCTTCCATGCTTTTAAGATCCTTTTATAGAGATAAACTTTTTCAAGCAAGAATATGAGCTGCCTTGATTGTAAGCTTTTCTAATGTGATTAACGTACCAATTGGCAAATGAATTAAGCAAAGCTTTGGTGTTCTCAACTATCCAACTTGCTTGGCTCCAATCTGTGTGTGCACTTGAAAGATTATTCATAACTTGTAAAACATCTCCTTCTAAGATGAGAGAATGAATGCTCAAGTCTTTACAAAAGTTCACTACCACCATCACTACTATAGACTCCGCTACCCTTGGAGAAACATCTACATCTGGGTGCAAAAGGAGACCCAATAACATGCCCTCCTCCATCTCAGATAATGACCTCAATGCCAATCTTCATAATCTCTTTATTGATAGCAGGATCCCAATTAATCTTGAAAATTAAATTAGGAAGCTTTATCCATTGTTGAACCTAAAGTTTCAAGTTTCATGTGATTATAAATCTACATATGGATTTTGATGATAACAAATGAATTCAAATAATAAAAGAGTTTCAAGCTCAAGTTGTCCACACAATGGAGTCAAGCACATCAAAAAATCAAGCATAAGCAAGAATGAAACAAATTCATATTAAAGTCATAGAGTAATATTGTAAATCTCTTAAAATTTGAAATTAGGATTAATACTCAAAATTAATATTTTATCATAAAACATTAAAATACATTTTCCACATGTGCATGAATTTTTTTGAAAATTAAATTTAAAAATTTTGAAAGATGATTGATTGTCATCTTTTACATGTGCATGCCTTGATTAAAGGGTTGAACTTTGAAAATATTAAAAATGATTGATTATCATCTTTCACATGTATATATTTTATTTGAATATTTTCAAAAGTAATTGATGTTTTTTTAGACTTATACAAAAGGTAGATGATTTTGTTTGAAAAATTTGAAAAGTAAAGTGTGCTCCTTTTGTCATATACAACAAGTAAAAGATTAGGTTTGAATTTTTTGAAAAAAAAAAGTGTGCTCCTTTTGTCATATGCAAAAAATAAAAGATTATGTTTGAATTTTTTGAAAAAAAAAAAGTGTGCTCCTTTTGTCATATACCAAAAGTAAAAGATTAGGTTTGATTTTTTTGAAAAAGTGAATGATGTTGTCTTTGACATGTGAATCTTTTTAAATTTGAATATGAAGTCTCATATGCATATAAATATATCATTTGAGAGCTTCACATTCACAACATCCAGAACATACAACATTCATTCAAAACTTTCATTCTCTTTTCTCTAAGCATTGAGCCTTAATCCTTGTTCATTTTGATAAATATAGTTTGCGCTGTATTGTTCTTATTTCACTCATTGATGAATGTTTTCTGATAACCTACCCACTATTAGCTTTTGTATCAGAAAAAATGTGTGTATAACCCTTGTGCGTGTAGAAAGTATTCTACACGGGGAATAGTTGAATCACCACGTGTAAGGTGATTGCAAGTGTAGATGGTGTTCTACACGGATCCTTTGTAGTGGTGTTGTTCAAAGGTGTAATAGATTTCTATCTCCACCTGAAAGAGGTTGAATAGTGAATTTGAGAATTCTCAAGGGGTAGCTTGAGGCGAGGACGTAGGCAGTAGGGCCGAACTTCGTTAACATATTGAGTTTGCTTCTCTCTTACCTTTACTCTTTATATTTATTATTATTTCATATTTTGTTTATATTTTATATTATATATTTGATTTATAATTGTTATTTTTTAATACAACTCAATTCACCCCCCCTCTTGTGTTAGTCATCTGGACAACATCCATCTTTGTTGAATTTGTGCACACTACTACTATGAAGGCTTGTTTAAGAGTTGAGCATGTTTAAAAGCTTGCTAGTTCTCTTTTACCTTGTTTTGGATGGTAGAAGGATGATCAAACTTTTTGCCATGGATAACATCATTCCTTCTATGCCCAATCTGCCTTGCTACAATTGTTGCTACTTCTAGCTCCTCTTGTTGAAGAATATTGCATAATCTACTCCATATATCTAGAAAAAGAAGTGTTGTAGAATGTCATCTTTTGAATCTTTTTACTGCATTGACTCCAAGCATCCTTGGCTCCTTCACAACTCCAAAAAGAATAACCCACTTATTCAGAAGAGATCTTATAGATTAGACATATATCCTCCTCTACAATCTTCCTTCTGCATTAGTTAGAAGGCGTAGGTAATGCATCTCTCCAAGCCCTCCATAAGAACATTTTAAATGCATTTTGGACATTCAGTTTCCATATTGATTTCCACACACTTTTCTTACTTTTGTCATTTGAGCAGCTACATTGACATATCTGTTTAATATCTCTATGTAGGTGGTAGGCATTTTTAATTGAAAAATACCATCATTCGTGTAATTCCACACAAGTCTATCCTTCCTTCTTCCAAGGCAAAATGGATGCTTCAAATTAAACCAACCTCTTGTGGTGAAGTATGAAGAGTTTAATATGCTACAAGAATATTATCAGTAATGAGCCTCCCTAAAATGAATGCACTTTGATTTGGAGAGGCAACACCTATTTCAATCTATTAGTAAGAACTTTGTCCACTTTTTTATAGAGAACATTACATAAGCTGATAGGTCTATATTTAGTGGCTCTCTTGGGATATTTTACTTTAGGAATTAGAGTACTAAAAGTGTTATTAACACTTCTAAAAGAACGTCCCTTTCTAAAAAAAAATTCAGTGCAAAGTTACACACATCGTTGCCAACCTCCTCCCAGTGAGTTTGACAAAATTGAGTAGGAAAACCATCGGAACCTAGGGAACTTAAAGGGGCCATTTGGAAAATAGCTTCTTGCACTTCTAAATCAGAAAATTCAGATAAAAGCATGCTAGGCATAGCAAGAGTATCTCTGGCCTGCATATAAAACAAGCAATTATCTATCTCTGCGGGATTAGAAGAATGAAATAGATTATTAAAATAGGAATTGAAAATGTCACCTATAGATGCTTGATCTAAATGTAAAGTTCCTTCATTGTCAATGATCTGCTTAATAAAGTTTGTATTTTTCCTCTGGTTAGCATACATGTGATAGAATTTGGTATTTCTATCCACATGTGCTAACTGCTGCTGCTTTACTCTTTGTTGCCACTTAAGCTCTTCTTCTTCTAAAAGGCTGTCCACTTCCTTCTACAATTGCATGATGGTGCAGGATTAATCTTCATCAGCTAATCCTTGCAAAAATGAGAGTCTCCATTCTTTCTCTGATATCACCAGTATTGTAACGTCCCGGTCCCAGATGTCCGAAGAGTTAGCCCTTATTATCCAAAATCATCTCTAATAACACAATTATATATACTCTAGAGATTCTATAAAAATATTAATTTATTTGTTCAACAATGGACACCAAATAAATACCTCAATAAAATAAATTACAATCTCCACAAATACTTGGAGATGTCCATGACTCAAAATACCAAATTAAAATCAAATAATAAATCTACTAATAAGGACCCTCAAATAAATGCTTGTACCCTTTAACACTTATTCCTTTATAATTAGCAAACCTTGCTAATACTTTCAACTTTTGACTTCCAGCTGAAGTATCAAGATTTTTGAAAAATATTGTAGAAATAAGGAGTGAGTTATCAACAACTTAGTCAATAGAAAACATATCCTAATATGTAAACATGAATATTTACAGAGTTGAGAATGCATAACAAAACATTTTTATTTTCAAAATGTAGAATAAAACATATTATAAAAATATCAGAGCGAAAGTTTAAAAATATACTTATTCAAAATTCATTTGACATAGCATAATTGAAACATCATATCAGAAACGAAATTCCTTGTTTAACCCTCTTGGTATGATTGTGCAAACCTCGGTGGTCAATCAAGCTGATACAAAATGTGAAATGTTCCCCTTATTCATTCTCAGAGTCTCAAGTGTGTACACAAGAAAGATCACATAGAAAATCACTTTAACTTCCAAAGTGGGTGCACAAAAAAATAAAGTTTGTACCAACCCGAACAGAGGCATAGTTTACACACGTGGTAAGGTCAAAACAAAACAGAGATAAAATGTCATGCTAGAGGTTTTTAAAGATCACATTATATCATATTAGAGTACAGAACATATTCATAACACAACATAATCAAATCGTCGCTGTAAAATTATGCACATATTTTCATACTCATTCTTTTTATACAGTTTAGAAACAAAATGTCAAAAATAAGCTCATGTGTACACCATCATAACAAAATGACTTTCTTCTTTCATACAAATTTTATGAGTAGTGCATAACAAATAACTGAAATTGTTTCAAATTTATTTTCATAACAAGACATGCATATTTTTCAAATTAACCTCAGTTCATTTCTTTTATGCAAACTATAGCATCCCTACTTACTTGAACTTTTTTAACTTTTTAGAGTTTTTCCACAACAGTACCAAGCAAATATTTATTGTTACCTGTAAAATAGTCCAGTAGCTTTCATAAATTTTCGATCAAATATGTATTTCAATACTTAAAGTTGAAATACTAAAATAACCTATTTTGCCTAAATGTATAAGATTCTCTTAGCCTAAAAATAGCATTACTTCCCTGATATCATCTATATCCATTTAATTCCTCTAATTAATACATTAATTTCAAAATATTTTTGTAAAATAAATTTTTGTACTAATATAGAGTGAGACTAGGCCCACCTAAAAATATTATACAAATCTTCCGCAACCCATGGTTTAAAAAAAAAAAAAGTCAAACGCAAGATAAATATAAAAGTTCAAACTTTGGCTTGCAAATCAAAGGACTTAAGTGTAATTTTGTAAAAATATCAACTCTACTTCCTGCCAAGATTTATAGGAGACAGGAAATCTTTCCTATTTTGAAAACAAGGCAGAACGACACTAGAAGAGGGGCACTATGGTTGAGGTTTACAGTGAGGGAAGGAGGCATGCAGAGGAGCTAGGGACTAGGCGACGGTCTTTAGTGGACAGCGAGATGTGAGAGCACTGAGAAAGAGAGAGATAAAGAGTGAGAGTGATAAGAGAGAGAGAGAGAGAGAGAGAGAGAGAGAGAGGGACTTATGTTTGGTGGTCCAGGGTGTAGCACGACCAAGTTGTGATCGTGTTGTGTGGGCTGAACACATGCTTGGGTAGGAATTCTTCTTGTTCTATTTTTTAGTATAAAAAAAAGTTCTTGGGTTTACAGTGGAGAGAAAGAGGCAATGTCTAGGCAACCGTGGCTAGCGGTAGCAGTACAAGATTGAGGGTGAAAATTTGCCTCACCATGGCTGAGCGTACTGGGCGACAGTGGTGGAGGGAGGAGGCTTGAATCACTACAACAGAATTTGGATTTTGTGATAACGAAACCATCACTGAAAATGACAAAACCATCAGTAAAACTATTTTGTGATGGTTTGAAATTGTCACGTAAAAGGAATCACAGCATCACATAAATTAATCTGTGATGGTTTACTGTTCAACTGTCATGATTTTTTCTTTTTTTTTTTGGAAGTCTCCCGTGAGATATAACATTTGAATTTGAAAAATTTTTGTGACAATGAAAATCTATCATAAAAACTAACGTATGGACGTACATATAAACATTCGAACGTAAATTCGGTCGATTGACATTTGAATGGCAGAAGTTGACATGCATTGTTTTCATTTTGAACGTTTAACATTTACATTCAAACATTCTTACGTTCGAATGTTTGCTGTCATTGATGTTTGAATGTCGCATTCGAATGTCAACGAAAAACCGTTCAAACAAGAATTGCACAACGTTCAAATATCTGGTCAGCATTCGAATGTTTTGTGGTTTAACATTCAAACAATTAGATTGTATGACTAGAGGTGTAACCGGTCTAGTTTGGCCTAGTTTTGTACAAAATTTGAGATCGAACCAGTACTTCGGTTCGGTTTTCTAGTTTTAATCAATTGTCAATTTAATTATATATATTTAAAATTAAAAATTAATGTTATAAATTATAATATATAATTATATATAGTATATATAAAAATTTCATATATAATTATATTTATTACATATAAAAATTATTTATAGATATATAAAATATTTTATATAATATTAAAAATTAATTTTTATATATATTTTATAAACTGATCCAGTCTAGTGGCGACAAGCCAAGATCCGATTTCAGATCGAATTTAGCCCGTTTTTAAAATGTAAAAACTAATTTTGGATTGGACCAATTCAAAATTGAGCGGTCTGATCTAGTTCGGGCTGGTTTTCCAGTTTTCTGGTTTAAACTTTCACTTTTATATATGAGGATAGGTACGTTCGAATGGTTTGTTATAATTTGGTGGTGTTATGTTTAAACGTTAGTTCAAATGTAAAGCAATGTTTGAACGTTTTTTATTTACATTCGAACGTATAGATTAAAAATATTAATTTCATAAGATTATAAAACGTACAAACTGTATCACATTACACCATAAATTAACAAAATTATAAAACATACAAATTATATCATATTATACCATAAATTTAACAACTAATAATGTCTTATAGAATTGCAAAATTAGAGATTAAATGTTGTGAACAATGATAATATTGATAAAATTTATTTCTTTTTTTTCGTTGCCCACCGCGATCCTACTGTAGTGACATAACATGCTCCATCTAGACGATCATCTCCATCTATACTTGTTCTTAGACTTCAGTGTATATTCTTTCCCCATGGTCTCTTTGTTGCTCCTACAAACACGTATCGACGCTTGGGTACCAAGAATATCTTAGATATTCTCAGACTACTCTACTACTATTTATTATTTTATTATTACTTTTTATATACTTTTTAATACTATTCATTACATTTCACTACTATTCAATATTCTATTATTACTTTTTTATTACTGTTTTTACTACCATTCTCAACTTTTCTTAACACTTCTCACTACCTAAACTTATTAAACTATCGCGATAATAGAGACTCAAACTCTTGCTGTCCCAACTTTGTCTACTCATTTTCTTAACGTGCTTCGTCTAAATCCTTAGTAAGATTATTAACTTATGAAGTCGAGGTCGTGGATGATGAACCGACACACTTGAAAGAACATCCCAAACTTTTTACCAAACTAAACTTGGTCCCGAGCACTTCTGCAAATAATCCATGTCACTAGGAGATTATTCCTTAGAAGCTAACTGTATCTCAATCATTTTTTCATAGAATTATAAAGAAAACACACAATAACTAACATATTAAAAAACATACAAATCAAACATAATATTTATTCACATGTTGCATAATTTATTCACAGAAAATAACATCATTTATATAATTATCTTTAGCCACAAGATCAATTCACAACATAGACATGAATGAGAGAGAAATTTTAATGATCATTACGTTTCTAACAAAACAAGATAAGCAATTTTAAAAAATAATGTTAGTACTTAAATAAAGGAATATGATAAAAATTAGTGAATTTCTATAAATTATTATTTACCATTTTATAGGCAAGACATTAGAATGACCTTGAACCGACGCGATGGTGGACAGTCAAAGTTGTTCTATTTTGTGCATTTATAGTATTTAAGTGCTAAAAAATTATATACTATGTTAATTAACGAATATAAATGTAAATAAGTTTTAGGGTATAAATCTAGAATACCTGATAATTTTGACTTGTGAAAAGATAACAACACTTTCTTCAATCGCCTAACTTTATTTTATATAAAGGGGATTAAGTGGCCTGTTCCACTGTCTCAAACTTCTTGAAGTGGTCATGACATCGTTCCTTGTGATGTTGAAATAATGCAGCAATCAACTCATTCATAGTTTGCACATCTTCACTACGGCCAAAATTGAGGTAAAATTCATCCTAAGAAGTTAATTAAGTCAAAACATATATTTAATCAATATCTCTTAAAAAATTTACTATGGCACATAAACTCATTAGCACACGACCTCCGAACACAATCCTTAATCTCACTCGAAACATCTCTCTATGAGCACACATAAAATTGGGTATAAGCTCGGACAAGTGTTCCGACATAGGAAGCAAGCAAATCTACACTATCATCCACTCCTCCAGTGGAGTTATCAGGAATGGTGACCTTGATTTTTTCGTGCCTTCTTTTTTTCTCAAGCGCAAAGCCACGTGTTAAGCCACAACCACGACGTAACAAGGCATCAGTTAATATATTTAAAATTATTAAATGTAGTCTTTGGGAGAATTAGAATATAATTAATTATCAAAAAATTTCCTTATTAGTAGGCGTCGACTGTTTGTCTCCTGTATATCAACTTATTGAGGAGTGGATTCCTCATTCGTGGAGTTCTCAGCGGGTTTGGGACTTGGTGGAAGGCACATTTCTTTGTTGTCATTTTAGTGGCATCCTTAAAAATGATTGATATGATAAAAATAATTAGATTAGAATAAATTATGAAAAGTGATATAGTATTGCCACCTATGTAAATAAAATAGTTAATACTTTTCTTATTCATCTTTAGATTTTTTTTTAGTCCATGCATGTTTTAGAATTTCCTTCAATAACATCCTTGTCATCATCATCAACCTCTTCTTCATCTTCTTCATTGACTTCTTCGGATTCTTCTTCTTCTTCATCATTAGAATCTACTTCTTCTTCTGTCTCACTTACTTCAACTAAATGATCATTTAATTCGGATAGGTCGAGATGCATGGGTGGAACGTCATCTCTACATTAGGGGATTAGCTCAAGTGCACTAAGGTCAACAAATAAATTAATATCCTCTCATAATCTACCACCATTCCTGGCCTCTATAATTAGAGTATCATTTTCATCTTCACTATTCTCGTGATCTGCTATCATTTCTGCATCATAGATATTTTGGGGAACAATTTTTTGTACAATTCACCAAGATATCTCTCCACTATCTTCATCGGTCATTTTGATTGGATCAATCAAATAATAGACTTTGGTAGCTTGACAAGCCAATACAAATGGATCATCTTCATACCATATAGATGAAGTATTGACACTCCTATAGTGACTATCCCTATGTATCAAAACCCAACTACTGTTTAGATCCCATAAATCACCCAAGTATTTTAATTCAACAATGTCGCGTATGACACCATAGTAGTCAATATCATCTGTTCCATGACTTCCTTCAACCAACACTCCACAATTTTACATATTTTGATTACATTCATGATCCATAGTATGGAATTTGTAACATCTAACTGTGCATGCAATGTATCCAAGTGCTTTGTCTGATAGACTATAGACCAATGCAAACAATTCGAAAGAAACTAATATGGGATCATGAGCACATTGTTCCATAATCTAACAATTGAAGTATTGACAAAATATTATATAGTTATTTAGAATTGAAATGTTTCAAAAAACATTTACATCATTTGATATTTAAGTGCATATGCGTTGTTCAAACCATCAGGAAAATTCTTCTTCATGTCTCGCCTCTATATTCTCTATGCCTTCTATCTTAAGTTTGTCCATATGCAAACTGTATATAAGTGCAAAAGAATAGAATATTTGAAAACATTCGTTATAATTAAATTTTTTTAATTTAAATTATTCTAAGTATGCAGCGACATATTGTTTGAGTTAAAATATTGCATATTTTATATATCTAAAACTAATGTATTTTAATTGCTTCATGACATTATTATTGGTTTTAGATGGAAAAATAGTTAATAGACATAAATTCAAATTATGATTTAAATTGATTAATATCATGATTTATGTTTAATTTTACGAGCTATGATTTAGTTGAGTAATATTTTGTCACGTGCACAACACATTTATGATATTTCTTTCCTTTTTATTTATTTTGTTTTTTTTACTGTGTTATGTTCATGCTTTTAAATAAATATGATTCTCATGGTGAGCTACTTCCATGGGAGAAACATTGTTGAGTGGAACTACATGCACGCCTTACTTTTCTTTTCAACAACCGGAAGTACCGAGCACATGAAGGAATGACATTTTCAATGTTGCAAAGAAATAAAAACAAGTCAAAAGGGAATGGCAAGAGGACATGCAAATCATGGAAACCAATTGCAAATGTTGAGTGGAGACAACAAGTAGAGGAGCACATAGGCTACATTACGGAAACACATTTCTTTTATTTAAAATTCTTGGGAAATGAAGCACATATGGACAAAAAGAAAAAGTATTAAATGATTTATGTGGAAAGCATGAAAGGAACCATAGGAAGGGGCTTTTTGCTTGGCTCTTCGGCAGGACCCATACAAATAAAGCAAATATTCATTGGTTAAAACCCTACAGCGGGCTTTTGGAGCATGACAACTTTAGAGAAGAGTAAGTAGTGACAGGAGCAGGGGCTAGTTGCTTTGCAGACACTCAAGCCTCCTTTGCCATTTCTATGTTTGACATGCAGTGAATTATTAAAGGCAACATAGCTGGCTTGTTTTTATGGAGGGACACTAAAGCTGCAAGAACAAGAAGAGGACTTACCGAAAGTTATTCAACTTTTTTTTATTGTTGGATGCTTGGGTGCATCACTTTCACTGGGACGCATGTCTATAAAAAAAGAATTGAAAGAGAATTGAAGGGCGGAGCACAATTAGAATTAGAATGAGAGTAGTGTAATTTAATTTTTTCTTAGTTTTCTTTTATTTTTGAGAGAGCTCGGATAGGGGAGAGGGAGATAGCATAGTTGAGTGACACCACTGTCGTGGTCTACCATTCCTCCCCTACCTATGGCCTCCTCTCCAGCTCTTGTTAATTTCTGTTTGCTTATTTAACTTATGTCATTTACTTTTCTTGCATTGTACTAAGGTTAGAGGTGAACTCTAATTATTAAATATTGTTTCCAATCAACAATAGTGTTTTTATTATGAGTTTGATCGATTGAATGGTTTATTATTAGAAACTTTGATTATTTATATATATATATATATCTTGATCCATTGTATTTTTCGGATACATTGGATGCTTGAAGAATATCTGTGATATTTAAATAAATTTGTGAATATTTTAATCATCAATTGTTTATACTTAATCTTTAGTGATAATTTTATTAGCCTTAAATACTAAATCTTCCAATTAAACGGAATAATTATTCTAGTTTATTTTAAGTAAATCGACTGGAAACAATATTTTAAATTAATAGATGGATCATTGAAACCAAAGTCGTTCTTCACATCTCTTTATTTTATTATTTTAGTTGTATTATGCTACTTTCAAAATTTCCACCTCAGTAATTTTATCTTCTATTCATTATACATACCATCACTTTTATTTTCTCTTTATAAATATCTTCCACCATTGTATGAGTTTGATTTTAAGCATAATTTCTTTGATGAGACGAATTAGAAATTTTATTTTTAATTATCACGCGATATCTTCCTATACATGGTATAGCCTTTGTACTGCTCGTTTTGGAACGAGTTAAGTTTTTGGTACTATTGCCTGTAAATACCTTAGACAGTCATCAATCTAAGGTAATTTCTGTGGAAAATTACAATCCTTCCCCTTGGGATACCTTAGATAGTCATCAATCTCCCGACAATTATTCAACACGTACCATGTACCACCGAACTTTTCTTAACTCCCCACCAATTAAGTCATATCCCGTTTGTGCATCCAAGGGTCGTAAATTTTGAGAAAACATAAATAACTCACGAGGGAGAGGAGCAGCAAGATTAGCATTTCACTCCTCACAATTAAATCATGTCTCAACACCATGAAGATATAGAGAACAAAATGTCAACCATATTTCCTCTCTAATGAGTCCCCATATTTTAAATTAAGTGTTCATCATCCCGTGACTCCTGACTTCATGTTTTTTATTACAAGTGTTTTCCCTACTTAGGCTTCGGGTTGAACTGCAGGCAACTAAGAATATTTCATATTATTTCAATAGTTTCATACTACAAGCATATGCTAGAGACATTGTCTGACTTACTTTATATGGAAATCAATTCCAACACATATTGCAAGGTGTGATCTGACCCAAAAGAAATTTATGAGAAAATAATATTAGAACTAGACAACAAAAGTTTCAACCGGTTATTGCAATCCTTCTACACCAATAAAGAAAAATCAATGCCAAAGTGGTTGACTTGTATATGGTGGCTTTGGGAATTCCATGTCTTCCTTTTCTGAACAAACCCTTAAAAAATGGCCAAAAGCATAGCACCAACCACAAACTACAGAAAGTCTCCCCTAGCCCTGATCCATGCATAGCATCATCAACTGGTGGATGTTGCAACTTTAACAAGCTCACTACCAATGTAGTCAAGTGAACAAGCAAAATGGTTGTCCCTGGCACAAAAATGGGTGACTCATTGAAGGTAAACCTTCCAGCATCATCATCATCACCACCATCACTAGATTGTTCTTTCTGTGTAACCTCAAATACTGTCTCAGATAATCCAAAGAGCTTGAGCATAACACTAAAAAATCCAAATAACCATGCAGTCATTGTGTTTACTCTTGCCATTCTCTGGTTATTCCACCATGCTTGAACAGACTGGCCAGTTCTCAAGTACTCGGATAATGTGTATATGTTGTATGTGAGAATGAGAGCAACTGGTACATATAGGGCTGGTTCTTGGACCTATATATATATATATATATATGTGTGTGTGTGTGTGTGTATGTGTACAAACATTAATTACGAGCGTACACTTAAAAGAAACGTATATATTTGTAGAAACTAGATTTTGAATATCTTATTGTACTGATGAGTGCTTCACCATGCAAATCCTAATTACTATCTTTTCTAGAAGGACAAAAACTAAGTTATGAGATCAATAAAATTCGTATAAGTTAAAAATAATGTCATACAATGTTTATATTCTAGTTGAATATTGTATGGTGTAGGGTTGCATAGTGACTTTTTAAACATTTGAATGTGCATGTAACAGTTAAAATTGGAGGGTTCTAACATATAAATCATACCTTGGGCAAGAAATAGGAGTCGGCAATAATACAATAGGCTGGAAGGGCCGCATAACATAGCTCGAAGATTGGGCGTAGGCCCCATGTGAGGAGCCATACATAGGCCAAGCACTGCCTCCATTGTAGCTTTGCAAAGAGAAAGGCAAATATGGGACAATCTTTGCTTAATAGAATTTCAAGCAAACCGGTAGCCCACCTCTTTTGTTGGGTCATTGCAGCAGGGCCGCCTGAGGGAGCGCAACCTAGAAAGGCAGGTGGGTTTGGCCTACAATTGACTGACCTCCAACCCCTTTTATGAATCCTTAGTCCGGTTTGTACATCCTCTGTTGTTGATCCATAGATCCAACCTAACTGAAATGGACAATCACAAAGATGAACAAAGTGGACAAAAGCTAGGATTGAGATACATACCTTCCACATTAGTGAGCATAAAAGAGTATAAGACTTGGCTTAGTTTCACAAACTATCTCATCTCATCTCAAAATCCAAACACCATTCAAATACAAATAATTTTCAATTTTAGATTTTCAACTTTTTTATTTAATTATTAACTAATCATTACAATTTTTTCAAAATACCAAAGAAAACACAAAAATTATTCAACTTTTTCAAATCTCAAAATAAAAATAATATTAAAAAACTATATTCTAACCCTTTTGTAACATTATAATTTTTTTTATTCAACTTTTTCTATCCTTTTCTAAAATCCCATAAAATCTCAACTCAAATTATTTAACTACTATTCACTCATTATGTCAATACTATTAATAGAGTTTTCATTTTATCCCATCTCATTTGTTTAACTAAGTGTTTTGAGTTTTCTAATCATAATGGATATCACAGGAAGTGGTGAATTTATATATTCAATCGTAAGTAGCAGAATTATTATTGGATATGTAGTATATATTATGATATATATATACAAGGAGGATAGTCTTCATTAATCTTATAGTTAGTGATCTCTTGTTGCCAATGTACACACATTATTTTAGCACATACATATACAATAATCTAACAATAATATTGGATTAATTACTATTGAATTGCTAGCTTCAAGTTTTCAAGCTTAAAGTGGATCCACCAAAATTAAGTTAAAATAAACTTTTCATTTGGAACCATTTTATGTTTTGCTGCTCACTGACCTTTGTACCCCAACTAGTGCCGCATTCATACCCACAACCGGCTACTTTGTATGCTGCCTCAATACAGCTCTGGAGATCGTGATTTGGTTTAGTACCTGTCTTTCCTTCCAAAGCATCAATAGCTGATTTGGTCAACTCCTTTGAATTCCCAATCTTTGAAAATATATCCTCAACCAATTTTCCTATGAAAATGAGAAATTAAAAACAATTTTCATACAAAAAGGCATTAAAAACCTCAGTAGATTACAAAGACTCATCTCAATTACCATTAACTGAAACCACGCTATCTGGGGATAAACCATAGATAATTCTCCTTTTGTGGAAACAGCCTGTTCCCCCATAAAATTGTCCTTGAAGTCCTGCTATTCCACATCCCATGTACTACATATGTATATATATAATCAAGCAAATGACAATGAAAAAAGATTAAAAGAAGGAATAATTAATAAGTTAAAACTTATATTTTGACTTACTTCGAATAGAACCACCATTTGATTGCCATAAGGATCATCCTTTAATCCATCGTAGAATACTTGAGGGAATTGAACAAATGCAATTTCTGCTTCACTCTTGGAATCCAATAACACGCACATTGCATGAAGAATGACTTTTGGATTGTTCACAAACATATCGCAGTCTACGTTGAGCATGTAGGGAGCATTCGTCATCAATGCAGAGACTCTCGTCTATATATATATATATATTTGATAGAAACAATTGAAACATTATGTCATGTAAGAATTATGAGTTCCATATATATAATATGAATTCATGTGAACTTTTCCTAATTTTAATAAATAGATAACAAAAATTTTATGTGTAGTTACTTTTACATGTATAATCTTTTGTACACTCAACTTATGTGATTTGTTATGCATTAAAAATAATTATGTAGCCAATTACATAAGTGAAGTACGCAAATAGTATACAAAAATAACTGTATGTAGCATTGATAAATAAACATGAAAATGATCATCATACCAAAGCATTCATGGCACCCGCTTTGTAATGATGTGGATGCTTATGCCGCTTCTCCCTAGATATATAGACCAAAAGGGGCAACCCATGATCTGGGAGACCTTTGTTCTCCCACATAACCTGCAATCAAGATTATCTATTAATCAACTTTTTCAACTTTTAAAATAATAATAATATTAAAAAAAATAATATTATAACAATATTCTATTCAATTTTAAACTTTCATGTCAAATAATCTCATCTCATTTTACCACTCATTTAGGAGGCCATCATGGATTAAATATGGATAATGATAGACTTACAACTTTTTACCACTCATTTATTATTCTATTATGTATTTGAAATTTTTATTTTTTTTATTATTTTCTTTTAGGTATTTTTTAAAATCCTTATTCATTAAGATAAAAATAAAAACAAATATACAATATTACTAATAGTCACTTACTTAACTATTAAGTTATTAACCAAAACATAATAATAAAAAAATTAAAGGAGTAATAAGTAAGTGATAGGAAATAGTAAGCCTATCATTATCTATTAAATATATATAGGAAAATGTTATTAATAATATTGCATGGCTCCTTAGTTTTTATTTCTGATTTTGGCTCCTTAGTTTTTATTTCTGATTTTGAACGTTCATAATTTATTTCTTATTTTTTTATTAGTTAAAGAAGATGACTACTAGTAAATTTGTGTATTTTTTCATTAAAAAAATATTTAAAGATATTTAAAAATATTTTAGAAAAAGAAAAATAAATATAATTGCATTAGTAGTAACTTTGAAAAGGCAAAATGATGGAACCGAATAGCAGCATCATACCCAGACAATGGTAGGGGGCCGCCCAACATGTATAGCTAGAAATGTCTCCTAACACATTTTCAATTTTTTTCCTTTTTCTATCACATTTTTTTAAATATATTTAAATATTTTAAAAAATAAATATACACATTCCCTAATAGTTATTTTTGTAACCTTTAAGAAAAAAAAAATTAAAACACACTTACGGTCAAATTGAGAGGGCAAAATCAAGGGACAAAGCATTTTTCTAAATATAATAACCAACACATACGGTAATTAGTTCGTGGAATTATATTAATATAAGAGAAATGATATTTGCAGTCATAGTTGTGCAAGCGACATGCAGTCGCTTTGAAAAAAATGAATTAATATGAGACCACATGAAAAAAAACTAATTTTTTAATC
Organism: Carya illinoinensis; assembly: GCF_018687715.1. NCBI lineage: Eukaryota > Viridiplantae > Streptophyta > Magnoliopsida > Fagales > Juglandaceae > Carya > Carya illinoinensis. Next base: position 15,143,523 of record NC_056755.1, read on the forward strand.
GTGGATCCTACTTTTTTTCAAAGCGATTACGTGATGTTTACAATTCCATACAGTTATGTAGCATTACTATTAATATAAATAGGTATATGTTCAAGTCAAAGGGAAAGTGAGTTAATTACCTTGATAATAGTTGGATGGTTTTTGCGTTCTACACTATAGAATTCTGCAAAATCCCCCGTAAAATCACAAGGTGGCACAGATTTTTGGACCGCAACGTTAATTTTGTGGCAAAGCTGCTCATACTCGTCCTACATGAGATAAAGACAAAAAGCAGCTAGCTTGGCTCTTTAAGTGATACCAAATTAATTAGTAAATACTTATAAAAATTAATCTAAATCCGGCAGGTATGAATATTAATTATTATTACCTTCATCCTTTTCCATTCATGTTGGAACTCCTTTGTGCCATCACTGAGCGTTATAACGTGATCATTGGAAAAGTATCTAAAAGGAGCTCTAACTTGGATATCATACTTTTTACAAAATGGTACCCAGAGTTGGGCAAAGTTTGAAGCTTCGACAAGGGAATAGTAGGTAAGAGGAGAACAGCCATCATCCGAGACATAGCAAGCAAGCTTGTGGGCTGGGTAATCTACTGCCAACAAAGAGAGCACTGTGTTTACAGTGATGATAGGAGGTTCTAGCAGAGGGTCTGCAGTTGTCACAAACATGTCCACTGAGGGAAGTTCAACAGGTTCCCTATCAAGAAGAGTATTATGGTCATGATCAAAGTTATATTCAATAAAATGAGGCATAAACAAGAATAATCATTACAATATGCAATTAGAAATTAAATAAGTGAATTTTTTATGATAAAATATCATTCACTCTTATTATTTGTTAATATCCGAGGCAAACTTAAGATTTGTCCATACACTGATGTTTTGTATATATATTCCAACAATTTATGCAGCAAAAACATCATGCACAGCAGATAGAAAGGTATATAACAATCGCAAGGAGTCGTGTATATGTAGATGTTAGTTACCATGCGGCTTGCAAGAGATGGTCCGGGTGCGTTTTGAATATCACAGGATTCCACTTGATGTTGAGGACTAGAACCCAAGTGAAAGTGAACCATGATTCGCATAGGAAGGCAAGGAGCCAAGTGGTTCCATGGTTTTTGAGGTGGAGAAGACGATAAGTAAGGAGAGAAAGGAGAAGGAAAAAGATAATGATATCCGAGGTCCTTTGCAAAGCGTTTTTACGTGGTATTTTTTCATATAAAGGGAGAGAGATGGTGCTCGCCATTGGATCAGTAAATAGCAATGCCACTTTTAGTGGGGGGATCGATGCCTTTTTGTTTTCAAGGTACTGTTCAAACCTCCATGACCGTGTTAAGTAATTTATAGAGGCCTGGCTAGCTAGCTAGTTGATCACGCATACCTTCATGTTGCATGCCTTCATGGCCGTTTGTTGCTTTTGTGGCTAAGAAGTGGGTACATATCTTCTTGTGTGTCGCAGAGCCCGTTTCCATCGTTATTTACATCGATACAGGTGACGGAACATTATTGTACTGTACTGCAGAACAGCCGTGTCGTCGTCGTCTTCTTCTTTCGTCGTGTTCTTCTTCCTCTTATAATTGTTATTTTATTTTTTATTTTGTTTGTTTAAGCTTCACCAGTGACTGTTAAAAATTCCTCATTAAATGTATTTGGTAATGGAGAATTCAATTAATTTTCACTTAAATAGAAAAGAGCTAGCTATTCGATCCATTACAATAAATGGATAAGAATGAGTTAGCTATATTTACCTAGAGTTATGCAATCAAATTTTACTCATCATTTGATTAATAGATAAAATATAGAATTAAGTTTTGATCTCAAGATTTTTATTTTAACTAGGTGAAAGCAACGTGCAATGCACGTTTGCTTAGTTTATATATAATTTTTTTGGTTAAGAATTATTTTTTTATTACTAAAGATGTAATATTTTTGGTTAATTAAATAAGTAATGATGTAATGTTTATATAATTGATAAATAATGAAACATTGTGATATATTAAAAAAGAAGAGCATTAATAGAATCTATAACATGATCCTATAAATAAACATCACTCATAGTTTTATAAAAGATATTTGAGATTATTTTGATTCTAACATGACGATCCAGCAGTTTCTTCATCTTCCACCGCTTCAATAGAAATGACATTAAATTGCCTATATTTTTTCTCCTTCAGTTTCTCTGGATCTGCATAGACTTGAATCTTCCAAATCTTTTTTGATAATTTCTCCGCAATGCATTTAACATACGGTCGATTTTCCTACAAAATAAATTTTGAATAGCTTTACATAATTAATTAAAAAAACCAATTTTTTTTAATTAATTCATTATAACAAAACTCAACTTTTGAAGGAAAATTAAAGAGATACCTCTCCAGCACGTTCCATAGAAATACAACTGGAGATAAGAAGGACGACGATTTGAAGGAACCAAATCGTTGATATAGTGATAGATCTGTCCTTGAGTTCTGAAAGTATAGATTCCTCTATTTCTCCTGCAAAGATCTTTATCAAACTTCACTCCAAAGGATGTAAAAGCGAACTTGTTATTATAAGTTCGAATGTATGTCCTAAAATGTGTAGATTCATCTGTGTTGGAGGTAAATAATGCATAAAGCTGATCAGGAACATCATTTGTGGCTAAAGAAATTGTTCCATCAGCACAGCAAAAGCCAGTTGTTTCATGGTGGAATCGCTTTGCTTTACAATGTATGCAGCTGGGGACTAATGGCAGAGAATATGCTTCAAATGGCACTACCTTCAACAATTGTCTAAATCCGACAAAACCATGATGCGACTGACCTATTTGGTTAAAAAATGAAAATAAGGCAACAGACACAAGCTCGTAATATTATTTAAATTATTTGAGTAAGGACATTACTGGTACAGTAGCAAGATTCGATGACTGAATTAAAAGAACCAACTGATTTTATATTTGTTTCTTACCCCTACAAGGTGTCAGCATATTTGTATCGTAGCTCGACTCCTCTTGAACAACATGTGGATCCTATTTGTATAATATATATCAAAATCTCAGAGGAAAAGAATAGAATGATGGTTGAATAAGAAATATCGAAAAATGATTAGAGGAGAACCTGCTGGATAAAGAGTTGATTAGAAGATTCGGAGACATTGTTTATGGATGAATTTGTCTCTGAATTAATGACACAGACTTCAACATCAGGAATAACACATACTTCACGAGACGAATCCTCTTCAACGATATCAATATGAACATCAGAATTTCGCTTTCTCTTTGATACTCTTTGAACAAGACTAAAGTCTTGAATGTTGTCTATATATTGGATATCATTGTTTGAATATCGAGCAATCGACGTAGTCGTTTGATCACCAATAGATGTATCGAAATCATTTATACGAATCGAGTTCCTTTTGGATGCTTTTTGTTTAGCATATCTTTCTCTTTGTTTTCTACGGATCTCTTCCTTTTTCTCTTCTGGTAAATCTCTATACAAGATTCTTTTTGAAGGTTCTTTTCCATGATCTTCAAAAAATAGTTTACAAACTTAAATTTTTCATAAATTTATATTTTTGTTTGTAAATTTTTTAAAAAAAAATTATTTACAGAATCTTACCACTTCTCATTATGTTAATGAAGGAAGTGATTGTTTCAACCGTTGGATATTGTTCTACACAAACAAGATGAAAGAAATAAATAACAATTATTTCCTACACTCAATTAAATAAATAATCAAATGATAAAATATTTTGAAATTTGAATCTAACAAAAGCATATTTCAATATCACATACAAAAAATATTTTAGAAGCTATTTGTCAAACTCAATTCCCTATTCTAAGTAATTATCAACTATTTCTCTACTAATTATTTTAAAATATTTCTCTACTGGTTTTTTTTTTGATGTTATGAATTTTTAGTTTTTTATCGTTAATTTTTAGAGAAAAAGGGATGATTTGAGTCTTGAGAAAATAAATCAATTAATGGGGCATATGATTTGAATCAATTATTTTTTTATTATACCTAGATCATTTAAATTTACACAATTTTTAAATTTTTAATTACTATCTTTTCAAATTTTGTATCTTTCAATTTATATAAATTAAGTGTTTGGATTTATATATTAGTGTGTCATCAATGGATATATATGAACTTAGCTAAATAATAATAATAATAATAATAATAATAATAACAATAATAATAAAGCTAGATGTGCATCAATCATTCAGTAGATATTAATGAAGGAAATGATTGTTTCAACTGTTATATACAGTTCTACATAAGCAGCATGAACGAAATAAATAACAATTATTTCCTACACTCAATTAAATAAATAATCAAATGATAAAATACAATGAAATTGAAATCTAACAAAAGCATATTCTAATATCACATACAAAAAATGTTTAATAATAATCACACAATATTTTCACAATATTTAACTATATCTAACATTAATTTAATATTATTATTAGTTCAAATTAATTTATTCGTTGTTTGAAGTTTATTTTTATTTATTCTTGTATTTCCCAATTGGGATCATGCATCTTTGGGGTAGTTTGGGTCAATTCGGTATAGATTTTGTCAAAAAATTTCTAGTAAGAACCAATTAAAAATTATATAATAAAAGCTTATACCTATCATTTTTATACTATTCACCATACATCATTTTTATTATTTTTTTTCTTATCAAATATATAATATATGGATAAAAAGTAGAATATATTAATTAATTTAGAAAGAATAAAATTAAAAAAATAATATGACTTTTTCTTCTTACAAGAGGCCCCCCTAATATTAAAAGTTAATCCTAACAAAGGCACATAAAAAAAATACCCACTTAGTATACTCACTCATATATTTTTATTTTTATTTTTATGTTTTATTTTTTTTATCAATCGTTAAGTTGTGTGGTACTTGTAGTGTGAAAAGATAACATAAGCGCTATCTTTAAAAGTATTCCCCCCAACAAGCACGCACACCACGATATATAATGAAAAGAAAGAGATCAGAGCTAGCTAGCTATAGCTCCTAGATAAATTAAAGAAAGAAAGAACGAAAGAAAGAAAAGGAGTTGCCAACCAAAAAAGCAAGCAAGTAAATGTACACGTATGGATTCCATCCTCGATCCCATCATCTTGATCTATTTTTCTCTCCTATCTCTTCTATTATTGCATTTATTGCTTGCTTTCATCATCTTACACAGTTCTCCACACCTTTCAAAGTTAGCTAGCTAGCTATGCTTTAACCACCTCAAAAGAAAACAAAAAGCTAACAAACAACTCCTTGTCTAATTTTCTCCTTGTATAATTCTAATTTCCCTTCCTCTCTCTCCCCACCTCTCTTTCGATCTCTCTCTCTCAAACAGCTTTATCTTCCGTTTAGATCTCTTTCTTTCTCTCTACATTTCAATGATCTCGATGACAGACTCTATTTCTTTCTCTAAACCCATTTCAGCCCTCTTTTTTTCATTTTGAGAAGGAGCTAAGAAGCAAGTCATAAACCTTAACTTATTTTACACCTATTTCTTTCTCTCCCGCTTAGAAGCTCTCTGTTTTTTTTTTTTTTTTCAAACAACATCAGATCTATATGTGTTCATTTAGATCTTTTAGTTTTCATTTTATTTTTTAGATCCTAGAGCTTCTTATGTTAAACATGGGTTTGCATGTTTTGAGGTTTGTCTTTGGGGTTTTTTTTTCACATTTTTTGTTCGATGGACTGGATGTTTTTTGATTCTCATTTCATTTTTTTTAAAATAGATGATTTTTTTTAGTCTTTTGATGGTTTTTTTTTTTTTTTTTCCGTGAAGCCCTTCGTTAACTTTAACTGAATTTTTTTTTTAAATCCATTTTTTTTTTCTGTATAGATCAGTTTCCATGTTTTTATTCTCTATTTTTACTAACATCCATCAGAAAGTCAGAAAATTGATGCCCATGATTTTGAGCAACAGCACTTGGTTCCCCACCCCTCACCAAATAAAGAGCTAAATCTTGCAACCATATTAATGATAGGATATTGTCCAATTAAAAAGGGAGTGGGAAGTGATGGAACAATTCATCGATCACGCCGTGTCCGAGTCTATCTAACATCAATATCTTTAAAAGTATTCCCCCAACAAGCACGCACACCACGATATATAATGAAAAGAAAGAGATCAGAGCTAGCTAGCTATAGCTCCTAGATAAATTAAAGAAAGAAAGAACGAAAGAAAGAAAAGGAGTTGCCAACCAAAAAAGCAAGCAAGTAAATGTACACGTATGGATTCCATCCTCGATCCCATCATCTTGATCTATTTATCTCTCCTATCTCTTCTATTATTGCTTTTATTGCTTGCTTTCATCATCTTACACAGTTCTCCGCACCCTGCAAAGTTAGCTAGCTAGCTATACTTTAACCACCTCAAAAGAAAACAAAAAGCTAACAAACAACTCCTTGTCTAATTCTCTCCTTTCCCTTCCTCTCTCTCCCCACCTCTCTTTCGATCTCTCTCTCTCTCTCAAAGAGCTTCGTCTTCCGTCTAGATCTCTTTCTTTCTCTCTATATTTCAATGATCTCGATGGCAGACTCTATTTCTTTCTCTAAATCCATTTTCAGCCCTCTTTTTTTCATTTTGAGAAAGAGCTAAGAAGCAAGTCATAAACCTTAACTTATTTTACACCTCTTTCTTTCTCTCCCGCTTAGAAGCTCCCTGTTTTTTTTTTTTTTTTGCAAACAACATCAGATCTATATGTGTTCATTTAGATCTTTTAGTTTTCATTTTATTTTTTAGATCCTAGAGCTTCTTATGTTAAACATGGGTTTGCATGTTTTGAGTTTTGTCTTCGGGTTTTTTTTTTTCACATTTTTTGTTCGATCGACTGGATGTTTTTTGGTTCTCATTTCATTTTTTTTAAAATAGATGATTTTTTTTGGTCGTTTGATGGTTTTTTTTTTTTTTTTTTTCCGTGAAGCCCTTCGTTAACTTTAACTGATTTTTTTTTTTAAATCCATGTTTTTTTTTCTGTATAGATCAGTTTCCATGTTTTTATTCTCTATTTTTACTAACATCCATCAGAAAGTTATGATCTTTTTATTTGTAAATTGGATTCTCTTCTCTAAACCCATTTTCAGCCCTCTTTTTTTCATTTTGAGAAGGAGCTAAGAAGCAAGTCATAAACCTTAACTTATTTTACACCTCTTTCTTTCTCTCCCGCTTAGAAGCTGTCTGTTTTTTTTTTTTTTTTTTTTGCAAACAACATCAGATCTATATGTGTTCATTTAGATCTTTTAGTTTTCATTTTATTTTTTAGATCCTATAGCTTCTTATGTTAAACATGGGTTTGCATGTTTTAAGTTTTGTCTTCGGGTTTTTTTTTTTCACATTTTTTGTTCGATCGACTGGATGTTTTTTGGTTCTCATTTCATTTTTTTTTAAAATAGATGAATTTTTTTGGTCGTTTGATGGTTTTTTTTTTTTTTTTCCGTGAAGCCCTTCGTTAACTTTAACTGATTTTTTTTTTAAATCCATGTTTTTTTTTTTTTTTCTGTATAGATCAGTTTCCATGTTTTTATTCTCTATTTTTACTAACATCCATCAGAAAGTTATGATCTTTTTGTTTGTAAATTGGATTCTCTTACGGGGTTTCAGATCTATGATTCAATGGTCTTCTTCCCTGAAATTTTTCCTCTCTTCAGTGGTGTAGTACGTTTAAATGTGTTAATAGATTTGTGATTTTGTTTGTTTGTTTGTGTTTGGATTTGTGTAGGTGAGGATTCAATTGGGTTAGGGATCAGCAGCCCAAGGGCGAGGACCATGCTTGAGGAGGAGGGCTTTGGTGCCTTTTACAAGGTTTGGATCTATAAACCCATAAAAATCTATACTTTCTACTTGCAGGGAAAAAAATATATTAAATTTGCCATTATTTGAGTTGTTGATGTAGTTTTATAAAGACGCATGCTTTTTTTTCTACATCTGGTTCTGTACAATATTGGATTCAAATTGTGCCAGATGCATCTATTCCATTCAATCAAGCTTGTGTAGTAATGTACAGTTTTGTTACCTTCCTGTTGCCAAGCAATTGATGTTTTACTGGTCTGCCCATTGGAATTGATGTTTTAGTGGTCAGTTTCATTACATCATAAAACTTAGAGATTATTAAAAGGCAGTGATCTAGTAGCATAAAACTTACAGATTGATGTAATGCATAGATAGATTATATATAATATAAACACAGAAAAGGCAGTAAAACTGACCTTCTCAATGTACTTTCAAACCTTTGCACAACTGCACTATTTCACCGCACCTGACTTGATAGAGAGAGTGAGCGTGGATAAGTTTTCTGAACTCAGTTTTGTGATAGGATTTTTAATAAGTTTTATGAATTCCATGATTTCATGGTATCGGTTAGTTCATTTCTTAGAAATATGAAAAAACATATGTAATGCATGGATAAACTTCTATTATAAACACACAAAAGAAAGTTACTCACTTTTCAATCTCCCTTCAAACCAAGGAAACCGTAGCACCAATGCACTGAAAGCAATAGAAGGGATCAGTCACTTTTCAAATGTTAGCACCATTGCACTGAAAGTAATAGAAGGGTTTTTTAAACCCCTTTCAATGGCTGTTGGGTTCCTACGAAATTTCTATTGGTATTCAAACTTTGAATATGACTGCTGCACTATTTGCCCATTCAGCTGCCTCATTAAGTGATTGAAATTTACTAATTTCTCCCTGCCTACACACATGGACATAAAATATAACTTATTACAAATTATAAGTTATACTGTATATTATAAAAACTTAATTATAAATTTCTATTACATTTGATTAAAATGTGCCTCCACAGATTTTTAACTTATATTTTCTCTCTGGTTGCAGCTTCCATTCCAAAGCAATAGCTGGCACACGTACAGAAGGGGAAAACTCGTGTGCAGAAGGGAAAAAATAAGAAGAAATGAGACTCTAGTTTTTCAAAATTGTAACTTATTATAATGTTTTGTCATTATAATTTATAGGAAAAGACAATAGTATCCCTACCTAATTAATTTGGCACTATTTTTCTTCAAAAAATTCAGTTATTATATTAATGGAATTTAAATAGACAACACATTTGGTACTAACGGAAATAATTATAATTTGGCACTGTTTTCCTTCAAGATTCTAAATTACTATATAATGGATTTGAAACGGACAACATAAATGGCCATAAAAATGGTGGCTTAACTGCTATTTAACGGGAGCAACAAAACTAACGGGAAAATAAGATTTTCCGTCTAAAACAACAAATTCCGTTTTATACACATTTTATATATATTGAAGATATCTTATTAAATCACTATTTATAATTAAAATTTAAATTAATGAAATTTTATTATTTATATCGAAAACAACTGACAATCGCCAAGGAACAAAAAAAAAAAAAAAAAAGGACTTCGCTTTCATTCTTGGATGTCTTCTAGATGGAATTGCGGATAAATTTTAGCTGACGGCAGGCCTTTTTGGTCTTGTATTGCCTCTCTTTTGTCGTTTTATAATAATTTATTTCCTGCAATCAGAGAACTCAAAGGATCACTTTCCGATATGTTCGTTCAAGAATCTGGTTTTTTTTTTTTTTTTTTTAAATAGGGCTGAAAGCCTAAAATTCAGTGGAAATCAGTTTTTAAAAACCGGAATCCAAGTTCTGATTTATACCTGATTTTTTTTTTTTAATTTAATCTAACCGTACATGTTTTATATATATATATATTGAAAGGGGACGTGGCAGTGTGCCACATCAACTTGTAATAATCAACCTGAAACATTACAATATTTAATCATGCAACAAAACATCACAGATTACATAAGGTCCCTCAAACTAGGCCAACTCAAAATGCATGAATGAGCTCTGCATCGCAGTAGTAGTAGTCCTGACCCCATTCCTCTCTCTCCTGCCGCCTCCATAATTCCATTAATAGGGAAGAGCGTATCTGAGTCGTATCGTTTGGTCAACTTCGCACCCCAAAAGAGTTAATATAGGATAAATCCAAATTTTGGTGGTCACCACTTGCCTATCCATAGCTATCACTCTTATCTATATATTGAAATGATGGGAGTGGTAAGGAAAATTATATCCTACAATAAATTTATTAATTATTCTATTTACAAACGAGTGGATATAATATGTTATTTACACTATTTATATAATAAGATTTAATTTTTAAAATTTTTCTTTTAAATCAGATTATATTGTGTAAATAGTTAATGTGATCACACTGACTTATATACATACAAATAGAATTTTTTAAATCTTTTTGTAGGTTTGATTATTGACTATTGACATGAAAATTTATCACATCATACTCTTTCAATAATTGTCAAAAAATTCTTTTTTATCGTTTTCAATGGCCATTGAACATTGTTATCCTTTGCGTGTGTGAGGATTAGCAATTTTTTGAACCTGATTTTGCCTGTGGCCGTGGGTTAGGAATTCATTCTTTTAGGATGTGACACTAGTTGTACTACTAGTACTACTTATCAGATATTGTAATCTATCCAGTCCAGTCCTTAGATATTGTCATTCGGTACCTTTATCCATTCATTCAGGTATGGCCGTTTAGTGTTTTTATACATTAAACATCTAGTCCTTTCATTAATTTTAATTCTTTCAATCCTGTAGTTCGTTCATTTATAAAAGTCATTTAAAAGATGAGCTTAAACGTCATCTTTCATAGCATCACTTAAAGCATCAATTTATGCATCCTTTAAAGCATCAATTCATAAGGACATTTAAAAACTCTTTCTCCGTGTCATTTAAAGTATAAGGCCTAAGCCTCGCATTTCATTTCGTGAAAATATATATAATACTTACTGCGTATACCATCCATTCATATGCACATACCTACATATTTGGGGTGCGTAAAAATGGACTACCAATGAGGGTCGTTACATACTTATGCTTGAAAACTTATACTTGGCGTTCTTTCGTCTAACGAGTTTCGTGTCATTTTGTAAAGCATCGTAAAGGAAAAACGTTTCATTTTCATTTTCATATCTTTTAGAAAATTCTACAAGAGTATGAACATAATATTTACCTGGACTCCATGGCATACTCATTTCATGCAGTCATTCATGTGCGTGTTAGATGACAACCTAAATGCATACACATAAACTCACATCATTTTTTATCTAGTACATAAGTAACTATACTAGAAATAGAATTACACCTCACTTAAACACTCTTCATCCATCCCTGTGTTCTTACGTGTCATTTACTATGCTAAAACTTTCAAGATCCATTTACCGTCACTACCTGTGTGTTTCACCTTAGATTTAAGACACTAAAACTGTCGCCTTACTCTCATCTTAATTACATTCCGATGCATGACTCAGACTAATTAAGTCACTCATCCTAATCCTAGACAACATACCCAATACTACCTTCATGCTTCATGGGCCATACTCAATCCTAATTTTCAACCATATATGCCACATGATTTTAAGCCAACTCTGGGGCTTAAATATCATGCAATCATACTTAGAATAGATTACCCATTATATCTGGTAAATCTGTCTGATACATGTATCCACCAGATGCACATATACCTTACCCTTTATCACCTAATGTTAGTTTATAGTCAAATGAATACCCGCTTGTATAAACAAACTCCATACTCCAATACCAACTTCTACTCAAACCTAGTTAGCAGGATCTTCCTACTTCCCAATCCATTTACAAGTTTATCCCAACACTTGACACGAGAGGGTTCCAACTCCATTCAACACTACATCTCTATCACATCACGTAGCTCGAGACAAGTTCCGAGTTACGTCACAACACTTGTAATGTTTCCATGACGCTACTCTTACACTATCCCATCACTTCACACATACTCTAAGCTATAAGTCAACTACAAGGCGACACTTGTCACTTCAGATTACAAGCCACATCATAGTTATTTCGGGGTACCACTACACAGTTCCTGACACTACACAATATGATCTACGCTTATCTACTACGCAACCATCATTTTCTTAGTGGCAGGCTATACGGTGTATCGCTACTGATTGAGCTGAAATATTGCATGTTTTAACTATTTAAAACCAATGTATTTTAAATTCTTCGTGACACTATTATTGGTTTTAGATGGAAAAATAATTTTTAAGCATAAATACGAGTTGTGATTTTTAATTGATTGATATCATGTTTATGCTTAATTTTATAACTATAATTTAATGGGACAATATTTCCTCACATATATAGTCTATTTTTGATAATCTATTTTTCTTTTAATTTATATTTGAGTGCTATTTTTATCTCTTATTTTCAGTTCAAATAAAATTTACATGAAGAAAGCGGTGTACTTCAACAGCTAAAAAAAAAAAAAAAAGACAGACTTTTGGTGGAGTATGAACATAAGGCTTGAGGCTGCAACTTCTTGTTATTTAGCTTGACTTCTATGTTGATAAGAGGTGAAAATTGAAAGCTACATTTCGGTACTGTAAACGTGGTAAGCAGATCAATCAAATTTTGGAAGCTCTCATGTCGGTTGGTGCAGTTAAAGTGGACGGAATTAGAGTGAGGATTGCTGTGCTTGATTTGTGGAAAGAGACACTTTAGAAAGTTGGTGGTTATTGTTTATGAGAAGTCGGCTGCAATTGGGATTGGAGGAAGACCGACTAGAGGCAGCTATATATATATATATATATATGTTGCTAAACGGTGCAGCAGGTACAAGAAAAAAGGAAGTGCCGTGCTTGAGTTTTCAACAAGTGTAAATTTAAAATTATTTTTTTTGGTAGGTGAGTAGAAATTGAAGTGCATGCCGTGCCGTGCATTACTTGGATTGGAGAGAGTTGTACACTGAATATAAGAGCCGTGCTTGACTTGTAGAGAGGGAGACGTGCAGAAAAAAAAAAGGGAGTGCCGTGCTTAAATTGCATTAAGGGAGTTATAATCTTCACGTGGGAGTCTATAAAAGGTGACAATCGGTGGTGATTGAAGGAGGAATGAATTGTGAGGGAGTTTGGACCGACTAGAAGCAGATATATATATATATATATATATATTGCTGGACGTAAAGATAGGAGAAAAGAAAAACAATCGGTTGGAGAGGTATAGAGTGAGAGGGTTACGTGGGACATAGAGAGGAGTTGAGGTGTGTTGGTCATGAGTAGAGAGGGAGAGAAGAGATAGGAAAGGGTGAGAAAAAGTGAGTAGAGAGGGTGAGTAATGAGTGAGTCGGTCATGGGAAATTATGTTGGCTGAGATAGGAATTTACGTGGGCTCTCATTAAAGAAAAGAAGGTGAGATGAGAGAAAGGAATTGGCTGGAATAATTTGATTGGCTAAGATTTATCTTGGTTGATGGTAGAAGGAAGGAATTGGTTGGAGAGAGGGAGAGTGAGACGTGGAAGGTTGGGATTAATTTTCCAAAGAAAGCCATAGAGATGTACGTGGTTGGAATTGAGAGAAAGAAGGAAGGGAGTGAGGAGAGTATGTGCTTGATTGATTAAAGAAATGAGGTCGGCTGGGATTAATGTACGTGGAAGGGAATTACTCGATGGAGCTTATTTTTCTGTAGTTCATTTTCTTTTTGTTCAGAAAAGGAAGGGAGTGAGTTTATTCTCTTGGAAGAATCGGTGCATGAGCTGGATTATTGAAAAGGGAAGAGCAACTCGGTTTCTTAGTGGAAGTGTCGGTTATTGTTATTGGTTGGAATGAATTTGTTGTGTTGTGAAGAGAAAGAGAGGGAGTCTTTCGGACTTTACTTTTTTTTTTAATTTTTTTACTTGCCTATAGTTATTTCTTGGTATTTCTTATGTTTTATTTTAGTTTTCTAATGAAGAATATTTATGTGATTTCTATAATACTTGTAATACATTTGTTTGGCTAAATTTTCATACTAAGGTTAGAGGTGAAGTTTAATGATTTAAATATTGTTTTCGGATCCACGTAAAATTTATTCTACGAGCTTGAACAATTGAAAGATTTTATTATCGGATATTTTGATTATCTATATACTCGTTTTGATTCATTGTGATTTCTGAATACAGTGAATGCTTGAGGAATCCCTGTGGTATTCAAATAGATTTGTAAATGTTTTAATCATTAATCGTTCACGCTCAATCATAAGCGACTATTTTTCTTGATCTTAAATGTTAAATCTTCCAATCAAACAGAATCATTATTCTAGTTTAATTGAAGTAAATCGATCAGAAACAATATCATAAATTATTAAACGGATCCTCGAAACCTTAGTCTTTTTCCATATCAATTTATTTTATCAATCTTCATTTGATTGCACGTTTCTTTTAGTAATTTCATTTCATTGTCTGAATTTATTTTCTTTATCACAAAAGTCAATCCCTGTAGATTCGATCCTGTAAGATACTACAACACCTGTATACTTACAGGTAAAACTGCACTAAATTTTTGATTCATTAATTTGAGTCAAAGTTTAAGCGCAACAAGTTTTTGGCGTCATTGCCGGGGATTGCAATGTGTGATAATTGTTTTTTTTAGAAAAGAAAAAAAAATTTTTAGTAATCTTTTGCTAATTGTTTTTCATATTCTACTTGCAGGTACGATTTTTTACGAAAAACAGAGCATGTAACATTGCTTCCATATTCATACCATTTGGTAATCTCGTTCCAAAATTTTTTCTTTTACTTTCTTGCTTGTTTTGCATTTTGTTTTTACTTTTTGAATGTACTCGATCCTCTATGATGAATGATCTCGTGGCAACGTGATCAAATGGGTAGATTGAGAAGAGAGGAAATTGTTTTAAAAGAATTAGTTGATACTTTGTCAGGTGATTCTAAAAATTCTCATTCTAATACCATGGCTGACAATCGTAGTGTTTATGATGAACAAGAAAATGAAGAGGCACAAAATAATCCACCAATCAGAACTTTGCGCGAATATTTGCAGCCTACAAGGACAAGTACTCCATCTTGCATGATTTTTCCTACGAATATGGAAAATTTTGATTTAAAACTGGGAGTAATCCAATTACTTCCCAAGTTTCATTGCTTGGATTCAGAAAGTCCTTATTTGCATCTAAAAGAATTTGAAGAAGTTTGTACAACTTTACAAAACCAAACTATCAATGATGACGTTGTTAGATTAAAGTTGTTTCCATTCTCTTTGAAAGAAAAAGCTAAAAATTGGTTGAACTCCTTGAGACCAAGATCTATTGGCACATGGCAAAAAATGCAAAGAGAATTTCTAAAAAAGTTTTTTCCTACTCATAGGACCAACACTCTTCGCAGAAATATTATGAATTTTTCTCAAAAAGAAAATGAAACATTTTTTCAGTGTTGGGAATGTTTTAAAGAATTGTTGCTAACTTGCCCACATCATGGCTATGAGACTTGGCGCACCATTAGTTTCTTCTATGAATGTTTAACATCTCAAATGCGCCAGTTTGTAGAAATAATGTATAACGGTGATTTTTTAAATAAAGATCCTAATGACGCTTGGGACTATTTTGACCGGTTAGCTGAAAATGCCCAATCTTGGGATAACACAGATCGTTCTGATCGGTCAAATAAGCCCAAACTCGGTGCCATGTCTCAAGAAGGTATGTGTGTTCTTAAAGGAAATGATGATGTAAATGCTAGGATAGCAAGTCTGACAAGAAAAGTCGAAGCCATGGAGGTTAGGAAGGTAAATCCGGTTAAGGCCAGTGAAAAAGAAGAAGAAAATTGTGGCATTTGTGAGATTAATGGACACCTAACTCAGGATTGTCCAACAATCCCTGCTTTTAAAGAGGTGTTGCACGAACAAGCAAATGTCATGAATTCCTATAGGAGACCATTTTCTTCTCCTTATTCGGAAACATATAATCCTGGATGGAGAAATTACCTTAATTTTAGTTAGAGGAATGAGTCCAATTTAAATCAAAATCCTCAAGGGCCATCTTCTTCTAGTTCTTATGTGCCTTCACATAAGAAAACCCTTGAGAAAACATTACTGGCTTTTATGCAGGGACAAGCAAATATCAACACTCAGACAATGCAGGCCATTACTGAGATGAGAAGTTCTATTAGCGACTTGACCTCTGCCTTGCATGCTCAAGAGAAGGGTAAGTTTCCTGCTACATTTCAACGATGCATGATAAGTATATTCAGTGACATGGTAGAGCGTTTCGTTGAAATATTCATGGATGATTTTTCTATTTTTGGTGATTCATTTGATGAATGTTTGACTCATTTGGAAAGAGTGTTGATTAGATGCAAAGAAAAGAATTTGATTTTAAACTGGGAGAAATGTCATTTTATGGTCACTCAAGGGATTGTTCTTGGTCACATTGTTTCTTCTCAAGGTTTTGAAGTGGACAAGGCCAAAATTGAATTAATTTCTAAATTGCCCATTCCAAAGAACATCAGGGATATCAGATCTTTTCTAGGTCATGCAGGTTTTTACAGGAGGTTCATCAAAGGCTTCAGCACAATTTCTAGACCTTTGTGCAATTTATTGTCAAAGGAAAATTCTTTTGTGTGGACTGATGATTGTGAGTTAGCTTTTACAAAGCTAAAAGGTATATTGATTTCAGCCCCAATTATGCGATCACCTGATTGGAATTTACCATTTGAAATTATGCAAGTAGAACTTTAAACAGTGCTCAAATGAATTATTCAACAACTGAAAAAGAGCTACTTGCAGTAATTTTTGCACTTGACAAATTTCGCTCTTATTTGATTGGATCTCAAATTGTCATCTTTATTGATCATGCTGCGTTAAAGTACCTTTTAGCGAAAAAAGATGCAAAGCCCAGGTTGCTTAGATGGATCCTTTTGTTGCAAGAATTTGATCTGATAATCAAAGATAAAAAAGGAGTTGAGAATGTTGTTGCTGATCATCTGTCTAGACTTGTTCTTTCAGATTCCATAGAGACAATTCCTATTAAAGACACATTTCCAGATGAGCAACTTTTTGATTTATCTCAAGTGCCATGGTACGCTGACATTGCTAATTTTCTTGCTACAGGTGAAATTCCTCACATTTGGACTGACAAGGCCACATGATGTACGCACCATGTGTACTTCCTTCGCTACATCACGTATTACCACGATGCACATCACATGATGCGCCGTTACACGCCACATGTACTCCCTTCACAACACTATGCTGCATCACAACTACACAAATACGCTCAACACTTCACCACACCGCCATATTTCACTTCACAACTACATAGCAAACACTACAATACTAACAACACAATCCATAACCTATAAACTAATATTTAATATAAATAACGGGGATAGAGGGTTATACCATCAATGGGATAGCCCATGCGTTGCTCGCTACTCACCACGGTCAAAGGCGTCAGAAGAGTTGTATGTGACGGTTAAACTGCGTACGGTAGCTTTTTGGGTTACTAGAGATGGCTACGGGTGTGGATCTGAGCGAGAAAATATTTAATCATGGTCCTAGAGTGGTGGTCTCATGGTGGTGCTGAGGTGGCACGTGGTGGATGCACAAGGGTTCATGGAGGGGTTTTGGTCATGTATGGCTAAACAGGAAAACTAGTGGGTATCTAGGCTAGGGGTTAAGGCTGGCCATGGAGGACTTGAGGGAGGTGTGGTGGAGCTATGGTGGCTATACAGTGGTCTACAATAGCAAATTTGGCCTTGAGGTGGAGGAGAGGCAGTGAGAGAGTGGGGGAGAGTGAAAGAGTTGGGGACTTCGGTTGGGCATGGGAATAGCTAGGGAAGGTCAAGGTGGCTGAGGATCACAGTGGTGGTGGTGCGGTGGCCTGGATGGAGAACCTGTATGGGTTCCTTGCGCACGTGTGTGTGGTGGTGCAACGGAGAGAGTGAGAGTTGCAGGGAAAGGAAGCCATGGAGGTGAAGCCTGTGAAGTAGTGGTGTCGGTGGAGGTGCTCAATGGCCAAGTTGGCCACGCACAGTAGTGCTAGGAGGAAACAATGGGCTTGAAACTCATTTCATAAAAGGTGAAAGAGGAGAGGGAGGGCTGGAAGACAAGCATGGCCAATGGAGGGGAGGTGAACCGTCGAGCTGGGAGAGAGAGAGAGAGAGAGAGAGAGAGAGAGAGAGAGAGAGAGAGAGAGAGAGAGAGAGAGAGAGAGAGAGAGAGAGAGAGAGAGAGAGAGAGGAAAGGAAAAAGTAAGGGAAAAAAGCTAAGGGCTTAGGTATTTAATTCAGACCATTCGTCTTGAGATCTTCAAAACGATTTAACGGTGAGTTTAAATATTGATTTGAAAATACATAAATATTTATTTAATTTAAAACATTAGGATAAATTAAGATAGAATATTATTTTATAAACTAAAGTTCATAAAATAATATTCCTTCATTATTAATTAAAATGATGAAGTCTTGTTAATTATTTGAAGAGAATAAAATTATTTAAATTAATTTAGAGTTTTCAACATAATTTAAATCTCGTAATATTTTTAAATGACTAAAGTCATTTAATTTAAATAATTTTTCACAATTATAATATTTTTGGAGCTCTTCGAAAATATTATAATTGTGTTATTTAAAAACAAGCTTAGTCCTATAACACTAAAAATATAACATATAATTATTTTTCAGGACATTTAAAATATTCGTAAGTTTTAAAATAATGAGTTTGCTTTAAAAATTTGCTTGGTATCTTTTAAAATAAGAGAAAGAATCATGAGCAAGTTGTTACATCTGTCTTCTTAGAGCGAGCTTAGCAACCAATCATTGACTAGAAAGATGAATAGATAGACAAGATCGTCGCCTTCAACGACATGGTATTTGAGTTCTATAGAGAGTTTAGTAGTGCTAGCCAAGATGATGATGCCTACATAATCTCAGTTTGAGGTGTATCCATTACATTTTTAGTAGACATAGTCACCACGTTTCTTGGTATCCCTTAATTGCCCACTGCATATCCGAATGTGATGCCTAGGTAGTCTACAACTACAGGTGATGGAGAGATGGCTGATGACAAGGAAACTAATGTAGATGAACTAGATGGGCTCCCTAATCATTAGGTTCAACAGTTGGTTGTGAGTTCAGCTACTCATCCCTATGATGGGATCAAAATGACCAAATAGGCAAATTTATCTGGCATTTTTGAGATATTGAACTTAATCATTGCCAGCAACATCGGTCCTCAATAACACAAGATCGAGGCTGGCATGGATCGAGCACGATTTATGATACGCATCACTTGTGGGGAGCTTTTTGAACTTGCGACCTATATCTTTTCTAGGATTCGATCAGGGGTCTTGATCACATGATTTTTGGTAGCAATGGGTGTCTAGGTAGATGTTGCTAAGCATGTATGGGAGTCGATTGGGCCTATCAATTCCTACATCTTATCATGTAGCAAAGGACACTCCAACAACGTGCTCCCACTACGGAGATGGCCAAGATTCGTGGAGATGCATACCCAATAGATCGTGAAGTATCGAGTGAGACCTTTACACATGAGGCAACATGCACTTCTATACATGAGGAGATTGTAGATATAGTGTGTGCAGAGATCTGTGCACACACAATAGAG
The DNA here is from genome assembly GCF_018687715.1 of Carya illinoinensis. Classification (NCBI taxonomy): domain Eukaryota; kingdom Viridiplantae; phylum Streptophyta; class Magnoliopsida; order Fagales; family Juglandaceae; genus Carya; species Carya illinoinensis. The sequence continues at coordinate 15,162,970 of NC_056755.1, forward strand.
ATAATGGACATAGTGCGTACAGAGATCTAGAGTGTAATCTCTAACATACATACATAGATTACTAGCATCGTCATAGAGTTGGGTCGAGCTGTGCAAACGACTCAAGTGATGATCTTGACTCGGCTGACACTAGTTGATACACGCCTAGCAGGAATCGAGTTGGTGATCTATGACTTGGGGGGGTAGTGCCTCTTTATATTTGCACTTTCATACTTTTTTGTTTGGACACAAAATATTTTTTAAAACTAATTTAATTATGAATTGTTGCTTAAACATCATTAAGCATCACTTCTATCACAATTATTTTTCCTTATTTTCTCTAATAACCGAGCTTTTTAACATCCTCATTTTCCTTTTCTAAATTATTTATTGATCTTAATTCTATATATTCTTTAACTACAATTTCTTAATGTAAATTAGATAATTATCCCTAATTGATTTAGGCATTGTTTTGTATCAAAATAAATAAAAATTATGATCCTTTTCGAACGTATTTTATAAGCCTTCGAATGGTTTTTCCACTCCCACCAAAAAAATCATTTGATCCCGCCATATTTTCTATTTGAACTATATTTCTTCCATTTGAGCGTGTTCTAAGTTTACGTTCAAAAGTTAACTTTAATGTTCGAATGCTTGTATTATTTGGGACAACTTCTTTTATCTAAAAAACTATTGATTGAATTAAATATAAAGCATTCGAACTATAATTGTTCTATTTTCAAGAACAATAAAAAATGCGTCTTATTCAAATGGTTATATAAGGCATTTGAAAGGTAAGTTGATTTTTCGCTTAAATCAGACACTATTTTTTTATTTGACCATAAGTAGTTTCCCTTAGAACATTTATTCCTTTCTTGATCGAAAGTTTTATAAACCACTCAAATTAAAAATTTAGATAAATGATATTTGCAATCATAAGTACACAAGCATCATACACTTCTTTTAAAAGAAGTGAGTAAACAAATGACACACAAGAAAAATTAATTTTTTAATAGTAGTCATCACTATTTTCAAAAGCAGTGAGTGGCGCTGTGACACCCTGTTTTTATGTATATTTTTATTGAATGGGTATTTTAATTTAATTAAAATATTGGTTCTTTTGTTTTAAATTTATCGAGTTGTAATTGGATTTATTATCTGTTAAATTTATTTTGAGGTGCTTTCTTAATATTAATTATTGTTTTGTGTTTAAATTATTTTTTAATTAAATTTAGTTTATTTTTGTATTAAAATTTTGTTGTTAGTTTTGACAAGTTATTTATTATATTTTAGTAAGGTTTTGCATCTAAATTATTTTGTTCAATTTCTAGTTTTTAAAATTGTTTTCGTTGGATCACTTTTTGGACTTTAGAGGTAAGGACTGGACCTCATTTCTTTTTCCAATCATTTCTTTTTCTCTTTTTCTTTTTCTTCTTCCTCTTTCTTTCTTTTTTCCTCATTTTTCTCCCCGGTCTCTCTCTCCCCCGCACAACACTCTCACTCTCCTCCATCCCATTCATTTTCTTTGCCCAATCGTAGTGCTACCGTCGGCCAGTCATGCATCTCACAACTCCCACCAATAAACTCCCCTCCAGCTGGTGATCACTTCCCTCCATTTTCAGACCACCTAGTGCTGTTGTTAGCCGCCGTGGGCTTCTCTAAGCCGCACAGTTTTTTTCCCATTTTGCAGCCATCGTTCTACCTCCAAACACCACTTCATCACCGACCTCTTACCGATCTAACCCATCCATTTCCAGCTCCAATCCGTCATTGGAGCAACCCCCACAAGTTCAAATCTATTTTGGCCTTTTTTCACTTCCACTGCCGTTTTTACCGCCACCACTTCCACTAGTTTCATGAACATCTCTAAGTCATTTCCTATCAATTCTAACTATTAGTTCGTCCTCATTCAAAAGTGAGTATTTTACAATTCACGGCCACAGTGTATTTTATACTATTATGTTGCTTTTCCTCGATCCACCTTTTGCAGCCCATTAATCATTCAAAAAATATTATATAGCGCTGTAAGTATTTTCTAAACTTCATTTTAGATTTAAATATATTTTTGCTTTAATAATAAATTGTGATTGGTTGGTTATGCCGGATTGAGTCTGATGAGTCAGGGGTCAGATGGATTTGAGGACAGAGTTATTTATATGTTGGTTGATGTTGAGATTTGTTTGATATATTTATGTCTTGTCATTTGTATTGCATAGTGCATGCATGTACATGTGTTGATAGAGGAAAATTGGGTTTTCGTGTAATTGCATGTATGTTCATGTGTTGGAACTTGAAAACTGGATTTTCAAGTGAGAAATGATTTTTGGGTATATTTGAATGATTGGATTGACTGATTTGAGTCAGAAGTACTGTAGAGATGGTGGTAAGTAGGGATGGTAGTAGAGTTCCATCTGTGATCCCCGCCTATGATTCACGCGGCGTAGGGATTGTGATAGAGTCCCACCTGCGATTCTCGCCTATAGATGGACTTGTAGGGATGGTGGTAAGCTAGGACGATGATAGAGTCCCGCCTGTGATTCCCATCTACGGTGCACAAGTAGAGATGGTGGTAAGCATGGATGGTGGTAGAGTCCTATCTGTAATTCCCGCCTACAGTACTTTGATGGTTGGTTATTGGGTCATTTTCTAGAAAGATAGCAAGATTGAATTTTTAGGCCATTCTCTAAGATAATAGCAAGAAAATATTTTAAAGGAAATGTTTTGGGCCAAAATGGGATTTTGGCGGGCGTAGAAAAAATGTAGATTTTTGAGATATATGCATATGACATCATGTTCATGTATTTGATTATTGCATGAATATATTTTTATCTTGAGCTTTGTTTGGATTGTTACTTACTTGCGGTACCGTCTTTAGTACCGTAGATTTGGATGCAGATGACAAGGAGGCTGAGCCCGAGGAGGCGGCTCCGCTAAATGAGTGATCGGGGATCACTCGTGGGTTAAGACATATTTCCTGCTTTGTTATTATTTTTATTTGTATTATATTTATGTTGGTTGATTATAATATTGTTTATAAGTTTGTTTTAAATGAGTTTGTATTTAAACAAAATTCTAGTACTCAATTAAAAGACTTTTATTACCTGTTGCATTACTTTTGTTATATACATATTGCATATATACACACTTGGCATTCGGCGATGAGATGCGTGACCTGTGTTGTCATCATCCCGATGCCTCGATTTCCACGTATCCGTACTTAAAAGTTAAAGGCGTTACGGGCACTTGCACAAACCATAACTGTATCTAGCATTCATTACTCAAGAATTTATTAGGGACAATACTTTCTATCCATAAATAATCCGTTCAAATGTAATATTTATTGTTTGTACGATAATGGGCTATCATCACTATTCAGGAAAGAAATTTGAATTTTATCCCTAAAATCCATTTTTTTAGGACAATTTTTATATCGTTATAAAAAATTTGCCAAAAGACCATTTTTGTTGAAGTGTTAATTTTATTTAATTGTCTGCTGTAATCAAGACACTGGAGAATTTCATATTACATCAAGATCTTGTGATGTGCCACAAGTGTTCTGACCCAAAGAGAAATGATGAGAAAACAATAGTAGAAATATTACATGAACAAAGTGACTAAACTTTTGGTAGACCTGACATAGCCTACAAAAATAAAAGAAAATAAATTGATTTTAATTTTACTGATCACACTGATAAACTAGATGATCTCCTACCTCTTTGTGATACCCTTTATGAGGCCGTTATATTACTCATCTCAAGTTTTTTACTCCTTTCCAGATCCTATTAATGGAAATAAAAATGATCATTTAGTTGGTGATAAAAGCCAGTTGGCATATCGTTATGTGATTATCACATTATGTAACTTTTAGAGATATTTTCTATGCTATCATTTGTTCTGAAGTAATGAAGTTGGATATGTCTGTGTAATGTGCTAACTGATCTGCAAAGTTACAAAACATTTATAATATTTAACATTTACTAAAACGAATATCCATATTATATATATCAGGTTCTTCAACCCTAGTTAAATGCTAATTTGAGAGAACAAGTGATCTGACCCAAATAAAAATTCTGAGAAAACAATAATAGAATTACATATATACCCAAAGTGTACGTCATCCCATTGCAATTCGTCTGCACCAATATATAAATAGAAATGCCAAAGTGGCTGACTTGTATATGGTGGCTTTGGGAATCCCATGCTTTCCTTTTCCAAAAAGCCCCTTAAAAAATGGCCAAAAGCATAGCACCAACCACAAACTACAGAAAGCCTCCCCTGGCCCAGAACCATTCCCATCATAAGCTAGTGGATGTTGCAACTTTAGCAAGCTCACTACCAAAGTAGTCAAATGAACTAGCAAAATTGTTGTCCCTGGCACAAAAATGGGTGACTCATTGAACGTGAACCGACCGACATCATTATCATCACCATCATTAGAGGCTTGTTCCTTTTGTGTAACCTCAAAGACTGTCTCGGATAATCCCAAGAGCTTGAGAAGAACACTAAGAAAGCCAAATAACCATGCAGTCATTGTGGTTACTCTTGCCATTCTCTGGTTATTCCACCAAGCTCGCACCGACTGGCCAGCTCTCAAGTACTCGGATAAAGTGTATATGTTGTAAGTTATAAAGAGAGAAACCGGTATATATAGAGCTGGTTCTTGGACCTATATATATGTACAGACATTAATTTTTAACTTTTATAAAGAACATGACACTATGGACGTGATTTAGAATAATTCATTCATGTAGTACTGATGATCATGAGCTTCAACATGCAAATCTGGATTACTATCTTGTCCAAATAGAGGAAAAGCAAGTTAAGAGAAAACAAACTGTATAGGTTAGAAATAATGAGATGCAAGCTTTATAATCTACCTTTTTTTTTTACCAAAAAAAAGAAAAAAGTGGGGGAGGGTCGGCTGGTATAGGTTCCCCTTTTGGGAGTGACTGTAAGGGCCCCAACTAGCTGCAGCATGTTTGGATTGATCCTAGCTACTGACCTCGTGATAGGCAGCCTATCACGGCAACCCTACCAAAGTGCCTACACGCAAATGCCACCAACAGTTTGGTTCACAAGTTTTATTAAGACAAACCGTTTCGAACATGTGAACTCGGACAAGAGAGGGAAGAATGATCCCCTAATTTTTGCCAACTGGACTACTACCTTGGTGCTAGCTTTATATTCTTGTTGGATGTAAGGTTTAGGGTTGTATGTTTTCATTTGAATCATTTAAATCTGCATGTGAGGGTTAAAATTGGAGGTTCTAGTTTATGAATCTAACCTTGGGCAAGAAGTGGGAGTCGGCAATAATACAATAGGCAGAAAGGGCAGCATAGCATAACTCGAAGATGGAGCGTAGACCCCAAGTGAGGATCCACAGATAGGCCAAACATTGCCTCCATTGGAGCTTTACAGAAAGGGAGCCAAATATGGGACAACTTTTGCTGAATAGAATCTCAAGCAACCCGGCAGCCCACCTCTTTTGTTGGGTCATTGTAGTAGGGCCGCCCGAGGGGGCACACCCTAGAAAGGCAGGTGGGTCTGGCGTACAAGCGGCAGACCTCCAACCCTTCTTATGAATCATTTGCCCAGTATTGACGTCCTCTGATGTCGATCCATAGATCCAACCAATCTGATACAGGATAACCAAAAATATGAAAGACGACAAAATGAAGTGGAAAAAACCTATTTGAAAGACGACATATATAATCTAATATTGGAATTGCTGTTAAATTGCTTTAAGCTGCATGCTTACAATGGATCCCCCAAAATTAAGTTACTGAGCTTTCAATTTGGGACCATTTTTATGTTTGCTAACTGACCTTTGTACCCCAACTAGTGCCATACTCGTACCCACAACCGGCTATTTGGTATGCTGCCTCGACATAGCTCTGAAGATTAATGTATGGTTCATGCCCAGTTTTTCCTTTTAAAGCATCAACAGCTGATTTGATCAATTCGTTTGAATTCCCAAATCCTGAAGACAAAACCTCAGCCAATTTTCCTGTGATAATTATAAGAAGATGAAAAACAGCCATTTTCATACAGAGGAAAAAACTCATCAACTAAGGATCGGAACTATATGAAGTTTTAGCGATATTAAGAATTAGGTGATGAGATAGGGAATCATAAAATGGGAAACTTCAAGAATTAAAGCATTTTCTTAGTTTAAAAAAAAAAAAAAAAAGCAACACGTTACTTCACTTACCATCAATTGAATCAACATTATCAGGGGATGAACCATAGATAATCTTCCTTCTGTGAAAACAACCTGTTCCACCATAAACCGGTCCTTGAATTCCGTCTATTCCACGTGCTATATACTATGTACATAAGAAAAATACAATCATCTCTCTGTGTATATATATATATATGAAATCTTGTAAGAATGAAAGAAAAATAAAAGGAAAAGAAGCTATCTTTGAAGTTCAAGATTTAAACTTGACCCACCTCGTACACAACCACCACCTGATTGCCATAAGGATCATCCTTTAATCCATCGTAGAATCTTTGCGGGAACTGAACATATGCAATTTCTGATTCACTCTTGGAATCCAATAACACGCACATTGCATGTAGAACGACTTTTGGATTGTTCACAAACATATCGCAGTCTACATTTAACATGTACGGAGCGTTCGTCATCAATGCAGAGACTCTCGTCTATAGAATATATATTTGACATAAATATTAGCAAATTCAGAGTGTTAAAATCAATCAGAAAAACACCATGCAGTAATATATAAATTCTTGGGGGGAGTTTTAATTGAACTCCTTTTCATAAAAATAATGTCATGTCTTACTAGAGTGTTCATGGCACCCGCCTTGTAATGATGTGGGTGCTTATGCTTCTTCTCCCTAGATATATAGACCAAATGGGGTAACCCGTCTGGAAGGCATTCCTCATTCTCCCACAAAACCTGAAACACGATTATCTAGGTAAGTCTTTTTGGAACTTAAAAGGTAAATTATTAAATCCTGATCACACCCCCACAAAAATACTGCCATCATATATAATCTCAAACACATCTTCGGATCATAAATTGGTATATGTCCCTGCAGCCAAATGAAAAGTTGAATTTACCTTAATAATAGTTGGATGGTTTTTGCGTTCTACATTTGAGAATTCTGCGAAATCCCCTGTAAAATCACATGGCGGAACACAATTTTTGATCGCCACCTCGATTTTGTTGGAAAGCTGCTCATACTCATTCTACATGAGAAGAAGACAAAAAGGCTTTTTTAATATTTTAATTTTATGATTAATTTATGGAAGGAAATTAAGTTAGACATATTCTAACTCTGACAAGCATTGATGAATTATTATTACCTTCATCCTTTTCCATTCATGTTGGAACTCCTTTGTGCTATCACTCAGCGTTATAATGGGATCATTGGAAAAGTATCTAAATGGAGCTCTAACTTGAATATCATACTTCCTACAAAATGGTACCCAAAGTTGGGCAAACTTTGAGGCCTCGACAAGGGAATAGTAGGTAAGAGGAGAACAGCCATCATCCGATACATAGCAAGCAAGTTTCTGAGCTGGGTAATCTACTGCCAACAAAGAGAGCACTGTGTTTACAGTGATGATAGGAGGTTCTAGCACAGGGTCCGCAGTTGTCACAAACATGTCCACTGAGGGAAGCTCAGGTACCCTATCAAGAAAATCGTCATCAAAGTTATGTTAAAAAAAACAAAAAAAAAAGAGGCATAATGAAGAATAATGGTGAATATTTCTTAGAAAATTAATTGGAATTCTCTATTATCAATCATTCTCTCTTTTTATCATTTGTTCGAAAGATCTTGTGCATATATATTCCCACAAATTATGCAGGCAAAACATCTACAGCAGATAGCTAGAATGGCATATATATAACAAGCGCGAGGAATGTATATAAGTATATATATATATATATATATATTTATATAGATGATGTTACCCTTGCAAGAGATGGTCCGGGTAAGTTTTGAATATCACACGATTCCATTTTATGTTGAGGACTAGAAACCAAACGAAGGTGAACCATGACTCACATAGGAAGGCTAGGAGCCAAGTGAGCCCATGGTTTTTGAGGTGGAGGAGACGATAAGTAACGAGTGAAAGGAGTAGGAAAAAGATTATGAAATCCGAGGTTCTCTGCACAGTGCTTTTACAAGGTGTTTTTTCATATAAAGGGAGAGAGATGAGGCTCGCCATTGAGGATGAGTAGATATCAAGGCACGCAGTTTCAGTGGAAAAACCTGCATTATTGTGTTATCTAATATATAGGTGAATTCGTAGTTGCCTTGACGGACGGCCGTCTGTTGCGTCTGCGGCACAGTCATGTCAGGCTGGGAGGCGGATATGTGGCTTGTGGTACAGTACTCAGCCTCTCAAAAGGAAAAATATAGTTGTAAATATAATTATCTACTAATCTGTGTATTAATATGATGTGATTGTTTAAAAAATAGATTTTATTAAAAATAATGTTAATTTAAATTTTAAGTATGAATAAATCAATATTGATACATAAATTAATACGTGTTGCCCAGATGACTAACACAATAGGGGGGGTGAATTGAGTTGTATTAAAAAAAATAACAATTATAAATCAAATATATAATATAAAATATAAACAAAATATGAAATAACAATAAATATAAAGAGTAAGGGTAAGAGAGAAGCAAACTCAGTATGTTAACGAGATTCAGCCCCACTGCCTACGTCCTCGCCTCAAGCTACCCCTTGAGAATTCTCAAATTCACTATTCAACCTCATTCAGGTGGAGATAGAAACCTATTACACCTTTGAACAACACCGCTACAAAGGATCCGTATAGAACACCCTCTACACTTGCAATCACCTTACACGTGGTGATTCAACTATTCTCCGTGTAGAATACTTTCTACACACAAGGGTTATACACACCCTTTTTCTGATACAAGAGCTGATAGTGGGTAGGTTATCAGAAAACACTCATCAATGAGTGAATAAGAACAATACAGTGCAAACTATATCTCTCAAAATGAACAAGCATTAAGGCTCAATGCTTAGAGAAGAGAGAATGAAAACTTTGAATGAATGTTGTATGCTCTTGGTGTTGTAAATGTGAAGCTCTCAAATGATCTATTTATAGGCATATGAGACTTCATATTCAAATTTAAAAAGATTCACATGTCAAAGACAACATCATTCACTTTTTCAAAAAATTCAAATAAAAGGTTCTTCTTTTTCAATTGTCAAAGACAACATCATTCACTTTTTCAAAAAAATCAAACCTAATCTTTTAATTTTGGCATATGACAAAATGAGCACACTTTCCTTTTCAAAAAATTCAAACCTAATCTTTTACTTTTTGTATATGACAAACTGAGCACACTTTACTTTTCAAATTTTTCAAACAAAATCATCTACCTTTTGTATAAGTCTAAAAAAGCATCAATCACTTTTGAAAATCTTCAAATAAAACATGCACATGTGAAAGATGACAATCAATCATCTTTAATATTTTCAAAGTTCAACCCTTTAATCAAGGCATGCACATGTAAAAGATGACAATCAATCATCTTTCAAAATTTTCAAATTTAATTTTCAAAAATATTCATGCACATGTGAAAAATATATTTTAATTCTTTATGATAAAATATTAATTTTGAGCATTAATCTTAATTTCGAATTTTGAAGAGATTTACAACATTACTCTATAATTTTAATATGAACTTATTTCCTTCTTGTTCATGCTTGTTTCCTTGATGTGCTTGACTCCATTATGTAGACAACTTAAGTTTGAGACTTCTTCATTCTTTGAATTCATTTGTTATCATCAAAATCTATGTGTAAATATATAATTACACAAAACTTGAAATCTTGAGTTCAACAATACGCAATTGTGTTTATATATATAGCAAAACTCCTCTCAAAATCATGTTTTTAATGCCTTGAATATGGATAATAGTATAATACTAGTCCACCTTGGGAGCGGGAGTTATTGTTGGGATTTTTTTTTCTTTAATTTTGTAATTAAAGATATATTTTTTAATAATGTTGTAAATGTTTTTAAAAAATATTTAAAAAAGAAAATGATAGGAATCACGTTAGGGATTCCGTTCATTTATCCCGCTTCCCATTTTTTTATTTTTAATTTTTTATGTAGTGATTAAGAAAATATTATTTAATAATATTGTGAATTTTTTTTTATTTTTTAAAAATATTTAAAAGTGTTAAAAAATGATTTGAAAAAATATTTAAAATTATTATTTTTATATATTTTTTGTACACTTTTAAATATTTTTAAAAAATAAATAAAATTTACAATATTATTAAACAACATTTTCTTAATCATAGTGTAAAAAAATTTTTTTAAAAAAAAGAAAAAAAAAAAAAAAAAAAAAAGCAAGCGGGATGTTTTAAAGGATCCCGCTGTCCAAATCCCTAGCATTGCCCATTTAAAAGTATTAAAAAAAAAATACATATAAAAAAAAATATAAAAAATAATTCACGGGAGCTAGAGCAGTGGCCGTCTTACGCGATTTACGTCACGAAACCTTATCGTACTTCTAGAACAGCCTAGCGTGGAACATGAATTCTTGTGATTTTCCAAAAGCTCGGACCCCATGTTTTTTGTCTTTGAGAGAGTGGAACATGTGAGAGTGGACCGGCCACATGATAACACAGAACTTGTCTGCATCCGGCCTCTTCCTATATATGTCTGCTAGCTAGCTTCATCTGAATCTTGACCTTTACTTACATTATTATTTTTTATTTTGTTTGTTTCCTGCCAACTTGATTGAGCATCGATAATTTAAACAAGAGCAATTGAAGTTGTCTTAAAGGAGAAACGTTGACAGTTACGTGTCGAAATTGTTTTGTTCAACATTTGTATCCAAATCTTTGATGGCACTTCTGTTTGATTAATGAGGTGTAATATCAGGTGCCATTAAAATCTAGCGTCTACCTTAACAACCCTATATCTTGTTTAAGATGGATTGACATAATTAAATAATACCATGGTCGATAGAGCAATTCTTTTAAGGGTTAATTTTTCTATCGCGTGACATATTTATATAAAAAAAATTAAAATTTTAAAAATATAACTATATATAAAATTAAATCTTGATAATTTACTGCATACACGTAAAAATAAAATTTTTAAAACACAACTTAATATACATTTTATATATATGCTGATAATATTTCATTAAATAATATTCATCTATTATTATTTTTGTAATGAAATATTTAGAACTCGTTTTTTTCATAAAATTTATCAAGTGATCTTTTAGAAGGCAATCTTACAATATTCTAGTGTGTAATCTACTTTATTAAGTTTAGTGTAAAATCTAGATATTTTCATATCACATTAAATACATAATAATATAATAGAAACCTTAAATAAATTTTTTCTTGCTCAATAAGGTCTAGATGGTAAAACCTCTCAACTATTTTTCATATAGATTATGAACATTAAATAATTTTTCTTGTGTTTTCACTTAATATTTCATATTAAGAAGTTCAATATTGTATAATAAAAAACTTTAAGATCCATATATATTAATAAATTTATTATTTCTCCTAAACTTAATTTAAATTAATCTTAACGAGGTCACATCCTTAAAAATAGATAATATATAGAAATTATACAAAATTTTAAGACTATAGGGAAAAAATTGGAGAGAGGAATTTCCAAATATATTGAAGTTTTAGAAAATTTAAGAGAGCATATGGGAATTATAACTTTTTTGGAGTGGTTCATTCTCTATATTTATAGAATTATAAATGAAATGCAAGGGAGATTTTGAAATTCCATAATAATACAAGTTATTATTATAATATGATAAAAGGTATTAGAGTCATAAGCTTATACAAGTTAATCTTTGAGGTACCAACGGTAGTAGATAAGCTTATGCAAAAAGTACCGGGCCATCATTTGGAACTTGACTTTTAAAAGTAGTTTTTAAGCTTCTCTTTCATTTCTACATCAAACCCTAACCCCTACCGCCGCCCCCCATCTTCTCCTTGCCATTTGTGCTCTATTCCCCTTCTATATTACTTGGTTTGGATTTACGGAGCAAGCCAAAGCTCGATACTTCTATCTCTTTAGAATATTTTATTCCATTCTCTCCTCTTCTATTTCTTCATCTATTCCACCCATTGTGCTAAAGTTACACTGAAGTTATTTCCATAGAAAGAGCGTTTGTTTGATAATGGACTCTTTGGGAGGTGAAACTATGAAAAAGAAGCAATCCTTTCGAGAGATGGGGGTACTCAGCTTGTAGCGCCCCAGTCCCATAGGTTTTGAGAGTTAGCTCCTATAATCTAAAATCATATGTATAACGCTTTAATGGAAGACCCAAATCACTTGACTTATACTTCAAAAAGACTAGTCAATAATACAATTTGATTCTCATTGAAACTTTATAAAGAGCAAAAACTTCTCATTCCTAAGCAATGTAGGATCTCATACACCACTTACTGTTGTTCTTATCATAATGGGTATCACAATCTCCCTTCTTAAATTCTCGATATTCTTATCAGGACTGTCCATCTTAGGTGGCATGACTAAATTCCATATTTTTGGATGAAATAGGCTCTAATATTATTTGTAATGTCCCAATGGAAGGCCCAAACTATATGACCTATACTCCAAAAAGACTATTCAATAATACAATTGGAGTCTCATTGAAACTTTATAAAAAGTAAAAACTTCTCATTGTCAAATAATGTCAAACCTCATACACTATCTATTCTTATCTTTATCATATAGAGTATCCTATAACTTGCTGTTCTCAAGGGGTTGTTTACGTCTATGGGGTATATATAACTTTCTTGACAAAGGAAATTTATTTTTCGTTTGGATGCTTTTTTTTTTTTTTTTTTTTGTAATTCCACAACGAAGCTATCTCTGGCTAAAGAGATACACTTTCTTAACCGAAGACAGCAGCTTCCTAAATATATATTTGTTTGTCATGTCCTGCTAGAGAATATTAATTGAATTTGTTTTGAGTTTTACTTTCTCTATTTGTTGGGATAATTATGTGGTAGAATGGAAATTATATTTTTCTTTCTCGTGATAGTACTAAAGATGTTTCATTTTCATTCGTTGTACCTTTACTTTGTAACTTCATCTTTGATAGTGAGTTCCTCGATATCGACTCTGTCTGTAGATGCATGCTATTGTTTAAACTAAATCACTTAAATCTTAGTATACTTTATGTAATTGTCAAATTTGTTGTTGTTTGTTCCTGCTAGTGTGCTTCTAGATCGTCTCTAGATCTCCATCTGTCATAACAAATCAGTATCAAAGTGTTTTGTAAAATATCTTTGATCTAGAGGGATGGCTTTGACTAAATTTGAAGTAGAGAAGTTTGATAATCGAAATATTTTTAGCTTATGACACATTAAGATAGAAGCTGTGTTACAACAATAAGGCTTGACTAAAGTTTTGGATGAGAGGGTATCGAATGAACTTGTACATCAACAAAAGAAGATGAAGACAAAAGACATGGTACCATCTTGTTGTCTCTCTCTACTGTCGTATTGCGTGAAGTGGACAATGAAGAGACCGCTGCTAGTTTTTTAAAGAAATTAGAGAGTTTGTATTTAAAGAAGTCACTTAGCTATTTATATTTGAAGTAATGGTTATACACTCTCAAAATGGAGAAAGTCACTTCCATTTGCGAATATTTAGATGAATTTAATAAAATTATTATGAATTTGAAGAATATTGATATGAAATTTGATGAAAAAATTAAGCCTTAACTGTATTTTGTTCATTGCCTATATCGTTTGATAATTTTATGAACCCAATGTTATATAGTAAAAATACCATATCCTTGACCGATGACAAAATAGTTATATTTGGGGTAGTAGAGAAATACCATCTCAAGACTATATTAAGCTGTCTAGAGTAGTAATATAGTATCCGTACATATATTTATAATAGTAAATAGAAAATAAATATAATAAAATATAAATCAAAGAGAGATAAATTTATAAAATTCAGCATAGAACTACATTCATAGGCTGTTAGTAGAACAAATCTACTATGGAATAAGTAGTCTCTCATGATTTATCTCTCGTATCTAGCAGTACAATCGGATTGGGACCCCTCTTTTCCAAAGCGGATAAAAATGGCATCTCGCCTCCTATTGTTGAAGAAAAGCATATTCCCTTCTAGAACTTAGATCCCTTTTAATAGGTCTTGGAGCAGAGATTATAAACTTTATGTCACCTCAGTACCAGTACTGACCCTTTCTATGTATCTGACTACTACTTCTATTTATTTTGTCTTTCTTCATCTTTTTTTCTTGCGTGTCTGAATTCACCTCTTATATTGTTCTCTTGTTGTCTTTTTCTTTTTTCTCTACCTTTCTTACTTTTGTCCTTTCCTCCATCTCGCATCGTGATGGAGGCTTCTACTGGACTGGGCCCTCCATGCTTGGTATATTTATCCCTCACAAAAGTAATAAAACTAAACATCAGCCTGTGCATATATCGGCATGGCAATCGAAATTGCCCATGAATTAATATTAAATAAATTTTATGTTCCATTTATAAAAGGAACTTAACCAATACATCTCCAAGAGTAACTATTGTAAACATACAAGAAGTAATTACGAGGCAAGCTCTCCCTCTCCCATACTTAAAAACCTGCAGATTTAAGAATTCGACAACCGGTCTAGCGCAAACGAAGCCGGCCGAAGTATACTCTTCAAGCTTTTTTTGTCAAGGCCGGGCTCCTAATTTGGACACTTTGAATTATTTTTATAATTTTTATATAAAATATAATATATAATTTAATTTTTTTAAATTTTAAAATAAAATTAATATTAAAAAATTATATTATAATAATATTTTATCAAAATTATATTATAAAAATTATATTATAATAATATTTTATCAAATTTTTAACAAAACATCTTACTTCATAACTTTTAACCTCAAATGATTGTGTTAACGAAAGGTAGACAGGTACAGATAGCTAGGAGTCTAGGATGTTCTTTTACTTGCCATGGTAGCCAATATTATTTGTGCTTTAGTAGTAAATATATATAAAATTAGGAGGGAGCTACACTAAATTGAGTAGTATTGTTCTATTTGATTATTAGAATTTTTTTTTATATTTTTTTTATATATTTTAATAGATTTTAGTATTAAAAATACAATAATATACTTAAAATTATATCATTAATCATTAAAAAAAAAATATTATACTAAGCGGTACAATTGAGTAGTGGCCATAGTAGCTTTTTTTCATAAAGTTATGTTCAATCAATACTAGAAACAAAAGTCATCCTCGATCATGATTGTGCGGAGAGCATGCAATCTTTTCATCAAAGCACATCTTCAAATTAGACACGAGTACCCCACCCTTTTATTATTTTGCTCCTAAGGTCAATGATCAATATGCTTTTGTGGTTTCCTGATCTATCTCTTCGTTGTTCTTTAACAGCACTCTCGTTAATTATAACCAAAGGCCAAACTCAATTTTGGCTAACATCACGTCTGTTTGCCTTTTCTTGTTTCATTTACGTTTAATTTTATATTAGGTAGAGTTGTTATGGCGGCTAGTGGAGCTGAATTGGAGATGAAAGGCTCGGAAGCTATGGAACTGATGGCTATTTTTCAAGGGCTGCAATTGTGTAATACTACCATAGAAAATGATAGCTTGATGTGTGGAAGCTCTTTAGGATAACAGCATGCATAACTCTTTGCTTGGGGGGTTATATTATGAAATTAAGCAGCTTTCATCATGCTTTGAATGTTGTCAATTTTCTCATATTTATCGGAAAGATAATATGGTAGCTTACATGTTGGTTAGGAATGTTTCTAGGGTTGAAAATATTGCTTTATAGTGGGATTATATTCTAGATTGTATTATAAGGCTTGGTAATTGTTTGTAATTGGTTTTCCATTGATTAATGAAATTTTGATTTCTATTAAAAAAAATTATATTAGAATATCTAATAATAGAATATTACTAATTTAATAATATTTTATTTAATTTACTTTTATTATGTTTACAATTCTACCAATTATATATGAATTAATAATCATTTTTTTAAGAAGAGAACGGTACCCTAATTTTATTGATAGCTTTTACTTATGGCGAAAAAAAACTGTAGTTACAACAACAACGCCTAGGAATTATAAAAGAAAAATCCCAGGCATCCAAAAACCAACTTTAAACCCAAAAAAAAGCAAAGACTACAAGAAGTTCAGAAAAAACACAACCAAAACTAACACAAGCCAAAAACAGGAATATGCAAAAAGAAACATACAAGTAAACGGAAACCAAAACCACATGTAAGAAATTGAGAATAAGGTTAGCACACACTAAAAGTTAAAGCCAAATCAAAGCAAACCCAAGTCCCATAATCAACCAAAGGAATATTAGCAACAACGAATGGAAGGAAGACCTAGCTTATCCAAACGAATGAGACCTCGAAGCAGTCTCAAAACATCCCCAATAATATGCACTCCATGTGTTGACCCATCGCACCATATTTTGCCAGCCAATCTACAACTTTATTACCTTCTCTGAAAATATGTTGCACAGAACAAACCATCAAATCCATAATGGCACTAATTTCCTCCCAAAAGTATTCCAGATATCATACCCCACATCTCTTTCTATTCCACCACGACATCACCACTTGAGAGTCTAGTTCAATCTCCACAAAACCAA
Source organism: Carya illinoinensis (assembly GCF_018687715.1). Lineage (NCBI taxonomy): Eukaryota > Viridiplantae > Streptophyta > Magnoliopsida > Fagales > Juglandaceae > Carya > Carya illinoinensis. The sequence continues at coordinate 15,179,622 of NC_056755.1, forward strand.
TCCCCAGGCTTTTGCAAGCTTTAAGACCATGCAGATGAGCTTATAACTCGGCTATATTATTCAAACCAACGCCTATAGAAGAATCAAAGGCATGAATTAAGTTACCACGATCATCTCTGATAATACCACGCAACCTAGAGGGTCCTGGATTACCAAAACTATTGCCATCTGTATTAAGCTTGAACCAATCTTGATTGGGCTTTTTCCAGGTCACCAACTTAGGACTTCGCCTTGACGGGATTAAAGCCCAAAAAAGACAAAGAGGGTAAAATCTGAGAATCAAATATGAGAATCATGTCTAGGACATTTAAGAAACCTTGTGAATGTCTTGACATACCAAACTAATCCAATGTTAGATAGATTTCCAGACCACATTGAAAGACTCGAGCCTACCTTCCATGCGAGCGACACATCTTTGATGCCAAGAGAGAAAAGAAGGAAGAAACCCCACAATAATCCCCACTTGAGAAGAAGAGGAAGCTCGATGAAACCATGCAGCCACAATCTCCTTCCAAGTGCCGTCAAGAGGTAACCCAAAAATAGCACCGTAGTAACGCCACACCCGAGCAGCAAAATCTCCTTCGAATAGCACGTGATTTTGATTTTCATATTTACCCCCATCACGACAATCACAGCAAGAAACAATTAGAATACCAATTCGACGAAGACGATCATCAACACTTAATGTGTGACGCCCCCAAATTCCATTTGGGATCGGACGGACATTTGAAGTGTCGAGACATGCAACACAAGGTTATCTGCCCCCGTTCATGACATATAAGATGCAATATTCCTAACATGCATCTAACATTATGCAATATTCGCAGCGGATAATTTTTTTTTTAGCAATACTATGCACCAAACTGAAAATATCTCAAATACTTAAAACATACTTCATATATAAAGATCCATTGAATAACTAAGATCACAGCACTAGTCCAAAATAGTTATGATCCAAAAGTACTGAAAATGCAACTCCATCGTACAAATAGTAATTTAACTACTATATTAACATTAACGACGCACCGTCGTTCAGTCGACTGTGTCTAGTTGGTCAGCTCCTGATCCTCCTTCAAGTCCTGTAACAAGATCTACCATTCGGGGGGAATGGTAGTTGGGACTACCACAGTGAGATTTGATTACAAATCTCAGCAAGTTAATAAAAAACTTCCACACAGGCTAATGATGCATGGATGACAGTAAAAACATAAATGCATAATCAAATTCATAAGTAATTAAAGCATAACTTAGCGTACAACATAACATAATTGACATAACTTAAATTGAAACATGAACTGAACTTGATTTGACATGAACTTGATCTGAAACTTGACTTAGTATGAACTTGCTCTGAAACTTGAATTAACATGAAAAATGCATACTCCACAGTTGTTGTGGAACCATGTATTCTACGTGTAAATACATACTCCACAGTTGTTGTGGCCCCATGTATTCTACGCAAACTTGACTTAACATGAAAAATACATACTCCACAATTGTTGTGGTCCCATGTATTCTACGTGTAAATACATACTCCACAGTTGTTGTGGCCCCATGTATTCTACACATCACAATGCAGTTAAATACATACTCCACAGTTATTGTGGCCCCATATATTCTACACAAATTGAATGTACTCAAGATGAAACGTGACTGGAATACGAAAGGACTGGAGCCCTGACGTAACATAACATGATTTGAACATAACTTGAAATACATGACCAACTTGAGATAGAAACATTTCGTAACATGGCATAATATATAATAGACAACATATTTAACATGACATACTTGTAATGTACAGTAATACATGACAGAATATATTATGTAACAGATCAAAATTGATGACAGAATAAATTCTGTATAATAGACAATTACGTGATAACTTGGCATGGCATGACATATATGATAACATACATACATACATTGCAGTTCCTTTACTTAGCACACATACACAGTAGACTGTTTGTAAGTTAAAAGCTAACTTACCTTGATCTCCGCGTTTCTTATAAAACTTCAAGTGCGATTACGAGGAACTGTAATTAGTGATTCTAAAAGTTAGAACTAAATCACTAATAATTTAAAATATGGAAAATACTAACTTAAAGAGTAAAATTTTCATTTTACTCTCTACATGTGGGAAAATGACCGTTTTATCCATAACTTAAGGATTTTGCATACTAATTCCAAAAGTTTCCAAAATTTACATTCCTCATGTAAATTTTGTCCTAAACTTAAATATCAACTTAGAAAAATTTAAAACAAAACACAACTATGGAAAACACACTATGGCCGAAACATCCATAGGCCATTTCCTTTGATTTTTGTTACAATTCCTTCTAACTTCAAAACTCATGCTTAAACCAAAATTTTGCAACAAACATCTTCCAATCCTAAGTTCAAAACCATACTTAAAAAATCCATTTAGAAAAAGCTAATAATCAACACCAAACTTTTTTGTAAAAAGATCCAAGCACTTGAATCACAAATTTTGACCTTAAATCAAAACATCTCCAAGAATTTCAAAAATCAAATTTTACTTCTAACATATTCATAATATCATCCTAACATCAACCATGCTTTAAATCATTAAATTAAAGTCACCAAAATCACAAAATAACATTTGGAGTTTTTGGTTTTACACTTAGTCCAAAAACAGAAACTTTTTCCTCAACTAGTTTTGATAAATCTCTTGATCTATGACTTATAAATATATGATCTTCAAACCAAACCATCACATGGTTTAAAAAGATGTTCTAAAACATATATAAGCTTCTAATTCAAGATCACATGGTTAGAAATTAACCAAAACATAAATTTAGCCAAGAATATCCACACTTTGGCTTATCTGAATATCTCTTTGCATAAAATTTCATATCTTTGAAACTAACATCAAATATTTTCAAAATAATAATATAACATGTATATAAGATGCTTAGGATCCTCCAATAAAATTATCAAAGTCATTAGAATAGGTTTAGACCACCAAAGAGTTAAACTTTCTCAAAATAGAAACTGTTTTTCTTCTTCCAGTTTCTAAGTTTCTAAATATAAGAAAATATTTCATCAAAATCTTTAATCATGTATAAATCCTCAACCAATAGTCATATATACATGTTAACAATACTCCATAAAAATTTCGGACCAATATCTATCCATTAGCTTGGTCAAAAACTCCAAACTATAACATATTCTCCAGTTTATCTCTCAGAATGACCTTTTTATAGTTTATATAATATTTGACTGATCAAATGATCTTCAAATAGGACAAATAAGATATCCATGTAAACTAGACTCAAAAAGGAACAACTTATATGAAGGAGATTTTATGATAAAACACTTACAAAAACTTCAAAATGGGCGTGCAAAAGAACTCCTAAAAGCTGTCCGAGAGAAAATATTTAATATTCTTTTAAAGGAACGTGTAAATGAAGATAAGTTTGTAGGTGATGGTTAGAGATACTTATGGACGACATAAGGAAGATGATAAGGTTGGAGTTGAGAGTTGAGTGTAGTTTTCTCCTACCCAAAATATCTATAAAAGATTATCTCATAATATTCTATCCAATAATATCTACAAAAATCAACTTAAGATATTTTTATCTAATAATATCTATAAAAATCAACTCAAAATATTTTTACCCAATAATATTCATGAAAATTACCTCAAGATATTTATTTTTATTTTTATTTTTATCCAATAATATCCACAAAATCAACTTAGGCTATTTTCTAAAAGTGGAGAGTATACTTGGAAGGGTAAGGTGGCTAAAATCTTTCCATGTGTCCTATTAAAACTTTCTAACTATCTCCAATAATCAAAAACATACTTCTGATACCATAGTGAGTAATAACATCAACTATACGATTAATAGATTAGTGAAAACTTATCGGGACTTCAAGAGATTCCTAAAGCCAAAAGAAATTTCACCGTTAAATTTCTAGCGGGCTGTTACATAATGCATTAATCCAAGCCTTGCACATAGAAACTGAGACTTTTAAGAGGAATCAGTTTATGCGACATCCAATTATGCCCTGCCATAGGGGAAACTTTTATATGGATACAGCCCCAAGCTAATTTTGTAGAATTACAACCAGTATAATGCTTCATCAAAATTAACACACCTGAGCCTCTCTTACAAACAGCTAGAGAATCCAAAATGTCATCCACATTGTCATGCCCCACTAGCCTTGCCAGCAAATCAACATCCCACGAATTAGCCAATTTACAATCCATAACTTTAATCATAGGTCGATCCACAATCGGAAAATCATTGACTAAAGGACCCCGATCCCGCCATTTATCATACCCAAAATAAATAAATAAAAATGTTACCTTCCCTTGTACACCACTTTGATTTATCCAGAACCGATGGAATATTTTTAACAATCATCTTCAAAAATCTCATACCCTTGTTCGAATCAAGGAGAGTTCAAGGCTTGGAACCCACATATTTTCCTTCAAAAATCTCATACCCTTGTTCGAATCAAGGAGAGTTTAAGGCTTGGAACCCACATATTTTCCTTTAAAGAACTGAGCCCTAAGAGAATCACCCTGGATTAAATTTTAAGTGAATTTCATGTGCAAAGCCTTTTGCATTTCATCCAAGTTACATAAGCCCAAACCATCTTCTTCAACTGGTTTACACATGTTATGCCAAGCCACCCATTTTTTCTTGCCTTTACCATTAGCCTCTTCCCAAAAGAAAGTGCTCATCAGATGGTATAACTCTTTGATAATTGATTGAGGTACCTGTAAAACAACAAAAAAAATGCAATGCCATACTAGATAGCACATGCCAAAGTAAAATAAGGCGGCCTCCTGAAGATAGAGTCTTCATCTTCCAACCACTAATTTTATTCCTGGCTTTGTTAATCATCTATTCCAGATGCACATGTTTGAGTCTTCCCACAATAATAGGCACCCTTAAATATTTGAAATGAAAGAAACCTTACGAAAATTCCGTCATACGCTTATGAGCTCTCTTACAACCCCAAAGATAAAGTCTGAGAAAAAAACATTGCTATTTTTTCTTTATTAATCCTCTGGCCTGACCACTTTTCATACTTATCAAAAACAGCTAATAGTTCTTGAATGATCTTGTACTATCATTAGTAAAAACCACCACATCATCAACATATATAAGATGAGAAATTGGATTGTACCTCGAACTTGGGAAAATTGACCAACCTTTTCTTCACAACACTGTACTTAATAAGTCTAGAAAGAACCTCTTGAAGAATGATAAATAGATAGGGAGAGAGAGGATCCCCTTGATGCAAAACACGCCCTCCATGGAAAAAACGTTTAGAGGTCCCATTCATTATAACTGAAAACTAAGGAGGGGAAATACAAGCTTGAAATAAATCACATACCTGAGGAGAAAATTCGAAGCAGCGAAGGACCTCCAACAGAAACCTTTTTGTTAATAAAATGGACCATTTCCTGCGTGAGAGAATATTTCAAATATGCTGCACCCAGGAATGAAAGCACCTTGCTCAAAAGATATCGTTTTAATTAAACTATTGTTTAAAAAATTATATTTTCAATGATATTTCTTATACAAAACTGTCCAAATCAATATTCTAATTAAAATAGGTACAAAATGATGTACCACACAGTCACAAAAAGACTGCCTAAAGAAATAATATAACAGCAACATACAGTCCAAAGAAGTGTACCATTAGTAAGTTACAAAAAACATCCTCATAATAAGCACTTCCAATAAAGAATTACCATGGCTATCAACATATTTGTGACGTCGACAACATATAACAGTAGCACAACAAAAGATTCCAACTACCAACATGTACAAGACATGACACATCTTCAAGCCATGAAGCAACTTTAATCATCCTTAAGCATGAATATATACAAAATAATCAAATTTCATTAACTCATGAAGTGAGGAGAATCCTTTTGTTTTTTTTGTTTTAAAAGACAATATTTCAATTTTATTGATAGCCCTTGCTTATAACAGAGAAATACCACGGTAACAATCAGGACACTTGGGATTTACACATTCAAAAAAGACATCCCAAGCATTTGAAAAAAAAAAAACAATGAAAACCAAAAAAAAATGCTAAACATAGAAAAAACAATAACCAAAGAAAACAACTATCTTAGATGTAACGAAGGCATCCTTTAAAATTCCATACAAATTAAACCTTGCAGCACTCAAGGAGTCTCTGCCAAGTTGGAACAAACCAAATCTGAACTTGAAGCCCCTTTCTTCGCCAACCAATCTGCCACTTTATTTCTCTCTCTAAAAACATGGTGCACAAAACAAACCATGGAGTTCATAATGTCAAGAACTTCCTCCCAGAAATCCTATAAATACCACACCCTACATCTTTTACTCATCCACCAAGATATCACAACCATATAATCGAGTTTTATTTCAACGTAATTAATATCCAAAAATTTACATACCTTGAGACCTTGAAGGACTGCTATTAGTTCTGCTTTATGGTTAGAACTAGAGCAAATAAAAGAAGAAAAGACATGTATTAAGATACCATGATCATTCCTAATGATCCCACCCATACCTAAGGTGCCCAAATTGCCCATACTGCTACCATCTGTGTTCAACTTAAACCAACCAACTGCTGGACGTTGCCAAGCAATAGCTTTACATTGCCATTTCAAAGGAGACACGGGTTGAACTTGCAATCTCTCCAGTACCTGCATATTAAAACGAGAGAGGTGAGAAATTTTATACACATTGCAACATAGGAGACCAATCCACCAATAAGTGGAATACAAAATTTTTGTAACAGACTCAAACCGTCCATCTATACGTGTTAAGCATCTTCTTCGCCAAATTCTCCATGTAATGATCATTAGTAAAATCTACATTATTATTCCAATCTGAGTCAAGGATTTTGAGCGGCAAAACCAAATCTACATGGTTTCTTTCCAGGTACGACCAAGCGGGATACCCAAAAGAGCTCCAAAATAATGCCAAGCCTTGCTGGCAAATTCTCCAGCAAAAAGCACATGGTTCTAATTTTCATAGTTTCTATTTGTACAACAATCACACCAGGAAGTAAAATGAATGCCAATACGATGAAGTTGATCATCCACACTCAAGGCCAGATTCTAGGCCTTCCACATATTGATAGACATTTTAAGAGGAAATATTTTATGCCACATCCATGAATGCCATTCTAAGGTACAACCCCTGATACAAACACAGTCCTAAGCCAATTTAGTGCAAAACAAACTAGTTTCATTTTTTGTCCAGATCAACACATCCAAGCTCGGTTTGCTATTTCTTAAAGCCTCCAAAATCCCATCAACATTGTTTGGACCAACTAATTGCATAAGCAGATCCACATCCCAACTATTAGATAATTTACAGTCCTTAACTTTAAGTAAAGGTTGACCCATGATTTGCATATCACGAATTAAAGGACCACTATCTCAGCATTTGTCATACTAAAAGAAGGCATTCCGCTCCTTTATATGCCACTGCGAATTAGTCATGAATATCGGGAGGATTTTAACAATCATTTTCCAAATCTTGTACCCCTTGTTGCATCAATTAGGGTCCAAGGCTTAGAACCCACGTACTTTACTTTGAAAAAAATTTGCCTATAAAAATTTACCTTGAGTAAGATTCCAAGCAAACCTGGTGTGCAAGGCTTGTTGCATATCATCAATGTACCTCAAACCCAAGCCACCTTCCTCAACAGATCTACAAATGGTTTTTTAGGCCACCCATTTTTTCTTCCCTTTGCCATTCGCCTCCCCCAAAAAAAATGTACTCATCATTCGGTGAAGGACTTAAATGATGGATTGTAGGACATGTAAAACATCAAAAAAATGAAGTGTCATACTTGATAAAACACTTTGTAATAAGATTAGTCTTCTTCTGCCCACCGATAGAAGCTTCATCTTCCCTCCAGTGATTTTATTATGGATTTTAGATATCATTTCTTTCAAGTGCATATGTTTTAACCTTCCCAAGATAATAGACACCCCAAAGACTTAAAAGGAAAATTTCCTTCCAAAAAACGTCTTCTGTAGTAACAATCTCTTGCGTGCCATTAGTTTTGAGCAAACCAACATTCATATTTAATTTTGAGCACGGCTAAAAGGTCCCCGATGGATCTTGTGCTGCCATTAGTAAAAAGCACCACATCATCAACATACCTAAGATGAGAAATTATAGTCCTACCATGAGCCTGTGAGAATTGACCAAATTTCTTTGCCGCCTCACTTTGCTTGATTAATCTAGAGAGAACTTATTGCAATATGATGAAAAGATAGGGTGAGAGGGGATCGCCTTGTCTCAAACCACGACCTCCTTGGAAAAAATCTTTTGTAGTGTTATTCATCATAATAAGTACAAAGGAGCCGAGATACAAGCCCTGATAAGATCACAAAATTGTGGAGAGAAGCCAAAACATCAAAGGACCTCTAATAGGAAATTCCATTCCACTCGATCATAAGCCTTTGCCATGTCTACTTTAAGCATGATATTTCCGCCATGTGCATTCTTATTGATGGAGTGAACCATTTTCTGCGTAAGGCTAATATTTTCAAAGATGCTTCTCCCAAGGATAAAAACGCCTTGTTTCCATTAGATCATTCTTGAGAGGAAACCCGTTAAGAGATTAACAATGATTTGAGAGTAGATTTTAAAAAATACCAAGCAAAGACTAATTGGTCTAAATTTATCAAAATCCGAAGGCATATCAATCTTCGGAATTAAGACAAGAAGAGAAGTCGTAAAAATTCTTGGAAGCTACTTGGAAATAAAAGATTCAGGGATAGCTTCCAAGATATCATCTTTCACCACCTCCCAACAACTTTTGAAAAAGCCCAAACCAAACCCATCAGGTCTCAAAGTACTATTAGACGGAATGGAAGATAATGCTGAAAATACTTCTTCCATAGAAGGGACGGAGCATAGACTAAAATTCTTGACATCTGAGATAACTTATAATATGAGTTGCGACAAATCTGCTAATTCTCTAGTCAGCTCCCCTGCAAAAAATTAGAAAATAAATTCACAGTTCCTTGATGAATACTTTTCGGCGAATAAAAAACAACCATATTTGAAGAGCCATTTCCACAACTCATTTGCGCCTTTTGTTTGCTAGACAAGCATGAAAATTGGAATTACGATCATCTTCCACTTGCCATTTTAATTTAGACATCAAAACCAATATTGTTTCTTCGCAACACCTCCAAGTTTCCAATTCCGCAGAAATACAAATCAGTTCCCTCTCTGTCTCTTCATCCCAACTTGATTGCAATCTATTTTCAAGCCCCTCAATTTGATTCTCAAGCATATCTATATGCATAGTAGTTCTACCAAAAACTACCTTATTCCATTCATGCAAGGCAACCTTTGTTTTCTTTAATTTAGTTGCTAGCTTCATAAGACCCTGACCAGCATTAGATTCAGACAAGCCTTCCGAACACAATCTAAAAAATGCAGATGATCAGCCCACATTTGTTGAAAGTAAAACAGTGAAGAACCATAAGAGAATGGGTCCATCTTGAATTCGATAACCATTGGAGAATAGTCAGACATAGATCTCGACAAGTAGGAACAGATGACATTAGGAAATGAGGAAAGCAAGGAAGCATCCATAAAGACCCGATCTAATTTAGCCCAAGAACGAGCAAGTCCAGACTGAACATTGCACCAAGAAAAGGCTCTACCGTTCGAACTCATCTCAATCAAACCTCCTTGCTTAACCCAGTTATTGAAATCCTCCACTACAGCTCTGGGTCTTGGAAACCCTCCCCTTCTCTCCGAGTAATAGCAAATTATATTGAAATTACTAGAAAATAGACAAGGCTCTGAGCCCATAAGCTGAGAGCTAAGATCCTCCCACAAGACTTTCCGGTCATGCATGTTACACTTTGCATAAATAAAATTACACAGGAATTGATACAACCCTGTATCTACTTAAAGAGAAATAAACTACGTACCCATCTGCACCACTTGAACATCAATAGTATTTTCCTAGAGAACCCTGATTTTCCGACCTACTAATTCATTAGAAATAATCAAGTCAAAACGTAAAGTTCTCATCAATCCATGTGTTTTGTCTACATTTTGAAAAGGTTCCAATAATGCCACGATCTTTGGTTTGCACTTACCAATTAACTTCTTTAAACAACTCCTGGATGTGCCAATTCCCCTGATGTTCCATATAAGTAATGAATCAATCATTGAGACAAAGTAGAAGATCGGGCAAGAACTCGAGTAGAATTCCTAATTTTCACAAACTGCTTCTTCTTATATTTTTTTCTTTGTAGCTTTTCCTTCAATTTTTGTATGATACTCTTTATCCTGGGGAAGGACCTCTAGATGTATATCAGGTACTGACTCCAAAGCAACATCATCTTCAAGAAAAAAGAAATTCTCATTCAGTATCACGTCGTCCAAGTTTTGATCAAGGTCCAGCCCTTCATTATCGTGGTTGTCCATGATCAGAGAATTGAATTTGAGTATCAGTCTAAGTTTGAGGAATCAAAGGATTTCCTTCGTCTTCCCTAGTTGCGATAACCACCCCATCATCAGCCACTATAACACTATTTGGATTATTCCCTTGAAGTGGGGACGAGGGTGCATACATAATGGGACCTCTTATGAGTGTCCTTCCGGTTCAGTGGTCTTCTGCTCAGGATTTGTCTCCACATTATTACCCATTGGATCTACATTTGACATTGCACCATAAATTATTTCACCATTTGATTATTCTCCTTTCTTTCTGAACCATGTTTTCTCACCATTCACCATTTTCCCCACTCGATAGGTATTAGAATTATGCCCTTGCATCTTACACTTGCCACAATATGTAGGCAAGGTGTCATAAACAACCTCTTGCTTTCATCTTGTTGTTAACCCAGGGGCACCAATCCAAAAATAAGGGATAAGCTTCTTGGCTGCATCCATCTTCAAACAGAATCTTGCACCATCTGTTTGAGTCACGCAACGAGTAGGGTTTTCCCGGTGAATAAAAGGTCCAATAGGGGCCATAAGGATATGAAAAAGGACTCTTGATAAAAGTTGGGCGGCAAACCTGGTAGTGAGATCCATACAGGATCGCTTGAAGGTTCTTGATCCTCATTAAAATCTGGAGTCCAATGGAAGTCACAGTAAAGTACTCCACTCACTTCGCAAGATTCTTGTGATAAGGCTTTCACAAAATTGGCCTCAGAAGACAGCCTGACAAAGACTTTACGGGGATGCTTCAAAGAGGAAACCACCGGGTTGGAGGACAAACCCTAGCGACTGTGGATGAAAGCGTAAATGGCATCCAATGAGGGTCTTTGCTGAAGGAACTTCAAGACTATTGGGAACCGGAAGGATTTTGCAGAGCAACTAATCTCATACTTAGAGAATTGAAAGAAAATCTCGCTGTCCATGAACTTTAGCGCACAAGGAGCAATTATAATTTTTGGGATAGGCTGCAGAACCGTAGCAACAAGATCAGTAAAGGACTACCGGCCTGTAGCATGGCCATCAGAGCCTGCCATGCAGCCTCACGTAAAAGAAACACCAGAAATGGCCAAGCAAAAGAGCCCTTGTAGAGTTATGTAAGGAAACCCTAGCAGCGTTCTGAAAAAATGAGGGTTACTTTCTCTCACTTAGCTATCATATCTCACAAAATACAACAAAAGAACACTGAATACAAATCTCCTTCAACAGCATATGCGCGCAAATTATGTCAGCTAACCAAACATGGCATGATGTTTATCGTAGATGGCATGTTGTTTGTCGTAGACGGACTAAGAAATGAGAGTTAATTGTTTCTGTAGCTTTTATGAGTAAGATGTAAGATTCAAGTTCAACAATGAGGAGATTTGTTCCTTGAAAATAGCAGCCACAAAAAAAGAAGTTGGTTTGCACTCACTGTGGTATGAACAATCATACAGTGGGTAAATGTTACAAAATCTATGGCTATCCTAAGATACAAGCAGGATTTTTGACAGAAAGGAGAGTTTTCAACAGCTAATCAAGTTACAGGCCAAACTTTAAGTACACCTTTTGAGTCCTATAATCAGTTGCATTTTTCTCAAGAGGATTGCCAAAAATTGTTAGAATTAATCCACTCACAATCTAATTCTATTGATAAAATCAATCATCAAGCAGCAAATGTCATTTCTAAATTTGCTTCTCAATCTGTTCAAGGTATATCGATCCATTCTAATCTTTCTTCAAGTATTTTAAATTCTCCTAATGTCTCATATCAGTTGGATTGTAGACATAGGCACTACAGACCATATCATTCATTCCATTGATATTTTCACATCCATTACAAAATCTTTACACACTTCAGTCAGACTTCCAAATGGTGACACTGTGCCAGTTACTCATCTTGGCATAGTTCAATTATCTGAAAATCTTGTTCTAAAATATGTATACTTTGTGTACCATCTTTTTCATACAATTTACTCTTAGTAGACAAACTTACTTCATCTCAGAAATGTTCTTGTATATTCTTGCTTGATTCTTGCTTTATTCAGGAGTTTATCCTATAGAAGATGATTAGGATAGCTAGAAGATCAGCTGGACTATACATACTGCAGCAACCAGGAGTTACTGCTATTGAGACTCAACACAAATCAAATCTTGTGAATCCTGTCATCAATTCTAAAGTTTGGTATAGTAGATTAGGCCATCCTTCCATATCTAGGTTATCTTTTCTTTCCAAGCAAGTACTAGATATTACTTTTTCAGATGAAATTGTTGATCATTGTACATTTTGCCCTCTGGCAAAACAAAAAAGACTTCCTTTCCAAATTCATTGGTATAATGAAAGTTATTCTTTCCATCTTGTTCATTGTGATATATAGGGTCCATTCTCCATTTCAACTCATAATGGTTCCAAATATTTTCTTATTTTAGTTGATGATCAATCTAGGTTTACTTGGGTGCATTAATGAAAACAAAATCTTTAGTTAGGAATATTTTCATTGGATTTTATAATATGATTGAAACACAGTTTGAAACAAAAATACAATATGTGAGAAGTGATAATGGTTTAGAGTTTAAGATGATAGACTTCTTTGCTTCAAAAGGCATTATACATCAAGTCTCATGTGTAAAAATACCTCAACAAAATTCCATAGTTGAAAGAAAACATCAACCTTTACTAAATGTAGAAAGAGCTTCAAGATTTCAATCAAATATACCTTTAGTTTTTTGGGAGAGTGTATATTCACTGCCTGTCATCTCATAAATCGTATTCCATTCTTAGTTTTAAATAATAAAACTCCACATGAGATTCTTTATAAATAAATTCCATCATATAATCATTTGAGGGTTTTTGGTTGTTTATGTTATACATCTACTCTTGCCCAAAATAGAAATAACTTCTCTTCTAGAGCAAGAAAATGCATGTTTGTAGGGTATCCTTTTGGTATAAAAGGATACAAGCTTTTTGATCTTGAAAATCACACATTTCTTATTTCAAGAAATGTAATTATTCATGAATCAGTTTTTCCATTTCTTTCTAAGTCCAATCCTTCAAATCTCAATTTCAATTTGGAAATTCATTTACCATCAAAAAGTCATAAACTGTTAGTTCCAGTTTTTCCTAAAGTAGTTCTTGACTATATTGAGAATTTCATTTCTTCTGAAACATCTCCATCTCAAATATCTTTTGTTGATCCAATCAATTTAGCAAACACAAATCTCCAATCCCAAAATAATGAAACTCACTTTCCACCTCTTAGAAGGTCAACTCAACAGCATAAAGTACTTGGTTACTTGCAAAGCTATCACTACAATTTGGCTGATTCTAGCTCCCCAACATTTTCTAAAGATCCTGTTATTAATTCAGGTATTACACATAGCATTTTTTATGTTTTATCTTACTCTAAATTATTTCCTTCCCATAAAGCCTTTTCTGTTGCTATATCTTCTAAATTGGAACCAAACTTTTATCACTAAGCTGTTAAGTATGCTCATTGGAGAGCTGCTATGTCTGTAGAATTATCTACATTAGAATCTAATAATATTTGGGTCCTTACCACTCTACCTCCAAATAAAGTGCCTATAGGTTGTAAGTGGGTATATAAAACTAAACAACTTTGATGGTTCAATTGAGAGACACAAGTTAAGACTTGTTGCCAAAGGGTATGCTCAAAAGCAAGGTCTAGATTTTTTTGAAATTTTCTCACTTGTTGCAAAGATGGTCACTGTCAAATGTGTATTATCACTTGCTACTATCCATAATTGGCATCTTTTTCATTTAGATGTCAATAATGCTTTCTTATATAGAGACTTTGATGAAGAGGTTTTGATGAAAGCACCTCTTGGTTATCTTAGTAAGGGGGACACATGAGTGTGCAAATTTCGAAGGTTTTTATATGGCTTGAAACAAGTCTCTAGAAAATGAAATTCAAAGTTCAAATCTGTCTTGTTTGATATTGGGTTTTCACAATCCAAAGTAGATTATTCCTTGTTTACTAAAAAGGAAGGAAATTCTTTTGTGGCTTTACTGCTTTATGTCAATAACATACTTCTTACTAGCAGTGATTTGGATGCTATTGAATCTGTAAAATCATGTTTAAGTGCTCAGTTTAAGTTGAAAGATTTGTGGCCAGCCAAATTTTTTCTTGGAATGGAACTTTCACAATCACAAAAAGGTATCTCTTTCTCTAAAAGAAAATACACTTTAGAATTAATCTCAGGTGCTGGTTTACTTGCTACCAAACTAGTTCTTTTTCCCATGGATAGTCATACTGATATTTCTGCCTATAGAAGGTTGATTGGCAGACTACTTTATCTAACTCATACCAGGCCAGTTATCAAATATGCAATTCATCATTTAAGTCAGTTTCTGGCTAGTCCTCGTGTACCACATTTACAAGCTGCATTAAGAATTCTTAAATATCTTAAGTTGGGTCAAGGCTTATTTTTTCTAGCTTCTTCAAGTGTTCACATTAAAACTTTTTCAGATTCAGATTGGGCTAATTGCCCAGATACCCGTAGATCAGTGAGTGGGTACTGTATTTTCATTAGTGATTCACTTGTATCATGGAAGTCCAAGAAATAACATAGTCTCTAGATCTTCTGTAGAGGCTGAATATAGGTCAATGGCCTTCACAGTGTGTGAAATTACTTGGATTTATACCTTGCTTCCTGATTTGCACCAGTTACATCCTCAGCCAGCCATTTTGTTTTGTGACAATCAAGCTGCATTTCATGTAGCAGCTAATCCAGTTTATCATGATTGAACTAAATTGTCATTTGGTGCGCGAGAAAATTCAAGAAGGATCTGTCACTTTGCATGTTGCTTTTGCTCATCAAGTTGCAGATTTAACGACTAAGCCTTTAGGCTCTAAAACATTTGAGTCTTTGTTGTCCAAAATGAATATGCATAATATATATATATATATATATATATATATATATATATATATCATCTTGAGAGGGACTATTACAGATTAATACACTATAAAGTAGTAATAAGCTGAGGCACGTGTAATACTTTCATTGGTTAGATAAATCAGTTTACATTTTCTCTCTGTTTCTCTATGTATAAATACAGTCTTCTAAATGTAAAAGACGATCGAAGTAAATACAATTCATTTCATTCTCTTCAAACTTCTCTTATCTCTTCGTTTCATTTACCCTGTTTCACTCCTCCTCGAGTTCCTTGACGAGAGGGTACTCTATGTAGCTAGGATCTATCCCAAATCTAGCTTTTATATATTAAGTGCATGAAACTGGCCTGCCGGCTTGCTAAAGGTTGGCTGATCAGTACAGCCACTAGTCTAAGAAAACTGTACACACACTCTCTCTCTATGTATTTTTGCCATTATGATCATTATTGCAAAGTTTTCCATTATTGTTGACAGTACGTACACCAGCATCAATTTATTTTCCTGGCCGTGATATATGGTATTAATGTTGCTCAGATCCAATATTTTGGATATTATCAAACGTTATATATATTAAATCAGTTGAAAAGCGACAAATAAATATTCTTGATGTTAGACATGAGAATTTTTGTTGTAGCTTAGCATGTACTGTACCAATATCCCTAATAATTAATAATTAAGTACTACTAATTAATTGTGACTTGCTAGAAATATACCAGCCGTAATTATTGCATGAATTTATGTAGATGTGACACGTCGCTTACGAACCAATGATTTCAAATTGAGTTATGGCAGAGTACCCATCAACGTATTGATGGCCGTGAACATGCCTAGAAGTTTGAACTGTATGCCCGTACGTGTTGGGAGCTGTTTTGATACAGAGATGATTCTAAATAAAGGAGTGACGAAATTTAACGTGGTTCGACAATTGCCTACGTCCACAGCTGCTGTTATTTCAGTATGAAATGATTTTTACAGAAAAATTTTCTCTCTGCTCACCCACTCTCTTCCTCTCTTCTTTCTCTCTGCTGCACTCTCTGCTGCACACTCTGTTGCACCCTTAAGCTCTCCTATTTATAGGAGAGCATATCACTACGTTGCAGTAATTTGCTGCATGATTCTTGGGGAGGTGCCTAACAATACAAAAGCACCGAACGGTGCCTAATGAGCCAAAATAGTAAACGGTGAGCCATGCACCGTTTGCTTCTTTGTCTCCATCTGCAACAATCTCCCACTTGGAGACAAATGAGTCTACATATCTTCATAGCAATCATCACAGCAACTTCAAGTCATGCCTTTAAGTACGAAGTCCAACTGAAGCTATACACAGCTTCAGTTTGTCAGCAGTAACTACTTTTGTGAACATGTCTGCTGGATTCTCTGTTCCTCGAATCTTCTCAAGTATCAGCTGTCCACTATCGAGAAGAGATCAGATAAAATGGTATCACAACTGTATGTGTTTTGTTCTAGAATGAAAGGCTGGATTCTTTGCAAGAAAAATAGCACTCTGACTATCACTGTGCAGAATGCCTTTTTCATTCTTCTTTCCCAATTCCTCCAAGAATGACTGCAACCAAACCATTTCCTTCCCTGCTTCAGTTATAGCAACGTATTCCGCTTCTGTAGTTGAGAGAGCAACAATCTTCTGTAACTTAGAAGCCCACGATACAACTGTATCACCCAGCGTATACACAAATCTAGTAGTACTTTTTCTGCTGTCAACGTCACCTGCTAAATCAGCATCTACATATCCCTGTAGTTTTAAACCTGCTTTTGTAAAGCATAGTGACGTATCTGAAGAGCCTTGTAGATATCTTAAAATCCACTTGACTGCTTCCCAATGCTGCTTTCCTAGATTACTCATGTACCTGCTCACAGCTCCCACTGCTTGTGCAATATCTGGCCTTGTACAGACCATGGCGTACATAAGACTACCAACAGCAGATGCATAGGGTATTCTGTTCATGCATTCTTGCTCTTCCTCCGTCTTTGGTGACTGATCCTTAGTTAGTCGAAAGTGACTAGCTAAGGGTGTACTCACTGATTTCGCCTTGTCCATGTTAAACCTTCTGAGCACCTTCTTCACATACTCCTCCTGGGAGAGATTGAGAGTATCATTAGACCTGTCTCTAATAATTCTCATACCAATGATTTGTTTTGCAGCACCCAAATCCTTCATCTGAAACCGCTTTGACAACTGCTTCTTCAGTTCATTGATTTCCTCGATGCTTGACCCTGCAACGAGCATATCATCCACATACAACAGTAGGATGATATAAGAGTTGTCAAAGTTCTTCATATAGCAACAATGGTCAGCCTGCAGTCTTGTGAATCCATTACTACACATGAAGTTGTCAAACTTCCGGTACCATTGTCGTGGAGCTTGTTTTAGGCCATACAAGCTCTTCTTCAGTTTGCAAACTAGATTCTCTTTTCCCTTCACTGAGAATCCTTGTGGCTGGTGCATATAAATGTCTTCCTCCAAATCACCATGAAGGAATGCAGTCTTCACATCTAACTACTCAAGATGTAGATTCTCTGCAGCCACAATTGCCAACACTAGCCTGATCGTTGTCAATTTTACAACTGGAGAGAAAATGTTTGTGTAGTCGACACCTTCCTTTTGTTGAAACCCCTTCACGACCATTCTGGCTTTGTAGCGCTTGCTACCATTGTATTCTTCTTTAATTCTGTACACCCATTTATTGTGCAAAGTCTTCTTGCCTTTTGGAAGCTTAGTTAGCTCCCATGTCTGATTTGACATCAGTGACTCCATCTCATCTTGCATGGCTTTCTCCCACTTGATCGAATCTTCAATTCGTAGAGCTTCTTCATAACTTTCCGGTTCACTACTATCTGTTAGCAAGATGTAGTATAGAGATGGTGAGAACCGCTGTGGTGGCCTGATTGTCCTTGAAGATCTTCGAATAGCAGTGAGTGGTGTACGTTGTTCAATCTGTGTATCATCATTTTCTTGATCCCCGTTCTGATCAGTGTTGACTCGAGTAACATCAAAATCAACAACCTCAGGTTTCTTTGGTTATTCCTCAGATTCAGCTTGTGACTTAGCTTTGTACAGAATCTGCTCATTAAATATCACATTTCTACTTCTGATGATTTTGCGATTTTTATCATCCCAAAATCGATAGCCAAATTCTTCATCACCATAACCGATGAAAAAACATTTTCTAGATTTGGCTTCTAACTTGTTACGATCAGTAGAATCTATGTGAACATATGATAAACAGCCAAAAACTTTCAAATGGGAAAGATTTACCTTCTTTCCGCTCCAGACTTCCTCTGGTAGATCGAACTTTAAGGGAACTGAAGGTCCCCTATTAATCAAATAGGCTACAGTGTTAATTGCATTAGCCCAAAAACATTCAGGCAATCCTGAATTCAGCCTCATGCTTCTGGCACGTTCGTTGAGAGTTCTGTTCATGCGTTCAGCTACGCCATTTTGCTGCGGTGTCCCGGGAATAGTCTTCTGAAATCTAATCCCATTTGCAGCACAGAATTCTTTGAACCCTCCGTCGATGTACTCTCATCCACTGTCTGACCTCAGACATTTTAACTTCAAGCCTGTTTCATTTTCAACCATGGCTTTCCACTTCTTGAAAGTATCAAATGTGTCAGATTTATTTTTCAAAAAATAAACCCATACTTTCCTGCTTGAGTCATCAATAAATGAAACATAGTACCGCGATCCTCCAAGAGAAGCGACTGGGGATGGCCCCCACAAATCTGTGTGCACCAACTCCAACTTTGGAGATTTTGGAGTTCTACCATTTTTCAGGAAACTAACTTTTTTCTGTTTCCCAAAAATGCAATCTTCACACATGTCGAAATCAGTTGATTCCAACTTTGGTAACTTCCCCCTGGATAATAGTACTTTCATTCCTTTCTCACTCATGTGACCAAGCCTTTGATGCCATAGGTTGGCATTTGCATCAGCAATTGCAATAGTATCTCTAATGCTTGAAGTCATATATAGAGTACCTGTTTTTGTGCCTCGAGCTACTACCATAGCTCCTTTTGTTATCTTCCACGTGCCACCGGTAAATAGTACCGAATGCCCATCAGCATCAAGTTGTCCTACAGAAATCAGGTTCCTCATGAGCTTGGGAACATGTCGCACCTTCTGTAGCAACCATGCACTTCCATTGGGCAGATTGATTGGTACATCTCCCATGCCTTCGATTTTCAATGTTTCACCATCTGCTAAGTACACATTCCCGAAATCACCAGCGACATAATTCTGCATGATTTCTCGGTGTGCTGTTGTGTGGAACGAGGCTCCTGAATCTAACACCCAAGATTCAATTTGGTTGTCGACTGAAAGGAGTAAGGCATCTCGGAGCTCTTCTGTTGTGGCATTAACAGAGTCATGCTCATTCTTCTTCTTTGCTTCCTTGCAATTATTTTTGAAGTGGCCAATCTTGCCACAATTCCAGCACTGTACTTGTTTTCCGGATCTAGATTTACTTCTGCCTCTTCGGGACTTCGATCTGCCCCGATTTGAACTTCTACTAGCTCCTCTACCTCTCGTCTCGAGGTTTAAGGCAGAACTGGAAGTTGATGCTTCTCCCGTATCTCTTCTGCGAACTTTCTCGCTAAGAATATGGTCCCGGATATCTTGATATTTCATCTTTGTTTTGCCATAAGAATTGCTAACAGCTGTTCTCATGGCCTCCCAGCTCTTTGGCAATTGAGCTAGAGCAATCAGTGCACGTACTTCATCATCAAATTCAATCCCCACTGAAGCTAATTGATTGATGATGGTGTTGAACTCATTCAGATGCTGAATAACTGGAGTTCCTTCTGCCATTCTCAAGTAGAATAGCTTATACATCAAATGCACTTTGTTATTGGCTGATGGCTGCTCGTACATATCCGATAGAGCTTTCATCAAATCCGCCGTGGTCTTCTCCTTCCTCATATTGTATGCAACTGATCTTGACAGTGTTAGTCTAATGACTCCCAACACTTGTCTATCAAGGAAACTCCAATCTTCATTGCTCATGTCATTTGGCTTTCTTCCTAGGAGTGGAAGATGTAGTTTCTTCCCATAGAGATAATCCTCTATCTGCATTCTCCAGTAGGCAAAGTCTATACCGTCAAATTTCTCGATACCAACACCTTTAGCTTCTTCTCCAGCCATAACTTTACAAATGAGTTCAAATTCAAACAAACAAAGATCACCGTTGCGTCCGAAACACTCGAATTAGCTGGAAACGAGTCCGGAATGATCCAAATAGTTTGTCAGCACTATTTGATCGTTGCGATGGAACTCCAACTGGCGTGATCTAGCCCAAAATGATCTGCAACACGTGGATGGTTCAGATCCAATGTACTGATGTCGAATCTCAAAATTTTGACCGTACGGATGAGTCCGGAATGATCCAAATAGTTGGAAAGCACTATTTGATCGTCGAAATCGGACTCCGAATGGCTTAGATCTAGCCAAAAACAGATTTGAAAAACGGACGGTTCTGATCTGTTTGGCGCGTGCGATACACGCGCTGCACAGTGCGCATGGGCAACGCGTGGGCGCATGTAATACACGCGCGTATAGTACTGTGGCGCGTGGGGGAGAGTGAGGCGCGTGTGATACACGCGCCGAACCTCTCTAGGGCACGTGGGCGCGTGTCCTTCAAGCGTCTTCAACCTCTGGCGCGCGTAGGGGCGCATGAGCGCGTGTGTTGCACGCATCTTCAACCTCCAGAGCACGTGGGGCGCGTGAGTTGAAGCAGATGCACGCGCCTATCTTCTAGGAGCGCGTGTAGCCTTGTCCGACCTCCGTTTTTTATTCCGTTTGTGGCAACGGATTCGTCTCGACGCAAGGAACACCATGGAGTTGTCAAAAATTGATTTTGAACAACTTGAATTTTCAGACAGCTCGAACCAGTGCTCTGATCCCAGTTGTTGGGAGCTGTTCTGACACAGAGACGATTCTAAATAAAGGAGGGACGAAATTTAACGTGGTTCGGCAATTGCCTACGTCCACAGCTGCTGTTATTTCACTATGAAATGATTTTTACAGAAAAATTTTCTCTCTGCTCACCCACTCTCTTCCTCTCTTCTTTCTCTCTGCTGCACTCTCTGCTGCACACTCTGTTGCACCCTTAAGCTCTCCTATTTATAAGAGAGCATATCACTACGTTGCAGCAATTTGTTGCATGATTCTTGGGGAGGTGGGGAGGTGCCTAACAATACAAAAGCACCGAACGGTGCCTAATGAGCCAAAATAGTAAACAGTGAGCCATGCACCGTTTGCTTCTTTGTCTCCATCTGCAACAGTACGTGGTCCTTATCTTAAACACATTTAGATCATATATATATATATATATAGCCTAGAGGTATCTTTGCATTAATGTTGAATTAAGTAATACCATTAGTATTATTACTTTCTACTTGTAGAAACACACCTCTAAGTCAAGCCAACCACCACTGTATATTCTCTCCTACACGCAGTAACGCCACACGCAAGCATCTGTTTTCACTTCACCATGGATGGGACTGTATATATATAGAAGCAGGTTACTCTGCAGTACTACCGCTATATTTGATCGTTAGTTATTATTATTTTTTTTAAATCATATTTTTTAATATATTTAAATATTTTAAAAAAATAAACAATATATATATAAATACATTTAAAATTACTTTTTTAATTACTAAAAAAAAATTTATCGAGCGATACTAACGTACATAGTGAGAGGTAAAGTAATTTTTTTCATATATATATATATAGAAAAAATTTAGTTGTAAGTATAATTGTGTACTAATCTGTGTATCAATTTAATGTGATTAATCAAAAAGTAGATTTTATTAAAAATAATATTAATTTAAATTTTAAGTATAAATAAATCAGTATTAATATATAAATTAATATATAATTTTATTTATATGTAGCAAAACTCATATATATATATATTTAATGATGACCCGTGTTAGATAGACCATTTGCTCAACGAAAATATAATTGGCTTTGCCAAAAGTAATAGAGTTAATAATTGGCTTTGCTATTAACCTCATCGGCCTGCTGGATTTAATCTTGGTTAATATTAAATTTAACTGTGGTTAAAACTATATACAGAGAGAGAGAGAGGCTGTGGACATCACATCATGCTAGGGGTGGGCAGAGGGCCCCGCATCCCACTATCCCGTCTCCGTTCACTCCGCCCCCGCCACACATCTAGTTTTCCTAGTGGGGGTAGGGAGGGCCTAACCCCACCCGACTCCTGCCTATTTATATATATTACATATATAAAAACATATATATTTACGTATATACAAAAACATAACTATTTATTTATATATATAAATATAAATATATATCTAAACTTTACAAATTGTGTATATATAAATATATATATATATATATATATATTACAATTTGTTAGACTTGTTTACAAAATATACATTAGTAAATTTCAAAACTATATAGTTTAAAAATATTACACTATAACTTACATAAAATATACACTAACAAATTTAAAAACTACATGATTTTTAAATTATAGTCATATTTATAAAATTTAAATTTATAATTTAGATCTAAAAATATATTTTTGATCACTTTTAGATCTAGAAATAATTTTTAAATATAGTGAAATGTAATTCATATTTGAAGTAAAAATGAGGCTGAGCAAAGAGGATATCCGCCCCGCATCCCGCCTAGCAGGTTGGGGTACCCTGCCCCCCAGATGCGGGGACAGGAGTAGAGGGGAAAACCCCACCCTTGCACCATGCAAGGCGGGGTGAGGGGAATAGGCTACCCTGCACAGTATGGTGTGGGTAGTACCCCTACACCACCCTGCCAAAGTTTCACTATTTCAGTAATTTTCCTACCCTTCTTTTCTGTTTTGTTTTCTCATAATCCAAATGCTACGCCTGTTATTTTTTGAAAGAAAACAGCGCAGTTTGGTGGGTTTGTTAGAGAGAGAGTTTGGAGTTCAGACGTTATTTTGATGGGAGAATTCGAGGGAAAATGGGTGAAAAGACGATGGGTTGGAGTTGGGGTTGGGATTGGGTTTGAGTTTGGGTTTGGGGTTAGGGTGTGATGAGAGTAGGTGTTATGTGAAAGTGAGTCCCATGCACAACCACTCACACTTGCTGCAGAAACACAAGGGTTCTTGGAATGAGATGTTCGGTTACCTGGTAAGCTACGGAATATCATTTTATTTTTCTCTCTATTTTAGTTTATAAGATCTTTCTTTTCCTCATTTTTGAACTTAAGAAACTGATAGATTTCAAGATTAATGTTGGTATTAATAGACTGCCTTTTATCTTCTGTCTGAATATATTCATTTGTTAGTAGAATAATATAATTTTTTCCCAATAACTGTTGCATTTTTGCTTTTTGTGGCTTTTGGTCGTTTTTATTTTGCAGCCGCAATAGTATATCCCAATAAAGATAGAAGCTTTCAACCTTAGATCCGCGATATTTGCTAGTCATTATAGCACATGCCTTTATTTTTTATATGAGGACGTTCAACATATTTTTTTGTATGAGAACCTCAGATTCGCGATAAGTGAACCAGTTGGCGTCGATTGCGTATTGTGAGGATGAAAATGGAGTTTCTTCACCGAATAGCACAATATCGAGCATCAGCGGGGAGCGAGAGATCAGAACCAAATGGAGAAGAAAATGAGGCTGAGAGGGCTTCGTGCTCTCCCGATAGCGACGAGGAAGATGGCTACGGCGGCGACCGGTCAAGAAAGAAACTCAGGCTATCAAAGGAGCAGTCTTTGGTTTTGGAGGAGACCGAGCCCAATACTCTTCACATCTTATTCACTCATTAACGGGAAAACAAAAGTTAACGGAAAAAGAAAGGAAATATAACGGAAAATAAGAAAAAATTATTATTTATAATTAGATAGGCATTTATTATAATAGAGTAGATAATACATATATATATATGTAAAGAATTTTTATTTACAATTTTGAACGGGGACTGTTTGTGTTTATATGGCTTGTATGAACAGTTTCCAAATCATGTTTGGGAATGTATGTAGACTAATTCATATATGTGTATATATATATATATATACATACCCAATGCTTCAACAATGAATCGTGCACGTTGCAAATCTTGCAAACCTAGGAAAGAAAAAGATAAATTAGAAGCTTTATTACTAGAGTCTTGTTATATACAAATAAAGTTTCGTATTTATCTGCGTATTAATATTAATTTTTTCATATTTAAGATTTAAATTAGTATTATTTTTAATAAAATTTACTTTTTTACCAACCACATTAGATTGATACACATATTAGTATATAGTTGTACTTACAACTAAATTTTTCCAAATGAGACTTTGCTAAATATAAAGAGAAATGATGATAGAGCCACCGAAAGCGTATATACCTATTTTGTACCGAAATGTTTTTTAATTTTTTTTATTTAATGACTAAGGAATATTTTTTTATTGATTTTGTGATTTTTTTATTTTTGAAAATGTATAAGTGGGTTTAAAAAATATTTGAAAAAATAGAAAAAAATAAATAAAAAAAGTTTACCCCATCCGGCAGAAAAAATGTGTAGAAATTTCTGTGCCACAGCACCCCTCTAATATATACAGGCACTCTAATAAATACAGGAAATGAATAGATCAAGAAACTTGAAAAATAAAAATTATTTTCTAATTATATATATATATATATATACATATAGAACCCAATTAAGATGAGTGTCATATAAAATACATTAGGTATTTTTATTAATTAGCTTAGCATTGATACAGAGCTTCAAAATCTACCACATACCGGGCTCGATATAGCTTCTTTCTTTTCTTTTCCTTCCTCCCACAGGCACATCGAGAAGAAGTAATATTATATATATATACACACACACACATGCTAGGTGTGCATTAATGGCGGGTTTCATGGCCATTTAAGGTTGATCAGTTACGAATTGATCAGCTACAAGGACAAGGGAATCAAATTCTCCGTGCCTTGATCTATACCTATCATACATGTGTTGCGCCTCTAACTTGTCTAAAATCACATAAGATGATATTTAAGTATTTTAATAAATTACTTATATTCATTGGAACCAAAATTTACTGAATTTATATAAGATTACAAACACTTAATACTTTCTCTCTCATGTTTACTATCTCTCTGTTTTATCCACAGAGTTTACACATATGAACTCTCCTTTTATAGGAGAAGCTCAACTTAATATTAGCCGTAATTAATGGTTAATCTCTAACTGCAACAACTATAGTTGAAAATTAACATATAGAATGGTGGTGCAACAGCTGTAGTTTCAACATATAAGGCGGTGTTGTGTTTCAAATTGGACGGTACTGAACAGATTAAGTATACTTTCTGATTTTACACTTTAGTGATTTTCATCAGCATGCATTCATACTTGAAAAATAGAATATTCAAGTTACAGACTGGTAACCAGCTTATAAATATATATACCAGCCTAGAGGAGAGATGGTAGCTCAAATGCATTTACGTACGTGCAGTGTAGACATGTCTGGAATTTATCTTCTCATAATTAATTAGCACGATACAGCATTTAATGGTCATCCGTACGTGAATTATTAATGGTGCTAATGGTCTGTGCAGGATGAGAGGTTGTCACGTTCAATCTTTGCAAAAATATTAATGCCTCACATGCAGATGACGGTAGCTAGTGTTAGGGGGCAACCAAATGCGAATTAGCTAACTGTAAATATTAATGAACAATATTTGACCATGATCATCATCATGAGTACTCCCCAAGGCTTGCTCCTAGCTACCTAGATATATATAATATCTGATCTCTTGGATATGGCTGATTTAAGTGGCCTATATTTATACCAAAAAAGAAAATAATGATAATGACATATGCCCATTTAGTCAAAGAATGAGTCCTGTCAATCAGATCGAATTAATTTTGAGATTTGTTGTGCAAGCGAGGTCATGATATGAATAAAATCCAAGATGGTTGATTGTTGCTAATTAAAGGAAATATGTTAATTTTTGTAGTTTATAATGTAAAAAGTATAAAATTGATTGGAAGGTGAAAAGTGTGATCTCTCTCTCTTTTTTTTTTTTTTTGAAAGGAAACAATTTCATTGATGAGATAACTTAAACCATACAAGCTAAATCATCCATAACAGAACTTATAACTTCAACAGGACCATCCTCTAACCAAACTTTTTCACTAACATCACTGATTGCCAACTTAGCTGCTATGTGAGCAACTTTATTAGCAGACCTGTGTACAAAAGATAGTCGCCATGCTGGATTGTAGTCTATCAGCTGCTGCAAATCCTGTCACTTGACCAAGCCAAGAATTATCTTCATTTTTTGAATTGACAGCATCTACAACAACTTTAGCATCCCATTCAAACCTCACTTGGTTCATTCCTAACTCGATACAGAGTTCCATGGCTATGTAAAGAGCAGAACTTTTTGCTTGAAAAACTGAGGAAACATGCTCCTTATAAGCTGTTAAACAAGCTTGCAAATCTCCTTCAGTGTCCCTGATGATAATTCTCATTCCCATTCGACCATTATCTTTGTCAGAAGCTGCATCAAAATTCATTTTAAAATAAGGCCAATCAGGTGGCTTCCATTTCTGACTAGATCCTCTCACATGACACCCTTTTGCTCTATTTATACTTTTCTGGTTGACGTCTTTATACAAAGAAAGATCTGCCTGAGCCATTGCAACAACTGTAGTAGTTTCTTAAACTGGTTTTGAAAAATAAAAGCTCCTAGCCCATAAGTGATATAACATAACCGAGGCCAATTCAAGACTTTCCCGATTCAAATT
Source organism: Carya illinoinensis (assembly GCF_018687715.1). NCBI lineage: Eukaryota > Viridiplantae > Streptophyta > Magnoliopsida > Fagales > Juglandaceae > Carya > Carya illinoinensis. The sequence goes on from NC_056755.1 coordinate 15,206,766, forward strand.
CACAATCATTTCTGACCATAACAGCTGAAAATCAGAAAAATGCCTTTTCCATTTACTGAAAACGCAGGTCATTCCACCCCAAACATCTACTGCTATAGAACAATCCCATAAAACATGCACTGATGTCTCTATCTCTCTTTCACATATTGGGCATAGGTTGCTCTCAATTATATTCTTCCTGAAAAGATTATCTTTAGTGGGAAGGATATTATTGAGACATTTCGAAATTAGCTGTTTTACCTTTCCTGGGACTTTTAGGTGCCATAAGTCTTTCCACATCGCTTTATTACCCCCACTCATTGAAGCTTCACCTGAATTCCTACTCAACTGCATAGTTTCCAAAAATTATCACTTTTAATAGAGAAGTTACCTCTTTCTGAGCCTGCCCATATCAGTTTATCATAATCCTCTACTACTAATTGGTATAGAGCAGATGAGCTCAGCTTCATCCTCATTGAAAACTGCTGCCACCAAATCTTTTTTCCAGGACCTGCTGTCCTCCTCAATCAATGCATCCACTCTGGTCTTAGGATCTAAAGTATTAATAGGAGTCTAAATCTGGTAAGTCACAGGACTAGGTAACCACTTATCGTTTCAGATTTTTATACTTTTTCCATTGCCAACCCTCCAAACAATCCCCTCCTTTACTAGACCCAAGCTGGACCATAAACTTCTCCAGATAAATGAATGAGAAACTCTCAGTTTAGCATCCATTAAATCACTATTTTGGAAGTACTTTGTTTAAAAACTTGAGTAACCAGTGAACTAGGATCCTTCATCATTCTCCAAACTTGCTTGGCAAGAAGAGCTCCGAAGCTACTAAGATCCCTAAAGCCCAAGCTCCCTTGATTTTTAACCAAACCCAATGACCTCCAGGATTTCCGATGGATACCTTTCCTATCTCCCAACAAGACTCCTACTGTGGCTAATTTCCAGCTTGTCAAAAGGATCCTTAGGTACCTGCAAGGCACAGTTGAACTTGGCCTCCGCATCACCTCAGACAGCAACCTTGATCTATATGGTTTCTCAGATGCTGATTGGGCTGGTTGCCCCACCACAAGGAGATCCCTCTCAGGCTATTGCACTTTCCTTGGTAGCAATTGCATCTCTTAGAGTGCTAAAAAGCAACCAACAGTTGCAAGGTCCAGTGCAGAGGCTGAATATAGGGCCATGGCTTCCACAGCAGCAGAATTAACTTGGATTTCCACACTACTTCAAGACCTTGGGGTGCCTCTCTTCAAAACGCCTATTTTCCATTGTGACAACATGAGTGCCTTATTTATGACTATCAATCCAGTTCTACATGCTCGAACAAAGCACATAGAACTTGATTATCACTATGTAAGGGAAAGAGTGGCACTTGGATCCTTAGAAACCAAATTTGTCACCTCACTTGCTCAGCTTGCTGACTTGTTCACAAAACCATTACTCAAGACTCAGTTCAAGCAGCTGCGTACCAAACTTGGCCTTTGCTTTCTACCACAGCCAAGTTTGAGGGGGAATATAAGGAATGCAATCAATAAAATCCCAGCTGTGCATCAATCAGAGATATTAGCACACGATCACAGCAATACTGAGCCATATTCTCTTGTCAAGTAGTGCATGATCATAGGAGTAAATCATGTGTATTTAAGTTTGTCTAACTGTATATTTTTGTATAGAAATATTTTCCTTTTATAGTCTTTCCATAGATAGACATCAGTTGTAACAGTGATATATATATGAATACAATCACAACTTCTATCTCAACTCGTGAGATAGTATTTCTCAAAAATATTTACATATGGAAACACCAAAATCTAGCCAATAGTGTTTCAATTTCTTTAAGGAGCAGTGTAGGCAATTTAAAAACATTCATTGAGTAAGCTGGAAATGCCTGCAAAACACTCTTTATGAGAATTTCCTTCCCTACTGGGGATAAGAGTTTGGTCTTCCAACTGTTGATCTTTTTCCATATATTCTTCTTCAAACTTCTGAAAGTATTATACTTAGATCTCCCTACCACTGTTGGGAGTCCAAGATATCAATTATAATCGTTACACCTCGAACCATTCACTTGCTACAAGATGAAGTCCTTTGTTTCCACCTTAGTATTTGAACCGAAGAAAACACTAGTTTTCTCTTTGTTTAAAGTTTGGCCTGATGCTTTCTCGTATTGAAGCAAAATGTCCTAAATCAAATACCACTCAACCAGTTTTGCTCTACAGAAAATTACATAGTCATCAGCAAAGTGTAAGTGATGGATCCTTAGCCCACCCCTTGTCACTGCAACTCCCTTGATAAGACCATTAGATTTAGCTTTGTATAGAAGAGAACTAAGGCCTTCAGCACAAATTAAAACCAAATAAGATAACAAGGGGTCACCTCGTCTCAAACCTCTTGAAGGAATTATGGCCTCACCTGGTACCCTATTAACAACAACATAATAAGAACCTAACTTTACACATTCCATCACTATATCAGTCCATTTCTTGCCAAAACCAAGCTTGAGCATCAAAGTCTCTAGGAAGTCCCATTCTACCTATCATAGGCTTTTGACATGTCTAACTTAATAGCCATAGAACCTTCCCTTCCTTCTGTTTCAACTGCATGGTATGAAGTAACTCATAGGTACCATGATGTTATCAGTTATCAATCTATTAGGGATAAAAGCACTTTACTTCCAAGAAATCACCTTATCCAACACACCTTTCATTCTATTTGCCAAAACTTTAGAAATCAGTTTGTAAACAAAATTACAAAGAGAGATAGGTCTATATTCATGTACTGAATTAGGGGAATTTACCTTGGGAATTAAAGCTAGATGGGTGTGGTTTAAATCCCTTGGCAACTTCCCTTTTTTGGAGAATTCCAGTACAACTTGGGTTACATCTTGATCCACTATCTCCCAATGCTCTTGATAGAATCATGCACTAAAGCCATTAGGTCTTGGAGACTTGAATTGAGACATTTGCATGAGAGCCACCTCCACATCTTTCTCTTTAAAATCCATTTCCAACTGCTGTTGCATCTCAGCTGTAAGCCTTGATTCTATCCCATGAAGACACTGATCAATACAAACTGAATTGCGCGGTGAAGGCTGGAAAATTGCAAAAAAAATGTCTCTTAAAGCCTGCAGCTATATCATCCTTCTCAATCTATACTGTACCATCCATATCGATAACTCTATAGTGTTTATTTTTTCCTTCTCTGGTTCACGCATGCATTATAAACCTTTGTATTTCTGTCTCCACCTGTCAACCAGTGTCTCTTTGTTCTTTACCTCCACCTTGTGCCTTCTTGGTCCAACAAAAAATCGAGTTCCTAGTATAACCTTTTTTGTTCTTGCATATTTCCAGGTCCATCTCTTCTCTGCATAATACTTAATAGCTGAGACTTCTCCCTAATAACTTTGGTTCTATCCCTAACCATAATCTTGCTCCACTATTTAAGCCCCCTTTTATTGTTTCCAACTTACTTATCACCCTCCAATTTCTGCTTTGCCAAGCTTGAGAAACTATAGCATTGCATCCATCCTCTTTGTTCCTACTTGCCTCATACTTAAAGAAAGTATAAAAGCTATGAAATGAGGACCTCTCAATACTGCATTGCAGTGGTATTGGGCAGTGATCAAAACAAATAGCTGGTAAGGTCTCCACTGAAAACTCAAAATACTTTACTCTCCAAAGAGAGTTAGTAATGGCTCTATCGAGTCTTTCTTTAGTAAAAGACTCATTTTCATGACGGTTACACCAAGTAAACTTATTACCCATCCCAAGTCAAAGAGGTTTCCCTCCTCCATCATATTCCTGAACATACCCACTAATTTTTCACTTCTAGGATTCCCCCCCCCCCCCCCCCCCCCCCCACCTTTTCTTCCTTATACAGCACCTCATTAAAATCTCCTATAACTCCCTATCCCCCCTCCTCAAGCTTGAAAAAAGATAGCAACTCCCAAGGCTAACTCCTTAAATTCGAGTCTAGATGCCCATAAAAACAAGACAGAAGGCACTTAAAATTACACTGTTCATCATTCACAATCACATTAATGTGGTGTTGTGAATAATTAACCAACTCTAAGAGATCCTCCTGTCTTCATAAAAGCATAAGTCCTCCACTGTTGCGCCTCCGGCCAGTTTGAAAATCACACAGGACAATATTTAAGTGGTTCAGTAAATTGCCTACGTCCACTGGAGCCTCTTTTATAGAATTTGTACAAGATTTACAAAAATCTACAAATTCTCATCTCTCTCACGTCCTTCTTTCTCTCTTCTCACACTGCCTTTCTTCTGCCCACCGCCCCTTGATCTCACTACAGTGAGGATGAATTTTTCTGCACACTTAAGCTCTCCTATTTATAGGAGAGCAGACGACTACGCTGCAGCAATCTGCTGCATGATGTTTGGGAAGGTGCCTAACAAAACAAAAGCACCAAACGGTGCCTAACATGCCAAATTTGAGAACGGTGCATGTGCAGCAACTATACACCACCTGCACTCACACTTGGGTTGACTCAACAATCACCCCTTCCACCCAAGTGTGCCACACCAGGCTGCTTGCAAACTAATTCATTCTTCAAATGAATGCACCTCTTTCATGAGAGATTTCTGCTACCAAATGCATCTACAGGTACGTCTTCAAATGGATATCCAGATGCCTCTCCAAATGCATCTTCAAATGTATTAGCATCGTCTACATCAACTGAGCTTGCAAGGGATTTTCTTCAGAGGAGATTTACAAGTGCTTAACTGCACAATCTGAACTCCCTAGGAGTTTTCTTTTGCTCGAGTCTATGAGTCTGCGCTCATGTGCACCTTGAGCAAACTGAACTTCGCTCGAGCCACAATCGAGCAAACAATCTACCTGGTGCCTTTACAACTTTCAAACCAGGCTCCATAATCCTACAACCACACCAATCTCCAACTTGGAGACTGGTTCTCAACATGCTAGCCTCTATCTCCAGCATGATCCCTTATCATCTATATAATTTTACAGCTCATGTCTTCAAGTCAGAAGACTAACTAAAGTGATGCATAACTTTAGTTCATCACGTACAGTGCACTTAATCAACACATACATACAGGGCAACACATCTCCTACTACACTACACGGACCTTGGCACATATCAAAGAACCTGTTGTTGAGGTCTCCATCTCTGACTTGGGCGACTGACTCCCCATCCTGCTGCTAACATATTCTGTCTTCAGTCGATGTGCCCATCTTGTGTGCAGCCTCTGCTAATTTCGACTTGCATAATCTCCACTCTTGCAAGATTTCTTCATACCGTAGTTCACTACCTTCATTCAGCAAGATATAGTTTAAGGTAGTAACCACCATGGAGGTCTGATCGTCTTGGCAGTTATGTGATCACCAACTTTAGGTGTAGACATCCCTGGAACATCTGACGTTTTGTTCCCATCTCTCACACCTGTACTTCATGTTGTGGTCTAGGGAGATTTCTTTAGATTTAGATGAGGAAAAGCAAAACTGAGTTCCTTTTACTTCCTCATCTAATTCACACGACCATTACTACGAGCCAAGACCAATGAATCATTCGTGACCTTTCATGTCTTTTTGAGAAAACACTACTGAATGACTGCTGTCTTCAAGCTGTCTTTAACAGCATTGTGCACTGCAAGAAATGCAACGCCATGTATTTCTTCAGTCACCATATTCACAGCATCATTCTCAATTTTCTCCTGATTTTAGCAGTCCCTTGTGGCCTATCTTGCCACAATTTCTATCAAGTCATCTGTTGTCCAGATCTTGACTTGCCTCTGTCTTTACTATCAACATTCAGGACCAACAACTCGAGATCTTGCCAGAATCTGTTCTGCGTACCTCCTCATCTAGGATAAGATCTCTTACATTGAGAAACTTCAACTTCGACTTCTTTGCAGAATTACTCATAGCCATTCTCATGACCCCCCAACTTTTTTAACCACAACGCCAAATACTATTGGGCAACAATAGTACATTCTGCATTTTTTGAAGTTGAACTGTTTCTTCATCTGCATTTTGTTATTTGCAACTGAATTTTCAAAGAAAGCCACAACGAGATTCGTTGCGGTTCTTCTCTTAATAATATCTTGCTCCATGAGTTGTATGACTGCAAAAAACCTGCTGATATAACAAATTAATCAGAATCGTCTAATGATCTGAAGTTTGCTCCTCAAACTTCACGATCCCAACTGGCTTAAATCAAGCCCAAACGAACTGATTCTGGCAACATTGGACTCCAACTGGCTGACATCAAGCCCCAAAACCAATGAGTCTGGCGCGACTCCAACTGGCTGAGATCAAGCCCAAAACAAATGAGTCTGGCACGACTCCAACTGGCTGCGATCAAGCCCAAAACAAATGAGTTCGTCACGACTCCAACTGGCTGCGATCAAGCCCTAAACACATGAGTCCATCATGACTCCAACTGGCTGCGATCAATCCCAAAACAAATGAGTCCGTCACGACTCCAACTGGCTGCGATCAAGCCCTAAACATATGAGTCCATCATGACTCCAACTGGCTGCGATCAAGCCCAAAACAAATGAGTCCGTCACGACTCCAACTGGCTATAATCATGCCCAAAAATGAGTCCATCATGACTCCAACTAGCTGCGATCAAGCCAACAACTGATCTGAAGTATGAACGGTCCAGATCATCAGTACCGATGGAAAATCTCAATATTCCCACCATATGGATGAGTCTAGAATGATCCAAATAGTTTGTCAGCACTATTTGATCATCACGATTGAACTCCAACTGGCATTAATCTAGCCCAAATGATTTGCAACTCGTGGACGGTTCAGATCGAATGTACCCATGGCGAATCACAACACTCCCACCATACAGATGAGTCCGGAATGATCCAAATAGTTTGTCAGCACTATTTGATCATCGCAATAGAACTCCAACTAGCGTAGATCTAGCCTAAAATGATCTGCAACACATGGACGGTTCAGATCGAATGTACCGATGGCGAATCACAACATTCTCACCGTACCGATGAGTCCGAAATGATCCAAATAGTTTGTCAGCATTATTTAATCATCACAATGGAACTCCAACTGGCGCATATCTAGCTCAAAATGATCTGCAACACGTGGACGGTTCAGATCGAATGTACCGATAGCGAATCTCAACATTCCCACCGTACAGATGAGTCCGGGATGATTCAAATAGTTGGAAAGCACTATTTGATCGTTGAAATCGGACTCCGAATGGCTTAGATCTAGCCCAACAAAGATCTGAAAGACGGACGGTTCTGATTTGTCTGGCGCGTGGGATGCACGCGCCGGGTAGGGTGTCTGGGAGGCACGTTGGCGCATGGATCACATGTGCTATAACTGTTGGGCACGTGGGTGCGCGTCTGGAGAGTGAAGTACATGCGCGGAGCACCTTTAGGGCGCGTGGGAGCGTGTACCACACGTGTCTTCTTCCTCCAGCTGCGTGTGGGGGCGCGTGAGAGCATGTCCACCACTCGTCTTCTTCCCCGACGCACGTGAGGCACGTGAGTTGCAGCAGATGCACACACCGATCTTCTAGGGGCGCGTGTAGGCTCCTCCGACCTTCGTTTTCGATTCCGTTTGCGGCAATGGATTCGTCTCGACGCGAGGAACACCCTGGAGTTGTCAAAATTTGATTTTGACCAACTTGAATTTTCAGACAGTTCAAACCAGAGCTCTGATACCAATTATTGCGCCTCCGGCTAGTCCGAAAATCACACAGGATGATATTTAAGTGGTTCAGCAAATTGCCTACATCCACTGGAGCCTCTTTTATAGAATTTGTACAAGATTTATAAAAATCTACAAATTCTCATCTCTCTCACGTCCCTCTTTCTCTCCTCTCCCACTGCCTTTCTTCTGCCCACCGCCCCTTGATCTCTCACCGTAGTGAGGATGAATTTTTCTGCACACTTAAGCTCTCCTATTTATAGGAGAGCAACCACTACGCTGCAGCAATCTGCTGCATGATGTTTGGGAAGGTGCCTACCAAAACAAAAGCACCAAACGGTGCCTAACAGGCCAAATTTGAGAACCGTTCATGTGCAGCAGCTATACACCACCTGCACTCACACTTGGGTTGACTTAACACTCCACTCCACCCTACAGCCTCTATTATAATACAACCATCAAACTTGAACCTCTTAGCAATCCTGTGAGCTTTAGCATATGACAATTTGGCCTCCACAAGAACGACCGCATCGGGCAACTTCTCCTTCACTATCAAGGAAATTCTTTGAAATGTTCAGGGGTTCCCAAGCCCCCGACAATTTCAACTTAAAATCCTCATAATACCTGGTGGGGCTGACTCACAGCCACCGCCAATTGCAAACGATGCTCACTGTCATTCGGCCTATCATCCAAACAAATTTTTTAGAGTTTTTTTTAAAAGGAATAGAACTAACATAGTTTACCTCTGCAGCATGCTTGTCACCAGGTGACAGAGAAGAGACAGAAGAGTCAGAAGGTATCCCCTGAGCACAAGCACTACATTTCCATCTATGACCTTCCCCCTGCCTCAAAGGATTTAGAGCAGAAGTCAAATTCCCCACCACTACAGGTTCTAGTGCACTAGCCGTAAGAACATTAGAAACTAAGCCTTTAAAACCCAGATGTAGAAGACGACCCTGATTCACATTTAGGCCTATTTTCTTCCCAGGGCCCATAGAAACTGGTGTCTCAAAACAAGTTCTCGCCCATCAGAGGCAACCCTATCCATCGTAACAGGCATAATATCAACACCTTGCAGATTTTTCTACAATAACTTCTCCCCCAAAAAAGAATGAAGATCAGTTTCAAACACTTCCACTCTTCCATCAAAATCTACTTATAACTGCCCCTTGCATCCAACAACTGAATTGACTCCCCTTTTTATGGCCATAGGATTCTATAATTGAGAGTAAATAGGACCAGACTGTCCCTTATCCAAAACCTTTTTCGGCCGCCCTTTTGTCGTACTGCTCGCGGAGGCCTCTGCCTCCACCTGACAACCATCTTTCCCAGAGTCCTTCCCCCCCGCGCCCCCGCTCCCCCTTTCCTTGGAAGCCCAAACTATAACCCTAAAGCAGCTTCTTCTCCTTGCCCAACTCGGGTAGACAGACATCCCTTCTCTTCATGAAGAATCCAACCACACCGAAAACTGATCTTAGGTAATTTCTCATAACAAAAATGAACAATGCTTTGATCTCTAAACATTAATGAATCGGCCCCTAGCAATGGGCTTCCATGGTAATAACTCAAACTTTATGCGTAAACACCTCCCCCACCCAATGCCATCATCTTCGACATTGACTTCAAAGACACATCCCACAGAACCTCCAATCTGGTTGCCTCATTCCATAGACATACTGCCCAGAGGTAGGTTATGAATTTGCATCCAGAATACTTCACAATCAAATGATATTTTTCCAGGTCTCATAATTCCATCATAAGGCAGGAGCAGAAACAAAAGCATTATAAAAAAACCATGGTTTGCCTTTATGAATTCTGTCCATATCAGCATGAGTCTCAAAAGTAATAATAAGAAGTGTGATCTCTTTTAAAAAGAAGTAATAATGCACACATATTAAGGTAGTTTTGCGATATATAGTACACAGATGATGATGTGGATGCTTGTGGTGCTTCTCTCTTTATATATGGATCAAATTGGCCGGACAATGCATGATCCGGAAGTCCTTTCTTGTTTTCCCATATAAACTATATATAATAAGTAGGTCATATATACATGATGATCATTAATTATAATCACTCACCCAATTCAAACTATCATTTGGGTGATGCTACACCCATCAAGAAGGGGGGGGGGGGGATTCAGTATATAAAAAAAAATAAATAAATAAATTGGTGACATTACTCAGTGAGAGTAGTGTTTTCCCTTTCAATTTAGTAAGTACTTAGCCGTTGGATCAAATTTGGGCATTCAAGTATGGAAGGTGGATTAATATTAATGATCATGATGTTAACCCCTAATTATTTATAATAAAATTAACCTAACTTTTCTCTCCTTTGCAGCTTCACAGACTAGTATAGGTATATTGACGAGCTACATAAATCTTATATCCTATGTAATTGATTCCATTTCTTTTTTACTTTTTCTCATGATCCTATTATCATTAACACCGCCCTCCTTTCAAAAAACTTTCAAAAAGATGTGTGCATGTAATGATATTGGTAGTCCACACCAAAGTCTAGCCATGAATAGATACCATGATTACCATATTATAAACTAAAAATGAAAAATAAATTAGGAGCCGGCCCATAGATGGCCATATAGTGTAAGAATTATGAAAACAAAGTATTGAAAAACACCAAGGGAGATTGAAAGAATTGGTTTACTGTGTATTTCTTGCTATTCTGTCTGTACAAAGGCCTGCTATTTATAGCATTTACATGTATGTCACTACTCTATAAAGAGCCTGCTATGTGCACTACCCACCCAACATTGGTTTTACAGAAATAAAGGATTGGTAAGCATATCTACCATTTGTGATTTACTAGACATGTTCTGTAACAATGCTTCCTTTTTGTATCTTATCTTGAATTAAATGGCAATCAAGCTCTATATGCTTGGTTTTTTCATGAAACACAGGGTAAGTAGCTATGTATAAGGCTGACTTGTTATCATAGTATAGGAATGCAGCTTGGGAATGTTCAACTTGTAAGTCTTCGAACAGGTATCTGAGCCATGTCAATTCATAACATAGATTTACGATGGCTCTATACTCTGCTTCTGAGGAGGATTTGGAAACAACATGATGTTTCTTGGACTTCCAAGAAACAAGTAAATTACCAATTAAGACACAATACCCTGTGACGGACCTCCTTCTATCAGGGCAAGCCCTCCCCCAATTTAAATCACTATATCCATGTAGCTGTAACCTTGAATTTCTTAGATAAAATAAGCCTTGGCCTGGTACCCTTTTGATGTACCTTAAGATCTTGTGTGTTGCATGTAGGTGGGGGACCCTAGGACTATCCATGAACTGACTTAATAACTAGACTGCATATGAAATATTAGGCCTAGGTATTATCAAATACAGCAATCAACCAATGAGCCTTCTATAAGTTGTTGATTCTGGGAGCAGCTCCCCTTCCTCCTTACTCAACTTCATGTTTGATCCATAGAAATTTTAGTAGGTGTAGACCCAATGGTCCCTAAGTCACTCAAAATATCTAGAGCATATTTCTTCTAACATATATGGATACCATCCTCAAACCTGGCCACTTCAATTCCAAGAAAGAACTTTAAACTGCCAAAGTCTTTGATTCTGAATTTTTCATGAAGAGTAGTTTTGAGACAGTTGATGGTTTCAATGTAATCACCAGCCACTATAATGTCATTCATATCGACCAAGATGGCTATGAATGATCCTTTTGTGCTCCTAGTAAACAAGCTATAATTAGCTTTGGATTGTTTGAATCCTTGCTCAACAATTAAAATTGGAAAGCTTAGAATACTATTGTCGTGATGCTTATTTTAAACCATATAAACTTTTATTCAATTTGCACACTTTCTTACTGTCATCATTAGAATACCTAGGGGGAGTTGCATATAAACCTCCTCATCTAACTCATCATGCAAAAATACATTGTTTACATCAAATTGGAAAAGGCCCCATCCTTTTATTGCTATTATAGCCAAGAGGGTTCTTATAGGGACAAGTTTAGCCACATGTGAGAAGGTCTCATGATAGTCTAGTCCTTCTTGTTGCGTGTATCCCTTTACTACTAGTCTTGCCTTAAGTCTTTCTACAATCCCATTAGCTTTGAACTTAACCTTGTACACCCACTTACATCCAACTGCTTCGTTATCAAGTGGTAAATTAATGAATCCCAAGTTTCATTGAGTTCAAGAGCTTCTATTTTAGCTCTCATAGCTGTGCACCACTCAGGTGAATTTTTGGCTTCTTGGTAAGTTCTAGGTTCAGGTTGGGATGTAATGGAGGCAACAAAAGCTCTACGTGAATTGGACAAAATTTCATATGGAATGCTATCAATGAGAGGGTAAGCATTACTTGTGAGACACTTGCCTTTCTGTTTGTTCAAAATTTGAGATGGGTGAAGATACATAACTTGCTGACATATGAAATCCTGTAAGTGGAATGGTGCTTTTCAAACCCTTGCTAACCTCCTAGTCAAGTGACTGATAGGTGTGGTGTTTGATGTAATGTCATGAGGAGGAGGATCTTAAGGACCAGTTTCTAACTCTATTTGAGAATGGATATCAATAACTTCTTGTTCAAAGATGGTATTTTGAGAGCATGCCTTACTTTCTTGAGGGATGTTTGAGGCATTTGTGATAGTTTCTATAAAGATGGTAGGGACTCGAGTGAAATTGATGCTGTTTTGGTAAGATTTCAAATAAGTGTAAGTGAAAATCCCATTCTTGTAGGGAAAAACATTTCCATAGAAAACCACATTTCTTGAAACATTTATTCTCTTAGTTTCAAGGTCCAGTAGAGTATATCCTTTAACTGCAAAGGGATATCCCATAAACACACACCTTTTTGCTCTAGGGTCAAATTTGTGCCTTCCAATGGTGGTGGCAAAAGCTAGACACCCAAATACTTTAAGATGTGTTTAGCTTGGGTTTGTTTTGAACAGGATCTTATAAGAACTTTTATTATTCAAGATAGGTGAAGGTATCCTATTTATGAGATGCACAACAGTCAAAATGCATTGGTTCCAATACCTTAGAGGCATCCCATTTTCTTAGTGCCCTAGATGTGTTTAAAATGTGTTGGTATTTTCTTTCCACCACAGTATTTTACTATGGTGTTTCAACACAACTTCTTTGATGTATGATGCCCTTTTTGAGATAAAAATCTTTCATGTTAAACTTCCCTCCATTGTCACTTCGAATGGTTTTTATTTTGGTTTCAATCTGAGTTTCTACCATAGCACAAAAGTTTTGAAGAGTGGTGATGGTATCAGATTTTAGTTTTATGACTCGCTCAAAATTCAGTAGCACAAAGGCTCTCCCAAGTGCAGGAGGATGTTGCGTAATAATTAGGAATAAAATTCCTAGATCGTCTCCACAAGGAAAGCTTGCTTAAAATCAAACTCATATAAAAAGTGCAAACATTCATAAAGAGAAAATAAGAATGGTGATATATATAATGAATAGAAGAGTGTAACGGAAATGAAAAATATACTGGTCGTGAACTAGATTCATACTTTTTGGATTTTTTAGTGTAGCAAAGAAAAGTAAATGACATCAAATTAAATCAGTAGAAATTTAAAAGCAAGTAAAATAAATAACATCAAATAAAACATACAGGAATTTAAATGAAAGCTTAAAAGTGCAAGAAAAATAAATGACATCAAATTAAACAAACTGAAATTAAAATAAACAAGAGAAATAAAGCTAAGAGTGGAAGAAGAGAAATGGGCAGCAATAGTGTGGCCAATGAGCTCTAGAACTATGTTGAACGGTGGAATTTGGAGTTGGTTGAAAACCAATCTACAACTCTCTAGCAAGTGTCCGTTCTCTTCTCTCCTTCTCACAAAATAAACTGGAGAAAAGACTACAGGCGGAGGAGGAAGGATGGGCAGTAACAGTTAGGCCAAGGGGCTCTACAACTGCACTGCCATCTCCCTCTCCTCACTTGAGTTCTCTAAAAAACTAAGAAAACTTAGAGAAAAAAAAATTATATTACACTACGCTATGGCTCTCTCGACTGAATGATCAAGGGCCTCTTTTCAGTTCTCCTTCAATCCTTTTTATAGGCATGTTGCCTAGTGAACCAAATGAAAATAAAATGTGTTACAGTATGCATCTGACAATTGGTCCATAGAATAGGCTGCTTATTTTCATGCTTCCGTAAAACCTCCAAAAGCTTAAGTCAAAAGCCATCTTCTTCCTTTCCCAAACTATCTTCCGTCGTAGCCTCCTGTCCAGGAAACCGCTCCCAGTCAGTGATGCCTTATCCTCTATTGAATCATGCCTTCCCAAAATGCCTTCTGCTTGTCTCTTGTCAGAAAAAGAGCTCCCCAGAAACATCTCTTGCAGTGCGTCTCTTTTTCCTCTGTGTGTAAGGCACCTGCATAACTTTGCTTTGAAGAGTCAAATTGCTTTGCTTTTCATGTGTGTCTTGAACCAAATAAAATAACAGCTGCATTCCGTCCAAAAGCCAAGAAAGTAATGGTCTCCAAGGCTGCTGCATGTTGCATGTTCAGCATGTATGTCAGAAAGCATGTTGAGTGCTACTGCTTTTGTCAATGAGAATTGTGCAGCGTCTAAAAGAACAAGGAAGGATTTTAAAAAACTACTACGTTTGGGAATAAAGCTTGCGTCCCAGAGCAAAAGGGAAATGCTCCAGCAAATATCTAGTTTATATGATGCATGATGGTCAAACCAAGCCCCTGCACATGTCAATTGCTTTTCCTCTTGTGAAAAGAATTGCATCTTGTATTCTATTGTCTAAAAGAAATAATCCAGCGGGTCCCATATGTTTCCCACCATTTCATCTTTTGTCAATAAAAAATATCAATGTGTTCCATAACCCACGTGTTGCTTCTTCTTGCTAAAATGCATAGCGTCTTTAATAGTACCATGTGAATCTTGCTTGAAGTTTGAAAATGTCAAAAATAAAACAAGAGACTATTATTTAAAAGCAATAAAAATGAGTGAAACAAATAACACAAAGCAGTAATAAAAAAAAAAAAAATCGCACCCAAAAAGTACAAACAAATAAAAAGGAAAAAAATAAAATATTAAAAATATAATGTGCATGCGAAGAAATATTACTTAATTAAATCATAGGTTATAAAATTAAACACAAATCATGATATTAATTAATTAAAATCACAAACTCAGATTTATACTTATTAACCATTTTTTCATCTAAAACCAATAATAATATCAATGAAGTAATTAAAATAAATTGGTTATAGATATAAAATATGCAATAATTTAGCTTTATCACTTTAACATATAAGTCCAAGTACACCTACTAAAATCATCCACAATGGTTAAGATATATTTTGAACCATCACTGCCAATCTCACTGCAATGATCCCAAATGTCACAATGTAATAATTCAAAGCATCTGTGTGCTGGTATGGAAAGGCAGTTTGTGAAGCTTGGCTAAGGGACAAATGGAGCAAAGTTTTTCACTAGGAGTTTTGGCAAAATGCACATCACCATCTATGTCAAAAACTGAGTAAGAAGAATGTCCTAGTCTATAATGCCAAACATCAAAACCTTGGTGATTGTTGGTGGTTGAAGTAGAAACTAAAAAATGAAGACAGGGGACTCATTTTGTTCAGGGCATCTAACAAGGCTGAGGGAGAGACCTCTATTTGTAGTATATGGTACAACCCCTGCCTCACTTCACCCATGCCAATTATCCTCCAAACCTAAAGGTCCTCTATGTAGCGAAAATGAGAAAAGAAAGCAAATAGCAGTGAAGTGTTTATGTTAGTTTTCTATTAGAAATCAATTTGAAAGAGAAACTAGAAACACAAAGAACATCGTGTAGGATTAGAGAATCTGTAACTTTTATTGTTCCTGTGTGTGTAACAGCAACTACATCACCATTAGGTAGAGCAATAGAGTGTGAAGTTTTTGATTGTATTGAAGAAAATAGTGAGGAGGAGCAGATCATATGATCTGTTGCCCCTATATCAATGATCCAAGGCACATTCAATTTATTTGAAGACTTGGAATTAAAAGCAGATAGACATAATGGCATACCAGATATTTGGTGAACATTTCCATAAGAAGATGAAGATGCAAAAATACTTTGAACATTGTTGGCTGAGGGTTCGAGTGTGAGGGACTTGTGGCTGGCTTGAGCAAACTCATGAGCAAAGAATATTGTTCTTGACTTAAAGATACTTGAGACTTATCATTTACCAATTCTTGTGCTAAGGTTGGAGATCCAGTGGCTTGATTTGCTAAAACTCTATTCCTCCCATCAAATTTGTGAGTTGATGGGTATCCATGAAGTTGGAAACACTCTGTTGTGTGACCTGGGATTTGATAGTGATAACAAACTGGTTTGTTTGGGTTAGCCTTAAAGCATCTTTCTAGAGAGTGGCCTGATGTTTTGCAAAAGGAACAATTGTATCGATCCTTATTTTGTGTAGAGATGTTAGATTTTCCACCCTCTTTATAGTTTCCTCAACTAAACAATGCCATGGAGCCCTGACCAGGTCCCTCAGTAGATATTTCCCTCCTTTTCTCTTCTTGTTGTACTATGGAATAAACCTCATTAAGACTAGGAAAGGGTTTGATTAAAAGAATTTGAGCGTTGATTCCCTTATAGGAATCATTCAAGCCCATCAGAAATTTCATAATCCAATACCATTGTTGGTTTTGCACAACTGTTTTTAGGCCTCCACAATTGCAATTAGGAATGGCCTCATAGTTCAAAATTTCACCTAGCAAGGTTTTGAGTTTGGAAAAATAAACACTACAGTGTCTTGGTTATGCATTAACATGGTTACAGCATGTTTGACACAAAAATTTAAGGAGCATTTTGTTGTGAAAAATGTTGTTCTAACTCAATCTAAAGTTGGTGAGCTATTTCTACATACACTGTGCTGCTATTGATATCAACAGTCATGGTATTTTGCATCTAGATAATTACAATATCATTGCAACGTAGCCAATGTTCCATGAGAGGGTCATTTGGATCAATTGGTTCGCACAAACTTCCATCAATGAAGCTGAGCTTTTTTTTTATCCTTAGTACTCTCTTCATTGATCGAGCCCATGACTAGTAGTTATTGGCATCCAAGCTATGGGTAACAAGCATGGAGACAGTACCATCATTGGTGCCAATGTGATATGGACTGCTGGGATGGGCAGGATCTTGGTTTAGGTTGGAGTGTTGGTTTTGGTTTTGGCTTTGTGAACTATTTTCTTCCATAATCAAGCTATGATACCATGTAAGCATTATAAAAACAAAGTATTGAAAACCACCAAGGACTAGAGAACACGATGAAGGGAGATTGAAAGAATTGGTTTATTGTGTATTTCTTGATATTCTGTCTGTACAAAGGTCTACTATTTATAGCATTTACATGTATGTCACTACACTACAAAAAGTTTGCTATGCGCACTACCCACCCAACATTGCTTTTACAGAAATAAAGGAAATAGCTTGGCATATGACAAAAGGACAATGCATGCATACAAACAACAACTGCTTTATTCTTCATAGCTTTCTTTTCACATTTCCCTTCCTAAATTCTTTTCTTTCATTTGTTGGCCTACCATCCAACCTTGATGTAGGTGAGAATGACTATGCTCTTGCCTTTCCAACTCAGCAGCTTCCTCATTCTTCAAAATATAGGGAAGCTCCCCTATAGTGGCTATAGGTCCTGTACGTCTATCAAAGAATCAAAATTAATCTAAAGAAAGTTTTTGCTGGTGAAATATATATATAGTACTTATATTATTTAGATTATTACAAATGTGGGTAATTATGTGGTTTTACCTTTCATTTATATCCAAATTTCATCCTAGTTATAAAAAGTGTTTGATTTTCTGGTTAATTTATCACGAATCAATTAAGTTCACGGTGAAAAGGACGTACATGTTCCACCACTGGCGTAATTGTCAGCCTACAAGTCAAAGGTTGATGGCACTAAATGACTGTGGCCATTCCAATACCTAAATCAGTAAAGAGTGATATATAATAACTCAAGTATATGATTAGAAGTGCTTTGGCATTACCTGGTACATATATATAGGCATAGGGACGTATTGGATCATCACTGTGACTTGATTAATTATAAAAAGTTTTTGATTTGTAGGTTAATTTATCATGAACCAGTTAAAATTAGGGTATTATAAATTTGCATCTTTAATTCGCAGTCAAATAAAAATTTGTAGTTTACATATCCTAATAATAGTTGGATGCAAGTTTTTGCAAACTATATTTGAGAATTCTTCAAAATCCCAAGTAAAATAAAATGGTGGGACATATTTTTGGACCTCCTCAATTTTGTTGCAAAGCTGCTCATACTCATCCTGCATATAAAGACAAAAGACATGAAGACAAACAAGTTTGTCCAAAAATGGCACCCATTTGTCATTGCTATAGCATATATACCTCAACTAATCCAAATATATATATAATAACAAAAAAAATGTTGTACGTTCACTACATATCAATTTTGAAGGAAAAATACTGTAGCCACAAATATCTTAACTCTTGCATTAATTGGATCATTAATTACCTTTACTTATTTCCATTTATGTTGGAACTCCCTCGAGGCCTCGGGCTATTAATGAAGGTTATAATGGGATCATTAATGGAAAAGTATCTAAGAGGAGCTCTGAATTGAATACCAAGTTTGCCCTATCGAATTCCAACATTTCAAAGGAGGCACTCACAATCGAAGAAGAAGAACCCAACTCAAACCTTTCATACATGGCCTCAGGAAAAAAGCTCAGAAAGACCTCGCGAATCAAGACAAAGAATGAAGAGTCAAACATTGAGTCCAAGTCTTGAGTTTCTGGGTTAATCAAGTGTGCAAGGTGATCAAGTTTCTTCAACAGAGGTGAGTTCCGAGCCTGACAACGACCACTTGACAAAGGAACAGTTGGTGGTCAAGGGCACCTCGTGCCTTTATCTAGACTAGTGGTGTCACGGCGGGTGTGTGACCCACCATAGATTTTGACATCCTCACTACAGGCCATCTTCCCTTTAGGGTCCAACGTATTAAGGGCAGACTTCTTCCTCCCACGGAAGGTCTTAAGCCTATTGAACCAAGTGTTTGACAACATATGACTCTTGACCAATCCAGTGACATCAATAAATGATCAATGTTTTCTTGGGTGAGGATCATGTTGGAATCAATAGAATTTGGGTTTTTCCTAATGCATGAATAAAATATATCCAAATGTTCCATCTCTTCCCTGGGGAGAGTAACTTCAAAATCATGGTTATCACGAACATGATACCATGAGGCCTTCACTGGAAACTCATAGTGGTGGGCCTCACCAATGGGAAACTCCCACCCAACTCTAAAGGCAAAGAAAAACGTCATATCCCAAATTTTGACAATGTAATAACGAGACTCTAGAGTCCAAATGCATGAACCTGTAGCCCATCCGTGAATCGAAACTACACTGGTTATGTAACAGCCCACAAGATTATTAAGACCTTAGTAAAATCATGAAATCCTGAGAAGCTTTTACAAATCGACAAATTGTTTAGATTGTAGTCTATCAGTATAGTCAGATGTCGACCTGCTATGGTGACAAAGTTGTATTTTCATTTATTTAAGGTACCTATGAGTATAAGTTGTCGAGAAAAATTGCAACATTAGTCCCAGATGAATATTTTAGGATTATACGGTGCAATAATACGTTTCCCGCTTTTCGAATGAATAGTACTCGAGAGTGCCTTTTGATTTAATCGAGGCAATATAATTTGATGAAATGAATTATACCACTAGACTCATGTTTATTTAGAATTTTATGGTGCAATAATAATTCTTACACTTTTTTGGATGAATAGTGACACCTGGGGTAGCACCATGTGGCATCCAGTTCAAATGATTGTCAAATCACAATGTGAAATGTCCAAATCTACTTAGAATCACTGATACATTTCTAGCCACTTATTGGAATTGCAATAGGACACTTGTCACTTAGAGAGTTAGGTGTGATGGAATGGAAGGCAAATCAAGCCATGTGATCTTGCCACCTATGCAAACACTATTCCGAACACGCGAAACACTTTTTGATCAACTAAAGAGGGCTTATACCCTATTAAAGCCCCAAAACATTGGAATCAAATTGAAACCCTAAACCCATTACAAGGGTCGAAACCCTAAACTTGACTTCAAACCCTCGATTTTGATTAAGTATCTAATCACTTGAATTAATCACTTTCTCATGCCATTGATCATTTCATTTTTAACTAATACACCCTTAACCACTATACTACATCTTGGTAATCACATTGGCCCAAGAAAAATTTGATTCGCACTCACCATTGACCAAAACCCCAAAGGATGCCCAGTGAAACCCCAAATTGAAGCCCATTGGTATGGCCCATTAAAAACCACCACCAAGGGAGGCTTCTTCAAGATGCTTCCCTCCCTCCCCCCCAGGGGCCAAGACAAGGGCTGATATGTCACTCATGAGTAGCCTAAATTGGCACGTTAAAAAGGCTACGAAACCACCACCGATCAATTCAACTTTGTAGCAAAAAACCATAGGCTATGTAGCCCAAGGTTTCACCACAGTTTTGGCTACCAACCTCTCATCAAAGTGGCTTAAATTAGCCCCTAATTCAGCCCCTCCAATACCCCCACAAGTCTTGTACATTTCCTCCCTCATTTGTGCAAAATTTCCTCGCTCTTCTTGAGAAATTGAGTGAGAACTTTAGACCTTTTTCAAGTAGTTTTTACTCTAGTTTTTTGAGCCTTTTGTAGTTTATTTTCATGAAATTATCTTCATGTATTTTGTTCCTCCTTGCGTCTAGGTTACATTGGTATATTTTTGGTAATTTTTCATGAGTTTTGATGGGTGAAGATCTGGTTTGTGCATGTAAAGGTCACACTGGGTGATAGTTTAATGTTCATGTGAAACTTTGATATTTTGATGAAAATTTTTGTGCAATATTGGGTAGATGTTGATATAGTGAAGTGTTAGCACGTTAGGGGATTTATAGCATGTTATAGTTTTTATAAAATAGCTTTGCATGATTTTTGAAAGTTAGAAACTAGAAGGTTCAAAACAATTTCTGCTTTGGTGAAGTTGATATGTTTGGTTGTGGAAGCTTGATCTAATGGCTTTGAAATTCACATATGATTATAGATTTTTGAGAATATTGAATTATAGATTTGATGGAATGATTTTATACATGCAAAAGTTCGTTTAGGACTCAAACTAGAGGCTCCCAGTTTGGTTTTGTGTCTTGATGAACTTTTTGCCATGTGATGCTAGATTTAATGCTAGGATCAAGTTAGAACTTGAATATGAGGTATATGGTTTTATTTTTTGAAATTTTATTTCATGAAAATCATTGATCTAGTAATTTTGATCTAAGACCAAAAGTATGGTGTACTCAATTTTGTTGTTTAAGTGCAAACTGACTTTGTAGCTTACGTTTATGTGATTTTTGTTATTTGATCAAGTATGCTAGCACTCAACCTTGAATGATGAGCATTTTAAGAGTGTGATTATGAACTTTTGAAGTCCTTAAAGTTGATTTGGAAAGCATTAGACCAAGAATATCAAGAGTTGGTCCTAATTAACGTAAAATGGTATTTTGGCACTTTTGTTGATGTAGTGAGTTTGTGATTTTTTGAAGTCTATATTTTTATGTCTTAGATTAACTTTAGAATAAAGGATATTATTTTTCCAGTGTTGCAAAAATCGGTTTAAGCATGGAAGTTTGAAGTTTGGATGAATTGAAGCAAAAATCAAGTTTAGGCATAGTTCACATATTTGTGTTGTATTTTAAATTTTTCTAATTGGATATTTGGAATTAAGATAAAATTTACAGTCCTAATGTAAATTTTGGTAAGATTTGGAGTTAATATACAAAATCCTTAATTTAGGGTAAAATTGTCATTTTACATAAGTATAGGGATAAATTTGTAATTTTGCCATAAATAAGAAATTTTTATATTTTAAAGTGCTTAATGGGATATTATAACCCTTATAAATACCTCATTCAGTTCACACTATTTCATGTTATCTTTTATTTCATGATATTTAATCTCATTGTATGTACTTCTAAGTTTTTTAATCCATTTCATCTTTTTTTTTTTTCATATAGCCCTGAACTCAAGCCACATTACAACCTTTTGTGTTGACCATTCTGATCCTAAGTAAGTTTTTGAAAAGACTGGTGAAAGTCTCATTTGTTAGTGTTCCTATCATAAGATCAATGTTTGCTTATTGCTTGTACATAATTGCCTAATTTTCCATGAGAGTGTGTGTACGCCCATTGGCAACTCCATAGAGAGAGCCCTTACACGAAACACTATTATACCCGTGAGTTATGTAGTTGAACCTTTTTCTTGAGACATTCATGATGTTGCATGTATCAAGGTTAGTGGTAAGGTGGTTATAGCTTGGAAAACACATACACACTCTGTGGATGGCTATAGGTGGATTGCTTATGGTAGGCTTATTGGATTCCTTAGATTGTTTTGATATGTGAATCTAGAAAAGTGTGACTTAGTGGCCTTTGTTTGTGATTTTCTTTTATCTCTTTCGTTGTTTTGACATGAAAATTGTTAGGGACTAGCAATGAGTAAGTTGCGGGTGTGATAAGTGCACGAAAATGCACTCTAAATACCCTATTATTGGATTAAAACACTAAAATGTGAATAGAAATCATAGGAATTAATGTGTATTCTTGAATTGAGTTTCTATTTACGTTGGGATACTCCTAAGCAGTTTTTTTATATTGAATTTTAGAATTTATAAAAGAGCAAGTCAAAGCCCAGTCAAATTCAAATGAGAAGCGTTATGGGGTTTGAGAATAATTTGGATCAAGAAAAAGAAAAGAAAAAAATCACAAAACGAGACTGCAAGAAGTCCAAATCTGAAATTTGCTAGGAGACATTCTGAACATATCAGATTGATGCAATTCTTAATGCATTAGAAATCCATCCTAGAGAGCTATAAATTTGTCTCTAATAAAAATTTCCAAATTCAAAGTCCTGAAGCAAGTACGTGATTGCAAAGATAAGTCCTAAAATTTAGGCAATTATTTTATGCAGAAATTATGAAGATATTAAGGTTTCATTCCTATCCTATATAAGCATATCATTAGCATGAAAGAGGAGGAGAAGAGGCACAAAAGATAGATTTGAAGAGAGGAGAAAATTACTTCAGCCTCCGTTCACTTCAGTTTTCTTTGGAGATTTTTCTTATCCATTATATTTATGGGTAACTAATTCTCAAGTAGGGCTAGAAATGATCTTGCACATTAGATAGTATTTCTAATTTATTTTTAATTCTTGTATCTGATTTTCAATTGTTAAAACGCTTTTGTTTTATCATTTTCAATTCATTGTTGATGATTTCTTCTCCGAATAATCATAAAATTTTTTCTATTTATGGATTCAGTCATACTTTTTCTATTGAATGGATTAGTTATTTGATTATGTTTGGATCAATTATTTATCTATATTGATTTAGTTTTTTGTTGTAATATCGCTCTCTGAGTATATTGTCGTCGTTGGATTTTCTCAATAGGGATAATAATTTATATATTTTAAAAGTGATGAATGATTTTTCAAAAGGTTACATTTGATTTAATTTTGGTTTATAAATCTATACCTTCAGATTGGGAATTTCGAGAATTGTGTTCTCAATTTCAATTGAGTTATCCAATGAATTAAGAATAATTAAAATACCGGATTTGTGAAAGGGATTCTCGAATCTCTACTATTCGTCAAATTTGAGTACTTTTTTTGTTAATCACTTTCACTTTAATTTACAGTTAAAATTAATCTTTGTTCTCCATTACTTATTTAATATTTTTCCTTAGTTTCTTTGTTCATTCTACTATTCTTTTAATTTGTCTCCCTGTCTAATCGATACCCCAAAGTTGTGCTACAACTACCGCGTTATTCTTTGGGCGTAATCAAATTTTGGCACTGTTGCCGAGGAGATGGTAGAAGAATTGTTAGATAGTTTTTTTTTCAGTAGTTGGTAAAGGCAGTAACTTCGTTCCATCTTTTAGCTTGCTGCATCTTTCTTTTCTTTTCTTTTCTTTTTCTTTTTCTAGTTTTGTTTTTTTTTAGTGTTGCATTTTTCTCTACCTTGCATGCACAAGTAGAGAAACACCTTGGGTCGGTTTGCTTGTAGACTTATGTTAGAGTCAGAGTCATAGTCTAATTTTTCTAATCATTTGTTTGCTAATTTTTCTAATTCTGAGGAAATGAATGAACACAGAGATCAAACTATTAGGACCTCCAGGATTGCCTCCACCCTACACGCACAGCCACAATATCATGCATCATGTTTCCAACTAATACTCGCCAACTGGATTTTAAAACAGGGATGATACAGTTACTCCCTACTTTTCATAGCTTGAAAAATGAAAATCCATGTGTACATTAGGGAGTTTGAGGAAGTAATTGCAACTTTTCATAGTAAAAATGTAACTAATGACATTGTGAGATTTAAGTTCTTTCCTTTCTCTTTGAATGATAGAGCTAAGAGTTGGCTATACCCACTGAGACAATGATCTATTGGGTCATGGAATGAGATAACTCGGGTTTTCTTTAATAAGTACTTTCCCTAACATAAGATCAATGATTTAAAAAGAAAAATCTCCACCTTTGCACAAAAGGACAGTGAGACTTTGTATCAGTCTTGGGAGAGATTTAAGGAGTTGTTGAGCATGTGTCCTCACCATGGGTATGAGAATTGGCACGTAGTGAGCTGTTTTTACGAGGGACTTACACCTAGAAAGTGTCAATTTTTCGAGATAATGTGTAATGGTGAGTTCTTACAAAAAGATCATGCTAAGGCAATAGAATACCTCAATGAACTTGCTGAAAAAGCTCACACTTGGACTAGACCTAGTGTTATTGATAGCACAATTAGGTCACGACCTACAGGAAACCTAAATGGTGGTGGAATTTACCATCTCAGAGAAGAGGATAATCTAAAGGCTAAGGTTGAGATGCTCACTAGAGAGTTAGAAGTTTTAAAAACTAAGGACTTAAAGCCAACACATGTGGCTAATCATGCAGAATCTTTTGGAGCATGTTTTGTGTGTGGCAAGGTAGATCACCTTGCCCAAGAGTGTCCCACATTTACTGAGATTAGAGGGATGTATGAGGAACAATGTAATGCCTTAGGTATGTACAAGAAGCCTTTTACACATTTCTCTTATACCTATAATCCGAGATGGCTCAATCACCCCAATTTTAGCTAGAAGTCTAAAAACCAGCAGCCTGAACAATACTCTAGATTATATCCTGCACCATATCATGCACATTCATCTTCTAGGAGTCTCTTAGAAGATAATTTATATGTTTTTATTAAGGCACAGAGTAAAACTAATCAAAAGTTTAAATCTTTGATTATGCAGGTTATTGAAGAAAACAAAGAGATAAAGAGTCTTATATCCAAGATAATGAGCTCCTTGAGTGTGAATGAGCGTGGAAAGTTTCCTTTTCAAGCTCAATCCACACCACAAGGTCAACATATGGTGCAAGGAAATTTGAAAAGGTCAATGCCATTATGACAATAAATGGTAAGTCCTTACATATCCCAACAACTGATAAGCCAGATGATGTTGAAGAGGAACAAAGTAATGATAGTACTGAGTTTCTCAAGGAAGCCAAGCTAATCAAGAGCTCAGTTAAGGTACCATTTCCTCAAGTTTTAAAATCTGGTATGCAAACTTTAGATTCTAATAATGAAATCATGGATAACCTCAGACAGGTAAAGAGTAACATTCCTCTTTTGTATGTTATTAAACAAGTTCTCATTTATGCAAAAGTTCTTGAAGATTTGTGTATAGTTAAGAGAAAACACTATGTTAAGAAGACAACATTTTTGACAGAGCAAGTTAGTGCTCTAATTGAGCAATGGATTCCTCCCAAGTACAAGGATTCTGGTTGCCCAACCATTGTATGCAGCATTGGAAATCATGATTTTGGGCAAGTTTTGCTAGATTTAGAAGCTAGTATTAATTTGATGCCTTATTCCATTTATTTACAGCTTGGTTTGGGTGAAATTAAGCCTACTTCTGCTATGCTTCAGTTGGTTGATCATTCAGTTAAGAAACCAAGAGGGATAGTTGAGGATGTTTTGATCCAAATTGATAAGTTTTATTATCTTGTTGATTTCTTAATTTTGGACACTCAATCGGTTGTTGAGTCTAACTCTAAGGTTCCTCTCATATTAGGTAGACCTTTCCTTGCTACTGCTAATGCACTTATAAATTGTAGGAATGGATGAAACTATCTTTTGGAAACATGACCATGGATGTCAACATTTTTCATATTGAGAAACAGCTAATAGATGACGAGTGCCATGAAACGTACATGATTGATGTACTCATAGATAAGGGAGTTCACATAACTCGTGATTTTGATCCTCTTAAATATTCCCTTGTGAATTCTGAATTTGATACTATTAGTGATTCATCTGAAGTTGTTGATATTTATGTTGTTTTTTATGAAACTCAGAATTATGGCAAACAGACTTAGTAACCGAAATTTGAGAAGTTGTCTAAGAAAGGTGGAAAACAGATTCCTGTAAGTATGAAAGCACCAAGAATTAAATTGAAACCTTTGCCTAAGTCTAAAATCTATAAGATTAAAATGAAAGCATTTCATGGTAAAAATATTATTAGGAAGATGTTTGAGTCTAATGACCGAATATACTTATATGATTTTGGATTTCACAAGCACCAAGGAAAACTTTGGTTTAGGTGGATTGGCCCTTTATAGTGAAAAATATTTTTGAAAACAAGGCGGTAGAAATAAAGGATCCTAAGGATGATCGGATCTTCAAAGTAAATGGTCAACGCCTCAAGTATTAATTGATAAGCAAGTTCTAGAAGTGGAAGACATTCCACTTGTGAGGGATAACGCTTCTGGGGTTGAGTGTTAATCCGGTCTATCAACCTTGACCACACCACCCAGGTGTGTTTTTCTTTATTTGTTTTGTTTTGTTTTTATTTTCTCGTATTTTCTTTCTTTTCCTTTTTATTTGCTGCTGTTTTCTTTATTTTTGTTTGTAGGATAGTTTCATTTCGTCATTTCAGGTTACTATCTTTGATGCTTAGCGAGCTACCCACGTCACTCATAAGGTGTATTCTACCATTTTTAGTTACTCTCCATTCAATTTTGATTCTTAAATATTGAGGACAATGTTTTATTTAAATTGGGGGGTGGTGGTGCAAATTCAGTATTTACAATGCTTGTTGAAATTCTGTGACATATTTTTATGTGTCAATTTTTTGCATCACATGTGTATAATTTTCACATGTGTACTCATTCTCATTCATAGCAATCTTCGTGAATTAACTAAACCCACCATAATCATTTTCTACTGAAGCATTCATAGAACCCCTAATGCACTCATCCAAGCTTTATGGTAATATGGTGGTTTGATACGTGTAGCTAGAGGACTCTTTTGCTTAAGTATTCATGTGAGTTTGGAGAGGATTGAGAGCAATACAAATACAGTAAATTGTGATAAGCGTTCATTAATCTATTGAATTAGACATTTCTTTTGAGAATATCATTACATGGTTTGTGGTAAGATGGTAGATATACTTGAGATATGACTTAGTATTAACGTTTGAGCCTTTCAAACTAACCATTTCCATCATAGACCCCTAGTAACCAACTTTGAGCCAATAAACATGTAGTTTTTTCTTTTCATATGCCCATCTCATCCATACCTCACTACATTGAAGTATAACCTATACACTAATTTTCTTACCCTTTTTACTTCCAAGTGTATAGTAGGTGTGGAATTTTCATTTTTTTCTTTTATTTTATCATTTTCAATTAAAAAAAAGAAAAAAAAGAAAAGAGTACAAGTTGCAAAGTGTTCAATTGAATGAGCTTCGAAAAAAATAAAACGCGAGAGAGAGAGAGAGAGAGAGAGAGAGAGAGAGAGAGAGAGAAATGGAAGAAGAAGGAAAAACATTATTATATGATGATCTGAAAAGTTGAAGAGTACATCAAGTGAGAAGTGTGGTCTATTGAGATATTTAATCTCATTGTATGTACTTGGAAGTTTTTTAATCCCTTTTATTTTATTTTTCATATAGCCCCGAACTCAAGCCACATTACAACCTTTTGTGTTGATCATTCTGATCCTAAGTAAGTTTCTGGAAAGACTGGTGAAAGTCTCATTTGTTAGTGTTCCTATCATAAGATCAATGTTTGCTTGTTGCTTGTACATAATTACCTAATTTCCTACGAGAGTGTGTGTACATCCATTGTCAACTCCATAGAGAGAGCCCTTACACGAAACACTATTATACCCGTGAGTTATGGAGTTGAACATTTTGCTTGAGACGTTCTTGATATTGCATGTGTCAAGGTTAGTAGTAAGATGGTTATGGCTTGGAAAACACATACACACTCTGTGGATGGCTATAGGTGGATTGCTTGTGGTAGGCTTATTGGATTCTTTAGATTGTTTTGATGTGTGAATCTGGAAAGTGTGACTTAGTGGCCTTTGTTTGTAATTTTCTTTGATCTCTTTCGTTATTTTGATATGAAAATTGCTAAGGACTAGCAATGAGTAAGTTAGGGAGTGTGATAAGTGCGTGAAAGTGCACTCTAAATATTCTATTATTGGATTAAAATGCTAAAATATGAATAGAAATCATAGGAATTAATGTGTATTCTTGAATTGAGTTTCTATTTACGTTGGGATACTCCTAAATAGTTTTTTTATATTTAATTTCAAAATTTATAAAAGAGCAAGTCAAAGCCCAGTCAAATTCAAAGGAGGAGCTTCGTGGGGTTTGAGAGCAATTTGGATCAAGAAAAAAAAATCACAAAATGAGAATGCAAGAAGTCCAAATCTGAAATTTGCTAGGAGACAGTATAGACATATTTTAGTATTTTGACCGTAATGTTTTACTCACATATTGGATTGATACAATTCTTGATGCATTAGAAATACATCTTAAAGGGTTATAAATTGCTAATAAAGATTTCCAAATTCGAAGTCCTAAAGCACGTACGTGGCTGCCAAGATAAGTCCTAAAATTTAGACAATTTGTTTATGCAGAAATTATGAAGACATTAGGGTTTTATTCCTACCCTATATAAGCATATCATTAGCATAAAATAGAGGAAGATGAGAGGCACAGGAGGTAGATTTGAAAAGAAGAGAAAACCACTTCCATGGCCACCGTTAACTTCAGTTTTTTCTGGAGATTTTTGTTATCCATTATATTTATGGGTAACTAAATTTTCAAGTAGGGTTAGGGATGATCTTGCAAATTAGATAGTATTTCTAATTTATTTTTAATTCATGTATTTGATTTTCAATTGCTAAAACTCTTTTGTTTTCTCATTCTCAATTCATTGTTGATGATTTCTTCTCCAATTGATGATTTCTTTTGTTTATGGATTTAGTCATACTTTTTCTATTGAAAGGATTAGTTCTTTGATTATGTTTGGATCAATTATTTATCTATATTGATTTAGTTTTTTGCTATAATATCGCTCCTTGAATATATTGTCGTCGTTGGATTTTCTCAATAGGGATAGTAATTTACGTATTTTAAAAGTGATAGATGATTTGTCAAAGAGTTACATTTGATTTAATTTTGGTTTATAAATCTATACATTCTGATTGAGAATTTCGGGAATTGAGTTCTCAATTGAGTTATTCAATGAATTAAGAATAATTAAAATACCGGATTTGTGCAAGGGATTCTCGACGCTCTACTGTTCGTCAAATTTGAATACTCTTTTCCGTTAATCACTTTGCTTCACTTTAATTTGCAGTTAAAATTAATCTTTGTTCTCCATTACTTATTTAATATTTTTCTTTAGTTTCTTTATTCCTTCTACTATTCTTTTAATTTGTCTCCCTATGGAATCGACACCCCAAAACTGTGCTACAACTACATTATTATTTGGGCGTAATCAAATGGACAAATTACACATGCTACAAATGAAGGACACATGTCTAGAAGAAATGTATCAGACTTGAAATGGATGACGTGGAGAGAAGAGATAAAAAGAAAAAAAGAAATTCTCGTTGGCACAAGGATTTAAATATGTACATTAGAAGGCGAAAGAGATTTAGGCTATTAAAGACCACAGTCACGTAATACTCACATGGTAGAATGTGATTAAAGGATTAAGCTACAACAAATGCACCGTATGAGCTTTGGGATAAAGCCAACGACTCGTATTTCCCTAATATCGGGATCAGGCCCTAAAGATAAATCCTAGAAGAGCATAACTAATATGGAAACCGAACTAACCTTATCCTAATGAGATACAAATATCTAAAGATAAGCCCAAGAAAGATATTCATGCCGAATCAACACCATTAATAATCGAATATTGTTCCAGATGGTAATGTTCTGAACTAGCAGCTGAAGACCGTGTCTACAGGCACGACTTTCTATATTAGGTCACCTCACCCTTATAAATAACCCATTGGGCAGGTACCATTGATTTATATATTCATTAGTACTAGCAAGAGTACAACTCTTCACGAACTTAAGCACTGGGAGCATCCCCCAATAAGTTCCCCAAGCTCTCTTTTCAAGTTGCAAGTCATTAGGGCATGTCACATACATAGTTAGATTTACATTGGCACCACTAACCATGAAGGTCTAGCGTCTTCCAACCAAGAACAACCATACTCTATTACATGCAAAATATGTTGCAAGTGGGGGCGGCATCGGGCCCTTAAATTTTGTGGACAACTTGATAAGGCTTATTAGGACATGGATGTGCCTCAAGCTATTGCTACCTTCACTACTTCCAATTGGTGATGATTGTGAGTGGCTGGTAGACATGGTGGCCTTTGCTCACATGACCTCTCATGCTAGCTATTATTTTACATAACTTAGAGCCTTATATTGAGGAGGTCCATGTAATGATAGGTAATAGAATTTTATTGCTAGTATCTATTGTTGGAAAAACTAAAATTAGTCAACCACCAAATTCGTACCATTGCCACATCTCTAGAATCTCATTTTTCCTTATATTTTCAAACTGTAGATAATAAGAGGTCTAGGCATCCTTAGGCAACTGCGGTCCAAATCCCTTAAACCTTGCGAGTCGGTAAAAGATATTGGCAAGTTTAGTTGTAATCCTTTTACCTCCCCTTCTCCTAAACATTATGGTTTATTGGATAAAAAAAATTGTGATATTTAAGGCCATGCCCTAGTTGATTTTATTGACAAATATTCAAATTGACAAACAATTGTGATAATTTTAGTTGCTACATAGGGTTATTCCATTAAAACATAAATATGATTTTTGGTCTCCTTTCATGCTTTTGTTAAATGTATTGATATCACTTTCTACAAAATAAAATTTCTCAATCTAATGGTACTAGAGATTTTACTAGTTAGCAATGCACTCATTATCTTTTTGGAGGAACTAGTTGGTATTCACCATCACATCTCTTGCCCATAAACATAGAGTAAAATGGGGTTGCCGAACAACGCCATTAGTAGCTTACTGTTAAAAATATAATACAAATAATAAAATCTACATCTTTCCATTAGTTTAAGCTTTTGAGATAAGTGGTGATTACACACGGTATCAGAGCAGAGGTCCTGATTTCGAATCTTTCCCTTACACTCTATCCCATTTAATTAAATATTCCACCTGTTGGGCCCACTCATTGAAGAAAAGATTAGTCCACACGTGAGGGAGAGTGTTAAAAATATAATACAAATAATAAAATCTACATATTTTCATCAATTTAAGCTTTTGAGCTAAGTGGTGATTACACATGTACATATATACATTAAAAGTTTTGGGTTAAAGCCTTCTTTATTGGTTGAAGTGATTTTTTCATTAATAGCAACATCCATATATATTTCCTCTCCAACGAGTCCCCATATTTTAAATTAAGTGTTCATCACTTCATGTTTTTTGCTACAAGTGTTTTTCCAACTTAGGCTTCAGGTTGAACTACAAACAACTAAGAATATTTCATATTATTTCAATAGTTTTGGACTACAAGCATATACTAGATACATTGTCTGACTTATCTTATATGGAAATCAATTCCAACACATATTGCAAGGTGTCATAAGTGATCTAACCCAAAGGAAATTAATGAGAAAACAATATTAGAACTAGACAACCAAAGTTTCAACTCATTGCAGTCCTTCTACACCAATAAAGAAAAAGAAATGCCAAAGTGGCTGACTTGTATATGGTGGCTTTGGGAATTCCATGTCTTCCTTTTCTGAACAACCCTTTAAAAAATGGCCAGAAGCATAGTACCAACCACACACTACAGAAAGTCTCCCCTGGCCCTGATCCATGCATATCATGATCAGTTGATGGATGTTGCAACTTTAACAAGCTCACTACCAATGTAGTCAAGTGAACAAGCAAAATGGTTGTCCCTGGCACAAAAATGGGTGACTCATTGAAGGTAAACCTACCAGCATCATCATCATCACCACCATCACTGGACTGTTCTTTCTGTGTAACTTTAAAGACTGTCTCAGATAATCCAAAGAGCTTGAGCATGGCACTAAAAGATCCGAATAACCATGCAGTCATTGTGGTTACTCTTGCCATTCTCTGGTTATTCCACCATGCTTGAACAGACTGGCCAGTTGTCAAGTACTCGGATAATGTGTATATGTTGTATGTGATAAAGAGAGCAACCGGTACATATAGGGTTGGTTCTTGGACCTATATGTGTGTGTGTGTGTGTAAAAGCATTAATTATGTGCGTACACTTAAAAGAAACATATATATCTCTAGGAACTAAAGTTTGAATATCTTATTGTACTCATGAGCTTCACCATGCAAATCCTAATTACTATCTTTTCAAAAAGGACAAAAACTAAGTTATGAGATCAATAAAAGTCATATAGGTTAAAAATAATGTCATGCAAGGTTTATCTTGTGGCTGAATATTGTATGGTGTTGGGTTGCATAATGTCTTTTTAAACATTTGAATGTGCATGTAAGAGTTAAAATTGGAGGATTCTAGCATGTAAATCATACCTTGGGCAAGAAATGGGAGTCGACAATAATACAATAGGCTGGAAGGGCTGCATAACATAGCTCGAAGACAGAGCGTAGGACCCATGTGAGGAGCCATACATAGGCCAAGCACTGCCTCCATTGTAGCTTTGCAAAGAGAGAGGCAAATATGGGACAACCTCTACTTAATAGAATTTCAAGTAAACCGATAGCCCACCTCTTTTGTTGGGTCATTGTAGCAGGGCCACCTGAGGGAACACAACCTAGAAAGGCAGGTGGGTTTGGCGTACAGTTGACAGACCTCCAACCCCTTTTATGAATACTTAGTCCAGTTTGTGTATCCTCTGCTATTGATCCATAGATCCAGCCAAACTAAAATGGACAATCACAAAGACGAACAAAGTGGACAAAAGCTAGGATTGAGATACATACCTTCCACATGATTAGTGAGCATAAAAGAGTATAAGGCCTAGTTTGGTTTTACAAACTATCTCATTCCATCTCAAAGTCCAAACACCATTCAAATACAAATATTTTTCAGTTTCAAGTTTTCAACTTTTTTATTGAATTATTACATAATCATTACAACTTTCTCAAAATACCAAAGAAGACACAAAAATTATTCAACTTTTTCAAATCCTAAAATAAAAGTAATATTAAAAAATTATATTCTAATCCTCTTGTAACTTTATAATTTTTTTTATTCAACTTTTTCTCTTCTTTTCTAAAATCCCATAAAAATCTCAACTCAAACTATTTAACTACATTCACAAATTATGTCACTACTATTAAAAAATTTCTCATCTTATCTCATCTCATTTGTGTAACCAAGTGTTTTTAGTTTTCTAACCATAATGGATCTCATAGGAAGTGGTGAATTTATATATCCATTCCTAAGTAGCAGAATTATTATAGGATTAGTAGTATTATGACATATATACAAGGAGGATAAAGTTCTCTTTTTCTATCAAGTCATTTTAGGGCCGGTAGTCCTCATTAATTTTATAGTTAGTGATCTCTTGTTGCCAATGTACATACATTACTTTAGCACATACACATACAATAATCTAACAAGACTGGAATTACTATTAAATTGCTAGCTTCAAGTTTTCAAGCTTAAAGTGGATCCACCAAAATCAAGTTAAAATGAGCTTTTAATTTGGAACCTTTTTATGTTTTGCTAATCACTGACCTTTGTACCCCAACTAGTGCCGTATTCATACCCACAACCGGCTACTTTGTATGCTGCCTCAATACGACTATGAAGACTGTGATTTGGTGGAGTACCTATCTTCCCTTCCAAAGCATCAATAGCTGATTTGGTCAACTCCTTTGAATTCCCAATCTTTGAAAATATATCCTCAACCAATTTTCCTACGAAAATGAGAAATTAAAAACAATTTTCATACAAAAAGGAATTAATTAAAAACCTCAATATTAGATTATAAGGACTCATTTCAATTACCATTAATTGAAGCCACATTATCTGGGGATAAGCCATAGATAATTTTCCTTCTGTGGAAACAGCCTGTTCCAGAATAAAATGGTCCTTGAAGTCCTGCTATTCCACCTACTATAAACTAGGTATATACATACGTATATAATTAAGCAAATGACAATCATATCTCTAGAAATAATAAAAAGGAAAAAATGGAAAAAGATTAAAATTAGAAGGAATAATTAATAAGTTAAAACTTATATTTTGACTTACTTCGAATAGAACCACCATCTGATTGCCATAAGGATCATCCTTCAATCCATCGTAGAATACTTGAGGGAACTGAGCAAATGCAATTTCTGATTCACTCTTGGAACCCAATAACACGCACATTGCATGAAGAATAGCTTTTGGATTGTTCACAAACATATCGCAGTCTACGTTAAGCATGTAGGGAGCATTCGTCATCAATGCAGACACTCTCGTCTATATATATATTTGATAGAAACATTTGAAGAAATTATGTCATGTTCCATATATATATAATATGAATTAATGTGAACTCCTCCTAATTTTAATAAATAAATAAACATGAAAATGGTCATGATCATACTAGAGCATTCATGGCACCCGCTTTGTAATGATGTGGATGATTATGCCGCTTCTCCCTAGATATATAGACCAAATGGGGCAACCCATCTGGGAGACCTTCTATGTTCTCAAAAATAACCTGCAATCAAGATTATATGTTAATTAAGTCTTTCTATAAATAGGTAACATCCAAGTCAAATTTGATAACATTCAATATTCAATTGACAAGAATTCTGAAATGGAAATAGCAGATATGGAAGCCGAAGTTTACACCTTATAATTCTTATCTATTTGATTCTCATCTAAAGTCATACGGCTGATTTATTGTGCTAATTTTACTCCTTGTAATTTACTACGTGTTACCTTGTATAGCTCAACACACTGATTGCTCAAATCAATCTTGTATACAATTTTCTATATAAATACAATATGACTCCCATAGTTTGAGGTGCGGTGAGATTTTTTAGTCCATCGTTTTATTAGTTTTTTCTTGGTATCAGAGAAATCATACTGTGAGGAGGGCCTTCTTTTCTTTTCTTTCCTCAAACATGTCCTCGGCTTAGTTGGATGTTGGCAACTTTGTCACATTAAGACTAAAGTCTGAAAATTATCCTCTTTGGCGTGAGCAAGTTCTTGCTCTAGCAGAAAGCCAAGAACTTGTGGCCTATCTTACGGGTGAAACTCCTATCCCTGAGCCTATACTTCCAATTTCAGAGGGTTTAACTTCTCAAGTTGTTCCTAACCCAGATTTTGTGAAATGGAAAACAACAGATTGTCTACTTCGAGGTTGGATCATTGGCGCCTTATCTGAAGAGGCTCTTGGGATTGCCATTGGGCTGGATACCTCAGCACAGGTATGGAATGCTCTCAAGGAAGCCTATGCTCAAGCTTCTCAGGAGCGTCAATTCCAACTCACATAGCAACTTACCTACATGAAAAAAGGTCTTGACATGTCCTTGAATGACTATCTACGTAAGTTCAAAGGTGTGTGTGATAGTTTGTCTACTATTGGCTTTCATGTTGCTGACAAAACCAAAGTTTTTCTCTATTAAATGGCTTGGGAGCACGATATGAGCCTTTTACTACATCTATGCTTAAACCTCCCATGCCAAGTTATGTAGAAGTTGTTTCTTTGTTACAAAGCCATGAGACAAGAGTTAGCCTGCACTCTCTTGAATCAGCAGCTTACAATGCCTTCTATGGTAAAAAAAATAATCCAAAGTTCGACAATAAGGTGGTTTCCCATCAAAAAGTAAAGGTTTCTCTCCTACTAATCAAGCTACTGTGAAGCCAAGTAATAATGGTTTTGCCACTTTGCCAACCAATAATATTCGTGAGTCTACCCGTGAGCTTCTATGTCAAATCTGTGAAAAACAAGTCCATACTGCAATTCGATGTTGGCATAGGTTTAATCATTCTATTCAACCTGACAATTTGCCTAAGGCATTTGCAGCTCTCAACCTTGACTCAGAGGCCAATAATGATGAGTGGATTTTCGATACAGGAGCTTCTGCCCACATGACCTCTAATGCAGGTATTTTGCACAATATAAAACCTTATGTTGGTTCTGATCATGTCTTAATTGGAAATGGTGATTTTTTATGTATTACACACATTGGTGATGCAGATATTGGGTCTAGCTCTTCAAAAGTGATTTTACATAATGTTCTTTTGGTCCCTAAGTTAGAAAAAAATTTATTATCTATTGGACAATTAACTACTAATTGTCCAGTTAATTGTGAGTTTTCTTACGAGAATTTTGTGATAAAGGACTGAGTGACACAGAAGGTTCTAATGAAGGGAGTCAAGCAGTGTAACCTCTATACCATTCGGGCTTCACCAGCTACATTCTTCTCAACAAGATTTCGAGAATCACAAGTGAACTATGGCATCAAAGGCTAGGGCATCCTCAAGTAGCTATTGTGGCCAACCTTCAAAGTACTGGTCTTATTAAAGTATTGTCCAATAAATTCAAGAAAAAAGTTTGTAAAAGTTGTCAGTTAGGGAAGATGTCTAAACTTCCCTTTTCTGTTTCAATGTCCACTACTCTTGAATCTTTTGATAAGCTTCACATTGACTTATGGGGACCTGCTCCTGTTACTTCAATAAATTAGTTTCATTATTATGCTGCTATTGTGGATGACTTTACCAAGTTTATTTGGATTATTCCCTTAAATCAAAAGTCAGAATTTTTCCCTCAATTTTTGCTATTTGAAAAATATGTGTCTCGACAGTTTGAGAAAAAAATTAAAGTAATGCAAATAGATGGAGGGGGAGAATTTCTGAGTCATGCTTTCATTAGTCATTTGCAAAAATCTGGCATCTTACATCAAGTATCATGTCCATATACACCTGAGCAGAATGGGTTTGTTGAGAAAAGACATCGGAATATTAGGGAGTTGGGCCTTACAATGATGATTCATGCAAATATTCCTAAGTATTTTTGGGCAGAAGCATTCACTATAGCTGTGTTTTTAATTAACAGACTTCCTACTGTTACACTAGGATGGGAGTCACCTTATTATATGCTTTACCACGGAAAACCAGATTATGGATCATTTCGTGTGTTTGGTTCAAGGTGTTACCCATACATTTGCGATAAAAAAACAAACATATTCGATCCTAAGTCACTTTCTTGTGTATTTTTGGGGTATAGTGATCGACATAAAGGCTATAGGTGTTACTATCCACCTACACGATGAACTTTCATTTCACGTCATGTAGCATTTGATGAGGGAGTTCTTCATTTTAAATCCTCTACCTCAAATCACAAGTCTCAATCAGAACTTATGGTCACTACATTTATAGAATGGGATTCTCCTACCCCTTCTCCGAGTCTATATTCCTCTACCTCAACAAATCAATCACTTGAGAACCCAACTCCCAATGCACATTTGAATAAGCCATTAACTCTATCTGATTTAGTTTGTTGTGCAGGACATCAACCTTCTTCAGTTCCAGATTTGCTGCCTGACACTCCATCTAATCTTGCTGACTTAGAAAATTCAGTTGCTTCTAAGGCACCTGATCTGCTCATGCTAATTGATGAAGAGTCTTCAACTTCTATATAGCCTGCTCCATCTCATATCATGCAAACTCGAGCAAAATCAGGAATCCATAAGCCTAATCCTAAGTATGCTCTCATCCATGATTATGGTGCTATTCCAAAGCAACCGAGGACAGTTCAATCAATTGTTAAACGTCCAGGGTGGAGGAAAGCTATGGAAGAGGAACTAGAGGCATTGCAGCAGAATAAGACCTGGTCCCTTGTTCCCAGACGCTCGACCATGAATGTGGTTGGGTCACGATGGGTGTTCACACCAAAACTCAATCCTGATGGGTCTTTGCAGCGCCTAAAAGTAAGGTTGGTGGCTAAAGGCTTCCATCAAATGGATGGGCTAGATTTCACAAAAATTTACTCCCCAGTTGTTAAGCCAGCCACTATTCGAATAATCCTCTCACTAGTAGTGGTTCGAAATTGGAGTATTAGATAGCTAGATGTGAAAAATGCATTCCTCCATGCCCTCTTGTCAGAAAAGATTTTCATGGAGCAACCTCCTGGCTTTGTAAACACTAATACTCCTGATCATGTGTGTTTACTTCATAAGGTAATCTACGAATTAAAACAAGCCCCAAGAGCTTGCTTTGATAGATTTAGCTCCTTCTTACTTGAAACTAGTTTCTTTTGCAGTACAGCTGATCCAAGTCTTTTCATTAATCATTCTGATCATAGCACCTTAGTCCTACTTCTCTATGTGGATGATATCATCCTTATAGGTTCATCAGATCAATTGATTGATTAGTTTATTACTGTGTTACACACTGAATTTGCAATGAAGGATCTCAGTACGCTTCACTATTTTCTGGGCATTGAAGTCTCTCTGTCTCAAATGGTCTTGTTCTACATCAGTCCAAATATGCCATTGATCTATTGGAACGTGCCTTGATGACAGACTGCAAACCCATTCATACTCCAATGACTCAAAAGTTTAAAGTAGTCACAGCTTCTACTGCACCTTGTGATCCTCATCATTATTGTTCCTTAGTTAGTGCATTACAATATTTAACTTTAACATGACCTGACATTTCTTTTTGTGTTAATTATGTTTCTCAATTCATGCATACTCCAACACACGACCATTTTACAATGGTGAGGAGAATTCTGAGATATATTAAAGGAGTTGTCCACCTTGGCCTGCATATCCAAAAGTCAAGTACCTTAGATTTGTATGCCTTCTCGGATGTTGATTGGGTTGGGTGTACTCAAACCAGGCGTTCCACCACTAGTTTTTGCACTTATCTTGGCAGTAACCTTATTTGTTGGAGTGCTAAGAAACAACCTACGGTTTCCCGCTCAAGTTTAGAGGCTGAGTACAAAGCCATGGCACAAACTGCAATAGAAATTACTTGGCTTACATTTATACTTCGTGACCTTCAAGTTCCATTATTAACACCACCAGTTTTATTTTGTGATAATTTAAGTTCCTTATTCATGACTGTAAATCTTGTGTTTCATACTAGAAACAAACACACTGAGCTAGATTATCACTATATCCGGAGAGAGTATCACTTGGCTTATTGGTTACTCGACATGTGTCAACTTTTTCTCATATTGCAGATACCTTCACAAAGCCACAAACCAAATTTGATTTGGAAAAGCTCAAGCACAAACTCTACCTTGTTACCACGCATAGTTTGAGGGGGGATGATAACATTCAACATTCAATTGACAAGAATTCTGAAATGGAAACAGTAGATATGGAAGCCGAAGTTTACTCCTTATAATTCTTATCTATTTGATTCTCATCTAAAGTCATACGGCTGATTTATTGTGCTAATTTTACTCCTTGTAATTTACTACTTGTTACCTTGTATAGCTCAACACACTGATTGCTCAAATCAATCTTGTATACAGTTTTCTATATAAATACAATATGACTCCCACAGTTTGAGGTGTGGTGAGATTTCTTAGTCCATCGTTTTATTAGTTTCTTCTAAATGGAAAGTGAGATAATTACCTTGATAATAGTTGGATGGTTTTTGCGTTCTACACTAGAGAATTCTGCAAAATCTCCGGTAAAATCACAAGGTGGCCCAGATTTTTGGACCGCAACCTCAATTTTGTGGCAAAGCCGCTCATAGTCGTCCTGCATGAGATAAAGACAAAAAGCAGGTAGGCTCTTTGAGTGATACCAAATTAGTAAGTACTCGGAAATATTCCAACTCTGGCAGGTATGAATATGAATTATCATTACCTTCATCTTTTTCCTTTCATGTTGAAACTCCTTTGTGCTATCACTGAGCGTTATAACGGGATCATTGGAAAAGTATCTAAAAGGAGCTCTAACTTGAATATCATACTTCTTACAAAATGGTACCCAAAGTTGGGCAAAGTTTGAAGCTTCGACAAGGGAATAGTAGGTAAGAGGTGAACAGCCATCATCTGAGACATAGCAAGCAAGCTTGTGGGCTGGGTAATCTACTGCCAACATAGAGAGCACTGTGTTTACAGTGATGATAGGAGGTTCTAGCACAGGGTCCGCAGTTGTCACAAACATGTCCACAGACGGAAGCTCAAGTACACTGTCAAGAATAATTTCGTTTCAAAGTTATCATCATGTTCAAAATCAATCAATCATGAAGCTAGCGAGCACACTTAATGCAGAATTCAATCAATGATTCATAATGAAGAACAATCATTAAAATAATCTGTTAGGAAGTTAATTGTATATACCAATTATTCAGTACTTTTCGATATGTCATTATGTAATTAATTAATTGATATACCAATAATCTTGAACCCATAGTTGTTCTATATCATAATGACATTATTCAACTAGAAAATCACAGCAGAATGGTAAGAAGCTCGCGCAAAGGAGAGTCAGCTTCTATCTGTTACCCTTTCAAGAGGTGGTCCGGGTACGTTTTGAATCTTACAGGATTCCATTTGATGTTGAGGACTAGAACCCAAGTGAGAGTGAACCATGACTCGCAAAGGAAGGCAAGGAGCCAAGTGGCTCCATGTATTTTGAGGTTGAGAAGACGATAAGTAAGCAGAGAAAAGAGAAGGAAAAGGATTATGATATCAAAGGTTCTTTGCACTGTGTTTTTACGTGGGAT
The DNA here is from genome assembly GCF_018687715.1 of Carya illinoinensis. NCBI lineage: Eukaryota > Viridiplantae > Streptophyta > Magnoliopsida > Fagales > Juglandaceae > Carya > Carya illinoinensis. Next base: position 15,247,522 of record NC_056755.1, read on the forward strand.
TTTTTCGTAGAAAATGTGAGATATTGGGTTTGCCATGGCTCCAGTAGATGGCAACTGGCAGTTTTAGTGATAAAATGCCTGTTGCATTTATGGTGTTAGAACCTCCATTGCATGATAATTTATATAACTGGAACACCTAGGTGACATTGTACTTGCAACATTGCTGGCCATTTGTTACGAATGTGGCTGAGAGATGTTGCAGTAAAGTCACTAGCCCCCACACTGGCGTGGTTTGATCATTTAGATATATAATATTTAATAAATATTATGAGACGTAGATAATGTAATTATCTCATTTATTTAAAATCTTTAAATCCGAACAAATATTTTAAAACAATCTAGATCGATATGTTGGTCACCAAACTACAATCTTAAAGTGTCGACAGCTTTGATGTTTCAGAAGCTCAGCCACATGTTAATGAGTGACCAGGATGCGCATGCGTGGTAGCTATATGTTCCATTCATTAACATGTGGTCTAAACTTTAGAAAAAATAAAAGCTGTGGGTACGGGTATGCATTTTTCCTCTCATCACTATTTCAGTTATAGAGGAGAGGAAACCAAAACACGTACGAAGATCATTTGAAGTCTGATATAATATTATTTTGTTTGTTTCATGTCACTTTTTTTTTCCTAAATAATGCTACATACAGATTTAAGATATGTAAGCATAGCACAATATTTTCTTAAAAAAAAAAGTGAGATCTACCATGAAAAAATTAATTTTTTACGTGAGTTTCCAACTAATTTCTCTACTTTTTTCTATGAAAGTACGCGAGGCTTGTATATTTCAAAAATGTATAGATCATTTTCCTTTTTGTATTTTATTTTATATCTTTTGAGTAAGTTAATTTGTTTGGTGCCACTTGATTGAACATGCATGCATAGGCTAAAGTGTAATAGATGGTTGGTGAAGCAAATCAAACCTATATTCAGACAAAGAAGATGAAAAAACACAAGTATTATAGTGGCTAGGAAAGCCCCCGCGGAGATTCTATGGAAAATTGGAAATGTTGAAGTGACTTGTGGCTTATAAATAGGAAGATGAGGAGATAACGGGAAGGATATATATTCACTTTGCTCGCACTTGAGCGAGGCTTTCTGCAATAGCCGTAGTTCATCAACTGCGCTAATCAAAAAAATATTTAATTTTCTTTTTAAAAGCACGAAGGCTTATCGAGCCGCAAAATCCATGCGGAGGATGCACAGCAACGTGCACCCCGAAGGTCGACACACCAGCCACCAGTGAGCCGGCTGGACCACCCCTAGCCACCACCATACCAACCGGCATTTTCTATCACCATCACGGTAACCCTCGCCAACAGAAGCTCTGCCTGCAGCAGAGTTTCCTCTCCACCATACCGTCCCTCACAACCACGAATAGCGAAAGCTGCAGGCAGGAGCATCCCACCAACAGTCCATCTGCCCCGTCGGCGGTGGTTCACGGTAGGGGACACCAGATACCCCCGCGATACTTTATGTTGCCGGCAGCAGGGCAACATCACGTTGGAAGACGGCTGGTGCACCACCTGCCCCCGAGTGCGCATTGATGGCGTCCTAGGCACACCGGCACGCAATGAGACAGTCGGGAGAGACCTCAGAAAATGCCGCCGGAGTTGTCTGCCTCTCCCCGTGACCTCAGAAAAGGGTCAGCTGGCCTCTCCCATCCGTCCCTCGCCACCAGGCGAGCCAGGGGATGGTGGGCCACAACTGTCCACTGTCGGCAAGAACGTGTTGCCCGCCAAGCATTAGTGGCCAGCTTTTTCACCACAGCCACCAGTCTAGCTTGATACAGAAAACTCATGTTGCACACCACAGGTACGGGGCTGGTTTGACTGCCACCCACAAAAACTCCCTCACCAATGCAAGCTTAGAGTGCTTGCCCACAGTTGGCGAGCTTGAACCCCGATGCCTAACCAATCATCCTGTTAGCCAAGAGGCACAGCCGTCGAGCTAAAAGCTCCCTGCCATGCACAGCCAAGCATTCATGCTGATCGTGCCTTTAAACATGGAGAGGCTGCATCTCGCCAGTTCGTATGGCTTGATGCCTTCCTAGGGCCTTGTCATCATGTGGATAGGCAAGACCTTTCTAAACTCTAACACCATGCATGTGTGGATTCTTGACCAAAGCAACTCCATAGAAGGTGTACGTGTGTCGCCTTTTGTAATCTAAGGAATAAGCCGCCGTGAGTTGGGGACTAAAAAGCCGTGCAAGTACCATTGGGCATGACAGACCATTTAAAGACTTGGCCACTTTAACCTCCATACAATGTTTGCATGAAATATATAATTGGTTGTTATTGACAATTTATTTTGTTCACGCACCATTATTCAGACTACTAAGCGCTACTGGTGCCAGCGAAGCAATTCAAACAACACGGCAAACAAAAATTTTCATATCATTGTGGAGAGGAAAAATCCCTAAGGCAAATAAATAGAACAAAGAGGATACGTAAGCGGGGCAAATGCAACAAATTATAATCACTCATGGACAAGCAATCTCCATCACGACAAATTTACTCAAGGACGGACAACTTGCACCATTGCCAAAATCATTCAGCAACAAACACCCTTGGGCGGGGAAGAATCCAAAGCTGCAACTAAATCGCCTTGGTTGGCTACCCTCGAATTGCTATTTGAATTTTATTTTCACTAAGAAATTTGGTTTTTGTAGGTTTTTTCCACAAAACTCCTTAGGATTCCACAAGAATCCCAGCGGATGAATAAGCAAGAATGTATTTTGCTATTTGGTCTCAACCAAAAGCTAGTTCATACAATCCATATCCCAAAAAAGAGTCCCAGACGAATAGCCGTAATAAGGAGGTTGCACAATGGCTTCACCCTTCTTGAAACACCTGCTAAAGCGTCACCCTTGAGCACATCAGCTCCTTGCCCTTGCCTGAAGAGGGACACACACTAAGAAACAACACTCGCTCGGATCACTAGTGTTCCTTCTGAGCAACGACGCTCACCCAGACGTACAACACGTTTTCTAGCAACGACAAAGCTCGCCCCAAGCAACAAAATACCATGTAACCCTTAAGCCTAACCGTAACATTTCTGGCCTTGCTTGATCACTATAGGGATTGAATCCTAACCAGACATCGCACCACTTGGCTCAGGTAGTCTCAAACTTGTGATTTAGAATATCTGCACTAACTTATTTAGTCTTTGGTGAAAACCTATCAGTGTAACCGATTGCATCTCCTACCATAACAAAGCAGTAAAGCATCACTCCCCTCGTAGCAGAGCTCGATCGCTCTGCCTACCACCATAGCAAAGTGGTTGAGTATGGTCCCGCAAAAGCAACACGGTCGAGCATCTCTCCCACCGAGCTCAACCACACTCGAGTAGTCTAGTTAGCCTCAACCACCCCCAATGCGGTCAAGCATTTCTTTCAACAAAGTCAAATGTCCTCACTCGCACTGGCTACCAAAGGAGGAAACAAGTTCCTTAAGAGTTTCACTCCTTGCTACCTAGCTTGATTGAGCCCATATCCCACCTAGCCTCAAAGTGTCCTCCCTCACACCAGCGACCAAAGGAGGGAATAACTTATTTAAGTGTTCCACTTCTCACCACCTAAAGCGGTCGAGCCCATTTCCCACCAAGGCTCAAAGCCAAGTGTCCTCACTCGCACTAGCAACCAAGGAGGGAACAACTTTCTTAAGTATTCCACTCCTTGCCACCTAGCGCAGTAGCCCATCTCCCGCCTAGCCTCAAAGCCGAGTATCCTCACTCACACTGATGACCAAAGGAGGGAACAACTTAGTTAAGTATTCCACTCCTCATCACCTAGAGCGGTCAAGCCCATCTCCTACCTAGGTTCAAAACCAAGTGTCCTCATTCGCACCTATGACGAAAGGAGGAAACAACTTCCATAAGTGTTCCACTCCCTGGCACCTAGCCTTAAAGCTAAGTATCCTCACTCACTCCCGACAATCTAAGGGTGACACCACTTTCTCAAGTGCATCACTCATCGCTAGCCAACGCAGTTAAGCTCACATCCTGCCTTCCATCAAGTAAAGACTTCTCACACTAGCAAATGGCATCAATTCCAGCGCTGTCAAGCTTCTTTTTTAGTAAACACCAAATGTTGACACTCGTGCCACAACAGCCTCGCACGAGTCACCTCTGGGAACGAGCCTTCGTGCTCCACAACTATCTCATGTAGGTTGCCTCTAGGAATAAACTTCTGAGCTCCACAACCACCTCGTATGGGTTACCTTAAGGAGCAAGTCGATGAGCTTAGCAATTTCCTAGAAGGGAGCCAGAGAGATGACCAAATTTGTGACCATCTAAGTGCGGGTTACCATGAACACACCCTAACCTCCAAATAACAAATTGTCTCAAGGGGCAAAAAATCCACTAGCGCTGAAAAAAAGCAAAAAACAAAAATGTTACTAAATACGAAAGTCGACTCTCTTTGCTCATGATAGACAGTCACACACGACCATCTGAATGCTCAATTATCAAGAAAAATTTCATGCAAACAGACTTCCCAAAATTTATTTCTACAGATTGTCTCTACCAGAGTTGACTTGAGGATTCTCAATGTCTTCTTGTTAAACAAATTGACCTTAAGAATCATGGACATCTATTGGGAGTAAAATCAACTTTCATGAATCAAGCTCAGAGATAAAGCCAAGAAGAGATCAAACAAGTAGACTTAGATCACGCGTACAAGGAAAAGATTTCATAAGGAAAGTATGAATCAATCACTCCAAGGAAAGGAAAATAACTCTATAAAGGGAGGCAATCTCCCAAATTTAGGCGGATTACACTTCGCACAACAACTCCAAAAATCTGCTCTCCTCAAAACAATGACATCTCCTTCAACCTCTTGAAGCGCAAATTTCCATCATTGTATTGAGAGATGTTGCACACACTCTGAGCACTTGCCATTAGGGTGCATGACCTATGTGGTCCTCATCTCAGTGTCACGACTTCTACCTGTTTGCACGTGGGGGTCGAGGGCACCACATATCCAATTTGTGGATAAATTTCATGATCAAATCCTAGAAATATCCAATTCTAGATAATTTTAGGATCCCTGAATTATATCTCAAAATTCTACCAATGACTCTAAAAAAGTGTAAGACTTTATTTGACGGGCTCAAAATTAATCGCCCACCATGGACACAAGAACATACTTCTCTAGTCCAAGAACTGAAAAGTACGTCAAGACATTGCCCTGTCTTGTCATTCCTTCAAAATATAGAAAAAAATGCATCTAACATATGTTATGGTAGCATCCTTAAACAAAGACTCGGACCTAAATCTCCAAAACAAATTATTCGATTTCATTGTGGCATATCGAATTCTTCTCAAAGTAATTATAATACTATTAAAAATGAGATTTTATCTATGGTATTATGTGTATCAAAGTTCTAGCAAATCTTTTAAATCAAAATTCTTTAATAAGAGCAGATCATAAAAGAGCAAAATTTGTGGAAAAATATGTAAAAAATATAACATCAAAACAAGTTTTTGTAACATGGCAGTCCATTCAGTCAAACTAATACCAAGTCCTTGGATCAATTGCCAGACCTAAGGAAAGCCCATACCAAGTTATGGATTTCAGAAGTCAACCAATTACTCAGAAAATGTATTATGTTCCAAAAAACCAGTCAATATATAGTCTTAAACATTATACAAGTAACCTATTCACGATAGAAGCTAACCAAAGTCACATAAAAGATCAAAGAGACATAGCCAAATATTTCTAACCCCTGGAATCGTATTTTACCTCTATTAGAGGAAGAGTAGGTGACAAATAAAAATGTAATAAAAAAAAAAAAAGGCATCGACACTATTCATGGAGTAGTACAACCCGACAAAATACTAATATTCATGAACAGTGCACGGGACAGCCAAATCCAAGAAAGTCAATCTTATTGTTTAAAAATCATTTATAAGTAATTCTTAATTACAAAACCTTTGTAACTTGACTCTCTTACTTATCTAGACAAATGACTCATTTGTCTTCTACCGCAATAGCACCCAGGATCTCTAGCGATTTTCGAACTATTGACTTCCCTCCTGAAAATCCAGTAGCTAAAATTCAATCAATAATCCTTCACACTTGAAGTACGATCACATTCAAATAGATATCACAAATATAAAAATTCACTAATGAATTTTCTCACCAAAAATGCACTAGAAAGTTCTCTAGAAAATATGTAGATCTGAATCTCTACAAATCCTAACCAATAGGATCTCTTAAATAAATAATCTAGAAAGAGTTGCAATTGAAGTAGGATTATGTTGACGGATAGAATATGTCGCGAGGACGGCTCCTGACGAATTGCAGACATTTCGTGATAACTCTCTTTTGCAATGACTGATTTATGTTCAGCTTCTGTTTTGGATAAATACAAATCCTCCTAGACCCGATTTTTACCTCAATAACTTAACTAAACAATATCTAAGACTTATAGATAAACTCAACATTGTTTAGAGATAAATCAATAATTATTTTATATTCATCAAATAATTTCAAATATAATGATAAGATAAGTCTTATCATATAGTCATTTAATTCTAGCCAATTTTTGCCTTTACAATCTCCCCCTTTGGAGGATTGGTGACAAAACCAATTTGATGAATGTAGTGTGTACCTAAGATAAAAACAACTAGCAAACCAAGATCTCATGAAAAAAATCCTAATACAGTAATGAGATGAAATGACATAGAACACTCTTTGAAATTAGTCTCAATAATAATCAAAGGTTAGACGTAATGTAAACCAACAAAAATAGTGTTCTAGTCATCATCAATAACCATGTTCAGTATTTAGTTCTCCCCCTCCATATTCTGCTACTCTCCCTAAAGTATCTAGTTCTCCCCCTCAATATTTTGCTGCTTCTCCTTTTTTTTCAGCAAATCCATTAAACTCTCACTTACTCAAATTCCCCCTAAATTTCACAATATCAAAATATTCCAATTTATTTTTCCAATACTCCCCCTTTTGTCACTAATTTGACAATACATAAAAGAGAATAAATATCACTTATGTGTGCCAAGATGAAGACACTAAGAAAGACATGATGAACAACTCTCATGTGTCTCAACTTTTCATGGATTAAATGCACATGATGTATGAGCATGAATGTATGTCAAACAATGAGCAAATGATTGAGACAACTTGGTTGAGACAAAAAATCAAACACTTGGTGGGCATACCATAAAAATCGAATGACAAAGGCCAAGAACCCACTCAAAAATCGTCCTCAATACAAGCAAACAAGATTCGGAAAGAGCAATTCAATCGCTATCTAGGCAACCCAAACGCAAATCCATGCCAAGACTTCACATAATCAAACTTTCCATAGAATATTTCAAAAAAAAAAATCAATCCGAGCCCTAGAGAATGAAAATTTCAAACACCATAGAAGACTTACCTTGATTAGGAAGTGGAAAATAATAGGATATGATTTGCCTCTGAATCCAAAAGGCTAGAAAGAGATAGAGGTTTGAAGGAGTGTGCAGCTGGGCTCAAGAGAAATAGAGATAGAGGGAGGTGGGTGAGGTCCCCTGTAGATAGCGGGAAATAAGAGAATGGGGGGGTCTGGACGTGGGTTTGGTCAAAACCAAAAAAAAAACTTAAGTCACATAAGTGACTTGCGCCTATGCGCATGCCATAAGTCATAGAGTCCCACTGGGACTTATGCTAGTGTTTCAGAATACAATTCTTAGACTTATCCAATACTCCATACTAACTAAAAAAAAATCCTGTATATTTTTATTTTTGTATTTATTTTATATAAACCAAAATAAATAGAGATTAGAAAAAATAAAAATAACAAAAAAAATTGAACTTTATATATATATATATAAGCAATAGGGCAAGTAACATGTCTAGATGAATCTTAATTCAAACATAGTATAACTCACAAAATAAATTTAATAGAGTACACCCTATTATTTGCAACAATCACGATGGATATTTACTACTTATAAGATCATCAATGTCAAAGTTCATGTGAGTGTGTGAGTGAGCAAACTTATATAACGTAGCAACTCTTTATTTTATTTTATTTTTCAATATATTTTTATAATATTATTGATTGAACTAAATTATTGCATTTTTAATGCTTTTGGAACCAATATATATTAATTCTTTCATTACTTTATCATTGGTTTTATATGGAAAAATGAATAAATCAAAGTTGTAATTTTAATTGATTAAAAGCATGAATTTCTGCTTTAACTTTATCAACTGTTGATTAATATAAATTATGGTACATATCGCTCGAGTAGCGGCTTTTGACCGCTCGAGCGAATTCAGGCAGATTCAAACGCTCGACTGCCGCTCGACAGTGAGCTCAAGCGGGTGTGCGGGAAAGGAGATCGCTCAAGCAGAGGCATTTGACCGCTCGAGCGAAGTCAGGCAGAGTGGAACGCTCGATGTTCGCTTGACCCTCCGCTCGAGCGAATTTAGGCAGAGTCGAACGCTCGATGTTCGCTCAACACTCCGCTCGAACGAATATCGCATTTTACAGATTAAGGTTTATTCCGTCGTCAGAGTATATAAATGATTTTTTTTACATCTTATGGACGGGGGGCTTGGCCTGGAAAACTCGGTTTTGAGTAGAGAAACACTTAGAATTCATTATTTTCCATTGATTTTTATTCAGATTCGGAGAAGAGGATTCATACAAGCGATCATTCACGCAGCTACACAATTTTCACTGGATCATTCACTCACACTGCAGCAGATTGAAGAACTCCTTGAGGGGTCCAATTGCTACTATAGCTCGACCTCCTCCACCGTTTTGAATCTTCATCTCCATTCAATTGGCTTAATCTTTTCAATTCCCTACTTGCCATTTCATTTCAGTTTTAAGTTTCTGAATTATTTTGGAGAATTTTGATTTAGACGTTTGAATAATTTATTTGTTATTCATTTAATTCATGTTATTTATTTTTATCGTTTCATTAAGCTTTCATTTTAATAGTGATTACAATTACTGTGGTTTAATTTGAGAATTTGTGATTTGAATATAATGATGAACCCTAAAACATTGATTTTGGGGCTTTTCAATTTTCAGTCCATGTTTTGTCAATTACTTTCTAATTTAGTTTAATTCTTAATTTAGTTTTATTAAATTCTGAGTTTAATCTATTAGTCTTTTACATTCCAATCTGACAATCAAACTCCAAAAATATGAATCTAGTCCAAGACTAGTGTCCTCTCACATCCTTTGCACATACCATCATTTTATTTTCTCTTTGTGAAGTTTTCACCATTTTCAACGAATTTGATTTTTAAGTAAACTTTCCCTGAGGAGACGATCTAGGAATTTATTCCTAGGTATTACACGACATCCTCCTACACTTGGGATAGCCTTAGTGCTACTCATTTTTGAGAGAGTCAAGTTTTTGGCGCCGTTGCCGGGGAAAGTATTTTAGCTTAAATTTAAACTCGTTATTTTTGTTATGCTCTTTAAACTGATGTTTCATGTCATGGGTGAGAGACAGTTTAAATAGGTTGCTTAGAGTCGCATCGAGTGTTGAGAGTAGTAAACACAATTTGGAGATAGATAGCTCTTCTGTCTTTTCTATGAGTGAGTCAGGTGAGGAAATTGAAATTGAACCAGAAAACATGGTTGCACCTGCACCACGCACTCTTAAGGAGTATTTGCAACCCACTCACACCACTATACATTCATGCATTGTTTTACCTGAAAATGCATCTAATTTCTCTATTAAGCATGGCATGATGTCAGTGATACCTCAGTTCCACGGGATGGATTCTGAGAGTCCTTACCAGCACTTGACAGATTTTGAGTTGGTTTGCACTACTTTTATTACTAGGGCTGTTACTGATGAATTTATTAGACTTCGTTTATTTCCTTTCTCTTTAAAGGATAAAACGAAGATTTGGTTTAATTTTTTGAGACCTAATTCTATTTCTAGTTGGTCTGATATGCAGCGTGAATTCTTACAAAAATTCTTTCCTTTTCAGAGAACTCAGTTTTTGCAAGAGCAAATCAGCTAGTTCAATCAGAGACCTGATGAGACCTTTTAGGCCAGTTACGAAAAATTTAAAGATTTGGTGAACATTTGTCCACATCATGGTTTTGAATCTTGGAGGCTAGTGAGCTATTTTTACACTGTTCTCACTCCAGAATGCAAGCAATTTGTTCAGACAATGTGCAATGGGGAGTTCTTTAACAAACAACATGATGAAGCACTATCATTTTTTGACTACCTTGCTGAGAGCGCACAACAGTGGAACACTCATACTAGTCGAGTTCCATTAGCAGCACAGCCACTAAGGGCTATTTCTAGAGGGGTAGATATGAGCTTAAAGAAGACACCGATGTTCAAACCCGAATAGCTGCATTGACTAGAAGACTAGAGGTCATGGAAATGGAAAAAGTGAAGGCTGTGAAAGTAGTAGAGGCATGTTCTATATGTGCTGATTCAAACCATAAGACCCAAGACTGCCCGATTATGCCAGTATTTCAAGAAGGTGGGTCAAAGCAGATGCAATCAGCTAACTGGGTTAATAGAGCACAAAATCAGCCTTTCTCCAACACATATAATCCGGGGTGGAGGAATCACCCAAATTTCTCATGGAGAAATGATCAGCCTGGTCGGTCCCCACCACCTCAGCAGAAACCATTTAATCAGGATGCTCCTCAGCATCAGTATCCGCCATATCAGAATCCTTAGAGCTATTCTTATGTAGCTCCTCCTGAATTTCAGCCTCATGTAGCTGCACAGAGTTCTCAGCCTTCATCATCTACAAAGAAGACTCTAGATGACAGTATGGCTCAGATGGTCAATACACTTCAGCAATTCATGCAGATTCAGGCCACCACAAATAATCAGAACACTCAGGCCATAAATGAGTTGAGAAGCACTATAAATAAGATGAGCACAACCTTGAGCACCCTAGAGAAAGGGAAATTTCCAGCACAGCCTTAGCCTAATCCTCAAGTATATAGGCAGCAACAACAGCAAGTGCATAATGTTTCAGAGAATGTTATTGAGACAGCGAAGGCAATTCTTACTTTGAGAAGTGGGAAGGAAGTTCCCCAACCAGAGATGCCTATGGACACACAGGTAATTGGTCCTACACCTGAAGATGTAATAGAGATTGATGAAGTTGAGAAAGAACCAGAGGTAGTGAGATCAAAGCTGAAGAAGCCTGTGAGTGTAGATGCTGAGACTAGTAAGGGATACCAATACCAACTTGTGGTTCCCTATCCTCAGAGATTGGCAGCTGGCCAAAAGAACAAATACCACACGGAGATTCAAGAGATTTTCAAGCAAGTGAAGATCAATATTTCACTCTTGGATGCCATACAACAAGTGCCTTTGTATGCAAAATTTTTGAAGGACTTGTGCACAGTGAAGAGGAAGCTGAATGTGAAGAAGAAAGCTTTCCTAACGGAGCAAGTTAGTGCATTGATATTGAGCGAGACTCCTCAGAAGTTTGGAGATCTCGGTTCTCCCAACATTTCTATTATGATTGGTGAATCACGCATTGGGAGAGCTTTACTTGATTTGGGGAGTAGTGTGAACTTCCTACCGTTCTCAGTATATGAGCAGTTGGGATTGGGTGAGCTGAAAAAAACCTCCATCATGCTACAATTGGCTGACAGATCAGTTAAGGTACCAAAGGGTATTGTAGAGGACGTGTTGGTCCAGGTGGACAAATTCTACTACCCAGTGGATTTTGTGGTTCTTGACATGCAGCAGCCGGTCTCCACTATTTACCAAGCTCCTGTCATCCTAGGAAGACCATTTCTAACTACATCAAATGCTTTGATCAATTGCAGAAGTGGAGTTTTGAAGCTTACCTTTGGGAACATGGCACTTAAGTTGAACGTTTTCAACGCTTGCAAGATGCTAGCACATTTTGATGACACAAGTGATTTGAATGCTGTGGAGAGTTTGACGCCAATAGATTTTATTTGCTCAACTTCTCCCTTATCTGATGATAATTATATTTTTCAGACACCTGAATTTTTACTTAATGAGAAAATTGATCATATCAATAAAGATGACTTTGATTTTTTTAATTGTTTTGCAGATTCTTCTTTACCACTTAAAGTACAATTTGCGGGAGCAAGATGGAAAATCCAGTTTGAAGCTCTACCACCACCAGACATGCTTAAATCTTCAGAGGAAGAAGTTCCTCAGTTGGAACTGAAACCACTTCCTCAAGATTTAAAGTATGTGTTTCTTGGTCCTGAAGAAGGCACTTTTCCGGTGGTGATTTCTTCAAAGCTAAATTAGAAGGATGAAGCCCAGTTGATTGAAGTATTAAGGAAGTATCGAGGCGCAATTGGTTGGACAATAGCCGACATCAAAGGCATTGATGCCGCTGTATGTACCCACAGAATCCATCTTGAAGACGATGCTAGACCGGTTCGTGATGCTCAACCTAGGCTCAATCCTACCATGAAGGAAGTTGTGAAAGAGGAGGTGCCTAAGCTACTCGCAGTGGGTATCATTTATCCCATCTCAGACAGTAAGTAGGTAAGTCCAACTCAAGTGGTACCAAAAAAATCTGGTTTAACTGTTGTTAAAAATGATAAAAAATGATTTGATTCCAACTAGAATGGTTACTGGCTGGAGAATGTGCATTGATTATAGAAAACTTAATTCAGCCAGTAGGAATGATCATTTTCCTTTACCATTTTTGGATCAAATTTTAGAAATAGTGGCTGGTAATGCATATTATTGTTTCTTGGATGGCTATTCTGGTTATTATCAAATTGCTGTAGCGCCTGAGGATCAGGAGAAAATCACTTTCACCTGTCCTTTTGGCACTTTTACTTTTACTAGAATGCCTTTTGGTTTGTGTAATACTCCAGCTATTTTTCAGAGATGCATGATGAGTATTTTTTCTGACATGATTGATGATATTTGTGAAATATTTATGGATGATTTCTCTATTTTTAGAAAATTCTTTGAGAGTTGTTTGCATAATTTGGCACATATTCTCTAGAGATGTGAGGAAAAAAATCTTTTACTTAATTGGGAGAAATGCCAATTTATGGTCACTCAGGATATTGTCTTGGGACATATTGTTTCTTCTGAGGGTATAAAGGTCGACAAGGCAAAGATTGAATTAATATCTAAACTTCCTATTCCTAGGACGGTTAGGGATATTTGTTCTTTTCTTGGTCATGCTGGCTTTTATAGGCGGTTTATTCAAGGGTTTAGTTCTATTGCAAAACCTTTGTGCACTCTTTTACAAAATGATATTGAATTTGTTTGGACTGATGAGTGCCAAAAATCTTTTGATACCCTTAAGAAATAGCTTACCACTGCACCTATTGTGCAACCTCCTCAGTGGGACCTTCCCTTTGAAATTATGATAGATGCTAGTGACTATGCTTTAGGAGCTATTTTGGGGCAGCGGGTGGATAATAGGTCATTTGTGATTTATTATGCTAGTAGAACCTTGAATGATGCCCAGAAAAATTATACCACTACTGAAAGAGAATTGCTTGCAATGGTTTTTGCACTTGATAAATTTTGGACTTATATTCTTGGTTCTCTTGTTACTATTTTCACTGACCACTCTGCTCTTAAGTATTTGTTGGCTAAGAAAGATGCAAAACCACGCTTGATTTGCTGGATTCTGTTACTTCAAGAGTTCAACATCAACATTAAGGATAAGAAAGGAGTTGAAAACGTGGTAGCTGACCACCTCTCTAGATTGTTATCATCTCATTCTTCAAATGTCAGCCTTCCTCTTGATGATAGTTTCTCGGATGAGCAGCTGTTTGTGGTTGATAAAGCTCCCTGGTATGCTAACATAGTCAATTATCTGGTGATTGAGCGAATGCCTTCTTAATGGTCCACCCAAGATAAGTGTCGGTTTCTCTCTGAGGTACGACACTTTTATTTTGATGATCCGTATCTTTTTAAATATTGTTCGGACCAATTGATTTGAAGATGCATTCCTGATGATGAGTTTTTTTCGGTTTTGAGATTTTGTCATATGAATGCATGTGGTGGTCATTTTTCAACAAAGAAAACGGTTTCAAAAATTTTGCAAAGCGGTTTTTACTGGCCTTCCATGTTTAAAGATGCTTATAATTTTTGTAAGGCTTATGAGCCTTGTCAAAAATTAGGATCCATTAGCAAAAGAGACATGATGCATCTTTCCCCTATTCTGACTTTAGAAATTTTTGATTGTTGGGGAATAGATTTCATGGGACCTTTTCCGGTTTCTTTTGGAAACACATATATTCTTTTAGCTGTGGATTATGTTTCAAAATGGGTGGAGGCCATTGCTTGCAAAACAAATGACCATCATGTTGTCCTGAAATTTTTGTAATCTTTGTTTACTCGTTTTGGCATGCCAAAAGTTATTATAAGTGATGGGGGTTCTCATTTTTGCAATAAACAATTTTCTACACTTATGAAGAAATATGGCATCACACACAGAGTTTCTACCCCTTATCACTCTCAAACAAATGGGCAAGCTGAATTGGCAAACAGAGAGATAAAAATTATTTTAGAGAAAACCATCAAGCCTAATAGGAAAGATTGGTCGGTTAAACTTCTTGATGCTTTGTGAGCTTATAGGACAGCTTTTAAAACAAATCTAGGGATGTCTCCTTATCGATTAGTTTATGGTAAAGCTTGTCATTTACCTGTTGATATTCAGCATCAAGCTCTTTGGCCCATAAAACATGTTAACATGTCACTTGATGAAGTTTCAGGGTTGAGAAAATTGCAGATCAATGAATTGGATGAAGCTCGTCGGAATGCTTATGACAACGCTCAGCTTGCAAAGGAACGCATGAAAATTCTACATGATCAGAAAATTCATCCAAAGCATTTCACACTTGGCCAGGAAGTTCTTCTTTACAACTCTCGCTTGCACATTTTTCCTGAAACGTTGAAATCTCGATGGAGTGGGCCGTACATTGTAAAGACCATTCATCCTCATAGTGTGGTAGACATTGTCAATCTGAAGAATGGTAATAGCTTCACTGTCAACGGACAACGTCTAAAGTCATTTCTGAAGGTTTTTGACCCACATGAAGAGATCTTGTTTGTGCAAGACCCCAGGGAAGTGTTTTGATTTGCTTCTCCTTCTTTATAGTTTTCTTTACTTACTTTGTTTTTATTTGTTCTTTTACTTTGATTTTATATTTCATGTTGTTTGTTTGTTTTGCTTGTTTTTTTTTTCCTGTGCACTTTGTTTTCTTTCGTTTGACTCATTGAGGACTATGTCTCTCACTAGTTGGGGGTAGCATGTGTGCACAGTTTAAAAAAATAAAAAATAAATAAATAAATAAGATTTGTGAAATTTGAGCATCTTGGTGGAGTAGTTGAGTGGGATCATTTGTGAAGATTTATTTTCAAGCTTAAACATAGAGCATGATTTTTGATGCATCATATTTTGTTGATATGTGGCTTGAAACACCGGGATGTTATGCTTATTGAGATGAAACTTGATAAAATTTTTGTAGAACGAAAGGCAAATTTTGAAGGACATTTTGCACATGCTTACACTTATAGTGTTCCTTATTTACCATTCATTGATTTAACACTAAAGAAGTAAACTGCAGGACTACCGAGTCATGCCAAAAAGAAAAAAGAAAAAAAAAAAGGAAAAGGATTTGAAAAGATTAGAATGAAAAGAAAAGAAGAAAAGAAAAAAAAAACAAAAAAAAAAGAAAAAAAAAAGAGAAAAAATGAATAAAGGCGACTTAGTGAACTTTCCTAAGTAAAAAGGGTTAGAAACAGTTACCCAAGACTTTGGGGTTCAAGTGTCCAACCTTTAAAAACAGAGCTGGCGTGAAAACTGCTAGTCCCTTAGGCTTTGAGGTAGTTAGAATCAGCAATGATTAATCTTAAGGTTGAAAAATCTTATGGCAAATCATGGCTAGTAATGAGGAATACACAACCGGTCTAGCTCCACACACACATTTGAGTTCTGAGACATTTGCCTTAATTCTATGTGAAAAATTATTGAGATAGTCTTGGTGGGTATAACCCTTGAAGTTGAGTAGTAACGTGTCACTTTTGTGAGAATTCATAATTGTGTTTGATTGTTTTTGTTTGAATTTCGATCTTTATGTAATATTAATCTCAATTAATTTTCACTATTTTACTCAAGGATTAACAAAATGCTAGTTGGGGGTGTGATTGAGCTAAATTATTGTATTTTTAATGCTTTTGGAACCAATATATATTAATTCTTTCATTACTTTATCATTGGTTTTATATGAAAAAATGAATAAATCAAAGTTGTAATTTTAATTGATTAAAAGCATGAATTTTTGCTTTAATTTTATCAACTGTTGATTACTATGGATTATGGTACATATCACTCAAGCGGCGGCTTTTGGCCGCTCAAGCGAATTCAGGCAGATTCAAACGCTCGACTGCCGCTCGACAGTGAGCTCAAGCGAGTGTGCGGGAAAGGAGATCGCTCGAGCGGAGGCATTTGACCGCTCGAGCGAAGTCAGGCAGAGTGGAAAGCTCGATGTTCGCTCGACCCTCCGCTCGAGCGAATTTAGGCAGAGTCGAACGCTCAATGTTCGTTCGACACTCCGCTCGAGCGAATATCGTATTTTACAAATTAAGGTTTATTCCACCGTCAGAGTATATAAATGATTTTTTTTACATCTTATGGATGGGGGGCTTGGCCTGGAAAACTCGGTTTTGAGTAGAGAAACACTTAGAATTCATTATTTTCCATTGATTTTCATGCAGATTCGGAGAAGAGGATTCATACAAGCGATCATTCACGCAGCTATACAATTTTCACTGGATCATTCACTCACACTGCAGTAGATTGAAGAACTCCTTGAGGGGTCCAATTGCTACTGCAGCTCGGCCTCTTCCACCGCTTCGAATCTTCATCTCCATTCAATTGGCTTAATCTTTTCAATTCCCTACTTGCCATTTCATTTCAGTTTTAAGTTTCTGAATTATTTTAGAGAATTTTGATTTAGACATTTGAGTAATTTATTTGTTATTCATTTAATTCATGTTATTTATTTTTATCATTTCGTTAAACTTTCATTTTAATAGTGATTACAATTACTGTGGTTTAATTTGAGAATTTGTGATTTGAATACAATGATGAACCCTAGAACATTGATTTTGGTGCTTTTCAATTTTCAATGCATGTTGTGTCAATTACTTTCTAATTTAGTTTAATTCTTAATTTAGTTTTATTAAATTATGAGTTTAATCTATTAGTCCTTTACATTCCAATCCGACAATCAAAATCCAAAAATATGAATCTAGTCCAATACTAGTGTCATCTCCCATCCTTTGCACATACCATCATTTTATTTTCTCTTTGTGAAGTTTTCACCTTTTTCAACGAGTTTGATTTTTAAGTAAACTTTTCCTGAGGAGACGATTTAGGAATTTATTCCTAAGTATTACACGACATCCTCCTGCACTTGGGATAGCTTTAGTGCTACTCATTTTTGAGTGAGTCAATTATCCATAAGTATTTGCTTCTTATAGATGCTCCCAAGAGATTGTTACTCACCTCAAAAGTCAAAGTTTATGCTAGGGCCTAGATACATAAGCATCTCTTCCAAATGCTAGTTTGCACAATCCTTTTTTTTTATGTCCATTTTTGTTGTTCATCTTTTTCCACAACAATTAGAGCAACCATTCTTTCTATAAGGAGTAAAGAAGATAGATCCATGTAGGGTGTTAGTCTTTTTTCACAATGATTTAACACCGAGTTTTTTCTATATGGAACAACTCTTTGTGTTTGGTAAGGGAATAGCTCTTTATAAATATACTAGGTTCAACTAGTATTAGTCAATTCAAAGCATGAACTCCCTCTATGATGAGCATCTTAATAACCAATATAAATTTCAATTACAATCTGTATACATACAAGTTGCTCACTATGTATTGAAAATAAACTTTGCCAAGATGACTCATAGGGTTAGTATGCACAAAATGAATTGCACATAATAGAGAGATGCATAGGTTCAAGAATTTACCATGTGAAAACACAAGTGCTCAAATTTTGACATATCAAGCATGTACTTTCCTTAAAGAAAAACTTTGAACCAAACCATAAAAAAATTTTATATTATATTTTTCTTATTTAAAACTGAAAAATAAAAACATAATAGCAAAATAGAAAAATAAAATGCATGTCCAAGACTAATGACATGCAATGAATGCAAGAACATACAAAATGTCCTATCAATTAATATGACATAGCATTTTCTTTGACCACCTACTTTACTTTAAATTTTAGTCTATTCTTTTCACCAACACCACTTTGTATAATCTTTTCTTTATTTGAAAGCAAAAATCTGCTAGTTCACCAAGTTTGAGACTTAAAAAGTTGATTTGTTGACTCATATCACAAACTTGATTCTCTAAACTTTTTCTTTTTCTTTGTAGATTTCTTTCACGCCATTTTTCTTCACTTTATTCAAGTTAAAGCAATTTGACCTTATATGACCAACAACACCACAATAATGACAAGTAAGAATAAACTTACATTTGCACTTACCTTAGTTGGACTTCTTTGTCATTAATCTATCATGTGAGGCTTTTGAAACATGAGTTTTAGATACAGCCTTCTTTGAAGATTCCTCACCTTGACTTTGTTTAACAAAAATGATATTTGTTTATGAAGTGGCAGCGGATGATGAGCCTTTAAGTTCCATACCTTGGGAAGTTATATGCCATAAACTCGTGCGATCACAACTAAATTTTTGAAAACTCAACATCTCTTCTAATTTCTATGTTGCTGTTTTTTGTTTGGACTCCTGAAACTTTTTCAATTATTTTTCTAGTGCAGCCTTTTGATCTTTAATATTGAAACTTTAACACCACAAATTTTTAATGCCTCAAAAAAATTATTTTTCTCATTCTCCACAGCAGTAAATTTATTATACAGCTTTTTCTTGAGTTTCTTTAATTTGATCACTTCTTTACACACATCATTGTATGCTTCCTGTAAACTGAACTCATGATCAGCCACAACTAGAGCAACCTCTAAATCACTATCATCATCATCACTTTCAGATTTTGTTAGCCCAATATCAGAAAGATCATTAAAAATAGTAGAAAAAACTACAAAAGTATTGTCATCAGATGATGACGAATTTGAAGTTTCAGATTCTGAACTATCACTAAATGTGACATTCAATGCTTTACCTTTGCTTTTTCTAAAATTTGGACGTTCAATTCTTATATGACCATAACCAGTACATTCATGACACTTTAATTTATCTTTATGATCAGATTTTTTTTTTATTCCATTTTTCAGAATAACTTTTTTTTTTGTAGAAAGTTTTTTACCTCTTTTTTCCTTTTCACTAGACTTTTTATTAAACATGAACTTTCTGAACTTTCTTTCTATGAGATCTATATCTTCATTGTTAAAAATTTTTTCATCAGAAAAATCATCATGATCCTCTTTTACTATTTTTAAAGCAATGGACTTACCTTTTCTTATTTAAGGAAGTGAGGATTCATACGTTTGTAAGGAACCGACCAGCTCTTCAACCTTTATTATATCCAAATCCTTACTTTCCTCGATGGCAGTAACTTTGGGTCGAAATCTTTCAAGTGAAGACCTCAAAATCTTTCTCACGACCCCTGAATCCTCCACCTTCTCGCCAAGATTAAATCTGGAATTCACAATATCATTTAGCTTAGGAAAAAAATCATTAAAATTCTAATCTTCCAACATTTTAATCTCTTCAAATTTTGAAATTAGCAATTGTAATTTTGAATTTTTCACTATTTTTGTGTCTTCATGTGTAACTTCAAAAATATATCAAGCTTCTTTAGTAATCTCCTACATAGAGATTCTTTTAAATTCTTTTAGGGATATCACCATGAAAATAACGTTAAGTCCTTTGCTATTCCAATTGTAATTGCTGATTTCATTTTTCGTCCAAACATCTATAGATGTCATGGGTTTAGTCAATCCTTGTTAAACCGAATGTCATGCACGTTCATCTAAAGACTTGAACAAAGCCCTCATACGAACTTTCCAATAAGCATAGTTTTCTCCATCGAAATGTGGTGGAACATATAATGACATCGAAATGATCCACAAAGGCACGGATCACACTCGAATGAGTGAACCACGCTCTGATGCCAATTGAAATTCCCCAAGTACCCCTGTAAAACCACGAAATTGTCTACCAATTTCTTTGAACAAATTTATTAGATCTCAATTATCAAGATTATATAACGAATCAAATATTTAAAATAAATAATCAAACTTGCAAGATACAGCGATTGGTTATGAAGGGAAACCCTTAAAGGTAAAACCCTACGGGGCAGCCAAACCCAGGAAGTCAATCTTATTATTTAAAAATCAATTACAAGTAATTATCAATTACAAAATCTTTGTAACTTAACTCTCTTACTTGTCCAGACAAATGACTCATTTGTCTTCTACCACAATAGCAGCTAGGACCTTTAGCGATTTTCAAATTATTAACTTCCCTCCTAAAAATTCAGTGGCTAAAATTCAATCAATGATCATTCACACTTGAAGTATGATCACATTCAAAGAGTGATTACAAATATGAAAATTCACTAAAGAATTTTCTCACCAAAAATGCACTAGAAATTACTCTAGAAAATATGTAGATCTGAATCTTTACAAATCCTAACCAATAGGATCTCTTAAATAAATAATCTGGAAAGAGTTGCAGTTAAAGTAGGATTCTGTTGATAGATAGAATTTATCGCGAGGACGTCTCCTAACGAATTGCTGACATTTCGTGATAACTCTCTTTTGCAGGAATTGATTTCTGTTCAGCTTCTGTTTTGGATTGTTTTGGATAAATATAGATCCTCCTCGACTCGATTTTTACCTCATTAATGACTTATCTAAACAATCTCTAAGACTTCTAGATAGACTCAACATTGTTTAGAGATAAAGCAATAATTATTTTACATTCATTAAATAATTTTAAATATAATGATAAGATAAGCCTTATCATACAGTCATCTAATCCTAACTAATTTTTACCTTTACACTTCAAATCTGAATATTATTTCCTAAAGCCTACAAATATCCAAAACCTCATATATTATAGTCTACAGAAATTCAAACCTGGCTTTCAATCAAGCATATGTACACCTTAAAAAAATCTAAACCTTAAATCTTATCAACATCATTTCCTACAGTCCACAGAATAGGCCTACTAGATTTAAAACCTCAAATGTCTTGAAAATCATTTATTAAAATCTGAAAAATCTAAAACCTTAGATTTTCTAAAAACTCAATCCATAGTGTTCGCAGAAGCTTACACCTGGCTCAAATACCAACTATAACACCCCATATCTGAATGGGTCGAAAAGTTACTATCTTTCACTTAAAATCATATCTCACAGTATATAATGATATAAACTCCAATTTCTCAATTATACATAAGTCTCATTGTTTTAAACCAACTATTTCAAAATAATTAATGAGGAATACAACAAAGTCCTAAAATAAATGCCAACCTTCCAAAATACCAAGACAACAAAGCAAAATAGAACTACTGAATAAACTCTCCAATAATCAAAGTACCATCTTTGTACTCAACCCGCTATGCTCACACAGCCTTGCCCATAATTCCTATTTTTCAATTAAAGCATGTAAAAATATTGTTGAGATAAGGGGTGAGTTATCAATAACTCAGTAAGCAGAGAATCTATACTAATATGTAAACATGAGCATTTATAGGATTTAGAATGCAAAATAAAACATTTTTAATTTTAGAGTGTAGAACCAAAAGATTTTATCAAAATATCAGAGTGACAGTTCAAAATATTCATATTCAAAAGTCTTTTGGTATAGTATAGCTGAAACATCGTACCATAATGAAACTCCATATTTAACCCCCGTGGTAGAATTGTGAAAAGCCTGGCAGCCAACCTAGCATAAATATAATGTGAAATATTCTCCTTATTATTCTTGGAGCCCTGAGTGTGCACACAGAAAAGACCACATAAGAAACCATTTTGGTTCCAAAGTAGGTGAACCAGAAACAAAAAAATTGGTACCAAAACAAATTCAGGCCACAATTTTACACTCATGGTAAGGTCAGAACAAAATAAAAATAGAATGCCATGCTAATGGTTTTCAGAGGTCAAATCATATCATAACAAAATAGAAAAAAGATTCCTACCACAACAAATTCAAATCATCTTTATATAATCATGCACAAATTTTCATATTTGCTGTTTTAATACAACTGAGAACAACATATCAAAAATAGCTCATGTCTACACTAGTTATGAAAAAAAGTATTTTTTTTTTCTTCTTATATGGATTTCATGAGTAATGCAGATAAAATGACCGAGATTGTTTTCAATTTTTTTTATAACAAAATATGCATATTTTTCATAAAATCAACCACAGTCCATTATTCTTTATGCAAATTTTGGCATAGGAACCCCGCTTAATAGGACTTTTTAACTTCTCTGAATTTTCTCACAACATTGATAAGAAAATATCAATCATCAACTATAAAATAGTCACATAACTTGTGCAAATTCCCAATTGAACCCTTATTTTGTAATTAAAATCCAAAATATTAAAAATCCATACCTCCCAAATTTCTAAGATCCTTGAAACCCTAAAATATCATCACTCTCCTAAATACTTGGATTCCCACATAATTTCTCCAATCAACTATAAGATTAAACCTTAAAAATATCCCAACAATTAAACATCTATTTTTTCTTCGTTTTATTTTAGAAAATCAGCATAAATAAATAAACCATATTATCAACACTAAAAAGCAGGGTTATTCTTTCTTTCTTTCTTTTTTTAATTTCGTTGTGGGCACCCTTCAAACGTGGAAAGGGAGAAATTAGGTCAGGGACAAAAGAGGGAGGGTGAGTGAGCTTATGTGTAATGGAGCGTGTGGCTATGATGGTGGCGCATTGTAGGCGTCTACAGGGCAGCATCCGATGATGGAGGCTTAGTTTTTGGCTATTGCAGCGACTCGAGGCGGTGGTGGCAAGGGTGAATGGTGCAGCTTTTTCGGCTTCATGACATTGGTTTCAAGAACCATGGGGCAACGGCAGCATATTGAGTGGTGATTGGCACTTTTTGTGCAGGAAGGTTCGATGTGGAAGGGCTAGCTATGTGTGGCATTGTCTGAGGTGCACAAGGGATGGCTCACATCTGGGTTGCTGAATAGTCGTTGATGGTAGTTGCCACATGTGTTGCAACATGACGTTGTGTGGTGTATGTGTAATGGTTGCTAGAAGGGCTTCACGATGGTTTCATGGTGATTCACTGGTGGATTATACGTGCTCTATTTTCGGGTGGTTAAAATAGAGGAGCGTTTGGGTGCATTGGTTGTGCATGGAGGTTTGCGGGTTCTATTGGGTGGTGCTAGGACAGCATCTAGGTGTTTCCTCATTACTTGTCGAGGTCTTTACCCTTTGCAGTGGTGATCTAGTGTAGTGACGTTGCGCGACTTGACACATGGATGTTCATCTCAGGCTAGGCTTCACCATTCATGGCAATGGTTGAGTGGTGTAAGGTGGTTTTTGGGTGATAGTAACTAAGTGTAGGTAGTGAGGTTTCAAGCATGGGGGACTGGAGTAGCATGCAATGTTGTGGTTGCTAGACTTCACATAGGAAAGCTAGACAGCTACAACTTGGGGCCTAGGGTGATTTGAGGGGGGAGATAGAAGCAACGTTGTTGTGATCATTTGCGAGGACCCTAAAGTTGTTGGGGTGGCGTAGCTATCCTTGTATGGGGTCTGCAAGGAGTGGGTTTGTGTACTTATGTGTATGTGTGTGTGTAGAAAGTTGGAAACCCTAAAGAAGAGGAGGAAGAAATGTGCATGAGAAGTTGAGTAGCTGGGCATTGGCTTTTAGAATAAATTCTTGGGCCACTATTAAATTAAAAAGGGCCCACTTGGTCTATAAATTACAAAAATGGGCTTTAACTCATTTATTGAGCCCAAAATCATCCGTTAAACCCTAATGGGCCTTAAAAAGAATTTTGACTCTTAGGCCTAATTAAAAATCCCAACTAATCAAAAGTTTTAGCTCGTGGACTTATACAAATTATCCAATAAATCTCAAATGAGGTTTCCGAAATATTTTCCCGTTAAACATAATTTTTGCCCAAAAATACATATTCCACCAAAAAAAATTTTGAGCCCGTGGCCTATTCAAAATTACTCATTAAATCCCAAGTAGGCTACCCATACAATTTAACCTAAATAAATTACTAGTACGCAAGTTAGGTGTTGGGCCTAATAATTACTTAAAAGTACCATTTTGTGGTTTTAACTAGTGTGCCATGTGTGGTGGGTAAGAGAGAGAAAAGAAAGATAGTGTCTTACATTTGAAAAGTGAGAATTTTTCTCACAATTTCACCAAAGTTTTGAGGGATCATCTATGGTCTTATTTTGATGAAATTTCAGTATGTTATTTTTTATGGTAAGAGCTTCATTTTGACTGATGTTGATTGTTGAGAGCCTCATTTTGACTAATAGCCTCTACAAATTACTCTAGAGAATACAATATGTAACCCCGTTATTGTTGATAGTAGAATTTTTAACTAGACTACGTCCCATGATTTTTTTTGTCGCATTGGAGGGTTTTCCACACAAAACTCTTAGTGTCTTGCTTGTGGATTTCCTTTATTTTCTTTATTTTGTTTGCAAGTTGATTTTTACCATATTTCCAATTTGTTTTGCAAAATGAAGGGTAGAGAATATTCCACTGTGTTTTTGGCGTTCACCCTATCAAAGCGGTACTAGAGCCAAGTTGATTGTTTTGCTAATTATCTATATGGATTAAATGGATAATTAAACTCACTTCTTCCAAGTACTCAATTTGGAAGACAAGGATGGCGGATGTTCTGTATTACAAAGAGTTATTTGAGCCTCCTATTGGTTTGGCAAGTGTTAATCCAGAAAACACAACTGATGATGAGTAAAAGAAATTGAACAGGAAAGTGTTGGTCATGTCAAGCAATGACTTGATCAAAATGTCTTCCATCATGTAGCCAAAAAAGTATATGATTATAGTCTATGGATGAAATTAAAAAGTCTTTATGAGTGAAAGAATGCACAAAACAAAACCTTTATAATAAGAAGGCTTGTGAATTTAAATTACAGGAATGGATAAAGTGTTGCAGAGCATCTAAATATAGTGAAAGACAACATATTCAATATAGTGGTAAGACATTTTCAATTATAGCCAATAAAGAGGCAAGAAGGAAAGAGTGTGGTACATCTTCTCATTCAGAAACACTTGTTAAAGAAAAGCAAGGGTGGAAGAAGAAATGACAGTCATGACAAGTCAAGAGTAAAGTCCACTTGAAGAAAATTGTGACAACCCTGACTCTCATGTATGGAAACACGGGAATTGTGACATTGGAATAATGATAACACAGGTCATAGACCCCAAACGACAAGTACTAAATATGTGTACATGCAAAAAATGTACAACAAAAATCACAGTAGATAAATAAATGATAGCCAACTAAGTACCAGAATTTGAAACACTGATTTTTTAAAATAAAGTGCCTTTAAAAATTTATATAGTTATTTGTGAAAATAAAGTAAAAAAGCCAATACATAGACAAAATGGAAACAAATCCCATGATCCAAAAAGATACCAAATGTCACTCATTTGACGAAGCTAATCCCTCATACTCAACTTCTTCCTCTACATCAAAATTTATGATTCCATAAAACAAAACCATAGGAAAGAATACTACGTGAGTTTGTGAATCTCAATAAGTAACCAACTAAATATCTACGAGATAAAAATATATTAATACAACCAACATGTATGCGTGCACATGATGAAACATGCATGTGCCCAAGACCATCATTTTCACTGAATATGACCATTTTTTCAATGCATGCCAGAAATCTCATTTGACCCAAAATATGCTATTAAATACCATCCACCAATTTTTTGAAAAATGACCCAAACATAAACCCACCATTTTTCCAGAAAATGATTCAACATATCCATTTATCAATCACTATAGGCGGGAATAACAGGCAAGACTCTACAACCATCCCTACTGCTAGCACTATAGGTGAGAATCACAGGCGAGACTTACCACCATCCATACCGTATGCACCATAGGTGGGAATCACAAGCGGGACTCTAACACCATCCTTGCTTATCACCATCCCTACTGCGTGCATCGTAAGCTGGACTCTACCACCATCCCTATAGCTAACACCGTAGGCAAGACTCACAAGTGGGACTCTACGACTGTACCTGCTTACCACCATCCCGACAGCTAGCACCATAGGCAGGACTTACAGGCGAGACTCTACCACCATCCCTACAGCTAACACCATAGGCGAGACTCACACACGGGACTCTACCATCGTCCCTGCCTACCACCATCCCTTCAGTTCCTTTTTCCTCTCTTTCATTCCTTTCAAATCATTTGTTACAAACATACCCAAAATACTTTCTCACATGAAAACCCAGTTTTCATTTCCAACACATGAGAATGCAAGAACATATGATGAATGTCATGACACCAACATGACGTATAAAATATCCAAACACAATCCAATACTATAAACAATCACATCCTCCAATTCAACCAGACCCTATACTTCTTTGACTCAAGGTCTAGCACAACCAAACAGACTGCAAAAAAATATGTTAGTGTAAAAATATATTTAAATCTCATAAATTTCTTTGAAAAATTACTTACAACGATGAAAGCCAACTCTGGAAGATCAAAGGTCATGCCAAAAGCGGTGGACAGAGATTTTACAAGTGTTGGTCATGGGTCACAAATAGAGAAATTCAAAAGGGAGCTACCTGAGGCTTGGGTTGGCTATGAAGGGGCTTATGGAGGTTGGTGGAGTTGGTGGTGGTGGTCGGTGGCCGTGGGTGGTGGCGCATGCTGGAGATCAGCCATGAAAAGCAAAGAGAGGACATGAGAGAGAGAGAGAGAGAGAGAGAGAGAGAGAGAGAGAGAGAGAGAGAGAGGTGGCTAAGGGTCACGGGGAAGAGAAGGGGAGGGGGGTTGCGTGATGGAAGGAAAACAGGGGATGAAAGAAAGAAAAGAAGGAAAAAGAAAGAAGAAAAAGAGAAAAGGGAAAAAGAAAATGGGAAAAAAAGAAAAATGAAGGGAAAGAAATGAGATCCAGTCTTTTGAACTCAAGGCTCAAAACTGATCCAATGAAAAGAATTTCAAAACGGCAATTTAAATAAAATAATTTAGAATAAAGAGCAATTTAAATTATGAATAATATTTAATAACAAGAAAACACATTGAACTAAATTGCACAGTTAGAAGTCATAAATTAATACCACGTAAATCATCTAAAATTTAAAACAAAAAAGTCCATAATCTTAATAAATAAAATAACTATTTAATTAAAATACACGTAAATGTGGGGTATCACAAAAATAGATAAACTTTTTTCACTGTGGTAAGCTTGGACATGAAGAAAGAGTGCAGAAAGTTTAAAAATGAACGGCTAAAACAAAAAGGTGAAGGACAAAAACAAGAAAACAAATTGCAGTAGTTGTTGCATCTAATAGTGTAATGTTCATTGTTTACGATAATGCTCATGTTAATATCGCTTGTCAGGATTCTTTACATAGTACACCCTCAATGCAAGGGTTATGTTATTGTAGCCAGAGGAAGATCGACAATCTATACAAGATAGATGCAAGGTTGATCAATGGAGATGTTATAGCTGCTGAGAATGAAATCTCCAATGAGTTATGGCATAAGAGGCTTGGTCACATTAGTGAGAAGGAACTTCAAATTCTTGCAAACAAGCAGCTCATATCCAATATATGTACAAAACTAATGTCTTGTACTCATTTTCTTATGGGAAAGCAACAAAAAATTTCTTTTTATAAGTTTTCTCTATCTAGAAAGGGTGAAATTCTTAACTTGTTTCACACTAATGTTTGCACTATGAATGCCAAAAGTCTTGGTGGTGCACTTTATTACGTTACTTTTATTGATGATCACTCTAGAAAAATGTGGGTTTTCCATTGAAAACTAAAGACCAAGTACTAGATGTGTTCATGACCCTCCTTACATGTGAAAGTTCAAAGGGAAACCAAAAGACATTTAAAATGTGTTCACACATATAATAGTGGTGAGTACAAAGGACCATTTGAAGAGTATTGAAGAAGTCATAACACTAGGCTTGAGAAAACGGTTCCTAAGACACCACAATAGAATAGTGTAGTAGAGAAAATAAACAATATAATTTTTTAAAGAACCAGGTGTATGCTTTCTCATGCAAAATTGCCTAATTCCTTTCAGGGTGAGGCAATAAGGATAGTAGTTGACTTGGTCAACATTTTTCCTTCAATTCCTTTGGATGGTGACATTCACGAATGGGTTTGGATAGGAAAAAATATTTCTCTTGAGTATTTAAGGGTGTTTAACTGTAGGGATTTTTGTTCATGCTCATAAAGGTAAGAGGTCCAAGCTTAATAGCAAATCCAAGCAATGCACCTTCCTAGGTTAAGCAAATGAAGAATTTGGTTACATATTGTGGGATCCAATTAAGAAGAAGATCTAAAGAAGCATAGATGTCTTTTTATTTAAAGATCAAACCATAGAAGATGTGAAACAAAGTAAAAAAAAAAAAAAAACATGAGTTTTTCAATGAAGAACTTGTTGACATGGATTTAGTTTTTCGTTCTTCTGTGATGCATGTTGAATATGAGACATATGTTGGATTGGAAGAATAGGTTGATACTATTGAAATTGGTGAACTTGAAATTGATGATATGAGACCAGAACAACAAGAAGAGCAATCTCATTCAAAACGGCTTGCAGAAAATCAATTAAGAAGATCTACTAGGGAGCATTAGCCTTCCACCAGTTTTATGTTGTTGAGTATTTCTGCTTTCAAATGGGAGGGAGCTAGAATGTTATCGAGAAGCTATGCAACATGATCAGAAAAATAAGAGTGATTGAGAGCCATGCAAGAAGAGATGAAATCCATGCATGAGAGCCACACATATAAGTTAGTAGAACTACCAAAGGGTAAAAGAGCACTGAAGAGTAAATGGGTTTCTAGACTGAAGATTGAGCCAAACAGCTCACAACCAAGGTACAAGGCATGTTTGGTTGTGTACCTTGGTTGTGAAAAGGTATAGTCAAAAGAAAGGTATTGATTTTGAAGAAATGTTTTTCACTCGTGGTAAAATATCTTCTATCAAGATTCTCTTGAGCTTGGTTGCAAGTATGAATTTAGAAATTAAACAACTTAATGTGAAGACTGTTTTCCTCCATGTCATCCATGGAAGAGCAAATATATATGGAGCAACCAAAAGGGTTCACAGCAATAGGCAAAGAACATCTTGTGTGTTGACTGAAAAAGAGTTTATATAGACTCAAGTAGGCACCTAGACAGTGGTACAAGAAATTTGATTCTTTTATGGTTGAGCATAAGTATGATAAAACTACTTCTGATCATTACGTATTGGTTGAAAAATTCTCTAATGGTAACTTCATTATTCTCTAGCTTGCGATATGTTGATGATATATTTATAGTTGGTCGTGATTCTCAAAAAATTGACTAATTGAAAAAAGAGTTGAGCAAGTTTTTTGCTATGAAAGATTTGGGACTGCCAAAACAAATCATTGGTACGAAGATTTCTCGTGTCATAAAGAATGTCAAGTTATAGCTATGTCAAGAGAGCTATATTAAGAAGGAACTAGATAGGTTCAATTAGGGGTATAACCGATCCGGTTTGGTCTAATTTTGGACAATATTTAAGACCAAATTGGTGTGCACCGGTTTTGTATTTTTCAAAACCGATTACGCACCGATTACTTTTCTAAACCGATACTCTGGTTTTATCGATTTTCGATCTAGTTCGGTCCAGTTTTCCAGTTTTAATATATTATATTATATAATATAATATAATATATATATAATATTATAATGATAATATATTGTAGTATATTATAATATATATTATAATTATATTATTGATAGTAATATATTATAATATATATAATATAGTGATATATTATAGTATATTATAATATATAGTGATATAGTTTTAATATAACTATTAATATGCACTATATAATATTAGTATAACTATTAATACAATAAACTATAGTGATATAAGATTTTAAAATTTAATATTATATTAATTAGTAATTTATCATATAATACAAAACTATTTTATATATAATTCTATATTATATAAAAAAAGTATATAAAATATAAAAAATTAAAATATATATATGAACCAGTCCAGTCCAGTTTTAGAAAAATAAAAACCGAAACTAGACCAAGACCAATTTTGACCCTTTTTTTTATAAAAGAAAAAGGGTATCGGACAGAACCAAACCAATCCCGTTCCCCGGTTTTTTTTTATACCCCTAAGTTCAATGTAGGCAAAGAAAAATCAGTGAGTTCTCTACTTGCACGTTATTTGAAGATAAGTTCAAAGTAGAGTCCTACAAGTGAGAAAGAGAAAGAAGAGATGCAAAATGTGCTTTATGCATTAGTTACGGGTAGTTTAATGCATGTCATGATGTGAACAAGACCTGATATTGCTCATGCTATTGTTGTTGTGAGTCGATTCCTCTCTAATTTTAACAAAATATAGTGGGCAGCTGTGAAATGGATTCTCAAGTATCTTAAAGGTACTTTCAGGGTGTGTTTGTGCTGTGGAAATAGTAAGCCTATGCTTGATGGGTTTACAAATGCAGATATGGCTGATAACATTGATTTCAGAATGTTTGCTTCAGGGTACTTAATCAATTATTTAGGGACAGTAGTGTCATGGTAATCCAAACTGTAGAAATGTGTTGCTTTGTCTACTATAGAGGCTGAGTATATTGCCATCATTGAAACTATTAAAGAGTTACTATGGATAAAGAAGTTCTTAGAAAAATTGGGTCAGAAACAAGAGAAGTATATTATCTATAGTGATAGTCAGAGTACTATCAATCTCAATAAGAACTCAACTTTTCATTTAAGATCCAAGTATATTGATGTGAGGTATTACTAGATTCGTAATGTATTGAAGATGAAGTTGTTACATATTAAGAAAATCCATACCAATGAAAATGGGTTAGATATGATGACAAAATCATTGCCTATGTAAAAACTTAATGGTCACAAATTAGAGAGGAGGAGATCTATTAGGTGAGTCCCTTAACGTGAGGGAAGCCTGTTAAGCCACCTAGTGGCAATATGGTAATTATGTAAAAGTAGGGTTTTGTGGTTCTAACTAATGTACCGTGTGTGTGGTGGGTAAGAGAGAGAAAAGAAAGAGTGACAGACATGTGAAAGATGAGAATTTTTCTCACACTTCCATCAGAGTTTTGATGGATCATCTGTGGTTTGATTTTGACGAAATTTCAGTATGTTGTTCTTGATATTGAGAGTTTCATTTTGATTGGTGTTGATCGTTGAACTTTCATCTCCAATTGTTTACTACATATACCCACTTGGTGAGATCTTTCTTGTCGCCCTAGCTAATATCTATTTGTATGATGATAATTATGTGTTGAACCAAGAAAATAGACATTCTTGACATACCGGTAGCCTCTAGAGATTGCTTTAAAGAAAACAATTTGTAACTTCATTATTGTTGATAGTGGAAATTTTAACGGGAATAGTCCCATGATTTTTTTTTTCATTTGGGAGGGTTTTCCACATAAAAATATTGGTATATTACTTGTGGGTTTGCTTGATTTCCTTTATTCTATTTGTGAGTTTATTTTTACTAAATTATTGTCAATTCAGTTTTCAAAAAGAATATTAGAAAATATTCTGTTGTGTTTTTAATCGTGCGGCTTCACAACAATTTAATAAGCAATGCTATTTCGACAATGCTAATAATGAATCAAATAGTCTCACTGCCTCTACTGCAGAAAAATAATTACCTCAGCGAAGAAGCTTATTGTCAAGATAATAATGAATTTGCTTTATTTAACATACAACTTGTGTATTTGATACTTTAAAAAAAAAAAAGAAAAAAAAAACTCCAACTTGTGTATTTGATAGCAATTACAAGAAGAACTCGTAGAATTAAACTTCTCGACCAGCGAAGACTTCTAAACCTAGTAAAATAAAATATACTAATCTCAAGTGTAAAACAACAATAGAAGATAAACCGACAATGCAGAGCCGACTGAATTCCTTGAATAAATCATGTACTAAAAGTTGGCGCAACTTTTGATTTTTCATAATCCAAGACTCAACTCATTGTGAGATAACAAAATTATTTCATTGATGACCAACGTCTCAACCAATCTTAACCCTTCCATATGAATAGTCTCACCGTGATCCTATCATACGCATTAATAAACAACCCTTTTGGGCCAAATCGAAGAGTATATATACTTCATCGACCACATCAATACGAGTCCAAGCCAAACTCTCAAGGTGAAAGCTTCAATTCATATTTCTTGGCGTCTTTTTAGCTCAACAATAAAAATGCACTCTTAACCTTTCACAATATTCTTGTATTATCCCATGCTTAACTCTCTCTAGAAAGAGACAAGCCATTCGCCACTGCAGGAGTGACTCATTGAAATGCTACTAACTTTCTAGATGGAGTCAATCAAACTATAGGCTGGAACTTTCTGAATTCCAGCCTCCACCATTGCTTTTCTTAGATCAGCGGCATGATCCCATTTCCCCATCACAGCATTGACGTTTGATAAAGTCACGTATCGCCCACAATGCCGTGGTTGCAAATCTAGCAGCCTTTGCCCAACTATATTTGCCAGCTCAAATGCTCCATGAATCTTACAAGCACCGAAAAGAGCTCCCAATACAGAAACATCAGGCTCAAAAGGCATACTGCTTATAATATCGGTTGCTTCCTTAAGTAGTCCTGCTCTTCCCAAGAGATCAACTATACATCCATAATGTTCCATTGTGGGTACAATCCCAAACTCATGCAGCATTGACTTAAACAATTTCAAACCCAACTCCACGAGCTTTCCACGAGCACAGGCAGTTAGAACAGCAACAAATGTGACCTCATTGGGATGCTGGCCTTCCACCTTCATCTTCTCAAACGCATCCAAAGCCTCCATCTCTCTCCCATTGGATGCAAGTGAAGACATCATTGCATTCCAGGTGCAAACCTCTCTAAAAACCATTTGGTCAAAAACATTTACAGCACTTCTCAAACAGCCTTTCTTACCGTAAAGATCTATTAACGCTGTCTGAGTAAAAACAGTCAATTCAATCTCATTCCTAATAGCATATCCATGAATTTGCTTTCCACGATAAAGAGATCCACCGCCATCTATATTAGCACATGAGGATAGCACACTCACATATGTAGCTTCGTTAGGCTTTACCGAACATGACATAACATCCTCATGCACCATCATTTTCTCAAAAAATTTAACCGCCTCATGAAAGCAACCATTCCTCCCAAATCCATCAATAACACTTGTCCATGAGACCACATCTCTCTCTGGCATACAATCAAAGAGTAAAACGGCAGACCTCATGTCCCCATTCTTACCAAACGCATCAAGCATTGCGTTGTAAGCCACAATGCAAGGTTGCGAAATTTCCTCAAACACCTTACGGGCGTCAAATAGTTCACCGAGATGCGCATAGAAGCTCACAAATGACGTCTGAATAAAAGGGTCACGCAGAACACCACGCTTGACGACTTGGGTGTGAAGGGGTTTGCCTAAAGAGGGTAAGCAAGAGGCGGCGGCTTTGATGAGGGAAGGGAAGGTGTGGCTGTTGGGTGGGGATTGGTGGGCAAGCATGTGGGTGAAGAGAACAAGCGTGCTGCGAGCTTGTCCGAGACTGAGATAAGCTCTCTGCAAGGCGTTGTAGAGGAGGGTGCTCAGACATTTCGAATTCGGAAAGGTAACATTTGAGCTACAGAGAAGGTGACCGTTTGTGATTAGGAGGGAATGAATCTGTTTGATTTGGTTTGGAGGTTTGGGGAAGCTTTGGAGGAGCTGGAGTACGGACTCCGGTGAATGTGGCATAATATCATCATAATTTGGTTGAGGACTACTACTTTATAACCCTCTTTTAAATTAATTTGAATCATATTACGTACGATTGTAAAATGTATAATTATTATATAATTATTTTTAAAAAGTATTTATTATTAAAAAATTAATTTTTTTTATATAAATAACTTATAAAATTATTTTTTTTCAAAAAAATTATATAAAAATTACATATTTTACGACTGTAAATATTATTTTTTTATTATTTTTCTCGTAACAATGCTATTTATCTTTCATTGTATGTTAAAATCCCCAATTGCCCCTCTCGTTGTTGTTAGTGTCAATGAGCTTCAGTTGATTATCGTTTTCCCTTCATTGGAATTAGCCATGCGTATGCACGGATGCCGTAACCGTCCAAATCATAAGTTGTTCAAATCCTTCTTTTTGACAATGATCATGATTCATCCTCAAGGCTGTGACAAAATATATAGAGAAATAATATTTGTAATTATAGAGTATACAAGCATTACTAATTTTTTTTTAAAAATGAATAAATACGAAACTTATATAAAAATAAAATTAATTTTTTTAATAATAGATCTCGCTATTTTTTAAAATTATTCTGTAATATTTATGCACTACATGACTCTATGCAGCATTACTTATAAATATATATATATATATGTGTGTGTGTGCGCGCGCGCGCCTTTTACATGATTAAACTCCAAACCAGTGCACCTATATTTTATGGATAAGGCAAATTATTAGTTTTTCATTAATGAGATGTGGTTCTTTGAGATTATGTGGACTCAAGTTGTGCATTAGATCCGAGAGAGCATAACCCCAAGAGTTAGAAATTGCTTTTACCAATTAAATGGGATTCTTGTAAATTATTTGTATGTAAGTTGTTGAATTCATTGTTGTTGATCAAGTAGTGTTTTTATGAGTAGAAATCAATATGGCCTGGCCTTACTGAGAAAGTTACCAAAGCCACAACACTTTAAAAAATGACATTTTATTTTTTTGTTTTCGTTACACGATGATCAATGATCATTATATCTTTAAATTCTGAGTTTTGAGGCTACTGCATGCCATGGCGTTGCAGGAAAAGCTGAAAGTGTTCGATCGGGAGTTCCAAATCATGATCAGCTCATCGAATATTTATTCAAGCATATACAATATCTCAAATTTTGTAGGAAATGGTATATTAAATCTCACATTGTTTTTATCTTTTATTATGATTATCAGGTGTTCTAATTATAATATTCACTAAATATTCCTTAAGACTATATATACTATATATATATATATAGGCCGTAACTACATAATAAATATATGACTTGGGCTTACATCTTCAAAAAGTGTGAATAGGAGGAAGAGGATGAACCTTGAGGAGTTCGTTAATTTATTCGATCTCTCCGAGCTTTCAAAGATATACATACTGTAGGTATCTTACCATCACATACCGGCAGTCATCTTCTAACATTATCGACCTATAAATACTGAGTTTTCATCAATTTCACATATCTTAAAAAAATATATATATATCTTTTCATCATAGAAACAACTTGATTTTTGTATAGACATCCCTGCATCTGAACTGAATTATTTATGGTTAAAGAATTTTTTTCTAATTACTCTGAAACAATTAGGAAAAAAGAAATACAAGACTATGCTTCTAGCGTGAACATGCTTGGTACATCCAGGGGGTGGGGGGAGTTAGTCCTGCTTATTGGGTCAAATCAATATGTTCTTGGAAGATATATTTAAGTATCAATCTCATCGATCTCATAAATATCATATCATATCTCATCAATCAAATCATTTTTTCAAGAAATATGATGCATTTAAGCCATACAAGTAAAAAAATCTATTCATTGATAAAGAAAAGAAAAAAAACATGAACGATGATTGGATTGATGATAAAATAGAATTTTGGGTCTCAAACAATGATTCGATTGATGATAAAGAAAGAGAATTGATCTTGGTTCCATTCTCTATCTTAACGACAAAAAATAAAAATGATTGATCAAATTCTATTGAGTCTAACTTGTAGTGATCATTTATCAAAAAATGACTCAAGTTATCAAATGATTGAACAATTGGGGGCAATATATTTGCAATACTTAGTCAATATTCATAAAAAGTATTTAATGAATTATGAGTTAAATACATTATATTTAGCAGAAAGAGGGATATCCATTGCTCATTATCAAACAATCACTTGTTCACAAATCTCGTATAGGGCTAATCGTTTTCATTGCTCATCTTATGGAAAACCATTTTTGCTCCACTTAGCCCTAGCCATACCCCCCTCTAAGGGTATTTTAGTGATAGTATC
Organism: Carya illinoinensis; assembly: GCF_018687715.1. Classification (NCBI taxonomy): domain Eukaryota; kingdom Viridiplantae; phylum Streptophyta; class Magnoliopsida; order Fagales; family Juglandaceae; genus Carya; species Carya illinoinensis. The sequence goes on from NC_056755.1 coordinate 15,283,752, forward strand.
TATAGGAGTTGGATGACTGTATTTGGTCGAATACTTGGTGGAAAACTCCTATATTTCTTTGATTACAGTATTTCTAAACAAGTTCTTGGATAACAAGCCTAAGGGTTTTCTTATTGATGATAGTGATGATATTGGAGATAGTGAAAAGAAAGGTCTATCTATATTATTTAGTTATTCAGTTAAATTAATGCTTTGTCATTGTAACAAATAACAACCACCATTTCACCCAACATATGTATTTTTTATCTTCCAATGGATCCACATCTTTCATTAGTGGAAATCTTTCTTTTAATGTAGTGAGTAATAACTCTAGTCGTTCGCTATTCAAGAATTTTTGTTTAAACAGTTTATATATCATCTATACATAATGTTTTGATCTAAGATTTCAATTCTATCGTGTTTCAACAGTTGTATATTGTTTCACAGTGCTAAAGTCTAAAATATAAAAGAAAGTTGTTTCCACGATTCTACCACCCAATCAATTCTATTCTACTCCCTATTTCATAGTCACATATCTTTCCAGCTAAGAAATGGAAAATATTATCTTGTTATATGAATCCAATTTTCATTTCATTTGAGAAAATCCATCTTTCAATCATGTCTCTGTCATTTGTTCCAATAGCATTTTGCCACCGGTCATGACTAATTGTTAATTGTCTTCTTGAGTAGTTTTCTTGCTTTACTTATTTCTCACTATGCTACATCCACCACAAATATATTGTTGCCCTTTTATATTAGTCAATAACCCTATCAACAATTTTTTTTTTTAGTCAAACGAAAACAAAGGTATGAGGGAGCAATCGAGGTGGGCTTCCTATTTAAATGTGATCATAGTAACATCATCTCTATTGGAAATTGAACAAGAGGAACCTATACGGCAGGCAGTCTTTCATTCCCCCTCAACTTAAGTTTGAGCCATAGTCTGAATCCTAACGTCGCTTGAAATTTTACAAATTACATGTTGGTTTATAATACAATTTATTGTGATACTAGTTATAATTATTAAAAAAAAAAAATCACAATACCAATACTATTTTATTCTAGTTAATGTGAGTTTTTTTTTTTTTTTTCCCCTTGTCTAGTACTTAATGTGAGTTTTTGTATCAGAAGTGTGTATTGACGTTTTAATAGATTAGCTTTAAAACAAGGAGAATAGAAACAAGAAAATATAAATAAATAAATAAAAAGATAAAAAATAACTAAGCTTACAAACAGATTGTTCATTAGACATTAGCCATTGAATCCCAACTATGCTATATATTACTCTTAGAGCTTGTTTAGATTCAGAGAGTGTTTCATCTCATTTCATCTTATCATTACAATTTTTTTAAATTTTTATATAAAATATAATAAATAATTTAATTTTTATAAATATTAAAATAATAATAATATTAAAAAATAATATTTTTATTAACTTTTAATTTTTATCTAAAATTATCTTAGCTTATTTTATTCCATCTCTAAATACAAATGAGCGACTTGTTAAATGGATGCAATTTTGAGGATCGCACAGCTCGTTGGTGAAGTTTAAGGCCCGTTTGGTTATACAGATAAGATGAAATGAGATAAGATGTTTTAAATAGTAATGAATAAAATATTAATATAATATAATTTTATAATATTAATTTTGTATTTAGATTTAAAAAAGTAAAATTATTTATTATATTTTATATAAAAATTTAAAAAATTATAATAATAAATTAAAATAAGATAAAATAAATGTTTTAATTTTATGTAACTAGTCCAGGCCTTAAAACGATTATAATTTGCCTGCAATACGGAGAAACTTGTGTCGAGCGAACTAGCTAGCTAGCAATACAGAAAAATCTACAGCAGCCTCATATTTTTTATGCTATTAAAAAATATAAATTTATTATTTTATTCTCTTATATTTTATATTGATGTGTTAGACGTGGAGCTGCTGTATAGCTCGCTAGCAATAATCCCAATGGTTTTGGTTTCTTTCACCGACGTGACAGTTTTACACGGTTTCTCAAAGTAGTCCCATCTCACATTAATAATTATTGGTAAATCGAACTTTCGCTTTGGATTATAGCCCGTGTGAATGGAGCTGAGCTTCTTAATTTGACGAATCTTGACAGGGAAATTATTGCAATAAAAATTCAAAGTTTTGGACCTTAATGGCTTTATTCAAAGTCTTGAGTTACAATGCTCCACGACCCGGTGTTTGGAGAGTGAAATTATTTTATTTTATATTTTTTATTATTATAATTATTTTATATTTTTTATAAAATATAATAAATAATTTAATTTTTTTAAATTTTAAGATAATAATATTAAAAAAATAATATTTTAATAAAATTTTATTTAATTTTTAATTTTTATTTAAAATCATCTTTATCTCGTTTTATTATCGAAACTGAACCTAATTTGTTCTGGAAAGCCACTAACGATTATTATGTCAATGTCGATTAATTGGTTAAACTACTGGGTAGTAGTTTTGGGTACTTAATTCATGGGATCACGTTGGCTTGGGAAACTTTAGTCATGAGACAAGTTTAATTTATATACAAAGTTGTATATAAATTAGATAATATTAATTCTCTTCAAGAAGAAAAATCGCTAAACATATTAAGTAGATTTTACAATATTTATATAAAATTTTCAGAAAGCATAAATATCTCTCTCGGAATTATCTCATTAAAAAAAAAAAAAAAGGAGAGAGAGAGAGGTTACTGATTGGTGAGTGGTCTTCAGCCGTATTATGAATATATAATATTAAATGGGATGGAGTTGAGTGAAGGGACCATGGCCACACATGATCATGATGATATATGTTTGACTAATTAAGTGAAGTGAAACCTTAACCCCATGCACGTTCCTATCTTTGACCAAACTGAACCCATTATTCTCTACATTATATATATTCCATTTCATGGAGTCGTGCATGGCCTTGCCTTCTTATACACGTTCGGTCTGGTTAAACAATAATCATGTGGACATTCATTGACAAACCCATTAATGGAAATTAGTTGACCATGGATTTAGTTTTATTTTTACTTATATATATAACAATACGTTAGTTACAATTGATAAGTTAAAAATTATGAAATCTAAAAAATTATGAAATCTAAAATTTAAAATAATTTTAATTTAAAAAAACGTCTAATAAAATCTATATTTTTTATGTAAAATTATAAATACATAGAACACTATTTACTAAAAATAACAATTAAGATAGGAAACTAATTAAATACTATTGTTTGAAAGAAAATAACTTTGTAGCGGTTAAATATTCCTAGTTAGTACCAAAAAGAAACAAGTATGATCTCTCGTGGTCCATCCTTAATAACTGCGACAGCTAGCTAGCATCATCATCCGATGATGATCATGTTCTAGTCTTCCTATCTAGCTAAGGCATAGGGGGTTGTTAAGATCCTCTTGTCGGATTATGGGTAAGTTAAAAATAAAAATCAAAGCAATTTTGTATAATTACAAAACTAACCTTAAATTGTCCACTAAACCCACGTTAAACTTGTTATCAAACATGCTAACAGTTAACATGTTATTAAACATGCTAAAAGCTAACATGTTACGAAACTTGTTTTTTGTCCCAAACGGAGATATTAATACGGCAGGCCTCAGTGCGGAGCCAAGGGGAGGTTGAGATCGATTGAGAAGCGGCAAACGGAGCAAGCGTTTAGTGTGGTATGATATGCTTTTCCTTCGGAAATGGTTTAGCCATAAAAAAAATTTTAAAAAAAAAATAAATTTACAGATTGATCATGTGATTTAGTATGGTATGTGAATCTAATTCACTACAAGAAATTAGCCCTTTTGCAGCGCTTAAAATTGTTGCAAATACACCGAAAAAACGCTGTAATTGATCAATTGCAGCGTTATTACCCTCCTTGCATGTTCGACAGTATAAAAGTGATATTTTTGATCAATAGCAACGTTATTGAAAAAACGCTGCAAAAGACTTCATTTGCAGCGTTTTTAAACCGCTGCAAACTCACTAATTTCACGCTGCAAACTCACTAATTTCACGCTGCAAAAGGCCACCCCATGTGATTGCCATGGCACTGCATTTGATCAATTGCAGCGAAATTTATCCTTGCTATATCACTAAATATCGCTGCAATAGCCTCCAACAACAGCAGCGCTACATTTGGTTCGTTGCTTTTGCCATTTTTTGCAACACTTGAAATCGCTGCAATTGATTTATAAGCGCTGCAATTGTGTACGTCAAAAGCAACATACCGTTCTAGCGCTGCTTTTGATTGTTTTTGCAAGGACTAAAATCGCTGTAAAAAATCAAAAAGCGCTGCAAATGCGTAAAAGCAACGCTTGCTTCTTGTGTTGCATTTTGCATACTTTTCAAGGACTAAAATTGCTGCAACTGATTATTTGCAACGAATTGGGCCTATTTGCAAAGAATAAAAATCGCTGTAAATACTTAATTACAAAATTAAAAAAAAAATTACTACTGAAACATACAGTTTCAGTAATTTTTTTCACTTGTATTAGAAGTAAAGTTAGTAGATCAACTAGGATTTAATTCCCTTTACTTAATAATACAAAGGGTACATAGAAAATGTTCTACAAAGTACATTCAGTATACAACAAGTAGAAATATGTTCAGTACATTCAGTATACAACAAGTAGAAATATGTTCAGTACATAGCCAAGCAGAAACTTCAAGTCGATCCTAAGTGCACTTCATCACTTTCAACTAAAAGTAATTGCTCCCATATTCAAAGGCATACCTGTATATGAGTTTTCTGGAAAGACACAATACCAATTGATTAGTAGAACAAAAAACCTGGAAAGTGGAGCATGAAGTCATACAAACAGGAGAAAGCCTTATTATAGGTAAAGAATGCATGAAAACCTACTTTTCATAATAGTTGTAACACATCAGCATCAATCTAATTTACTAATCTCAAAGTAGAACTTCATTCAAGTAAAGTACAACTTTAGAATCAAACCTTTTTTTATTAAAATTCTGGAAAAATGTGTATTGTTAACACTAGAAGCTCATCAATAACTGTCCAAACCAAAACTCCTATACAAATTTACAAACAATTTGCTCGGATATTTATTTAGGTCTCCACTGCTTTCAAACTACACTTTTATGATCAAAGTAGAGATAATTATCCATAGGACTTGCAGCAACCAATCTAAATATATATAGATTAAGCAAAAACACAAAGCATTACTTGACTAAAAAACCAGTACTTCCAAACTTATATCAAAAGTTTTGTAGAGGATTAAAAACTATTATTTACATAGCTGAACCGGGAAGTCGTTGTCATCATCCCTGAGAACATCACAATAAGAAATAATTAGCATATTGAGGACAGTGTTGGGTAAAGGATTAGTAATCTCACACAGAAACATAGACAAAAGCAAGTAAAATAAAGTGTTGCAACAAAGTAATTGCACTTTACTGCACTTGTCACAGATTCTTAGGTTAGAAAACAAGGCAGATATTGAACCACCCTGTTCTCTAATGAAATTAAAGTCAAACTCAAAGAAGACAATCACCTGAAATTAATTGAAAGCAACAGGTAATATGTGAATATTTGAAACTTCGCTCATTGATGCATCTCTAAGGAAGGTAAGTCAAGTGCCATGATATCACTAAGATTCCAACTACAGAGAGGGTGACATACCACTAATATGTGAATATTTTCTTTTGTCAATTTTAGATAAGCAAAAGTAAAACTGAATATATATATATATATATATATATATATATAAGTATATGAGCATGCATGCATTATTGTTGTTTTCAGTAGTTTAATTATAAATTATCTATAGCAAGGATTATTAGCTTTAATTACTTGTAAAATGTGAAACAAAACTGATCTTTGTTGAGGGAATTGAGTGTATTGATGCAACTAATGCATGTTCAGCTTAAACAAGTACCAATCATCTTGAGGATTACAATAATTCTTAAGTATTGATTGAAACTGATGCAAAACAAACGAAACTAAATTTGTTTGTAAATTGCCTCTAAGTCTCGTCTCGTACATGTACATGTTATACACACATTCAGAAGTTCTATAAGAGAATTTGATAGCAAGCAAACAAAGCTCACTGTTTCTCATTCATGACAAGCAAAACCTCCCCACCATTATCAATGATAGCAACCAAACAAAGTTCTATAAGAAACCAGCACAATAGAGGGAATAAAAATTCTGTATTCCAGGATATCAGATATATGAGATATAAATCCTTAACAACAAAGTAATCATAGTGTTGCACCAAGGCAAGAAAGTCAAACACCTGAAGGTTGTTTTGCTTTATTTAGTTACAGATTCTCTTTACAGTATCAGCTCGTGATAATTCACTTTCCCCAGTACCAAAGAACTTCACAAGGGCATCCGAAAGTTGAAGAGGAGCAAGAAAACCTGATTTCCCTCCCTTCTGCCTTTTCTCCTTCCTTTTTGGCTCATCTTGATCTGAAATCGAGATCAAGATAGGTATATAAAAAGAATGCCATAATGTGACAAGTAATTGACTAGTATATGCTGTTTAGAGATAAATAAATTCATTCCAATAACCTAAATACTTCTTTCTCGTTGAATCTAGTCAAATTCACAAGTGCTACAAACCCTAGTGGATCTGCGCACCCAGCGAAGCTTTTATCAAATAGATTCCCACTACACTAAAAGACCTAGTTTAATACATATTTAAATGAGTACTTAGATGTGAAACACACATAGTAAACATAAATTTTGAACTAAGCTGAAGCTGTACCACCATCATCAAGGATTCAACATGCAATAGGTGAGGATAAGGCCATTGCTACTCCAACTATCAACTCAAAGCAGCATTTACAACAAAGCATTATAATATAATCTATACAAGGAATTAAATGATCTTACCTTCTTCTCTTTCTTGTTTCCACTGCTTGTCCGTCTGTGTTGATTTGACTGGCACAACTATATCAAAAAAGATAGCGGAAGAACATTTCAAGAATTTACATGAGGCGGAAACTAGAAGATAGATGATAGTGTGAGGCAGCAATTGATATAACAAAGCATCAACAAGACATGATGGGATCATCAAAGCTGTTAATTACACAATCCTTCTCAAAGGACCACAATTTTTTTTTTTTTTGGAAATGACGTGGCTGGGAGTAGATCAACATTAAATAGACATTATGCATGTATTTGTACATTAATCTTCATAAGCTAAAATAAACATTAAATAGAAATTATAGTATTATATAAACCAGGTAATTTCATCAATCCACTCACTCAAAGAGGTTTAAAGGTGTTTCAGGTAAATCAAGAACCACTGATCTGGTACCTGAGAAATGTTGGTAATCCTGCAGATCAATTGAAAAATTAATTATGACAAGGAAAACAAAGATATAATAATGTTTGTACTAGCTAGGGTAATGCTAGAATGCCACTTGTAAAGAGATAAAATTAGATAAATACCGTTCTTGAAAGCAATGAATAAAGTTGTTTACTTGAGGTTTTCCTCATGAGGTATGTATGAATTTGCAGTTGTTTACTTCTTATCTTATTATATATTCGTGAAAAAGAAAGAAAGAAAGCAATGAATGAAGAGCATGTCCAAACTCATGAAAAAGAGTTTCTACTTCCTAGTGGTTAAGCCTCACGGTTGATGGATTACATGAACCAGAAAAATGGCAAACAAGTGGTATAACCTGCAATGTCAGGAAAACCAAAGCTAATTGTGATAACTTTTTTTTATCAGTAAAGCTAGATAACTAAATTATAACAAAAGATCATTCATCAGGTTTATACATTAAAAAGAAATTATGAATCCTAAATCATATCAAACAAAAATGTTTTCCTGTACAAGGTAACTGATTGAGACAGGGAGTACCAGAGCTATCATATGAGGCCAGAAATTCTTAGGTTAAAATTGAAGATTTTGATAAAACTAGAAATTTAGAAAGTAAGAGTAACAACACAAACAATTCTAAAACAAATTTCAAAATAAATTAACAATTTCCAGACATTACATAGACAATCAAAAAGTTACCCAATACATGAAAAATTAGATGGCAAAAATTTTCTCACCAACCGAACAAACCTTTGTAAGAAGCAATGGGTTTAGGAAAAGGTACCTAAAAGAGATTGTTGAGCGAGTGCAAAAGGCAGAACTATAATATTTTCTGCTCATGATCAATTTGCGTATTCTCGGAAGCCATCTTCAATTTCTCCGATTCTTACAGATTACGAGTCTTATGTGCAACAAAAGGAAGAAAAAAATCTAGGGTTTTCAGCTTCACTCGCTTAGAAACTCGTTGGGGGCCGTGGGTTGCGAACAGAGCAAGGGAGAGAAGGAGGGCCTCGGGGGACTAGGCTAGGCACGAAGGAGAAGGGGGCTCCGATAGAGGACTGGCGATGGCGTCGACGTGTGAGTGGTGGCGATACAGAGAAATCCGAGAGACAGAGAGAGAGAGAGAGGTGAGGCCAGATTTGGGGAAAATGACATTTCCGGCATGGGGTTTGGGGGAGAAGGAGGGGGCGGACGTCGAGGTGAGGTGGCGGTGACGTGGTGGGGCCGCTGGAGACTGGCTGTATGCGGCGGCTCGGGTCGAGGGAGAAGATCGATGGGGACCGAGAGAGGGGAGAGGGGGGAGGGGGGGGGGGGGGCGAGACCACTGGAGGGAAAAGAAAGAGGAATCGGGGGATGAAAAAAATGAAATTTCGCGCCCAGAAATCAATTACAACAATTTTCAGGCGCTGCAAAAGGTTTTTTACAAATACAGCGGTCAAAATCGCTGTAATTGCTAAATTTTTCGCTGTAAATATTAAAATCACGAATCTGATAATTTTTAAACACCAAAATCAGCAGCGATTTAAAAAACGCTGCAATAGATAACTTATTGCAACGATTTTTTTTGCAACAAGTCAAAAATCGCTGCAATAGGCCAAATTTCTTGTAGTGTAAGTTTATTATAACGTATATTTAAACTATTATATGAAATTATGTCAGTTTATAAATTTACTTTTATAAAATTTTTATGTAAATGTAATACTTTTATTTTATTTAAAGATTATTTGAATTGAGAGAAGTTCTTAAATATTCATTTCATATAACAATTATAATTTTTTTAAACTTTGATAAAAATAAATAATTTAATTATTTTAAATTTTAAAATAAAAATAATATTAAAAATAATATTTTAATAATATTTTATTCAAATTTTAAATTTTATTAAAAATCATTCTACCTCGTCGCATTATCCAAATCTCCTTCTCCAAAGCGAAAAGTGAGAAATTGGTATAAAAGAAACTTGAATAGTTGAATTCAACTATAAACTTGATTAATGTTTCAAGGGCGGTGAGCTGGCATATTGTACCAAAAGGACGTATATAGCTGCGGAGCAGTTGACAATAGAATAGGCAAGTATACGGACCGGGAAACCAGTTTTAAATTTTGGTTGTGTTTGAATGTTGAATTAAAATAAAAATTAAAAATTAAATAAAATATTATTAAAATATTATTTTTAATAATATTATTATTTTAAAAGTTAAAAAAATTAAATTATTTATTATATTTTATATTAAAATTTAATAATTATATGAGATGATTAAGTAGAGATGAGTTAAGCTAGGTGGGCAGTAATGCGCAGCTCATGGTAGGCGTGCAGGCCGTAAGGGTTTACTTCTTTCTTTCGCATGTGTCTTCAAGTTCTCACCGGGCGTTTGCGTGTACTGCACGCGCGCAAAGATTTGGATAAGATGCATTCTGTGCAGATGGGCAAATTGTTCAAAGGGAGAAACTTCTGCTACTTAGACGACTGTGATCCAGTTTATACTTTGGACTCGAGTTTCCAACCTTTCACAAGACTTTGTCAACCATTTTTAATACGCTAGCTACCATGATAGAGAGAGAGTATCGGTCTTCACATGTTTCACGGGTCCATTGAACTTGGATCTTTGAAAGTGAAGGGTACTACACCTTCAGAGTTAGGCGAAGGCAGCGGAGCCACGTTGGAATGGTCTCCAAAAAATTTGAAAAAAAAATATATATATATATATTGATTTTTTTTATTTAATAAAATAATATTAATTTATCATATATTGACTCTCTTCTAAAAATTATTTTGACCCCTCCATAAAATTTAATATGATATAAAAATGAAATAAATAAAATAAAATCTTATATAAAATAAAATACATATTTTTATTATAAATAAAATTTAAAAAAATTCTAAGTACTATATCCATTAGTATTTATAACATCTTTCCATTGTCTACATTGAAAGAGAAATAGTTAAGAATTTTGATTTAGATTCAATACTTGATAATTTTGTTTATTTAAAAAAATACAAGTTACAATTTTAGACACTCTATATTTCTTTTGTTTAATATATTTATATGAATGTCTTTATATTATTTCGATAATATATTATTTTTGACATATCAAATACTTTTTTAATACATAAATTGTATTAAACGTATTTTATTTTTATTATAAATCTTCTAATCAAATTATTATATATCGTAAAAATATTATATAAAAATAAAATAAAAATTATTTTATGCATATTATTTTAATTTTGTTTGGGTCCCTTAAAATAAATTCCTCACTCCGCCACTTAGCCAAAGCACTTAGTTAATAGTGCAATGTGAACTTGACTCGTCGAGTTATTCTCTATATATACACAGTTCTTCCACTAAAATTATTTCAAACAGAAAAAGAAAACAGCAAGTGGATCATCATTTTCTGTTAATTCATGTGTTTAAGATCATGCCTCTTCTACTATTTTTATTATTTACTTTACACAGCAGGAAAAAAAAAATGAGTTATTTGAACTCACCTGATCATTAACCTGTCACTACAAGAAGAGTTTTGCTACTCATAAGCCTCGAGCAAGAAATCTTGTGCTAATTGGTCAAACTTATTGTGGCGGCTTTGTTTTGTGCCATAAGCTTATATTTCTTGTAGTGATGTCAATTTTTATAGTTTGTTTAAAGAGAATTTAAATCAAAACTTAAAAACAAGGAATCGGGGGTAGGTTTTGCCTTTGGTAGTTTATATATATTGAATATTCCACAATTCTATATAAAAGATATGTTGATACAGTAAGATTATATTTGTGAGAAAACTGAATTTTTAAATATCTCATGCAAATTAAATAAATTCTGTCATTTCACTTATGTGGAGGACAACCCCTAACGTGCAAGTGTTAGAAATGTTTTTAATTAGTGGACCTAGATAGATCATAATAAATTTTACATTAATATACAATTATCAAATATAAGGTTTGGATGATGTACGTCTATATATATATGGTTCATTATAAGTGTGATTAAAATATAATAAAGTGATATAATTGGGTTATTGACACATCAATAGAAGTCCATAATTTTAGTCATGAGCTTTCAAATGTACACACCTAATTCATGTGTACAGATCCAATAAAGATCCATATAATTCTATTATTTTATAATAATCAAAATTATTGGAATATTTTAAGTACTATATATATGGTAATGGTTCTTCTCGGCTCCTACGTGCCGCATTGCAATGAGATCAAGGATCTGGTCAGTCGTCGTCTTCGATCTCTAATGGAAACATGTATACCACCCTACCAGATTTCTACAATAATTTGACATGTGATATTATCGTAACAGGATTCTCCAATTCTAAGAGCAAGTAAATTAGGTCTCATATGGAAATATTAGATGGAAATTATTTTTGAAGCATGATGAGGTATTAATGTTTTGGTGTATAGAAGATATATGCATTCAATTATAATTTTAAAACAAAACCAAAAAAAAAAAAGGAAAAAAACAGTGAGATATTTTCTAATGACGCATGAACATATAGATCATCAAGCTTCGCTCACAGCCCTGATCTTTAGACTAGCTAGCAGCTCTTACTTGTATAATCGTGCTCTTTGTATAAAGTTCGACTTGGTCCGATCATCACATGGTTTGGTACGACTTTAGTAGTCTGCCACTAGTTTACAGGAGAAAGCTAACAAAAAGAATGAGGGCGACAAGTTTCCACTGTTGACATTAACGAGCTATGGGTTTACCTTCTTTTCTTTATATATATATATAATAAATACTATTATGATCCTAATTTATATCATTCATTTTGCTTCTTAATTCATGTAACATCACGACATGGTGTCTGTATTTTATTAAAAAAAAACTAAAAATATAAATATTAAATAATAACAAAAATCAAATTTTATTCTTTTTATGGTCAGTTGCCATTTCATTTTAAATATATAAATATAGGTCCTGGAAAATAAATTAAATTGCAGTTTGGATTTTGGAAATATATTAAAATCTGGTTTATCAATATAATTTGTCCTTTTGTAAGCTGTACTTGATTTTATTTTATTTTATTTTTCTAAATAAGCAAATTTTATTAAAATAAAAAAATGATACAAGTTAAAGAAGATGGAGTTTCTTAACAAAATATTTCAAAATAACAACCATAATGTAAAAGAGGTAAAAAAAAAAGAAAAAATAGATTTTGCATATCAATTTTTTGATCTCTACCCGAACCTTACAAAGAATTTATCGTTTTAAAAGATATTTTAAAAGTAAGTCATTGTTAGAGACGGTGCAAGTGGAAGTATTATAATTGAAAGTTTTGAAATATTTGTAGATGGGGTCTCTTTCACAATGTAAGCTGTACTTGATTAATTGGTCATCAAAGTGCCTTTAATTTGAATTATCTTGAGAGAAATCCATTTGAACATTGACAAAAAGTGATTTTCATATTTTATTATTGTTGCCGACTCTTTTGTTCTTACGGAACTTGATATATAATTTTAGTAATTAAATATTATTGTAAGTGTTGAAAAAGAGGCCTGTAATTAATTATTTGGAATAAAATCATACACGTCTTTCCCTCGTTTCCAATATGAAATTCAATCCAAATCTGGAAAGAATCTTTTTTTTTTTTTTTTATCTTTCTGTTACGTAAGTCATAAGATGTACACTTGAATATTTAAGGGCGGTAAGTATGAAATTGATATCAGTGTATGAAATTTTATATTATTTAAAAAAAAGTTTTTATTTTTTATAATATTTTAATAAAATTTTAGCTATATTATTGACTAATTATTTAATAATATAGATCACGTAATTTGAAACTTCTATTAAAACGTTTCAAACGTTAGAGGTTGTGTTAGGAATCTTAAAAGATATTTAAATAACTTTAAAAATTCTTTAATAGAAAAATTAAATTATTTGAATGTTATGTATTAAAGTACTTAATACTTTTTAATCTCAAGTAAGCTAAAAATTATTTCTTATGATAATCTGGAATGTAGTTCAATTTTAAAAAAGTTATCATTAGTCAAAAATACCCATATAACTTTCAGATAATTATAACTTTTAAATTTTTAAGGGTATGGTCATAATTTTAAAAAATTAAATTATCGTCATTGATACCTTAGAAATTATTTTTTTAATTTGTTTGCAAACAATTAAACATGTTTGAAATTCCTTTAAACATATTATTACCAAATAATAAATAATTTTTTAATAGAAGAACTTATTACTTAAACTATAAGTTACAAGTTTTAAAATTTTACGTTATATTTTCCACCACATTTTCAAATAGGTACTTAATTATGAAGTCCAAGACAATACTTTTTGCTTTGCTATGCCTAAAACTTAACCTTTTTTTTTTTTTTACCAATACTCTTATTCTAAGGTCTCCGCATGTTACACTGATGTGATTTAATTTAAAAGATAAATTTTAAAATTTTCTTGTTACAAATCAAATCTTACATTATAAATTATGTGGATGCATGCATTATGTGCTTTACCCACCGATTTGATAATAAAATATTTTTTTAAATTTCCTTAGTTTCTTATTATAGCTCCCGTTGTTAAGCTATATTAAAATTCAGCCGTCCATTATGTTCTATATATTAAAATTCTGAAATTGATGAGTGTATCCCTGTCTTCTCATGATAATCTGTCTACTTCGTTTAAAAAAAAAAAAAAACCAATCTTTTACAGGTAGACACTACTAATTATGTTTGTAATGGAATATGGTAGTAACTCCTTTTAATAATCTTTATATATATGCATGTAACATCCCTCGTAAATTTGGACATGATCCTTAATTACCTTGGTAATTTAGATAAAATTTACCAAATATTAGCAACAATTTGTTTACATACAATGGCTAATTATTTTCTCTGTGGTCCTTACTTTATTAAGACTCGACAACATTATACATCACAAAAAGTTTAATGGGGTTTCTCAAATACTGTTTTTCTAATTTTTAATTAAGTTTTGTTATCAACAGTCGCATATGCTTTTAGTTTTTCTGATTATTTAAATAAATAATAACTTAAAATATGTCATATCAACAAGTATAATTTCGCATGAAAGATTATTAAGACACGTTTTGGAGACAATGTGTCAAAACGTGTTACATGCATATACATATATAAAGATTGCTTAAATATGAGACTCACTTAAGAGTACTTCATCCTTTTTCATAAAGAATATTATTATGCGAGATTTGCAGACTTTATCACTGTATTTAATATTACTCTTTAAAAAATTCTTAAATATGTTTTTTTTTTCAAACTTTAGAACTGCCCCATACATAATATGTATGTATGTATGTCAACAAGCTAGATCTTTGTGTACGTAGGGCTGTAAATGAACTAGTCTGTTCGATAGTCCGCTCAGTACTCGCTCGGTTAAACTCGAATCGAACTCGACTCGTGAAAAAAAAAAAAAAAAAAAAAAAAAAAAAAAACTCGTTCATAAAAGCAGATACCCGCTCGATTTGTAAATGATACATACCCGACAAACCTTAACTCGACTCGACTCGATTAAGGCTCGTTTAGGCTTGCTCGTTTATACTCGAGTCGACTCGTTAGCTCGACTCGATTAAAACTCATTCATATATTAATAAATATATACATACACCTATGCATGTATATATATATTAGCTAATAATATAAGCATACCACTTTTATAATTAAATATATAATATGTATTCTAATTACTTATGTCTATATAGTGAATATACTTCATAGATATATTTTATAATTTGTATAATAATTATTCGATAAAATTTAATAATTTCATATATTAGTATGTGGGAACCATATATGCAATAGATTTATGATATCATATTAAGTGTATGTATTAATAATATATGTATGTATATAATATATTGTTATTATGGATAAATATCAACCAATTAGATATTAATTATTTATAAATTTTATAATTTAGTAGAGGTTCTACTTGTTAGTTGTATAAATTTAATATTAGTTTATTTATTTATTTATTTAATTTATTAATTATTAAATCTTATTCCAAAAAAAAAAAAAAAATTTGAACTCGAGCTCAAAGTCAGCTCGACTAGAACTCATTTGTGGGATGAGCTCAAGTTGAGAGTTTAGTTTATCGAGTCGAACTCAAACAAAGAATAAAAAAAAAATCTCAAGCTCGGAATCGAACTCGAGTATTTTGAGTCGAGCCGAGCCGAACTCGATAAGTCAAAAACTGACTCGGCTCGGCTCAATTACAACCCTATGTATATCCACAATTGTCACGACAGAGGCAAGTGACTGGAAACAAAAGTGGTGAACAACATCATTTGGGCAATTATAGAGAAATAAGAAAATGCTCAAAGGTGCATAGCTTTTTTACAAGCTGCATCGCTCACGGCTTTCTAAAGTACTACCTAATGATCAAGTAGATCGAAGTACTAATATTCCCATGCATATATATATATATATGTATGACTAGAAACAACTCAATTAATTGAATCACGTTTTGGTCATGTTCTGATCTTTTAATTTCATGCACAGTACTATTGGACTTTTTAATCACTTTTTGTACAGTACTATCTTTTTCAAGAAGAGCAGTAATGATCGTCGATCTGCTTAATAATAAGTTCAATTGTCGAGTACTGCCGCCTAGCTTCCTTTTTCTGTCCCAAGCGGCCGAAGTATTGTTGGAACAAAGATCCACCTGATCTCTCAATCTTCCTGATAGAAATCTAAACAAGGCTAATTAAAGTCTCAATCACAAGTGATCACGTGATTCATGTTGATCAGGGAAAGATCAGAAATTAGGGCAGCTTGTGAAGAATGTAAGGAACGTGAAGAATTAGATCGAAGCTGGTAATTGGGTAAGGAGATGACGATCGCTACTTCGTGATCTCGATCTTCAAATGATGCGGCCGCCTCCTTTTTGGTTTGGTTGGCAAACAAGCTGAGGCCAAAGAGATCTTGGGGTCCCCCAAATATTCAATATAGAGCACACAGAGAAAGAAAGAGAGAAAAAAGAAGTAGACAATTGATCCCAGTTAGCATGCAGCTATGAGCCCAAGCACATGAGCAAATTACAATGCCTAATCTTAAATAGCTATGTTAGGTCGCCGCAATTAATGCTCCACGTGAATAGAATATCAAACCAATGAACAATGCATAAACAATCAAATTAAAACACGAGTTACTAAGAGTACTAACATTCAAAAAAAAAAAAAAAGAAAGAGAATCGACTGATCAAGCAATAGCATGATCATTTGCAGAAATAATGGACAATAATGGATCCAATAAATAGATTGTAGATTAATCAATTAATTAGCTAGCATGAGATAAAAATGTTATGTTCTTATCACGATGTTTCTCTTCACACTACAAGAGATATGATTTTTTGAGACAAAAAATTTTGTCTCAAAAAATGAAAATTTCGTCCCTAAAAGTTTTGGGAGACGAAAAAATTTCGTCTCTATTTTGTCTCAAAAAGGCTGTCTCAGAAAGTTTTCGGAGACGAAAATTGATTTTCGTCTCCGAAAAGTATTTTTAGGGACGAAATTGGGCGGAACCGGTCGAAACCGTTCGAACGGGAAATTTTTTCTGAGACAAAAGAATGTCGTCTCAGAATCTAGTTCGAACGGAAATATTTTTGTTCGAACAACATGAAATGTTAATTCGAACCAATAACCATATCTGACCAAGTTTGTTCGAAGAAAAATATTAACTGTTCGAACAAATAATCTATTTACAGAAATCTTCTGTTCGAACGGACTTTTAGAAATGAATTTATTCGAACGAGTATTTAGTTGTTCGAACGAACGCATGGATTGTATTTCCCGGTAAGTTCGAATGGGTATATTTTTGTTCGAATGGGAATTTATTGGTTCGAATGGATATGTTTTTGTTCGAATGTATGCATAAATGGTAATTTACCATTCAAACGGCATTGATCAAACAAAATGAAATTGATACTAATACAAATTGTAATCTATATACATCAATTGTTCAAATGTTTACAAACATCGTAAATATAAAAGGCTATTAAAAAAAAAACAAATGAATTATGATTGTGGTGGTGGTGGTGGTATAGGGTTTTGGGACATCATTAATTGAAATTGTTCAAACATTTTTTGGTTATTTAATTGTAGCCTCTCTTCTAATCTTGCTTCTAAATCTGCTGCTTGATCTAATCGGGTCAACAACTCTTTTTCCTTCGATCTCAATCGTTCTATCTCAAGTGCAGCTTCCTCTAATTTTTTAGTGTTGTCGTCATTCGATCTGGCTTTAGAAGATGATGAAGATGTTGAGGATGGCTTCACGCAACGTCCTAAGCCCCTCAAATATCCAGAACGTGATCCAAGAACTTGAGAAAAGATTTGAGCATCGTTGACAGATGATTCATCAGATGGATCCGCAACAGTGTCTTTAAGAGATATCATCTTGTCCTGGAAAAAGAAAAACATTAAAATTAGTATATGTAACAAAAATATATTTAGACAATGAAATTAAATAAACTTAAACTTACATAATTTGCCTCTGCTTCAGGATTGCTCCAAACACCATCACGATTTTTATGTGCTTTAGCATACAATTGGGTCAGATCATAATCAGTAGGATTTTCTTCTTGCTGCAAAATGAAAATTAATATCATAATTTATACGAAAAAAGTGTATATATTAAGATTTATTGGAGACAATAAGAACTAACCATTTTTTTTGCCAAGCGATGAAAAGATCGAGAACCCGCGTGATGGTGTATCGTTAAATTTGATCTATTTGTTTTGTTCACTGTACTCCGTTTCTAAAAAAAAGAATTATAATTTTTATTTAATACATCTATTATATATTATTAAAAAAAAGATGGTAGCGAAATTACCTGATAAGCAGGATCTTCAAACAGATCACAAACTTTCTCCCATTCGTTTGGTGGCATTGCTTGGAATGGATTTTGACGCGCCTCTATCGTAGTACTGAACTTCTGGTAGTGTGCATGGCATCGACCTTTGTACCTCCGAAATGCATTCGACATGAGTTCTTCAATCGTTAGTCGATCCTCCCGCCGACCAAAATTTAGTTCAAACTCGTCCTTCAAAGAATTATAAACAATTAGTATAATTTCAAACATTCGCATTTAAGTAAAAATATTATACAAAGTAACTTATTACCAGACAACGATTTTTGATGTGGTCTTTCACATCTTGGGAAACTTTAGCCCAGGATGATGTAGCCATCGGTGCATACGTGCGAGTAAGTGTACCAACATAAGAAGCAAGCCAAGCTGCCGAATCCCCAGAGCCACCGGTGTGATCATCAGATATATCAACTTTAATTTTACCCACTTTCCTTACTTTTTCTATGCAGACACCCCTCGTAATGCCTCTAACTCGGCGCTGGTTTACAACAGCTATATATACAAATGGCTTAGAATATATTTTAATTAAATTAATCTTATTTGAAAGATATACATTGAAAAAATACCTTGTTCTGGTTCTGTTGACGGTGGCCCACCATTGTTGGCAGGTGAAGCACAGGGGGATTCGCTAAGTGGTGGGGATGGCTCACGTGTTCTTTTGCGTTTAGGAGGCATATCTGTTTGAAATTACACAATATATTATTATTCGAACAAAATACATGAAATATTTTTATAAAAATTTTACCTACACAAATATCTGTTTGAAAATCATTCGGTATCAGTATTGCTGGACCAATCGCTCTCATCCTCAGTAGACATTTCAGTTGATTCATGTTCTTCCGACATGTCACCTTCAATTACTTCGGGTTGAACATCTTCTCTGCGCAATGGGACCATGTCATAATGGCTGAGATCAACAAATAGATTGATGCCTGATTCATTTTCTTGATATGCTTCTTCATGGTCTGGACTATCAACTTCTTCATGTGGTTTGTCTACCTCTGGAATATAATCATACACATTTCTCGGCGCAAATTTCTCGACTATTCTCCATGGATTTCCGAACTCCGGATCATCTAAATAAAAAACTTGATTTGCTTGGCATGCGAGAACAAATGGGTCGTCCTCATACCATTTGCGAGATGTATTGACACTTACAAAATATTCATCCTTACGCACTCCCAATCTAGGATTCGAGACATCCCACCAGTTACATTTAAATAACCAGACCATATATCCCCCCACATACTTTAATGCTATGATATTCTCCACAATTCCGTAAAAATCAATATTTTCATCCCCATGGCTTCCTTCGACAACAACCCCACAATTTTGAGTTTTCCTATATCATTCTCTGTCTGCTGTGTGAAATCTATATCCACGCACCAAACATCCTGAATATTGGATAGCCCGCTTAGACGGACCACATGCCAAAGCATATACTTCTGGTGAGATTTCACCTGAATGTTCATTATATTTCGATGCAACCTACATAAATAAATTTTATTCTACTTATATCAATATCATATATAAATATGATGACACCTACAAATTAAATAAAGTTTAAAATACTTTCAAGCATAATTTTTTATACTATCAATACCGTATGTTCAAACCATGAGGCAAATTCTTCTTCATGCGTTTTTTCTACGTCAGTCACACCATTCGTGCGAAGTAGTTGTATATGTTCGCTGCATATGTTAATGTGAATTATTAATTTGTATCAATATATACTATATTATTAGAAATGCACTTAATACTACTACCAAATTAGATGATCATCACGAACCTCAAATACTGTTCAATCTCTTCACAATTATTTAAGACATACCATCGAGCTCTTTCAAACTCTCGCCCACATAGGTCATAGCCCCCTTGTGCACCTATAGGACGTACTTTCTGGGAAAACACGGTAAATGCTGACGAAACTCCCATTTGTCCACCTTCATAATTTCGATCCGGTCTCGTAAATCTAGTATCAACCCCACGAAAATACATTGAACAAAATGTATGCCACTCATTATGAATATATGACTCTGCGATCGATCCTTCCGGACGAGCCTTATTCCCCACAGATCGCTTAAGTTTTCCCAAAAACCGTTCAATAGGATACATCCATCTATACTGAACGGGGCCAGCAACTAAAGCCTCACGAGGGAGATGCACAGCCAAATGAACCATTACATCAAAGAATGAAGGCGGGTACAAACTCTCCAATTTACACAATATCAATGCAATGTCAGCTTCCATTTTTAATAAGGCATCAACTTTCACGTTCTACTGCAAATATTTCTGAAAAATCGCCCTAATTCTGTGATAGCTGTACGAACATCTGGAGTAAGCTTTCCCCGCACACCAACTGGCAACAATCGCTGTAAAAATATATGGCAGTCGTGACTTTTTAGACCAGTTATCTTCCAATCATAAGGTCGGACACATCTTGACATGTTCGAAGCATAACCATCGGGTAATTTGATTGTCATAAACTAATCACAGAATTTCTTTCTCTCATCACTTGAAAGTGTATACCATCCAATGGGCATATAAGCTGATGACCCAGTATCTTGCAAATGCAACTCTGATCTGATTCCCAACTCTTTCAAATCTTTACGAGAGTTGACTGTATCTTTTGTTTTTCCTTGTATTGACATCAGGGTACCCAAAATATTCTCACATATATTTTTTTCAATGTGCATTACGTCTAGATTGTGACGCAGTGTTAAGGTAGACCAGTATGGCAACTCAAAAAAAATACTTTTTTTGGTCCAATTCAATTCCACTGCTTGTCTTTTCCTCTTTCGGCATCTTGCATTCTTTCCAAATCTGTTGTCTGGGACATCTGCCAATTGAGTGAGAATATCACTGCCAGAATACTCTGGTGGTGATGACCTACGATCAACCGTTCCATCAAACATTACCCTATTGTTTCGCCATCTATGATCATGAGGTAGATATCGACGGTGTCCCATGAAACATAATTTCCGGCCATTCGCTAACCACTGAGACTGTGTATCTTTGTTACAAACAGGACAAGCCATTTTTCCCTTTGTGCTCCACCCAGACAAGTTCCCGTATGCCGGAAAATCATTAATTGTCCAAAGTATTGCAGCATGCATTTTGAATTCACGCGAAGCGGCCACATCATATGTATTGACACCCTGTTCCCACAACTCTTTCAACTCTTCCATCATTGGCTGCAAATATACATCTATTTCATTTCCTGGTGACCTTGGCCCTGGAATCAATAGAGTCATCATAAAATAAGGATCCTTCATACACTTCCATGGTGGCAAATTATAAGGCATTACTATGACAGGCCAAGTGCTATGAGAAGTGCTCATGTTGCCAAATGGATTAAACCCATCAGTTGCTAAACCAAGACGTACATTGCGAGGTTCTTCAGCAAACCATGGATACTCGTCATCAAATTTCTTCCATTGTAAGGAATCTGCAGGATGAGTGAGAAATTGATCATTTTGAACTCTTTCTGTGTGATGCCAAGTCATATCTTTCGCAGTCATCCGGGAAGTAAATAATCTTTGAAGTCGAGGAATAAGCGGAAAATGTCTTATCTGATGTCCATCTTGACTCAAGACACACCGGACATGATTCACATTCTGCATATTGCTTCCAGAAGAGAACACAATCATTCTTACATGCATGGATGATATTATAATCAAATCCTAACCCTCGCTTCAATTTCTTCGCTTCATAAAAATTCCGAGGTACTACGTTATCCTCTGGCAGAGCCTCTTTAAATAATTCAAGCAGCATATCGATAGCCTTTGCAGAAATATGACAAATAGACTTTATATGGAGCAACCTGACAGTGAATGACAACTTGCTATGACGGGTACACCCTTCGTACAATTCTCGTTGTGCATCCTCCCACAATGATCCAAAGTCTTCATTTCCCCCAAATGACTGGGTAGATGTTCCTTCTCCAACCCTGGCACCAAATATACCAGCGCCAAGATCTCCTAACATTTCAGTCATATCTTCTCCATTATCATAACCATCATCAGAAATATCAACATTTATGTCCTCCGTGTCGATCTCGTTACATTCACCCATCTGGTTGGTGTGACTGCCAAATCTAACTCCTTGGGGAAATGGTTCTCCATGTAAAACCCAATCTGAATATTTACCATCAATTCCATTTACGAATAAATGATCCTCCACAACTGTCATATTATAAGAACTAAGGTTTTTGCACTTCTTGCATGGGCATCTTATAAATCCTCGACTATCAACACTCCCACAAGCAAATTCTAAGAAAGACTTCACCCCTTGTGCATATTGTATATAGTCTCGACCAAGTCTATCTCCCAACAACATCCAACTTTTATCCATCTATAAAGGAAAACCACAATCATGGGATAAACACTATCATTCAACTATTACAATACATGTGTTTAATTACCATGTACTTTTAAGGTAGTTGGTCCTATCCCATTCGAGAGACTATCATCTATATCGCATATATACTCAGTCTAAAACTCGTATGTTAGTTTAAATTTCGGCAGCATTTCCCTACAATTCTCCAAGTATGCTAGTCACGATAAGTCGTCGACCCTATTCATGAGCCGAGAAACTTATGAACTACATACTCGAAGAATGTAGAAAAATGTTAAACCAAAATTTAAATTGACTAACACAGGAGTTATAACTAAGTATATATGCCATATAGATGATAGAATCCCAAACTGTCCACTTTGGACAATTCAAGAGTTATACCCAAATATTCTTTAAGAGAATATTTGGCCACAACTCTCGAACGGGTCTAAGGTTTAACTGCATGTAAAATAACTACAAAATCCAAACACTTAGTAATAAACATAACAAGCATATGTCACGAATACATGGGAAGATTACATTACAAGTATACATGATGGGCCTTGAAATATTTAATACTTGAGTACTCAAATATCTTCACATATTTAATTATAATTTTTTAATTAAATATCTTATTATTATATTTGGAGTATTAAGCTATTTAATTAGTGTACTTAGATATAATTAATTATACATTAGGTATTAATCATCTTATTACTTGAGTACTTACTTATGTTCAAATATGTAATTATAATTTTTTAATTAAATATCTTATTATTATATTTGGAGTATTAAGCTATTTAATTAGTGTACTTAGATATAATTAATTATACATTAAGTATTAATCATCTTATTACTTGAGTACTTACTTATGTTCAAATATGTAATTATAATTTTTTAATTAAATATCTTATTATTATATTTGGAGTATTAAGCTATTTAATTAGTGTACTTAGATATAATTAATTATACATTAGGTATTAATCATCTTATTACTTGAGTACTTACTTATGTTCAAATATGTAATTATAATTTTTTAATTAAATATCTTATTATTATATTTGGAGTATTAAGCTATTTAATTAGTGTACTTAGATATAATTAATTATACATTAAGTATTAATCATCTTATTACTTGAGTACTTACTTATGTTCAAATATGTAATTATAATTTTTTAATTAAATATCTTATTATTATATTTGGAGTATTAAGCTATTTAATTAGTGTACTTAGATATAATTAATTATACATTAAGTATTAATCATCTTATTACTTGAGTACTTACTTATGTTCAAATATGTAATTATAATTTTTTAATTAAATATCTTATTATTATATTTGGAGTATTAAGCTATTTAATTAGTGTACTTAGATATAATTAATTATACATTAAGTATTAATCATCTTATTACTTGAGTACTCAAATATCTTCACATATTTAATTATAATTTTTTAATTAAATATCTTATTATTATATTTGGAGTATTAAGCTATTTAATTATCACTGCAAATAATAAGTATTTAATTCTGTGATACTGTTCGAACAAACACTCTATAAGTTCGAATGGAACGCTGGTGAAGTTATATTCTGTTCGAACAAATAAAAATTAATTCGAACGGTATTCAGCGCGTTCGAATTAAACCAACCCAGAAACCAGTCACGAAACAGAGCACAAAACTGATAAACAAAACACAATTTCTGCATTCATGATGCCATATTTCAATACAACAAACTCAAAACATCATGAATATCTCTAAATATGATTATTAAAAAACTTAGAAAACTAATAAAACTTACCTCTTGTACTAGCAATTCAAACTTTAGTCAATCCACAATACCTATATATACATAAAACACATTAAACTGTTGTTCTATCCCAACAAATAAATGCAAAAACTCTATAGATATTTGTAAACGAAAATCGAAATGAAAAATACAAAAAAACACAACTTACCTCTTGTCCTTCTCCTTTCTCTCTCAAGAATCTCTTCTCTCTCAACGCTTTCAAGCTCTCTCTCTCCACAACACTCTCTCACAGCCTCTGCCACGCTCTCTCTCCTTTTCTCAATCTTCAATCCGAGTGAAAAATGAAGTGAAATGATCGGATTAATAATATGTGCATTTCAGTTCGAACTAAATTTTAATCAGTTCGAACGCGAAAGTCCAAATACCGCTAATTTTTCCCACAATTTTTTCGCGTTCGAATTAATATTTTTCCAGTTCGAACAGAAAAAGGAATATTCTCCAGCATATACTGATAACTTGGCGCGAATTTTCCCTCCAAACAAAAAAAATTCGTTCGAACATGAATTATCTCTATTCGAACTAACATTATATTAGTTCGAACAGATAATTAGATAAATATATAACTATACACATAATACACCCAATATTATTATGTGTATATGTAAAAATTATATAGACTATATAATACTAAGTGTCACTAATATCATAATACTAAGTTTCTTATCAATCTATAATATTAAGTATTTAAAATAGTATAATATTTTATTTACAATCACTAATAGTGTTATACTTATAAGTTAGTATCACTATAAGTATAATACTAAGTATCACTAATAGTATAATACTAAGTGATATTAAAGTATAGATACCATCAAAATATGAAAACTAATAATACTGTAATATTTTATAATATAGTCCAAGTACTTGGTTTATTATTAATATACAAACTAAACATATTAGAAATATGTTTTTTATACTAGTATAATTAATGCAATGTTTTACTATATACTTACTATATTTACTTTATAATGCAATACTTTAGACAATACTATTTTATACTCATCTAATCCATAATATATATACTATTACATATATATATACTAGATACTTACAATATATATAAGTAACTAGTATAAAACTCTATACTATCGATATATAGTTATCTAATATATATTATTATATATACTAGTGAGAAATTTGGCCATTAGTACTAGTATACTCTGTATTATATACTATTATTACTAATACTTCTCAATTGTTTTACCTCTTGTACTTATATATATATTTTTATGAAGTATTATATAATTCATTCGAACTTATACCCTTCTAGTTCGAACTTATACCCTTTTAGTTCGAACTAATTATACTTCCGTTCGAACGAAATCACGTTATTTAAGCCGCGAACCAGTTTCTTCCCCAGGAGATTTCGTGCCTCCTCTCATTCGAACTTTTCGATTTCCTCCGCCGTTAGCAGCCACAACGCCGCCACCAACTCCGACCAACTCCTCAAATCTCCTAGAACAAGAGGTATGGGTTAAATGTTAATTATTTTTATAATTTTTTTAGTTAGTTTTGGGGGGGTCGGATTTTGAATCAATCCGGCATTTTGTTGTTTTGGGGGCAAATGACACAACTATAATCGGTAGAAATGATAGGGATTTACTCCTAAATCATTTCTACCGATTAAAATATTGGATTCCTTCATAAAAATGAATGTGTCGGTTCGGTTCTGAGTCGACTCAGCCATGTCTGTTTGGCTCAGGTCCGTTCGAATGAATACAAATTTCATTCGAATTGAAGTCAAGTCCATTCGAATTAAATTTATGTTAATTCGAATGGAATATAATTTTATTCGAATGGATTTTAGGCTAATTCGAATGGACATATCTGAGGTCATTCGAATGAAAATTATGTTCATTCGAATGAATTTAAATTTCATTCGAATGAATATAATTTAATTCGAATGGAATTAAAGGCCATTCGAATAAGCAGTTGTCAACCATGATAGCACAATATCATCATTCCTCTAATTCACTTTAATTAGATCACATATATCTTTTATACATCAACAGTATACTAATGGCAAGCAGCAGCGGAAGAAAACGTTCCAGACCCCAGACAGTAGAAAGTACCTCCGCATCTCCTTCTCAGCCGGCCGTCAGGCCTATACTAGTTGAGCGGGAGATCATTTTAGGTGACTTCCGTGACCTCACTTGGGAGGGGCGGAGCATACATGACATCATCACCGATCGTGGATGGACCCCGATCTGTCAACAGAGGGGCACAGCATATCCTGAGATGGTCGGTGAGTTTTACCGTGCCATGGGTGAGCAGCCTGGTGATGCTCTATGCTATAACTTAGTAGTCCGGGGAGTGAGTATTATATTCTCTCCTCGCGTTATTGCTGAGTTCCTAGATTTGCGGCGAGAGCCCGGTGCCTATCCTGCAGCAGCAGCAGCGAGATCAGCGACTGCACCATCTGGAGAGGACACTACAGTCGCATCCTCATCGCCAGTGCCGGATAGACAGACCGCAGAGCTGGATGCTAGCTCGGATGATAGCGAGAGCGGTGATGAGGTACCTGATGATGGTCTCACAGACGATCAGGTTCGTGACCTAGTGCGAGACCCTGAGGCTCCTCCATATGATGGCGGTAAAGTGATCCGACAGGCCGACTGTATAGCATTTTTCAGAATGCTTAATTTGATTGTTGGGTATAACATTGATCCGAAAAAACACAAGACTGATTTCAGGATCGAGCGGGCCAGATTTTTGTTACGGTTAGCACAGGGGGAGCCGATTGATCTGGCATTATATTTCTTCCTCCGCATTCGCACAGAGTCACGCTATTCGGGTGGAGGTAGTCTACCATTTGCGCTTTTGATATCTAACCTCTTACTCCATTCAGGGGTTGCAGTGACTTTGACTGAGCGGAGGTCGCCACAGATGGGGCCCGTTAACAAGATCACATTCAGTAAGAGCAAGGGTCACTTGTCGAAGACTCGTCCAGTCCTACAGGATCAGCCTCCGCCTACTGATCCAGCTTCTACTGCTGCTGCCCCTATTGAGAGACACCCTGCTGGGGCTACTCCAGATGAGGTACGAGCTATATTGGCGGACCACCGCGACATTTTATTGAGGGACTTCATTCAGCCCATGATGGAGAAGCTTAAGGACCTAGAAGGACGGTTGCAAACTTTACAGGAGGATTTTGATTTATATAATAAATAAATATTGTTAGTAATTTTTTTACTTTTTTATATTGTATAGAACGTCTAACTCATTTTGGAATGTAATTAATGCAGTATAGTTTTTATTTTTAGTATTTGCTAGCCTCTTTATTGTTAATAACACATTTCTTCTCATTATACTTAGTGTTCACGATAATTGAAAAAATGACACTATCTTTAAATTAATATTTAGTTAACTAAAATATTTTTAAATTAATTACATAAAATTAATTATTTATGAATTTGTAAATATTTTAATTCATTGTAAATCATAATATATAATATATAGAACTTTTTATTTACTTTGGAAATGATAAAAAATTAATAGAAAAAATATGTATTCTTACAATTTTAACAATATATCTTTTCAATTAAATAATACCGTTCGAACACGTTAATACTAATTCGAACAAATAATATTGCATTCGAATTAATTAATTTTCTGTTCGAATTAAATTTAATTAGTTCGAACGTCATAGATTTTTGGAGACGACCTAATTCGTCTCAGAATCTCAAGTTCGAACTAATTTTTTTTAGTTCGAACGGATTTATAAGGTTTTCCATGTTTTGAGACGAAATTAAAATTTCGTCTCAAAAAAGTACTTTTAGGGACGAAATTAATTTCGTCCCTAAGAAATTTCGTCCCTAAAAATTAAATTTCTTGTAGTGTCAACATGTGTATCAGGAATGGAGAAGTACTAAGCGGGGCAGTATTATATAAAACGACAAATTAAAGCAGCTAGGGTTGCATGAAATCCTTGCATAATATTCTACAACAACACTTGATCGAGAAGCACCGTAATTGTTGAACATGCACCGTCTCTATTAGCCACTACATATATATATACACACACTAGTTGATGGCGTAACGTGCAAGGCACGTTTTTCTAGTTGTGTGAAAAAATCGTGAAAATAACATTTATAAACAGTAAATACAATGCGGTTGAAAATAGGATAATGTAAAGTAGCATAAAAACTTGGTATATGTGAAAATATGAAATTGGTTGAATTGAATAGAAATCGGTTAATGAATAAGGTGGGTGAAGAGTAGCATTCAAAAAATCTGTTTTTTTCTTTCTTGGCCAAAGTCTTTAATTCAAAATAATTATGGACACTCAAAAGAATAAAGCAAACAATGAAATTAAAAATAATAATAATAATCGAACTACCCTCCATACAGATTCAGAATCAAGTCAAAACATAATATTGATAGGCAATGAACAGAAATTGAAAATGTCTAATACCCTCATACTCAACCACTTTCAACACAACCAACATGAAAAAAAATAAATGCTAAACAGAGAAATGGACAAGGGAAAAGTGATAGACAGAACGTGAAAATTGAAGAAGAAAAATGGAACAAAAGCACAAAAACTTTTGGACCTAAGAATATACGTAAAGTACCCGTCAGATTCATATTACGTATAAAGTAGAAAAATAGGAACAAAAAGGAACATACCAACATGGCACTGTGAAAACAAAGGAAGATTCTCTTCGGCGCTTCACCTTTGAGATTCTTTTGATTAATGGTAAGAATTGAAAATTGAAAACCTTAACCTCTAAGATTCAACTTTAACGCTTCACCTTCAAGATTTCTCAACTCGGTCAACATAGAAAAAAGAAATGGAAAACAAGAAAATGGAAAAAGAAACAGCCACCAAGAAAATGGCAAAAAGATAGAATAAAAACACAATAAAATGCAAAAAAACAAGAATGTATAGGAAGTACCTAAAAATGAATGAAAGCTTTTCTTTGGTGCTTCACTTTCAAGATTCCTCAATACGACCAACACAAAAGAAAGAAATGGAAAATAGGAAAATAGAGAAAGAAATAGTGACAAAGAGAATGACAAAAATAAAGAAAAAAATACAACAAAATACAAGAAAACATAAATATATATGCATGGCTTTGTCGTGCTCAATGAAACGACAAAAATGAAAGCCTAGCAACGAGAACGGAAGAACATACCGATGAAATCAAACAAGGGCAGAAACGTAAAAAACAAAACAGAACAGGGACAAAAACATACAAAAGCAGCAAACAGGAGGACAAAGAAGGAAAGCGAAAATCAACAAGCAAGGGCATAAATGTACAAATGCAGTCAAACAAGGGTAGAAATGTAAAAATGCAAGACAAAGCCATGCAGATTCGGGAAGACAAATCAACAAACAAGGGCACAAAAGTAAATAAGAGAAACATTGAGGGACAGAAACGGAAAATAAAAATCAGTAGAATACACACACGCGCGCGCACACACACACATATATATATATATATTATATAATTGTTATGTTTTTAAAAAATCAATTATGCATAGACCTGCATATTAATTGTTGTGTACTTAATGCTTATACACTATATATTTTATAATTTAATTTAAAAGATAAATTTTAAAATCTGAATTTTACAAATCAACTCTTAGCATTTAAGTGACGTGGATAGTGTTCTATACACAAACTCAAAAATAAAATAATTTTTAATTATTTTTATTTAAAAATTAAATTAAACCAATAATTTATTATTATCTCGTCGTATTAAGCAATCAATCCATATGAGTATGACCTTATTATCAACCATGATCAATTATGTTCATGTGAGGGACGTGCAGAACGAAAAAGGAATTAATTAGTTCATTTTGGGACAAAAATATAAGAAAAAAGTTATTTTTATAGGGTTTGTCTTATAATTTTTTTTTTTAATGATATTTTAAAATCTTGTGGGGCTGAAGTCCTCAAGACCAAATCAGGGTCAAATAAAATAATGTTGCAAGAAAATAAACAATAATGCTGTCATGGAAAATTAAATATACTTAAAAAAATCATAAA
Organism: Carya illinoinensis; assembly: GCF_018687715.1. NCBI lineage: Eukaryota > Viridiplantae > Streptophyta > Magnoliopsida > Fagales > Juglandaceae > Carya > Carya illinoinensis. Next base: position 15,314,032 of record NC_056755.1, read on the forward strand.
AAAAACTTAATTCTCCATATGTCAGTTATTAATATATTGAAAATTATGAGATTTTAAATTCAAAATTTGAATTTTAAAAAAATAATAAAATAAAATTTATAAGTAAAAATATAAATAAAACTATAAATACATCTAACATTACTCGTCATGTTATATACAAAATTTTTTTACTCATTAAAATCTTAAGATTTTATTTTGTGTATTTTTTCTTTTTATAAAAATCCGAACAATAAAAATTAAGTTCTGTTACATATAAACTATTCAATCATTTTTATATATTTTTTATATATTTTATTAATGTGATTAGTTAAAATAATTATACAACTAATTATATTAATAAAATGTATAAAAAAAATATACAAAATAAATACATATAAAATTTTTAATAAAGAATATGTGCTAATTAGAAAGAGAGCAAAATTTCAGGTTTTGAAAGGGCGGGTCCCGAATTCCGGAAGGCAATTCGGGGCGGGCCCAGGGTCCCCCCATCAGGACCGTTGACTCAGACAGAGTAGTACCTCTTTTCTACGGGGGAGTGGCGTCGGGCCAATTGGGGAGGTGAATTTTTGGAACGCGTCAATCTTCTCCAGCCCCACACTTTGACCCAAACAAAGCAAACCAAAAAATATTCCTCAGGTGGGCCCCAACTGTCCCGTGGACCACACAAAGCAATCTGACCGACCTGATTTACCTCCTTTTATTTAGTAATATGTGTCTAATATACATTTTTTTTTTTGACACTATATATTTCTGAACTCACTATATTCACCTGATATTGTTAAAAAGAATTTAAAAGAATTATTTAATTTTAAAAATAATAAACATAAAAATTAGAATGTAATTTGTATTGTGGAATGGACAAAATTAAAAAGAAACGAAGTTCGTGGAATTTAAGGAAAGCAGGAACGAATACACGGACGTCGAGGCATGGCCGTAAAAGCGATGGCATTCTCTCTCCCATCACAAACCAATATTACAACATTCAACACAACACCAGCACCACACTAACAACTACTACTACTCCTTGGTCTTCTTCCAAGGTCTCAACCCCCTCTTTTATTGCCGAGTCCATTGCACCGTTTCATTCAAAGACTTTGTATATCTCTCTCTCTCTCTCTCTCTCTCTCATTTTCTTGGATTTATGGCCAAAGGAAGTGGACTTTCTGTTGATTCAGATCCAATTGGGTTCTTTTGCCACCAGCCAATGGTAATCAACTCGTTCCCTGAAGACAATCCTGGCCGAGAACCCAAGTGGAAGCTGGGTGCCATGGATGCCGCTCTCACCAACTCAGCTCCCCCGACTATCCAATTCCCACTGAACCTTAACTGGTCTCGTCGCCAAGATTCTCCTTCATCGTCAGACAACAAACGCACTGTTATCGACGAGGTGGACTTCTTTGCCGAGAAACACGGCCGCGACAACAAAGCTGCCTCTACCGATACCGACAGAAAAGACTCGGACGGTCCGGCCGCGTTAGAGTTTAACGTAAACGTACGGGATCGATCCATATTATGTTTTCTCAATGAGTTTTATCATATTATATTGGTTTTCCGATCTGATAATCTGATTGAATAGATGTTTCTTTTTTATACATATATAGACTGGTTTGAATCTTCTTACTACCAACACTAGTAGCGACCAATCCATGGTGGACGATGGCCTATCACCGAACGTGGAAGCTAAAAGAGCTAAGAGTGAGGTAAGGGAACGAAAATCTTGCTCAATTCTGTCATGGGCTCGTATGTTTTAGAATTTATGTTTTCCTGAATTTGTTGCTGATGATTTTGTATCACTATGTTGTGTTTCAGTTGGCTGTTCTTCAAACTGAGTTTAAGCGAATGAAGACCGAGAATCAGCGTCTAAAAGCGATGGTTGATCAGGTTTCTACCAATTATAATACTCTACGGATGCATTTCGTTACTCTTATGAAGGCTCAGACATCCAAAAACCCTGAAGAAAGTGGTATATTGGTGGATGGAAAAGTAGATGGCAAAAATAATGGATCATTAATAGTGCCAAGGCAGTTCATGGATCTTCGGCCGGAGACTAATGGAGATGCTAATAATAAGAAGATGTTGTCTACATTAATGGAAGGAAGAAGCCAGGACCAGTCAAGATCGCCAGGTAAAACGGCAGAAGTCATGGCGTCGGAGTTTATAATGAGTAAAAGTGGGAATCTGAACGAGGAGCTTGCGTTTCATCAGGACAAAAAGGACGAAGATGGTGGTAAAACTGGGAGAGGAGATCATAGCCCAGATCAAGCTTCACAAGAATGGAGTCCTTCTAATAAGGTTCCTAGATTCAATCCTCCAAAAGATGTTCATGATCAAACGGAGGCCGCCACGATGAGGAAGGCGCGGGTATCGGTTAGAGCTCGATCAGAGGCTCCTATGGTAGGTGATAAAGAATGAATTTATGGTCATAAAGTGGTTTACTAGATCTTAATTCTTGCAGTTTATTGATTGGAAATTTGTTGATGTTAGATCACTGATGGCTGCCAATGGCGGAAGTATGGACAGAAGATGGCTAAGGGAAACCCATGTCCTCGAGCTTACTATCGCTGCACCATGGCTAATGGTTGCCCAGTCCGTAAACAAGTATGTTCGCTTCTCTTTTATAAGAGTACTACTACTTAAAAACATGTTGAGGGTGCATTACTGCTGAATTATACACTTACCTGCTAAATTTAGCACTAGTTTTTTGGGGCTAACTAAGCTTTTGATCAAACCCTTTTTTCCATTTTAGGGAAGTAAGCTGCAGCTAGGCACCTTTTTCCATGTTTTAAATTAGACTCGACGTTCGAGTTAAGAAAATTGGGAAAGAATCGAAATAATTTCAACCTGTTATTTTTCCATGTCTTAAACAGGTACAGAGATGTGCAGAAGATCGGACGATCATTGTAACGACATATGAAGGCAATCATAGCCATCCCTTACCCCCGAACGCCATGGCAATGGCATCGACAACTTCATCAGCAGCACAAATGCTGCTGTCGGGCTCTATGTCTAGTGCTGATGGAATAATGAACTCAAATATTCTCACTAGGACACTGCTGCCATGCTCCTCTAGCATGGCCACCATCTCAGCCTCAGCCCCATTTCCCACTGTTACATTAGACTTAACTCAATCCCCCAACCCATTACATGAATTCCAAAGGCCACCAAGCCAATTCCAAATCCCATTCCCAAACCCAGCCCAGAGCATTTCCGATGCCCAGACCACATTGCTGCCTCAGATATTTAGTCAAGCACTTCACAATCAATCAAGATTCTCTGGTCTTCAAATGTCCGGCCAAGATATGGACCCTTCTCAGTTGGGTCACCTTCAGCCACACGCATTGGAATTAATGAACCAGGTGGGGCAGCAGAACTCGCTTTCTGATTCTCTCAGTGCAGCCACTGCTGCCATTGCCGCGGACCCGAACTTCACTGCAGCTCTTGTAGCAGCCATCACTTCGATTATTGGTGCTAGTTCTCGAACGAAAGACAATAGTAACAACAATGCCAACTTGACAAGCACTACCAGCAGCAATGCCAACTTAACTTCTACTAGCAACAGCAATGGCAACAATAATATCAGCAATTCAAGTTTCCAAGGCAATTGAGGCGAGGCTACTTTCTTTCGGTTTTCTTTTACTGGGAAGAATTCTTTTATTGGGAAGAATTCTTTAATGACATTGGGTTGAAAGCAGTGAGATTATACGTGTTCATTTCTGTTCTAATGTTTTTCTTTATAATTAGGTCTTGCCGGGTATTGAGCATAGATTTCATATTCTTTGTTATTTGAATACTATGTTCCAAATTGTATGTCGATACAAGTGAAAAAAATAGAATGGAAAATTAAAATATCAATAGAAGAAAGCTGTATGCGTAGACAGCGTAGTTTCCTTGTTCTGCACGGATCCAGAAACCAAAGGAAGGGACGAAGGGTGTTTTGTCTTCCATCTTTTATTTTTGTCAATGTATGTTAATTAATTATTTTGTTTCTAAAGCTAGCTAGGACAGAAACAAAGCCAAGAGGAAAAGAACAAGGGAAAAGATAAAAGGAAGAGAACAATGGAGTTCATTCCTTCTTGGAGTTACGTGCATCATATATATGGCACTCGCCGAAAGGAAAAAAACGTATCACTTGGCATTCAATAGATCTCAGAAAAATGAAAAAAGAAATAGGACCAGTCTATAGAAGAGGTCAAGAAAACCGTCTGAATGAGGTTAGTAAAGATGATTTGTTTGACACGTTAAGAATATAGAAAGTAATGTTTGCGTGTGTGAGAGAGAGAGAGAAAAAGAGAGAGAGCGACTTTCTCGCTTAGTATCATATTTGATCTTGTCTTTAGGCATTTTGTTCCACTTGACAGTGGTTAACTAGATACATTTGTTTCCATTCATTCATGATGCTTTCGTTTTTCCTTTCTTTTCCGACGTATACGTAAATTCCTTGTATATCGGCCAATTACTTCCTTGTTTATCGGCCAATCATACATAAAATAATGAGAAAACTTGTAGTGCAGCTAGCGTATTTGTCTACCGATCGAGCCAAGAAGAAAGAAGAAGAAAAATGGACATGTCCATATATTATAACGTATTATATATATTATCAATAATATTTACAGTTTTGCATGCATGCAGCTTATAATTAAAAGAAGTGATCCAAATTACGAGCCCTAGCTAGCTAGCTACGGACTGCACTGCATATATATATATATATATATACACGTACGCTTATAAATTTGCATGTTCCATGCATGCAACAATATTTATATATATATCGATATTCATTTTTCTAAGTCTATAAGCTGATAGAAGTTTCAGATCATCATCATCTGGTTAAACTTTTCTCGTATTCATGCGCTGCAGGTAAGATAATCAGTCGTGATGATCTGAGAGTAGAAAACCGCAAAGTTTTTAACAGAAATCAAACTAAGAGATGCGAATTAATAAGGAAAAATATATATATAAATATATATATTTATATATATAAAGATAATGAGAAGTTAGTACTCGTAGTAGTACGTACTGAAGACCCAAGATCATATTAATTAATGGAGGTAAATGCCAAGGCCAAAAACTTCAATATTATTAATTAGTTGACATGATCATTGATCATGAAGTTTGCCCGGCCAGGTGTACCAGGATTCCGGCCTGCTGCTGCTCAGGTAGAATGGGCCGGGATTTCCTCTTTTGGATGATCATTATTATAAAGTGGGAAAGCCGGCCAGCATTGTTAGAACTTAGAAAAATGTCCTCCGATCCAGAAAAATGTCCTCCTAACTATAGTAGCCATTAGGGCTGAGCATAAATCCGAAAATCCGACTCCGACTCCGACTTCGCTCCAGCTCCGCTCCGACTCCGACAAGTAGGAGTCGGAGTCGGAGTTTTTTCCCACTGAAAAGTCGGAGTCGGAGTCGGAGTCGGAGGTGGAGGCGTTCCGACTCCGCTCCGATCCGACTCCGACTCCGACACACCGAATCCGACTCCGACTCATCCTCCGACTCCGACTTCCCATCCGACTCCGACTCCGATTTCCACTCCGACTCCGACTCCGATATTATGCATATTTTATAAAAATATGTGTTTTTAATATATTAACATGTAATAAATAATAATGTATAAACATTATAATGAATAATATAAGTTAATATAGTTACTATAAGTTAATTTACATTACTAATTTATTATAAGTTACTATAAGTTAATATAGTTACACTATAAGTTACTATACCTTATATAGTTAATTTACATTACTAATTTACTATAAGTTACTATATAAGTTACTATATAAGTTACTATAGCTTATTTTATATTTTACATTACTGGTTTACTATAAGTTAATATATAATATATAGTTATATATATACTATATATATTAAGGGCTTATATAGTATATAGTTACTATACTATGTATTTTTTATGCATTAATCATATATATTTAATGCATTATATAACTATACCTTATATAGTTAATTGACATTACTAATTTACTATAAGTATATAATAATATAGTTACTATATAAGTTACTATACCTTATTTAGTTAATTTACATTACTAATTTACTATAAGTTAATATATAAGTTACTATAGCTTATTTTATATTTTACAATTTACATTACTAGTTTACTATAAGTTAATATATAATATATAGTTATATTATATATAATTATAGATTATATATATACTATATATATATTAAGGGCTTATATAATATATAGTTACTATACTATTTATTTTTTATACATTAATCATATATATTTACATATTTTATATAACTATACTTATATAATATATATATAGTTATACTTATATACTATAATATATATAGTTATATATTAACTTACTAATTAACTATACTTATATACTATAATATATATAGTTATATATTAACTTACTAATTAACTATACTTATATAATATAATATATATAGTTATATATTAACTTACTAATTAACTAATATATATAGTTATATATTAACTTACTAATTAACTATACTTATATAATATATATATATAGTTATACTTATATACTATAATATATATAGTTATATATTAACTTACTAATTAACTATACTTATATAATATAATATATAGTTATACTTATATACTATAATATATATAGTTATATATTAACTTACTAATTAACTATACTTATATATATTTGATTTAGGGTTTAGAAAAAAAAAAAAAAAAAAGGCTGAAAATACCAAAACAGAGCCCAAACGGCGTCGTTGGACTCTGTTTTGGTCACAGACTCACAAAAACAGGGTTCATTACTCCAAAACGGTACCGTTTTTGAGGTAAACGGTGTCGTTTACTTCAGGCCAAACAAGATAATTACCCCCTGAGTCCGATCCCTCACTCTCGTCTCTCTGTGTAAGATTTGCTTTAGGGTTTACTATTTTACAGTTTACTCTCGTCTCTCAGTCTCAGCTTTGCTCAGCCCCCACGATTCGGCCACGAAACGGCGCCAAGATCTCAGCCGCAGCCCAGCCCCAGCTTCCGACGCGTCGTTGCTTCTCCGGTATCTCCTCTCTCTCTCTAACAGAAATCGTTCGATTCGTTCTTGGGTTTGAACTTTGAAAGTTTGAAATCTGTAGACTGTTTTAGTTGTTTTGAATCTTTGATTTCTCTTTTATATGTTATGGTTTTGGTTTTGATTTGTTTTGTGATTTTTTTGAAGCTTTCAGGTGCCCCAGTCGGCACTCGGCAGTCCTCGTCGGTCGTCGCCCCGAGTCCCCACGTCGTCGCAGATCTGGGTCATCGCACGGTGCCCACTGCCACGGTCTCACCGACTCCGCTCCGACAAGTCGGAGCCGGAGCCGGAGCGGAGCATATACCCTTCGGAGCCGGAGTCGGAGGTCGGACAAAGTCGGAGTCGGAGTCGGACAACCCAGATACCGACTCCGATCTGTCGGTGCTCAGCCCTAGTAGCCATAGCCAGCAAAAACCCAGAAAAATAAAGGTAACTTTGTTCAGTTTTCATTAATATTGCACCTATATATATATCTGTTGCTTAAGCTTTTTTCTTTTTTCTTAAAATTTAAATTTGTGGATATTCACTAATTTATTCTTATTTTTTATTTTGTCCCACTATGCTTTAGGGTTGCAATGCTTTGTGCAAGAGTACGCCCATAGCCCATAAGGACAGAAAAATATGTTTTCAGAACAAAAATAAATCATATATATAAACTGTAACTTTCTTCCGAGAAAACAGGCGAAGACCCATGAGCCTAATTATGGGCCTGAAGTTTAAGAATAGAAGGTTCGGCCCAGAACCCAGCTTCCAGTCCCAGATAGATCTTTGACCGTTGTAGACATACCCGTAGAGGTAGGGGATCGAACGGCCAGGATTCAAGGCCGCCATTACTTTTTTTCGAAAGTGGACTGGTAGTTAGGGCCTAGAATATGTCCGTTCTCCGAATATTTATTTACGACTGACGATGGCAACCAACCAACCACCTCCGCGTCATCATTTTGAAGCCACCGAAACTGTACTGCCATATTAACCGTTGGATCTATAAACCGTCGAAGTCAAATCAACGCTGAAACGCCAGAGTGCACTACTCCTGAAGCAGACAAATTCCCCCCTCACATTTTCTTCAATACCTCCGATATGGTTTCCTAGAGTCCACTTCATTCCTCTCCGTTCGTGGCAATTTCAGGTGTGTTTCCATTATTCTTTCTTCCTTCCTTCCTTTTCTTTCAACGATTTTTTTCGGTTAAAATTTTCTGTTACTTGATCTCATAGTTGCTGTTAGATTCCGATATTCTAGTTGAATTTGGTACTTTTCTAGCGTTTTGATTGATTCGCGGCTCCATGAGCTCAGTTTGGTTGCTGATATAATACAGGAACAAAACAAAGGAAAATTTGTAGGGTTTTCTTTTGGTTGATCCTATTTACTAGTGGGTTAATGGTCCTGTGACTGTCAGCTTTTCTGCCCCGGCCCCCTTTGACATCCAAATCAGATTCTACAATCAAGACCAAGACTGTATCTCAGTGGTTTTGTGATTTACTGTAATTATTTGCTTGGATTCTGAGAATCTGGTGTAAGAGTTATATTTCAAAAACTTATCAAAAAAAAAAGAAAAAAAGAAAAAAGAAAAAAGAAAAAAAAAGAGTTATATTTCAAAAAACCGGTCCACTCTTATTTGAGGGAGAGAGAGAGAGAGAGAGAGAGAGATTTGGCTTCATGGATTTTTCTTTATTAGCTACATGGTTTTAGTGATTGATCGTATTTAATCTCATTATCTCAGAATTGGTGTAAGTTTTGGGTTGCCTTTGTCAACTGATCTCTAAGAAAATATGTGCATTAATTATTTTGCAGTTTCCAAGATGAAAACCAGATCTAGAATCACTCTGGCTGCTCTTCTTCTCTTGTTCCTTCTGTCCCCAACGGTGTTCTCCACGCCCAATGATCGGTTGATCCGAGTTGGACTTAAAAAGAAGAAATTGGACGACAGCAACCGGCTTGCTGGACAAATTGACTCTACGGAAAGGGTAACAGTTCGAGCTCCTGTCAGAAAATATTATCTCCATGGTAACTCTGAGGACACCAGTATTGTCGCACTAAAGAACTACATGGATGCTCAGTATTTTGGTGAGATTGGAATTGGTACTCCTTCTCAAAAGTTCACTGTGATATTTGACACTGGAAGTTCTAATCTTTGGGTGCCCTCTTCGAAGTGTTATTTCTCAGTAAGCATCTTTAATATTTTCTCAATGGATTTTCATTGCGATTGGTTGGGAAGGACCAAAGTTGATACTTTTGTGTTTTGGTCCAGGTTGCTTGCTTTTTTCACTCAAAGTATAAGTCCAGCCAATCAAGCACCTACCAAAAGAATGGTATTATCCATTTCCTTGGTTCAAAGTCTATTTTGCCTGCTTTCACACCTCATTTTCGTCCTTGTTTATATTTGGATTGCTTAAGGAGATTGGAATCTCGATTTCCTGAGATTGGATTAAAATGGTGCAGGAAGTCTGAAAGAGGGCTAATCAAGGCAATTACTTGTTGAAACAAATTTGAAACGCTAATTTTAATGAGTTTGCTCTTGTTTGTCATTGACAAATGTTCTTCATATGTTGTGATGAACCACAGCTGTGCATGGTGATGTCTATCAGGACACTTTACCATTGCAATGAAGTTTACTCCACCAATGTGGAAATTTATGTTGCATGAATAGTCCATGCATATAAAAACTCTAGTTAGGTTTATTTCCACCAGTGGGCAGACAAATGTGGGACGGAAATGAGAGACACAGATAGCTGAGAGAACCCATCAATCAGTATCGTTGGGATATGAATTATAACGTAATTGCTAAACCTTTTGTGGCTACACTTTCTATTTTCTAACTTACTTATAGTCAATATAAGACTGGTACTCTTTGTTTGCTACTATAAATAAATATGTGTTAGGATAATTCATGTTTCATTTTCTTTATTTTTCTTTATATTCTAATAATCTGTTTGCAGGGAAATCTGCTGAGATCCATTATGGAACTGGAGCAATTTCAGGTTTCTTTAGCCAGGACCATGTCAAACTTGGGGATCTTATTGTTACGAATCAGGTAGTTTTGATAAAAATTCTCATTTTGGTTGTCTTCAGTTCAGCATTGTAGTTGGGGTTTATATACTAATGCTATTGCATATTAGGATTTTATCGAGGCAACCAGAGAGCCTAGCATCACGTTCTTGGCAGCCAAGTTTGATGGTATACTTGGACTTGGATTTCAAGAGATCTCAGTTGGTAATGCTCTCCCTGTCTGGTAAGTGAAGGCATCTCAGCTGGCTACTAGACTATGAATCACGTGATTATACTTGAAATCTACATGGTAAAAGTGTGCTTAGCTGACCAGATTAATCAGTTTGGTTAATGATAATCTTCTCTCAGGTATTGAATTGCTATCTTATTGTTTTTGCTTACTGGTTCAGAATGATTAACATTTTTCCACTGTGTTTGCTATTATGATAGGTATAATATGGTCAATCAAGGTCTTATAAAAGAACCAGTTTTCTCATTTTGGTTAAACCGCAACATTGAAGGGGAAGAAGGGGGTGAAATTGTGTTTGGTGGAGTTGATTCTGATCATTACAATGGTGAGCACACCTATGTTCCTGTGACCCAGAAAGGCTATTGGCAGGTTAGCCTACCCAAATTCCCACCATCATTGTCACAGTTGTCCATGCTCCATTCATCATATATTTTTTATGTTTAATTTCAAGTTATTGGTTTCTCTTATTGGCAGTTTGATTTGGACGATGTACTAGTTGATGGCGAAACAACTGGTAATTATATTGAGCTTTTATTTCTGCCCTTGATTTATTGATTCTTACTTGTTAATGATGTGAATCAAATCCACTTCTTATTGTTTTTAAATTAAGCACATCATTTTTCAGGATTTTGTGGTGATGGTTGTTCAGCAATTGCCGATTCCGGAACCTCTTTGTTGGCTGGCCCAACTGTATGTATTTTGGGCAGATATACATCCATTTCTTATTTCTCCATTAGGAGTTCTGCACCATGTTGAGGAGTAAAATGATATATGTTTCTGCCAAGACTTCACATGTGTATATGTAGTTACTTTTGGTAGATGGTTATTTAGGGCTTCTGCCCTAGTTTCAATTCCATAATGGTATAATATATCACAAGGCCACGTTTAAAATAAAATTGCAGTTTTTTTTTTTTTTTTTATTGCTAATGAAAGATTTCCCAAGTTTTAAGACAGTATCTCCTTTTTCCTTGGCAAATCTAGGCCCTTTCATCTTCACTGTGATTGTGTTTTTTAATACCCATTAAAATCTAGCAACTTTTGATGCATATCATGTTATAATATCTCATTCACAGACTGTCATTACACAAATCAATCATGCAATTGGAGCTTCTGGGGTTGTAAGCCAAGAATGCAAGGCAGTGATTGCGCAATATGGGAAAACCATTCTGGACATGCTGGTAGCTGAGGTATGTATTTATTCTTTTTGTAAAAAAATCTTATGAATCTTATAGCATGTTATCATTCTCCCATTCTAGAATGGAATGTGTGGTGCTATTTTCCTATTCCCCCACAACGAACTGACTTCTTACCTGTGGCTTTTTATAGACACAACCCAAAAAAATCTGCTCCCAGATTGGTTTCTGTACTTTTTCTGGGACTCACAGCATTAGGTCAGAGTTAATTTATTTTCTAAATTTTTATGAATTAATTTATTTTCTTGTTGTTATAACTTCTAATAAATGGCAGGATGATATTAGCAGCATTTTCTATGATAGTCAACCCGCTATTACTTATATTGTCATAGTCAAATTATTTCTACCATGTCTGTGCAGTATGGGCATTGAGAGTGTGGTTGATGGGAACAAAAACAAGGCATCTGGTGGGGTGCATGACGCCATGTGTACTGCTTGTGAGATGGCAGTGGTTTGGATGGCAAATCAGCTAAAACGGAATCAGACAGAAGATCAGATATTGAATTATGTCAATGAGGTAAACTAGCCTTTTTGTTTACACTTTGGAATAAATGGCCTTGCAGCAAGCTTATGCCTGTAATTGCACTTGCAGCTTTGTGACCGACTTCCCAGTCCAAATGGAGAATCAGCAGTTCAATGTAGCAGTCTATCGTCCTTGCCTTCTGTTTCATTCACCATTGGTGGTAAAGCATTTGATCTTGCACCAGATCAGGTAGGTGTCATGCAGATTTTTAAATGTTTTTGGTTGCTGAAGTCATATAATTTTCCTTAAAGTTCAGTTTGATGAAGCTACTGTTAGTTGTACTCTAATGCTTTTGTCACTTTTTATTCTGCCATCAAGCTTCTTTAAATTCAATTTGGAAAGATATAATCTTATATACTTGGTGATATGTATGTGATGGTCCCCATCAATGTAGGTTGTGAGAATGAGCTAACTAAAAATAAAAGTAAAATAAAATTTGTGCCAGTTGTAATCCCACTACCTGGATTACCCAAGATTGTTTTTCTTCGCCCATTGCTAATGTTTCCTCTGTTTTTTTGTTTTTTGTGTCGGGACGGTGGTGCCATGAATCAGTATATTCTTAAAGTGGGAGAGGGAGTTTCTGCTCAATGCATTAGTGGATTTATTGCTTTGGATGTGGCCCCACCCCGTGGACCTCTCTGGTATACTTCTTTCTATTGTATTAGCATCCTTTTAATATTTTCTCCCTCTCTTGATGTAATAGGAGCAAGTATAGATTATCGAGCCCAATGGTGAAGGTTGATGAAAGGGGTGAGGGTAGGGATTGCCCCTCCAGATGGGCATCGTGACTTTGCACCCCCTGCCTCTATGAGAGCAAGATTTCCTTCATCTTGACAATAAATTTTCTTCTTTTTTTCCCCCCACATTCACCAAAGATTATTTCAATTAAATGAGATTAGGTTCCAAGCATATAAAGATTACAAAAAGAGAACGAGACTACCTTCCAAGAATAACAAGTTGATAACTAGTTCAGTACAGTGTTAGCATCTAAAAAAAGTATAAGAGAACGAGACTACCTTCCAAGAATAACAAGTTGACAACTAGTTCAGTACAGTGTTAGCATCTAAAAAAAGTATAGTAACTATTCATTTCATTATTATCTGATGACTGATCACATTGCTAGCAAAAAAAAAAAAACGAAAAAACGAAAAAAAGAAAAATCACATTGCTGTACCACATGCCAAACGCCCTTCATTAATGCGTTTGTTCCACTTTTACCCATTGAATTTTCTTTTCACTATGTTAAGAATCCTACTTATAAAAATGTGAGCAAGGAAAGAGACAAAGGGAACCTCCCATCCTTTGATAAAAAGCAAAAGAGTTGTGGATCATTATGTGAAATATCACAATAACATTAAATAAGTCTTTCAAAAATTTTTGGTCTGTTTTCTGATTTACTTCTAGTAGAATTGTATTTCTCACTTTTGCTCTATGTTTATATTAAATAATTTTGCTTTGAAATAAAATAGTTTCTCAGTTGGTTAAAATGTTGTAAATTGGATGATTGTATAATTTCTTATGAGAAGATTGAACTGTTTATTATTAGTGTCTACAATTTCTAATCATGAGATACTAAATTATCTCTTCTTTTCACTGTGATGCTTCGCACCAAAATTAAAATTGAAAAAGTATTGATCAGTTGTTTTATTATAGTGAAAAAAGTTTTTTTGTTATTCGTATCAAAACTAAATTAAACTAAAAAAATGAGGTCATATTTGATTGAAAATCAAGCCATTGGCATAACAAAAGAATGATAATTTAATTTCTCTATTATTTTACCAAGCAATTAAATTCTATTTTGGAATTATTATATTGTATTGTTTATGAAATAAACACTTTTAAAATTACAATTTACTTTGTTAGACTACCTTTTAATTTCGCCCTGAACATGGTTTTGAAACACCACCACTAAAATGTAGCTCGTTCACATAAATGGTAAATCACTCAACACTAGCTCCCATAAGTAGATTATTTGCAAGAATCTTTATTGATACAGCAAATACACCACTGATGCTGAAGTTGGCCATATCAGCTCATATAAAAAAGTTTTGGTATTTTGACTGTTTTTATGAAAATAATGGGTCTGGTCCCACACTCAGTGGTGTGTTGTTACACACTGAGCTTGTAAATAGCATAACTTAATTCATCACTTACTTTCTGCTAATAATCTGCCTCTTTATACGATGAGCTCATTGATTCACTATGTTGCTTACGGTGGAATGCAGGATTCTGGGAGACATTTTCATTGGCCGCTATCACACAGTGTTTGATCATGGGAATCTTCGAGTTGGATTTGCTGAAGCAGCTTAAATCACTACTACATCTATGTTTCTCTTTTGCCGCTTGAGTGCAACATACTCGTGAAAAAAACTTTGCACTGTTGTGATGTTATGATCATGTTATGATACAACTTGTCTAATCGATCGACCATGGCGTTAAACTTGTTTTATCTGTAAATATATGGAGACAATGTGCTTTTTATTGTACACTAGTAAAGTAAGGCACGTTATGAAGTTATTAAACTCTTGTTACCAATATCTGAAACCCACTTTACCACTTTAATTCCTTCGACATTTGACAGGTGGGTTCTTAGATCAGCATTTGCCAACAGAAATCAGAGCACAAATGGTGGCACATATGGTATGGTTATGATGTTAGCTAATGAATGATACATCTGAGATTTAAGCCTGACAAATAATTTAGCAACAAACGAATTATACAAAAGTAATCTCATAAATTGATATGGCTTAATGTGATTCATTAGACTGTAAAGTTATTTCATTGACAAATACTCTAACGTATCACAAGAAGTTACGTCACTTTATAGGATTTTTTTTGTATAATCTCTTTGTGGCTATAACAATTTTTTTTAAGCCTAGATAGCAAATTCTCAACTTTTTATGTTATTAGTTCTGTTTGGGAAATCGACTAACTAGTTTGGAATATAGAGTTGTCAACTTCTCAAACTATCATACTTGTTAGTTATTTGATATAGAAGGATGTTATATACCATCATTTCAATTATCATCTTGTTCTGATGTATCAAATGATTGAAAAATAAATAAAAGATAATAAATAATTTTCTGATCATTTGGTGTCACGTTGAGGATGATGTGTGGATAATGATTAAATGGAATAATGGATGATAAGTAGCATTTATTTTAACTAACTTGTCTTGTTTTTGTTTTTTTTGGAACATCTCTTAACATAATAAGATGTTATCGAAATATATAATTATAGTTTTTCTATAAGCTGCTCCATTTAATTTGAAATCTCTAGGAGCTGGCTCAAGTTGTAAAGGCCTTAGGTTTAAGGATATGCTGGGATCCAGCTCTAAGTTTTAAATCTCATTGAATGCAAATAATCTTTAGGGGCAATCGAATTGAGAGATTTTTTTTTGAATTAATCGAGATATACTTGCAGAAAATTTCTTACCGAGGTTCTATGTACCCTTCAAAATTAATCAGGACACTCTCTTAAATATCTAGTGCCAATAAAAAAAAATATATATAATTTGAAAAGAAATAAACACAACATTAAAAATACTTATGAAGTTTACATAATAGATTGATACGGACACTTTGGAAACAATTCTATGGAGTTGCTTTGGTGTCAAACTTCCCAACCTCCTGTGTGCCAAAATATATCCAAACATAAGTGCCATACTTATTGGTACCGAAATGACAGAGAGTATGGCAATGATTGGCAATTATGTGTCCAACATCTCTTTCTTTGCTCTAAGTTCTAGAAGTGGCCGGTAATTGGTGAGTATGCTACACGTGTTGACTTGTGACACAAAGAACCAAAAAAAGGTATCTGAATCCCCAAACGACAGCACTTTGTTTTGTATAACGGCACGTCAAAGCAAACTCAAAAACTTAGATCTATATGCATTAAATCGTGAGGTGGACAACCTTATCATAGCATAGCACATCAAAGCAAATCAACATTTTAAAGTGTTTTTACTAATACAAGGCTCACCTTCGTATGTGGATGAAAGATTATATTCTCTTTGAAATATTTTCCTTAATTAAGAGATGAGAAATAATATTTATAATTTTAAAATCGGTAAATCTTGCTTTGTTTTTTAAATGACTAAATTTAAGATTTATATGAAAAAATTATTTTTTTAATAATAAATCTTAATTCTTTTAAAAACAAGTGTACGAAATATACACACCCCACTTACCGTATTCGAGAAAAATATACAATTTACAACACAGGTGAAATTCTTTTGAAAATAAAAAATAAAAATATTTTTGAGTTGATGAATTAAAGTACACGTTGCCTCTCCCATATTAACACAAATTTCACATTCATGCATTCACACGCATATAAAATGTGGTCTTTTAGTTTCACAACACAAACGTGTTGCCCGGCGGTTAGTTCAAAATATGGGATGGATCATGGATGGACCCTACTCTCTACTTCCCACAATAGACATATAAAAAAGAAAGTAAAGGCTAAAGTCACTATATTTTTTATACGTATATATATATATATATATATATATATATATATAAACACATAATTAAATAATACCCAAAACTTGCGTACGAGAAAAGGCTCTTCATCATGATTCCTATTTCCCACTCTTCAAAGATACGCACGCTTTTTATTTACCACTCTTACGTGGTCCAACCAACTTAGATAAATTTTTTGTTCAGACTCATACCCTTGTTTATTTTTAAAAATAAGATAAAATAAAATGAGTTAAAATTAAAATAAAAAATTGAATAAAATATTATGAGAATATATTATTTTAATATTATTTTTGTATTAAAATTTAAAAAAATTAAATTATTTATTTTATTTTATATAAAAATTTTAAAAAATTATAATGATTAAATAAAATGAGATGAGAGGAGGTAAGATATTTTATGAACATAACTATTTTAAAAAGTCTTCGATTGGCTGACCTTTATATTTACGTCATGTGTCAGGCAATCAAGTATTGTCCCGTGACATCAAGTTAGTTTTCTAACGGCATCCAATTAATTGCAAGTTTATTAAAATTTAGATATTATTTTTATAAAAATTAAAAACCGAGACTTCAAATTACAAGAAAAAAAAAAGTAAAAATTCAGATACTAATTTTACAATTAATCTTTATATTTAACAAAATTTAAATTTTCCTTTTAATTTTTTCTTACAAATCAATTAATTGATCATGTTAAGGTGTATATCCTAAGCCAGCTTCCATGTAAAAGTAGTTTGAAAGATATCATGTGCATAGTGAGAAAACACATGAGTGGAGATAGCTAGGTGGCTAGTTGGGTTTTTATTCCAAATGAGAGGTTGGTTGTTGTTGGGTTTTTGATCTATAATCAACTAACATCTCCCAACCCACCTGCTTAAACAGCAATGTAATTTTGAAACCAACCCAGCTGCATGCATACTTACTTTATAGAAGAATGTAGTATTTTTAGATATTTTGGTGATTTTTCTTAGTTCTGATTATATAGACTTAACTATTCTGAAAAGTTTTTGAGATGAAAGGATTAGAAATGATATTCATAAGTTGGAAAATAGCACATGTTTTTTTAAAATTATCATATATTTCCCTTCATTCTTCTTGAATGGAGGCATCCTTTAAGTACACATGCGAAAATAAATAAACAAAAAAAAAAAAAAAAAAACGTGAATGTATAACCATATATCATCATTTAACTAAATAAAATATTATTTTATTAATTATGATCGACTTGTCATAATTTGAAGCAAAAGATGGTGTGAAAGCAAAAATAAGGTCAATAAAATTAAAAACGTGGGGGGTTCAATAGAAAGAATACAATAGGCATTTTAAGACATCTCGGAAGGAAATAAAACCATACTCATCTCCTCCTTGCTGGGTAATTGTGTCTTGGAGTTATATATTCTATTCCCACGTTTATATTTGATACTTCTCATTGACCCACGTTTATATTTTTTAAAAAATAAAAGTTGACTTTGTTATTAAAATTTTCATGTTCTCATTTATTGATGAGTTATGTTACGTATAATCATTTTTATATATTTTTTTATATATTTTATTGATATAATTGATCAAAATTATTATTTTATATTAAAAAATAATATAATCAATTACATTAATAAAATATATAAGAAATAGATAAAAGTACATGCACATTGAATTTTTGTTTATTGACTTTTAGTATTTTTCGCGATCCAAAAAAGACTTCAATTTTGGTACGTACTAATATTCAACTATTTTCACCAAAATAATTAAAAAATGTTAAGGAAAAAAAAGAAAGATACCAACTCTCAACCAATTCGGTGGTTCAAAGCCTTTAGAATCCCAAAAAGCTTTGATTATTCAAGAGTCAAAACAGTCTCGAACAAAACAGAGAATCCCAATACGGATGTATTATCCATCTCTCCAACCTCTCCCATCATCCCACGCACCAACTTTATGTCCCATTTCCAGGCTCTTTACCTGATATTCTTAACACCTGCCAACGTGCCCTTCCAAGACATTGCCGACGAGACAGGCACGCGGGCTGCACCAGGCCGCCACTTCCACCCATATTTTGACACCTCGTTGCCGTAGACACACGACTAAGGAAGTGTCAAAGTCCCCCTTTGGATAGTCACAGACATAGAGAGAGAGATGACCGACCAATAAAAATAACCGTCAAAATTTCCCATACTTTTTACAATTAGAGTCCTTGTATGTATGTGTATGTGTATGTGTATGTGTATGTGTATGTATATATATATACACATATACGTGCATCGGCAGATTCGATAGAAACAGCAAAGCCTCGAGCCATCTCATATCAGCTCTCCAATATGAATTGGACCAGAGGAAAGGCCATCGGCCATGGCTCATCCGCCACCGTCTCCCTAGCCACCCCTCACCTTTCCGGGAGCGTTTTTGCCGTGAAGTCGGCGGAGCTATTCCAATCTGAGTTCTTGCAAAGAGAGCAACAAATTCTCTCCTCTTTGAGCGATCCTCATATAGTCAGCTACAAGGGTTGTGATGTTAGCATGGAGAACAACATGCTCATGTACAACCTCTTCATGGAGTATGTCCCTGGAGGCACGCTTACCGATGTAATTCGCACCTGTGGAGGTCGGCTTCAAGAATCGGTGATCGGATGTTACACGCAGCAGATTTTACAAGGGCTGGAGTACTTGCATTCGCAGGGTTTTGTGCATTGTGACATCAAAGGCACGAACATTTTGATTAGTGAAGAAAATGGTGCCAAAATTGCTGACTTTGGATGTGCTAAGTGGGTTGATGAGAAAGTTGAGAAGGACATGAAAATGCCGAAGATTGGCGGCACGCCTATGTTTATGGCGCCGGAGGTGATGCGTGGAGAGGAGCAGGGGTTCCCTTGTGACATTTGGGCACTTGGGTGCACAGTTATTGAAATGGCTACAGGCGGTGCACCGTGGCCTAATGTGTCTGACCCAGTATCGGCCTTGTTCCATATTGCATATTCCGGTGAATTGCCTGAGTTTCCAAGTTTTCTATCCGAGCAAGCAAAGGATTTCTTGGATAAGTGCCTGAGGAGAAGTCCAAAGGAGCGGTGGACAGCTAGTCAACTTCTTAAGCATCCATTTCTTGTGGAATTCAATTCCAGTGCAAAGATAATTCAAGAATCCAATTCAAGTTCGCCTACAACTATTCTTGATCAAGGCTTTTGGAACTCGCTGGAAGACTCAGAATTAAATCTAGACAGTCTAATTGAGGAAAACCCGGGTGCTGATAGGATCAGACGGTTGTCGTTGCTTTCAGAGGTACCTGATTGGACATGGGATGAAAAATGGATCACAATAAGGGGGAATAATGGTGAGGAAATCAATATGATTATGGATGATTCTGAAGGTGAAGCTGATGATATAATGTGTTGCAGTGGGTCAGCAACAGCTTCCATTAGTAAAGTATTGGTAGAACTGAAAAGCACAGTCGGTAGTGAGGGGTTGATTAGTTTTTCAGATAGCAATGTAAATAGCAGTAGTGGAAATTTAATTAGTTTCTTTCAATGTGCGAAAAGTAGTGTAGCTTTGAGCCATTTCAGTTTTGAGAGGGACAAAGAAAAGTTGTTTCTTCCTTCAATTCCAAGTTTTTAAGTACATAAAAATCCATCTCTTTTTCTCTCTGTCTCTCTCTCCCTCTCTCACACACAGTTTTAGATCTTTGAACAGGAAGTTCCAACTTCCAAGTGTAAACACTAACAAAAATTGTATGATTTTCTGGAAGTCAGTCTGTCCGCGTTTGGACTTTCTCAATTCCCACACTTTTATACTGCACATGTTGCATTTTCTATTCTTCCTTTAATTGCCTCACCCTATCCTCTGTTTCAGTTTACCCCACAATGGTGTACTTTGGGGATGGTTCCAACTAACCCATATAAATCCCTACGGGCTGCACCCACCCTTAACTTCACTTTGTTAGGTAATGGCAATGTGGAATTAATTTTCACAGCTCTAGAGGTATCCTATTAAGATATAAATTAAATAATAAAATCTATCTATTTTTATTAGTTTAGAGTTTTGGAAGAAGTGGTCATTTCACATGATATAATGTAAGTCTTGAATTTGAATCTTGATTCTATACTCTTTCACATTTAATTAAATATTTCATGTGTTGAGCCTACTCACAATGGATAGTCTGGCCTATGCGTGAGGTGAGTGTTAAGATATAAATTAAATAAAAAAAAACCTACATCTTCAAATCAAAGCCTTTTAAGCTTTTTAGACAAGTAGGTTTAACTCCCTGCAATATGTAATTTCTACACCACGGATAGTTTAAAAAACTTCATCGTTTTGGGTAATTATGCAAAGGTAAATTCAGGGAAATCTGCCTCGCACACGTACGGTATTTTATTGCTTAACGTCTTGATCAGTTCCCCGGCTAAACAAATAGGAATGGAAGTTCTACCCGAGTTGAGATATTTGGAAGGTTCTTTTATAGCCTGATGAAAAGGAGGTTTTGAAGTACCAGAATCTTTCAACTCATACATAATTTTCTCTGAAATCTTTTCTCTTCTCAGTGCTGTTCTTAGAAGAATGTTCTCATGCTTCTCATTAGCAAATAGATAACAGAGTTAACCATAAATCTTTCTACCAACAGTCGGTAACTTTGGACCAAAGTGAGCACACCAGAGGATAAGCACGGCCAGACTAAATGCCATGCATGGTAATTACATAGATTGTGTCATGTAATGCATTGGTATCTTGGCCTATGGTATAGCTGCTATAGCATAAATATTATAGAGTGGACAGCATAGATTCAAATCTTAAAACTTGGACGTGGAAATAAAACAATCCCCCCTCCCTTCCCCATATATCTCAGAAACATTATGGGTCTAGACTCTAAAGAACGACCTGGCCCAGGTCAAGTTATGCTTCAAGCAAACAAAAGGAATAGTCCCAATGTATGTTATTGATCATGGGCTCCAGATTGAGTACTGTGGAGTAATTGTCATCCACCGGGTATTGCAAATCCCCCATTTCGCCTTTAAAGAATAAGAAAAAACTGTCGATGGTAAGTCAGTAAAGTTTGAGAGTACTACAAGCAAAGCAGTTTCATTGATTGCAAATGCCGTGATTAATTAGCAGCATGGATCAAGATTTCCTAAAATCTTTATCCGAATTTGAAGGATTCGAACAAAAAAGAGATAGACGCATCAAATGGATTCTACATAGCTTAACTTGAGAGACCTTCTACATAAATAAGTACTTCATGAGAGTTAAGTTTCAGCAAGTATATATATAAAATCATATTGAAAATGTGAATAAGATTGAATGCGAAGAAAGCTCCAGCCCTTGAAGCGACGAGGCATCTCAATGCATGGTTTCACAGACAAAAACAAGAACAAACATAGAAACCAATTATGACAACTAATACACAAACAAATTAAGGACGTTAAATCCGAGCCTCACGTCCCTGCCTTAACAGCATTATTTATATTTCTTGGCCGGCCTCTGCCAAGAACCAACAGCTCTAGCTCGATCATGTTTTCTTTCTGGTACTCCGACCCCAACATGTTCTACACTACTAGTAATGTTGCACCGGATGATCGCGTACTGGGTGGGAATTTCCAAGAAGTTTGTCTCAAAAGTGGCATAGCCCCTAGCAAACCGGAATTTCCCTGTCCCTGCGACCTCGGCAACCTCTCTAACAGGCTCAAACTGCTTGCTAATACCTTGTATTTGTAAGGAGCTTCCACTGTACTCCTCGTTTGTGAACACTAATGATATCATAACATGTGAATTCAAGCCGTCCAACCCGGTTGTCACGTACATGCCTTGCCCACGGCCAACTGCAGCTGAATTTGGGTCTGAGGTTTTAGTTGTCGGTGACATAGACGGTTCCGAATTGGGTGAATGTCCAAGCCTTACCGGCAACACCTGCAACTGGGATAACCGTGGCATTGGCAGCGCCGTGGGCTGAGATGTCTTGGAAGTAGAGGGACAGCTTGGTTTCTTTAAGTTCCGTAGCTTTGGCTAAATGTATGGCTGTGGCTAGAACCAAGATAAAGAGCAAACTGGTTAGTCCTTTGGGTAAAAGGTTTCGTGCCATGGATGGGTTTGGAGGAGGCAAATTAGGCAACCAAGAGCTGTGCTAGTACTTTGGACTGTGAGTTTGTATTTGGGAATGGTCTCTATTTATACGTAGGAGAGGGATAAATGTTTTGTTGGGTAGTCTACAAATTATTATTCTATTGTTCTCTTGTTCGATGGGAATTGTTTAAGAATTATGGCCATCTCTGGCCGGAGCTAGAAGCCAGAAGAGGGGATCAGGGAACCTTATTTTTCTAGTCAAGAAATGGTTCTGTATTTTGTTCTCTTGCTTTCTCATTAAAGAAACAAAAGGACATGCAATATAATTTTAAGTTTTTGTGAATACCCAATATCAAGCAACCTGTATATGTCATATGACATGTAATTGTCGAACCCAAAACATGAGAAGAAAAACCCTACAGATTTGGATAAAATTATACACCTATATATGCATGGCCCACACAAATTCAAGAATTCTAATCACTTCGTCCGAATTTCAATGGTCAAGATCTTCAACGAAAGTATAGTTTTGCGTGCTTCACGCCCCTCTAGTTGATTTAATGAAAATGAAGCGGTGATGTAGCCATTCATGGTGATAAGTATATACGGGCTGATGTTAACCATTCATAGTGATAATTTACTTTAGTAGAATCTCTTTGTGATTAAAGCATTTCTCAATTATATATAGAGCACCACCCTTTAGCCCAAGGATGAGAGGGCTTCGCTTGGTGGGAATTACAAACCTAATTGCCTCCGGCTAATATTAAAAACTAATATAGCCAACAAATGATATAAGTATTTGTTCCGATAAAATAGTATATATGGTCAATGAAAAGGGATAACTACTCATGAAATATGTCTCTCGATTATACAAATCAACTTATTCAAACACTACTCTAATACATGATCTAGTTGAAGAAGTCTTGAGATTAACATGAATTACAGGAATGAGTATTCCATCCGTGATTGAATTCTATATTTGAATTAGACGATCAAATACATAGAGGAAAACACAACATGTGGGATATATATGGAGACTATATACCATATTCGATGTCTCACATGAAACAACATTAAATGTTGTAAGATCCGCACACTTTATATATCACTTTTCCAAAATTTAAATCCAACCCAAAAACATAACCACTAAGAATGTCCTAAGAAATTACTCAGATCCAAAGTAGTCCGGGGGGGAGCACACGAAACTCATGTACAAGGCTTGGGTTGAGATAAAGGATCGTCCAAGTCTTTCCGGCACTAACTGCAATTAGGATATTGGCAGTGTCATTGGGGCCAGCTGAGATGTCTCTTACTACTGAAATAAATTGGTGACGATTGGTACAAAGTTTTGAGGGATCACTAAATAGGCAACCGAGAAATACTAGGCTACGAATAGAATCAGCTCAGTAGTTTTTGAATGATTGTTTGTTTTTCAGCTGTGGATATCGTTTGCAGTAGGACCAAAAATGGAGAAGTTTTGTACTGTTGCCTAGTAACAAATATTTCTGGGGAAAAAAGCTATTTTATAAGCCAGCATACATGTGTGTAAAAAATATATATATATATATATATGACACAATTGATGTAGAAGTATGTGACAATATCTAATATTAAAAAAGCTTCTCTATTTTGACTTTTTTTTTTTTTTTTTTTGTAAATAGATCCTAAAATAAGAAGTGGCCTCAATAGAGTTTGTGGATTTATTTCTCTTTCTCGCTTCATAAACCAAGCGAAACTTGCCTTGATCTTGACATAAAATGGATTGTGAACCCCTTAAAAACGTGTTTGGTTTCAAAACCCATCTTATCATAATTAATTATGGTTTCTACATGTAAAAGGCTTCAAAAATTAGATTCGTTCCTTGTATCCAAATTTATGCAACTGTCTTTCAAGGCCTCTGTTTTGATTTTATCCAACTGCATGTATAAGTTAAAAAGGTAACAATCACTCAATGTGTGCATTAGAGACACATCATTTTACTCTACTTTGTATATAAACCTAACAGTGAACAGGCACCCTACATTTTCTTCCCATTTGCAAATACAATCTTTAAGTTCTCATTCATACAAGTAGCTGAGAATATTGTTCATTATTAGCCTCTGCCCACTCACATGTTACTTTTGTGATCCGGCTGTGAGAAGCTCTGGTCGATTGATTCTAACTGGTTGCGAAGGTTTTGATTGTCTGCTAGCAAACGGTCATATTCCAGAAGGAATCCTTCAGATTGCTTTCTTAAAGCCTCTGCTTCGGCTTCAGCGGCTTTCGCCTCCTTTGCTTTTGCTTCACATTCAGATCCCAGCTTCTTGATCTTCGTCCTCAATACAGCAACCTCTTCCCCTAAGGCCTTAAACTCCTCTGCACTGCCATTTTTGGAATCCTCAAAACTTCGATTTTGTTTTTTTGCAACCTCCATGTTCTTCCTGAGTAAACCCAGTTCTCTTATGTAATGATGTAATCTATCAATCATCAGTGAGAGGAATAACACGAACCCTGCATGTAATTGATTGCACTGATCAAAACCTCAACAGCAATTGTACTCGAAACAATTTTTTATTTTATTTTTATACGTAAAAGAACAATTATATTAATGAGAATGAAATAGGCAAAGCCTAAGTACACGGGAAGATGGTACTCAAAACAAATTGAAACTGAATGATGAAAGCAAGCAAATTGAAAAGTTAAGGATTCAATTTCGAAGCAGCTCGGAACAAAATTAATTAAGTTATGGCATGAATCATAAGAATATCACTAACAAAAATGCCAATAACGGTCTATCTTATCATCCAAAAGCAGCAACAGCTGCTGAAGCAAATTGGTTGTCTTCCACTTCATATGAAGGTGGTCTACTGTTCACCTCATAAGGGGACAGGGTTTCTTTGATAGCAGGGAGATGCCTGCTATCCTCCTAAATTTATCATTCATATGTTCCCAGACTCGGGAAAAAAAAATAAAACATAAAACTTTGAAACCAACAGGGATTAAAGTTGACAACCGACATTTACAACTTTTTAACTAACATATAGTTAGATGTGATATGCTGAACTTAAACCATTCAATGAATTTTTGTTTAGTCACTTTTGCATGCTCCTTGTGCACTCCACTGGTGTGATTGACTGCATCAATTTTTTTTTAATATTCAACCAATCACATCATTGGAATGGCAAAAGAGTACACAAAAGTGACTACACAAAGAATTTTTGTTCAATGAATGACACATATAGGCATTCAGCTTACCTAGGAAGAAAATTACAGAATGCCACTTGATAAAAAGGATAGAATATATAGATTTCTTGCTAATATTACACCACCGCAACATTCATTATACAAGTCTCTATGGGGATGCTTGGGAATGAGATGGGATGAAAAATCTATGAATAATGGTGAAATGGTTTGTGAATAGTAGTGAAATGGTTTGAGTTAAGATGTTTTATTGGATTTTGGAAAATAAGAGAAGAAAAGTTGAATAAAAATATTATAATATTAAAATATTGTTAAAATATTATTTTTGTTTGGGGATTTGAAAAAGTTAGAAATTTTTTTCCTTCGTGTTTTGTTTGGAAGTTTGAAAAAATTGTAATAATTAGGTTATGATTAGATAAAAAATTTGAAAATTTGAAATTGAAAGTGTTTGTGTTTGAATGGTGTTTGGATGGTAAGACGAGATGGAGTAATGCTAAGTATAAGCCCCAAATAGACAAGTCTCGTTTAGGCCCTTTGTAATCCCACTCAAAAAGAAAAGTTTTCTTACACTTTTTCATGGTGGGGTTCACTTTTTTACAAAGGAACCGTGCAGGGCTTGTCGATTTGGGGCATGTACAAATCATTACTCTTTAGGCAATACATTTGTGACTTTTTTTTTTATTATTTTTTTCAGTAACCTTCCATCAATCTGTAAGTTCAAAATCCAGGGAACTAGCTTAAAATGTACAGCCCTAGGTATTTAAGAAAAGCAGATCAAAATAGATTATATCAAAGAAAAATCAATACAATTGCAGTCAAGCAACTTTCACACTAGCAGTTGTCTCTTCAGTACACTTTCTGTTGTCTGATTCCATGTACAAGCTCAACAAAATGTTAGAGAGACTATAATTATTGCATGTTCTGCTTAAGAGAAAAAAATGGATGCCTTTTAATGAAAGATCATCTAAATGTTTTCAATCATTAGCCAAGAATATAACAGGAATCCAAGAGAACTAAAAACTTTCAATCGAGCACCCTGTACTGTGTCCAACATTATATTTCCAGTTTTTGCTTTATCTAAACCCACTTATACACAGGAAAGAAGGTCAGTCATGCAGGGGCATTAACAAAATGAATCACAAACAATAAGCAGGGAACCGTGCACGCCGGGGATGACTGGAACATAATAAACCCTGAAATGGGAAGTATTGATCATCTTAAAGCAAACACCCAGAACTTCCATTTCTAAGCAATAAATTCATTTCCGGAAGGGCTGGGATGATTTTCTTGGCAACTGCAGGTTCGAGGTCGGAAGAGGCACGCGGACAAAATTTTGGCATGACTGTTGGTGTGGAGACGTGATCTTGAAAAATGTTTTTCCCTCTCTTTATAGGATCACGTTGGATCAAGGTTCTTCAGTGGCTGATAATATGTGCATTAATTCTGACTCCATCACTTGGTCTGTAAGTTTTACTAGAGCTGTACAAGATTGGGAGATGGGGGACATCACTGAGTTCTATAGAGTGCTATATTCGCTGAAGTTAAGGGCAGGAAGGGAGGACAAACTACTTTGGACTGGCACAGGGAACAAGAAATTCTCAGTCCGCTCATACCATAAAGCCTTTTCGACACACTCCTCCAATGCTTTCCCCTGGAAGAGCATTTGGAAGAGCAATGTTTCCTTCAAAGTTGTTTTTTTTGGTTGGGTGGCCTCCCATGGTAAAATCTTAACAATCGACAAACTAAGAAAGCGTAGATTTTACATAATGGACTGGTGCTACATGTGCAAACGCAATGGCGAATCAGCAGACCACCTACTCCTTCATTGCGAAGTAGTTAAGGTTTTATGGAATGCAATCTTCGCGAGGCTTGACATTGCATGGGTCATGCCCCAGAGGGTGATAGACCTATTGTCTTATTGGCAAAGGATTAGGAGCAATTGCCAGATTGCTGCTGTATGGAAGATGATACCTTTATGCCTAATGTGGTGCACATGGAACGAAAGAAATGGCCGCTGTTT
Source organism: Carya illinoinensis (assembly GCF_018687715.1). NCBI lineage: Eukaryota > Viridiplantae > Streptophyta > Magnoliopsida > Fagales > Juglandaceae > Carya > Carya illinoinensis. The sequence goes on from NC_056755.1 coordinate 15,341,726, forward strand.
TGAGGATAGGGAGCGCTCCCCGGACAGCTTTAGGGACTTTTTCTTTCATACTCTGTTACTTTGGGCCCACTCTATTGCATGGAATGGAACGGGACTTAATGATTTGTATGCTACTATCCGTAGCACGTAGTTTTTGTAACTAGGCTTTTCTTGTATACTCCTTGTGTACTCGGGCTTTGCCTATTTACGAGGATCAATTAAATTTCTTTTACCTATAAAAAAAAAAAGCAATAAATTCACTGAACAGATATAATTGCATGAAATGTAAAAAGGCCAAAAAACAATTTTGTTAATAAGTAATAAAAAGCACAAAAGTATACAAGAGGGAACCTATCTCAAAATGGAAAACCAAGGACTAGTTTAAAAAAGCCAAATAATATTAGCGATGCGCCCAGCATTGAAAAACAGAAAACCTGAAAAAATATAGATCTTTACTGCTGCACTTCATCTTAGAGAATTCTTTTGGGTTAAGATAATTGGCAGTACCCTGCAAAGGCCACATTTCTTCATCTATGCCACTGAAACCAGGTTTCTATATCAACCATGGAGTGATCTTAGATGGCCAACAATTTTTCATCTTCCTTATCTCTTAGGTGGATAGAATTTAGATTGTCTACCCCCAGGATGTACAAAGTCATCATGCATAAACCATAGGTTCTTTTGTTTTTCTTTTTTCGTTCTTTTGCAACCATACATTGTTATGTCATGTGCTCAATAGAATAGACGACCAAACAGCAATAACAGATGAAACAAAAACAATTAGGGTATGCTTGGGGAATGAGATGAGATGAGAATTTGTGAATAGTAGTAAAATAGTTTGTGAACAGTAGTGAGATAATTTGAGTTTAGTATTTTTTGGGTTTTGGGAAAGGAGAGAGAAAAGGTTGAATAAAAAATATTATTAAGTTAAAATATTGTTAGAATATAGTTTTATAATATTATTTTTGTTTTGAAATTTGAAAAAGTTGAATTGATTTTTATTTTTTATTTGAAAGTTTAGGAAAGTTGTAATGATTAGTTTGAAAATGTTTGTATTTGAATTATGTTTAGGAAGGAGATGGGATAAGATGAGATGAGATGAGATGAGATTTTTTTCCAGACAAGCCCTTACTATTCCACATTATGTGTGCATGCACAAAAACTGCATCAACTGACAAACTGAAATACAAGACATCAAAAGGAGGCATCATATGCTTGTTATGAAAGCTTCCCTTTTGTCAGTCTATTCCCAACCAATTCTCCAATACATGTAGGATCAATATATATCAGGCCATCATTGAGTCACAAGCTTCCAAAATATGCATTTGGACAGATCTTCCCAGTTAAATCCTTACAACTCCATACATTGTTGGCCAATCTCAACACGTTAATCTTGACATTAGTGCACCTAAGGGCCTTGTTATTGCAGCGTGATTTGTTAGTAAGAATAATAAGTGGCAGCAAATGATGCAACCCAATAAAAAAACAACAATAATCGAAAGGAAATTAATAAACGTTTCACTTTAGCCTGGAATGCACCAGAAATCTCACTTAGGAGTTAGGACTGGAAATACCACAACGCAAACTAGTATTTTCTTCCTCAACCCTTTTCTCCACACTTCCATTCTATTCAAACAACCCACTACAAAGACTCCACTAACAAAACTACCACTATAGCAGTAATGGAAACACAACTATTCCCTAACACATACACAAGGATGGGAGCAGGACAATCTATGACATATACTAACCACTACAAAAAGTACACCGATCATGAAATCTACCCCATAAAAAGCTAATTAAGCTACCCATGTCCACTCCCTATTTTAGCCAGTGACAACAGAGCACTGCCAGTGATCATTCCCATGCCAGACTTGTTCAGTTGGGTGCAATTTCAACATTTCGCCTTAATAACAAACCACACCTACTTTTTTTTTTTTTTTTTATTGGCACCAGGTGTCCAGGAATAGTGTCCCAACTAATTCCAGGGGTGCACAAGCCATCGGCAAGGAGTTTTCCGCAAATGCACCTCGAGTAATTCAAGGCGAAATCCCCCAGACTGATAGCCTCTAGAGATTGTTTGCACCCAAGGGAATTTGAACCTTAGACCTAGTGGGAGAATACCCCCAAAACCACTTTTACCACTTGAGCCAACCCTTAGGGGTTCAGAACAAACCTACTTTCAATAAAAATCAAGAATTTGTTATATCAAGCAATTGATTTCCAAGATAGATTTCGTCAAAATCTGAAATTTGATTATGCTACCTAAAGTTGGCAAAAAGAAGCACCAGTATATTCTTTTTTTCACTTAGCCCATAGGACATTAATTATCATTTAACATTGTGAGGAAAAAAATTTACAGTATTTGGGATCCCAATAATATAAAGAATTTGAGACTTTCAAATAAACATGTTACCATCCTCATTAGAAGTATTAACGCCACCACCTCAATCTGTCATATAAACAAGGCCCAACATGATTGATCCCTTGCATATGTGGCCACGTGTTGTTACACTAAGATTTTAACAACAAATGCCTTAGCATTGGCAAGCCAATGAAAAATGATTTCCCCTTTTAACCATAGTAATCAACCTCAAAAATAACCAGGTGTGTGGCCCAATGCTAAGCCATATGATGCTATATGAGATTGATTGGAACAACATGCGACATGGAACATTTCAATCTGGAAAAAGTATGAGAACGCATGCCAAACATCCGTGTATTGAACACAGATTAGTTGGAACTTTTGTCCCCGAGTTGCAAACAAAATGAAAACATCCCATGGATTCAAGGGAAATAAAAACTCATAATCAAGCATCATATGAGGGTGTACCATTTTCATATCAATCACCAATATCATTATGGCACTTGAGCCAACATAACTGAATTATTATTAGATCCACAAAAGACACCTAATATTAGTAAAATACTACTCAATAACCAGTTCCTAACACCAAAAAAGGAAAATGGAGATAAAGAAGGACCAAATTTTCTATGCAAGATTGATACACACGACACACCTAGACCAATAATATTTCAATTGGAAGATTTGTATGGGCAGAGCAATGAGCATTGGATCATCTTCCCAAAACTGCACAATCTAAGACATATACCTAAAAATTCCATCTCTTTTTTAATTCTTTTTCGCCAAGTTCTCGGTGACCAAACAAAGCATAAGAGTCAACTGCTAAACAACAAAGCCTCAAATTAAAAATAATAAAAGCAGCGAATGAATGGAGAGAAGTTACCCATAAGAGAAGATTCGAGCATGTGCTTGGACATGAGGACCTGGTCGGTGGGATTGGCAACGCCTGCCTCGATCGTGCGGCGCTGGATCTTGACCATGCTGAAAACGCTGGATGCAAGCACGACGAGGACGGTTCCACCTACGGTCTTGACCATGACTGGGCCTCGCCCGCGCTTGACGCGATCCAAGGTTACAATCACGAGCTTTCGCAGAGGCGTCTTAAAGAGAAGGGTGAGAATGAGAGCCATTTGGGCGACGATCACGGTGTAGAGTAGCTGTATCATCCCTCTATGGTGGTGCTCAGCCCGGCTATCACAGTTAGAGAGAGAGAGAGAGAGAGAGAGAGAGAGAGAGCCCGGAGGGTTTAGAACTTTAAAATGAAGTTCTGTCGGTCAGTTTCGGCAGTGTGCCCCCACTTCCATTACTTTTATTGACAAATTGAATCATCGTTGCCGACTGCTTTTGAAACGTCACCGAAGAGATTACATGAAATGGCATCTTTTCTTTTCAAGAAGAGATAAAGATAGGATAAATCTTTTGAGCCGAGATTAGATTAAATAAAATATATATTTATTTATAGAGATGAGATAAAATTAGTTTGATTTTATTATAATTAATAATATGATAAGATTTATAAATATTTATAGTACTTTTTATAGTATTTTATTTGTTTAATCATTGGTCACGGCGTTATTTTATAGTATAAAAGTTGTCATCACTTTCATGCTTTCCATATTTTAACCTTTTTTTTAATACCATTTGGTCAATTTTTTTGTTTATTTATTTGCTATGTCCTTTGTTTATTTATTTATTAATGGTTCTTTTTTTTTTCTGCTTCCTTTATTTATTTACTTTATATGTAAATATTTTTTCTTTTAATCAAATATTTTGCTACACATTCGGTACAACTTTTACTTTTTTTGCAGTGTGTATTCATGTCAATATACTATTTATTTAAAATATATTATTAGAGGAAACAATATTGAAATAAGGTGAGATTCGGAGATATGAAAATTTGAGAAAAAACTTGAGATCTTTTAATATGAAAACTGGTAAATCAAAATATGTGTTTGTTTTTGTAAAACCTCTAACCGTACGAAAATTTTGAAAAGTTTTCAAAGTTTTGGTTTTCAGTCACGAAAGCAAAGGAGGCCTGATGAGCCCCGCTCCATTTGACCGATTCGTTTGTGTGACGCCCCCAACTCTCACGTACGGACACGTGAAAATCGAGGCGTTGGGATGATGACAATACGGGTCACGCATCCTATCGCTAAGTGCTAAGTGTGTGTACATGCAACACGTGTATAACAAAAATAACGCAGCGGTTCATAAAAGTCATTCAACTAAATACCAGAATTTTAAATACAAATTTAAAATCAATCTCGCTTAAATACAAGCGTATCAAAAATATTACAATTAACCTGTGTAAATATAATACAAATCAAAAGCAATGATCGAAAGCAGGAAATAAATCTCAACCCACGAGTGATCTTCAATCACTCCTTCGGCAGAGCCGTCTTCTCGGGTTCAGCCTCCTCGTCCCCTGCATAAAAAATATACGGTACCAAAGACAGTACCACATGTAAGTAATAATCTAAACACCCACAAAATAAAAATACATTAAAACCTCAACAACATGCATGATCAGGATGTAACATGCATGAGATCCGAAAATAATCATTTTCCAAAAATAATCATTTTCCAAAAATAATCATTTTCTAACACACGCCAAAAATCTCATTTTTGATCCAAACATTTCCATTAAAAATATTTCCTCATCATTATCCCAGATAATAACCCACAATAAATCCTTTAATACAAATCTTCGCCATTATCCCAGATAATGGCCCAACGCAATAAATCCACAATTTTTCCAGAAAATGGTTCACGAAAATTCACTTATAAAAATCTCGTCAATTTCCCATAAAATGGCCCACTAATATCTGTTAACCAAAACTCGTTATTTTCCTAGAAATGATCCATATTCAATATCAAAACCAGTTCCAATTATTGTATGTACCATAATCTCCTATAGGGATTATCTGTACACTCTGGCTCCTATGCCACACCGTAGGTAACGACTACGCATGTGACATCTACACAAACGATACCCAACTCCGTGCCCAGCGCGTATCATGACCAGGCATCCTCTAGTCCCCGCTAGCCAAGGAACCACGGAGTCGGCACGATAGCATTACCGTATCTTCCGATCCTGTTGTCGCCCAACGACAACTCAGGGGATGTCACTCAGTATTATCTGCTCCCGAGTGACCAGAGGAATTCCACCGAGATAATGTCTCATCTCGGCTTGGGGTCGTGATACACACGCACCCAAAAATCCATTTAACTCATAAAAATCCAGTTTCAATTTCTAACACATGTATATGCATGCACCATACAATGCAAATGACATGACACAAAATACTCAACAATCCAAATCATCCAAACATAAATTACTCTGTCCTCAAATCCATCCGACCCCCACCTCCTCGGACTTAGTTTGGCATAACCAACCAATCACAAATTTATTGTAAAAAAAATAATATATTTCAATCTAAAATGAAGTTTAGAAAATACTTACAGCGCTATAAAATAATTTTTGGATGATCAACGAGCTGCAAAAGAGGGAGGAAAAGCAACATAACAGTACAAAAGCACTGTTGTCGTGGGTTGTAAAATACTCACTTTTGAATAGGGATGAATCAAGATTTGGGATTGATAGAAAATGGCTTATTGGTGTTTATGAAGCTAGTGGAAGTGTGGTATGCATTGGGTGGCGGCAAAAAAGGCGGTGGAAGTGAAAAAAGGCCAAAACGGAGTTGAGCTCGTGAGGGTTGCTCCGGCGACGGATCGAAACTGGAAATGGGAGGGTTAGGTCAGCAAGATGTCGGTGATGAAGTGGTGGCAGGAGATGGAACGACGGTGGCGCTGGAGCACTTGAACGCCGCTGCTAGAAGGGGGCGCGTTCTGCTTAATGGCACCATCGAAGGGGCTGGAAATTGGAGGGTAGGTGCGCCGGCCGATGGGAAGTCAGGTGGGAGGGGCAGTGAGGGCCACGCCGGGGTGACGACGGTGCTATGGTAGGATGAAAAAATGGACGAAGAGGGAAGGGGAGGGGGTTGGGTCGCGCGAGAGAGAAGTAGGGGAAAGGAAAAAGAAAGTTTTGCCTAGATGACTAACACAAGAGAGAGATGAATTGAGTTGTATTTAAAAATTAACAATTATAAATCAAATACATAATATAAAATATAAATAAAATACAAAATAACAATAAATATAAAGAGTAAAGGTAAGAGAGAAACAAATTCAGTATGTTAACGAGGTTCGGCCCTGCTGCCTACGTCCTCGCCTCTAGCTACCCCTTGAGAATCCCCAAATTTACTATTCAACCTCCTTCAAGTGGAGATAGAAATCTATTACACCTTTGAACAACACCGCTATAAAGGATCCATATAGAACACCCTCTACACTTACAATCACCTTTCACGTGGTGATTTAACTATTTCTTGTGTAGAATACTTTCTACACGTATAAGGGTTATACACATCCTTTTACTAATACAAGAGCTGATAGTGGGTAGGTTATTAGAAAACACTTATCAATGAGTGAAATAAGAACAATACATCGCAAACTATATCTCTCAAAATGAAAAATGGTTAAGGCTTAATGCTTAGAGAAAAGAGAATGAAAGTTTTGAATTAATGTTGTATACTCTTGGTGTTGTGAATGTGAAACTCTCAAATGATCTATTTATAGGCATATGAGATTTCATATTCAAATTTAAAATAATTCACATGGCAAAGACAACATCATTCACTTTTCAAAAATTTCAAACCTAATCTTTTTACTTTTTGCATATGACAAAAGGAGTATACTTTATTTTTCAAATTTTTTAAACAAAATCATCTACTTTTTTTCATAAGTCAAAAAAAATATCAATCACTTTTGAAAATATTCAAATAAAGCATGCACATGTGAAAGATGACAATCAATCATCTTTAATATTTCTAAAATTTTTAAACAAAATCATCTACTTTTTGCATAAGTCAAAAAAAAGTGTCAAATCACTTTTGAAATATTCAAATAAAGTATACACATGTGAAAGATGACAATCAATCATATTTAATATTTTCAAAGTTCAAATATTTAATTATGTCATGCACATGTGAAAGATGACAATAAATCATCTTTCAAATTTTTCAAATTTAATTTTCAAAATATTCATGCACATGTGAAAAATGTATTTTAATGCTTTATAATAAAATATTAATTTTTGAGGTTTAATCCTAATTTCAAAATTTTAAGAGATTTACAATATTACTATATGACTTTAATGTGAACTTATTTCATTTTTGCTCATGCTTGGTTCCTTGATGTGCTTGACTCCATTGTGTAGACAACTTGAGATTGAGACTCCTTTATTCTTTGAATTTATTTGTTATCATCAAAATCTATGTGTAGATATATAATTACACGAAACTTGAAATGTTAGATTCAACAATCTCCCCATTTTTTTATGATGACAAATACCTAATAGAACCTAAACGTTATATTAATACTTAAGCTCCATCTGAGAATGTGCGTTAGTTTTTCAAGAAAAAGTATAAATATAATTCCAAGTATATATAACAAGTTTAGCGATTCAAATAATATTAATATTCTAGTCTAAAACTTCTCCCCATTTTGGCATCATTAAAAAGAATCTGCAGCAAGTAAATGGACTGAAGAAAACAAAGTGTTAGTAGACACTGTAGATAGTTAAAACATTGGAGCCGCCCAGTGACCCGACAAGTGTGGCTGGAGATTTGAACAATCGCATGATATTGTTGACAAACAAGATTGAGGGTTCTGAGTTTTTATAAAAATAAATGATCATTTTCACCCATCAGATACCCTATAAAATCAATCTTAAAGTTCATTCAATTCGCGTCAAATATTATTCTCATCTATATACCTTATCTACATTCTTTCAACATTCTCACTTTAAACTTTCAATTCTTTTCTCAATGGCTTTTTTTTCTAACATTTCTCTACATCTATCCATGAGGTATTCTGTACCTCAACTTCACGTCCTTTCTGCAAACTGCCATTGGTGCCATGTTGCAGCAAGAAAATAATAATTTAGCTAATAAGTCAGATTCCGATACTATTTATGACTTGGTGAGTCTCGGGACTCGCTACTCATCCTCTATAGTTGCTTTTTCTCAACTACTACAAGTCAGAAACCATGAGGTTGAAAAACTTAAAGAATAAATTGTTGTACTTCAGAAAATTGTTCAAAAGTCTCACACAAAGGAATGAATTTTTCGACAGAAGAATAAACAGTTAAAATCCCTATTAGATTCTTCATCCTGCTTGCCAGTTCCTATGGATAGGGATGACATGATATTGTATGAAGAGAATGAGCGTCTCAAACATGAGGTTAAGAACCTCAAGTTTATGTAAAAGTATTTATAAAGATTCTATCTCTATTTTTATTAATTCTAGTATGTTTTTTAAGAGATATTCATAGTATACATCATACATATTTCTCTTCTAATCATACATAATCTATCTTTTGGTAAATTTTTTGTGAAAATATCTGCTAACTAATCTTGTGTATTTGTGAACTCTAGTACTATATTACCTTTCTGCACATGATCTTGAAAAAAATGATATCTTATTTCAATATGCTTAATTCTAGAATGTTGTATTAGGTTCTTAGAAATGTTTATACACTTGTATTATCACATTTGATTGAAATGTGATTATACATGAGTTTAAAATCTTCAAGTTGTTGTTTCATGTAAAGAACTTGAGTACAACAACTACCCGCAGCAACATATTCTGCCTCAGCAATAGATAGTGCAACAGAATTTTACTTTTTTACTAAATTAGGAAACTAGTGCATGACCTAAGAAATGACATGCTTCACTAATGTTTTTTCGATCAATTTTACAATCAGCATAATCTGCATCTGTGTAGCTGATTAGATTGAAAGATGTGCTCTTAGGGTACCAAAACTCTAGGTCAATTGTACCACTACGATATCTAAGAATGCGCTTAACTGTAATTAAATGTGATTCTTTTGGAGATGATGAAAGCGTGTATATAAGCACACACTAAACATAATATCTGGTCTACTGACTGTCAAATATAATAAACTACCAATCATATATCGATATACCTTCGAGTCAACTGGCTTACTGGATTTATCTTTATCAAGTTTAGTGGATGGGCTCATTGGTGTTCCAATTTCCTTAGCACTTTCAATTCCAAACTTCTTCAGTAATTCCTTAATATATTTTGATTGATTGATGAATGTTTCACTTTTTGCTTACTTAATTTGCAATTTGATAAAGAATGTAAGTTCTCCCATCATGATAATTTCAAATTCTTCCTGCATAGTCTTAGCAAAAACTTGACACATATTTTCATTAGTAGCACCGAATAATATATCATCGACATAAATCTAAATTTAAAGAATTTAATCATTTTTGTATTTAATGAAAAGAGTTGTATCGATTTTTCTTCTTGAAAAAACTTTTTCAATCAAGAAATCACTGAGTCTCTCGTACTAAACTCTAAGAGCTTGTTTGAGTCCATATAGTGCTTTTGTGAGTTTGAAAACATGATTTGGAGAAATATGATTTTCAAAACCTGGAAGTTACTCAATATATACCTCTTCATTTATAAAACCATTTAAGAAAGCATTTTTAACATCTATTTGAAAAAGGTTGAAATCTTTATAACAAGCATATGTAAGTAGCATTCGAATAGTTTCTAATCTTGCAACTGGGGCATATGTCTCATCATAACCGATTCATTCTTCTTAATTGAAATTTTGGGTTACAAGTCGAGCTTTATTTCTAATAATGATTCCGGACTCATCTTTCTTGTTTCTAAAAATCCATTTTGTTCCAATAATAGTATGATTTTTGAGTCTAGGAACAAGTGTCCAAATATCATTTCTTTCAAATTGATTTAACTCTTCTTACATAGCTAGAATCCAAAACTCATCAAGAAGTGTTTCATCAATATTTTTGGGTTCAATTTGAGATAGAAAAGTAGTATGATTGCAAATATTTATAAGAAATGATCAAATGCTTACACCTCGTGAAGGTTCTTCTACAATTTGTTCCACTGGATGATCTTTCACAAATTTTCACTGTTTGGTTACATTTTGTATTAAATTTTGATGATCTTTCCTGATGTTTCCATGTTAAACTTCCTCTACTGTGTTCTCTTTGTTGAGATTGAGACTTTCCGTATTATTTACACTTCTTGTTTCTTCATCAATGGATTTCTTGGAGAGTAGAGAATTAGATTCATCAAATACTACATGTATAGATTATTGTACAGTCAAACTCTTTTTATTAAATACTCTATAAGTTTTACTATTAGTAGAATAACCGAGAAAGATACCTTCATCAGATTTTGTATCAAACTTGCCTAAATTATTATACCTGTCATTCAGAATAAAATATTTGCATCCAAATACATGAAAGTAACCAAAGTTTGGCTTTTCCTCATTCCAAACCTCATAGCGGGTTTTATCTAACTTACCTAAGTTAACTTTATTTATAACATAATATGCAATACTTACCGTTTCAGACCAAAAATAATTAGGCAAGTTGTTCTCATTGAGCATTGTTCTTGCCATCTCTTGAAGAGATCTATTTTTCCTCTCTATTACCCCATTTTGTTGAGGAATTCGAGGAGTAGAAAAATTATGCATAAAACCATTTTCATCACAAAATATTTCAATATTTTTATTAACAAACTATTTTCCCCTATCACTTCGGATACTTAAAATAGTATAGCCCTTTTTATTTTGAATTCTCTTGCATAACTTGGTAAAAACATTATGTGTCTCATCTTTATGAGTAAAAAATATAACCCAAGTATATCTAGAGAAATCATCAACAATAACAAATGCATAATATTTTCCTCCTAGACTTGCAACTCTATTTGGTCCAAAAAAATTCATGTGTATCAGTTGCAGTGGTCTAGTAGTAGAAATATGTTTCTTGATTTAAAAGAAGTTTTTGTTTATTTACCAAATTGACATGCATCACAAATTTTGTTTTTAAAAAAATTTATTTTTGCTAAACCTCTTACAAGATCATTGTTTGAAAGTTTAGAAATAAGTTCCATGTTGGTAAGATTTAATCTTCTATGTCATAGCCAACTAGTTTCATTTTGAGCTGAAAAACAAATGGCATCTTATGAGGTAATTTCTTCAAAATCGATTGTATAAACATTGTTACTTCTAAAAGTAATAAAACAAATATTAAAATTATGATCATTTAAAATAATGCACTTATCTATTTTGAAAGCAACTGTAAATCTTTTATCACATAATTGACTTATGCTAAAAAACTTATGTTTTAGACCTTCAATAAGTAGAACATCTTCAATTATAAGAGAATATTCATTACCAATTTTACCTATTCCCACGATTTTCCCTTTCGAGTTGTATCCAAATGTCACGTGTCATTCTTCTTTAGATCTAAGATCAAAAAACTTAGTCTTGTCTCTCATCATGTGTCTTGAACATCCACTATCTAAAAACCATTTATTTTTACTTGTAGATGACTTCATGCATACCTATAAAAACAATTAAAATGATTTTTCTTAGTACTCAAGTTCTTTGGATCCTTCATTTTTTAGTCTTAGAATAAATAAGATTTTTAGGTAACCATATGGTCCTAATAGTCATTGTATGATTTCTTTTAATAGGACAAACATGATAATTATAACCATTTCTATTACAAAAATTACAAATAGGATGTGACATATATGAAGAATTTGAATAATTATAATAGTATCTTTTTTTGACAAAATTATTTTTATGAATAGAATTTTGAATACTGAACTTTGATGTAAAAGAATTATCAAATAAGTTTTTATAAGATTTATATTTTTATTTTGGCATATATTCCAAGCTAGCCTTGTCAAAAACACATCTTTGACTACTAAGAAGTTTTTCAAACTTTTTTTTTCCATTCGTAAAGTTTTCAACAATATTTTTTAAATCAGTTTTCTTATTCTTCAACTCTTGATTTTCATCTTTCAAAACGATATTTTCTTTTCTTAAAACATCAATTTCATTTGTTAAAGAAGAATTTTTCTTTTCCAAAGTAGCATACTTGATACCCAATTTTTCAAGTTCATCATATATCTCTTCTAAAATATTTTACAATTCTTCATATGAAGGATCTTCAATATTATCAAGATTTGTTATCTCAATGTCATATTTAGCCAAAAAATAAAGATTTACTGATTCTTCATTGTTTGCTTCACTATCCGAGCTACTTGAATCATCATCCCATGTAACTTTCATTGTTTTATTGCCCTTGTTTCAATCTTTGTTTAGTAGAAGACAATTTGGTTTGATATGACCAGACTTATTGTATTTATAATAAATTAAAGTGTCATTTTTACCTAAATCTTTCTTGAAAAACTTTTTGAATAATTTGCTTGGATGAGCTTTATTTTTCTTTAAGAACCTCTTAATTCTTTATGTTATCATCATAACTTTTTCATCTTTGTCGTCATTTTCTCATCTTCATCACTTTCACTTTCATAAGGAATAGTTTTAAGTGCCAATCTCTTCTTTGACTTTTTTTCTTCTTCTCCTCTTTTCAATGTGTACTCATGAGTGATAAGTGACCCGATGAGTTCATTCATTTCGAGCTTCTTGAGGTCTTTAGCTTCAAGAATCGCTATCACTTTTAATTCCCAGCGTTTTGGTAGAGAGTTGAGAATTTTTCTTACTATCTCCACCTTGGAATAAATTTTGCCAAGAGTTGTCAAGCTGTTTATAATGTTAGTAAAACGAGTGTATATATTAGAAATATATTCATCTTAAACATTTCATATTCACGGTAAGAATATAAATTTTTTATTTATTAACTTGCGAAGTTCCGTCATAAATAACTTCCAAGTTATCCCAAATTTTTTTTGCCGTAGCAAAAGTCATTATTCTATTAAACTCATTTCCATTTAGAGCATTATATAATAAATTCATAGCAGTTAAATTCAAAGTATAAAATCTATCGTCTTCACGATCAAACTCTTCTTCTTCCTTTTTGACCTTTACTCCATCAACAACTTTTGTTGGAATATAAGGTTCATTTACAATACATTTCCAGATTTCTCGACATTGAACTTGAAGAAATATTCTCATTTTAACTTTCCACAATGAGTAATTGTCTCCACAAAAGAGTGGAGGTCGACTGCTAGATTGACTTTCACCAAATGAAGCTGTAATGTTAGTCATAAGATCTTAACTCAAAAGATAGTTAATCTTATAACGGAGCCCTCGCTCTGATACCAATTATTGCCCAGTTGACTAACACAAGATGGGGGTGAATTGAGTTGTATTTAAAAATTAACAATTATAAATCAAATACATAACATAAAATATAAACAAAATACGAAACAATAATAAATATAAAGAGTAAGGGTAAGAGAGAAGCAAACTCAGTATGTTAACGAAGTTCTGCCCAACTGCCTACGTGGAGATAGAAACCTATTACATATTTGAACAACATCGTTACAAAGGATCCGTGTAGAACACCCTCTACACTTGCAATCACCTTACATGTGGTGATTCAACTATTTCCTGTGTAGAACACTTTCTACACGCACAAGGGTTATACGCACCATTTTACTGACACAAGAGCTGATAGTGGGTAGGTTATCAGAAAACACTTCTCAATGAGTGAAATAAGAACAATACAGCGCAAACTATATCTTTCAAAATGAAAAGGGGTTAAGGCTCAATGCTTAGAGAAGAGAGAATGAAAGTTTTGAATGAATGTTGTATGCTCTTAGTATTGTAAATGTGAAACTCTTAAATGATCTATTTATAGGCATATGAGACTTTATATTCAAATTTAAAAAGATTCACATGTTAAAAATAACATCATTCACTTTTCAAAAATTTCAAACCTAATCTTTTTACTTTTTGCATATGACAAAAGGAGCACGCTTTATTTTTCAAATTTTTTAAACAAAATTAACTACTTTTTGCATAAGTAAAAAAAAATTAATCACTTTTGAAAATATTTAAATAAAGCATGTACATGTGAAAGATGACAATTAATCATTTTTAATATTTTCAAAATTTTAAAACAAAATCATCTACTTTTTGCATAAGTCAAAAAGAGTATCAATCATTTTTAAAAATATTCATATAAAGCATGCATATGTGAAAGATGACAATCAATCATTTTTAATATTTTCAAAATTCAAACCTTTAATCATGTCGTACACATATGAAAGATGACAATCAATCATCTTTCAAATTTTCAAATTTAATTTTCAAAATATTCATGCACATATGGAAAATGTATTTTAATGCTTTATGATAAAATATTAATTTTGAGCCTTAATTCTAATTTCGAATTTTTAAGAGATTTACAACACTACTCTATGACTTTAATGTGAACTTGTTCCTTTCTTGCTCATTCTTGGTTCCTTGATGTGCTTGACTCCATTGTGTAGACAACTTGAGTTTGAGACTCCTTTATTCTTTGAATTTATTTGTTATTATCAAAATTCATGTATAGATATATAATTATACGAAATTTGAAACCTTGGATTCAATAGAAAGAAAAGAAAGAAGAAAAAGGAAAGAAGAAAAAGAGAAAAGAAAAAAAAAAGAAAAAAGAAAAAGGGAAAAAGAAAAATGGAAAGAAAGAAATGAGATCCAGTCCTCACATCTAAGGTCCCGAAACTGATCCCACGAAAACATTTTAAAAGCAATAAATTGAATAAAATAATTTAAACACAATATTTAGCTAAAATGAAGTAAATAACTAGTAAAACTAACAACAAAATTTAAAATCCAAAAATAAACTAAATTAAATTAAAGAGAAATTTAAACACAAAATAATAATTAATATTAAGAAAGTACCTCAAAATAAATTTTACAAATAAATATGTCCAACTAAAATGCAAAAAAATTAAAATAAAAGAACCAATTTTTTTAATGAAATTAAAATACTCATTCAATAAAAATACACGTAAAATTGGGATATCACAGTTTAACTGCTAGTTCATTTTAGAGTTTTTAGTTTTTAGTTTTTATTTTCATATTTTTTTATATATTTAAATGTTTTTAAAAATTAAAAAAATACATTAATACATTAAAAATTACTTTCTTAATCATTAAATTAAAAAAAAATTACTAAACGGTACACTTGAGTGGGCAAGCTAGCTTTCTTTGGATTGAGATATCTTAAATTTTTATTAGTGAACTTCATAATGATGGTCACTTTAGGCGAGATAAGACGTTTGTCCCGATCTTTTCTGACTGTTATTAACCCAAATTGACCAGTGACGTGGCTCATTATGTGGAGCGTTGTTATATGTGTTAGCGGTCCAAGGGAGTTCTCACTAATACGGGTCTGTACACTCATTTACCTGTACCTAAAGCCCCTTGGTTTGATGTTAGTATGAACTTTGTATTGGACTTACCCCGTACCCAACAGGCCCTTGGATTCTATTTTGGTTGTGGTTGACATGTTCTCCAGGATTGTCCAATTTATATATTGCAAGAAAACAATAGATGCTGCCTGGATCGCCCATCTTCACTTCAAGGAGATTATGCGTTTACATGGTGTTCCTCGATCAATCACATCAGATCGTGACACCAAATTCATGACTCATTTTTTGTGGAGTTTATGGAAGAAACTGGGGACAAAATTGAATTTTAGTAATGTCTATCACCCCCAGACAGATGGTCAAATTGAGATAGTAAACTAGAGTTTGGGCAACCTTTTGAGGAGTTTGGTAGGAACTAAACCAAAGCAGTGGGATTTGGCGTTACCTCAAGCAGAATTTGCCTATAACAGATCGAAGAACAGAACCACAGGATGAGTCCATTTGAGATTTTCTATGGTCAGAATCCATCCGGGGTGCTTGACTTGGCCCCTATTCCACGTGTAAGTCATTTGAGTCACAAGGCAGATGAGATGGCAAAACATCTTCGGGGCATACGAGTAGGTGAAGCTTGTCATTCACAAGAGTAATGCCATTTACAAGGTTTTGTTCGATAGTCATCGTAGTCAAGTACTTTTTAATGTTAGTGATTTTGTTTGAGTGGTATTAACTCATGATCATTTTCCTGTTTGAGAGTACAACCTTGCGAGGTCCTGCAGAAGATAAATGATAATGCCTATAGGCTGTGCCTCCCCAATCATTTGCGAACTTCTGATGTCTTTAATGTGAAACACTTGAGTCCTTATATTGTGGATTCTGATGAAACTACTGTGAACTTGAGGACAAGTTCTTTCCAACCCAGGGTGACTGATACAGGAGGATCTGAGTCAGATGATGTTGAGTTGTCAGATGGCACATTGATAGCACAAAGATACCTTGAGTTGGCAGATCAGCGCAAAGATGGCAAATAATTGTGATCTTTTCCTAATTGGGACAGTTTTGGGTATGTTTCGGTATTTTGACCATAACTTTGGCTATGCGTATCATAACCCCACATATGATTCCAATTTGGAAAGCTCTTTTCGGCACGCACATCGTGGCTACCCAACTTTACTCGATGAATCTTTTTCAAGGTCAAAATCCACAATTTTCCCTTTCGAATCTCCATTTTTAGTTATTTTTTTTATGGTAACATTTCATTTATCGTTTAAAAAGTAATTCTAAACCCGATTTGGGCCAGATTTTTGGCAAATTACTTCTTTTATTATGTATTTAATTTTGGCATGATTATTGAGATTTTGTTGTTTTTGGTAAAATTTTGATAAGAATAATTTTCAACTATACAGCTTGGCTTGTGTGCTGAGTTTGACATTATTTTGATTTGATAATTTTGAATTGAACATCAGAGGTGTTTCTCTGTATTTTTGAGTGATTTTTTTGTGTTCTTCCCCATGAATTATCTGTTGAAACTAGCCTGCAGAATAATCACTCTTTTGTCTGGCATCATTCACAATAGAAAGATTTTCATCTCTTGATGCACTAGTCAAAGATCTCCACTTTTCCATATTTTGCATTTTTGGATAGAGGTGGACAAAAATACTTCCCACTAAAAGAAACACCAATAGGTTTTAGGAAAATGGCAAGAGAGTTGGACATCACAAAAATGGAAACAAATGAATTTCAAACACCTTCACAAAACACAAAAAACAAGTAAGAGAATATAATATAATTGCTATCATTGGGGGTAGTGTGTGGAAGGGATTGCAGGAATGTGGGATTGATTTGGATGAGGAAGATAGGAAGAGTGGTGGCAAGTGGTGGCCATGTGCATGGGCATTGACACGTATGACCCACGAATTGAGAAGTGAGGTCTATTAACATAAGGTTGCGATGACGATAATGAGGCAGACTTGGTAGGAAAGTATATGTGGTGTGAGACAATAGAAAGGCTGGATTTTTTAGGGTTGTTTGGAGGAGATAGGTGGTGCATGTAAGATCCACATGCAGTTGTGAAGCTCACGTGCCCACCAATTGGGGTCGATGATTGGTTTACCAAAAGGAGAAGAAAGATATGGTCTTGGTGTGAGTGACAATGGAAGTTAGGAAACAACAATAAAATCCTTAGAATCAGAGTAATGCAATGCCTAAGAAGGGAAGAAAAACTTAAAGAGTGTTGCTGCTTGACTAGAAAGTGAAGCATTCAATTAGAACAGGGAGGAGGGGAGGACTAGAGCTCCTCCCTTCACCCTGTCCTCCCCTCCTCCCTCCACCCTGAATGGGGGCTCCTTGGTGGCTACTACTATAGATGTGCAATTTTAGGGTTAGAACGAGAGCAAGACTTGGGCGATTGATTGTCCATTAGAATCATTATAGAGCAACAACTTGTCTCTTCTATGTAATGTAAGATATTATTCATCATCTATACTCACTATTTTGGACATTCTAATTGAGCTATAGCATCATATGTGGGATACTCAAGTCTAACATTTTTGGTTGTGAATGGCTATGATATTATTTTTAAGACTAAACCTTATGTGAATCCATAGTTCAAGCAAAAATTTAACAAAATTGGTAAGTAAAATAACAAATAATTTTATAGCCAAATGACATATGTCAAGGAAAAATGATCGGAGGATTGCTAAATAATTTTATCTAATATAATTTCCAAAAGTATTCATGATCAAGAGTCTTAAAACAATGAGAAATACCTTAGTTCATTTTGGACATGTTTTTTTTTTTTTTAACCAACCGATACCATAGACGATGATAAAATTTGAAATAAAAAAATTACATTAATTTAAAACATCTTGCTCGGATAATCAGAACAAAAAACAAACTATTGAAATTAAAAATCTATTAAAATTTTTAAATTTTTATTATTAAATTTCATTAAAAAAAATAAAAATATTTAAAAAAAAGCATTAACAAAGTTGGAAAAAATAACTTTTTTTTTTTTGAGTAAACTCAAGAAATAATTTAATTCGACTGGCCGAGCTATGAGCCTATGAGGTTTACAAACCGAAGAATTGTAATCTTTGATTGAAGAATTTTATCGAACAGGTGAGAGTAACCTTTGATCAGCAGCCCAATAAACCATAATGGATTGTAACAAACACACAAAATGAAAAAAATAAAAATAAAAATAAAAAAGAAACTCCATCGGTATCAACTACAAATCAGACCTAATCAATCTGAAAAGTGAACAAACTCCGATGACAAAAGAATTAGTAGTGTCGCCGACAGAGTGATTACGTAGCACATGCTTAAAATATAGAGTTTTGCTACATACAAGCACAGTTGTATATTAATCTGTATATTAATATTGATTTATTTATACTTAAAATTTAAATTAACATTATTTTTAATAAAATCTACTTTTCGACCAATCACATCACATTAATATACAGATTAATATATAATTATACTTGCAACTATATTTTTCCTAAAATACAAATATCAGAGGAAGAACAGATTAAAGACAAACAGAGGTGGCACATTGTCGTGGATGACATTATTTCCTGATATCATGTCAAGAAATATCTGATACCGTGACATTATTTCAGAAAATTATTTAAAAAAGTATTGTCATAAAGAAAAGTAGAACGCGTGTTGATGCAGAAATAAGTGTCGGTTTATTCATAACTTGTCATTGATGAGTATCTATAATGAAAACCAGCTCAATATTCTATGAACAGTGAAATTAAAATTCTTTGAACAGAAAAGAAGAGTGCAAGATACGGCATTTTGAATACTATTATACCGGTAATCCACTAATAGGGACAAATGAAAACAGTGGAGTGAAATATAAAAAGAAGTAAGGACGGAAACAAGATTCTGAATCAAATTACATTATAAGGGCGAAACAAAAAGTGTATTTAAAGTTTTGTCTTATACTTGCAGCCTTGATTGTCGACAGTTCGATTGAAGATGTGGATGTTGTAATCACAAGATGAGGATGATACGGCGTGTATTCTAAACAAAAAAATCTTGACTTTCCCAGAAAGTCTGATGTAGGTATTGAGGGGCAGGACACCGGAGGTGACATCGGAGAAAATCTCGGTGTTGGAGAGCAAGCGGTCGGCCATGATGGTGAGCGACAGGTTCATGTGCTTGGTTTCGCCGGCGGATATATCACCAGCGATAAGTGGGGCTTCACCGACGAGCTGGCCTCTGTAGTTGAGGAGGGCGGTGGAGTTGGAATACTTGAAGCCGACCTTGTTGGGGTTCTTGACGGAAACATCGACATCGAGAGTGACGTTCAAGTCCACGGTGCGCCTGGCAATGTCGAGAGAGAAGTCGAGGTCTTTGATGCCTACGTCGTCGAACGTTGTCACGGGACGCTTGGCCTTGAATACCGTGAAAGCCAATATGACAATTAATATTACGATGCCGATAGTGGTGCCGATAACCGCCAAACAACAAGTCTTTCTGCGCTTCCCAGATGAACCCAGACCTGGAATTGAACTCGAACCACCTGCTTTCAAACCTTTTCCTTCCACATCCATCACTTTGCTTTGCTACTAATGTTCTTCAGGTAAACATAAAACTTGGGCCTGCGTGTATATGTAACTGGTTACAGGGCACATGATAAATGAACAACGTAATGTAGTTCTCAGAGGGCTCAAGTTTGCTTTGATTTTACCCATAAAGAAGAATTAGCCTTCTAATATTTACTACAATCGATCTTCATCAAATTGCACAATTCAGCATCTGAAAAGTAACAAGCAAAACATTTGGAGGCAATAACGCAACAAGAATTTGTATACTGGAATTTGGACTGGAGCGAATTCTCACTACAAGCAACATCCTAAACATCGTGCTAGAAGCAACCAAGATTCAATTTTTATGATAGGAATTCAGATCTCTGTACAAACATTGAACTGCATAAAAGCTTTCAATCCGTGATTCCGTTATACACGGAGTGAAATAATCACAACCCGTAACTAACAAATAGCCACACCTCAGATACCGGTCTGTAGTGTCCATTTCATTTTCTTTACTCAAAATCAGAACTCAGTTTGTTCTTTCGTTTTCTCGTAAACCAAACAACTTTTTTTGATTGATTCCCATGAACCAAACAACTAAACCACAACAGATTCTAAGTGAAACATAGGGAAAAAAAATCCACAAAACTTAGAAGCTTGAAGACTTATTGAACCACAAATATCCATAGAACTCTAAATCTGTAGTGGGAATCAGAAAACACTTAACCCCATGTCCAATACGAAAGCCTTATCAGACCCGCATACAAATTTCCGGTAAAATCAAAGCTCAAAGGAATCCGATTCCAGGAAAGGAACAACAGAGAGGCCTCTTGTGAGCCAGAAAAAATCATGGGCGTTCAGGGAAACAATTTGAACAAACACGAAAAATGAGAAGTCTTCATCGAAAGAGAGGCAAAGAGACAGAAAGTTATCACGTTAGGGAGACAGAGAGACAGATAGAGATACCTGGTGGGTCTTTCCGATGAAGATGCCAACGTTGAGGTGCGAAGTGAAGAGGCCGGGGAGTAGTTCTGCGAGGTGAAGAGGCCGAGGAGAAGTTCTGCGAGGTGAAGTGTAAAGACCGTTAGGGACAATGCACTGGTTGCGTTGGAACTAGAGATAGGAACATATTTCGTCAACGAAACAAACAACTTTTTTACAACAGAGAAAGGAGCAAAAGCTCCACCAATGCTAGGGGTATTTTCGTCCGCTTAGAACCCCGTTCGAGTTTGGTTTCTCTGATCCTCTTCGCTTTCTTGTGCCAATTGCTCACTCCTCTTCAGCCTTGTCATTCTCATTGATTTCATAATGATCAATGATTTCAGATCGTATGTATTTTTTTTTTCTTTTGTTTAATTTGTATATTCATTCCGTCGAATTTATTTGAGCGATAGTAAACTTGAAATTTACTTTTTTTAAAAAGAAAAAAATGGATATTTTGAAATTCAATTGGGCTAGTCGATTTTCTTTTTCTAATTATAAAATCATTGTAATTTGAATGGGAATTGATACTGTAGTAATCAGGATTCAGGTCAGCTCAAAAGTGGCGGGGAAATGATTGGTGGGATTGTTCGACGTCAATCTGTTTCGGTATTGATCCGAGTTTCGCTCAACAGAACTTTTTTACAGATAGTTTTTATCCATCACTACAAATCTTTATTTTTTATTTTTTCTTTCACTATTTTTTAAAATTATTTAGATATTTTTTTAAAAAATAAAAAAAATTACAGATTCATTTAAAAATGTTTACTTAATCACTACGTAAAAATAAAAAAATAATTTCGTACCAAAATCATCTATGAGCTTAGTGTTTTCCTTGCTGAAATTTCTTTTTATTTTCCTCTTTCTATTTTTGAATGATTGATTATTGCTACACGTTATTCTAATTTAATAATTTTTGAAAAAATCTAGTTACAAGTATAACTGCCCACTAATATATGTATACCAATCTGATATGATTGATCAAAAAAATAAATTTTATTAAAAAGGTGCTAATTTAAATTTTAAATATAAATAAATTAATATTTATACACAAATTAATACGTAACTTTACTTTTACAAAGTAAAACTCATAATTTTTCAATATAATTTTTTACTGCCAGTAATGGGCTACCATGGCCGCTTACACGCTTAACTAGCATTTACAACCCAAAAAAAAAAGTGATTGAGCAACATCTGAGTTTAAATTCTGATCCAATGTAGCTTTGCAGGGTGTGTTCATCAGAGTTAAAAAATGAGGACCAAATCCTTTCGAGTTACTTTTCATGGTGTTTGAAAAATTACAAAAATTCTATGTGCAGTCACTTTTGATTACTCTTTTGTGCACTCCAGTGATATAATTGGTTGTGTATTAAAAAAAATAATAATTCAGTCAATCATATCAGTGGAGTGCGCAAGGAGTATGGAAAAGTGACTGTATGTAGCATTACTCGTGGTATAAAGGCATTCGAGTAGAATTATTCATAAAGTATATGTCATTTGTGTAAAGTGCCCCCGTATGTTTGATTATTTTGGATTTGTGTTGTTTATATGTTTTCATAATCTCATTCTAATTTGGTTCAGGCTGCTGTTAATGCACTTCATAATCAGCCAGTTGTCAATGCTGCTCGTCAACCATGTGACATGAGCTTTTAGTCTGATGAACGTTATACATCGAATTCCTTTTTAGTCCTATAACTAACCATTATCGAGTTCTGTTCTTTTTCAAGGGCCTCGTTCGTTCCAGTTATTCGCAATGCAGATAAGATGAATTTTGATGAGATAGAGGAGGAGATCAATATGCTAGATAAGAAGGTGAATGATGGTTCTATATCGATTAATGAGATGGCTGGAGGTACATTCACGATATCTAACAGTAGTATCTATGGAAATCTTTTTAAGTACACCAATCATCAACCCAACGTTGGTACTGCTATATACAATTTTGTCTTGAAAATATTTCTTACATTACATCTGTGCCTGTGGTTCCATATCATAAATGGTTGGAAAATAATTATTAAATATGTTTGCTACTCTTTTTAATAGTTGTAATATGGTCATTGCGAAGCACTTCAGACTGATACAGGGAAAGATCCAAGCTCTCACTGAAAAAATAGATTGCAATCTTCTTGTTTCGATTGTAGTCTTATTCTGTGCATTAGGCCTGAACAACAGCCCGCCCAATCAAGATTTGGCCCGACCTGTTGTGGCCCGCAACCTAGTGGCATCGCAGGATGGCCCGATCCGACCCGAATGATTCGGGTCGGGTTAAATCTGCGGTTTTTTCGCCTAAATGCAGAAGTACGAAGTTGTGGTGGGAGACACAACAATTGTTGCTAATCACTCCTTATATGTTGATTTCACTTTGCCTTACTCAGAATCGGGCGTGTCAATGGTGGTTCCAGTGAAAGATGAAGAGAAGAACAACTTTTGGATTTTTTTAAAGCCACTAAGCTTGGATCTGTGGTTAACAACAGGTGCAGCATTTGTCATTACAGGTTTGGTGATTTGGGTTCTTGAACACCGAATAAACAGTGAGTTTAGAGGCCCGCCAGATCAACAACTTGGCATGATTTTCTGGTTCTCCTTCTCAACAATGGTCTTTGCTCACAGTAAATATCCTTCAACCCCATAAAAAGATTTTCTTTCCCTTCCCCCCCTCCCCGCCAAAGTTTAACATAATTGATTGTGTATATTGACATCATTATAATGAATCCAGGGGAGAGAATGGTAAGCAACTGGTCAAGATTCGTAATGATCCACGCAGAGAAGGAACATACCTCCTTCTTGGAGACCCACGCCGAAACTGATCTTGAAGCTACAGCCGAAGAGAGAGAGAGAGACCCACGCAACCGTCTGTGTGAGAGAGAGAGAGAGCGAGAGAAAGAGAGATCACGTTGGTGAGAGAGAAGTTGAGAGAGAGAGGGAGGGGGGCTAGGGTTGAAGACGAAGGGAGATGGGAGTCGGGAGTCTCGGGACTGAGGGATACGGGTTGATTTCTTCAGCTGCGGTTTCGCCCGCATAACATTTCATATGACCCGTTTCAATTTTAACCCGAAGTTTATCGGGTGGATCTGATCGGGTCAATCGGGTCAACCGGTTTATAAAAATTTATGCACACCCCTACTGTGCATGATCCAATGCACTCCATTACATATTTTGGCAGTTGGCTATATTAGGCATATGCACTCAATAGTGACCCGCCCAATGGTCGTTGAGGGCAATATCGTTCCAAGACCAATGATGTGTATCGCATTGACTAATGAGCACAGGCTGATTGATGGGAGGGAGGCTGTGTTTTTCCTGCGTCGTATTAAAGATGTTGTAGAGGACCCTGGGAGGCTTCTCCTTGATGTATGATGAAATCCTGTCTAAATCCCTACTTTGCTTGCGAACATGCGATTCAGTATTATCAAGGATAACACCCATGGCTTAAAGTTTTGCCTTGATGTCTTTTATGATCTGTGCAATGCCATTAAGTTCTCAAGCTTCCTTTTATTCACATGTTTGCAAGAAAGAACTTTATCAAGTCTCATATTTTGGATACTGACTTTGTATATGAAACTACTTTTTTTTATTACTATACCAAAGTATTTTCAGATGTTTGCATTCAGTCTAGGGTCCTTTTGACCGGATAGTGAATTCTTTTAAGGATCATGTAAAATCCTCAAATCTGTACAACACAAGATCCTTTGGTGAAGGATTGACACAGTACGTGTAACAATGCCATTTATCTGTTGGGCGGGGTTTTATAACTGCTTTATATCTCGTGTAATTTTCATGGCCTTCCTTTTTTCTGGACAAGATTTAGATTTGAGCCCAGATTATCCCATTTTCATAAACTCCACAACTTGAGGCACCACCTGAAGTACCATTTTTGCAGGACATTGTAGAGTCAGTGCGGGAAAGTTGATAGAAGCTACTGTTAGACAGAGTATTCATGAAGATCCCAAAACTGGAGCTGCTATACATGGACATTACAAACCAAGAGCAGCAGCCAAATCTCTTCCTCAATCTCGAGCTGCTATACATGGAAATTCCAAACTAAGAGCAAAAGCACAATCTCTTCCTCAATCTCATCCTAAATCAACTTGATGTGTCTTTCTGATTTTCTCTTGTATTTCCATTTTGCACATTACCATAGTTACTATTGTAAAGCTGTACATTTCCATATTTAGCTTTGTAAAGCTGTAATCTGTCAATGGCTAGTCTAATATTTAAGTCAAGTGAAGTAGAAGAAGAATGCAAGTTGGCCTCTGTTATTTTCCATTTCCAATCAATTTATTTTCTTACAGAGCTGCCTCTCTCTCTCTCTCTCTCTCTGTGCGAGTAATTGTCATTGTTTTGTTGGCGACTTTCATCTCTTACGCTTTATTTTGTTTGATCGAAATCAATTGCTGTCAGCAGCTGTATCTTTGATAACTTGGGCTACCTGAATAGAAGGTCTCTTTCTTCTTTTGGCGAGAGTTACTCTGTATATATTGCCTTTTCTGTTTTGGTATTTGGAGGAGAAGAAGCCAAATCAGTTGGAATTAACACACCAAAAAAAAAAAAAAAAACCTCTAAAGTAAAAGAGAGATAAACACGTAAAATGAGCCTTACACTATTTATTATTATTTGTTGGATGCTGTTCAAAATATTTATACGAGCAACAATAAACAAACTCTTGTTCTTCTTGTGGGATAAACAATTTTTTCTAAGTTGAACAATTTATTTGAATTTTGTATACACCGGCCTGGCAAGTTTGTAAGACCATATAAGAGTTAAAATTCAGATAAGCGACTAAAAAAATCACAATATTATTAAAAAAAAA
The DNA here is from genome assembly GCF_018687715.1 of Carya illinoinensis. Classification (NCBI taxonomy): domain Eukaryota; kingdom Viridiplantae; phylum Streptophyta; class Magnoliopsida; order Fagales; family Juglandaceae; genus Carya; species Carya illinoinensis. The sequence continues at coordinate 15,367,659 of NC_056755.1, forward strand.
ATACTAACTTAATTATTAAATAAATAAATAAAAACTGTCGGGATCCACTCTTGGGACCCCAATCATTTTCCATAATAAAAAGCACTACTACAATTGACAGCTCTTTTACCTACAAACAACCCCAATATAGCATCAAGGTTATAGGTACATTTGCATTTGAAAATTAAATCTTCGTCTTAAAAATTCTAGCTGGCTAGGAGCCTTCATGAAATTGCTCTGGCAAATACCACTTATATTTCGCAGATGAAGCATTGATTAATGTATTTTAGATGATCGCCTCAAATGCTGGGTTAATCAGATAATTGACCTCTTGACTTGACCATTCCATATATAAAAAGTATGTCACTGTACAATTTTAATATATTTGAAGGCACAACTGTTTTTCCAAATAGTTTTTTTAAGAAAGAAGAGGAGAAATATACAAAATAAATAAATAAATAAACCCTTAGGATGTCATTTTCTGGAAACCAAATGTAAATATTTAGGCTTTTTTTTTTTTTTTAATATATATTCAAGTTTTAAGAGAAATGTGAAGGGATTTGAATGAGGTATGATATCATTACTGCATTGTAGTCTGCACTGAATCTAACACCACCACAGTAGAGATGATTTTTAGGATGACAGAAACAACGGCAGATCTGAAAAAATAGTTTGAGCATAAAGCCATAGACATATGTGCCAAGATAAACGTGCTTTCCTGGCGTGTTGGACTTCAAAGGCTTGTAATCATAGAATAAATAAGCCGAAGTAGAAACAGAATAAGAGTGCTTTCGCCTTCTACTTTGGATAAAACAGGTAAACTGATATGATTTTGAAGCTTCTTATTCGAGGAATGATGATTGTTTAAACTCACCTCTCAGTTACAACATTTAAACTAATGATCACAAGTGAAACACAATATGTAGTAGTGCAATGACAACTACATAGGCTCTTCCACACACAAGTTCTGTTTCATAGATAAAGATGATAAGGAGGATCTAATGCAAGAATTGCTGCTTGAAAAACTCTTCCGAGTTTGAAGAGGTCTGATTTCTGATTCACAAAAAGTTTCTACTATTAATGTCCACCACCACCACCACTGCCGGACCCACTTCCAGATCCATGGCCTGCACCAGCTCCCACTCCAATGCCAATGCCTATTCCAACCCCAAATCCTCCGCCATGGCCTCCACCACCACCACCTCCTATGCCTCCTCCAGCACCTCCAACACCCCCTCCTGCACCAAAACCACCACCATGACCTGACCCTCCACCGACACCACCACCACCACCACCACCTCCTCCTGCTCCTCCTCCTCCTCCACCTCCAATACCGCCTCCTGCTCCACCTCCTAAACCACCACCAGCACCGAATCCACCCCCATGGCCTGATCCTCCGCCTAGACCTCCACCTCCTCCACCTCCGCCTCCACCTCCACCTCCACCACCTCCTCCTGCACCCCCACCAATGCCACCACCTACACCACCTCCAGCTCCAAAGCCTCCACCATGCCCTGAACCCCCACCAACTCCACCACCTCCACCACCGCCTTTGCCACCTCCACCACCACCACCAATGCCTCCTCCAGCTCCACCACCTCGACCACCTCCAGCTCCAAAACCTCCACCATGACCTGACCCACCTCCAACACCACCTCCTCCTCCACCACCAAAGCCCCCACCACCCCCCACACCACCTCCAGCGCCCCCTCCAGCACCACCCCCAGCTCCAAAACCTCCACCATGACCTCCACCACCTCCAAGTCCTCCACCTCTACCACCACCAAAACCTCGTCCTCCTCCCGCACCTCCCCCAATGCCACCTCCTCTACCACCTCCAAAACCGTGGCCACCTCCTAGTCCTCCTCCATGACCACCCCACCTGCCACCACATCCTCGTCGTCCGCCAAATCGACAATCATCTCTGTATCCAGTTTTATCAAGCTTGTCATCTCCAAGAGTGATTGCACTCAAATAGAGTACAATGCATAGGACAAGAAGACTCACAGAAAGCCATTTCGAAGAATCACTCATGGCTTTTTTGATATTGCAGCTCGCTTAGTTTGCTATATATCCTATTGGATTAGAGCGTTCCTTATATAGACTTCACCACTGACCTATGCTCGCAGCTCAACTAAGCAATCATTAATGGGGGGGTGCAATATGGTTGAAACAGTTGGGGGATTGGCTGGAACATTAATTGAGACAATGGAAGTCAAAGGAGACTTAATTTTTTCATTTCAGAAACCGCGGCGGGTGGGGGATTATGGAGTACTTTGACTCCGAGTCCGGCGTACAGGTAAAGACCATAATAAATGCTGAACTTATTGCAGAAATATGAACTTTCTTGAAATTTAATCCCGTCGATCTGTACATTGCCTGTTGTTATGCCTTGGACTCCAGTAGTGCTTTGTTTAACAAAGACGAGACATATTATCGACGAGTCTAAACCGACTGCTATTCCTGGGGTGTCTGGGATCATATTGAAAAGAGTTTTGTCAAGTAAAGCAAATCACCAAATTGTGTACTAATATTGATATTTTCATATTCAAAATTTAAATTGATATTATTTTTAATAAAGTCTACCTTTTGACTAATCGTATTGAATAGATATATATATTAATACGTAGAATCACTTACAACTAAATTTTTTCTATTGTATTGCTGCGGACATGATCACATTCGCTACGTGCATTTACATCATAATCAACTCTACCGACACTCGTATCCTGGTTAATTAGTGCATTCCTAGCTTTCTACAACTCCGAATGTCGGCGATGGAAACTGGATGCAGAGATCCTTGATTTGTTCCCATACTGCGTATTATTGGTCTGCATGTGGCTTCATTTATGATTTATATTTTCAACTTCAATCACAAATTAATGTTGAAATAAAAATAAGGAAACCATTGCTGGTTGGTTGGATCTTCTCTCTTTTTGGTAAGATGAAGTTGAATATAGATGGTGCCTCAAAAGCCAATCCGAGACTTGCTGAATGTGGTAGTGTTATTAGAGACCATCGTGTGGTTTCTCTTGTTTCTTAGGTCATGGTACTAACGTATTTGCTGAAATTTCAGCTTTGTAAAATGGCTTAATGCTATCATATTACTGTTACTAGCTTGGTATTTGAAATTTCCAACGTATTCCTATAAAGCTACAAAATTGTCTATTAATTTCTTTGAACAAATTGGTTAGATTCCAATATTATGATTATTAAATTAATCAAATATTTAAAGTAAATAAACAAACTTGTATAACACAATTATTAGTTACAAAGAGAAACCATTTAAAGAACCATATAAAGGTAAAACTATGCGGGGTAGCCAAATTCAGAAAAGTCAATCTTATTATTAGAAAATAAATTACAAGGAATTATCAATTACAAAACCTTTCCAACTTGACTATCTTATTTGCCTAGACAAACAACCCGTTTGTCTTCTATCGTAATAGCAGCCAGAATCTCTGGCGATTTTCAAATATTACATTTCCTCCTGGAATTCTAGTGATTGAAATCCAATCAACGATCATTGACACTTGAAGTACGATCACACTCAAAGAAGATGAAAATTCTCAAGTGAAGTTTCTCTTACAAGCATTTGGAATATCCTTTCTAGAATTCCTGGCTAAAATCCCTTCAGGAGTTATAAAACTAAATCCCTTTAAATAGAAAGTCTATAAAGAGTTCCAGTCGAAGTAGGACTTTGTTGATAGTTAGCAACGGTCGCGAAGATGTCTCCTGATAGATTGCTGACATTTCGTTATAACTCTTTTTTGCAGTGACTGATTTCTGTTTATAAATCTATTTGGGATAAATGCAGATCTTTATGGACTCAAATTTTACATAAATGACTTATCTAAACAACCTCTAAGATTTTTAGATAAACTCAATGTTGTTAGAGATAAAGTCAATGACTATTTTACATTCATTCAAAAATTACAAATATAAAGATAAGATAAAGCTTATCATTTAGTTATTTAATCTTAGCCAACTTTTGCATTTATAATCTCTCCCTTTGGCGTATTGGCGACGAAACCAACTTGATGAATGTAAATTCCTTGTGAAAATTTCAAACAACAGACCAAAAAAAAAAAAAAAAGCAGAAAATTCTGAAGAGTTGTGATTCAATAAACCGACTTAGAAATCAAGCATATTGTCAAAAGTCAATCCAGTTCCAAGTACCAGTTAAATGAACCCAATTGAATGAAATTGTCTATCAGCATAATGAAATCTTAATCGAAAGCATAATTGTTTGTTATCCTAATAAAAGCATAAACAAGAACATACCAAATTGTATCTGAATTACAAAAAAAAAGAGAAAAAAAAAACTAGAATTGAAAGAAAAATAACAAGATAGATTTCTGCCAATGCCAACAAAATAAATGCTATTAATTTTTCTTCTTTTTCTTTTGCTGCTGCTGCTCTCCCCCTCTGGTGCTGCCGCTCCCCCTTAAATTTTTCTCCCCCTTTTTGTCAAAAATCAACCATGGGACTCTATTGATCATCATTTGAATAAGCCACGTTCGCCATGACTTGCTGCACATTCAAGGAGAGCTGAACCAACCTGTCATTTGCTTATCTACAATCAGAGCGTACAATTGCTAATTATTGTTCTAACTTGGACCGAATTTCCTTCTATTTAGCAGTAAATAAATCAATCTTTTGAGACAAAAGTGATTTGCTCAAGAACTTGAGACATAGGTACATAGGGCTCAGGGGGTGAAGATGCTGACTCAGTAGTTTGGATTCTCTTTTTAGTGAGAACAACCTCAGAATTTACTACAATTAATACTAAAATAGAGCCTGGCATATTCATTGTAGGCTCATTTTCCCTAAGAGGGACTTTGGCTTTCATAACCAACTTTGTAATTAGGCTGCCAAAAGGAAGATTTTGCTCTTTTTCCACGTGAGAGCGATGAATGATATTAATAACATGATATGGAAAATCAATTGATACTCTAGTAGTCAAAGCATACATAAAGTAAGCTTTTTCTAATGTAATTTCTGTGGGGCGGCTAATGGGCTAGAGATTGGTGAGCACTATTTTGGCCAAGAGGCAAAATTGAGGGAGGATATGATTAAGAGGTAGTTTATGGGTTTTGGCAGTCTATTTTGGGTCATTAGGTCCAAAAAAAAAAAAAAAAGATTGCGCATTGCAGTTTTTGTTGGGCCCCCATGCCCTTATATGGGTATAGTGATACTTCCACCTTAAGGAGATCAAACAAGTCTCTAAGAATAGTGGGGGAAACTTCAATTTGGGTTCCCCTAACTATAGAAGTTATGCTATGATCGTCTAAGTTGAAGTGGGCGATGTTCGAATAAAATTCTCGGACTATCTCAACACAAACAAGGTGTGGGAGATGCATGAGTGAGTTTCTCTAGCCTCTTTCAGTAAATATACGTTGGATGAGCTGAAAGTCATCCGAATGAAAATCATTTATACTTACATCCCTTTTACCCAACATGGGTTTTTTTGAGAATGTGTTGTGATATGCATTCTTAGCTTCAGCAGAAGTGAAGCATGTAATAGTAGCTCCTGTTGGTGCATTCAAGGGTGAAGGAGGAAGAGGAGCTGAAGTTTCTCCTAATATGGGTTCATCCTCACTTGAGGAGGAGGAGCTCTCAGATAGCATGGGAGAGGTGAACTTCTTTCGCTTTGCTCTTTCCTCGAACCTCATTTGAATCATCATATCAACCAAGTCAGAATAAAAGTAGCCAAGATCAAAGTTGTAAGAATTGGTTTACTGTGAAGACAATGACATTATGACCTTGTGATATTTGTTCAAACCCATGTACAACCCACTCACATTTATGTTCTTGCTATATATGTAAAAGAACCACCACAGATAGCCACAAATAAAAAGTGTGTGTTGATTTAGGAATTAACACAAACACTTGGTGTGCACCCACGAGAAACTGAAATCAATAACCTCGCAACCCATACAAAAATGTCCTCAATACATATATAAAATACTCTTAAATGAATAAGCAAGACAATGTCGACTCAGCCCAACCAATAGATCAAACCCAATTTCACATTATCAAAACTCACATGCCAATCTCCATAAATACATGCTGAACCCTAGATCTTGAGAAATTGTAGGATTCGAGAATCATAAAAGACTTACCATGATTAGGAAGTGTATATTAGAAAGATTGGATTTGCTTCTTAATCCCAAAAATCTAGAAGGATATAAGATTTAATGTAGTATATGGCTGGGTCTCGAGAAGAAAAGATGTCTTTTGTTTTAGGTGAGGTCCCGTGTAAGTGAGGGGAAATAATATTGGGGGTTGGGCGTGTGTTTGGCAAATAAAAAAAATAAAAAAAAGCCTTAATTCACGTAAGTAACTTGCTACTGTGTGCGTGTCATAAACCATAGAGTCCCACTGGGACTTATGCTAATTTATGCTAATAAATTATATTTTTATTACTTTATTTATTTTTATAAAACATAAAATAATAAGTACAAAAATAAAGCAAATAGAAACAATAATAAAAAAAAAAAAGAAAAATTAAAATCTTCTTTTATATGTATGAAGATTGAGACTAGTAACACGCGTAATTTCATCTTAGTTTAACCATAATGTATCTCACAAAACAATTTCGATTGTTTACACTTTCTTATTTGTAACTATCACTATGGATGTTCACTCGTTATAAGATCATCAATGTCAAAGTTCATGTGAGTGTGTGAGTAAGTAAACTTATACCATAGCAATTTTTTCCCTGATACTATTATTCATGAGTATTTGGCTCTTATAGATGCTCACAAGAGTTCATTACTCACCTTAAAAGTCAAACTTTATGTTAGGGCCTAGATACATGAGCATATCCTCCAAACGCTAGTTTGCACAAGTCTTTTTTTTTTTTATGTCCATTTTTGTTGTTCATCTTTTTTATAATAATTAGAGCAATGATTATTTCTATAAGAACTTCAGGAGATAGATCAGTGTAGGGTGTTAGTCTTTTTCTGCAATGATTTAACATCGACTTTTTCTATATGGATCAACTTTTTGTGTTTGGCAATGAGAGATCTCTTTATTAGGGTACTAAGTTCAACTAGTATTAGTCAATTTAAGGCATGAACTTCTTCCATGATGAGCATCTCAATAACCAATATAAACTTTAATTATAATATACATACATACAACTTTTTCACTGTACTTTGTAAATGAACTTTGCCAAGATGACCCATATGGTTAGTATGCACAAAGCAAATTGCACAAATTAGAGAGGAGTATAAGTTTAATAATTTATTATGGGAGACTACATATGCTTAAAACTTTGACTTATCAAACATGTACTTCCATAAAAGAACTTAGACAGATCAAAACAATTTTTATCTTATATTTTTCTTATTTGAAAGCTGAAAAACAGAAGCAAAACCAAATAAAACTATAAAATAGAAAAATAAAATTCAAGTTGTTGACTAATAAAATGGAATGCCTTTCACTTTATGTCACATACGCCAATGGCTTTTCTTAGGAACTCAGACCTTATACCATCTAAAGGTTTAGTAAATAAGTTAGCCAATTGATGTTCAGTAGGCACATGTCCCAAGGATAATATTTTAGATTCAACTAAGTCTCTTATAAAGTTATGTCTAATGTCAAAGTGCTTAGTTTTAGAGTGCTGAACATGATTTTTTGAAATATTTATAGCACTAGCATTATCACAATAGATTGTCATAGTATCTTGAGAAAAGCCATAATTATCAAACATTTTTTTATGGATAAAAATTGTGTACATCAACTCCTTGCAGCTATGTATTCATCTACAACAGTAAATAAAGAAATTGAGTTTTACTTTTTACTCATCTAAACTGCAAGATTTCCACCTACATAAAAACACCCACCCGTAGTACTTTTCCTATCATCAGCATTCCCAACCCAATTAGCATTTGAATAGCTAACAAGTGTTAGGTTAGTGTCTTTAGAATACCATAATCAACAGTTGCATTAAGATATTTTATGATTCTCTTTATTGCTGTAAGATGAGATTCTTTAGGATTAACTTAAAATCTAGCACACATACCAACACTAAAAGCTATATTGGGTCTACTTGTTGTGATATATAATAGACTTCCTATCATGCTTATATAAAGAGTGAGATCAATATTTTTACCTGTAGAATCATTACTGATTTTTACTGAAGTGCTCAAGGGAGTGCGAGCATTGCTTTTTCCTTATCTTCCAAACTTCTTAACAAGGTCTTTTGCATATTTAGATTGTGAGATAAAAATTCATTTTTTACATTGTTTTACTTGAATACCCAAGAAAAAATTTAACTCACCAATCATGCTCATTGCAAATTCAAATTTCATTTCATTTGCAAAGTCATATGCAAAAGACTCAAGTGTTGCTCCGAAAACAATATCATCAACATAGATTTGAGCAATTATTTAAGTAAGTAATCAAGTAAGTAAGTTGTCTATCTTTCATACCAAGTATCAGGTGCTTGTTTTAGCCCATAAAGAGCATTATTTAACCTGTACACATATTCAGGATAGAGGTGATTAATAAACACTTTAGTTTGTTCAATATATACCTCTTCTTGTAATAGTCCATTTAGGAAGGTACTCTTGACATTCATTTCATATACTTTGAAGTCTAGATGACAAGCAAGTACAAGTAGAATGCGGACATAGTCCAAAAGGGCCATGGGGGCAAATTTCATCAAAATCAACCCATTTTACTTGTGTGTAATCTTGTGCAAACAAACTTACTTTATTTCTCACAATAGTACCATGCTCATCGGCCTTGTTTTTTAATATCCACTTAGTCTCAATAATGTTGTAATTTTTTGGTCTAGTAACTCACTCCCATACATCATTTCTAATGAATTGATGAAGTTGATCAAACTTTCATCATTTAATGCTTCCTCAACTTTATTGGATTCAACTTGTGACAAATAACACAAAAGAAACCTGATTTAGTACTTTTTTTCTAAGCCTCATACCTTCATCTAGCTCACTAAGAATATTCTCCCTTTGATGATTTTGAATAACTCTTGAAGAGGGTTCTTTGTCTTATAGATTTTGTGTTTCCTCTATGTGATCCTCTTCATCATGCACTTGTGATTCTTCTTCAATAGTTTGCACCAACTCCTTCATATTTTCAAGATCCCTCATGGTAGTCTTGGCTGAAATTTCATTCATAACTACATTAATTGATTCCATAATAGATTTTGTATATAAGTTATAAACTCTATAAGCCTTACTATTAGAGGAATAACCAATAAACACTCTTTTATCACTCTTGCTTTCAAATTTATGAGTGTTTTCTCTGTCTCTCAAGATATGAAATTTGCTACCAAAAATTCTAAAATACCTTACCGTAAGTTTTTTATTTTTTCACAAACCATAAGGTGTATGTTTGGTGCCGGGTCTTATAACCACTCGATTCAGGATGTGATTTATTGTATTTACAGCTTCTCCAAAAAAATATAGAGCTATCTTCTTATTGCTCAACATTGTTCATGCCATTTCTTGAATCGCTCTATTTTTCTTTCCACCGCTTCATTTTGTTGTGGAGTAATAGGTGCAGAAAATTCTTGATGTATACCTTATTCATCATAAAAAGAAGTGAAATTAGTATTCTCAAATTCTCTACCATGATCACTACATTTTCTAGAGATAGAAACTTCATTCTCTATTTGTAGTTTCTTGAAAAACTCCTTGGCAAGGTCAAAAGCTTCAGATTTTTCTCTCACCATGATGTATTTCTTTCCACCAAGACTCTTGGTTTGTGTTGGAACCATCAAGTCCATATGCAATAGATCAAGAGGCTGAGAGGTAAGAATATGAGAAATTTTCTTGTGTTGGACTCTAATTTGCTTTCCTTCTTGGTATGCTCCACACACTATTTTCTTGGCTTTAAAAGCCTTGAATAGTCCATCTACAACTTCTCTTTTTGAAATCTTTGATAGATCTCTAAAATTAATGTGCCCAAGATGTTGATGCCACAATTTAGATTCATCAAGTGTGACTCTATGACAATTCAACCTTGATTTTGGAGAGACTCCATAGCAATTGTCTGAGATTCTGGTGCTCTTTAAGATCCATTCTCTAGCTTGGTTGTGCACATTGTATTCATCTTTCAAAAATTGCACAAAAAGATTATCATCACAAAATTGACTAATGTTGAGTAAATTAGCGTTAAGACCATTAACAAATAAAACATTATGCAAAATAGGTAATTACGGTATTACAATACTCAATTTCCCTCCTACAACAGCCTTACTACCATCTCCAAAGGTCACGATACCTCTATAGGATGATTCAACCTTCTTAAATAAGGTTTTATCCCTAGACATGTGTCTTAAACAAGTGTTGACAATCTTCCATTGATCTAAGTGCATCTTCCTTAATCACCCATTTTATCTTGAGTTTTGACTAATTCTTTTCATTTGCACTGTTTTGTATGATCTTTTCATTATTTTCAAGGAAAAAATAAGGAAAAAATCTACTAGTTCACCAAGTTTGATAATTATGAAATTGATTTGTTGATTTATGTCATCAACTTGATTCTCTAGACTCTTCCACTTTCTTTTTGAATTTCTTTCACCTTCAATTTTCTGCACTTGGTATAAGTTAAAGCAATGTGGTCTTATGTGACCAACAACTTCACAATTATGACAACTAGGAATAAATTTACCATCATATTTACCATTTTTCATTATTTTTGTGATTGAATTACCATGCAGGTTTTTTTGAATAAACTGGCTCAGATAATGTATGATTTTGAACATTTTTACCTTGATTTCCTTTAACGAAAATAATGCCTTTAGATGTAGTGGCGGTAGATGACGAGCTATTTTTTCTTTCCTTTTGGACGTCATATCCTAGGTTTGTTCTATCACTACTCACCTTCTGAAAACTCAACATCTGTTCTAATTTCTGTGTTGTTGTTTTTTTCTTGCACTCCTGAAACTTTTTCAATTCTTTTTCTAGTGCAGCCTTTTGGTCATTTAATCTTGATACTTCAACACTAGAAATTTTGAATGCATTAGAGAGATTATTTTTCTTATTTTCCATAGCAGTATGTCTATTATACATCTTCTTGTTAAGTTTATTTAATTTGACCACTTCTTCACACACATCATTGTATGCTTATTGTATACTCAAATCCTAGTTAGCTTCAACAAGTGCTACATCTGAATTACTATAATCACATTCACTTTCAACTTTTGTTAGTGCAACCTTAGGAAAATCATTCACAATAATAGAAAAAGTTGTAAAAGATTTTTCATTATCAGAAGATGAATTTAAACTTTCAGAATTAGAACTGTCACTAAGTGTGACATTCAATATTTTTCCTTTACTTTTTTTGAAATTTGGATGTTCAATTTTTATATGACCATACCCAGAACATTCATGACACTTCACTTTGTCCTTTTTCTCAACTTCATCCTTATTCCAATTTTCAGATTCATTTTTCTTAATAAAAAAAAATCTTTCCCTTGTTTTTGTTTATCACTATCCATTTTGTTAAACATAAATTTTTTGAACTTCCTTGCAATGAGAGCTATCTCCTCATCATTTAGACTTTCTTCATCAGGAAAATCCTCATAACCTTCTTTTATAGTTTTTAAGGCAATGAACTTACATTTTGTGGAGGAAGCAAAGATTTGTACGTTTGTAACAAACCAACCAGCTCTTCTACCCTTATTGCATCCAAATCTTTATTTTCTTCAATAACAATAACTTTAGGTAAGAATATTTTAGGTAAAGACTTTAGAATCTTCCTCACAACTCTTGAGTCTTCGAATTTTTCTCTGAGATTAAACCTAGAATTAACAATGTCATTAAGCTTAGCATAAAAATCATTAAAACTTTCATCTTCCAGTATCTTAATCTCTTCAAACTTAGAGGTTAACAATTGTAATTTTGAGTTTTTCACAAATTTTGTTCCCTCATGCATAACTTCTAGGATGTCCCATGCCTCTTTAGCAATATCACACATGGAGATTCTCTTAAATTATTCTAGAGATATAGCCATGAAGATAGCATTCAGTCCCTTGCTATTTCAAGTACAATTGCTGATCTCATCTTTCGTCCAAGCATCAGTATTTGTTTCTGGTTTGGTCCATCCTCGTACAACGGAGTACTAGACTCATTCATCTAATGATTTGATGAAAGCTCTCAAGTGCACTTTTCAATATGCATAATTTTCACTATCGAAGTGTGGTGGGGCAGTAAATGACGATATATTACAGGGGCACAGATCACAGTCGGATGAGTGAACCACATTCTGATGCTAATTGACATTTCCAACGTACTATTGTAAAACCACAAAATTGTCTACCAATCTCTTTGAATAAATTGGTTAGATCTTAATATTATAATTATTAAATGAATCAAATACTTAAAGTAAATAAACAAACTTGCATAACACAATGATTGGTTATGAAGAGAAACTCTTTAAAGAACTTTTTAAAGGAAAAACCTTACGGGACAACCAAACCTTGGAAAGTCAATCTTATTATTTGAAAATTAATTACAAGTCATCATCAATCACAAAACCTTTACAACTTAACTCTCTTACTTGTCTAGACAAATGAGTCGTTTGTCTTCTACTATATTAGCAGCCAGAACATCTGGCTATCTTCAAATGTTGCCTTTCCTTCTGTAATTCTAGTAGTTGAAATCCAATTAATGATCTTTCACAGTTGAAGCATGATTCCACTCAAGGAGAGATGAAAAATGAAGTGAAAATTTTCAAGTGAATTTTCTCTCACAAGCACTCGGAATATCCTCTCTAGAATTCCTGGCTAAAACTCCTTCAGGAGTTATAAAACCGAATTCTTCTAAATAGAAAGTCTGGAAAAAGTTCTAGTCGAAGAAGGACTTTGCTGATAGTTAGCAACGGTCGCAAAGACGTCTCCTGATAGATTGCTGACATTTCATGATAACTCTTTTCTGCAGTGACTGATTTATGTTCAGCTTCTGTTCTGAATAAATGTAGATCCTTATAGACTCGAATTTTACATAAATAACTTATCTAAACAACCTTTAAGACTTCTAGATAAACTCAATGTTGTTAGAGATAAAGTCAATAATTATTTTACATTCATCCAAAAATATAAATATAATAATAAGATAAATCTTATCATTTAGTCATCTAATCTTAGCCAACTTTTGCATTTACGATATTCATGACCTCATAGTTGAAATTGATTCTTTATTGGTTGTAATTAGTTGGTTCCAACAAGAAAAACAATTGCCATGACAGTTTTATAAACTTTGGCATGACATTCTCACTTTCCAAAATATTATATCCTTTGAGACATGTCAGTACAGTTTTATAGAGGGAAATGGTGTAGCGAATGGATGTGCAACTCTAGGGGGATTTAATTCCTTTTTTTCTTGAGCTCTACTACTTTCAAAACATATCTATGGTATTTTCTTACTTGATAAATCTGGTTTACCATCTTTTCGATTTAGGTAACACGTTTTTAGATTTGTTTCATTTCTATATTGTTATATAGAATAACTTCTGTTTTTTGACTTAGTTTGAATAGTTGAATCTAAATTAGTTACAATTTTCTTAAAATTACTTAGTTTTGGGATTTTTAAAATATTTAGAGGTATTCCTCTGTTGAGTCATGAGGAAAATCAATAAAATTTAGGAGTGCGTCCCTCGTGCTAAAAAAAAATACACACACAAAGACATGAGTCTATAAGTATCAGAAGTACTAGAAGTGAATGCATGCATGACACTAATTCTGAGGGCACATTCAAGGCTGATCGATTACCTATCGTGGGTTGCCCAACCGACCGGTTGAAGTAGAGACCGAAGCTTTTGATTTAACCGGAGAAGATCCATAAAGAATAGCTAGAGCCATTTCTTTTTTTTTGTAAGTTTATCTAATGAAATTAACCTCTGGTGAGGAAGGAACCCTGAATCTGGCGGACCCACGTTATACATAGCCCCCCAAAACATTTTGAAAACATAAAATACCCTCTAGGTTTTATACATCATTCTACAAATATAGAAAATTGCCTTCCAAAGAATTTATAATCTTTATATGCTCTCTAAAAGTTTTTAAAATTTCAATATACCTAGAAATGCCTCTCTCCAATTTTTATTTTATTTTATTTATTTATTTTTCTTATTGTCTCAAAATCTTGTTTAATTTCTATATATTATCTATTTTTAAGAATGTGACCTCTCCAAAAATTAAGATTAAAACTAAGGTGAAATAATAAACTTATTAATATGAATCTCAAAGTTTTTTTTTAATAAAATATTGAGTTTTTTAATATGAAATTCAAAGTGAAAATACAAGAAAAATGATTTAAGGTCGATAATATATATGAAAAATACTTTATAGTTATATAATACTAATGTATAATAACTAAAATATAATAACATGTACTAGTAATTTATAATAATCAATGTGTAATAACATGTAATACTTTAAACAATATTATATAATAACATATAACATTAGTGTATAATAACATTAATTTGTACAATGATTTATTTTTTAATTTTGGTTATGTTTTAATAAAATTAAAATTTGAAAAACTATTAAAAAAAAAACTGAAATCTAGAAGCCTAATCCGATAAGTGAGAACCCAAAATTGTCAAATTGAAATTTCAAATTCGCTAAGAAAAAAAAAACACACAATAAAATAGCCCAAATCCGACTCCACTCAGACAAGTCGGAGTCGGAGTTAGAGTTGGATCAGAGGCTATACGAATCAGAGTTAGGGTCGGAGGTCGAATTCGACTTTGGATAAAGTCGGAGTCGGAGTCGGAGTCGGAAGTAGCACACTTTGACTCCAACATTATCGGTGTTCAACCCTAGTCATGTTATGCCAAAGGGTTTTTGAATATGAATAGTTGGTCTTTAAATATGAACAACTTGAAATGTCATTCTGATTTTCTGATAACACGTTTTTGCGACTTGCATATTGAAACTAAAATGTTTTATTTTTTCATTTTGAACTCTGTGAAAGGGCTCATATTTATATACTAGTATATATTCTCTGCTTACTGAGCTTTTGATAACTTACCTATTATCTCCACAATATTTTTTTAGATAATTTGAATATTTCGGCTGAGAATCAAGATTAGGAAGTATGAGTGAGATGATTTAAGCATGTTGATTAAGCTTAGAAGGTTGCTTTGATTATTGGATAATTTTATTCAGTAATTTTGCTGTGTTCTAATGACTTGGTATTTTGGAAAGTTGATGTTTATTTTTTAGGTTTTGTGGTGTTTTAGATTATTTGAATTGGAGTAGTTGATTTGAAACAATGAGATCTATATGTAATTGAGAAACTGGAGTTTATATATGCAGCGTTAGATATGAGTTTAAGTGATATGAAGTAACTCTCTGCCTCATTGGGACTAGGGCGTTACAGCGCGTCTCTTCATTGATGACCTGATAAACAATTAGAGCAAACTGCCACTAGTTGAGATTAGTGTTAAAGACAAGTCTATCTGGATTCTTAATAAGTTTGGAATTTGTTCCAGATCAGACACTTAGAATGCAATTAGAATGAAACACCCAATAGTGGATTTGTTTGGTTTTCCCTATCAATTTCTCTCCATGCATCCACAATATGGCTTGCAGTCAAGAATAGGTTATCTACTGGAGATTGGACACTAAGAGAGAGTCTCTTATTTTTTTATAATTGGAATGAGTTATCAACGAATGGTGATGGGTGTTTTGGCAATAGACAGAGCTGATATCCCCTATTTACATTTAAATGAGGTCATATTCAGTTTTGTAATAAGGCTTAGTGCAAAGGTGCAATAGTTGAAGTTTGTAACCACGATTTTCCTTTGCTACAAGTGAGGTTTTAATAAATATCTTTCATTAAAACAAAAAGGTCAAGCTAAAATAGGCTGGAGTGTCTTGTACAATTTTCCATGTCAGCTCTGTTTGGATAGTGAAAGTGTTTCATCTTATCTTATCTTATTATTACAATTTTTTTAAAATTTCACACAAAATATAATAAACAATTCAAAATTTTCAAATCTCAAAATAATAATATTAAAAATTAATATTTTAACAATATTTTATTCAACTTTTATTTAAAATCATTTATCACATCAAATTCATTTTATCTCATCTCACTATCCAAATCGCATCTAAAAGATTCCCCTCCCTAAAGTAAAATGGAAGGTGAGGGTGACCAGCGTAGCTACCCTCCTTATGCGTGACTATAGAAGTCCCTCTCTACTGTAGAATGTCCAGTTTGAGCGATAGCTACTACCCGAATGAGCGAGCCCTTCACTACGACATCACCAAGCTATCAGCCGGTCCAAAGCCCATCCTATACTCTTGGTCAAGCACTACTTCTGCAAGCAGTTTTGTCTTACGCCCAACTTGGACTCCTGATCTCAAGGCTATGGAATACCAGCTTGTACCTACTGAGCTACCACCTTAGTGGTGCACCTAAAAGAGTTTAGTTGTCCTTTTGAAATAAGAAAGCCTCAGTCAGCTTTGTTAGAAAGCATTATCAATAGAGAATATCTTAGAAATGGTCGGGTTTATAATAGCCCAAGAGCAGCCTACCACTTAATAATTAACACTTAGGCTTCCCACCATAGCTATTCTATGGTTGCACTCCATTTGATTATTGTGTATTTCAGAAACAAGTAAGTCCTTCGACATAGAGGCTCTCGCACCCTTCGCACCCGCCTCTCGCATCCCTCTCTCCTCCCCATTGCCACCTTCACATTTGCCAACTCGAGTTGCACTATGTGAAGCACTGGTCTAAAATCCTCATCGCTTGGCCTATTAGTAAACCTTTTCAAATTATAATTAATAGCCATTAATTGCAAAGTCATTGCAAGAAGCAAATCAGAAATTTTATCATCTCTATCAAAAGCTTCTCGGGCACTTTTGATCACAGAGGATTTGCAAGATTTTCAAAACTAAAGAGTCTGAGTGGAAACATAAAACAGAAGTTAATGGAGGATGAAAAAACATTTGTGTGTGAGAGAGAGAGAGAGAGAGAGAGAGAGAGAGAGAGAGAGAGAGAGAGAGAGAGAGAGAGAGAGAGAGAGAGAGAGAGAGAGTAGAATTTGAGGAAAAGAGAGAGAATAGAAGACGCCGAAATCCTAGAAAAATATGAAAAATCAGAATAGGAGTCGTGGCTGGTGTTTTTCAAGAGAGAATGGAATCTGAACTGGCCCTTTTTAGATTTGGAAACTCTAGAAAAATTTGAAAAATCCCTCTTGTAAATCACATAATTTCTCACCTGAATAAAACTTGCCCAAAGGATAGCTTCCCATTGCCATGGATAGACATTATTGTGGATGCCACTGCAAGATATCGGGTGTTGAGTTTTATGGATGCTTATTTGGGATACAATCATATTTGCATGAACAAATCAGCTGGAGAAAAAACTGTGTTCATTATTAATAGGGGTCTTTATTGTTATCGTGTAATGCCCTTAGGGTTGAAAAATGTTGGGGCAACTTATCAAAGGCTAGTCAATTAGATGTTCAAGCAATAAATTGGGAAGACTATGAAGATGTACATTGACGACTTATTGATGGAAAGTAAGCCCAACACTTGGCTACCCTACGAGAGTCTTTAGTTGTACTTCACAAGTATACGATGAAACGGAATTTGGCAAAGTGTGCTTTTGGCATGGAATCAGGGAAATTCCGAGGCTTCATCTCTTTTGAGAGGGGTATTGAGGCAAACCCTGAGAAGATTGATGACATATTGAATATGAAATCACCCTAGAGCATCAATTGGGTGGAGTAGCAGCTTTAAACATGTTAATTTCAAGGTCCATGGATAAATGTCTTCCCTTCTTCAGGGTCTTAAGAAAGGTTTATCCATGGAATGAAGAATGTGATCAGGCATTCCAAGAACTGAAGCAGTACCTATCCAACCCACCACTATTGAAGCAGCCTAATCAAGCAGACACCTTGTACGTAGACTTTGTGGTAACCCTACACGTTGTTTCCGCATTCCTAGTTAAAGAAGAGGAAGCCGCCCAAGTGCCATTATACTATACGAGCTGCGTATTGAGGGGCACCAAAACCATATATCCATGAATGGAAATGCTAGCATTCACACTAGTGACAGTCGCTAGGAGATTGCGGCCATATTTTCAAGCTCATCCTGTGAAGGTGTTGATAGAACACCCCCTTGGGAGAATATTGCAAAAGTTCGACAACTCAAACAGGTTAGTTGCATGGTTAGTAGAGCTCAGCGAATTCAATGTCGAATTCATACCCAAGAGTGTTGTGAAGGGACAAGCTTTGGAAGATTTCGTCGTCGAGTTCACCGGGTTCCTAGTAGAAATTCAAGCCACACCCCACCAGCAACCTTGATGAGTTTTTGTTGATAGATCCACTTATCAAACA
Organism: Carya illinoinensis; assembly: GCF_018687715.1. Lineage (NCBI taxonomy): Eukaryota > Viridiplantae > Streptophyta > Magnoliopsida > Fagales > Juglandaceae > Carya > Carya illinoinensis. Next base: position 15,385,980 of record NC_056755.1, read on the forward strand.
TGAGGAGGAATATGGATTCACATTCTCAAAGAAATTGGGAAAGAGCACTATTATATGGCCTTATTCATGAATTTGAATACGAAGCCTTGATAGTTGGACTCTTGATCACCCTCGCATTGGGTGCCGTGGAGATTGAAGCAAAGACAGATTCCCAAATCGTGATAAACCAGGTCACTAGGGTGTACGCCACAAAAGGGAAAAAGTTGAAACAATACCTAAGTCGAGTTTTTCAACACCCTTGGAACGTTAACCATCTAAAGAAGTTCTACCCTTTTTTTTTTTTTTTACTATGTATTCAATAAAGCAAGATCAATAATGGTGAATTCTTGTTCATTTTTTGTGCCCACGACCTCCATACTTAGCCACCAAAATTGAGTCCAAAGACTTGAGGTACAGCTAAAGGGCCTGGAGGTTAAAAGACCCCATGACTCCCTCACTTAGCCACTACAGTCGAGTCTAAAGACTTGAGGTGCAGCCAAAGGACATGGAGGTAAAAAAGACTCCATGACTCCCTCACTTAGCCACCACAGTTGAGTCTAAGGACTTGAGGTTCAGCCAAAGGGTGTGGAGGTCAAACCCTGTGACTCTTTCACTTAACCACCAAAGTCAAGTCCAATGACTCGTGGTGTAGTCAAAGGGTGTGGAGGTAAAAAAACTTCGCAACTCTCTCATTTAGCCACCAAAATCGAGTCAAAAGACTCGCAGTATAGCCAAAGGACGTGGAGGTCAAAAGACCCCACGACTCCCTCACTTAGTTACCAAAGTCGAGTCCAAAGACTCATGGTGTAGCCGAAAGGCATGGAGGTCAAAAAGACCCCACTAATCCCTCACTTGGCCTCCAAAGACTTGTGGTGTAGTCAAAGGGTATGGAGGTCAAAAGGTCCTGTGATTCTCTCACTTAGCTACCAAAGTTGAGTCCAAAGACTCGTGGTGCAGTCAAAGGGCGTAGAGGTCAAAAGACCCAACAACTCTCTCACTTAGCCACCAAAGTTGAGTCCAAAGATTCGCAGTGCAGCTAAAGGGCGTGGAGGTCAAAAGATCCCATAACTCCCTCACTTAACCACTAAAGCTGAATCTAAAAACTCGCAGTACAGTGAAAGGACTTAGAGGTCAAAAGACCCCACCTCTCCTATACTTAGTCATCAAAGTTGAGTTCAAAGACTCGTGGTACAGTTAAAGGGCGTGGAGGTCAAAAGATCCAACAATTCTCTCACTTAGCTACCAAAGTTGAATCTAAAGACTCGTGGTGCAGGTAAAGGGCATGGAGGGCAAAAGACTCCACAACCCCCACTATTAACCACCGAAGGGTGATGAGCATATAGACCAAAGCATGCATTACACCAAGCATGAAGATCACAAAGTTAACTCAAAGGGAGCAACACCTTACCGGCAAAGTATTACAACACATTACCATTAAGTTGTCCAAAGAAAATTACAAAAATTCAAATTACAAAAGTTCAAACTGTTACAACAGTTCAGAAAACATCATCTATAAAAGGTAAGAGAAATCTTCATGAAGGTGGAGCAAGTGAAGGCCTTGAGGGCATCGAGAATGACAGGGAGTTCAAGAAGGTGTCAAGCATAATTCTATGCTCGAAGAAGTCGATGAACTGAACTGTGGCATCATCAGGTTTGAAAGCCTCGAGGTCTAAGCCCTTCAAGTCAGTTCGGGGATGGGCCAATAAGTGAGCTCACAGGCAGGCCACACTAGCCCAATAGCTCAATCTTTAACACCTGGCAGAAGCCAACTGTGGATGTAGATGAACCACCTCGATCCTTGAAGCAGTCAATTTTTTTTCCAACTCCAACATTCGTTTATTGTGCTTCTTCCTCTTCCTATCCAAATGCAACATGGCTTGGCTCATTTTGTTTTGCTTGGCCTCTATTTCCTCTCGATCTTTCTTGTAGGCAGTGAACCTCTTGTGAAGATCTTGTAAGACCCTTCATTCTCTAACAGTTTCCTCATGGGATGCCTTAGCCTTGGAAAGCTTGAGGGAAAGTTGCCTGCGGTTTTCTTCAGAGGCAGTTAGCGCCTGGACATGTCCAGCACACTGTTGCTTGATGGATGCCAACTATTGCTGGGAAGGTTCCAACTCCCCCCTGATGCCAGACAGTTGGGCATGAGCTAAATCACGCTTAGATTCTAACAACTGCAAGGCAAAGTTATGTCTGGCATTAAGGGACATAGCCAGAAGCAACTCTCTGTGGAGTTCAGAAGCCTCATCACGGACGAGGTTAAGCTCACCACTCAGAGAGTGGATATGTCCATAAGCTTGTTCGAGGTAGGATTCTACCTCAGTCTTCTCAGCTAGTAGCTGAGAAATCTCTTGCTTGGCAAAAAATGCAAACGTTCGCCTCTAGCGTATCTCTAACTCCAAGTCAGTGCAGTCATTAAGAATCCAAGCCACCAAGTTCTCCACACCCTACAAAGCAAAATAACACTTTTAAGGAATACACCATACAGGCAAAGAAGGAAAATATTAATAACGCAACCAGCACTATCATACTAAAGACAAAACATATTTCAAGTGGAATGACATCTCCATCACGCCCCTATCCTAAGGAGAGGAACCAAAGTGAGAGGGTCCCTCAACCTCTCTTGCCATGTCTTGTTGATCCTCCACCTAGACCTTTCCCAAGGAATGTGTCAAGGGCACATAAGAGGTGATAATGATCTTTATCTCTGGCATAGAGAAGGTGGTAGCAATCTCTATCTTTGTCATAAAGGAGGTGGTGGCGATCTCTATCTCTGACACAAAAGTGTGTTGGATCGAGGAGGTGACAAAAAAAAAAGCGTCCCTGGGGCTTCCTACTCCTCTAGTCTCGTTTTCCTCATTCCCTCCCCTCACCTGATCCTCTCTCAATGACCCACTCCTTTCTGTAGGGGTTGAGGGATCCACATCACCACCAAAAGAGGAGGGGGAGGGAATGGAGACCCTTTCACTGTCTGTGGATGGAGTTACACGTCCAGAAATTGTTGCGAGCAAAGAACTTAGACTAGAGCCTTGGTCATCGCCAGCTGTAGTAGCCGCCACTTTAGACATCCCGACTCCAGCCATGCCCATGGAAAATGCGTCAAATATGTTAGATACAAAGTCACCACCACTGGGGGTTGAGGTTGACTAGATAAGAGAGGGAAACTCAAAGGGTAGGGTACCCATTGATTCTGCCCTTGGCAGGCAGCTCAAAATCAAAAGGCCGTGGCTAAGTCAACAAGGGCTTGGTCCATTAGCCCATCAAGGTCATCTAACCTGGGGGAGGTGGGCGGCAACACGGGCATGGGAGAAACGGACGCCGGTTCCCCCACAACAAAAGGCGTATCCCTCTCCAAAGTGGGATTGACGCTAGAAGCAATGGTGATATTTGGCCCCGCATCTACAACTGCCCCCTTACCCCCAACATTTTTAATCAAGTAGCTAGTAAGCACCTCACCCTCCGTCTGGCAAAGACACTTCTCGGTAGTTTTAGAAGAGGGCAGGGAGGCAGGCCTCTTCTTGGAAGAGGATTTTTTCATAGCTTTCAATTTACGGCCCTTTACACGGGAGCATTTAGGTACAACAAGGAATGGTCAATGTTGTCAGGAGCTAACAACTGCTCCATCCATAGGGCATCATCATTTTCTTTAGCCCCATTAAGGACCGTGTCGATGCGATCACGTTCGTGGTCGGTGAGATCAATAAGAATCTTTTTGTCCTTTAGGGACCTTACTCCAATTAGCTCGAATGGGGAAGTCTCGAATTGCCATCTTGGAGGCTTGGAATTCCCAGCCATTTCCAGAAATTAAAAAAAAAAAAAAATCTTTGTCCATTGTTTGGCATTTAAATGCTGGCCTTTGAAGGATACCAAATGTTGGGAACGGACACGAAAGTTACAAATGTTACCTGGTAGTCGGTTCATGGAGTAGAAAGAAAAGAACTCGTGAGTAGTCAGGTATGGGTATCTCTCCTCCAAAGGTTGCAGAACTATCTAGAACATCACGCAAGAGCATAAAAGCACACACCAAGTGTGCAAGTGGAGTTGGGCGGGAGCCAGTTTAAGAAGATCAAGAACGTCATGAATAGGGGAAAAAATGGGAGGCATAAATCATGCGTTAGAGCACAGATTGTAAGGGAAACTCTCATCGAGAAACCCTTCTCATCCATAGCAGCCTTGGACAGGATAATGAGATCCATAAAGTGGGGGATACGGCACGAAGCCCTCTACCTTGTCAAGTCTCGAGTTAATAGTGTTGACTGCCAAGTGAACTCTTAAAAAAAAGGGGGAGTCTGACCCTTAGAAGATTCGACCATAGAATGGATAGAAACCCTATAAGGGGTTTGCACATAAGCTTGATGGGAAGTACGAGAGGAATTGCGGTGAGCCATTTGGTATTTGGGTTGGAGGAAATAAAGTCAAAAAAGTGAGTGAGTGCGAGTCTTTGGAAGGCTTAGAGAATGAGATGTAGAAAGGAAATGGAAGAACTTGAGGAGGATAAATGACCCTAGGGAATGGAAGAGATAGGAGAATTATGGCAATGATGAGGGATTCTTGGGAAGGCGAACGGATGGCAGCGCCGTCAATTATCATTTTTGAAAGTAAGAAGTAAAAGCACGAGAACAATTATAGAGGACGTGTGTTGTATCTTGGACGAGTAGGGAATTCAAATTTACATGAGTTCATACCCTAGTTAGCATAAACCATCAGCGGGGTAAGATCCCTGGGATCGCTACCTGTCTAGAGCTAGCGGGGTGGAAGGGAAACATGAGTTGGTGAATTTTCCACATGCTGACATGAAGGAAATTAGCGGGGTAACTAGAAGGGATATCTAGAGACTCGAATAATGGAAGCTCATGTATTGAGGGGCCCAAGTCCAAAAGAAAGCCTAGAGGCTAAGCTACGAGCCCAATGATTGCTCCTGTGGATATGCATTGTAGATAATGAGATAGATAATACTTTTGATTGATTAGGATGGTGATTACTTCAATTTATACGAAAATTTTTCAAGATAGACTTTGAAGGTTAATCGTCATCACCATTATCATGCCCCTATAAATAACACCTAAAGATAACACATTACTACGTACATTCATTCATATATTTATATTGAGACTACTTCTCTAACTTAGGCATCGGAGTTCCACTGGACACCCCATGCTGCTCTTTCATTTTGTTGTAGGTTATACGTACTGTTGGTGATGTGAAAAATATTCTTAACACTCCCACAACTCAAATACTTGACCTATGGCTATGATGCCATTTGTTAGACCATTGAGTTGTACTTAATCTACCTAAAATCAATTGATGTTACATAAGACACACTCGAATCTTTTATGGAATTTAACATCTTGCTGCCTATTTTTGGAGTGATCATAGGGAGCGGTACTGTGTACATACCCATCAATTTATTTTTCCTATTTGAGAGCGGTTCAACTAGTATGAGATTAGAAATGATAGCCATGGCCAATCAAACTAGCACGTGTAACAAATAGGATTTTTTTTTTTTTGTCGAACAATAGCTTATATGTACGTACGTGTGTATGTGCACATTGATACTCGGTGTCCCTCGTATATATGCCCTCTCCATTGCGCTTTTGAGGGCTTCGGAGGAATCGTGTTGTATACATACATATATATATATATATATATATATACACATATATTCAATCATAGTAATTGATGCTTGAATAAATCAATGACAATTAGCAGTTTTCCTAGAGCTGCGGACAAAATGTGCACTTTCCTTGCAGAAGGGTCATTAATAAATACCAATGGCCATACATATCACGTGATCTTGACTTTCTTTAAAATATTTAATTTACGCATGCTGTGGCTGTTTTCTGCTACGTATTAGGTAAGCACAATTGTGAAGTGATCATGGGTAGGTGCGGTGGGAGCTCTTGAGCCAACAAAATGGCTTTAATTAAAGAATAAATATAGCCGGCCACCAAAATAAGTAGATTATACATATAGGCTTTTTGGCATATATATCCGTCTTTGTTTCTTTGGAAGGCCGGCAATTTGATGAAATTCGCTGTTGGCTACTTTCTTTGAACTCTCATTTTTATGGAGGGCAGGTAAAGATCAGAGCAAAGAGAAATATAGAAAGATGGGTGTGGTGAAGGCTGCAATAGGAGATGCAATATTGACATCTTTATGGGTTTTCAGCGCGCCAATGATGGGAATTCTTACGCCTATCATAGCCGCATACCTTGGCCTTCAAGCCATACCTGTGGCAGGCCTCTTCATTGCCACCGCGCTTGCTACCACACTTGTATTCTTATTCAGCTTGATCGGGAAGGCCTTGGGTGGCGCCAGCTTCAATCCATCTACCACGGTCTCGTTCTACGCTGCAGGCCTTAATCCTGACTCATCGATCATCTCTATGGCCACACGGTTTCCTGCACAGGCGGCCGGTGGAGTTGGGGGCGCCATGGCAATATTGCGAGTGATGCCAAGCCAATACAAACATATGCTTAGAGGACCTTCCCTGAAAGTGGATATGCATACAGGAGCCGTTGCTGAGGGTGTGTTGACCTTTGTGCTAAGCTTTGCACTCCTTTTAATAATGCTCAGGGGTCCCAAAAACCCACTTTTGAAGGTATGGTTGCTTGCTTTGACAACCGTGGGATTGGTTGTTGCAGGGTCTGGTTACACGGGGCCTTCCATGAATCCAGCCAACGCCTTTGGCTGGGCATTTCTGAACAATCAGCACAGTAATTGGGTACATTTCTACGTTTATTGGATCTGTCCCCTCATTGGAGCCACTTTGGCTGCTTGGATCTTTCGGTTTATTTTTATTCCAACAATCAAGCACAAGAAAGCATAATCTAGATAAGCTCCAGTACTTGTCTCTATGTAAAAGATTTTCTTTAATTGTCTGTTTCCCATTTTCTTTTCTTTTATCACCCTGGTGATTTTATAGCTTAATAAACAGGGATATGATATGATCCGTTAATGCAGAATACATTTATCATGCTTCCAAAACATGGTATTATATATGCAGTAACGTACAGGAGATTGAAGAAATTAATGTGCAAAGCAGGCAATTTGAAGCATTAATTTATGGCTAGAATGAATTTTCTTGGTTATGATTGTAAGCTAACCATATGGGAGAAATCTAGGAGTCCAAACAGGCAGATATCATATGCTATAAATCTGCACTTTTTTTCCTTTAATTTTTTATCCTAATTTCCAACATTCCAATATACTACAATCTTTCAATCAGGTTCAAAATCTACATAGCAAACATTCAAGCTCTTACACATGAACCTCAGTCCATTCCTCATGACTGCCAACAACTCAGCTGAATTTGGCATCAGAACCCCAACCATAAAGGAAAATACTTTAACCACAAAGTGATTACATAAAAATAATCCCACAAATTGATGTAGTTTGATATGATACGTCAGATTATCAAACTACATCAGTTTGTAAAGTAACTTTTATTATAAAGTAGATCTAATAGATTTCATAAAGTCACATTAATTTATGAGTTTACTTTGTGTAATTTTTTTGTGTCTGTAGCAATTCTCAACCGTAAAAAGATGAAAATTCCGCAACAAAACAAGTACCCTCATAATTCCTTATGATTTCAGTACTACCCCTAGCATATGGAGACCCGTTACCAAAGGAGCTAGTACCATCAATATTAACTTTCATTCTTCTCAAACCTGGATGAACAGTACTACTTCTCCACATTGGCTGCCTCTATCACAGTACGTGGTTATATATTAATACATTATTATTAATTGCAGGTTGTCTAAAAGATATAAAATGAAGTCTATTCATAAAAACAAAATGAAGTCGATTAATACCAATTTAAAATTGTTCCATAGGCTATAGATATATAGTGCACGGCAATTCACGATCACTAGAAATTCGGAATAATCGTCAGCATCTCCATAAAAATACGATCATATATATGCAAGTGGGAGCCATAAAATAATAGTTGTTGCCCTACTTATATATATACAAAATCTCTATGTATGTGTAGTCACTTTCACGTATTTTTTTGTACATTTCAATAATGTAATTGGCTATGTCACTTTTTTAAATATAAAATAATTTTTTTGGTCAATCACATTAGTAAAATACGTAAGGAGTATACAAAAGTGACTATATATGACAAAAAAACAAGTATATATATATTGTTTGAAATCATTAACAATATGAGAAAATGATTTTTTTAAAAAGTGGATAATTAAATTTAGGATGCCCACATGAAATTTTTTAATTTTTAATAGTAGATCCTACTATTGTTTAAAGAAATTAAGTACGCTGAGTTTGCATACACTGGTTGCATTTGGATATTGAGGTAATCTTATATATTCTGTGAATATTAAAGAAAAAATAATAAACAATTATTAAATAGTAGTGAATAGTAATACAAAATAGTAAAAAATAAAAAATAATAATAAAATAATAAATAATAATGAAATATGTTGAGAATACTGATCTACCACCCAAACTTGCCCTAAACCGACTATATCTAGCAATATTGATCATATGAGATCTTAATGATCATCACTTTCAAGAAAATACAAATTAATGCATTCCAATTTCCTACATATGTCAATTAATAATGACGCTTAATCGATCACGCCAAATATAATTGCATGGTACTTAATTCATAAATTACTACGATTTAAGCAGTATTTATTTATTTATTTATTTTTTATTATTAGCATTATTCTATTCATCATTCATATATTTCATATTTAGTAAAAAAAAAAAATTATAATATATGATATATGAGAATGATAAATAGAATTTTATTTATGTTTGTGTCACCTCGTACCCAACAACATGCATGTCACATGCATGCACCTCCAACTAGTATAACTAGTTAAATTTTTTAAATTAATTCTTTGTGTTAGGTGTCAATTTTAAAAGGATCTCTTCCTCCGAACTTAATTTAACAAAAGGAAAATACTAATTTGACCCTTCGGTCTGACTGCTTGCTTGTAGCTAGTATGTTTTATTTATTTATATTTTTAAATCGTTAAAAATGTTAATTTTAATAAATTTACATATTTTTTAAAACATGATTGACAGATAGGACGCCACATCAGAAGTAAACGCTAAAAAATAATTATTAACATGCTGAGATGAAAACATGAAGATCGAGGTCAAAAGTTAGAAAAATTCTACATCTAGTTGACTCAGGCGAACGCTGCATAAGCGGCTGCATATATGGTAAATTGGAAATGAACCGTTTCAGGTACATTGTCACGAGCTTCTCTTAATTTTATTTTATTTTTCATTTCATTTCCTTCATTTTTACGTTTTCTCTCTTTCTCAGTTCTTTCCGATTAAGTTGAAATATTATATATTTTATATATTTAGAATTAATATATTTTATTTATTTTATTAAATTATTTTTTATTTTATATGAAAAAATATTATGATGAATAAATCTAAATTGTAATTTAAATTGATTAATGACATGATTTATGTTTAATTTTATAACTTATGATTTAATTAGATAATATTCATTCACATGCATAATATTTTTTTGATATTCTATTCTTTTATTTTATTTTATTTTATTTCTCTTCTAATTTCTATCTTTTTTATAGGTCAAGAAATAAAATCATTAAAAAAATAAAATAACTCACGCAGAGAGGCTTTTTCTTTTGGAGTTGACAAAAGCATGGCTTAAAGATGCTTTTGAGCTTTACGTGCGGGCAGAAATTGGACGGAAGACTCAACCCACAAAAAAAAAAAAACTAAGAAAGAGGAGTTCACCTAAAAAAGAATTCTTTTCATTTTGATTCTTTTAACGCATGCCGCACGGGACCTCTTTTTGTTTTAAAAAGGGAATTGCACGCCGTATGGAAAAATGTCTTTCTTTTCGTTCAGTCTATTTCGTTCACACCGCACATATTTTTCTCTTAGGATATTTATTTAATGCCACACATAATTATTAATTGATAGAAAAGAAACTGCAGTATTGTTAAAGAGTTCATTAAGGAGTTTAGTTGTTGCTACAGTTTAGTCTTTTTCACTATTTTCAATCTCCATCTCTATCTATTTGACATGTTCTTTTCATTTTTTATTTTTTATTTAATTTCAATTTAAAATTTATGATGTATTTTTGATATTTTTGACTTAAAAGTTTAGACATTTTATTTACTATTTATTTTCTTTTATGTTAGTTATTTTTTTGTTTAGTTAAACTTCTATTAAATATGCATTATACTTACATTTTAAATTGATTAAAGGTTAATTAGGACTTATAATTTCAGTTTTATTATTTAATTTTCAGGTTAATTAATGATGATTGTTTAGCTTAGTTGATTCTTTAATTGTTAATTTCAATTTGTTAGTCTTTTACATTCCATTTTGATACTTAAAAAAATCTAAAAATATGAATCTAGTTTATGACTAGTGCCATTTTTTTATTTTTGTTATTTTATTTCCGTTGCACTCTTCCATTCATTATACATACCACCACTTTTATTTGTGAAACTTTTTACCATTTTATACGAGTTTGAATTTAAACAACTTTCCTCAATGAGATAATCTAGGAATTTTATTCCTAATTATTACACGACATCCTCCTACACTTGGAATAACTTTTGTGCTACTTATTTTTGAATGAGTCACCTCCCTCTCTGCGTTTCTTCTCTACCTCAAGAACTCCCTCTCTCGATCCTTCCACAAAGTTGTGCATCCCATTGAAGACCACGAGTTAGCAGTTGCTTGAAGCACCAAAGAAACCTCAATGACACGGTCCCTCCCCTCGAACCTGCCACCCTCCCTCCCTTAGCCGACTGATGGAAGTTTGAGACCACAAATCGCCACCACCTTAATCTTCAATCACAACATTATGTCATCTTCCTCAATTTCCCTATCTCGCCCCAATTCTGTTCATCCCAAAACTAGTTAGCCCTAACCCTAGCCCACTTTCTAGTTATCCTGAAGGCAAGCAATTTCTTCAAACTCTTGCAATATATATATATATTTTTAATTTTAGTCCTTATATAGTTTTATATATTAATATTGCATATGCATTCTCATCGAAGATTAGCTCTAGATTTGGTGTCTCATTCCTTGGAAACATGGGATTTGTTTGGTGGGTTTCTGTTATTATAGTCCTCACCATAATCAATTACTGAGAAGCAACCCACGAAAATGAAGAAATCACCCACACGAACGCAACCACTTGAAGCTCGAGCTCAAACCCACTTAAAAACAGACGACCTCGAGTTGCTGAAGACCACACCAGTTCACAAATCCACACCAATTCAAGTTGCCGAGCCGAAGACCACAAATCGCCAAAGAAAACCAAAGCACCAACGCAAGAGAAGCACCAACTTAAGATGAGAAGCACCAACGCAAGAGAAGCACCAACGCAAGAGAAGTTCCAAAATGCACTCAAATTGCTGAAGATGAGAAGCACCAGAGTAAGAATATGAAAAGCACAAATCTCCAAATACTGTAATTGGATGAAAATGAGTAGCACAAATCTGCAAGAAGAAAACTAGACCAAGTACAGTCGCCAACACGAATCACCGAAGAAATTTTCTAGCCGAAGATGAGAAGCACAAATGGCATTCTAGCCCAAAGGAAGAAGATGAGAAGCGGCAATGAGAAGTGGGAATGGAATCCGAAATGCACTACTCTGTTTTTTGTTTCTTCCTTTTTATTTTTTTAAATTAATAGCAGTTGCCACATTAGCAGTCCACGTCAGCCGATTGCGCGAAGACTGTAGCTGGCGACTTAATAACGGAATCGCAAAAGTTATACCATCCCCATTTAATTAATTCCTCAAATTCGCAGGAATCCTAAACCGATGGTTCTGTGCCAGTGAAATTACTCTGCATATTATATATTGGTGGCCTCTCATACTTTAGATTATAATTGGATTATGCAATTTCTAGGTATCTCATCTATTTTGGATAAGTTTAAATGTGTTTAGGTGTTAAGATGAGTTTAAATGTATTTATAAGAAGTTAAAAAAGGTTATAGGTTCTACATATAAAAATGTGTTAAGTTAAAAAAGGTTGTGGGTCCCACGTATAAAGAGGAGTTGAGTTGGGTTGAGTTGAGTTTAGTGATTTGAGAGTTGTGTGTTTAGATATTGGACTGAACTTAAAATTAAACCGAACTATGAACAAGTTCCAAATGGGCCTTTTGTCTACAATAATAGTAAATTTACAATTTGACGTATCACTTCAAACCACATCAATTTGTGAGTTTACTTTTATATAATTTCTTTGTGTCTGAAGTATTTATCTTATCTTGAAATAGCTAGAGCTTGATCACGGGTCCCCTCAAAGCAATAATTTTTGTGGTCGATCAGGGTTTGGATCTTTTTGTGTTCGGTTTGTTCATCAATTCAGTTACTCACTAGCTACTGTCTATTAAAAGCTGCTGCTAGCTGGTGTTGATAAAAACTGTGTTGTGTTTGTTTTCTCTGAATTATTTCAATAAGTCACTAGCTTATGTCTGTAAAATGCATGGCAAACATTAATATATGAATAAATTAATCAGTGGGCCATGAATTCATACTACATGGTCTAATTTGAACTCACATTCTCATTGATGTATTAAACCAAATACATAGTACTACAACTATAGAGAAACTGCCAAAGGCCTGGGCCTGATTGACATTACCTCCAGCCTCCAAAATGGAGGTATGGAGTTCGAAATCCCCCTCCCCAAATATATTTATATAAAAAAAAAAAAACTACAAAGAAAACTCAACTACTATATATATATATGATGCAGTGAGATATATAAAAAATCACTACAATATATTGGGGTGTGTAGATGGGAAACCTCGCCCATCCCTCCTTCACACAATCCCACACCACCACCCCCATTTTTTAATATTTTACCTTTTTTGTAATGTTTTTTTAAAAATTTTTAACATGTAACATGTGATTTGAAAGGAAAATACTAGCCGAATTGAGAGTTGGACCAATGTTACGTGTCATATTTTGATTGGCACATATAAGATATTTTAAAAAGCCTCCCTCTTGGCTGAAACTACAGATCTCCTTTCTTTGCACACCTCCCTCCCTCCCTCCCTCCCTCCCATTGAAATTGCAAAACCGAACTTAAGAAGAGCTTCACTTCCATTTTCGGAAAATTGGGCAGCAAAGTTCCATTTCCGGTGTGGGCCCGAAGTGTTTCTCTCTCAAAAACTGCGTGGCAAAGTTCCATTTTTGGCATGGGTCTATAAATATGGTATGCTTCTCTACTCTATTTTTATTTCTCTCTCTAAGTTTTACTTCTTTATTTTAGGTTTTCTTGCAAGATTGGTTTGAAGTGTCTGGAATTTTTTTTTTTCCATTTACGTGACCACTTGTTTTGTTTGTGAATATGTCTGTAATATTTTTTTCTAATTTTTTTTTTCCTTTTGGAACCCAAATGGAAAATACAGAGTTGTTAGCACAAAATCCATGCCCGAAACTAGATGGATCAATCTCTTAATTCAACAAGATTGTTGGTTGAAGTAATTTTCATTTTCTTATTCTATGCCACCATATCAGTATTTGTTATGATCATCATATTCAAACCAATCACAATTTTTAATTTTCACATTCAAGGCTAATACAATTTGTCATCTTTTTTACGTAGATCTTAACTATGATTTGGATAATGGAAATTACCTTTATGGTATTATAAAAAATAAATAAATTACCTTTATGGCGATTGCTAGTTGTGCTTTAGAATGTATTTACCAAAGTTTAGATATCTGGTGTAGTACCCATAATCATGGCCCAGGTATATGCTTCTATATTTTGTGTTTGTTATTCTTATTTTTGAGCTTCCATTTACCATAATCTTTCTTAGTTTGTAGTGTGTATTTGGTGTTATGACCATAGTCAATCTCATGTATAGTGTGTAATTTTATTTTTGTCCTTTAAAATATATTTGGACCTTTCTTAATATGTGGCCTCATTTTTTAGAGGATTTGTGTTATGGTAAAAATAGAATATCAAAGTTGTTTTTGATATGACCATAAAAGTGGTTCTGCAGCTACCGAAGCAAAAGAAGAAAAAGAATTGGATGTAAGGCTTGCTCCAATTTGAAACCTGGAAGAAGAAGAAACTTGTGATGTAGTATCAACTGAAAGAAGTAGGATCTGTTCGAAGCATCAAGTTGCATTTGTCATTTTATTGGTTGTGTGCTGATTTGTATATGGAAAAATCTAGTTGCAAGCACAATTACACACTAATATGTGTACCAATCTAATGTGATTGGTCAAAAAGTAGATTTGATTGAAAATAGTGCTAATTTAAACTTTGAATATGAATGAATTAGTATTGATACATATATTAATATGCGACTTTGTTTGTACTTAGCAAAACTCTTTGTATATTAATGATTCACACTGTAAAACCCAATTGTTTCCTCATGTGGACATGCTAATGTTCATGTTTTGATTTAGTAAATTTTAAGCTCTTTTATACATTTGCCGTATAGTTTCTTCTTCCTTGGCTTTTCTCGTTCAAATTGCTTGGAGATTTTGCTGAAGCATTATAGTACAAGATGCAACTTGCTTGTCAAAAAGTTATCCTGCAAGCAGGTTCATACACTGAAAAAAATTGTCCAATACCATTGACTTAATACATTCCATCTCTTTGCTAAGCAGAATAAAAGAACCAACTTGTAATGATATGAACTCGCGGAATTGGAATCCTTTGAACTCACAATCAATTTGAAAACTCACCTAAAAAAACTAAAAATCAAGTCAATGAATGGAGAATCTAAACCCGTTGAAGAACTCGTCTCAAGAACCTATATTACAAAGGAGGAACACTACAAAGGTTGTGATTTACCTTTGATAAGTTCAAACGTTCAATAAAGAACAAGAGGAGATAAACTCGATTCACAATGAATAAAATTCATCAGATTTCATAAATTTCAAAATGAGGCAATAAAGAGTATTTGAACTAAAATCTCACAAAACCCTAGGTAAGATAAAGCCCGCATCTTTCAAAAATGCCCATGAGTGAATAGTACAGTAACCCTCTTGAAACCCTAGTTCAACAAAATAATTACTTTCCTAACATGCCCTTAAGTCTTCCTCATAATAAACCTAGTTATTCTAAACTAATAAAATAAGAATTTTTAATGAAATAAATAAGTCCAAGGCCCTTCAATCACATAAACATAATAATAGGCCATCATTTATATTGTACTATTCCATTGCTTATATCACGTGGATGAGGATTGGATCTCCTTCTTTCAAGCCCATCTTGAATGTTGGGCTCTTGCTAGACTCTTCCCAAGTGGATTGTAGTAATCCTTGTATTGCTTCCTTGCACTTCTTATCTATAAATATTGTGATTGCCCAATTTGAAACTTGCAAAGGATTTCTATGGCTCGGTCTACCTTGGGGCTCATCATGTAAACATACATTCCAGTGACTTAATACATTCAATCTCTTTGCTAAGCAGGATTAAAAAAAAAAAAAAAAAACCCAAATGTAGGCATAAATACATTCCAGTGACTTAATACATTCCATTTCTTTGCTAAGCAAAATAAAAGAACCAACTGTAGGCATAAATACATTCCATTGACTTAATACATTCCATCTCTTTGCTAGGTAGAATAAAAAGAACCAACTTGTAAAAATACATTACAGTGTTTAACAAGCACTTTTAACAAAAATAGAGTTTAGTTCTTTTTCCTCTTTAATAGAAATCATGTACAAACACTTTTAATAAAACATAATCAGTTCTGCCTCAATTTCCACTACTAAAACACAATCAATTGTGCCTATCATCAATTTCAACTACTAAAAATTCCACACAAAAGAGTATTGATCATCATATATGCCACCATCTATAACCATTTATAAGGGTGTAGATCATCACCTTGGTTTGAGAGATGCATTTGAGAACCTTGCGCCTAAAGGGATAAAACATTGTAGAACCAAAATAAATTAAAACCATAAAACTCCACCACTATTTGACTAAAAATGTTATATGAAATGATAACAAAGCAAGCCACCACATAACCTGCAATGAAGGAGTAGTCAATCCTATACCCATATTAACTTGGTTATTTGTTCAAACTTGACCATGTGTATACTGTAGGGATAAATAAATATAGTAAGAACCAACTTGACTTTCTTCAATGGTAAATAAAAAAAAAAACCTAGAAAGAACCAAAATATTTTACATATTTATTAAAAAAACCAAGTTAAGTGAAATCATACAAGGCTATCTGCTACATTACCTGCAACAGAGGAGCAGTCGAAGGAGTAGAAAAATAATTGAGCGCATGTATCCAAAGTTGAGTTTTTTCATACTGTCGCAATTTAGATAATACTTGTCATACCTTCATTTTTTGTGTAGTTATATACATACAAAAATCAACAATAAACAAGGGGAAGTATACCTGGGTTTGAGCATCCTCATGTAATGTGCTGCTGGCATTGCATTCATATGCTCTAACTTCTACTGATAAGTGACTACTCCGCTGTGCAGGAAAATAAATATAAAAATGTATTGTTAAATTGTCAAAGCGATTGATGTGTTTGATGGAATTGACTTTTTTAAAATTACCAAGAAAGGAACCTCAACTTCACCACAGTTCATTCTCCTTTTCATACTAGGTTTCTTAAGAGATTTTTCAACTGGATGTACTTTTCTCTTTGATGGTGGTCTTCCTTTACTCTGAATTACCAACGGACTTAAAGCTCTACTTGTTGTGCCCTCCATGGTTATAGCTGGATCATTGCTTCTGCTAGCACATCTTCAATCCTCTTCAAGGTGCTTGAGCTTCCATTGCTCTATTTGACTGATCAATTTCATACAGCTGCTCTCGATCTTTGCAGAACTTGAACACAATTCATAGATTGAATTTTTGATCCTATCGTACCCTTGTCTCTTAGGGTTGCTACTTGCCTCATAACTACTCTTGACAAAGGTATATTTTCGCTTTATTTCCTTCCTCCACCTATCCAAAATATATTGTGGTAGTACTTCCCTCTTGCCTAATTGAGCCAAGATACGAAGAGCGTGTTTGTATAATATACCCCTAAATTCAAATAACTTGCAACTGCATTTAACCTCCAGAGTATGTTCATTGAGGGAAACAATGTAGTTTGCTCCTTTTAATAATTCATCACTCACTTGAATTTTATCGGTAACTACATACATATATTGTGTACCCTCGCATCCTAGAAAAGAGGCACTCAAATATAAAAATCTTCGCAATTCGTCTTGTATCTCGTTGAATTTGGCAAGTGTGTATTCTTTTTGAAACTATTGTTTTTCTACCTTCCTTCTAAGGGCTGAATCAGCAAGGGCTTCATTCTCTACCTTCCTCCTAAGGGCTGAATCGTATTGATCAATAAATTGTTTTAGAGTGGTCTTGGAGTTAACATAAATATCAAAAAATGCATTCATGCCTTCACTCTATTGTGTGGTTGACATTCCAACCCAAAATGTGTCTCTAGCATAGACTGGCATCCACAAACACCTATACCTATGTAGTGATTCGTACCATGCATTCTCATGAAGGTCATAAGTATCAAGGAAATTGCACCAACGTTTTTCTAACTCTTGCTCACTTAAAGAGTCATTCACACATTTTTGTAGAGTACTCTTGATTTCCTCATATCGAGAATGTGGCCCAAACTTTTCAGGAAGTTTTTTCATGATTTGCCACAAGCATAATCAATGCCTAGATGTTGGAAACACCCTTGTAATTGCAAGTTGCATTGCCTTGTCTTGGTTTGTAATAATTGCATTTGGTGGTTGGTCATTCATACACTTATCACGACTCAAACAACCACTAAAATGTATGTGCATCCTCGTTAGATATCAATCTACACCTAAATAAGATTGACTAACAATGATGGTTCACACTCTCAAAGGGTGCAAAAGGCATCTTATAGGCATTTGTCAGGTACGTTGTGTCGAATGTAATGGCATTCCTGAATGATTGATACGCAACTCTACTTCGGGTATCTACCCAAAACACATTCTTTAACATCAAGCCACTGTTCACATCCATCTCACAGTAGAAATCTGAATTTTTTTGTTGCATTTGTCAAAAGTAGTTAAGTAGAGTTTCAACACCTCCAACCCCGAGGCAAAGTTTTTGAGCTTTGTTAATATAGTTTCGATACTCCTTCTCTTCAAATGGCACATTCTTGTAACCACCCGCTTCAACAAGTAGAGACTTGAAATATTTCACCGTTCGTATTCTTGCCTCATCATTTATTTCAAACCTCTTAGTCACACATGCATCAACATTTTTAAAGCATTTGAAATGTCTTGCCTTTCCTGTACTACAAATGTGTGTGTGCTCCAAGTTTACGCTAGTTAGGGAATATCCGCCTTCATCATTCAAAGTCGCATTAATCCTAGCCATACACCCTAACTTCTCTGTTTGTCTTGGCTTGAGAACATTGGCAGCCTTACCATTTGATGTGCTTGGACGCGCACATACCAAGGTAAACCATCTAACACTCCCATCTTCTCCTTGTTTAGAATTCGTTCTATGCACTCCAACCCCCTTTTGCTTGACATACATCATATTGTAAGATTGAACTTCATCTTCATATGAGAATGTCATTCTGACCTTAGGTTCTTCACTGGTTTCATTGAGGAGTTGCTTATTAGCAACTCCTACCTCATCATATTCATTCTCCAAGAGATCTATGTTGGAATCCATTGCATGTTCAATCGTTGAATAAATATAAAAAAATCCAACCTAATTCAAAACAAAGTTAGAGTATAATACAACATAAGGGAAAAAAAACATGATTTATGTTTTACATCAACATTTCCAATCTAGAAATGCAGCCTAAGCTGTGGATGGACAGTATAGATGAGATGGTATGCACAATTCAATCTAGAAATGCAACCCAACCCTTACTTGGACAGTATATATCAGCTTGGGAGGTTTGGATAAAAGTTATCTACACATTTCTTTGTCACAATATTTGCAAATAGAAGGTTCATAGAAGTAAGTTGATTACTCGTAAACGATTAGGCCCCAAAAGCTCGATTCATAGCATCAAATCTTCTAAACCTTGAGATATATGTCATTACATGATGATTATATAAACGAAATTATAGGATGGCACGAGATGTAAAATCTTTCATCAAGGGCAGGATAAAGAAATTGAGTGGAGTAATCAGAGAATAAATGAAGATGAGTGAGATTTTTCACTAGCATAAACAAGGACATTTGGGTTACATTATTGGTATTTGAGATTTTTGTTCTAAATTTCTTTGACTAGATGACTAAAGTTTGATAATTAGAGAAGGTTTATCTTGAGCGGCTAGTAGTATTCTTTTGCATTGAAATTTATTTATTTGTTATGTTCTCTCTTGATGAATCTAAGAATTTGAGAAATATGGGTGTAACGAGCTTCGATCGCAAATGAAAAACTTGAAAAAGCCCTCCTTTTGTTCATTAACATTCTTTATGTTCATTATCACAAATAGGTGGAGTGCAATAGGATAACCTTAAAATTCATAAGAGTAGCCATTAAAATGTTTCATTATTTTAACATCAAACACAAATCACAACAATGGCTAGCAATAAATGGTCTGAAATGTAAATAAAAAATGGAGGTAAACAACATTTACTGCTCAAATTTGTGTGGGAGTGAGGGAGGCGGGAGGGTAGAAGGCTGGAAATGAAGATCTTTGTTAGAAAGAGATATCTACCGCACAAATGGAAGGATGGCATTAGACTCATTGATACTGTACAAGATGGAGGGAAGGAGAGGCAGTGAGGGATGAGGGAAAGATGGGTATTGTGGTAATGCTACAGAGCCCACTCTTTCTACGGAGCTCACTAATACTATACAAGATGGAGGGAGGGAGGGTTGAGGGAAAGATGGTATTGCAGGATGATGGGAGTTTGGTATGTTGGAATAATCAAAATAATTTTTCCGTCTATGTTTCTTTCTTTTTCACTTCATTTTGTATTATTTTAATAGGTCATGTGCTGTAATTGGTCAATTATCAGTAGAAAGATTGGGCTTCGTAGCATTACCTTGTTTGAAAACGACTACTTCATTGGGATGTTAACATTTTTTTATGTTGATGAGACCATGACAGAACAACTAGTACTACTTTTCTTAAAGATCCTTACCTTGGGGATTATTGCTTTTTAACGTACGTAATGATAATTCCACGTGTTCATGTCACTACCATGGGGCCGCTTTTACGTGCTAATGTGTCCATGCAACATCATATAAACGGTAACAACACTTTTCATGGAATATAAATAGTAATTATATCACCCTTCACATTTATTTATTTACTTATTCTCATTATTTTAATTTGTGGATGCAATTTTCATAAAGAAGAACTTGAGATGTCTAAAGGAAGATGTCTCTGATGCTTAAGTCAGTAAAACGTTATGCTCTTAGTCAAAGAATTTGTACATACTTGGTGGGTTATTTATAGAGGTTGAGGTGACTTTATATGGCAAGATTTTCCTATAGATATGACTCAGTGCCCATTTTGGTACGTGACCTTTTCTAGCACGATTCGGTTATTAAGACATGTGCCTACCAATCATCTTGCTTTGGCTTATCTTCAGAGATTTGTATCACATTGGGACACGGTTTGGCCATGTTTCCATATGGATTATGCTCTTCTAGAATTTATCTTGATGGACTGATCTTAACGTTAGAGAGGTATTGGTAGTTGTCCGTTCTTAAATTCACTATACGGTGTGTTTGACATATTTAATCTTTTAACCATCCTTGATCACATGAATCCCATGTGAGCATATCTTAATTGCCTGACAGCTCTTTTCTCACTTACTAGACATATTTATATGTAACACTATTCATGAATACACTACAACATAAGTGAGTTTTTGGGATGAACATTTTCATCCCAAAAAATAGTGATTTCGTCCTAAAATATTTCTTGGGAAGAAAAAAATCGTCCCAAGATCATTCCAATAATAGTGTCCCAAAAGATATTTTCAGACGAAAATACTAATTTCGTTCCAAAAAATATCTTTTGGTACGAATTTGAGCAAAACATTTGATTGAATTCAAACAGAATATTTTTTTTGGATGCTTGAATTTCGTCACAACATCATGTTCGAATGGTACAAACTTAACTTTTGAACACTAAATATATTCAAACTTATCCTTCATGAGTGGTCGATCAATACTAGAGTGGTCGATCGATACCAGTGTGTTCGACCAAATAGGCATGAGGTAACATTCGAACAAACAATATAATGGTTAAACAGTAAAATATGTTTAAATGTATTGAGTTAGATGTTTGATCGAACCGTGATAGAATCGAACGATTTGTTATGAGATGTCGTTCGAATGTTTAATTTCATGTTCGCTTATTTCTTTCAAACGGTTTCAAGTACTATTTGAACTTCTAATACTGATTATATTCGAATGTTCTGTATGAATATTGGAAAGGTTTTACTTATTCAGTTCGAATGGTAGCTATTTTATTTTACCCAATAATAAAAAACTAAATAGACATACATAATATTTTAACAAATACATTACAATTTGTTTAATATCCACAAAAGTAGTCTAATAAGTGTCAACTAAATAAATAAAACAGCAGTACTAGCATTTTTCATACAGAAATAGATCCCAAAATCTGTACATATAATGTAAATTAGTTGCTTGGAGACCTGAACTATTACATAAGTATCTATATTTGGAGTTGCACCTCTTTCCTAAACTCTTATTGTTGTTTCATGTGCATCTTCATGTCTGCTTGTTTCGCCAATTGAGCCTCTAACTTATGCCGCCTTGCAGCCATTTTTTTTTTTTTTTTATTTTGGAATTCACTTTCTCTAAAGCTATAGAGGTGTTAGAGTCAAACTTGGATGATGAGGAAGAGCTAGAAGGTTTTACACAGTGACTTAAACCTCTCAAATATATTGAACATTGACCTAGAACTTGTGTAAAAATTTTAACGTCACTTGTTGAGAAATTCTAATGTGATGCAGATTTAGCAAGTAGGGCAACCATTTTATCCTACCACAAGATAAAGAATTATTATCGTTAAAAATATTCAAATATGTTTAATTAAGACAGATTATAATACTTACATATTTTTCATAGGCATCAAGATGAATCCACTCTCCATTATGATTAGTATGTGATGCAGTATATAATTTTATCAAATCATAATTAGCATCTGACTCCTGCCACAAGAGACATTTGTTTATATATAAAGTCATTAGAATACCTCCAAATAATAAACTATATACAATAAAAAAATAAAATAACATTACCAATTTCTTAGAGAGGCAATGGAAAGATCTTGAACCTGCATGATGATGAATATTCAACTTTGACCTATTTGTTTTATTTATAGAACTTCCCTCCTGCATAGACATCTAACCATTCGCCCTCATTATCTGTAGATACTTCAAATGACTCAACATTTTTCTCAATTGTTGTATCAACAATTTCAGCCTCCATATTTTTATTACGTAATGAATAATCTCATACTGGCTCAAATTCACAAACAAATTAAAGACTGGTTGGCTTTCTTGGTATGCTTATTGATTAAAGGGATCATCTTCTTCTTTATCTTGGCATTCCGCCTTAGAGATAACATTATATATATTTCTTGGAAAAAAATTTTGTACTACTCGCCATTGATTTCCTAACTCAAGATCATCTAAGTAGAATACTTAAGATGCTTGGGAAGCCAAAATAAAAAGATAATCTTTATACCATTTTTTTTTTTTTATGTATTAATACTAAAACAATATTTATCATCATGCAGTCTCATTCGAGGATTGTTTAAATTCCACAAATCACACTTAAACGGATACACCACAAGCTCCTCCAAATCTCTCATTTCAATTATATCGACAATAACCCCATAGAAATCAATGTTTTCTCCGTCATGACTTCCTTTGACTAGAACACCACTATTTTGTATTTTCCAATAGAGTTCTCGATCCATTTTGTGATACTTACTTCCCCTAGAAATATATGCAGAATATCAAGTAGCGCATCTCAAGGGGCCACACACCAATGCATACAGTTCATCCAATATATTGTTTGGATTACTCGTATGCAATTGTACAACCCACATATTGATTAAAGTATAAATGTACAAATACATGACAATCATGACTTTTTAATCCAGTAATTTTTCAGTTATTTGTTCACACACACCTTGTTAAATTCAAGATATAACCGTTCAATAATTTAATTTTCATTAGTCACTCACAAAATGTAGTCCTTTCGTGCCTTGACAATATATACTATCCAATCAGCATATAGGCAAATGAACCAATTTCTTGTAAATGCATTTCCGGTCTCAATCACTTCAGATCCTTCTGTGAGTTTAATGTATCCTTCATTTTGCCTTCAATTGATATTAATGTTCCCAATTTGAAATAAAATACAGTTTGAACGGTATATATTATTGTTTGAATGGTAAGTCAAAACCGTTCGAACTTATATCAAACGGCTCTGTACATATAAGGTATCGGGGGATGCTTTTGAAAGCCACCATCACCCCTATAACATTCATTCAAAAACTTCAAATGTAACCAACTCAGTCAAAAGCAGCCATCACCACCATCGAAGACCTCTTTATTTCAAGAGGTACACCCTTACATTCAAATAATCGGTTTATTTCTATGTGTTTTGTTATATTATTTGTAGAAAATAGGAAAACTTCATTTTTCCATCAATAGATGCTGTAAGTGGCTAGGAATCCACCGTAGGTTGTTTCAAACTGTTGTGTAGTTGTTATTTATGGAAGAATGAAGGAATCAATGGATTCCTTTCGTTTTCATGTTCACTGAGTTGACTCAACCACGGCTGAGTTTGATCCATATATCGTTTGAACGATTTTGTATTCGTTTGAACGGTTGGAACTCAAACATTGAATTTTTGATCGGTTCATCATATGTTCAAACCGAATTTAACTTTAGAGTTCCAACATCATATATGTTTCACGAACAGTGTAGTAAAAATTATAACGTTTGAACAGTATAACATAAAACAGTTTCTCATTGTTTAAATTAGTATATAATTTTGTGAATATTCATGTATTATATTTTATAATTAATGTTGGATATATATTTTATTTTTTAAATTTCAGGTTAATAATGTCTTATAGGAGACCGTAAGCGTGGCAGACCATGGCAACCTTCCATCAAAACAGTTCGAGAGAGGACTATTTTATTAGAGCGTTAGGTAAAGATTTCTGAATTTTTGACCCTTATCTGGGAGGGTCATTCCTTGACATCAATCTTCATTGATCATAGTTAGACACAAGTCCTCAACCAGAAGGATGAAGCATGGGACCTCATTTCTTATATTGATATCGTCTTTGAGTTCTATAAAGAGCTTGGTGGTGCCAGCCCAGATGACGGAGGGGCATACATGATCTCTATCCGATGAGTTTCAATTATATTTTCAGCAGACAAACTCGTTGATTTTATTGGTATTCCTAGATTATGCACTACATATTCAAATATGGTGCCCAAAGAGTCTTCAGCTTCAAGCGATGGGGAGATGGCTGAGGATGAGAGATCTTATATAGATGAACTTGGTAGCCTCGATGATCATAAGGTAAGGGATTTGGTTGTTGGTCCAAATACTCCTCCCTATGATGGGACAAAGAGCATCAAACATGCAAATCTATCTGGTTTCTTAAAGATCATAAACTTGATCATCACCAACAATATTGATCCTTGGCAGCATAAGATAGAGGTTGGCATGGATCGACCTAATGGGTTATATATTTGATAGGATTCGATTAGAGGCTCGGTACATTAAGATGGATATATTGCTATTTGGGATCCTGATCACCCGAATTCGTCTACATGTCGGGGTCTTACTTGATATTGTCGATCATGTCCAGGAGCTGATGGGACCGATCAACTCCTCCACCCTGTCACAAAGCACTGGACACTGGAGACTTCGCCTTCGTGGTCCTATTCTAGTCCTGGTCGATACTCAAAGAGATGCAAAACCGGGAGTGGTGGCTGACCGATCATGGAAGAATGGAAGATTCTTGTCCGAAGACTCTACCAGGCTAAAGATTTGATCTCTTAGCCATTTTTCCTAGTTAGAGTCATGTTGTTTGTTGTAGATTTCCTAGGAAATGAAATTTCTCAAGTGTTGCCATCACTGGGCCCGAATAAATTACCTCCTCGCCTCAAATTGGACAACTTTTGCTGGGCTTCTACTGTCAAGTTTCCCTGCTTTAACGCCAATAATTCTTCAAAAAGCAGGAATTTCTACTGTCAAGTTTCTCTTTAAGGCAAAGCTTCATATCTTCCCAATCGGTAATAGTTGCTTGTCTATGTCGATGCAACTGCTCTTCTATACTTTGCCACCATACTCTCACTTGCCCTTTTAGTTTCATTCTTACGAATTGAACCTTCTTTTCGGTTGCCATATTAAACCATTCAAAATAGTCTTCCAGTGATATTAGCCAATCTTGAAAGCTGTTTGGGTTTAAGCTCCTATGATAATCGGGTACATCCACTCTAATTCGCTTAGACGCTTCGTCGAAGTGATCGTGCTCCCTAGGTTGTTGGTAAAGCCAAGGAAAACGACCAGCGTGGCCAACTCCCCAATGTCGGTTGTTCTCACCATTGTTTTCTCCACCTGCACCTCCATCTTGATCATTATTGTTGCACTGGTTCTCTCCATCACCACGATCTTCCTCCCGATTTTCTTGGTTAGGAAAGACTTGAGTAAGGTTGTTGAGTTGATTAGTCATCTGAAACAACATTTCATCACATTGCTCTTGCGTGAGTTGGTTACCACTATTATAGTGTTGTCCCCTTCTCGTACTCATGTCTATGATCACTGAAAGAACCTGGGACTAATGCCAAAATTGAGGTAGAAATCAAAACAAAATAAGGAAAATGTGTTGGGAATCTCTCCTCACACACTCTCGGGTAAATTACGCTGGACTCACACCAGACAATTGGAAAATTTCTCTAAAATCATTACTCTGCCTTTATTCATTGAGCCATCTCCTTTAATAGCTACAAATATTACAAATTTAAATTGTAACAAACATAGCTAAAAATCAGCTTTATGATACCAACAAAAATTCAAATTCAAACTAGCTAAAATTAGCTTTGCATAACCAACAAATAAAACTAAACTTTGAAATTTTAAAAAAATGGCTTAGAGATCAAATCTTAAGCCTGGTAGAGTCTTTGGACACGAATCTTCCATTCTTCTATCATCGGTCATCCACCAATTTGAAATTTAAATTGTGGAGTATCGGCTAGTGAGACATCCACACAGGCTGAGGCATCATGCATAGCTACTCGTGAGGAGATGACTGATATATTGCATGCATAGATCAACAAACAGACATTAGTAGCAATCGTAGGATGCGTCGATACACTGACATATGACATTCATTATCTATGTAGGCGTGTGTGGTTCACATGCCACTCTAGGAAATAAGGCAGTGGTTGGAGCGAAGAGATCCATAGCCACTAATCCCAGTGGTGTCACACATGATAGCACTTCGGACTCTCCCTAGTGTGGCAGGGAGTGAAACTCATGCATGGTACGAACCAAGCATGAGACTCATGTACCGCTCTTTTGAGTAGTTTTCTTTGACCATCAGACAACATGAACCTAATGCATGCAAAGGTGCATGAGGTTCACATTACATATCTGACAAGTGACATCCTGAAGTCCAACTATGTGCAAATTAGAAGGCACCGAATTAGTGCACGGAAGTCAAGAGAAATCTCAATAGTTAAGGCAACCTACAATCACGTTGCTTCCTCCAAGATATTGTTTTGCTTGTTTCACTAACATCCCCCCTCAAGTGAATGGGGGGAAGGCCAACTGAGAGCTTGGGTTTGAGAAATAGAAATCGAGAAGAAGTGAGGCCTTTAGTGAAGATATCGGCTATCTGATCATACGTGGAGAGATATTTAATCACCACATCCTTGTTAATAACTTTCTCTTGAAAAAAATGAACATCCACTTCAACATGCTTTGTACGAGCATGGAAAACGGGATTGGAAGCAAGAGCAATAGCACCGAGATTCTCACACCAAATGTGAGGAACCGTAGCAAGAGAGATATGAAGATCTTTAAGGACCATTCGAATCCAATAGAGCTTGGCTATGGTCATTGCTAAAGCCCGATATTTAGCTTCAGTGCTAGAGTGAGCCACCACGGGTTGTTTCTTAGCACACTAGGAAATTAAGCAAGGACCGAAGAAGATACCAAAACTAGTGGTGGAGCGGCGATCACTGGGATCACCTGCCCAATCAGAGTCACTAAAAGCATTTAATTGGAGTGTGCCTTTGGAGAACATTAGACGATGATCAACTGTACCTTTGAGATAGCGAAGAACACGTGTAGCTGCCGTCCAGTGAATAGTGGTGGGGGAGTAAAGATGCTGGCAAAGTTGATTAACAGAGTAAGCAATCTTTGGACGTGTAAGGGTGCAATATTGAAGTGCACCAATAATATGTCAACACTCAGTGGCATGGGGAAGAGGATCGCCACTTGAGGCAGCAAGCTTGGAGCTTGAGGTGCAAGGGCTAGAATATGGTTTAGCACCAACCATATGAGCACGATTTAAGATGTCCAAAATGTATTAAGACTGGAAAATGTGCAACCTGTGAGAGTACCTAGTAACTTGAATGTCGAGAAAATAGTAGAGAGATCACAAGTCTTTCAAGGAAAATTTAGGCTACAGTTATTGAACCAAGGATGTGATAAAGGAGTTGTCGGACCCTGTAATGAGAATATCATCCACATATACTAGAAGAAATGCATGAATGTCAAATTTATGATAAGTGAAAAGAGAGTAATCAATGAAAGAGCCTTGAAAACCAAGCTCCAAGAGACATTGAGAAAACCGATTGAACCAAGCCTGAGGGGCTTGTTTTAAGCCATAGAGAGCTTTATTGAGATGACACACATAATTGGGGTGATGCGAGTCAACATAACCTTGAGGTTGTGAAATATATATCTCCCCCTCAAGAGTGCCATGAAGAAAAGTATTGGACATATCCAATTGCTTAACATCCCAATCAAAGTACATGGCAAGAGCTAGGACAATTCTGACTGTAGCGGGTTTAATATCAGGATTAAAAGTCTCTGAAAAATCAATGCCACTAATTTGATTAAACCTCTTAGCCACTAGCCAGGCTTTGTGCCAATCAAGGGAACCATCCTCCTTTGGTTTAGTTTTATAGACCCACTTAGTAGCAATAATACTGTGATGACGAGGGCGGGGACAAAGAGTCCAAGTATTATTAGCAATCAAAGCAGCATATTCCTCATCCATCACTTTCTTCCACTCTGTAGAAACAATAGCTTGTGAAAAATACAAAGGTGATTTAGGTAAGGGAACTATGGCTAAGACGGTTATGGGATGTTGAGTGGAATAGTTTGTGACATAATCTAGAAAGTATTTGGGTTGTGAGGAACCAGTTTTGGATCTGGTCACAAATTGGTGAGATAATGTGAGAGAATTAATGTGTGATGAAGAGGAATCGGTGGAGTGATTTAAGGAGTGATATTCGGTGGGAGAGGTGTCTAAAGGAGATGGATGAGAGGTTTCTAAAGTTGGCAAGAGAGGTCGTGAGGTGGGCTCGAGATTTATGGGAGGAAGAGTTGTAAATGAGTCAATCTTGTCAAGAGAGGAAGATATGAGATCGGTGGGAGAAAAATTAGGAGGATCAAAATTTAAATTTGATGAGAGATTGTCAGTGAAGGAAGAGCCAAGAATCTCATGTGAGATAGGCACCAAATCTGTTGAAGTAAGCACCGAATGGGTAGGCAATGTAGAAGGAAAGAGTGTAGAAGTTACCTCATGAGAATTACCTTGTGGAGGAGCGAGAGTAGACTTATCTTTGGCTGGGAAAAATTTTTCATCAAAAATAACATGCCATGACAAATCAACTTTCTTTGAGATGGGATCAAGACAGTGATAACCTCGATGATTAGAAGAGTAACCAATAAAAATGCATTGTTTACTACAGAATGCGAGCTTGTGCAAATTATAGGGTCCAAGAAGAGGATAGCAAGCACACCAAAAAGATTTTAGTTTAGAGTAATTTGGTGGTCACTTGAAAAGAAGACTATGAGGGGAGTCCGATTGTAGACTTAGAGTGGGGAGGTGATTAATTAAGAAAATCGCAGTAAAAAATGCGTTGACCCAAAAGTTTTGTGAAAGGTTGGATTGAGCCAATAAGGATAATCCAATCTCCATTATGTGTCGATGTTTTCTTTCAGCAACCCTATTTTGCTGAGAGGTATATGGACAAGTGAGACAGTGAAGAATCCCATGGGAGTTAAGAAAAGAAATAAATTGATTAGATGTACATTCTCCACCATCATGGGATTGAAATTGTTTAATCTTGCAAGAGAAGAGATTTTCCACTAACATTTTGAATTCAATGAAATAATGAAAAACTTTTGATTTAGTGGAGATAGGATACATCCAAGTAAATCGAGAAAAGTTGTCTACAAAAATAACATAGTACCCAACAACCATTTAAAGAAGAAATAGGAGAAACCCAAACATCGGAATGGACAAGTTCCAATGGACTAAAAGACACTCTAGTAGACTGGGTAAACGGCAAACGTTTACTTTTGCCTAATTGACAGGACAAACAAACGGACTCTGGAGAAAAAGACCCAACAACGGGTAGCTTGAAATTAGAAGTAATGTGCTTGGTCACTTGAGATGAAGGATGTCCAAGCCTGACATGCCACACATCAAGAGAGGTTTTGATCCCAAAGAGAGCTACACTTGCATGGTAATTATTTTGAGAAAGTTTACTCACCGTGATAGGATATAGTCCACCTTCACTTGGCCCCTCCAGAAGTGTTCTTCCCCGTGATAGGATATAGTCCACCTTCACTTGGCCCCTCCAGAAGTGTTCTTCCCGAGGTCTTGTCCTTGAATGAGTATCAGTTAGAAGAAAATAGCATTGATTATCCACACAAAACTTATCGATAGAAAGCAAGTTAATTATGGCATTAGGACAGTGCAACACAACTTTAAAGGAGATTTGTTTTTGTGGAGTTAGTATAGATAATGAGCCAATATTGGAGATGGAAAAGCCAAATCCATTACCTTCAGCCACCGAATCTTTACCAATATATGTTTCCTACAAAGAAAAATTAGCAATGTCATTAGTAATGTGCTGATTTGTGTCTGAGTTAGTATACCGCAAGATCTCCCCTTCATGGACAGTGCTGCTTTGAGCAACCATGGCAGCAAGTTGCGTTGGCTGATGTCGTCCTTGATAACTATAGTCCATACGATGATAACAATCCAAGGCTTGGTGGCTTGTCTTTCCACGAATTTGATATGGAGTACGATTATAGGAGTTTCCATTCTACATAGAGTTTGAAGAGGATCCATTAGGCTTGACAGATTGTTGTTGTGGCTTCTAATAAGATGGCTTGTGCTGGCCTAGCTGTGGTCCATTTTTGGGAGGGAAGTTTGAAGAAAACTTCGACTTATAGCAAAATTGATTTCCATGGTTGTGATTCTTTCTAGCAAGCATTGCAAAAGCTAGTTGCTCCATGGCCTTTATTTGGCTTTTAATCATGAGTTCATAAGACAATAATTCTGATTGGAAATCATCAAACTCATGGGACCATAACGTAAGGCAAAAGAGATGGAAGTGACAAAAGGATTGAAAATAGGATTTAATCCACTCAAGACCTAAGAAAGGAGATCATTCTCACCCACTGGCTTGCCAACAACAGCAAGTTGATCGGCGGTAGACTTAGCTGAGGCCAAATAGTTGGTGCAAGTGCCACTCTCTTGTTGAAGAGTTTGTAGTTGATGTTTGAGACGGTTGACATGTGCTGGTGAGTCTGATGCATATCTTTTGGCCAGTGAATCCCATACTTGTTTGGTCGAAGTTATGCCAAAAACAGAAAGGAGGACCTTATCAGTCAATGTAGCTTTGAGCCAGCCCAAAACAAATTGGTTCTTCTTATTCCAAAGAGTATACTCAGGATTGATAGCCTTGGTCGGCTTTCCTTCAGAGTCACAAGCAAATTTCTCAGAACATGGCTTAGAACCATCCAGAAATCCTAGCAAGTCATTGCAGCACAAAATAGGTAACAATTGGGAGACCCAATTGAGGTAATTTGTACCGCCCATCTTAACCGAAACTAACTGAGAAAAGTTTGATTGAAAGAAGGCCAAAGGAGCAGTAGAGTTAGTGGAAGCCATTGATGAAGAACAAAGAAAAACAGGAACGTTGGAGGCGTGAGCTATAGGTGCTCTGGTACCATGAAAGAATTTGTGAAAAAAGGTATTGGTTCAACTTAACAAAACCCATTGGCAATCTTTCATTTATATATTGATACATTTGGTTAACAAAGAATGAATATTGACAAGGAAGGAAGGAATACAATTAAAAGGGAAAGAAATAAAGAAGGGAAGAAGTCCAACTATGTGTAAATTAGAAGGCACCGAATCAGTGCACCGAAGTCAAGAGAAATATCAATAGTTAAGGCAACCTGAAATCACATTGCTTCCTCCAACATATCGTTCTGACTTGTTTCACTAACACATCCGACATTTTATGCGCTTTCTCCAAACCTGAGAGTTAGATTGGATGCTTCTTTCATTGTGCGTTGTTTGGTTTCTTGTCCATGAACGTGGGAAATTAGAAGATTATGATCATGATCAACGTCCTTGACAACAAGAAAGCCAATATTTCACGTCCAAATTTTGTTAGATTCTTATTCAACCTACGAAACCCAATCTATGGCCTCATCTTCCTCAATTACAAGTCAAAGAAATATAGGAATATAAGAGGAAATAGAATTTGGGAGATACAAACAAAGAAGTATCTGAACTAGAGTTGACAAAGTCAAGAGAGATGAGATTCTCACTAACTCTAGAATACCAGGCTCTGGGTGCCTGTTTTAGGCCATAAAGAGCTTTATGTAATTTACACACATGAGTGGGAAAATTAGGATAAACGTACCCCACTAGTTGACTCATATAAACATCTTCAGATAGCACCCCATGAAGAAAAGCATTCTGAATGTCAATTTGATGAATGGGCCACTGAAGATAGATAGCAATACTGAGGACCACCCGCACAATCGTTCGCTTGACAACAGGGGAGAAAGTATCATCAAAGTCGATGCCCAATTGCTGGTGATACCCTTTAGCAACGAGTCGAGCCTTTCAGCGATCAAGAGTGCTGTCAGACTTTTTCTTGGACTTGAAAATCCACATATGACCAAGAACATTCATACTAGGTTGAATAGGCACCAATGACCAAGTTCCATTCTTCATTAAAGCTGAAAATTCAGTGTCCATGGCATGCCTCCATTCTACATGTTTGTGTGCCTCAGTAAAACAGGTAGGAGAGTCAGGAACTGAGCTGGAGGTGAGAAGAGCTTGTGGGATGGGATATCGGATAGACCCATCAGTAAAGTGCTTGGGTTTGGTGATGTTGTTCTGAGAGCGAGTGCGCATCGGGTGAGGACGAACAAAAGGGACCTCTGGAACAACTGCAAGAGGGGAGGACAACGCTGGAGAAGGGTCAAGGTTGGTTAAGTCATTGAGTGAGAGAGGAGAAGAATTTAAGGGGGATGAAAGCTATGAGGAAGGAGAATCAGTGTTGACAGAAGGAGTGATTGAAGAAGAAGGAGACTGACGTGGTGGAGTCAATGTGTTATTTGAGTGTGTTGAAAGAACGATGGCGTTTAGAGGAAAAGGTAAGTGAGTGACTTCAGGAGGGTCTGATCATGGGTGAGGAGACGAGGGAGAATGGGTTTGAAAGGGAAAATGGCCTTCATCAAAGATGAAATGTCTGGATAAAAAAATTTTGCTCGTTGAATGGTCCAAACATTTAAAACCTCTATGCATGTTACTATAGCCCAGGAAAATGAAAAATTTGGACCAAAAATCAGGTTTGTGAGAATTAAAGGGACGAAGATAAGGGTAACATGCACACCCAAAGACCCGTAACTGAGATAAATCCGGTGGTTTGCCATAGAGTTTTTCTAAGGGTGACATACCAATGGGAACAATTACTAGTCGATTAATGAGGTAAGTGGCCCTCAAAAAAGCATCAACCCAAAAATCATGAGGAATGGAGCTGTGGGAGAGAAGGGAAAGACCCATTTCAACAATGTGACTATGTTTTCTTTCAACAAAGCCATTTTGTTGAGACTTGTGATGAATTAAAAGACGTGTGATGACTATGCCATTTTCTTTCAACAAAATCACATGATGATGAATTCTAGTGGTTTCAAAAAATTTGTGGAGAGATCGGAATTCACTACCCCAATCGGTTTGAACAGATTTTATTTTGCAATTAAAAGACCGTTCAATAAGTTTTTGAAAAGAGCAAAAAACTTGATAGAAATTACATTTTTTTGTGATTGGAAAAAGCCAAGTGTACTTGCTAAAATGATCAACAAATGAAACATAGAATTTATTCCCATTTGTAGACATAATAGGAGAAGGTCCCCATAAATCCGAAAAAATAAGTTCAAGAGGATGATTTAATTTAGATATAGAATCATAAAAATGAAAGCGATGACTCTTTCCTTGTTGACAAGCGGGAAAAATCCCGAGAATTTTATTAGAAGAAACTGGTAAAGAAAATTTAGAGATAACATGTTGCACAGTCTTATAGGATGGATGTCCTAATCGAGAGTGCCAAACTTCAATAGGAACACGTTGACTGAGATACACTTGTGGGTGGATGGATGAATTTGAAGTGGAAGGGAAATGGTAGAGTCCATCCTTACTCTTGCCATGTAGAAGAACTGTCCCCAACGTTTCGTCCTTCACCAAAAAATAAGAAGCATAAAATTCCAGATAAACATTTTTATCTTTAGCAAATTGGCTAACAGATACAAGGTTTTTCTTAATGTGAGGCACATGTAACAAATTAGATAATGTAAAAGACTGATGAGAGGAAGAGAGCTGGCAAGAACCAATATTCTCTATTGTCAAACTTGTACCATCACCAACTTGAATATGTTCACTTCCAGTATATGGTTCGGAATGGAGAGTCAAGTTGCTGAAATCGTGAGTCAAGTGATTTGTAGACCTTGTGTCAGGGTACCAATTGCCATCAACAGTGGATTGATGACCAATTAAATATGCAGCCATGTTGGGTGGATTGCCTTGATATGCCTGGTCGAAACGATGGTAGCATTGGAGAACTATGTGGCCATGTTTTCCACGACTTGGCAGAGAGGGCGAGAGGTGGAAGGGCCGGGTGTTGATCCCCGTGATCATCTGCCATGCCCACAACCTCTAGAAGAACCAAAGTTGGGAGAGGAATGGTGCTGAGAGCCACGTTGTTGGTGAGAGGATTAACCGCCTTGATGGCGGGAGCCATCATTACAAGTGACCATGTTTGCCAAGCCCATAGAGGATTCAAGTGTTGAATGGTGTTGTTCAAGACAAAGTTCAAAATTTTACAGGTGACTAAAGAGATCTTCGATGGACATTGCATCAGGACTAGTGGTAACAGCAGTGACGATGGCATCATATGTGGAGTCAAGACCATTGAGAACATAGGACTGGAATTCATTCTGCCATTCTGCTAGAGAGGTTCTCCAATAGCAGAGAGAGTATCTGAGAAGGATTTCATCTTTTGAAAATAATCGGTCATAGATTGGTTGCCCTTTTTGGTGAAAGATAAAGATTGTTTGGTTTGCATTACTCTGGCCTAGGAGTGAAAGGAGAACATTTTCTCCAAGGCCAGCCAAACTTCTCGTGAAGTGGGAATGCCCACCATTTGCGCCAAGATGCCCTCAGACAGAGAGAATACCAATGTGCTTAACAAGAGTTGGTCTTGGTCATACCAATGATCATATTTGGGATTGAGAATTTGTCTGGGTGCAGTTTCTAAAGAGCCAGCTTCAGAATTAGGGAGAAAGGCAAGTGGGGGAGAAATGGTGCCATCAACATATCCATAAAGACGTTGATCATGAAGGTAGGGGACAACTTGAGCAATCCATAGTAGGTACTTGTCTTTGGTCAATTTGATAGTGACAAGACTCTGTATATTCATGGGTGTGAGAGGGTATTGAGGCCACAAGAAAAAATAAAAGACAGTGGTCACTATAGCTTTTGATACCATATAAGAAGAAACATAATTTGGAAAATGTTCTGCATGCCGTAGCCTTGCAGTCTCATTTCATTTATATAGACCAAGTGTACAACGTATATTAAAGAGAGTATAAATGGACAGAATCAAAATTATACAAAAATACAAACAAGGATCATTGCGTGACATGCTGCACAAATCACGAGTCAAGCTTCCATAAATAGACAAGTTATCCCTTGGACATAATCTGGTCTTGTGAGGATTCATTGTCTTTGATTATAGTATCCTTATTAAGGAATATTAGAAATTTCATTCACTGAAATGTTTCTTTTTTTGTACCAGTTAGAATCTCCAGCCCTAATACTGTACTTCTCAATACGACATACATCAAGTTTCAACCGGAAGTCTATGATCTCAACGTACATTGAAAGGAAAGGAAAACACACTCACAAATTAGTACTACTACTGCAATTAGCAAGCTGCAGATTCTTGTGCTAGAAATGATGGGACAGATCGATTAACACAACACTAGCTTGCACCATCCTGCTCCCTTTGTTCTCCTTCCACTAAGATTTATTCAAGGCAGGAGAGTAGAACAAAGGGAAAGATTGACCGGCCTTAGACCATGTTTACGGTCGACTGCATACATGATCACAAAAGCTTCACCAACTTGAAGTTGTAAAGGGGAACTCTTCTGACTGTAATTAAGTACGAGAACTCGATCTGGATCTTCAACAAGCACATCACCGGTGCAGTTTATTGATCCTAGTAATGTACCAGAAGATACCGCGTATTATAATACGACTTTATTCATGATTATTGCCGATATTGGAGGACATTTGCTAAAGCCATCGAATGATCTTTCCCACAGCCTTGTTAAAGGCCATATGTTCCTCAGCCACGATGCATGGCACATGTCCTCTTGCCAGCGCGCGCCATCACATCCTAACTTTCTCACCCTTCCATGGCAGTAATGGTCTGTGACATGGTTCATTCCCAATTGATCAGAGTGAAACGTATGAAGAGTTTGAGTTGAGTTCCCAACTGAACAACATAAGAAAGCAACAAGTTAACATGCATGAATATTCAATCGAAGTACATCCTCGTACGTACGTGTCATCTCCGCTGCCCAAACCGGGCTTACGTACGTTCCATGCATGTTAATCATGTGATAGTGGAGAAGGCATTGCGACAAAGTCCTCAATAATTCTCCAAGTACCCAATATAGACAAATGCATTGTGCCAAAATTTACAGATCAAACACTATTTTATTCCAAGATTAATCTTTTTCTTTAAAAGAAATATATATTAGCTTGCAAATACCGTACGTATTTTCCTTGAAAACTATTTGTTACTTTCGATTATGGAATATATAATGAGGTTCGTGTCTAGCAACATATTCAAATGAAAAATCTTAGGGAAATCTCTCTGATCAGACAGATCAACGGATCAGAACCCGGTATACATGGCATGAGAGCTTTAATATAAAGTTATATATATTATGAACAATAGGTAATTAATATTGGGAAGATATTTGGGGAAGTGTAAGTTTTTGGGATTAGATCAATATTATTCTACAATTATCTATCTAAAAGATTTTTTGCAAAAAAGAAAGAGACATGACTTTGATAGCTAGCAGGTGAACCTCAATAAGTTATAAACAATCCAAATCCATGACTTTGATATATATTAGCTGTAGATCAGAATAACCTCATTCATGTGAAAGCTTAAGCCTAGCTATAGTACTCTATGGGAACTATTATATTCCATTACGTCGCTCATTCTTGTGGTAAATATTTAATAGTAGTACTGATCTTAATCAGTCACAGTAATTTTCACTTGTGTACTTTAATAAGAGAAATGATATCTACATGTTATCTCTATATGTCTCCTAAGTTTAGAAAATGTTTGAGGTAAATAATTATTTAGAACCTTAGTCAAAGATTTTGATATTAATGATTGAGGCCAACCTTGTTCTAAACGCTTGAGAATATAGGATCTTCTATTCAATGTTACATCAATCATTAAATCTTGTGATTACCTTTGATCTTAGCTAGTCATGTTCTTAATCACTCACTTTGCACCTGTGTGCTCCAACAATTAACAATTAACAAGTACTTTGAAAAAAATATATATTAGCAAACGCATGATGGGCAATTTTGAACAACCTTAACTAGGAGTACTGTAATCGATTGGTTTAGTTCGGTTTTGAACATATTTTGAAACTGTGCCAATTTAAATTAGTTTTAGGCTTTATTTGGATAGTGGGATGAGATAATCTGTAAATAATAGTGAAATGATTTGAGTTAATATGTTTTATGAAAATTTGAAAACCGAGAGAGAAAAAATTGAATAAAATAATATAAGTTAAAATACTATTAAAATATTTTTTTTTAGATTTGAAAAAGTTGAATTAAATTTTGTATTTTGTTTGAAAGTTTAGAAAAGTTGTAATGATTAAGCAATGATAAGATAAAAAGTTAAAGATTTAAAATTAAAAAATATTTATATTTGTGGATTTGGATATTTGGATAAGATGTGATGAGTTGTGAGGACTTTACTATCCAAACCAAAACATAGAATTCTGAAAACCTAAACTGACCGATTAATCTAAGAAACCCAAACTTTCAATTCATTTGGTTTCGGTCTAATTTGGTTTGGTTTACAAGTGTGAATCGGTTAGGGACTGTTTTAATGGGCTGGTTGGCTTCTTTGACCCAAATGAATAATTCTTTTGGCCCAAAACATTATTTTTAGCTCAGAACACTAAACATATAACCAATTAACCAAATAAATGTTAAAAATAATTAGTCAAAATACACTAATTAGTTTAATTATAACATGCATTTAATAGGACTATATTATATATGTAAGCATGTAACTTAATATGTAAGGATAAATAATAACATATTCATAACTTAATATTAATATTTATGTTTAAGAATAAGTTTATATTAAGAAAATATAAATAATAAGATTAAAATGTCATGTTATATTAATTTTATAATATGTATAATATATATAATAAAAAAAATTCAAATATATATATTTTATTGAGTTTTTAATTAGTTTCGGACCAAATGGGTCGGGTCGGGTCGGGCAAAGTTTTAGTATTTTCTTACATCCCTAACCTTAATCAATTCATGCAAGCATATTGGTGGAAAGCAAGTCTTTATAATACCTATTTTTTAATATAATAATACTTGTCGGTCGGGATTTGGGATACCCCATTAATTCAGAGACGATAAAGACAAGGTGATTATAGATACGACTAAAAAGACAGCATATATATATATTGATTGAGATATAAAACCTAAGTATAAGTTATTAGGGCCAGAATGCATTCATTTGTCTTATACACTATAGATCGATCGAGATGATAGAAATAGATATATTTTACCTCCCAAGAGGCTATAATTCGAGATACAATTTTTTCTGGTACAGAAATTCCATTATATATAAGAAGAGAGAGATCACTAGCCGTACGTACTGGATATCATGACTAGCATATATGAAAGTTAATCATGTCACGCAGTACTAGTCAAAATGCAAGGAGGGACTAATTAAGCAACCTGTAAATCATCAAATTAAAGTGCAAGTTTATTACTTAAATATATAGCTGTGTGGATGGAGCTAGGACGAGATCTTTGAGGATATGTAAACTGATCTAAAGTTGCGAATCATGTGTACCCTGTTGGCTTCTTATGTTGGATATATAATACTCATATGTTCTAATTCTTGGAATAGGCATATAAATTATAAAGGAATCGAGTTCAAAATACCTGATCGAGATCGATCTACAGCAATATTAATGTCACCGATCGAGCTTAATTTCCAAGGCCAGGTTTCTGCCACAACTATATATCTAGCTGTAGCTTATCATAATGATCATTGTCAATACTTCCATCAACCTTCTCAACTACTGCATGCAGCAAATAGTTCAAATATGATCTGTAGCTTATCATAATCCTTATTAATGCTCCTTAAATTACATGAAAAGAGAAACATACCAGGAGCAGATCAAAATGTTGCTGCTTAGCTAGCTAGGGGACGCTTAGCTTGTTCCTCGATCCTGATCTTGTACGTGCTCCTCCTGAGTAGGACGTTTCACCCAATATCTTCCAGTACTGATTGCCTGCCCAATTAGCAGCTTGAAAAGGTGATCGATCTAATGGTTGAAGAGAGCCTCTAATTTGTTGAGCTATACATATATAAATAGGTGGCAAATATATATGAACACTAGGTAAAGCAATTGATTATTATGAACACTAGGTCAACAGTTTCGAACTATAATACTAAACAGAAAAAGATTACACTACCATGTTTTGTTTAGATAAGCAATAATTTCTCCAAGATCCAGAGAAAATTAGTAACTTGAAACCCATCTATATACTTATCGTGGTATATGTGGGAATATTGTCATGATATATGAGGATGGTGTATATATAAGGTGCTTCTTTGTTGGCTTTGAGGAAATGAAAAAAAAAAAAAAAACAAAAAAACCCTTGTACAATAGGAAAGCCTAGTTTCTCTAAAAAGAACTTTTCCGTCGCAAAGTTTTCCTCCAAACAAACAGAAGATAACTCAACCAACCTGCTAGCTACACGATGATAATTCATATATGCGTAAACAAAAAAAAACAAGTGCATCAATGGGAAATCTCAGATTTGAATAAGAAAAGAAAGAAAACCCACTTGGCTTATAAAGGAAAAAGGAAAAAACATACCGTTTAGCTCAAAGATTGAAGTTGAAGCTGAACAAAGTCCGAAAGGATCAGCAGGAGCTGGCGGCGACCCTCTCTCACTTTGATCTTTCTCTGTCCCATGAAGAACTATATATTAATAGAGAATTAATGGGGTCGGAGAGAAGATTGCGCATTTGAGCCTGAGGTTCATTGAATCTGGTCACTTCCAGGATCGTATGTACAAGCCCCGAAAACAGTACTCTGGACCCTGGGAGTCATTGGACACGCTGATAAGGCCAAACCATGCACGCTTCCCCTAAAGCTCGTGCCCAACCACCCTTTTTGTAAAGTAATATTAAACAAAAGGGATTATATATATATATATATATATTTAGATACTCATTGTCCCAACTTATGCTTGGCGTGTTTTTTTTTTCCTTCTTTTGGTAAGGAATATTACCAGTTTTTTGTCGACAAACTATAATATTCGTTGATGGTGAAAGAATTTCTAGGCAAAGTCATTTTCTAGCCATATTAATTATTAATAGTTGCTGCTACTCGGTTGACATATGCCTTGGGCTTGACTCTAATGCAATTGGAAACTGCCATAAATTATTCTTATAATCTACGTTTCACTTTCGCAACATGTATTGGCTCACGACGTCCCACGGGTAATTTTAAAGGAAAATTCTAAACGCAACTGGGGGATATCCCCGTTGCGTCCTCGGTGCCTACGTGGCATCATAATGTAAACGGCGTCGTTTACATTTTGGAATGAATTTGACTCGACGCTTCCAGACTTCGTTTTACTCGCATCTCTCACTTCTCTCTCGTCCCCCCTCTCATCTCTCTCTTCCCTCTCATCTCACACGAACCCTAACCTCTCAGCTCCCTCTTAGCTCCCTCTCATCTCTCCTTTCTCATCATCCCTCTCATCCGACGGTAACCAAGAGAAACCCTAATCCAGAGTACCCATTTGAAGGCGAAGCTCCATCCCCGTCATTCTCCCTCTCCCCCAAACCTCCAAGCCGCCGGGGCCGTGCCCCTGCAGACGGTTGCCTCTGAGAATCCAAAACATGTTCCTGATTTTGCTTCTGTAGCTTCGAAGGTTGTACCGATTACTTGGTTGGCCGTTGCAGTTGGTTGGTTTCGGTTTTGGGGCAAACGAAACGTCTCAAATTTTCTTTATTTTCTTCTCCCAATTTTCTCAAGGACCAAACAGGCATCCCGGAGAAAAGGGAAAAAAAAAAACAAAAGAGTACCTTTATGGCGTGAACCATGAAGGGTTGGGAGCAGTGGTAGGAGTTGCCTGCGCCATCTGCGTTTCAGCCGAAGGCTTGGAGTCCTCTGAAAAATTATCTTGAAAAAGTTGAGATAATGAAAACAATTATCTTGAAAAATTAATGAATTCGATTATGGGTTTTGAACGGTAGTTGGAAGAGGAAGAGTAGATGCTTGGAAGAGGCGGCAGTGAGAAGTTGAGAAACTTCCGGATTTTTTTTTTTTTTTATAATTATTAATTTTTTATTAATATTTTAATTGCCACGTCAGCCCCAGGGCCGCGGCGGGGTTATTCCCCGGGGGTATGTAGCAGTTCTGAATTTTAAATAAGCATTAGATTTAACTTATATTGTAGGCCAATTATACTAGTTGAACCTATTTATGATCAATTATTTATGAGAAATAATATTTACAGTCGTGGCATGTATAAGTATCATGTAATCTTTTTTTAAAAAGTGAGTAAATACGAGACTCACATAAAAAAAATATTTTTTTAATAATAAACTCTATTCCTTTTCAAAGAATTATATAATATTAATTGTGCGTCTCATAATTTTATATAGCATTACTTATTATTTATACTACTAGTTAATATAGCTATTACATTAGCAATGTCCTGTCACCGAGCTCATATAATAATGAGTAATGATTTATACAAATTTTAAGTATATAAATTTTGTGGTAGCTTTTAATCAAATGTAGATTCTATCATACAAAATATTAAAAAATTATTTTTTATTGGTCTTATTTTTTACAAAGAGCTTCATGAAACTTGCATATTTAATAGTTATATTTACACATATTGGTAACTTAGACTCTTTTTTTTTTTAATAAAGAAATGCTACTTAATTATCATCCCACACCACACATTAATATTTAATTTTTCACTTTTATCCTTCTAGCTATTTAAACATATTGTTATGGATATGTTTCACCGCCACTCACGT
This sequence comes from Carya illinoinensis, assembly GCF_018687715.1. Classification (NCBI taxonomy): domain Eukaryota; kingdom Viridiplantae; phylum Streptophyta; class Magnoliopsida; order Fagales; family Juglandaceae; genus Carya; species Carya illinoinensis. Next base: position 15,427,887 of record NC_056755.1, read on the forward strand.
ACAACCACCTGCAACCAAAGATTAGAGTGGCTTGGGAGTTTGTGGAAACGCCTCCGATGCCTAAGTCAATAATTACAGTAAAAAAATCATTTTCAATACCAGTGAATTCGATAATCATTACATACCTGGGTTCTCAGTTTATATAGAGTCCATGAAATGTCTATTATTATGTGGTAGCAGACTTATCCACTATTCAAAATTCAAATCCTGGGATGAGGGCTCATCTGATATCCAAATGATAGTTGTTCTCACTATCTCTTCGATATCTAGTGTGGATTGGGCCCCTAGAGGAGGGCCAAGTTCTTAGAGGGCTGCGGGCTAGGAGCCCGACTAATGGCCCAAATCCACTAATTGAACCGTTATTGGCCTTATAATGGTATTGATTCCTCTCCAATTATTAGGCAAAGTCTCATCACACGTAGTGTGATGGAAATTGTAATCATGTTGCCATTTCATCAACCTTGCCTTACCGTAAGAGTGTTGTTTTATCTTCGTGCTTTTCGTACGTCAATTGTTGCTCATATTTAAGATATTTGGACTCCTTCTTTCTCACTTCTCATCTTTCGAATTCTCCTCTTTTTCCTTTCTTGAGTGCCCTATTGTTTCTACGTTCCTGCTCTCCTTTTGACCACTTTATTGACATCAAACATTCATTCACAACTCTGCTTTTCCATGGCTTTTTCCAAGGGAAAACCCTCAGCCTCTTCCCACAGGGCTAGTTCTTCACAACCCTGACATTCACCTGTTTGTTTTGAAGAAGCCCCCGTGAACCCTAGCAGAAAAGGGGAGGGTGCCCCTCGCTCCATGTTCATAGGCCATCGGTGGTCCTCCATTGTTTCTCCTCACAAACTGGAGAATGTGAGGAACAACTTCAACATTCTAGACTTGTTGGCCTTGAAGCCACCTTCTCAACACCATGGTGTCGTCGATGCTAGAGGTATGGCAGTTTATGTTGCTTTGTACCTTACCATATTCACGATGGGGCTTCGTTTACCCTTCTTGTGACTTTTCTGTGACGTCTTAAACGTCCTGGGGCTTGCTCCATCCCAATTAGTGCCCAATGCTTGGAGAATCTTAATGGCTTGTTGTGTCTTGTGGCGGTAGGTGCTAGAGCCTATTGGTGATGAATACCCTAATCTCACAACTTGCGAGTTTCTATCGCTCCATGGGTTTAGGCGTTCAAATGGGAACCTCTGTAGTTTTAGGTCCCACAATAAACTAATTGAACTAGAGCGCAAATATTCCCACACCAAGGATTGGGAGAGGAAATTTTTCTTCTTCTCAGGCATTGGTTGGGAATTTCTAGCAAATGAGGCCCCAAATTAGGAACTCCCTCTTAGGGCTTGTTGGGATCCTGTTCCCGGCGAGCATGGTTTTGAGATCCTTATTTCCCCTTGAGAAGAGGCACGTATCCAATTGGTGTAGACTAGGGTATCCAACAACCCTAAATCCACTGTTTCAGAAGTTTGAGAGATTTGTAATGGTGCCCAGCTGGGCACAGATGGTTGGTCGTGACTTTTTGGTTGCCCCTTCGCTAGCAGGTGACTTGAAGAGGAAATCACAACCTCCCACTAAATGGAAGAGGAAAAAGAAGAAGGCACGTATTACAACGCCTTTAGACGAGTCTAGTTTTACTAGACTTGACCTCTCGCTGCCACCTCAGGTGAGCAGTCCAAAGAAGTTAATTGCCTCCCCCCATATTTTAAACTACCTCTCTTGATGAGATTATGGATCAAGCTAAGGAAGATCTTGAGGCGATTATAGCTGTTGAAGTCATCGCTAAAGAAGCCTCCATTAAAGTCGCTTCGAGGAAGCCACCACTAGAGTCCCTGTTGAGGAAGCCGCTGCTAGAGTTGTCGTTGAGGAAACCACTGGTAGGTTCACTTATTCGCTTGTCAGACCAACCAACGCCACACATTTGGAAGGAGATGGTGTCCACTTAGATGAGGGCGATGACATTTTTATTCTGAATCCTAACTTGTTGGTCGCGACATCGATTGTGCCTGTTAATTTTCCTTCCTTTGATGTTTCTAGTGAATCTCCTTGGGTTGGAGGCTTTGAAGAACCGATAATTGGGTTTGGATCACCCCTTGCCTTAACCATCTCTAGTGGAATTACTCTAGATCTGTCATTTGTTTTCCCGATTGTATCTCCTGTGAGTGGGAGTAGGGTATTGATTCCTTCTTCACCCTTTAGTATTTCTCCCACCGGGGGTGGTGAGCCTTCCTTGACCTTCCCAAAGGAAAATCCTTTTGCCAATCCCACTCAAGTATCACCTCCTTGGGGTGATGATGTGGAGCTGCCCTCGGGTCAGGTGCCTACGATCGTTCCTCCTCCTGTTTCTTTGAGGTTACTCAATGATGTTCTTGTCCAAGGGGGCTTCGCTAGTATTTCCTCCAAGGTTCTTGATCCACAAGGTTTTCTAGTTCTCACCCCTCTAACTTTTCATAGCCTTCACATGCTCACGGTGAAGAGGTGTTTCACTTCACCGTTTACCATCTTTGAAGTATCCTCTTGCCTGTAACTTCCTATTCCTATAAGACACCCTCTTTTTTGGGTACTTTCTCATAGGAAGTTGATCGCCTGGAAGCTGATCTGGTTGAAGACCACTTACATCTAGAGGAAGAGAACCAAGCTATGTTGTCCTTCATCGGTCAGGCCCATAGAGCCGCTCGTACCTCCAGTGCTGAGAATGAACAGATGGCAGGTGAATTCTCCCGTGTTGAGGCTCATTCCCGTGCACTTGAGGGCAACTTGGTCTCCTTTCGTGCTCAAGTTGACTCGCTACAAAGGGAGTTGGAGAGTTCTTTGGCCCAGAGTAGTCGCTATCGCTAGGAAGTATAAGCGGTTAGGAATGAGCGAGACGAGCTTGTCATTCACCTTAGCTAGGCAAAGGAGACTAGGAAGGAGCGAGAAGAGCTCGCCCTTTGCCTTAACCAAGCTAAGGCCAAAATTGAAGAGGTCAAATCAAATCTGACTATGCTAATCGTCTAGTTGCCACTGAAAATGGATGTCCAACACCAATCTGAGCATAGCAGAAGGTGAGAAATTCAAAGTTGAGCAAGAGCTTGCCGAGGTGAAGAAAGCACTCAAGGAGAATGATCGTTGTTTCTTGTAGCTAAATGAAGTTCTTAAGACTTGTAAGAAATAGCCATCAAATTCGAAAGCTAAAGTAACGAAGCTGAACGTTGGGTTGGGCATTTCCAAAATGAACTCACTTGTGTTCTTTCTCAGTTGGTAGCAACTAATGAGGTGAAAAAAAAAATTGGAAAACTAGACTGGATTGGCTTGAACCGGTTTCCATACTGGCAAAACCAGCCGGAACCAGTCTGGTTTCAATTTTAGGCCTTTTAGGCCTGGACCGGTCTAGTTCTATATAATATATATTTTAAATTATTTTTTAATATTATATATAATATTTTAATATTATATATAATTTATATATGTAATATATAATAATATAAATTAATTTAAAAATAAACTATAATTGTAAAACTTTTAACTAAAATTGATAAATCACATTAATATTTTTTAATCGCTTAAAATTAGTTTAAAATTGAAAACAAAATCCTAAATATCAAAAGATTTGAATTTTAAACTATATATTAATTATAATTTACTTTTTATGGCCTAATACTAATAGTCTAATACTATATTACTATTAGTAATATACTTCAAGTCTATATATAAATTAGTATATAAATCACTATACTAAATAATTACATATGAAATAATGATATAGTAATACTAATACTATTAGTAATTTAGTATTAGTATACTCATACTAATACACTATCACTATAGTCTATCAATAATTTAGTTATAATAAATTAAACTCGCTTTATATGGAAGTAGTAATTGAGCTTCCCATCAACAATGCTATATATGATCATCATCTGATATTATCAACAGTGCTATATCTCATCATCATCTGATATTATCAATAATTTACAAATATACATTTTATTAAAATCGAAAACCCAGATTGGAACCGGTAAAATCGGATGTACCAGTTTAGATGGGTAACCGATGCGTAATCAGTGTTTGAAAATGTAAAACTGGTAAATACCGGTTCAGTTCTAAATTTTGTCCAAAACTAGATTGGACCAGATCGGTTACACCCCTAGTGGTAGCCCCCAAATTTCGTGGGCGAGCTTGGGGCCTTGGCTTCAAACTTTAGATCAAATAGCTACATGAATTTCTTCTTAACAACCCTGAGGTGGACCTACGCACTTTGGACTCGAAGTCCCTTAGAGCCAACCCTGCTGCTTACCATATTTTCGACTCCTTTGGCCGTGGTACCATGTAGGATGCCTTTCTGCCCCCTCCCAACTTGAATACTATTTTTCTTTAGTTTCTGTGTACTCAACAAACAAAATGAACAATATAAATGACTAGTTTTAGGTTTTGAACAATGTATATGGTGTTTTCTTGTTAACTATGCTACTAGAATGATTATATGTTATTTTTGTTAACTTGTAGTTTTGTGAACTTTTCCCCCATATGGGAATATTTTTTCCTCACGGTTGAGGTTATTTTGCAAGCTTATTCCCTTTCCCCCATTGGGATAGCGAGGAGAGTATGGCGGGAGATGATATTGTGCTGGGAAAGTCCCTCGACCACGCAACTCTGGCGAGTGGTGTGACGAGAGATCACCTCGATCGTGTAACCTTGATCATAGGTTGTAGCGGGAGAGTTCATCGACCACGTAACCTTGCTAAAAAGGGTGTGGCGGGAGAGTCCCTCGACCGCACAACTTTGGTGAGAGGTGTAACGGGAGATCACCTCAATCATGTAACTTTAAAGTTAGGTGTGGCGAGTAATATCCTCGACCGCATAACCTTGGCGATAAGAGTTTAGCGAGAGAGTCCCTTGACTGTGCAATTTTTGGTAAGAGGTGTAACGAGAGATCACCTTGACAGTGTAACCTTAAAGTTAGTTTTGGTGGGAGAGTCCCTCGAAGTCGTAATCTTGGTGAAAAGACTGTGGCAGGTGAGTCCCTTGTCCGTGCAACTCTTGCGAGAGGTGTAACGGGAGATCCCCTTGACTGTGTAACTCTAAAGTTAGGTGTGGTGGGAAATATCCTCAATCACATAACCTTGGCGGGAAGAGTTTGATGAGAGAGTCCCTCAACTGCGCAACTCTGGCAAGAGGTGTAACGGGAGATCACCTCGACTATATAATCTTAAAGTTAGTTGTGGCGGGAGAGTCCCTCGACGGCGAATCTTGGTGAATAGACTGTGGTAGGTGAGTCCCTTGATCGCGCAACTCTTGCGAGAGGTGTAACCGGAGATCTCCTCGATCGTGTAACCGTAAAGTTAGTGTGGCGGGAACCTCTCGACTGCATAATCTTGGTGAGAGGAAAGTCCCTTTACCGCGCAACTCTGGAAAGAGGTGTAAAGGGAGATCACCTTGAGCCTGTAACCTTAAAGTTAGTTGTGGAGGGAGAGTCCCTCGACTACAGAACCTTGGCAAAAGGAGTGTGGCGAGAGAGTCCCTCAATCACGTAACCTTGGAAAAAAGGGTGTGGTGGTAGAGTCCCTCGACTATGCAACTCTAGCAAGAGGTGTAACTGGAGATCACCTCAATCGTGTAACCTTAAAGTTAGGTGTGGCTGGAGAGTCACTTGATGGTGTAACCTTGGCGAGAAGAGTTTGGCGGGAGAGTCCTTCGACTGTGCAACTCTAGAGTGAGAGGTGTAACGGGAGATCACCAGTTAGGTGTGGCGGTAGAGTCCCTCGACCGTGTAACCTTGATGAAAAGGGTGTGTCGGGAGAGTCCATCGACCGCGCAACTTTGGCGAGAGGTGTAACTGGAGATCACCTCAACAATGTAACCTTAAAGTTAGGTGTGGCAGGAGAGTCCCTCGACTGCGTAACCTTGGCCAGAAGAGTTTGATGGGAGAGTCCTTTGAACGTGCAACTCTAGCGATAGATGTAATGAGAGATCACCTTGATCGTGTAACCTTAAAGTTAGGAGTGGCAGAAAAGTCCCTCAACCTCGTAACCTTGGTGGGCTGTGTGAGCTTTACAAAAAGTAAAACCAAATAGAGTTAAAAAAGAAGAGTAGATGTTTATTATCAAATAGGCAAAATAACTTGTTTAAATCAAATAGCCAAAATAACTTATCTTGAAATTAACATATCTTTCATTCACATGCAGTATTTTTTCAAGTGCTTGGCATTCCATGAATGGGTAGCTCATGTCCCATGGTGTTCTTGAGATGGTAAGCTCTTGGTCAGTGACTAGCCACTACCACATATGGCCCTTCCCATCGCAGTCCTAACTTCCATTCTTCCATCGTAGTTATCCCAGTTTCTTTCAGGACAAAATCCCCTACCTTGAAGGACCTGGGTTTCACCCTTTTGTTGAAGTATTGTTCTGCCTTCTTACTTCCACATCCACCCCTACTTCCTCTAGTAGATCCAGGTTTTCCTCCAACCTTGCCTCGCTTGCACTTGGCTTGAAATTCTTCCTGATGTGGCTCGATAACCCTACTTCCACTAGTATCATAGCTTGACTTCCATACGCCAGTGCAAATGGTGTTTTGCCTATTGAGGTTTTTGGTGTGGTTTTGTAAGCCACAAAATCTCGAAGAGTTCGTCCGCCCATAATCCTTTTTTCTTACCTACCTTCTTTTTCAGTATCCTCACGATGGTTTTATTTGTCATCTCAACTTCCCGTTTGCCTAGGGATATCCTAGGGAGGAGTATTTGACCTTGATTTCTAACTTTGCACACTACTGACGATAATGCTCAAAACAAACTACTTGCTGTTGTCAAAGATGATGCATTGGGGTACTCCAAACCTACACACGATAGCTTTCCACAAGAACTTTGTTACACTTTGGGCCGTCATTGTCACCATCGCCTTAGCTTTTGCCCACTTAGTGAAATAATCAATGGCAAAAATAATGAATTCCCCCCCCCCCTTGCAGACATGGGGCTGACCAAGTCTATAACCCACTAAGCGAATGGCCAAGGTGACGTTATTAATATCAGTTCCTTGGGCGGTGCATTCAGGACTGGTGTGCTTTCTCAAATCTATAAGGTCTCCTCCCCTATGGCCAAAGTGTCCACAGTTTGGAAGTTAACCTTCTAGGGCAAGGCCGGTTCTTGTTTTGTTGAAGCTACTCGTGCCAGTTGATCAACTTTGACATTATCTCCTTGAGGGGGGATTCACTCAATTCAAAAATAACCAAGGTGGTTGTGCTTATCCTGAACCTGATGGAGGTACTTTACTAACTTTTGATTCTTTGCCAAGTACTCCCCCTTGATTTGACTGACTAGGACCTGTGAATCTACTTTCATCTCAACTTGTTCTCCATCTGAAGCTTTTGCTATTGCCAACCCGGCAAGTACTGCCTCGTATTCAACTTCATTATTTGTTACCTTGAAATTTAACTGTACTGCATGATACGACTCCACTCCATCACTTGTCATCATGTAAATGCCCATGCCACCTCTTGCTCAGCAAGATGACCTCTCAATGTACACCTATTATGGCACCTTCTCGGGTGTCTTGGGGACTTATCGAAAGTTTGTAAACTTTGCCACAAAATCAACAAGGATTTGTCCTTTGGCAGTAGTTAATTTGGGTATGTAGCTGATGTCAACCTTGCTCAGTTCAATGGACCACTTGATTAAATCACCCTAAGGTATCAGGCCTTTGCAATATCTTCCATAGGGACGATGAGGGGATGACCCTTATCAAGTGGTAATTGCCACACTGCTATTACCACGGTGAAAGCGATTAGCTCAATCTTTAGGTATCTTGACTTGGCTCCTCTTAGGGCCATACTCATGTAATATACTGATCTTTGCTCCTTTCCCTTCTCTCTCACTAAAGCTGCCAACACGGCATCTAGGTTTACGACGAAATACAACAACAAAGGTTTCCCCTGCCTGGTATGGCTGAGTAATGGTGGGTGGGTCAGGTATTCTTTTAGTTATATGAATGCCTCCTCGCATCTGGCATCCCAGTCCTAGGCCTTCTTAAGTACTTGAAAGAAAGGGAGGCATTTGTCTATTGATTGGGACATGAACCTATTGAGGGCCACTATTCTGCTTGCCAACTTCTGGTCCTCATTCAATCTCGTGGGCGATTTCATCTCAATGATCACCTGTAGCTTCTCAGGATTGGCTTCAATTCCCCTCTCTGACATTATAAATTCCAAGAACTTGCCTGATTGTACCCAAAATGCGCACTTGCAAGACTCTAAAGGCCTCTTTAAGGTCCCTCATATGCTGACTAAACTCCATACTCTTTACTAGTAGATCATCCACATATACCTTCATGCTTTTATTGATCTGATACTTGAACATCTTGTTCACCAATCTTTGGTACGTCGCCCTAGCATTCTTTAAGCCTAAAGGCATTACTTTGTAACAATACAATTCCCAATGAATTATGAAATATGTCTTCTCCTGATCAGCTTGGCTCATCTTGATCTGATTATACCCTGAATATGCATCCATAAAGCTCAGCACTTTATGCCCTGTCATTGCATCGACTGTCAAGTCTATCTATGGGAGGGGAAAATTGTCCTTCGGAGAAGCATTGTTTAGATCCTTGAAGTCCACGCACATTCGCCATTTCCCATTGGACTTCTTCACTAACACCATATTCAATAAGCACTCCAGTTACTGAGTCTCTTTGATGAACCCAATTGCCAACAATCTGTCTACTTTTTTTGTAATCGCCTCAAAATTCTTGATGCTGAAATTCCTTTTCTTCTATTTAATTGGCCATGCTTTTGGGTCTACACTAAGCTTGTGCTTAATGATGCCCTCGCCAATTCTAGGCATTTCCTTGTGACTCCATGCGAAAACATCCTTTTGTTCTTGGAGGAGGTCAGTCAACTGCAACCTTTCCTCCTTTGCCGGCTTGGTTCCAATCTTCTCTCTGGATCAACCAAATGAAAACTAATGAGTTCTAGGGGCTCATCTTCTTTGTCTTGCCTTAGGGCATCTTCATCTCTTGTTTCCGTCTTAGTCATTAATACTTCTGGCAGTGGTGGGGAGTTACGTCCACTACTTCTTGTGGCTCCACCACCTTCAGCTCTTGATGAATGAGCGAAAGTGCATTCTAAGGTCTTGTTTGTTTTCAGAGATGAGATTAGATAAGTTGAGATAAGTTGAATAAAATATTATTAAAATATATTATTTTTGTATTGAGATTTGAAAAAGTTGTATTAAAATTTGAAAAAGTTGAATTGTTTAAATCTGAAATATTGCATTATTGGTTGGTAAGAGATAATTTACAATTTGGCTTTACACTTAACATTTTTGGAACTTTACTATTCGGTTTTTACATTTCATTTTATTTTGATGGCAGCCGCATGGAGTAAAATGCATGGCAACATTTATTGGTTGGTTTTATTTTTAGGCCTTCTTGGTTTGAGGAGAGAAGCAAGCTCGAGGGAGCTATTGGCTATTGGACCCGAGACAAGGAGCAGCTTCGTTCATTCTTGGAGCGGAACCCAGCAGAGTTCTAGGAATTGATTTCTTGTTTTTACGCACAAGCTAGAAGGCACGCGGGGCCATGAGATTATCTTTCTTTTTGTTTTGAATGGAAGGGCACTTTATGTCTTTTGGACGTGGGGAATTACTATGACTATTGGGGGCAATTTTGGCTTTTTGGCCTTTTTGGGTTAGACGTAATAAGGCAAGTATTTTTGGTTTGGCTTATGGAGAGAGTTTTGTCTTGACTTGCTGAGGGCCTCATGGAATGGAAGTCACTCGGTCTCCATGCAATATAGGGCATCATATATATTTGAAATAAGAGGTCTGGATCGCCCGTTTTGGTTGGGGGAGAGCAGCGACGTTGTGGGAGCACGACAGAAGAACTAGAGAGAATTTTCTCCATACCTGCCGTTTGCTCTTTGTTTCTCTTGATATTTTTATTACCCATTATATCTATTGTTAAATTCTCAGATAGAATTAGGGATGAATTTACACATTAAATAATATTTTTAATTTATGTACTTGATTTTCAATTACTAAAACTGTATTGTTTTATCATTCTCAATTCATTATCGATGTTTCTTCTCCGAATAATCATAGAATTTATTATGTTTATAGATTCAGTCATACTTTTTTTATTAAATGGATTAATTCTTTGATTATGTTTGGATCAATTATTTATCTATATTAATTTAATTCTTTGTTGCAATATCGCTCCCTGAGTATATTGTAGTTGTTGGATTTTCTTAACAGTAATAATAATTTACGTATTTTAAAAGTGGTGAAAGATTTTTCAAAAGATTATATTTGGTTTAATTTTAGTTTATAATTCTATACTTTCCGATTGAGAATTTTGGGAATTGAGTTCCCGATTGAGTTATTTAATGAATTAATAATAATTAAAATACCGGATTTGTGCAACGAATTCTCGACACTCTATTATTCGTAAAATTTGAGTACTTCTTCCATTAGTCACTTTGCTTCACTTTAATTTGCATTTAAAATTAATCTTTGTTCTCCATTAATCATTTAATATTTTTCTTTAGTTTCTTTATTCCTTCTACTATTCTTTTAATTTGTCTCTCTGTAGAATTGATACCCCAAAGCTGTGCTACAACTACCGCGTTATTCTTTGGGCATAATCACCTCTATTTCTCCTTGCCTAAGTTCCTATACGTAACATTCTTGGGCAAGCACCTGTTCACTACGTACCTCTCCAACACCCTTTTTTGTAGGGAACTTCATTTTTAAATGGTGGGTCGAGGTGATCGCCTTCAAAACATTCAGTGTAGGTCAACCAATAATGGCTTTAAATGTCGACTGGGTTCTCACCACCAAGAACTCTGTCATAGTGGTGGCAATGTGAGGGTATGTGCCCACGGATACTGGCAACGCAATGGGCCTCATGGGTTGCACCGCTTCCTCGATGAACCCTTTCAATGTAGTTGGTGTTGGTTATAGTTGATCTATGCTAAGCCCCATCTTGTTCAAAGCATCCCAGAATAGGATGTCCGCTGAACTTCCCTTATCAATTAGTATCCTCCTTATTCTATAATTTGCCACCAACGTTGTTATTACCAATGCATAATCCTGTGGGTAAACAACTCCTAGGCAATCCTCATCACCAAAGGATATTGTGGGGTAGATTTGCACTTGGGGCTATTTGATAGGTTGCTCTACAATGTAAACTTCCTCATATCTCTCCCCCCTAGCATATGCCTTCCTCCCAAAAGAGGTTAGGCTTCCTCCAGCTAATCCACCAGTGATTGTGTGTATCTCTCCCAGGGGGGATCTCTTTGGTCCATGTCTGACCTTTGCCATCAGTCCCGAGGCTCCTGCGACCTCCTTCCCGAACCCCTCCATCTTGGACTCTCACTTTGCCAAGGTTTATGATTTGGTTTCCGGTCGCTTGCACGCTGTGGGGGAGTGGCGTTCTAAGCAACTAGTCACTCCAACTAGCCACTATTCCTCATATCTTCAATTATTTGTTTCAAATTGTGGCAATCTTTAGTTCTATGCCCACTTGTTTTATGGTATGTGTAGTACTTTTGGGATTGTTGCCCATTATCGTTGTCATGCCTAGTTTCCTTTTCCTTGTCTCAGTTGCGTACACTAGAATAATGTACATAGCCGCCATTGTGCCGCCATTGTGCCACCTTATATTTCTGTCATGCCTCTGCTAATGTCAATCCCTTATCGCCTTCTGTCCTCCATCCCGAGCTCTCTTTTGACCTCCTTTTGACACGCCTTCCTCATTTCCCTCCAATCAGGCAATTAAGGCGATCCATGTGTCTTCAACATTGACAAAGTCGTCGGCTTTGTTCATGAATTCCTATAGAGTGGAAAGGGTCTTCCTCTCCAATTCAGCCATAAAAGGACTCCTTGACCATACGCCTCTAGGAGTGCAGCCAACATAATGTTTTCATCTTGGTTGTCAGCCTTCATTCTCTCTTTATTGAAATGCACAAGATACGCTTTCAAACTTTCTTCCTCTCTCTGCTTCACCATTAAAAAGTATGCTGCTAGTCTCCTAAGCCTTCTACTCACCATCAACTGGGTAAAAAATTGCCAACCCAATTCCTCAAAACTATCTATAGATCTAGGCTGTAATGTCCCAAACCATCATCGAGCCATTTTCCTCAAGGTCAAAGGGGAAGCCTGACATGCGATCTCCCTAGGAAACTGGTGGAGTGTTATGTGGGTGTTGAAAGTCTCTAAATGCTCCACAATATCTTTAGACTAGTCATACTGGTCTATCGAGGGGACTTCGAATTTTGGCGGCAACGGTATCGCCATTATTTCCATGCAAAATAACAGATTGGTACTTGACAATAGCTGATCAACTGAGGAAGATGTTCTTATCTTCTTGGCCATCTTTTCATATTTTTCCATCAAACTATGCAAATTGTGATGCATCTTCTCCATCTCCTCATTATCCTACAGGGGGCTTACCTGCCCTGGCATTGTGCGCCTCCATCTCAACTCTATCACCTTGACTAGGCATTGTGTCCTCACTTGATGGGCTGTTATTTGCCCTAAGGGCTCTCTACTTGCTTGTGATCAAGTAGTGGTGGACATGTGAAAAGCATGCGGGTTATAAGACAAAGAATCCCACAAACGACGCCAACTGTTATGAATGTGTTTCACTGACACTCACGTACGACCACCTGCAAGCAAAGATTAGAGTGGTATAGGGGTTCGTGGGAACTCCTCTGATGCTTAAGTCAATAATTGTAATGAGAAAACCCTTTTCAATGCTAATGAATCCGATGATCGTTACATACCTTGGGTTCTTAGTTTATATAGAGTCAATGAAATGTCTGTTATTATGTGGTAGCAGACTTATCCACAATTCGGAATTCAAATCCTGTGATGAAGGGCTCATCTGATACCCAAATGATAGTCGTTCTCACTCAACAGACTCTCAAGTGGTTATCTCTTTGGTATCTAGGGTGGATTGGACCTTTGGAGGTGGGCCAGGTTCTTAGAGAGCCGTGGACTAGGAGCTCGACTGGTGGCCCAGATCCACTGATTGAACCGTTCTTGTCCTCATAATGGTATTGAGCCCTCTCCACATTCATATTTACACATCGATATGTGTGTGTTTAAATAGAATGGTAAATTTGACAAATATATTATTGGTGTGTGGTGTAGGGGCTGATAAATAGAATTTTTTCTTAAAACTTATATCTAGCATTAATATAGGAGTCATTCTACTATGGATTCTAATGTAATTCTAATATTTTCAAATCAGGTTTTCTTAAAACAAATTAATAGCAAGTTGAAGCAGTAACTCAAAATCAAAGTGGAAATTAAGGGTTAATTGCGTCTATTATCAGTCTAGTTAATTTGTTTGAGGAAGAGGGGATTAATTAATAGAGAAAAGATCATGATGAAACATGTAATCATGCATTAATTATAAAGTTAAGCATGCTCTAGCTTAATCTTACATGGCTGGACTTTCCTTTTGACATGTCTTTGATTTTTCCACCCATTTATCCTTTCAACCATTATTTTAACTAGTTTCTTGAAAATAAAATAAAGTAGGTCCAGCTTGGTATACCTAAACAGTTGAAAAGAAAAAGGATTGTTTAGGAAGGAATAACCATATCAGTACCCTTTTTCCTCTAATTTTTTTTTTTTTTTTTTAAAAGTAGATGCTGACATTTGAAGGAAAGGAAAAACAAACAAAAAGTTGGGAGGTTGGGAAGGTAAGATCAAATATTCCTTCTTCATTTGTTTATTAACCACTATGCTTTTCGTTTCCATATCTTATGTTTTTCACTTGTAATATAAATAATATTATATAAAATAATTTTGATTTAAGGTAGAAAGTTTGATGTGCCCTTTATTTAAATATTAGAAATACAAGAATGGGAGGTACCTACTGCAACTGCAAGGAACAGGTAGATGACAATGCACAAGTTGCCTTTTTATTTATTGCTCATCTTTTCACAGGTATATGCAGGCTTTTTGAGCAGCATGCATGCTTACCTGTTTCCCTTGACTACATCACTGGAATTATCAATCTGCGCGCTTGGGTTTTCTCTCACCTTTTTCTTCACAATGGATTAGTACTAGTGATGACTCGTCTTAGGGACATCCATGTTTTGGTCCGCCTGTAAAAAAGTCCATTTTCAAACAACTTTAAATCTAAATTCATGTAATGGGTCACGCGGTAAGTGATGTGCTGACATTTTAAATCTTTATTTTTTTGGTTGTTTTCGGGCTGGCACAACAGTGGCGGCCCATTGTTCCTTTGTTTTAATCTCCTTGGATTGGGACAAAGCCCACGACCCAGTATAGGCCCAAGGTTCAAACAGATTTTAAGAAACCCTACCCTACTTCGTGTTTCTTCTTCATCCCCAAGCAGTGCCACCCCATGTTTAATTTTTAATCTTCCTTCGATCTGGTGCAGCCATGGGCATTGCCAACGAGGAGAAGCCATCATGCCTTCCCTGGCCTCCTCCCACCGCTGACGTCCACCTCTTTTCTTCTCTCCATTTTTTTTTTCCTCACAGATCGGGCCGCCACCCAAAAGGCGTTCTACATGGCATCAACGATGGCTTTCCATCCCGAGGTACCAGCGATGGTATTTCGACCACCTTGCGCCGCCCCCGCCAAACCCCACTTAATGCCACCTTCTCACTACTCTCTGTCAAAACTGTACGAAAAAATGGGTAAAACTTTCAACTGATTTTCACTCTTTTTCCAATACAAACACAATACAAACAAATCGGGAAAAATAAAACCCAAGCATAGACAAAAGTAATTCCACATATATGCAGTAATTTATATGAAGAATAGAAGCAGTAATTTATCTTCAACGAGAATAAAATTTCCAAACAACGAGTTTTTGTTTCCAACCGAAAGAAAGATACTGATTTCAACTTTTCAATTAGACCACAATAAAATAAAAGTTGAGAGAAACACATGGAAAGCATGTATAAAATCAAATAGACATTTACTTATTATATATTTTATCGAGATCATAAAATATATATAACTTGTAGCTCTGATACCACATGTTAAATATTTTAACATAAATATTAATAATTGAATCTTCGATTTTCTCTGATTCACGATAATAAATAATAATAGTTAGAAAACTTACCTCACTCCATTACAGTTTGATAGAGAATTTGACATGACTATAAGTGAATGATTAACCTAACAACTTTATTTTCAAATGTCTTCCGATGGCTAGAGGCACAATTGTGTTGTAGGTAAGAACCTTTAACCTCTTAGTGTTTTTTATAGATTCCTGACTGTCATAAAATCTAGAGACATTCATGTCTCACTATGACTAAATCTAGAGGTATTCTTATCTCACAATGACTCATTAATTAAATGATAATATTTGAACTAGTCTAAACCCATTAGGATATGGGTGTGTGGGATATTGAGTTTTAATAAAACTCTTACATTCCCCCACTTGGCCCATACGCCCATAAAATAACATTTTATGTTCATGGGCTTATTACAGAAAATTAATCATACTGTGCACGTTCATTTCCAGAAAAATTTCCTAGCTCAAAATACATTACATGAGTTTCGTAATATCAATGTCAAATCAGTTACCAATGTGAGTCATGGCGGTCCTCTTCTATAGAACTAACAAATTTCCTTCCATTTACCACAATACTAATAACTTAATTTAACATGATTTTTAATTGAAACAATTAAGGCTAATACTATAATGCCTTTGGGTTCTAATTCATGTCAATTTTAAAATATTATCTTGTAATCATTCATCCACAACATTCAGTGTACATATAAAATGGAACGACAAGACAACATAAACAACATAATAGATATCTTTTAATGTCCAATAACAAAATACTCAGCATGTCAATGATCTCTTTAACATGTTCACATCATGGGTATAAGCATAAGACCCATCTTTTCAATGTGTTCATAAATTATAATCAATAAGGCATTATTGATATGGACATTATTTGTTTTTGTACTTTCTCATTAACATTTAGGTATTTAAACTTTTATTAAATACTCATCATTTTGAAAAAAAAAATATTCTGATGAATTCTTGTCATATATTCCCATACAATGTGGCCTCAAAGCATATTACAAACTTAGTCTTTATTGCACATAAAACCGTAAGAGATTTGTCTCATACTTTTAAATAAAATAACTTTACTAGATAGCAAAATACATAATCATACCTGTATTTCCTGTCATTAGAATAATCCCACAAAATAAGGCAATCTAAATATCTAGTTATGTTAAGAGTATCAGTTCTTCTGAAGGCAACAATATAGTCTTTACTTTAGATTATAATTGCATCATACATTTTCTAGGCTTCTCGTCTATTTTGATTCTTATATACCGAAACTTCAAAACTCGACCAACGCTATGTTTCGTTGCAAACAAGCCTTTTCTTCTTTTTCTTTTTTTCTTTTTTGTTTTAATCTCTTTGTGGTCCGAATGTTCAGGTTTCATTTTGGTGCAAACTATTTGTATGATAAAATCTAAGGTTTTGGGTGCATGTGGATTAATTTCAATATGGTTTTGGCCAAGTTGATTTTACTATTGACTTTCAGTTTGTTGAGATTGGTCGGTCCGGTACTTCTTTTGTAAATAGTACTCTATATATTGGCTTGGATGGCAGGCAAGGCTGTGAGAATTATGATGTGCTTTTCTATGATGTTGGGTTATTATCTATCGACAACTGTTATAGACACAAAGAAATTACACAAAAATAAACTTACAACTAATTTGATTTCATGTAATTAGTTAAATTTACTTTACAATAAAAATAGTTTTACAATCTGACATACCACATCAGGCTATCTCAGTTTGTGAGTTTATTTTTATGTAATCTATTTATGTTTAAAGTATTTTCCTTATCTAGAAATAGCTAGAGCTCGATCATGGTTCCCCTCATGCATAGCAACGATTGATCGGGGTTTGGATTTTTTGTGTTGGGTTTGATCATCAATTCAATAACTCACTAGCTACTGTCTATTGAAAGCTGCCGCTGGTGTTGATAAAAACTATGTTGCGTTTGTTTTCTCTTAATTAGTGGCCCATGAATTCATACTACATGGTCTAATTTGAACTCACATTCTCATTGATGCATTAATCCAAATACATAGTACTACAACTACAGAGAAATCTCAACTACTATATATGATGTAGTGAGATGTATAGAAAATCACTACAATTGGGGTGGGGAGATGGGAAACCTCACCTAGCCCTCCTTCACACAACCCCCTACCACCACCCCCACTTTTTAATTTTTTTTTTTTTTAGATTTTTGACATGTTACATGTTATTAATTTAAAAACCACTCCTTCATTGGGATTTTAACATTTTTTAGGTTGATGAAACGACTATGATCGAAGAACTAGTACTTTTCTTAAAGATCCTTAACTTGGGGACTATTGCATTTTAAGGTATGTAATGATAATTCCACAAGTGTTCATGTCAATACCATGGGGCCTCTTTTATGCACTGATGTGGTGTCCATGCAATGTCATACAAACGATAAGAGCATAGGCATTGGCTTAGCCAAATGCCAGTGAAAGCTATTATTTAACTAATGCCTCTTAAATTTGATCTACATTGGATTAGTCAAATAAAAGTCATCCAAGATATTTGCTATAGTGTATCTATCTTTCAAGTCATATATGAAGAGTACTGTAGCTAAGTCAAATGAGTTTTTTTTATCAATTTTTTCTCTTTTCAGTCCCATGGCTCCTTCCCCCTTCTCCTTCCCGTGACTCTTCTCCTTCTTCCCACTCTCTCTATTGCAAGGTTCTCTTTTCCTTCTACCATTCACATCTCCTTTTAACTTGCGCGTCTCTTTCCAATGGCCACTATGTCTCTTTCTGGGGACCACTGCCTAGCAATTTTTGTCAGGCCTTTCCCTCAACTCCATCTCCATTGGTGAGGTACAGATTTTATGCTAACAACATGTAAAATTATCTTCCCTAGCACACGATCTCAAACATTCAAATTTGGGTTGTTCCATTGTTTGATTTTTCCTTTTCATTTTACAAGTTTTATTTAGGAAATTTTTTAAATCTAGGTTTTTAGACGTGTCTTTATTTTTCTTTTTTGTTTCAAAGTTTTCTTTGGGAGATTTTTTATTTTCTGTGGGGATTTTGGCTTGATATTGTTTGTTGGGGTGGATTTTTGAAATACATTGTGGGCTTTTGTTTCTAGTTTGATATTACTCTCTCTCTCTCTCTCTCTCTCTCTCTCTCTCTCTCTCTGTGTACGCTGGCTTAGAGTATTTCTCATTCCCAGAGATTAATAATATTCTCTAGGAATTTGCCGTTTGATTACTGAATAAACTTGAAAACAGAATAAGATAAAACTGAGGATTGTATATCTTCTAATTTATATGCTGTGAATAGGAATTATAGGCTCTTAGAAAAAATAATTTTTGTGGAGATTTTGGATTTATTTGTAGTTTTGGAGTTGTACAGGAATTGTAATGTGGTGCCCTCGACCCCCATGCGTGATTTGGTAGGAGTCATGACACTAGGGTGAGAGCTCCTTTGGGTCACATAGCCCATTGCTAAGTGCAAGTGTGTGTACACATGCAATATGTGTACATTTAAATATGTACAGCAAAAAATAAAAAGTAATATCAAGCTAAGTACCAAAAAATTTAAAGTTTACAATCTAATAGAAACTAAAATCCTCCATAAAGTTAATATAGTCATCTAGCTAATCCAAATTTATAATAAAAGTAATTCCCTCAATTACAACTAAAATATCCCAAGTCATCGCTCTTGTGGCGGAGTTGGTCCATCATGTTAAAACCCGTCCTCTGCATCAAAATCTATAGTTACATGAAAAAGAACTATAGGTGGAAACACCACAAGAGATTTCGCAATCTCAGCAAGAAAACCACAATGCACGACCAAGAATTTCAAATGTGAGACATACAGCAAACAATGACAACAATAGTGAAAAAAGACCAAAATACGTATTCTTTATAGTTTTACACAAAAATGACATCAGTTCAACTACTCATGCCAAAAATCACATTTTCATTTAAACAACAAGCGTTTATTTACGGTGTACACCAGTGTCTCCCATAGGGACTGTCCGCACACTCTGGTTCCATTAGTCATACCAAAAGTAACGACCGTGCGTGTGACTTCGCAATGAGTGATGTCTAGCTCTGCGCCCAACATGTATGTAACCAAACTTCCTCTAGCCCCTACTAGCAAAGGGCCCATGTAGTTGTACCAAGAGCGTTATTGTCTTGGATGAGCCTACTGTTGCCTGACAACAGCTTGGGGACATCACTCAATTTTATAGGCTACTAAGTGATTAGAGGAGCTCCACCAACATAATATCTCATCTCAACTTGGGGTTGTCATACACACATACTCACAAAAATAATCTCAATCCTTTTGACACCAAAACACAAAGTTACCAATTTTACAGCGCAACCAAAGAACTGAGCATATTATTAATATTATGCTAAATAAATATCAATTACAAAATACAAATACATAACAAGCAGGTATTGGATAATATGGCATATTACAAACAGTAGCATACAACTCATCATACAAACATCACAGCTGTCACAAACCCAACAAATTCACAGTTTCCAACTTCACACGATTCTCAACACTTCACAGGGCCCTCGACCCACAATTCCAACCCAACCAAACTGCAATAAGACACAATTTCTTAGCATTAGAAATCCAAGGTTAGTCTAGAGTTTTACTTACAAAAGGGAAGGGTAAATTTGGTTGATCAAGCATGCCGACTTTTTAAAGTATCCCTCTTGGATTGAGAGAAATCTACAAGTGTGCTTGTGCACTGGTCATTGCACAAAGGGGAAAAAAGTTAGTCAAAACCCTACACGGCCTAAAAAATAATGTACGAGATAAGTAGCAAATGGGTTTACTGTTATGGCTTATAAAGGGGTGAAGCACGGTGGCAGCAATAGTGGAGCATGGTGACAAGGGCGAATCTGGACAAATTGAAGCGGATTTATGACTAGGAAAATATTAATGGTAGCAAATTTGACGAGGTAAAGGGTGGAGGAAGTAATTCTCATGGTGGAGGGTGGCGGAGCACGATGGGGTAGTGGCCAAATGTGGGCCTTAGCTCACGAGTTGGGCTGTTTCGAGGGGAAAAGATGACGAGAGTGGGAAGGGGATGGCAAGGGGTGGTTGCGCGACCACTAAAATGCCACTGATGGTGGTGGCTCACCGTGGGCTAGGTTGAAAGGCTTCCTGAGGCTACAGGAAGGGAGATCTAAGGGAGAGGAATTTGATGAGACCACGAGTGGGAGGAGGGGAAGCTATTTGAGATTTGGTTTAAGGGTTGGAGAGTCTCAACCTATTTATAGGCTGAGAGTTGGAGGGTGGAGGTGGGTCTTCACAAGCATCACACATGTGGCATGCAACGAGTGATGGCAGTTACAGCGAATAGGCTGGCAACAAAATGGGTCTCAAGCTGATTGGACTGAGGTGCTACGGATTGAGCAAGAGAAGGGGTGGTAGCTGGCTGAGACTAGGGGTTGATGCACTATGGACACGTGGCTAAGCTGGACCGGCCACAATGGGTGGCACATAGGAACACGATAGAAACCCATTAGGGAAAGGCAGATTGTAGTGTAGGGATTGGGGGGTTGCGGCGATGATCAAAGGCAACTGGAGGCATGGCCACTTGGAGCAGTGTTGGTCGCGATGGGGACAGTGATGCAATTCACGAGTGTCGCACCTAGGGAGGAGGAAGGTCATGCCAAAACAATAGAGAAAAGAACAAAAAATGAAATGGAAGAAAGGAAAAGGGGGCTGCGGTGCATCAGATGGAGGGAGAGAAAGTGATGAAACCCTAGCGTTAACCCCTTTCCTTTCACCTAAATGGCGCCGTTCCACTGGGACAAAGAGGCTGGGCTTCCCACGTCCTAGGCCCTAAAAAGAAATATATGGGTTTCACAATCCTCCCCCCTATAAAGAAATTTCATCCTTGAAATTTGGGAAGCTTAATCCATTATACATCAAAACATATACAAAATACAACTCAACGCTTGCTTAAAACATGAAATACACTCAATAATACCCAAACAAATATGGGTATTGCTCCATCATGTCCTCTTCTCTTTTTCCAAGTGAAGTCCTGAGCCGTTAGATCGCCCCATGAAACCTTCACCAAAGGTATTGTCTTGGATCTCAGCTTTTGCTCCTGTCAATTCAAAATCTACGTTGGTGCTTCCTCATAAAAAAGAATAGGTTGCAGTTGGATGCTACTGGGGTCGACAAGCTGTGGTTCTTTATGTCTAAAACTTTTCTTCAGTGATGACACATGAAACATGTCGTGCACCTCCCCTAAAATAATTTGGTAATGCAATCTTGTAAGCAATAAGGCCAATCTTCTCTGTTATCTAAAATGGGCCTACATATTTGGGGCTAAGCTTCTATTTCTTTCCAAACCTCTTAATGCCCTTCATGGGTGAGACCTTTAGATATACCCAGTCTCTTTCTTCAAAAGATAGGTCTCTTCTCCTTATGTAAGCATAACTCTTCTTACAACTCTAAGCCGCTACCATGTTGTCTCTTATAATTCTAACCTGATCCTTCATTTCTTGAATTATTTCTGGCCCAATAAGTTTGCTCTCACTGACCTCATCTCAGTATAATGGTGACCTGCATTTCCTCACATACAGAGCATTATAAGGTTTCATCTGAATTGAAGCTTGAAAACTGTTATTGTATACGAACTCTATGAGTGGCAAGTGATTTTCTCAACTACCCAACTACCTTTAAATTCCAAGGCACAGGCCCTCAGCATATCTTGACAGACCCACTACAAAATCTATCGTAATATCATCCCATTTCCCCTCTCGTATTGAGATAGGTTGAAGATTACTGGCAGGTCTCCGATCTTCTGCCTTAACTTGACGATAGATGGCACACCTCTCAACGAACAAGGCTATGTCCCTCTTCATCCCTTCCCACCAAAAATTTCTCTTTAGGTCTCAATACATCTTTGTCTTTCCTAAATGAACTGAGTAATGGGCTGCATGAACCTTGATCAAAATTTTCTCCTTAACCTCTAAATTGGTAGGGATCACCCTATGGTTTCTGAATAACAAAATCTCATCTCGGCTCAAACTGTAATGTGTAGGTCCTCTTGATTTCCTAACTTTCCACTGGATATCTAACTACTTTGGGTTCTGGCTTTGAAGAACCTTCAGCTTTTCAAAGTCCACAACCCAAACTTTGTGCATGGAGGCTAAGATCTCTTATTGTTACGCACTTTCTACTAAAAGCCTCCTCATTCTGAAGAGTAGAGAGTCTACCCTCGATGATTCCACCTCATCTGCAGTATGGGATTTCTGACATAGTGCTTTAACAACCTAGTTTTCCTTCCCTGGATGGTAATTAAACTTGTACTGATAATCACTTATTAACTCTAACCACCTCATTTGCCTCACGTTGAGATTTTTCTATGTGAAAAGATGCTTCAAGCTCTTATGATTCGTGTAAACTTCATAGGTCTCACCATACAAATAATGTCGCCAAATCTTTAAAGCGAAACCATAGCTACAAGCTCTAAGTCATGAGTGGGATAGTTCTTTTCCTGATCCTTCAATTGGCGGGATGCATAAGCTACAACTCATCCTTCTTGTATCAGAACACACCCAAACCAAATTTGGAAGTATTGCTGAAGATAGTAAATAGCTTGTGCAATTCTGGAAGTGCCAATACAGATGCCAAGGTCAATCTTTTTCTCAACTCTTGGAAGCTTTTTTCACACTTCTCTGTCCAAACGAACTCAATATCCTTCTTGGCCAAAGCAGTGAGTAGTCCATACAGTCTAGAAAATCCCTCGACAAATCTTTGATAGTAACCTATGAGTCCTAAGAAGTTTCGAATCTCATGCACTGTAATGGGATGTGGCCAGGCCAACAAGGCTTCAACCTTACCATGATCTACAACTACACCCTCCTGAGAGATGACATGCCCAAGGAACCTGACTTCATCAAGTTAGAACTCACATTTGCTGAGCTTAGCATATAACTGATGTTCCCGCATTTTACTCAACACCAACCATAGGTGATTAATATGATCCTCCAAATCTTAGGAATATACCAGAATATTATTGATGAAGACTACTAAAAAGGAATCCAAGTAAGACTAAAACACATGATTCATCATGTCCATGAAAGCTGTAGGTGCATTGGCTAGTCCAAAAAGCATTACCTTGAACTCATAATGCCCCTACCTCAATCTGAAAAAGGTATTCGGTACATCCTTATCCTTTATTCTCAATTGATAGTAACTAGATCTAAAGTCGATCTTTGAAAAAATAGTCGTGCCTTGTAGTTGATCAAATAAATCATCAATCCTAGGTAGAAGATATTTGTTCTTTATGGTCACCTTGTTAAGTTCCCAATAATCAATGCACATCCTTCGGGTTCCATCTTTCTTCTTGACAAACAACATGGGCGCTCCCTAGGGTAAAGATCATTTGGACTGGATAAACCCCTTGTTTACTAGTACCTACCACTTCTTGCAACTGAGTCTTCAATTCTTTCTACTCAGTTGGCGTAATTCTGTGGGAAGACTTACGCACTGAAGCCGCTACGGGTTCTAGATTAATTGTGAACTCAACGTCTCAAATAGGAGGTAACCTAGGGAGGTCATGTACAAAAAGGTCTGGAAACTCTTCAACAATTGGAATCCCTACTACTGATTTCCTCTCCATTGGTTTAGACACCACTTGAACCAAATAGGCATCTGCCCCACTTGCTAAATCCTTCTTCACTTGGATTGCAAATATGACTATAGGTCTCAATTTCAGCTTGCTACTCGCAAATTCCATATAATCTTTCCCAGGTAGATGAAAACTGACCACCCAGCTATAACAATTGATACTCCCAAAATGCTGAAATAGCCAATCCATTTTAAGAATGATGTCAAATCTGAGCATTTTGAATACTATCAAGTCGGCATCAAGAACTCTTTCTTCAAAATCTAACGGGCAGCCTAGGGAGACTTTCGAACATAATACTCTAGCCCCATTTGGTAACTTCATGGCCATAGACTGCTATAAGGGGTTTGTGATTAAGTTACACGAACGCACAAAAGTAGTAGACATGAAGGATTGGGATGCCCCAGAATGAAACAAGGTGCCAGAATAAAATTCATACATGTGATGAACCTCGCATCAAGAGCATACACCCTTGCCTACATTGTCTACCTCTGATTTAGCCTTCCTCCATGCTGTCCTACTCGACTTCCTTGTGCAGCATTGGGGCACTCACAAGCATAGTGACCTACCTAATCACACTTGAAACACTGAGTCCTACCTTGACAACAGCCACCTTCATGAGATCTATTGCATCTACCACATACTAGGGCTCGACCCCCCATATGCACACCAGTAGATGCATATGGTCTCTCACCCCGGTCCTTAATACAAATTTCTAGAGCGACCCAGAACTACTTCCCTCTCTTGCAAAGCTCCGCCTCTTTTGGCCTGATAGGGAGCCTACCGCGCTTCCATACTCCCGCTCAGCTATAGAGGCCACCTCAACCAAATATATGGGTTTCAAATTTAACATTGTGAGTGGCAAGGTCACAACACCAAAATTAAAGTCAACTTGGTTGAGCTTGGTACAAATGTTATGGTTAGGCTAGTTTTCTTGTACAAGGCTTAATAGAAATTAGCTCTCAATTGATCCAAGTTGAGACCTGTATTCTTATGCACATAACATTAGGAAACAGAAACTCACTAGTAATCCTCTGCTTGGGGTCAAGTTTCAACATGTTTGGGATCAAAGGTTAATAGCTACAGGATGGGCATTTGTGGTTGTGTATTGCTCTTTATTTGGTTGCTGTGAAAACAACTATATGTGATTGTTATCATAATGTCAAAATGTTTTGTCATTTTTCGTGAAGTTTTTAAACACCAATATGTCGTGGTTGTGTACTCACCTGTGATGGCTTGTTGATAATGAAGTTTTGAGAAGACTTTTAAAAACCAACTGGTTTGGGTTTGAGCCTTTTCATACCCTTCCATTATTTGGGAACTTTTGCTCTTGTGAGTGACTATAAAATTATCCTAGTTGGTAAATGTAATGGCCAGGGCTTGAACATTCAAATGTCTTAAACTTATGGCAATCATGCTCATGAACTTAGTGGATGAGTTGACAATATACATTTTCCAAATTATTTAAAATTAAAATCATAGATGTCATCCATCATGTGCCTGTTCTCAACAAGTGAGATGTTCATCTAAGTGGATTTCTTGAAGGTAAACATATAATATCCAGCATATTGAAATTCTTGGACAATCGTATGTAATTATTTATTCTGCCTTTGTTTCTTTGATGTCATGACTAGCAGAACTTAGATGCAAAAAGATAAGAGTTTATCAACTCTTAAAAAAATATTTTCTAACATTTACCATTTGTTCGCAACCCTAATGTCATGACTAGCAGAACTTGTGTACCATTTGTTTGCAAACTTGTACCATTTGTATATATTTTCCATTTGGCTTGAATGTTCCATCCTTATGAAAGCAGTTTTCAATTTTCTACATAGAGGAACTCAGAATTTTCAATTTTATTCATTATTTGCATATAATCTACATCTGATTTTGTAGAATAATACTCTCTTTAAAGATGTACGCCACATTTGATGAAGATCCTTTCTTCACCACCCTATTGGAAAGTGGTGAACAAGATATCTCCAACACCCCCATGGGTAGCAATCATGATAATGTTGTACTGCAACCAACACGACTGGAATGTGAAAAAATGCCACCTAGTAAGAAATCTGCACAAGGTGTGTCTTTTACCGTAGAGGAGGACAACCTCCTCGTGTCAACTTATTTCAACATTAGCATTGATGCTATTCAGAGAACTGACCAAAAATCCTCACAAATGTGGGATAGAATTTTGGATTATTAAAATGAGTATAAAAAACCTAGCAATTTAGAATGTTCTGTTGTGTCACTGACAAATCGGTGGTCGATGACAAATCATTGCATCCAAGTGGTGCAACGAAGCAAGACAATGTATAAATTTTGAACTATTTCAAATATGCTAATTATTTGGAGAGATTAAATTCTCGCATTTTCTCTTGGCATATTTAGATTGAAAGGGCCAAAATCATGTATAGAGAGATTGAGAAATCCAGCTACACCATGGAACACTGTTGGTGAAAAGTTGGAAAAGTTTCAGACTTTGAATTTCATACCGCCTTAAACTTGAATGTGCGATGATAGAACCATGTGCATGTTGGAGAGAAAACAAGTGGCCAGCCAACGCGAACTTTGAGAGGTTTGAATTAATAGCCCAAATGAAGAGGAAGACCAATATGGAGATAATGAAATTGGATCTTACTAGCATGAATGCAATGCAACGAGAGTATTTTTAAAATCTTTAAAAAGAAATTTTAAAGGAATCTAAGAGGCGGTTTTCATCTATATCTTCGTCTCAACCTTTTGGCAGTGGTAGCCATTTCTTTTCTATATTTTGGACTATTGTTATCTATTTAATATTGTAATAGAATACTTTAAATCTGGTTTTAGTGGTTGGGTAGCCATATGTGTTGGAAATACATGTGGCGAGGTAACCACTATGCGTAGATGAAGAGCTGTATTTTGGGCTGTAATTTGTGTTGCGGTTGTCATAATTTTTGTATTACTTTAATGTTTGCCTCATGGGGACTGTTGTTGTTATATTTTGTGGGTAAAAACTATATGTGAAAGAAGATTATTGGTTTTGTGCTAAGTTTTGTAAATTTTATACTTTTATTATATTTTCAGGGTTGTTGTATTGTGAATGATAGTAGTGTTTAAATGATAGTGTTTAAATTGTGAATGATATTTTCTGGGCTATTGTATTGTTGGATCGTGAACATTAACAGTGGTAGTGTTTAAATAATAGTAGTAGTAACACAATTTGTTGCTCGACTAGAAATGCTTGTGGAGGAGAGTTGTGAAAATAAAAATAATCATTGGAGTTTGTTGGGAGGGTTGGAGATTAAGAAATAAAAAATTAAAATTAAAATTAAAGAAAAAAATTGTATAAAAAAATATATTTAAAAAATAATATTATTTTATTATTATAGAGAATGAGATGGTTAATCCAATATTGAGTTGGAGTTTTGTGTCATTAATCAAAATTCAAAAGGTCATGATCATATTAGCCAAATTTTTAACTTGGAGATAGCTAATCCAATGTGGATGCTCTAACTGATACTTTTAATGGAACATAAACACCAATTATATCACCCTTCACATCTATTTATACATTTATTCTAATTATTTTAATTTGTCGATGCAACTTTCAGAAAGTAGAATTCGGGATACCTAGTGGAAGACGCCTCTAATACTTAATTAAGCAAACAAAACGTTATGCTCTTAGTCGAATAATCAATTTTAATGGTAAATCTATACTTTGTGATTTATTTACAGAGGAATAATGCTAAATCCCACACTGGGAGCTACCGCTTCCAACATTTGTTTTGTTTTTTAGTGATTAAAAAAAATTGTTTAATATTATTGTGAATTTTTTATTTTTTTAAATATTAAAAAATGATGTTAAAAAAACAATTTTTTTTTTTTTTTTAACTAAGTAGGAGCTTCCAACGGTGGCTCTAGCAACTCCCTTTATAAAGATTGAGGTGACTTTATATGGCAAGACTAGTTTCTTGTAGATACGACACCAGTGCCCATTTTGGTACATTACTAGTACGATTCGGTTATTAATTCATGTTGTCCACCATCTTCCTTGGGCTTACTTTCAGAGATTTGTATCACATTGGAACCCTTTCAAAGATTTGTATCACATTGGAACACAGTTGGCCATGTTTCCATATTGATCACGCTCTTCTAGAATTTATTTTTATGGACTGATCTTGACGTTTGCCAGAGAAATATGGGTAGTTGCTAGTGTCCTTTTTTTTTTTTTTGAAATAAACCTCATGTATTCATAGAATGAATCAACTGTTACAAAGTTTGTCTTTGAATAGATCACTCTTTACAATATCTGGAGCTTCCTCTATCCATATTCTCTCGTGATCAAAATGTAAAGCTGCTCTAGCTAGTATATGAGCCACTGTATTCTTCTCTCTTTCTACAAATCTCAACTCCCACTCTTTTCTATTTCTAAGGTATACCTTTATCTCTTGTATAATGTTCCCGTAACAGGACAAATCTTCTTCTTTTCTATTAACAACATCTATAATCGTTTTTGCATCTCCCTCCAGTATCACTTTTGCAAAATTCAACTCTATACAAATCTCTGCTGCCCTTCTTAAAGGTAGGCTTTCTGCTGTTGCTGGTTGATTAATGTAATCCCTTTGTCCACTTTTTTTTTTTTTTTTTAGAAAAAGTCAGGACCCCATGTACGAAAGGAGCCCCTACCCCAATTTTATTAAAAAACCCTCACTTTTGGCGGAGGAATACCTTTAATTACAAATCCCACCCAACAAAAAATCATTTCTCTCTAATAAATGCCATCCCCATCCTATCAAGACGAATTAAACCTCTAAGCCGTGTATACTGAAAATCCATCCCAAAAAAATCTATATTCTCCCCCAAACCCAACCTTCTTATTTTTCAAGTCGACTGCTACATCCCAGTTAGTTTTGACATAATTCTCCCTTGGAATCTCCAGTGCTGACCCTGCCTTGCAACCAAGACTGCATTATTACTCCTCTTTAGCAACTGGTTAGCAACTTGATACTCCTGAAGTGTTTCCTTTGAAGACCTGATGACACCCAAGGGGTTTCTGAACTTATTATAAAAAACTGACTCGTTTCTCCTCAGCCATAAAGCTCTCATTGTTGCTGCTGTCAACTCAAATTCTACTTCTGTTAGTTTTTCTTTCATCCTTCCGCACAAACTTAGTAGATCATCTTCTGCTACATTCCATTTTTGAAGAGGACTTATCATTCTTGACCAAACATCATTGGCTGTCGGGCACTTCCATAACAGATGCATCATAGTTTCATTTTCTGACTAACATATGGGACATAGAGGATCATCCAATATTTTCCTCTTGAAAAGATTCCATCTTGTGGCTAACAACTCTTTGCCTGCTTTCCACATAAATGTTTTGACTTTCCCGGGTACATTAAGCTCCCATATACTCTTCCATCTGCCATCATGCCTGCTTCCCTCTGAAGTTTCACCTAGAACTGTCTTCTTCCTATTAACCTCTACTAGATACGCACTTTTCACTGAGTATAACCCCTTCTCTGATGGGCCCCAAATGAGCTTATCCTCTACATTCACACCACTCAGAGGGATATTGCAAATCTGCTCCACCTCTTCTTGTGAGAAGATACTCCTTATTAGTTCTACATTCCATCCATAGGTCTGGAAGTTGATAAGTTCATTAACCTTTGCATTTACTTCAAGAATCCTTATTGGGGACTGCACTTGATAGGAAACAGGTTTTGACAGCCATTTATGCCCCCATATTTTTATACTGTGCCCATTACCCACTCTCCACTTCAACCTTGCATTCAACAGTCCCATTGCTCCCCACACACTCCTCCAAATTAATGATGGTTTGTCACCCAATTTAGACTCTAGAAAAGTACTTATTTTAAAGTATTTTTCCTTGAATATCACTGCCACTAGATTATTAGGATTCATTATAAATCTCCAACCTTATTTGGCTAGTAAGGCCATATTAAAACACTCCAAATCTCTGAATCCTAAGCCTCCATTCCCTTTTTGTTTTTCCATTTTTTCCCAACTTCTCCACTGCGCGTAGTTTCTTTTTTGATTATTTCCCCACCAAAACTTTGCAAACATAATGTTCAGCTCCTGACTAAGTTTCTTGGATATCTTGAAGACACTCATTGTGTATGTTGGGATTGCTTGTAGCACTGCCTTTATCATTATTTCCTTTCCTGCACTAGACAAATAACCATTTTTCCAGTTATTGATCCTTTGCCACACTCTCTCCTTGATGCATTTAAAAATGTTGTACTTTGACCTACCTACCATGGTAGGGAGACCAAGATACCTTTCAAAATTACCCCTCACGGTTGCTCCCCCTGCTGCTAGAACATCCATTTTATCTTCTACTTTGGTATTTGAACTGAAAAAAATTGTTGTCTTTTCTCTATTCAAAAACTGACCAGAAGCCTTTTCATATCTGCTTAGAATTCTTTGAATTTTCAACCATTCATCCAGTCTTGCCCTACCAAACAACATACAGTCGTCCGCAAAAAGTAGGTGATTTACCCTTGTACCTCCTTTGACCACAACCACCCCTCTTATATCTCTCTTGCTGTCTGAGTTATTAAGCATGGAGCTTAATCCCTCCACGCACAAAATGAATAGATAGGGCGACAAGGGGTCACCTTGTCTTAGACCCCTTGCTGGAAAAAACCTCTTACCTGGCTTACCATTTAACATAACAGAATATGACACAGTAGATACACACTGTATAATCATGTCAATCCGTTTGCTACAGAATCCCAACTTCCTCATTATTTTTTTTAAAAAAATCCATTCTATTCTATCATAAGCTTTAGACATATCTATCTTTATAGCCATGCTTCCCTGCACACCTTTTTTCCTAACTTTCATTGGATGCATTACTTCATATGCTACCATAATGTTGTCAAATATCAATCTCCTAGGCATAAAAGCATTTTGGCTAGAAGATATAATATCATTTAAAAAATTCTTCAATCTGTTGGCCAACATCTTTGAAATGATTTTGTAAAGGACATTACACAAACTGATTGGTCTATATTCATTTGTGTACTTAAGATTCTTTGTTTTGGGAATAAGAGCAATATGAGTAAAATTAACAGCAGGTTTAAAATCATTACCATTCAAGCAGGACAGAACTGCTGAGATCACCTCATCTCCAATTGTCATCCAATGATTTTGATAAAAGCAAGCTCTGAACCCATCCGGGCCAGGAGATTTATAAGGGTCCATCTGATTTATTGCCACTTCTACTTCTGTTCTGGTATAAGGCCTTGTCAATTTCTCATTCATCCCACTTGTCACTCTTGTTTCGAGATCCTTCAAGCAGTCCTCAATATCTCCTGTGTTAGGCTGACTGGATGTAAAGATGTTTTCAAAGTGGGTCCTGAAAGCTCCTTCTACTTCATCTAGCCTTGTAAAGGAATTGTTTTGATCATCATTCACTTGTGTTATCTGGTTCTTTTTTCTTCTCTGACTTGCACTCGCAT
The DNA here is from genome assembly GCF_018687715.1 of Carya illinoinensis. NCBI lineage: Eukaryota > Viridiplantae > Streptophyta > Magnoliopsida > Fagales > Juglandaceae > Carya > Carya illinoinensis. Next base: position 15,459,033 of record NC_056755.1, read on the forward strand.
GAAATAACTTTGTGTTCCTATCCCCATACTAATACCAATTCCTCTTTGTCCTTTGTCTCCATTTCAAATCTTCCTTATCAAGCACAAATCCTATCTCCTCCTGAATCTTTTTAATATATCCTGCATTATACCCATTCTCTTCAGCTTGTAGCCTTTTTAATATTTCAGTTCTCTCCCAAATCTTTACCTCTTTCTACTTCTAGGTGTCTACTCCACCTACTTAAAGCCCCTCTACTACCCTCCATTAATCTTTGCACTTCTTGCAGATTAATTCTGTTTCGCCTTAGGTTATTCCATGCTTTCTTTAAGACAACTTCACACTCTTCTTCAAGAGCCCAACTAGCTTCATATCTAAACTGTCTACTCCCTTTTCACCCCTTTTTATCTACATGTTTTGTACTCATCAAGATGGGTTTGTGGTCAGAACTCCTTGCTGCTAAAACTTCCACTTAATTGCCTTGAAACATTTCTGACCATTTTATGTTAGCTACTACCCTATCCAACCTTTATTTAATAAAGGTATTATCTTCATGTTTATTACTCCACGTGAATTTATCCCCCCTCCAACCCAAATCAAATAGTCCTCCACTTTCCAATGCTTCCCTAAAACTATCCATCAATCTTTCTCGTCTTAAGTTGCCCCCTATCTTTTCATCTTGAGATAGGATCTCGTTGAAATCCCCAATTACACACTAATCTAAATTTTCTTCTGGTTTCAAAACTGTAAGCAACCTCCATGCCTCCTCCCTTTTGTTTGCCTTAGGTTCACCATAAAAACCCGTAAATAGCCATTTTCTTTTCCCCTCCTCGGCTGTAATCCATGCACTAATATGTCTTAGTGAGTAGTTCAAAACTTCTACATTAGTTTCACAATCCCACATTAATGCTAAGCCCCCCCTTCTTCCAACTGGTTCAACTGCAAAGCAACCTTCATACTTAAGTCTTCTCTTCACTCTACCACACATATCTGAATTTATCTTAGTCTCCATCAGGAAGACTATATTGGATCTCTTCCCCTTTGCTATATGACAAAGGTCTTGAACTGTTCGAGGGTTCCCAAGCCCTCGACAGTTCCAGCTTAGTGTTTTCATTGGGATTGGCGAGGCTGTACAACAGCCTCTGCCACTTCTTCATTAAAAGTTTTTTAAACTTCCCCGGTATTTCTTTTCAATTTTTTCAACCCTACCTTTTCTTCCCCCCTACCCTCCTCCTCCCTCTTATTTCTCTTCCCAGACTTAAGACGTTGGAAGTTGGAGTATCTTTCCCCTTGTTTCTTGCCCTCCTCTTCCATGATCCCCTCCTCTGAAACCCAATTAAATTTTCCCCACCCATTAAATCCTCTACCTCCTCTACGTGCCCCACACTCTCCTGATCACCCTCCCTCTCACCTATATCTTACCTCCCCTTGAATCCATCCCATCTTGAGCATTCAATTCCAACCTCTACCTCTTCCATGAATCCTCCCGTATTGTACAGTTGTTTGTCTCCCATGCCTTCAAATCCTTGCTCCCTTAGTATCATGTCCCCCATAACTAACTCTTCTGTACTATGTCCTCTTTTTTCACCCTCCCCCTCCTACTTACCATCCCTAGATGCAAAATGTACCTCTCCCCCCTGCTCCCCACTAACTCCCCTGCCCACTAATCCTTCTGTATTAGGCTCTCCCCAGTCTCCTTTTTTAAATTCTTCAATATTACCCAAACCTCCATTCTCATATCTTTTGATTCTTGGACCCACCCTCAACCAAGCCCCATATTGATTGTGACCCTCTATTTCACCCTTACACTCCTGATTCCCAAGAACTATACAACCACATTCAAAACACAGTCTCGGTAGCTTCTTATACCTGAAAGAGATCCAAAGCTTCTCCCCTTTAATATAAATTGTTCTCCCTCTTGCCAGAGGCCAGTTGCCAGTGTCCTTGAATTCATTGTACGGTGCATTTAACATATTTATTTAATCTTTTAACCATCCTCAATTGAACACGTGAATTCCACGTGAGCATATCTTAATTGTCGGCTCTTTTCTTGCCTAGCAGACATATTTATACGTAACAGTAGTCCGTGCTGATCAGATCATAATATACTTGAATTTACATAAATGCATACGCATGTCTAACCACGTTATTTAGTGCCTTCCAATCTAGCTATATGCCCCCGATGGACACAGGCCTAATGCATGCGAAGGTGCATGAGGTTGACGTCACATATCTGACATCCAACATGTTTCCACCATTATTTAGAATTAGATTGCATGCTTCTTTCATTGGGCGTTGTATGGTTTCTTGCCCATGAACGTGGGAAATTAGAAGATTGTGATCATGATCAACCACGTCGACAACAAGAAAGCCAATTCACGTCCCAGTTTTGTTAGATCAATCCTTGAATAACATACGAAACCCAATCTATGGCCGCATCTTCCTCAATTACAAGTCAAAGAAATATGGGAATATTAGAAATTTCATTCACCGTAATGTTTATAATTTGTTTGTATTTGTTAGAATCTCCAGCTCTAGTACTGTACTTCTCAATACGACATACATCAAGTTTCAACCGGAAGTCTGTGATCTCAACGTACCTTGAAAGGAAAGGAAAACACACTCACAAATTAGTACTACTTCTGTAATTAACAAGCTGCAGATTCTTGTGCTAGAAATGATAGGACGGATCGATGAACACATCAGTACCACGCCATATTGCTCCCTTTGTTTTCCTTCCACTAAGATTTATTCGAGGCAGGAGAGTAGAACAAAGGGACAGATTGACCGGCCTTGGACCATGTCTACAGTCTGCAATACATGATCACAAAAGCTTCACCAACTTGAAGTTGTAAAGGGGAACTCTTCCGAATGTAATTAAGTACGAGATCTCGATCGGGATCTTCAACAAGAACATCACCGGTGCAGTTTATTGATCCTAGTAATGTACCAGAAGATACCGCGTATTATAATACGTTCATGATTATTGCCAATATTGGAGGACATTTGCTAAAGCCATCGAATGATCTTTCCCACAGCCTTGTTAAAGGCCGGCCATATGTTCCTCAGCCACCATGCATGGCACATGTCCTCTTGCCGGCGCGCGCCATCACATCCTAACTTTCTCACCCTTCCATGGCAGTACTGGTCTGTGACATGGTTCATTCCCAATTGATCAGAGTGAAACGTATGAAGAGTTTGTGTTGAGTTCCCAACCAACTGAACATAAGAAAGCAACAAGTTAACATGCATGATTCAATCGAAGCACATCCTCATACGTACGTGTCAGCTCTGCTGCACAAACCGGGCTTACGTTATAAGTTCCATGCATGTTAATGTAGTACTGGAAAAGGCATTGCAACAAAGTCCTCGATAATTCTCCAAGTACCCAATATAGACAAATGCATTGTGCCAAAATTTACAGATCAAACACTAATTTTATTCCAAGATTAATCTTTTTCTTTAAAAGAAATATATATATATATGCTTGCAAATACCGTACTTATTTTACTTCAAAACTATTTGTTATTTTCGATTATGGAATATATGAGGTTCGTGTCTAGCAACATGTTCAAATAAAAAATCTAAGGGAAATCTCTCCCATCAGACAAATCAACGGATCAGAACCGGGTATGGGATACACATGGCATGAGAGCTTTAAGATTATGTTTGGAATTGACAAGTTAACACTTGGGTGAGTCACTTAATATAGTTATTATGAACAATAGGTATTAATATTGGGAAGATATTTGGGGAAGTGTAAGTTTCTGGGATTAGATCAATATTCTTCTACAATTATCTATCTAAAGATTTTTTTGCAAATAAGAAAGAGAGAGACATACCAGTTCAACATGAGTCTCGAACTACAATACTAAACAGAAAAATATTACACTACCATGTTTTGTTTAGATAAGCAATAATTTCTCCAAGATCCAGAGAAAATTAGTAACTTGAAATCCATCTATATACTTATCGTAGTATATGTGGGAATATTGTCACGAGATATGAAAGATGGTGTATATATAAGCTGCTTCTTTGTAGGCTTTGAGGAAATAAAAAACCCCCCCGTGCAGTAAAACCTAGTTTCTCTAAAAAGACTTTTCCGTCCTGAAGTTTTCCTCCAAACAGACAGAAGATTATAACTCAACCAACTAAATGGTAGTAGCTGCTACATGATAATTCATATATGCATAAAGAAAAAAACAAGTACTGCATCAATGGGAAATCTCAGAGTTGAATAAGAAAAGCAAGAGAACCCACTTGACTTATAAAATAAGAAGGAAAAAAATACCATTTAACTCAAAGATTGGAGTTGAAGCTGAACAAGTCCGAAAGGAAGAGGAGCTAGCGGCGACCAAAGACATAAACGAGTTGTCTCTCTCCCTCCGTCTCACTTTGATCTTTCTCTGTCCCATGAAGAACCATATATTAATAGAGAAATGGGGTCGGAGAGATTCGAGAAGATTGCATTTGAGGTTCATTGAATCTGGTCACTTCCCAAAATCGTACGTGCAACTGTACAGGCCCCGAGAACAGTACTCTGGACCCTGGGAATCATTGGACACGCGGATAAGGCCAAACCATGCACGCTTCCCTTTTTGTAAAGTAATATTAAACAAAAGGGATTGTTTATATATAGATGCTTGATTGTTTTTTTTTTTCTTCTTTTTCTTTTGGGCAAAGGAATATTACCAGTTTTTTATCGACCGACTATAATAGTCCTTGATGGCGAAAGAATCTCGAGGCAGACTCATTTTTTAGTCATATTATTTATTAAGAAAATTCTTTTTATCATCTTCATATTTCATATATTATATTTATTTTAATTTTTTTTATTTTTTTATAATAAATATGTAATGTGTAGATAATAAATAGAATAATTTAATTAGTTTAATAAGAATAAAATGAAATAAAAAATAAAAAAAATAAAAAATATTATTTTAATATATAAAGTGTGTGGTGTGGGATGATGTGTAGTATTTCTCTATTTATTAATAGATGCTGACACTAGGTCGCCAGTTGGTGTATTTTTAATGCAATTGCATTTTTTTAAAATATTATTTTTTTTTAAAATTGTACAAATACATTAATAATCATTTTTTTAATCATAAAAAAATTAAAATGTATGAACAATCAAAATCAAAAATATTTATAAAATAATTTTTTATGGGTCTTATTTTTTAACAAAAAGTCTCGTAAACTTGCATATTTAAAACTTATATTTACACATATTTGTAACTTATACCCTTTTTCTCTTTTACAAAGAAGTATTATTTATCATCTCGCACTACACATCAATATATAATTTATCATTTTTATCATTCTATTTTAACATATATATTTACACATTAATATGTGTGTATTTAAATAAAAAAGATAAAATTGACAAATTATATATTAGTGTGTGGTGTAAGAAATAATAATTAAAACTTATACCTAGCATTAATATATACTACTATAACATAAAATTATATCTAAGATTTCTCTTACTTCAAAATTCAAAATTCAAAATCCTATCTCTTGCCTTTCTCCATTTCAATCTCACAACTCCCACCGGCGGCCACAAATGCCACCCTTACCACTTTTAGGTCTGACCCTGTCTCTCTTGGTTGAGTTTGTATCCCTACTCCCCATGTCAAGGTGAATAATCTCGATTCTTTTTAGGGGTGTAAAAAAAAATTAAAAAATCAGTTGAATCGAACCCAGGTTTAGTTTGGTACTGGTTTTTAAGAATTGAAACTAATTTAGTATCGATTTTCATATTTTGAGAATCAGTTTAAATCGAACCGGACCGGTATATATATATATTAATTTTTATATTATATATAAATTATATAATTTTTATTATATTATATATATTATATGCTAAATTACTAATTAATAAATTATAAAATTTTAATATTATTATTCATGCTTATTAATCTTATTAGTCAAAAAGGATGATGATTTTGTGGCTTTTGAGTATGTTGTATAACTCAATGTAAAATATTTTTATTTCAATCTAAGATATATAAGAGCATTGGCAATTAGGCCATTGCCAAGTCCAAATTTTGACTAAAACTAGAACTTTTGGCTAAAGTCCAAACCAACAGAGATATAGATCGATTCACATTAGACTAGTCCTATTAAAGTCAAAATAATAATAAAATATTATATATTTTAATAATAAAATTTTTATTTTTTTAATATTTTACAAATACACAATATATTTGCACCAACATTCAGCAATCTTTGATCTAATTTTTACAAATACACCTCTGTTCTCTATTTTTAACTTATTGGAGTCTACAAGTTGTTGATGGATGCTTGGCCTAGAACTTTTAACATTGAATTGAATTTAACAATATATATGTCAACAATATGTCCAGTACAATTATTTGTGCTACCTTTTATCTTCATTGCCTACCTCAGAATGAAATGCAACTTTTTGTAAATAAAACTTGTGGGTATCCAATTATATTTGTTCCTTTGATCTTTAATGGAAACAATGTCAGTTTTGATGTTCACAAACATATTTAGGTCCATTGTATGTGAGTTTTCAGGACCACTATACCATTGTTAAAAAGACTTTATGTCTCTTATCTCAACATCATTGTTCTAGCATGCCTAACATGTCTTCATAATTGTATTTGCTATACACTTCAATATTCTGTTTACCTTTATCTAAGCACTACTATTTTCTCTTTGACAAATCAATGGGAAAAAACCAACCAAACAGAAAATTTAAAGAAGAAAAAACAAACTATTTTCTGTAAGCTACAGTGTGTACACTACTTTTTCACTTCTTTGGCTATGTAATATTTATGTTGTTGATCATGTCCTTCAAAGCTACATGGGAATCAATTAGTTTCAAATATATATGTGGTTTATGTATTTGTCCTTGATTTTGGAATTAAAGAAGCTACAGTTGTTGATTGAAACTTGGAATAGATTTTGCACAGATCAAGCACAAATCTTTCCAAAGCACAAATTAGGCATACCCAATGGACCCCAAATTAGACACATAGAAAATTTACATACCAAGCACAAATCAAATGGGGAATAGGTCCTGCTGAATTGGTGACTGATGTCGATTCTTGCACAAGTTCGGTTGTCCCTGCTGAATGGGTCCTGAGCTATGCCAAGAATGAGAGAGAGCAAGTCTAGGTTTGGTGAAAGTGAGCAAGTCTCAGATTGGACGGAGAGAATGAGAGAGAGAGAGAGCAAGTCTCGGTTTGGTGAGAGAGAGCGAGTCTTCAGTCTAGTGAAAGTGGAGAATATGAGAGAGATGAAGGCCAGTCTAGTGTAGAGGGAAGAGAACGAGAGAGAGGAAGGCCACCCGCAGAGGAAACTGAGGGAAAAAATAAGGAAAAATTGAGAGAATGGGAGAGAGGGAGTCTCGGTCTGGTGTAGAGGGAAGAGAGAAATGGAGAGGGAATAAAAAAACAGAGAGAAAAAATGGAAAGGGGATTCGGCAAAGCGAGAAAGGGAGAGGAAGGTGGACGTCAAGTAGAATGGAGGTAAGAAAACAGACAACGAATTTTTTTTGATAAAATAATGCTTTGCCCTGTGAACAGTTATACGCCAAATTAGATGATTTTATCTTTGGCTTTACTGTAACTCAAAGCCTCAACTCCTTTATCTTAGCTAGTCCAATGCCAGGCGTTTTAAATGATAACTAGTCAAATTTTGCATAGGCTTGGCATTTAGCCCAATGTTAGTGCTCTAAAGGGGTAATAGGGAATGTTTGATCTTTATAATGGGCCGTTTTGGTGTGAGTGCAACTTTTTTCTTTATTTTTTGGAAAGGATTGGTAGTAGGAAATTTTTTATTATTTAGATTGAGTTACTCACAAAATTTGCTTATGTGATCACCAAACAAAGAAGTTGGAAAAGCTTACTTTAATTTTTACAAGCACACATATATTTAGGAAGTGTTAGGTACAAATTAGTATTTATTGATTTTTTTCGGAATGTTAAATTTTCATTACATTCATTTGAGAAATATGAGTTTTAATTGTTACGTTCACATGCAAGTTTGTTAGTTTTTCATGACTAGAAGCACATTTTTGTATTTATATTGCTTAGAAGTAATGTTGATGACTGTCATTGCTTTAATTTTTTACTATCAATTGTAAATGATGCTTAGTGTAAGGGGGATTTTCCCCCTTGGGCCAAAGGCCCAGAGTCTAAGCCCAATACCACAAGGGGCCCAGGCAGACTGAACGACCCACCGACCCAATCAAAGGTCCCAAGCCCTGGAACAGGAACTGGTCTATGATCTTGAACACACAAGAAACCCACCAGAACAAAAAGGAGAAGCCTAACGGCATGTGTCCCCTGACAGAACAAGGCAAAGAGGCATGCCACATTTAATGCACCACCCCAGAGAGTCACACCACATTTAATGTACCACCTCAGAGAACCACATGGCATTATAGGAGCATGGCAGGAGGAATTGCTAAGGGGACACCTCCCCTGACGTAGGGCATGGGTGTCTGACTCCAAAAGTCAGCTACATAAACCAATCCCCAGAAACTAGGACCTTTTTCTGAAATCTCTACTTACTTACATTCTGCTCTAAGACGATACTGACCTTAGTATCAGAGTCTCCTTAGCCACCACCACAGCCAATCCCCTGTCTTGTGCTGAACACTACACGATGCAAGGGCAAAGGCCACCTGGCACCATTAATGTAGGAAGGATGTAACGGGTGTGAGCAAGTACCAACATTTAAATTCCCGAAGCACGCAAGAACTAATGTGCGTCACATCAGCTAGCAAACAGGCCCAATAGGGGAGCCCCGGGACTTGAAATGTTGAACAAGCACGAAGCACAAAGGTCACCCTTTCCAAGAAGGGAGGATATTAGACCACAGAGGCCGGAGTAACAATGCGAAGACCGAGGCGAGTAAAGAGAGTTCCATCAGATCAGTCAAAAAGGAAATGGAAAAAGAAAAAGAAAAGAACGACAAAACAACCACAAAGCAGACCACGTGGCAAAGCGATGCAAAAATATACTTGTTTATTAATAATCAGTGTTTGTACAAAGGAGAAGAATGAAATAGGAAAATTGTATTACGTCGAGCCAATAGTAAAAGAAACACAAAATCATGCAAGGAAGACGTCGGGATCCTCCTCAAACTCAGCAGAGCCCACCTCAGGAGAGTCAAGGTCCACTATAGGCCCAGTGTGGTTGGCCTTGGCTTCAGGATCAGCTGCCCTAGTGCCCTCAGGACAGGCTGCAGGGGCTTCCTCTTTAAGAGGAAAGGCGTCAAGGATTATCTCTCAACCTAGTTCGCCGCCATGTTCAAGGGTAGCGGGATCAGGCTCAAGCTGGTTGAGATTGACGACCCTTAAATGTGCCTCAAGTGCTTGCGACCTCACTTGTCAAAATGACATAATCCCACATCTTCTTGAGGCCTTCGATGTAGCCATACACCCATGCATTGTCGTGGACGAAGAGGGCCTTCCTCAACTTGCCACTCAGGCTATAAATGACAGGTCATTTCGTAGGTCCTTGATAATCACGTCCTGTGTGGCTACCATTGTTGGGACTCCTTCAACTATTTTAATGCCTTCTCTGCCCTTATCTTCTCCTGATCGGCTGAGGTCTGAGCGGCCGACAACAAGTCCTCTCGACCCTTCAGGGTAACCTAAAGCGACAATCTCTCCCCCTTTAACAGTTTGAGTTGCTAGGCATTAGAATTTCGACAACTCCTTAGTTTTGCGCTCTCCGCTTGGAGCTGACTTAGAGACTTCTCCATCTCTACCACCAAGGCGATTAGTTTGTCAATTGAACCTTTGACCAAGGCGGCATGCTTCTTCGCTGTCACCTTCTCTCCTCCCTCTCCACGCTCGCGCAGTGGAGAGCCATCCGATTCTCCACCTCAGTCGTCTCCTGGCAGCCCACCATTTTAAGCACTAAAAGAGTCAAAAAGAGGAAAAACTAGCAAAGGAGGGAAAAAGGTGAGTCAAAGGGAGAAGAACCTCCAGGGATCCAAAAACCCGCTTCAAGGTGGGTGGATACAGAGATAACCTCCACCGGGCTATCCATGGGAGGTGACTGCTAGGCCGACCCTGGACTCTCGACTTCACCCGCAACCTCTTTGACTGAACCAGCGGCTAAAGGATGGGAAGGGCCCCTAGTCGCAGGTGGTTGATCCTCCTGGGAGAAGGATCATTCCTTCCCCTCGCCAAAAGCATGTGGGCCACCCTCCTTGAACCTCGCGACAGTAGCTACAACCTCCCCAGAGGTTGGTAAGATGGCTACAGGGACTTGGTTCCCCTTCAAGGAGCCTCCTTAACCAATTCCTCGGCAAACACCACTAGAAGATCGATAGCGTTAGTAGTGGGCAAGACACTATTTGCAAGAGCTTAGTCATGGGGAGGCTTGAATGAAGGCATACTCTCCTCGGAAGAGTTGGACCCCTCTGCAAAGTCCCTAGAAGCACCCCCAGAGACTTGGTCCCTGGCCGCTGAATGAACAATGGAAGCAAAAGAAGGAATCATCTCCACATCAGCCTCATGAGGCGGCTCAACCAAGGTCAATCAGGGAAGGGCCTCTTCCAGAAGGGCTTCCTAGAAATACATTTGGAGCATGTTGGCCCTCTGAGACAAGCCACATGACCCTACGAGCACGACAAGCGCCTCTGGATTGACGACCTACACAAGCTCAACGACTATAGCTATGGCTAGAGAGGGAACAACTAACACATTGGAGCCAGTGGGGATCCCTCCCTCCGGCCTGTGTGCAAGGCCCACTAGAGACACTCAAGAGGCTGGGCGCTGAGCAAGCACCGCGGATTTCGATCGTTGCACGTCATCCACCTTCTACAATTGACCCGAAGGGGGTGGATAAGGGGGCTCGAGGTCGCTGTTGGCCTTAGCCTTCTCTGCACGAGGTTTCTTTCCCATGCCTTCGACGGGAGGACTGGGGGAGCACTTCCTTGAGGCGGGCGGTTGAATGGAAATACTACGGCTGGCATGAATGGTGTAACCAATGGGAGAAGATGCACTACAATGTTCTCCTTCCCTTAAAAGGCCTCTGAGTGAGCAGCGGGTGGGTGTTTTTCCACCCACTCACAATGGCTATACGACACAGCTCCTTGAGAGTGGTCATCAGTCGCACATCCTTATCACTGGGAATGACACCCCATTAGGCCCTGATGGGAAACTCAGCATAACTAATATGCTTGATGAAAAATCCCCACCCTTAGCCAAACACAAAGAAGAAATTGCCTGTCCAATCCTTAATTTTGCAATACCACTGCTACAATATGACAAGGGCATTTATCACCCTAAAGCTACAAATATTCTTAATGCCCATTTTAACATTATGGGTTAGGAGGGATTCGTGGTAGGTCAAGTCAACATACTCCGACTTAGATTTCAATAGTGCATGCCGCCACAGGATACCGCAGCATATCAAAATCTGCCAAACGTTCAGGTGAAGTTGGGAGGGAGTCAGCGTGAGACGATCCAAAACTTCGTGGACAAGGGGAGGGAAAGGTAACCTTAGCCCATAGGAGAACATGTTGGGGAAGAGGGCAACACACGATGCAAAACTATTGACATCGATGGCCCCTTCCCGTGGCTCGGGAATCTCAAAAAACACCATGTCTAGGATGCAGTAGGAAGAAATTAGTGACAGCAAAAACTTGCAAGACGCCTCCAAGCACCAATGGTGACCGACGTAGCCCAACTCCGGAGTATGAACCTCAGGCAAGTCTTGCTTGCCGGAGACCGTGAGTTCATCGGACTTCTTAACAGCCATTGGAAGTAGGGATTAGGAAGGAGGCAAAGAGAAAAAAGGAGACGCAAGGAGAAGGCAAATGTGATGAGAGGAGAACATCAAGGATGAGATGAAGCTTATGAAGAAGAGTAGCGATTGGCTTTCCAACTTCCACAAACCAAATGTGGGGAGTGGAGCAGTTAGAATCCTATAGACACACAATACAACTCAAAGTTGAAGAAACCGCCTTATAGCCATTAATGTGGAAGGAACCGAACGGCCGCCATTGAGTACCAGAACTTAACCGTCAGTAGACGTGCTAGTAAAATTGGAAAGTGATCAAGTGTTGCATGTCGCACCATACAACAAAAGGGAGCCTAGGGAAGGATACCAGTCGACAACAACCATGTAAAGAGATGAAAGGAAAGGAAAGAAGAAATTCCCATCAGACTAGCCCTATGGAAATTGGCAAGGTAACTATAAGGAGGATTTTTTTCCTCCTTGTTTGGCCTAGTGTCTGAGCCCAATGCCACAAGGGGCCCAAGCCGACCAAATGACCTACTGGCCCAATCAAAGGGTCTCAAGCCCTGGAACAGGAACCAGTTTATGATCTTGAACGCACGAGAAACCCACCAGAATGAAAAGGAAAAGCCTAACAATATGCATCCCCTGGCATAACAAGGCAGAGCCACGCTGCATTTAATGCACCACCCTAAAGAACCACGGCGCATTAAGGGAGCATGGTAGGAGGAACTGCTGGGGGGACACCTCCCCCTAACGTAGGGCATGAGCGTCTGACCCCAAAAGTCAAGTATTTAAGCCAATTCCTATGTACTAGAAACTCTCTCTGAACTCTCTACTTACTTGCATTCTACTCTAAGACGAAACTGATTTTGGTATTGGAGACTCCTCAGCCACCACCATGGCCCCTGTCTCGCGGTGTTTTCTTTGTTTCCGCATACCTAAGACCAAAGACTAGAGTTGCTGAGAGGCCGGCCCAAAGGCTTGCGAAACATGACGTTAACGCAGTATTACCACAAAACTAACTCTCAAGTCTCAACTTATGTCACACGTGTAAACAACAAAAATCGAACCAAATTGGACTAGACCAAAACCAAAAAAATTGAAAGTTTTGATTTAGGTGATGAATTAGTTCGTATCGATTTTTAAATTTTTAAAACTAGTATATATCGATTCAGTTCTAAAATTTATCCAAAACCAAACCAAATCAGATCGGTTTCACCCAAAATTCTCGCTGCCCCTCTCTCTATGGCTACAAGGTTTGGCAGGTGTGATGTAGCTTACCCAAGCGAAAGATAAGGAATCCAAGAAGGGATGGAACAAGTCAGTACAAGTTAGAAAATAAATATGTAATGATACTGACAAGTTTAGTAAGTTGAGTAAAACCTTCGTAATCAGAAAAAGACATGACTACCTCCTAGAGAGAAAAGCTCTGTGATTTTCTCTCTCCCTTGGCCACCCCTTCACCTTCTTCTACCACCTCCACCTTACTCCTCCATCAGTTTTAACTCACAAATCCCCAGACATAGGCCTCCTTATTACCAAAACTCGTAACCTATCATGGGATAATCTACCAAATTAAATTACTGTGAGCAAACCCAATCATCACCCCCACCTTACTCGAAAAACTCATCTCACCAAAAAGTCACAATAAATCCATACTCACCTCCAACCTACTCTCTATTTGGAAATTCTCCCAATCTCTTTCCATTGAACATATCAACAACAACACCTTCCCAATCTCCTTCACAAATCCACAAGACAAATCCATCATCCCCACCCAAAGTCTATGGAACATTTGAGGTAACCTCCTCATCCTCAAAGAATGGAACTCCACCCAAGCCATCCACGAAATAAATTTTACCACATACCCTTTCTGGGTCCAACTACACAACCTTCTGAGAGACAATATTTGCAAAGAGAACACTCTCCTCATTCAACATAATCTTGGGAACATAATTGAAATCATTGATCCTTGTTCCCCCCAATCTCCCAAAGTCCATCTTTGATTTGGACTCGAATTGGACATTACCCAACCCCTCAAACTAGTCTTTCTCCCTAGAGAAAGCCAGTACCCCATTTGGATCAACTTCAATATCTGCTACAATTATGGTTGTATTGGTCATCATGAAAAAGGCTACCCCAACCCCACAACCTTTTTGGTCCTTGGTTGAGAGTCAATAGCTCTCATAATCACAAACAAACTGATGCTCAAAACCAAACACAATTCACCCAATTATTCACTCAACCCTCCACTAAAACAATACTTCCACAACCCTGGACCACTTCAGCACCATACTTATCATCCTTATCAGCATATGCCATAATAACTACCAAACCCATAAACCTTGCATCTTCCCCAATCACCACTATCATACCCACACCAAAGGAATTCATAGAACATTGGAACCTTTCTATCCCTTCGAAGAAACAAAACAATACTATCAACTCATCACAAATCTTACTATTCACTAGTCACACAAAACAAACTCAACCCATGACTAGAAATCAACCATTACAAACAATATCATGTTCCTCTAACTAAAACATTTCCTCCAAATCCACTGGACCCCACCTCCATTTATAAGAAGAAATCCTTATTAAATGCCTCAACCTCCATTCCACTGAAACCACTACACAACCATATAAACCATACGTCAAATGACAATATCACACTGTCATATCCTTAGCAAACCTACTACTCCCACACAACTCAGAAACTACATCAATCCCTCTCCACCTTAGCAGAGTCTCCTACAAGCCATCCCATCAACTCCACTCCCTATACATGCTCCACCCAAACCTCTAATCATCCTCCTAACACCAATCGCAGTGCCTCCTTCAAGTCATCCCATCAACTCCTACCAATATACCAACTCCACTTCCAATACATACTCCACCCCAAACCTCCTATCGCCCTCTAACACCAATCCTACCCCCATGCCTCCTTTCCTGACATATATGCCACCAACAAGCCATACATATCCACCCCTACAATCCCACTTGACCCAACACTCAAGTAGCTCATACTTAATATCATACAAATACCCCTCCCACCATACTCTCTCCTCTACTGAACCATCACATTTTATACCCATTCCTCCTTCCCACCATGGAATATCAACCATCTATAAATGATCCCATCTACCCAAAAAACCAACCACTCATGGAATTCAACAACCCATAACCTCTTTCTATCCTTCACCTTGATAGAATCTTCACACACCAAACCAACACCACCCCTTCACATACTTACCCCTCAAACCTCTGTTAGACCCCTTCATTATCCCATAAGACACCATAACTATCCTTATGCCTAAATGAACACCCCCACCCTACCAACCGATTACATTCCTCCAACCCCAAATCACAATCCTCCCTACAACTTTTCAAACCCAACTTCGAGCCCCAAAGCCTCCATACCCAATCATAACTTGGGGTTACCCATCACCATATTACAACTAAGGATTCCCCCACCAGTTTACCCATCCCCACACCCCTACCCCTTTAACGTACCCATATTATTCCACACCCCAAACCTCCCCTCACCTCCAAAAAAAATCGTCTGATCCCATGGGTATCTCATTATTCATGTAGGAGCCACAATTGAGAAGCATGTCTGGCCCAAAACTAGAAAATACCACAAGAAAAAACACTGCTTAACCACATCATTTCCAACTACTGTCACTATTGACTTGGATGAACACTTACTGACAAAAAAAAAAAAAAAAAAAAAATCCTTACACAACCCAAAGAGTATTTCCCCACAAAGAAAAAAGATTGGCCCTTACCATTGTAGAAATCTGAAGACTGTCAAATTCCCACATCTCATCTAAAAATCAAACAAAGATTTCACAAGCACAAAAGTCCCAAGTACAAGAAAAGCATTGACATACCTCCTCTATGTGGGTTGAAAGCACCACTCCTCCCGTCACGAATCACCCTTACTTGCACCATGATAATACTATCATGGGCCTATAAAGGCTTAGCCCGAGATTCCACAGTTTCCACTCTAAAAGGCCTCATTAGACACACAATCATGATTTTTTTTTTTTTTTGGTTAGAAATCAAGCAACAACACCTCTGTTTCTTTAATTCTAACTTGGCTTGATTTTATTTTGTACATAATTGTCCTTGTTGATGGGACCAAAGGTGGACTTGCAGTCTGTTGGCGTCTAGAACACAAATTAGGTCTTTTGTATGAATTCTCTTATGTTATTATTATTTTCTTGTACATATATTCCAATAGTCAATCATGTATCTTAAATTTAGTATATGACCCCACTGCATACCAATGGGAAAAGGCATTTGGAATCTTCTAACTGATTCTATCCAAATGCATCTAGGCCCATGGCTTGCCCTCAATGACTTTAACTTAATAACTTCTCAACATGACAAAAGAGGTGGAACACTTTTCAGCTCTGGCTTTTCGGGTGGTTTACAAAACTTCATAAATTCCAACAAGCTCATTGACCTAAACTTCAGTGGTAATCAATATACCTGGACCAACGGTTGAATTGGCAAAGAAAACATCAAAGAATGACTAGATTATGTCATAGCAAACCAAACTTGCCAAAATCTTTCTCCCAATGCAGTGGTCCTCCATGTCCCAACCACATCCTTAGATCACAATCCAATTCTTCTTTATACAATGGGCAAAGATCTATCACTACTAAAACCCTATAAATTTGAAAAATTCTAGACCAGGACCAATCCTTGATAGAGGTGGTAGCCCATGCATGGATTCAACCATTCACAGGTTCTCCATCCTACATTTTGTTCAAGAATATCAAGACCATCAAACTTGCACTTAAATAATAGAATAAGTCCTCCTTCGATATCATCCAACAAAAGATAGAAAAAACCTCTACCAAGAGATTGATAAGCTCCAACAAGAAGGGCCAAAACTAGAGCATTAAATCCTAGAAGACAATATCAAAATCAATCTCTTTGAGCAACAAAAAAGAGAGGAAATTCTCAGGAAAAACAACTAGGGTTACATGGCTTGATTCACCACCACCCAACATCAGATTCTTTAATCTCAACACTACCACTAGAAGAAGACAAAATGCCATATACCTACTCAAATTAACCTCGAGTGAGTGGGCCGCCTCAGATTAAACAAAAATCAGGCAGGACTTCTTCGAATACTTCAACAACCGTTCACCTCTTTAAATCCCACTTTTCCATATCAACTTGATCTGTTGTTCCCAAACATAATAACAGATGATGACAACACCCTCTTCTATCCATCCTTGAACCCACTTAGATACTCTTTGCCTTTAAAAGAAATTGGCTCCTTAAAAGCCCTAGGGCCTGATGGCTTCATGACTCTTTTCTATAAAACCTACTAGGACATTATTCAGATTGATGTTATCACATCTACACAAAGATTCTTCAAATGGAATTTCTTACTCAAAGAAATGAATCATACACACATGGCTCTTGTCCCAAAATCTGAAGCAACAAATGCAGTCACGCATTAAGGCCCATAAGCCTCTGCAGCATCAACTACAGGATCATCTCCAAAATTAGGCACTCTGTCAGCCCTTTATAGAGTCAGGATAAAAAATTGTATCCATCATCAACACAAAATCCAAATTCTAATAGGAACATCTCTCAAGTTCCACATAATGCAAATTCTACAACATGCAGCCTGGCAAAATGGACCGCATCCTCACCGTGGATAGGAAGCACTCCCTTTTATTTGCCACCTGCCTACACCCCTATTGAGCCCAATGTTTCAAATTTTATGTAATTATATATCTGCATATTGATTTTGATGATAACAAATAAATTCAAAGAATAAAAAAGTCTCAAGCTCAAGTTGTTTACACAATGGAGCTAAGCACATCAAGTAACCAAGCATGAGCAAGAAGGGAACAAGCACACATTAAAGCTCATAGAATAATTTTGTAAATCTCTTTAAAAAATTTGAAATTAGGATTAAGGTTCAAAATTAATATTTTCTCATAAAGCATTATATTACATTTTTCACATGCACATGATTTTTTAAAATTAAAATTTGAATTTTTGAAAGATGATTGACTATCATCTTTCACATGTGCATATTTTATTTGAATATTTTAAAAAATCATTGAGGCTCTTTTTGACTTATGCAAAAGGTAGATAATTTTGTTTGAAAATTTTAAAAAATAAACAATGTTCCTTTTATCATATGGGAAATTAAAATATTAAGTTTGAATATTTTGAAAAGTGAATGATGTTGTCTTTGACAATTGCAAAAAGGAGAAAATTTTATTTGAATTTTTTGAAAAGCAAATGATGTTATCTTTGACATGTGAATCTTTTCAAATTTGAATATGAAGTCTCATATGCCTAAAAATAACTCAATTGAGATCTTCAAATTTACAACAACAAAAGCATACGCATATCATTGCAAGTTTTGCAACATTTATTCAAAACTTTCAATCTCTCTTCTCTAAGCATTGAGTCTTAACTCTTGTACATTTTGATAGAGATATAGTTTACGCTGTATTGTTCTTATTTCACTCATTGAGGAGTGTTCTCTAATAACCTATATACTATCAACTCTTTTATCAGTAAAATGGTGTGTATAACCTTTGTGTGTGTAGAAAGTATTTTACACATGTAATAGTTGAATTACCACGTGTAAGGTGATTGAAAGTGTAGAGAATGTTCTACATAGATTCTTTGTAGTGGTGTTGCTCAAAGTATAATAGGTTTCTATCTCCACCTAAAGGAGGTTGAGTATTGAATTTGGGAATCTTCAAAGAGTAGCTTGAGGTGAAGAAGTAGACAGTGAGCTGAACTTCGTTAACATACTGAATTTGCTTCTCTCTTACCCTTACTCTTTATATTTATTACTACTTCATATGTTGTTCATATTTTATATTATGTATTTGATTTATAATTGTTAATTTTAAAATACAACCCAATTCAGCCCCCCATTTGTGTTAGTCATCTGGACAACAATTGGTATTAGAGTAAGGGCTCTTTTGTATGATTAACTATCTTTTGAGTTAAAATCTTATGGCTAACATTGCAACTACATTTCATGAAAGTCAATCTAGCAGCCGGCCTCCACTGTTTTGTGGAGACAATTACACATTCTGGAAAGATAGAATGAGAATATTCCTTCAAACTCAAGGTCGAGAAATTTGAAAATGCATTATAAATAGACCTTATATTTTAATAAAAGTAGTTGATGGAGTAAAGGTTAAAAATGAAGAAGAAGAGTTTGATCGTGAAGACGATAGAATTTATACATTGAACTTAATGGCTATGAATCTTCTATATAATGCTCTCAATGGAAATGAGTTCAATAGAATAATGACTTGCACTATGGAAAATGAAATTTGGGATAACTTGTAAGTTACTTATGAAGAAATTTTGCAAGTCAAGGAATCAAAAATTTATATTCTTACTCATGAATATGAAATGTTTAAGACAAATGATAATGAATCTATTTCTAGTTTGTAGACTCGTTTTACTAACATCATAAACAACTTGGTAGCTCTCGACAAAGTCTATTCCAAGATGGAGATAATAAGAAAATTTCTCAACTTTCTGCTAAAATGCTGGGAATAAAAAATGACGTCGATTCTTAAAGCTAGAGACTGAAGTTTGAAGTAAATGAACTCATCGAGTCACTTACCACTCATAAGTACACATTGAAAAGTGGAGAAGAAGGAGGAAACTCAAAAAGGAGCTTAGCCTTTAAAGTTGTTCCTTATGAAAAAGAAAGTGATGAAAATGAGGAAAGTGACGACAAAGATGAAGAAGTTACGATGATAACAAGAAAAATTAAGAGATTTTTAAAGAAAAATAAAGCTCCTCCAAGGAAATCCTTTAAAAAGTTTTACAAGAAACATTCAGGTAAAAATGACTCTTTAATTTGTTATAAATCCAATAAGTTTGGACATATCAAGGCAAATTGTCATCTGCTAAAAAAATAAACAATGGTAAGAAAACAATGAAAGATATATGGGATGATGATTCAAGTAACTTAAACAGCAAAGCAAGCAATAAAGAATCAGTAAATATTTGTCTTATGGATAAAAATGACCTTGAGGTATGCATGAAGTCCTCTATAAGCAAAAATAAATGATTTTTAGATAGTAGATATTCAAGATACATGACGCGAGACAAGACTAAATTCTTTAATCTTAAATTTAAACAAGAATGACACGTAACATTTAGGGACAACTTAAAAGAAAAGATTGTTGGAATAGGTAAAATTGATAATAAGTATTCTCTCATAATTGAAGATGTTTTACTTATTGAAGGTTTAAAGTATAATCTTTTAAGCATAAGTCAATTAAGTGATAAAAGACTTACAGTTATTTTCGATCATGATTGCAATGTTTGTTTTATTACTTTTAGAAGCAACAAGTTTATACAATCAAACTTGAAGAAATTGCCTCACAAGATGCTATTTATTTTTCAGCTCAAAATGAAACTAATTGGTTTTGGCATAAAAGACTAGGTCATGCCAACATGGAACTTATTTCTAAACTTTCAAAAAATGATCTTATGAGAGGTTTACTAAAGGTAAATTTTTTTAAAGACAAAATTGGTGATAAATGCTAATTTGGTAAGCAGACAATTTTTTTTTTTTTAAACTAAGAAACATATTTCTACTACTAGGCCACTGCAACTAATACAAATGGATCTTTTTGGACCAAATAGAGTTACAAGTTTAGAAGGAAAATATTATGCATTTGTTATTATTGATGATTTATCTAGATATGCTTAGGTCATCTTTATTGCTCATAAAGATGAGGCACATAATACATTTACCAAGTTATGCAAGAGAATTCAAAATGAAAAGGATTATACTATTTCAAGTGTTTGAAGTGATATGGGGAAAGAGTTTATTAATAAAAATATTGAAACTTTTTGTGATGAAAATGATTTTCTATATAATTTCTGTACTCCTCGAACTCCTCAACAAAATGGAGTAGTATAGCGGAAGAATAGATATTTTCAAGAGATGACAAAAATAATGCTCAATGAGAAAAACTTGCCTAGTTAATTTTGGACCAAAGTGGTAAGTACTGTATATTATGTTATAAATAAAATTATGTCAAGGTCTAAGGTAGATAAAACCCCCTATGAACTTTGGAATGAGAAAAAGTCCAACATTGGTTACTTTCATGTATTTTGATGCAAATGTTTCATTTTGAATGATATGGATAATTTATGCAAGTTTGGTGCAAAATCTTATAAAGGTATATTTTTTAGATATTCTACTAATAGTAAAGCTTATAGAGTATTCAATAAAAAGATTTTGACTGTACAAGAAACTATGCATGTATTATTTGATGAATCTAATTCTCTACTCTCCAAGAAATCCATTAATGAAGAATCAGGAGGTATAAATAACACGGAAAGTCTCAATCTCAACAAAAAAACATAATAGAGGAAGTCCAACATGGAGGTATCATGAAAGATCATCAAAATTTAATACAAAATGCAATCAAATAGTGAAAATTTGTGAAAGATCGTCCAGTAGAACAAATTCTGGGAGAACTTTCATGAGGTGTAAGTACTCGATCATGTCTTAAAAATATTTATAATTATACTATTTTTCTATTTCAGATTGAACCAAAAATATTGATGAAGCACTTCTTGATGAATCTTGGATTCCAGCTATGTAGGAAGTGAATCAATTTGAAAGAAATGATGTTTGGACACTTGTTCCTAGACCCAAAAATTATACTATTATTGGAACAAAATGGAATTTTAGAAACAAAAAAAATGGGTTCGGGGTCATTACTAGAAATAAGACTCGACTTGTAGCCTAAGGTTTCAATCAAGAAAAAGGAATTGATTATGATAAAACATATACACCAATCACAAGATTAGAAATTATTCGAATGCTACTTGTATATGCTTGTTATAAAGATTTTAAAATTTTTCAAATGGATGTTAAAAGTGATTTCTTAAATGGTTTTATAAATAAAGAGGTAAATGTTGAGCAACTTCTAGATTTTAAAAATTATATTTCTCCAAATTATGTTTTCAAACTCACAAAAATACTATATGAACTTAAACAAGCTCTTAGAGCTTAGTACAAGAGATTAAGTGGTTTTTTAATTGAAAAATATTTTTCAATAGGAAAAATCGACACAACTCTTTTGATTCAGATTTATGTTAATGATATAATAGTTGGTGCTACTGATAAAAATATGTGCCAAATTTTTGCTAAGAGTATGCATGAAGAATTTGAAATAAGCATAATGGAAGAACTTACCTTCTTTCTCAGATTGCAAATCAAGCAAACAAAAAGTGGAACATTCATTAATCAATCAAAATATATCAAAGAATTACTCAAAAAGTTTGGGATGAAAAGTGCTAACGAAATTGGAACACCAATGAGCCAATCCACTAAACTTGATAAGGATGAAATCGGTAAGCCAGTTGACTCAAACGTATATCGAGGTATGATTGGTAGCTTATTATACTTGACAGCCAGTAGACCAGATATTATGTTTAGTTTATGCTTATGTGCATGTTTTCAATAATCTCCAAAAGAATCTCATTTGACTGCAATTGAGCGTATTCTTAGATATCTTATTGGTACGATTGACCTAGGGTTATGATATAAGCACACATATTTCAATCTAATCAGCTACACAGATCAGATTATGCTGGTTGTAAAGTTGATCAAAAAAACACTAGTGAAACATATCATTTCTTAGGTCATATACTTGTTTCATGGTTTAGTAAAAAGTAAAATTTTGTTGCATTATTTATTGTTGAGGCAGAATATGTTGCTACGGGTAGTTGCTGTGCTCAAGTTCTTTACATGAAGCAACAACTTGAAGATTTTAAACTAATATATAATCACATTCAAATCAAATGTGATAATACAAGTACTATAAATCTTTCAAAAAACCCAATACAATATTCTAGAACTAAACATATTGAAATTAGATATCATTTTCTTCAAGATCATGTGCAGAAAAGTGATATAATATTAGAGTTTACAAGCACATACGATTAGCTAGCAGACAGTTTCACAAAACTTTTGCCTAAAGATAGACTATGCATGATGCAGAGAGAAATATGTATGATGCAGCTATGAATATCTTTTAAAAGATTAACCAGAGTCAATAATAAAGAGAGAATTTTTATAAATACTTTTATGTAAACTTGAGATTTTTAGCCTCATATTTAAGATGCTCATTTTCTTCATATAATATCACGCCGTCCCTATCCATGAGAACTGACAGGCGGAATGAAGAATCTAATAGGGGTTTCAACTGTTTATTCTTATGCTGAATGACTCATTCCCTTGTATGAGACTCTTGAACAATTCGTTGGAGTACAACAATTTGTTTATTAAGCTTTTCTACCTCATGGGTTCTGACTTGTAGCTACTGGGAAAAAGCAACTATAGAGAATGAGTAGTGAGTTCTGAAACTCATCAAGTCGTAGATAGCATCAGAGTCTAGATGAGTGTTAGAAGAATGAGCCATTAAGAAAAGAATTGAAAGTTTAAAGTGAGAATGTTGAAGGAATGTATATGAGTTATAAAGATGTAAAGAAGATTTGATGCGTATTAGATGAAGTTTAAGATTGATTTTATAGTGAATTTGAGAATCCTCAAAAGGTAGCTTAAGATGAAGACGTAGGCAATTAAGCCGAGCCTTGTTAACATATTGAGTTTGCTTCTCTCTTACTCTTACTCTTTATATTTATTGTTGCTCCGTATTTTATTCATATATTTATATTGTGTATTTAATTTTTAATTTTTAAATACAATCTAATTCACCACCCCTCTTATATTAATCATTTGGGCAATACTGTGGAAAAGACCCACCCCTTTGCAATATTTCCTAATGTTTATAAACAATACATCTTGCGTATAAAAAGCCAAAAAATACTAAGTGTCATTGATCAGTTTGATAGCGCTATAAAGTATGGAAAATGAGACTTGATCCCATGAGTTTGCCCCCTCAAAGTTATCACTTGGACATTTTATTCTAATTTTTGTATTTTTAATGGTTTAGGAAGTGACTACTAGTAAGGTGATGTATTTTTTTTATTTTTAAAAAAATGTTTAAAGGTGTTTATAAATGTTTAAGAAAAAAAGGAAAAAAATAAAGAAAAAGAGAAGACAATTGTACTGGTTGTAAGTTTGAGGGGACAAACTCATGGAGCTGAACAGCAGCACCCATAAAGTGTGTATATATATATATTATCGTAAGGGATAAATTCTAAGGATGGTAGGTTTGACAAATAGGATGAGATGTAAAATTATTGTCTCATTTCATCTAATCATTATATTTTTTTTAAATTTTTACATAAAATATAATAAACAATTCAATTTTTTCAAATTCTAAAACAATAATAATATTAAAAAATAATATTTTAAACTTTTATCTAAAATAAAAACTTTTCATCTCACTATTCAAACCTACTCTAAATATTTGACATAAGAGATAGGGTAGCAATAAGTGGCCCCCCAATAATTATGCCTTAACAGAAAAATTAAGGCATCAATTAGCTACTATACCTTTGGTGATTATATCTAAAGTCAGGCTATCAATAGCTTTTAAAAATTACGACACGTCGTTTTAAACGTAAAATCAAATTGTAATTGTTTGTTGATATGAACTAATAGAAATTAAGCAGCGGTCAAAATAAGGTTGATTACTCTAGCAATAATCATGTTGATAAAGGAAGATATAAAGCATTATGTGTTATTGTTAACTGTTATCTCAAAATCATTATTTTTGAGATAACAAAATATTAACAAAAGTAATGCTAAAAAATATTGATATATATATATAAACAATTAGTATTCAAAATAAAATTGTGACTAGTCTCTCGCGTGCATAGATTCTCGCAAAAGAATTTTTCTGAAGTGCACCTTAAATAATTCAATGAAAAATTTTTCCTATCCGATTACCCTAGAAATGATTTGTACCCAAGGATTCAAATCTTAGGTCTAGAGTGAAAATACCATCATGACCAAGACTCTTATCACTTGAGCCAACCTCTTAAGGGTTCAAATTATGCTCTTACTTTATTTTGCTGGAAATCATAGTAGATTTTGCACAATCTCATATGCATTCTTATATTAATCAAGCATTGCCATTGTGATGTGGAACTTCTAACTTTTATATGGCCTAACATAATTCAATCTAACTAACATAGACAACTTCAGGGCTAAATTACACAATTCTGATTGTTGCGGCTCTCGCCACCATCACTTCCTTTTCATCTATGGCCACCACCACCTCTGACACCTCATTTTACTCCATGGCCACTAACCATACTTTGACAAAGCTCCCCTGGTCTCAAAGAGAAGATTGCATACAATATTGTACCACCCAAGAAATGGCACTTTGGCTAGGTTTCTTGGCGTGGAGCCTGGTTCTGTTTATAGCGACTAGTTGATGACCCAAGCCACAAGGATCCATTGCATTTTTTGATAGAAAAAATTTTGACCAATTTTAGCTCTTAAATCTTGATCTGAACCAAACCACTAATTAGGATTTACTATATATATTGTACAATACACTTGTACGGCTGCCGCATTGTATATTTAATTATCAACCGAAAATCTTCTGCACTTCATAGGTGTAGGCACATTTTTTCTCTTATCGTTGGTAACAACTTTCACCACCTCCAGTATTATCAACACTAAACCATCACCCTCGCCATCACTAGTACTCTTGCCTATCCCTATCGGATGCAAACCAAGTTGCCGACTAGCTTAATTAGCACTAGCAACATACAAATGATCCCCATGTAGCAGAATAAAGTTAATTTCTGTGCAATGAATATGACATTTCACCCTCACAAACACTTTCGATCTTCATATAACTATTTTACAACTCATTTTACAACCAAAAAATATAATAATGCCACTTCATCAAAAATTCTGAATTGCTTTCAAACTTTACATACCAACCTCCATTTCAAACAAGATTGTAAAAAGAGTTTTTAAAAAATTGTATATAAATCATTAGTCTTTCATATCATGAGAGAGAGAGAGAGAGAGAGAGAGAGAGAGAGAGAGAGAGAGAGAGAGAGAGAGAGAGAGTACAACATCAAAGATAGGACAGATCCAGTGATGAACAGAATGTTTAACCATTGCCCCATTAGAGAGCTGACTTTCTAGATTACATCAAGATTTCAAAATACACAGGATGAAAGATTTAAAGCGTTTTAAATAAATAAATAAAATCAATTTCCCTTGAGAAAATGACACAAAAATCAAATATCAACTCTTGATTACGGTCAAAAACTCCCCAAGTGCCCAATTGCTTCCAAGCACGGATCTGAATTATTATGTTCTTTGTAGAATCCTGTGTCCCAAAATCCTTGATATTGTCTTTAACAGAAAATCCATCATGCTCAAATAAAAGAGACAGCAAATCCATCTCCACTCCCACGTCCATAATATCAAATGGCTCATTTGTTGTTCAGTAGTAAGGGATTTGAGATCAACCATTCAATCCTAGTCATCAAACACAAACTGGTGGCGAAGTAGCCTTCCCCCTTGTCTATGCAGAGACCTCAAAGACCATTCATAAATTGGACAAACCCTTCGGGCCCAAGGCTAAAAACAAGAAGGCTGCAAAGAATACATAAACTACAGAATTGTTTCCATGGCATAGCAACCAAGTATGCGGAGGAATGTTGCAAATTCCTGTCAAAGAAATAGAAATAACATTGTGATGAAAAACTCAGGAAGGTGAGCTCAAGAAAAGCACAATGCTTGCTTATTTAGATCTCTTAAAGTTTGGGTAGTGGGAGAGAGACTGAAACATGAAATAGGCCCCATAACATTTATTGAATATTTAATTTGGTCTGGGTGATTATTCAGAAACGCAACAAGAAATTTTGTGGGACCCACTTTATGTATTTGTCTCTCTCACACCCTAGAAAGTTAGGACAGAAACTCGAGGATCTAATTCCATTTGCTTTTTCTAGAGTAATAATGTGAACCAACAGTGTGAAGCATCAGGACTAAATAATTATCAATGCCAACATACAAGGACGATGCTATGTACTAATAACACCTGGCAAGACAACAGTATATAGTTTAGGCATGAGTCAGCGATATTATGATGTAGAATTTTAGCATTGACAAAATTACTTAAGCAATTCTAAAAGTAAAAACCCAACAAAGGAGTGAGAGTTTTTAACTCAAATATTGGACACAGATTACATACTAATGGAGGGCTAGAAACATTTGGATTGCAGATTGATGAGAAAATCCTCTTGACCTCTAAAAAGGAGATAGAGAACTAAGGATGGGAATTGTAGCTGAAGTTAAAAGTAGCATAGAATGGACAGATTCAAGAAGCGTTGCTCTGCATTACAAAAAGTTAATGGCGGGTCAGGAGTTTATGAACATACATGCATACATATGCATGCATGTAGAAGTGGGAGGAGAGAGGGAGAGACAGAGACAGCGAGAGAGGAATCTTTTGGGCTTTCAACCTTAAAATCTACAGATGCAGTTTGAGAATTTTTTGATTATCAAAGAATGAAAAATGCTGAATATATTCAGTCAAGCCATCATTGGATTTTGAGTGATGACAAGACAACTACCGTAAGAAGGCATAATTTGTGCAGTGGAGAGTGATAAAAAGCAAACCTGCAAATGTCCTAAAGCAGTTTGTGCACGGGGCTCTGCCATAGAAGCCTCAAAATCAATATAGAACAGGTAGTCAAAATATCTGCAACCACAAATGATTTAATCAAAAAGCAGGGCTTTCTCATTCTCAATTCATATTTAAAGAACTCGTCATTTATCAAGTTAAGAAGAGCACACAGTAGTAGATGCATGTTCAATGTAGTCAATGATGCTCTCAAACTAAATATTGACATTTTCAAATAATCGAAGAAGCAAAGATTAAGAACAATAATTTGATAGGTAGGATGTGCTTCTGATAGAAATAGAAGAAAGGCGGTGTATTGCCCCTATATTTCCAATACCATTGGCTTCCCTTAAGGTATATAAAATATCACTAGCTATGCTATAGTTGTGATGGCAGCATCTTTACTTCTTAAGTCATAATTGCCAAAGGCAGGTAAGATATTTATTTTCTCTGCTATTCAATCAAGATCTGAAGGAAAATATTCTTTGCAACGGCTTAAAATCTGATAGATGTAACGTCTAGTGACTTCTTATGGGAGAAGTGACCATAGTTAACTTGAGAGAGAGAGAGAGAGAGAGAGAGAGAGAGAGAGAGAGAGAGAGAGAGAGAGAGGAAACTATGCTGGTACAGGTACTATGGATGCACTAGGGCTTAAATAGGCCAAGAAAGCAACCCGTGAAATTCTTTTCTTGATAGAGATTATTAACTTTTATGATAATTGTCAGAAAGGAAAATATGCTGGTTCTATAGATGCACTACGGATAAAATATGTCAAGGTTTCAAATATCTTAATTTTGAAGTTAAATCCCAAAATTAGAATGAATGAAGAGGTTAAATTGAATTAAAATGCCAAGTGCAACAGCATAAGAAAATGATTGGTTGTCTTTAGACACAATGGAAGCCATGCCTTGCTGCACCCATCTTCTAGTTGGTCAAAGTTAAATGCATCAGCATGTGCAACAATTATGCATTGCTGCAAAACATACATTTGACAAAAATCACCCCAATACATTTTCACTGAATGTTTAAACCAACCACATGACATTGTCTAACAGGGCAGTTTTGGTATCGATCTGGTCCTCAAAAGTTGTGAAGATAGACTCACTTGGCACTCCCTGTGTCGGAGTCATCGACTACCCTTAATGGCCGTTTACGCTGTGGCCGACTTTCAATCTGAAATTGCATGGAGATCAAAGTTCATGGCCAACGCTACAGACTAATTAAAACAACTCATTTCCAAAGATACCTTTGTCAAATTTATGTCTCTCAGTGCAAACACTGCCAAGGCTTTAAATAAAACTCCAGGGCCTTCATCCAAAGTAAACACAATGCTTGTCTGACATTAAGGAAGGGGATATTCAACATTAAAACATTAATGGGTAAACCCAAAAAAAATCCAAATCTCTTACCTTAAAGGGCTTATTAGTTCTTGGAATTATTGGATCCCTTGCTAGTACCAGAAAACGAGTAACAGTATCAGAGTCATCCTGTATATGCCATGGAATTGAATAAGTAAGTAGCATTTCTTATGAAAAAAATATCCTCAAAACTAAGTACAATTTGGTGGGATTAATTTGTTCAGTGAGACTATCTCGCCTCAAATCAAAACAAATACCTAAAGAGTAAATGGTCAAAACAAATACACATAAGGTAGCTTAGGCATTCTGGATTAATATTACAGAAATCTCAAATAATTTTTTTATTGGAAAACAGGAATTTTATTGATGATATAAATAGGAATAGTCCAAGCACACAGGAAGAAATCTCAAATCATATGTAGACTGGTGATGTGAGTTCCCCAGCTAAGTTTTTGCCCCTCCTGATGAAACCTCCATTGAAGGAGAGGTCACAATCATCATGACACAGGCATTCTTTTGAAAATAGGTAGTTTAGCAATTAAACTGATGGTAAGAAATATTATTAATGAACATAATAATGATTAGTGTACAATAATGGATTAATTCCTTTATATTTATAGAAATACGGATAGTATTCTCAGGAGATATGTTGGTTTTAAAGAAGTAAACAGTCATACATAATTTAAATTATTTTAGCATGAGCTGAAGTTAATGTGGTTTTTATTTTTAAGAGGATTAGACCCCCCATGTTTTATTAATTGCCCCTTACTTTTGGCGGAGGAATACCATGCTTATAACTAGTATAAAAGTTGCATATGTAAAAAAAAGTATAAAGCAAAGAAGCAGAAAACTAGACAAATAGCAGAAAAAACTAGCGTCTGAAGCTTGGGAGCCCAGTCTTGTCCAAGATAAAAAGCCCTATCATTTAGATGTGATTTAGGGGAAAAACACAAAAGTAAAGTACATTTTCGGTCCCCCAAAATTTCACGAATATATTTATCTCATCCCCTTTTTTCTAATTGTAGGAATGTCGCTGTCCAACTTCTAACACTTTCAATTTTTTCCTTCCCTTGAAGTATCTTAATTTAAGAAAATCAGTCACATGTGATTAAAACCACAGACCTAACTAGTTTACATGGCAATGGTATATGCAATTTCTACTAAACAGGTTCTACATTTTTTTATATATGAAGAAAAAAACCCCACTTGCTCTCATTTTGGGAAAGTATTCTTCTGGTAAGTGTGCATCCAAATTTGTCATAATCAGGGGATAAGTTTGAGTTCAAGGTCCCACAAAATAGAATATATAAATTTTGTGGCACGGCGCTGTATTTTTTTACAAAGAGTTGGCTATATCCCAAGTGAGCATTATCTAGGTAAAGATTTTTAGTGTAAACGCCACTTTCTCCCCTCCTTTCCTGCGACCCACTCCCCCCCCCCCCCCCCCCCCACCCGCCGCGCGGCCTCCCTCCTCCCCCCTTTTTTCTGCTACTGAAAACATGATTCCTCCAAATCCATATCACATTAAAACTATTGCATCACCAAATCCAAACACATCAAGTCCATGACCAATTATAAAGCACGCCCAATTAAAACCATACAGCAATTGTCCATCCACCTCCCAAATCACCCAGACCAACAAAGCCACAAGAATGCGTTCATGTCCCAACCCCCGATTGACTGCCCTCATCTAGACCAACAGCCAAGGCTTCCTTTGCATTGTGAAGGACAACACCTAATTGTTTGGCAGTCATTACGAAGCAACATGAGATACTTCACGGGCAACACAAAGATTATGCCATTGTTTTGGGCAAGTCTGAATAGTAGGGTTTCAGTTGTTGATACAGGGGAGGATGGAAGTGTCTTGGGTTAGTGCTTGGAGGAAAAGAGAGAGAGAGAGAGAAAAAAAATCATATTTATTACATTTGTTAATAAAGTTGACAGTTATAGTGTACATGTTCATTCCAAATGGTAATATATATGTCACATGGATATTTATTTACTTAAGTATGAGACATAAGAGAGTCATGCCAGTGTAAATAGAATTGGTCAAAATAAGAAAATTGAATGAAATGGAAATTGGATGATTGCATTGATGCAATTAGAAAAATAAGGATGAACATGGAAACATCAATAAATATTGGAGGAGCAGAAGTAGAATTTATTTAATATCTTTCTTCTTGTCCAAGTTCTTCACAACCAAGTGGTGGGTAAGAAGGCATAAATTAGAAACATACAGCAAATGAAACATAGAAAAATTAACCTGGATTCCTTCAGCAAGTATGTTAAGCCCATAGATTTCTGCAGCTCGAGCACTTGCAACAACACCAGCATCCCTCAGACCGTTTGAGGCTACATACTACACCAAATTTGAGTTTTAACCAAAATGGGCATTAATTATAATCACTGTGGCAAGATATGGAACAAACAAAACAGGTATGACGTCAATCAATCACCTGAGCGGCCCCAGCTGTATCATCCATATTTTCTCTGGCAACACCTAACTTACTCAGGAGAATATCACTTGAGGAGAGTGCCTAAACAAGAACCTTTCAAGTTTTAAACAAGGAAAAGACAAACATTTGGACCATGCAGATTAAACAAGAAGTAAGCCATGTCAATATAACAAGTTTTAATATGCCAAAAAAGTGATAGACCCGTCTTTTATACTCCTCTGCGGCTTCTTCTCCTTACAGGATCAAGAGAGAGGAAAAAATTAAAGATTTACCTGCGGATGGCTTATAACACGTTTCAAGTACTCTGCTCTGACACCTGGCAGGGCTAAAAGGCAGAGATTAAAAGCCAACTGCACCTCACCTACAATATGAAGCCTATGACGAAGGAGTAAATCGTAATTGCGATGGATACTTCCACCTAAAGAATTCTCAATTGGGAGAACTGCTTTATCAGCCAGCCATAGTTCAACAGCCTACAGATGATGCACAAAAATGAATGAAGCAAGGATTCGTACCAACTTATGTTAGCAGTTGTTTGCACCAGCTATGTATTGCCATGATTAAAATACTGGATGCCACTTATGTAATCAGATTACTATTTCCAAAAGCTGGTTAAGAAAAATGACGGATTGCATTCTTTTTTGTGTCTTAACTTCAGCCTACAGATAGTATTATGTCATACTAAACCTTAATTGCATCTTCAAACTCGTTACAAGGAACAGTTTCACATTTAGGGTAGGCTTTGAGTGCAGCATCCTCACTATATGACCCAGGAAATCCCTGCATGATAGATTCAAGAAAATAAGAAATAACAGTGGATTAAATCTTTAGAAGTAAGCAATATCGATCTTATCGTTGTATGTACAAACTAGCAACCACAGAGTAAATACCCTACCTTGAATGATATTCGCACCTTCGAACCATCATCAGCAGTACTAGAAAGGTCAGATACAGATAATGGTTCTGCGTTTGACAAGAATATTGAGTAGAAAGTTGCCCAAAGTCAGCATGCATCCAACTAAAACTTACCAAAGACGAGATGGTACACACACAGTATGCTTAACAGTGCCTAAAACAAACAAAAAAGAATCAAGCTTACAGGAGTAACATTAATGTCCTTGACGAGCAACTTTTTACAAAAGATACACTTGGCCTTTTATTTGATGGAAACGGCTTTCTACTCCTTACTGCTAGAAAAATTCCGTGTTCAGCTATAAGCCTATTGCCATAGCCCGCGCTTTATTCATCTCACCTAATTTCCAATCAGCTACAGCTCATCAAATCACGTGGTAGATATCACGTAATCATCAATTACTCTCTGAAAACTCCTCTCTTTTACCATATTGACTCAAAAGCTATTAAATCTCTGAGATCAATCTTTAAATTCCAGTCCTATGGTCTATATTTACTGCATTACATTTTCTGGATGATTTGCCATCTTAAATTTGCTTCCAGTTGATGTATTCTCGTAACAAAAACTTTATATGGAATTATTTTTACATATTTTTTATATACTTTACCAATATAATTTATCAAAATAATTATTTTATATTAAAAAAATTATACAGTTAATCACATTAATGAAGATCACAAGAGGTCCGCAAAATGATTGTACCTAACTAAACTCAATTGGGTAGAGTCTAGCCGGCTTTGCGTTAACTGCCTAGGCATGGCATGGATAGTCAACCGTACTAGTCCCACGAAGTGGCCACTAAAGCCTCGCTTCGTGAGAATGTGCATATTCAAAGATTCTAGAGTCAGGTAGTGACCAAACTTCGAATAAATGGCACGCTGAAATGACGCCAAACCTGTACGCGATCCTAGAACTTACAAATTAGATTGTCCGAAACTAAAAAATAAAAAAAACCATAAATCAGATCAACTGCAAAAAGATAACCCACTTGGCAATGAGCTTAAATCCTTTTGCAATCTCATTGAAACATCGTTCCCCGTCTGTTCAATTACTCGTTGCAACTCGGTGCCCCGCTTGGACGTGTTCCCGTCTTCTACGGACCGTATGGCCCGGCAAGCCGAGAAACTAGAGAAGCCACCAAAACGAATCCATTTGCACACTTCCCCTGATCCATTAATCCAACTCAATGCAAACTCAGATGGCTTAGACCCCAAATCTTTCCAACCATAGTGAGGACTAGAGCCCCCAAAAGCAACCATAGCCTTCAAAGCCATTAAAAGCTTCGAAGCAAAAATATGTTTCTAGCAATGCATTCTAAGTTGGAGAGCCATCAGAGACGATTTTGAAGACCGGGACTCAGGAATGTTTTAAACGTGTAGCGAACGATGCATGGGTTTACGAGTAGGAGTGGAAATGTTGGTTGGGGACGTACGTCGAATAGGTGAGCATAAATGCGCGTGAAGATTAGGTGAAGAATGCAATCGCTTTCTCTGAATGAGACCTGTTCAGATGGATAACCGAATGTGGATCAGCACAGAAACGACTTTCCACACACACACACACACAATATTGATGCTAGGAAATTTGTTAGGGCGACTTGTCCAGACAGATCCGGTCTTTCTCGAACTCTCCGAAATGAATTAATAAATAAACAAATAAATATAAAATTCGTTATTTTTCACTACCCCATAAAACCAAACTCATAAATCGCCATTTTGTGTCGGCGATGCTCTGTGCTGGAACTGGGAATTTGTAGATCGAAGCAATCAGTAATATTTATATTTAGGAGAGAACATCGTGTCCGTTCATAGACGAAATGGAATGTCTTAAGGGAAAGTAAAGCGTTAGATTGGGTTTCGCAGTGGCTTACCTGGTGAGACTTTATGAGGCGTGGGATTAGTCCATTACGATGGTAACGACAAGAGAAGGAGCATGTGATGTTGGAGTGAAGCACTGGGAATATGGGAGCTGTCCACTCTCTTCTGTTCCATGAAATTACAATCAAAGACACAGCATCCATCACCCACAAATGTTTTGTCACGAGAATTGTTCATGTGCAAATTTTTTAGGATTATTCTGGTGTATGTTTTGGCCTACTGGAAAGGGTAGTTTTGTAAAATTAAAAATGAGCTCTTCTACTTAATAATCTTACACTACATATATATTAAAAGAAAAAGAAATAACAAATAAAAATAGAAGTGAGGTGTATCAGTATGACTGGTAAATAGAATTTTTTACTGTATTGATTGATTGTAAAATAGATGTAAGTATATTATTATTCTTTTGGCAAATAATTTTGGATGGACTAAAACTCGCCATCATTATCTGGACTCTATAGTATTATGAGAATATTCTAATACTATTCACTTTTTTACTAATACTCATAGATCACTTTAATACCCAAACGTAATCTGAAGTGGCCAACTCTTTCCTCCCATCGACATCACCTGACCAAAATGAAGGTTCCCATAATGCACATTGAAAGCGATTGAATCAGAGAAGCATATATAGGAAGAGATCTGAGCTGTGAGACATGATCAAGCATGTACACATGCGCTCTCTTATGAATAAAAATTATACAATCTGTGCATAAATGGGACTGCTAAATGAATTTTCTCTCTCTTTAATCTCTCAAAGAAAAAAACACTCGACCTTTCTTTCTAGAAAACGGACTCTTCCCAGGATGGGGAAGTGCTCTGGGCTCCTCTCTCTTCTCCACTCCTTTTTCTCTACTACCTAAGTATAAATCTTGTTTTTCTTTCCATGCATTTCTTTCCTACTTTTCCTTCCAAGTTGAAAATGTTGGATCTATTATCGCTTCCTAACCACTCGAGTTATGCATGCGCCCCACACAATCTGATTCAGAGACCACCGATCTATAATTTCATAGAGCAATTTTTCAAATTAAGGGACCAGTACATGAACTGTACGTGTTGCTCATGCATTGCCGCACAAGCAAAACGTACATGCAAAAAGTATATGTGCCATATATACCACTTGACTCTCTGGTCTCGAATCTTTCATGAACAGCCTTCATTGCCATTTCCTGAGGTCCACGTGCTGGTATAGTGTCGTGCAACACCAGTGAACCATTAGCAGCCCTATCATTCTAACTCAAGACATCTGACTATGTTCGTGCTTTTCTAGAACGGGGACATGAATCTAGTAGCTAGACGTGGTAATCTCTAGCAAACCCATGAAAATAATTGCTCACAGCGTCCGTACTGATGAACTGATGAATTTGGGTAAGTGATTCAGTTTTTAGTTGAGGTTTTGACCATTAATTTGGGGCAATTGGGATAGCTAGGCTTGTCTTATTCTAAGTTTACGCAATGTAAACTATTTTTATTTTATTTTTTTACAATTTTAAAAAGTTAGGCGTTGTGTTATTATATATATATATATATATAGTACCCTTCACCAATTTATTTGATTCTCACATGCAAGCTAGCCGAAGTGGAAATATTGAATAGGATGCTAGTTAGACCCAAAATATAACTGAGAAGTACTGTATACATAAAAAGTTTATATAAAAATAAACGTTTTTTTTTTTTTTAACAAAATTTCAGAAAAGTCTTAGTTTATGGAAATGGGGGCCACCTTTTGTATTTTTTTTAAGTTGGTGTCATTTTCCCTCGAACTGATGAATATGGACTATTCTATTTTGTATTTTTGGATTGGAGT
This sequence comes from Carya illinoinensis, assembly GCF_018687715.1. Classification (NCBI taxonomy): domain Eukaryota; kingdom Viridiplantae; phylum Streptophyta; class Magnoliopsida; order Fagales; family Juglandaceae; genus Carya; species Carya illinoinensis. The sequence continues at coordinate 15,494,764 of NC_056755.1, forward strand.
TGTTGAAGTTGTGTTTTAAATGTAAGGGATAGGTCATTGGATTAGTTGCACCAATTAGGTAGCTAGGGGCATGATGTCAAATATATATCTAATATCACGCCCCTACCTACCTAATTAAACCCTTCATGAATAAGTGGGTGAAGATTATGCATGCATTCGTGCTTACATATTTCTAATATCATGTATAATTATAAAATATATAATTATCGTGTAATCGTTTTAAAAAAAATAAAATTTATTATTAAAAAATTAATTTTTTTATATTTATTTATTTTTTAAATAATTATTCTGCAGTACTTGCATATTGAGTACAACTATAAGTATATTTTTCATTCATTAATGAGTCATGAAACTTTCTAGCTAATTGTTGCTTGCCAATGCAATGTGATTAGCCGGCACTTGAACATGATGACAAAGTTGATATCATGAGATCAGCTGGTCAATAATCTCTATAGTTGTCATCAACTTGTTTGGGGGCAGGCACTTGCCTCATGCGACAAAGCCATTTTAATTTCTTGGTGTTGGTTGGGATCCTTGACATCCAGTAGTACTGCTGGCAATTCATTTTTTCTTGGGATGTTGATGTTTGTCTACCTCTATTTGCTTAAGCTCCGTAGCGAAATTGTTGTAGGTAAAATGAGTCTGTTAACTCGAATTTCGAACGTATATGTATTGCTGTTCATTCATTGTGATTTGTGAAGGAAAAACTAACAAAACAGATGATTAGAGAATAAGATGAGATTAAAAATGGTTTATGAATAATAGTTAAATGTTTTGAGTTATGATATTTTATGGAATTTTGATAAATAAGAAATAAAAAGTTAAATAAAAATATTAAAAAGTTAAAATATTATTAGAATATAATTTTTTAATATTATTTTTGTTTTGAAATTTGAATTTTTATTTTATTTTATTTTATTTAAAAATTTGAAAAAATTATAATAATTATGTAATAATTAGACAAACATTTAAAAATTAAAAAGGATTTTATATTTGCGAATATACCTAAGAGAGTTTTGGATAATATTTTAAATAACGTACCGTACAAGTCAATACGGTTAAAATTTACTATGCCGAAACAATAACCGACATGAAGGAGATACGTGTTTCGTACCAGATCAAATATTAGCTATTTCAGTTAATACCGATTGGTTGTAGTATTTTTGTAATTAATGTAAAAATTTTAATTTTTTCATAATTTCTCCTTAAATTCTCACATATGAAAATTTTTATATATTTTAACTTTTTAGTACTATTATTGATATCATTTTAAAATATATTTTATATATATAATTTATTTATTTATATATATAAACAATTTCGAAACCATATACCGAAACAATACAGATATCAAAACATTTCATTTTAATACTTTTATCGAAACGGTCATCGTTTTGATGGTCAAAACTTTAGTTATGGAAGTTGAGCTGTAGACAAAACGTTGTGAGACAAAGCCATGACACAGGCCTAGGAGTTTTAAAAGGCTTGGCACTTGGCAGAGCAGGGTCCAACCAGACCCAACATTATAAGCCTTTATTGAATTGTACTACAGCTTCTGGATTCAAACAAAACTTGGGCTGCCCTTTTGTGACACAGCTTGGTATTAATTCTGGCATACTGAGATTTTGCCCAATTTCCAAGGTAAAACCGTATAAGTTGAAAACACGCATTGAGAAAAGTATAACTACTAATTTTAAATAAAATTCGTAATTCTTATATTCATCTAATTATTTTTAATTTTGCTGAACGGACTTATAAATGAATGGAAAGTGGAAACGTGTCATGCAGCATTTATATATCCTCATATCATGAAAACAGTTACTATATTCCTTGTTTTCACCATTAGTTGTAGACCAATTTGGATTATGGTTGCTTTATCTGCTTTGCTTCCCTTTAGGCAACAAATGATGTGTGAGATCAAAAGCTCAGCCAATGAGAGAAACTAGCGGCCGGACGTACGGTGCTACGAGGGGATTAACTATTAATAGACTTTTGACACTTCTGGTTTCTAACGAGTGAAAAATAGAAATGATTGTAGGTAATCAAATCTACTAACGATCTCTCTTTCTCCTCACGAATATACATATATAAACAAAATTGAGATCTCATATGTCTTAGAACAACATCAACTCCTATATCAAGTCCAATATTACTCCAGATTCACAACAAATATGCTAGATGAACACCTACTTACAAAGCAACAGATTGAGCATCACATCAGCCCAAAAAATATCCTAGGTTCACAACCGGCTTTAAGCATCAACCCCTAAACCCTACAATATAAGTATTAGATTTTGAGGGAGTCACTCTGAAACCTCTCTCGACTTCTCTCTCTGAAACCTCTCTATCTATCTTCCCCAACCCAGGCGCACGACCAGGGGGGGTGGGAGCTTTGTCTCCCGCTCCCCTTCCTTTTCTCTGTTTGTGGTCTTTGTTTTCTTCTTTCTTTTTGGTGTTTTTTTAGGCCAATAAGGGAGGAGTGCCGCTCTAGACTGTCCAACCGCCGACCGTCAACACGCACCCCTCCAGGATATTGGTTAGCCGTCGATCTACAAGCCCACCAAACGCGGTGCCAAACGGAGTGGGGCATTGCCTGCACACGCAGGACGAAGGCTCGGCTTTATGTGGCGTGTGGCTGCCATGCGCCACCAAGGGGCCATCTGCTGACGAGTTTCTCGACTTTTTTGGATTCTTAGTCGTTCAGGTTCCGAGCGGCGGTCTCCTCCCAGAGTTTGTTTTTACGTCTGGCCCGACCTCTCTTTGCCGGCTATTACGTGTTCTGTTATTTTAGTTTCTTTTTGGAGCCCGACATTTTTGTTCTTGCACGGTTTCTGCCACTGTGGGTTGGTGTTGCCAGTGTGTGTTCTGTATCTCCGATTTTGGAGTTGTTTTGTGTCTTGCACTATGGGTTTTTGTGTTCTATGACACCGCCGTAGGTGGTTTTTTTGTCACAGATGTCTGTGTGTTGCACGGTCTCTGCCGCCGTGGTTCTTTTTTGTTTTGTTGTCCTGTTTGTTTTCATGTGAAGTCCACGCTGAGGTGTTGAATTGTTGAGCGGTTGCTATCTTAGGCAAAGAGCTGAAAGCGGCGGGCGATGTTATGGCCGATGGTTGTATGGTCGGCCTTTGCTGTGGAGGTCGCTGTGGCCCGTACGCAAGCTGGGTACTCGTGCCGTTGGGGCTCGTGATGCCGATTACTTGTGGAGGGTGTGTCGTCAGAGTTCATGCCGTTCTCGTGGTTGGGTTGTATTTGTTGGTTTTATGTTTTGTGGGTTTGTCTGTTTTTTTAGTTTTAGTGTAGGTATATGCTATTGGATTGTTTGTTCATAGTATCTCCTGTATTCCAGCTCCTTGGAGGTTGGAGGGGTCATCCCGTCACTGGTCATACAGAGCGCTTACTCTCTCTTTTGAGAGTTTTAAAAGTTAAGACAATGTCCGTCACTTTACGTACGGGGAAGCTCTTAAGCAGTTGCGTTAGTTGACTTATAGTCTGGTTTTCCTGTATTGATAAGTTACAATTGTAACTTCGTTTATGAATGAATGCAATGAAGCATATTTCCATAAAAAAAATAAATAAATAAATAAATAAAAACCCTAAACCCTAAACTACACCAGATTTAAAACTAAATATTTTTTCTATTTATAAAGCAACAAATATTATGCTTACTTACAAAGCAACCAGTTGGCTTATGGAGATTGATTAAGGGGAGTGAGACAGAGCAACTAAGGAGAGAGAGAGAGAGAGAGAGAGAGAGAGAGAGAGAGAGAGAGAGAGAGGATGAAAATCACACAGTTGGCTTGAGGAGAGAGCAATTGGGGGAGAAAGTGAGAGAGCGACGGGGGCAGGTGTATGGGACAACATTCAGTCAATTCTATTTTTCTCTTGATAGAAAACATACATGTTGTTGACGTCATTTTTTGGTCAACAAGCCAGAAGGGGAGAAGGATCCCTCCCCAGTGCGCCGAGGTGGTGCTAAGTCTCAATGAATGTTGTGTGGGCCCCTAGTGGTAAGTCTCGGGGTATGTGCATGTGTCATGCAATGTGGCTAGGGTCATACATGGGGCAGCCAATCAAGTGAGGTAGCTAGTTGTGAGCCATGGAGCACATTGCATGGGCCATGCAACGTGACTTAAAGTAGCTCGTGCCAAGTCAGCATGGGCCATGGCCATGGAGTGGCTAGGCAAGGGGCACACACTTTTTGATGATGCAACGGACAAGCTTGTGGTGGTGGAGTGTTCTGGCCGGCAAGTCCTTCACAATGGTGTTTCTGCTTGTAAGTCTTTGTGGTGGTGGCGCTTGCGCTGCCCCCAAGTCTTAGCTGTAGTCCCACTCGCGCTGCCCTTGAGCTCTTCACGATGGTGCTTGCACTATCAGTGAGCTCTTCCCGTGGCCATTGTGTTGCCTCTAAGCTCTTGCCACGGTGGTTGTGCTTAGGTTGTCCGTGAAATTTTTCAACGATCATTGTGTTGCCTGCGAGCTCTTCCCATGAGCTCATTGTGCTATCCATGAGCTTCCACGATGGTTGTGCTTGCATTGCCTGCAAGCCTCTTCATGATGGGTGGTTGCATTGCCCACAAGCCTCTTCATGGTGTGTGCTTGTTTTGCCCACAAGCCTATTCACGATGGTCTTTTTTGAGTTGTCTTCGAGCTCTTCATGAAAGTCCTACGTGAGAGCTTTTCTCAGAGGTAGATGTTAGCTACGCTGCCCGCAGGCTTTTATGGTGGTTGAGGACCATCCACAAGCAGGCATAAGGCACCGATGCTCCAGGTGATGGCCGCCGGTTGGGACAGAGGGCTCACGACAGTTTTCCATGAGCTTCTCACATGGCATGCGCAAACCTCATGGCAATGTGGCCATAGGGCAGCTTTCTCACACCGTGGTGGTCAAAGGCCACACTTGCAAAGGCAGACAGCGTCGGTGGCCACCTCGTGGCCGCCAACTTCCCTCTCTCACCACGACAGGATTGGGCAGATGAGTTTCTCAGGGGCACTACAACGTGCACCCCCTTGCTAGAACAATCAAGGCCTCCATGGGTGGAGGCCACCTCAATGTGGACAGAAAACACCGATGAATCACATGGTGGTCGCCGGTTCCTCTTACTGGGCCTGCTGTTACGAAGTCGTGGGCTCACAAGGTTCCTGCTACACAGCGCACTATATGCACTGCTGTGAGTTACTCTGTGACTACAGTGGTGTGCAGCCACACTCCTGGAGATAAATGACACTAGCGGGTCAACTGATGGTTGCCGGCATCCTCCCCAGGTTACACCATTGATGGGAGTGGTCGGTTTCCTATGTGCCAAGTGAGGTGCACACAGGTGCACTATTCACAGCCCTAGGGCCACTTGGGCGCTTGCAGTCCAAGTGTGGACCATCGGCAGGTCACCCAAGCACGCGGCGAGCAGGAGGCCGCAAGCTTCTCCAGGCGGCGAGGAGGCCTTGCATGTTGTCGTGTGTCTTTGGTACGTGGCCTAGTCACTAGGTACTACAGAAAGGGGACCACCTTGGAAAAAAACCACCAACGGTCCACATGGTGGTCGCCGATGGGTCATTGGACCTCGCGGCGGGCTGCCACGAGGCTCTCGGGTGCACGGGTGACGTGCACCCATTATGGGTTGTTCATATCACTATACGTGCCATGCATAGTTCTAACGTGCATGGGCACTTAAGTGTACAAAGCAAGTGCACAGTGCCCAACTACTGTATCTGTGTTCCGAGGGCCTTGAAGGCAAGCATCAAGTGCACTTTAAATGTGCAATTTAAGTTTTCTAGGAGTTTGGCCTCCCGGTCTACACACTGCGCGCATAAAGAGTACAATATGCCTGACTGACTAGGCAAGGTAAGACTCACTAGCCCGTTTACAGCAAGAATATTTTTTTTATAAAAATGAAAGTGAGAAAGTCGATAATACTTATCTAGAGAGCCTCATATGTGATGATATGCACTCTTACTCCCCTCCAATCCAGCAAGACAAGCCATTGACAAAGACTTGCTAAGGCTTCATGAGTTGTGCATATTCAACTTCTTCGGGGAAGTTTGTGAACTCTGAGACCAAATCGGCTAGTATATGCCTTTTGGAGAATATTGAGCTCACTGGGAAATTGTCCTTCTGCTTTTTGTATAAAAAGTAACTCGATCCCACATACGGCACCACAGTTGACGTCATTTTTTGGTCAATGAGCTGGAATGGGAGAAGGATCCCTCCCCGGCACGCCATGGTGGTGTTGGGTCTAGATGGATGCTTTGTGGGCCCCTTGTGTGCTGGGCCTAGATTGGTGCTATTTGAGCCCCTAGTTGATCCGATGCTGCCGTATGATGTTGGTGCGTACCTATGGTGGTGAACAACAGATAAATGTAGGGAGAATAAACACGCAGATTTACGTGGTTCAACACTGGACCTACATCCACGAGGGCTTGGGGAGGGGAAAATCCACTATAATAAGTTTGATTTACAATCTCTCATTCTCACTATATAATAGATTTCATAGATTTCTCTTATCGGTCTCGACTCAATAGCGAAACCCATGTCTGAGGGTTGAAGAAGCTTTCTTGAGAAGCCTTACCCCTAAAGCCTAGCCAAGAGTCTATCAAAAGGTCCCCTCAAGTTGTAAGTATTTTTCCTTTTATATCTTGCCTCCCTTGCTTTATGTCACATCACACTCCTTTATATCTCCTCCCTTTTCTTTAACCCTTGACACCACACCTTGTATTTCTTTCCTCCTACGTACCCTCCCATTTTCTCCTCTTTTGTCCTCTAGTGGTGGCTCTTTAATGAGTTGGGCCTTGTGAATTTTTTTGGCCATGTGACAAAAATCTCCCTAACGCATATCATAATATATCATTAGATGGTTTAAATCTCCACCTAACACCACTTCTAGTTTGAAGTTTTTCACTTCGCCAATCTATATTCAAGGCAGATCCTCACCATCGAGAAAGGCAAGTCCCCAGGAAAAAGAAAAATGGTCCACCTTGGAGCAGGAAGTGGTGTAAATAGAGATTTTACATAACTCAATTGTTGCTTGACACGTATGAATTTTATGAAATGTAAACTAGAATTGGTTGTAAATGAAAAAACGAGTATTTCTACCCCCACCCGCGTTTCTCACTTTGAAATCAACGACCAAAAGGAGGGAGAATTTAATGGAGTACTGATTCACAAGATGAGAGAAAGAGAGGAGATGTTGAGGTGGGTTGGAGATGAGAGAGAGAAAAGAAAACCCTCCAGAGGAAGACAACGAAAAGGAGTGGGAGGGAACTCAGGGATTTGAGAGGAGACTAAAATTCTACAAACGCACCCATCATAAACTATATAAACTTCTTACGTGTTCTATTTTCATTAGATGGTATAAACTTCTAATTTACACCTTTATCGATTTGAAAACTTTCCCAAAGAAAAAACAAAGAAGGGCTTCTTTACATGTAAAGCATCCTTCGAGAAGAAACTACTGCACCTCCCTTTATAATTATGTGACCTGCTTCTTACCTAGATATAAAGGGATCATACTCTCTCTCTCTCTCTCTCTCTCTCTCTCTCTCTCTCTCTCTCTCTCTCTCTCTCTGTGTGCACTTCAGAGCTTTTTTGGGAAAGATGATGATGATGAGGCAATAATTAGAAGGTGTAGATCATGCATGGAAGGGTAAATGCTCTGAAATGAAGGTATTGGCGTGTCTCACTTTGAAGACATGGTTAAAAGGATAGAAATTAGCCATGTGATTTTGATTGAGCCGCGTCAATATCTCTTTCAATTATTTAGCACCCTTTCTCCATTCCTTGACCAGCAAGAACATTCTTGGTATGTATGTGGTACTAATTCTTGCTCTTCTTCTCTTTTATTTTTTTTATTTTTTTTTTCAATCTTCTCATAATCTCTTTCCAACATCTTAGTACTCCATTTTCTATGTTCAGAAGCTTGCAAGTACATGTCCTGCTTTTCACTTTTTTTCTCCCATTTTCTATAAATCCATTAAGCCGTATAAGAAAAAATTAATTTTTAAACGGTAGATTCAACTCTTTTTTCAAAAAAAGTGTATGGACGTTTGCACAACTCATAACTATATATAATATTATCATTTTCATATACATGCATATGCATAGAGAGTTTCCTATAAGATGCGTAGGCATAAACTTGAAGAGTATTAGTGCCTATTCCAGCCTTCCCACCCCCTCAACAATTACATCATAGCATCAACAAGCTTGGACTCTTGGTGCGTTAATAATGAAACCAAGAGTCACCCTACCAAACCAGACTATCCTCAAATGACTCCAATAAAATTCTGATCTCTTTCAAGATGGGGCGGCCATGGTGGGATAGATCACAACTCAAGGCCGCTTTGAAGATAATTTTACTAATTAATTCCCCATTACGCACCATTTGCCAGTCTTTATTTTTAAAGCAGCTTAAAATTCAATATCATCCAACTTCAGATTATAGTCTCATTTCTGCACATTTACATTTCTTTTTATCACGTAAAATAAAGAGAATCGATCTGAGAATCTGCCAGTCGGTAAAGGAGAGGGAGGGACACTGAGATTCATGAGAGATTGGCATTATTTGACTTTACAAGACGAAGAAAGTATATTTACTTCCCCTGCCACTACTTGTAGCATTTTTTGTAAGCAAATCCAAATCAACGGACCCACATGAGTTCAGTTAATAAATTAACACTGACTTTGTCTTTGACTTCTGATATACCCACAACAAATATCTCAAGTTTCTTAACGAATACACCAACGAATGTGCTATGCAACACACATATCATCCACAGACACAAATATCTTAACTAATACACTTAATAGTTATAGAGAAATTATTATACACCAGCCTAACGTAGATGAACGCTTTAGCCACGAATTGATTATATAAAAATAAATTAAAATAATATATTAAATTATAAAATTATTTTTATTATAAAATAAATTTAACATATCATATAAAATCATGTTAATTTATAATTTTAATTTTATGCAATCTTTATAACTGTAATACTTTTCTAAAATAAATATATTATAGAAATTCTATAAAAGTAAACGTATAAATTAACATTATTGCATATGAAACATTAGATCTATTTTATAATAAAATAATTTTATAATTTAATGACTACATCAAATTACGTTAATGTGCAATTAAATTTATTTTTATAAAATCTCTTTATGATTAAAGTTTTATCTTTTATTTTACAGTAACTTTGTCCTCACTGGATTACTTGCTAACCTCTTCATCAAAAGCTGCCAACTTTCCTAATTACAACCCTTTAATTTGTTAACTAATTTAATTTGCTACCGCAGGGAAAAAAAATCTTCCATCTAGAGTTTACATGATTTGAAAGAAATGATATTAGTGCATTATCGTATTTACTTATTGATTACTTCTAGGTTCACAGAAAAAGTTAAAAAAAAAATAGAGTTCGCAAACTATGTAGTTAAATAAGATCATACGTTTAATTTATAATAATTTAATATGTCACAATACGACACACCATTATGCGAGTTTAGTTTTATTATGTCTTTGTGAACTAAATATTCCCCTTACTTATCTTTTTTTTTTTTTTTTTTTTTTTTTTGTTGTCGTCGTCAAAATTCCACTTCATTCATACTTCATGTACAAAAAATTGCCAGCATGAGAGTGAGCGAGGTTTATATTACAGACCAGTTGGTGGATCTTTGTCACTATGAAAATTTAAGAGCCAAGGGGGGATTGAGATGAGGGATATGCTTCCCTATAGGTTATTTGGAGGCTGCCCATTACGCAATAGAATACACGTATCAATTGAATTGTATGTATTTTCATGGTTTCCTAGCTTTGAAAGGGCTGCAAAGAGTTTCTGATATCTTGGATTATCGATTTATTGTCCTATCTACAGTAGTGGTTGGTTTATTGACTGCCTACAATGTCACTAGTGAGTCTCTAGCTATTAAGAGTTATTTGATTTGCCATTCCTATGCTTCCTTTACTCTTATATACATTGTCATTGCTTCTCATTGGTTTGAATTTTGGCTTTGGATGTGTCTGGTCTGGACAAATATTAGAGTGCCCTCCTTTGATATGCAAATGGCTACTACAGTGCTGCCTGAGCTTCTTACTGCAACATCAAAGGTTAGAGTGTAGTGATCCTTTGGTATGGTTTTCCAATGGTGCTTATATTAACCTGTTTATTGCCCCAAGCATCATAGTGCTCTTTATAAGAGTGCCAAAGACAAAGTTCTCAATGTTGGGGACCAAGCCCTCCAGAATTATCTTGTTTCTAAGAAACCAAATGCTATCCATAGTATCAACCTTACTCAAGAAAATACACACTCAAATAAATCCAAGCTGGATAATCCATCTCAGCAGCTCTAGAAGCTTCAATATTCCTCTTCTGTTATAACAAACTTCCTTTAAATTTACCTTTTTGTCCTTTGCGCACTCACTGACTGGGTGCCTATATAAGTAGTGCAAGACCCATTGTATTTTCAGACAATCACAGTATATTCCATTGCAATATTCAGAAGATGTTTATCTTTGTTTTTACTCTGTTATTATGGTATCAGAGCTGCTAAGACTAGCAGTCTCTCTGATCATTTTCTACCATGGCCACAACTCCTTCTTCCACCCCCATTTCTTCTTCTTTTTCACATTTAGTTACTCTTAAACTTAACACTGAAATTTTTTTGCTCTAGAAGGTACAGATATCAACTTATCTCCGAGGCCAAGACCTTTACTCATATGTCGATAGCACTCAGTCTTCCCCTCCCTATATGATTTCTTCTGAAGAGAATTCTACTCAGAAGATCAATCCTACCTATCTCTCATGGCAGCGAACTGATCAACTTGTTTTAAGCATTTTATTCTCATCTTTAACAGAATTCATTATTGGTCATGTTATTACTTCAAAAACATCACGAGACCTCTAGGTCTCACTTGAAAAAATGTTCAGTTCTCACTCTTAGGCAAAGGATTTTCAAATCCGTTTTCAGCTTACCAACTTGAGTCATTGTGAACAATCTATTTCTGATTACTTTAGCAAAGTAAAAATGTTAGCGGACACCCTTGCTGCCACAGGAACTCCTCTCCCTGATAAAGAATTTGTCACATATCTCTTAAACGGTCTTGGGTCCAACTATGAAAGTTTTATCACTTCCTTCACAACCAAATCAGACCCAATAACCCCGAATGAACTCTATCACTTACTGCTTGTTCATGAAAATTGTTTAAGTCACATTGCTCGAAGCACAAGCCGTCAAACACCTTTTGAACCATCGGCAAATTTTAGCTCATGTGATCAATGAGGAAGAGGTGCCTATTGTGGTAGCCGTAATGGCCATGGATGAGGCAGGTTCCCTTCAAATAAAGGAAGGTCTTCACCTATTTCCAGTAACCAGAATTCCCAACCCAATCGACCAACCTGTCAGGTGTGCAACAAAGTGGGCCACGTTGCCCTTTAATGCCATTTTCGCTTTGATCATGCATATCAGTATGATCCCCCTTGATCATTCTCTGCAAATTACACATCACCTTCAGCCATACTCAATCCCACATGGTACCTTGACAGCGCTGCCACTCATCATATTACCCATGACTTATCTCAGCTGAACCTTTCATCCGAACCATACAGTGGCACTGAGCAGATACGAGTTGGCAATGGAACTGGCCTATCAATTCAAAACATTGGCGATTCTTCACTCTCTCTCAACCCTAATTCTTTTAAGCTTCATAATCTTCTTCATATGCCCTTAGTAACAAAGAATTTGGTCTTTGTTTTACAATTTTGCATTGACAACTCATGCTTTTTTGAATTTCATGCTACCCACTTTTTGGTAAAGGACGATCAGACCAGCAAGCTCCTCATCAACAGTCCAACGCGTGGTGGCCTCTATCTTTTTCCATCATCCCTTGCCTCTGCATCTCCATCAGCTCACATTGGTGAAAAAGCCTCTATTGATTGCTGGCATCAAAGGCTTGGTCATCCGTCTCTTGAAACTGTTGCTCGCATATTGCGCACCACTTGCTTGCCTTATTTTCCAAATCCTTCTTTTACATGTTCTCAATGTCCTTTGGCCAAGGCCCATCAATTACCTTTTAAATTGGGTACTACTCATTCGGTTAAGCCTTTAGACTTGTTATGGGCTGATGTATGGGGCCCAGCCCCTTTTGTTTCAAGAAATGGTTTTGAGTATTATCTATCAATAGTGGATCACTTTACTAGATTTACATGTTTCTTTCCTCTTAAAAATAAATTTGATGTTCTTAATGTTTTTTCATCTTTTATTTCTTTTGCTGAACGATTCTTTAATTCAAAAATCATTTCTATCTAAACGGATGCAGGGACAAATTTCGTCCTCTCACAAATCTTTGCAAAAATCTTGGCATCACTCATCGCTTTTCTTGTCCTTACACATACCAACAAAACGAACTTGTTGAACGAAAACATCGACATATAGTCGAAACTGGTCTTGCACTTTTAGCTCAAGCCTTTCTCCCTTTATCTTATTGGGATGATGCTTTTGAAACAACTACTTGCCTCATCAATTTACTTCCTACACCAATTTTGCAACATCGTTCACCATATTTTATGGTGTATCACAAACCCCCTGATTATTCTTTTTTAAAAGTTTTTGGTTGTGAATGTTAGCCAAATTTACTTCCTTACAATCGCCACAAACTCAATTTTCGCTCCACCTCATGTCTCTTTCTTGGATATAGTCCATCACACAAAGGTTATAAATGCCTTTATCAAAATTCCAATCAGCTTTATATTTCTAGAGATGTTTTCAATGAAAAAAATTTTCCATCTCAAAAGCCCACACAGCCTTCATCTAATATCTAGCCCAATCCTCAAACTGTTTTACTTCCCTGTGTCTCCATTCTAGGCTCGGCGCCCAGTTCTCCCTTACCTCAACCTTCTAACTCTACCTCTAGGCCCACATCACAGCCCTGGCCCATCACCACTCCTTTTCAACCTATTCTTGTTTACACCAATAATCATCATGCGCCCACTCCTTAGCCTTCTAACTCTATCTCTAGGTCCACACCACAGCCCGCGTCCACCAACAATCACCCTGAGCCCATTTCTGCATCTTCTTCCCAGCACCCTACGACTTCCTCCCCAAATTTCTTTGAACCGAACCCTAGATCTATCTCCACTTCTAGTCCTCTCATTGAATTCCAACCCTTACCTCATCCAAATCCTCCTCTCTTAATTCCTCCCCGTTCTCCCATCATTACCCACTCTCAAACAAACTCTTCTCGTCCTCGTATCATCATTGACAGCACGATTCCTTATCCAACTCGCCACTGCTATCTCTCCACTGCTATCATTCTCGATGATCCCACTTCCTTCATTGTTGCCTCAAAATTTTCCGAATAGAAATCAGCTATGACCAAAGAGTTCAAAGCCCTTCTCAAAACAAATACGTGGACTCTTTTACCTCCTTTCTCTATTATTAATGTCGTTGGTTGCAGGTGGGTATTTTGGACCAAGCTAAAACCCGATGGCTCCATTGAGAGAAGGAAAGCAAGGCTTGTTGCTAAAGGCTTCCATCAACAACACGGTATTGACTATACCAAATAAATCCAAGCTGGATAATCCATCTCAGCAGCTCACACAGCAGCTCTAGAAGCTTCAATATTCCTCTTCTGTTATAACAAACTTCCTTTAAGTTTACCTTTTTGTTCTCTACGCACTCACTGACTTGGTGCCTATATAAGTAGTGCAAGACTCATTGCATTTTCAGACAATCACAATATATTCCATTGCAATATTCAGAAGATGTTTATCTTTGTTTTTACTCTATTATTACATAGCAATAATGGCAAAAACTTGAAAGTGGTGTTCATCACTGCTTTGGATATTGAGGTGCTTGGAGGGGTTTAGGATGCAACCCATCCATTGGCTAAAATCACGATTAGCAAAATAGAAAATATTAAGAGGCCAAGGGGAGAGTCTCCAAAGGATTTTGTGAAGGCACAGTTCAGGAAAATGTGGTTTTGAGTTTCCTCCTTGTTATTACAGATAGGGCACTTAGTATCCTCCTTAGTCATTCGAATGTATTTTTTTAACAGGGTCTTTGTGGAGATGATGTTGTCGAGGATTTTCCAGTAAAAAAAATTTAGTCTGTCTTAGATCTTGATCTTCCAAAGTTTTCTCCAATTGTTTGATTATCAGAGGGCGTGTTAGGATTTTCATTCATTGTAATGCCTGCATAGGCAAACTTGATACAAAATTGCTAGAATTGTGATTGATCCAAATGAGTTTGTCTTACAAGTTGTGAAAGTTTGTCTGAGCAAAGGGAATTTTCATTATCTCATCTACTAAATGTTGATGAAAGAGAGCTTGAAGAAGAATGATATTCCATCTTCTAGTCTCCTCCATGGTCAATTCAGAGACAATCAAAGAATAGTCCTTCTATGTGGATGTAGTTTTAGGGATGGGTTGGAATGATGGAAGCGTAGGTATCCAAGGATCAGACCAAATCTTAGTGCCCAAACCATTATTGATTTGAAAGCAAACACTGCCTTTTAAGAAGTCAATTTGTTTTAAGATAACTTTCCAAATCCAGGAATCCATGGTTTTAGGGCTAGTGGCAAAGAAGGAATTGTTTTTCAAGTATTTTTCAATGAGCACCTTTTTCCAAGTAGCATTGCCACCACTGATAAGTTGCCAATCAATCTTGGAGATGAGAGCTTTGTTGAAATCATAGGTTAATCTAAGGCTGAGTCCCCCCAACAAATTTAGGTTTGAATATGGATTTCCATGATTTTGGTGTGAAGTTATGGGACTTTTCAGGAGAAAAGCCTAACTAGAATCTCATGATGGCTCTATTCATGTTGTTGGTAATAGTCTTATGAATAAAGATGGTGGACATGAGATAAGAAGGTACAGAGCTAGCCACAGATTTGATTAAGGTTGTTCTACCAGCCTGTGATAGAAGCTTGGCTTTCCAACTAGCAAGTTTTTGAACAATTTTTTCTTGAATTTCTTGAAAATGGACTTTTTTTAGGCCTTGAAAGAAAGAGGAAGGCCAAGATGTTTAATTTTTTAAGAAGTTCTTTTAAAGTAAAAAAATGTCATTCACATCCCTTTTGATCTTAGGTAGAGTATTACCACTAAACTGGATAGAAGATTTTCCCACATGCACGTTTTTACCAAACCAGTGAGAATATTTTTCTAAATAGTTCATGAATCTTTGAGAATTTGACTAAAGGTTTTCTCATAAGGGATGAGATCATCAGCAAAAAGAAGATGGGCAATTGAGGGTCCATTTTTATTGATGGTGATACCTCTAAGGTTGCCAAGGTTCTCTTATTTGGTGATAAGTCTTTTGAGAACTTCAATTCCAAGGATAAAAAGGAAAGGGGAGATAAAGTCTTCTTGTTGGAGTCCTCTTGAGGGGTGAAATGGCTACATGGTTTTCCATTAATAATAACAGAGTAAGAGACTATTATAATACATTTTCTTGTCCAATTGATCCAATTGTTATGGAAGCCTAGGCTTGACATGATCTTGATGAGCAATTCTCATTCTATAAAATCAAAAGCTTTTTCCTTATCAATTTTGATTGCCATGTAGACCTTTTTTTCTCTTTTGTTTTTGAGGTAGCAGGAAGACTTCTTGGGCCAGCATGGTATTTTCCTAGATGATTCTGCCATGGATAAATGCAGTTTGATGGGGAGATATGATCATGGAATGATTTTTTTGAGTCTATTTGCAAGAGTCTTTGCAATGACTTTGTAGCAAATATTAGAGAGACTAATTGGGCTAAATTGATAAATAGTGTTTTGGTTATTAGTCTTTGGGATTAGAGCAATATTGGTGTGATTCATTTCTTTAAAAAATTTCCCAATTCTGAACAAGTTCTTAATGGCTGCATTGAAGTCTTTCATGATGATCTCCTAGTAATGTTTGTAGAAGAGGCATGTAAAGCCATCAAACCCTGGGGGCCTTTGTCGATAGTGTCTGTTTCAAAGTTACTATTATTTCCTTATCTGTTGGAATCTCACAAAGAAGTTGATTTTCGAGGTCTGAAATTTTTTTAGGAAAAAGACTATCAAGTTCAGAGTTTATCTTGGGGTTGGTGGTTAGAAGGATTTTTTCTGAAATGTGTGAGAAAATTGTTTTGATCCTCAATCCATTGGTTGGCATTGATTTTTAGGCTGTCAATGGAATTTGTGCACCTTCTCCTAGAGGTTGACATGTGGAAAATTTTGGTTTTGAGTTAAGTAGTTGTCAACAATTGAAGTCTTGCTTTTTGTCTCCAAAGACTTTCTTCCCTTCTGAGTTGTTCATTCATATTCTCTTTTATCTCAGCTTTCTCTAGCATTGAGTAAGAATTAGGTTCATTGGTCTAGATTTGAGATAGTGCCTTTGTCAAGTCTTTTATTGTGGATTGTATGTGTCCAAAATAGTTTTTTTCTTTTTGCGTTTTTCTTTTTTTAGTCTTTTTTTTTTTTTACAAAATAAAGCTTGGGTTTCCATATAAATAGGTGTTCCAGGTTTTTTGAATGACCATTTGGCTAGTATAATCCCTAATCCAAAACTCTTCAAATTTAAAAGTGTGATGGTGACAGCTTCCCTGAGGTGTTTAGAGTGGGAATGGTCAAAGGAGCTAATGGGAAGGTGCTGGATGGTGGCATTAGGGAAGAGGGTCATCCATGGATGGTTAGTAATCTCTCTAACAAGTCTCTCCCTAATGTTACTTAGCCCTTGTCTGTTGTTAGACCAAGTGTACTTGGGGTTATGGAATCCTAAGTTAGCCATACCATGCCTATCTATATAATCTCTGAGGCCATTTGCTTGGGATGAGCAAGCATAGGGTCTCTCTCTAAGGTTTTCTACTTGGCTAAGGATAGAGTTAAAATCCCCTATGTCTAGCATGGGGCCATTAAAGCTACTTGCAACATCACTTATTTTTTCCCAAAATTGTAGTTTTTTTATTTTGGTGAATAGGGCAATAAAAAAGTTTTAGAAGCCACGAGTTGTAGGGTGGATTTGAATACACAAATAAAGATATTATATTACTATTTACAAGCATAGGTTCTAAATCTAGTCTATTTTTCCATAGAAACAAAAGGCTACCCCATTTTTTCGAAGGGGGGACATTTATATACAAGGAAAATCCTAGTATATCCACCAAAGAATTAATATTCACATTAATCAAAATTGCCTCCAAGAGGAAGACTAGATCAAGTTTAAGTCTCTTGATATTTGCCCTCAAGCTTCTGGTTACACAGGATTAGGCAAGGCCCCTGTAATTCCAAGACAAAATTTTCATTTATGCCTTGGTGGCAGCTTAGGCCCTGCCACTTCGACTTCATCTTCAATTGAGTAAAATTTTAGAGGATGGGTTTGTATTGGATTACCAAAGTGATGATCGGCTTTTTGGTATGGAGAGAACCTCAGTTTCTTTGTCTTCCTGTTGACTACATCAGTCCTCTTGGTCTTTGTCATCTAGAGGTATTGCGCAATGGGGATGTCATCTTCCTCCAAGTACTGCTTACTTTCTTCGATTCCTTTGTTCCATTTTTTGATGAGCTCTTCTCGAGATAGGGTTGATTCCCCTTGTCCCTCTTGAATAAAATATTCTTTTGTGTTTGTGGCTTGGGGATTTTTGGTGAATGAGGTGAGGAGAACTAGCTTGAGTGTTGGTGTGTCTATGGCTTGAGTGGGGAAGAAATTAAAGGCTGGGCTTTGTTATTTTGGGTTTTGAATTCCGTTGAAGTGGGCCTTATGGCTATGCAAGACTTTCTTACTAGGCTTACTGGAGTGATATGAAGTTGTTATTTGGAATAAGTTCCATTGGGCTTTTTAGGTGTTCAAACTGAGCTATAATTTGTTTGAAGAGATCCAATTCAGCTATGTTGTTTTGTTTTGGTAAGGTTGGTTCACTATAGGCTGAGTTGATGGGTAGTAATATTTGTGGGCTGAGATTTATTGAAGGAGGCTTGTTACTGACTGTTTGATTCTCAGCGCGACATTGGATGGGCGAGATCATCTTGGCTATTGTCAGGGGGTCAAATTTGTTGTGCTGGGCCTACGATGAGATTTTTCACTTTGATTGAAAAAGCTAATTGTCCCTTATGTCTTTAATTCTTTCTCTGTCATACGTTGGCTGCACTGGGACTCTACCACATGTTTCCTGTAGCATCTCAGTGAGTTCCATGCCCATGCAACTTTAGCATCCATGGAAGAGTTGCACCATGGGTTTAGTACTTTGACCATTTTCTCCCCTGCAGTTCAATAATGGTGATGAGAATTGATTCTACCAAAAAGTTTTGATGATTGTGGCGGCTTCACTTTCTTGGTGCATTATTTCCTTTCCTTTGCTGGTCATTGTTGGAAAGAACTGACATGTCTCAGGGGCTACTTGGAAGCTTTGTGCTTGCATTGCTAAGCTTTCGCATAAGGATATCATTTCAGATAGTAGATTTCCTTATAAGGGTTGCAGGTCAGTTTGGTTGTCGGCTTGGTTAATTATCCTAGTTGATGGGTTGTTTGCACACATCCAAGCACCAAAGTTTGAAATTTCAATCTGAGTTTGCAGGAGTGGGTAGTTCTGTTGAATGTGTCCTAGACATCCACAGCAATAGCGAAAATCTAAAAGTCATTTGTGCTTGAAACTTATCCATGTGGCTGGCTTTCTGGGTCATGTGAGTGGGAAACCATATGGTAATGGGTGTTCGACATTAATCTCTACTTGGATTCTCATATACCTTCTAAAAACCATCCCAAGGCTTGTAACTTTTTCAACCTGGATGAAATTTCCCACTTTCCTTGCTATTCTTTCTGTATTTTTGTTAGTAATGTATTTTAGAGGCAACCCTTGAATTTGTACCCAGAATATAGACATTTTCATATCAATCTCTCGCAGGCTTAAGCTTGGAGGCCAGTCACATACCAGAATGTGGAAGCCTTTTATGTTCCATGGTTGTTGTTCCAATACTCTGTTCTTTTCTTGCTGCATTGGAAAAGTGAAGAGGAAAGTGTTGACTTTCAACTCTTCTATGGTAAGCCCTATGAAGAAGCTCCACACTACTTTGATGGTTGCATGCATCACGTCTTTGTTGAGGGGCTTTGCTAACATGATTCTGCCAATGCATATGTGTTCATATAGGTGTGCAACGAAGTCTATTTCTAGTATTAGAGTTAGATCAATCCATTTCAAGATTTCCTTTTTTGTTGTGTTGGTTTCTGAAATAGGGTTCATGATTTTTAGGTGCTTGTGCTTTCTGGTTGGAGTTGAAAAGCTTTGGTGTTGTTTGCTGAAATAGGGTGGGGTGATGTGAAGAAAGTTTTCTATTTTGGGGTAGTGAGCTAAAGTTTCGAAGTAGGGTTTCTGTTTTGGGTGTTTTGGAAAGGGTGGAGGGTGCAGTGGAGTTAATGCCGATAAAAGTGATGGGATGTTATATTTGGTTTGTTTGTAATGAGTTTTGCGAGGTGTTGTTGTGTTTCTGGTTTGGTGGTGATGGCGGATTTCTGGTTTTGTTACTAAGAGGCAACCATGTTCCTTTAGGAAGGGTTTGACTAACTAGGGAGAGGGGGAGAACTCATCTTGGAGAGAGAGCTAGTAAAATCCATGGTGATGTGTCTTATTCCTCTCACTTGTCTTCGTGTCACAATTAATTGAACTATGAATATAGTCATCTTCATAAAAAAGAGAAATGATATTTATAGTCATAGCTGCACAATCGTCTCATACTCTTTTTTTAAAAAGTAAGTAAATATAAAACTCATAAAAATAATAATTTTTTTAAAATAAGCTCCACTCTTTTTAAAAAAGAATGTGCCAAAATTGTATATAATATTACTTAATAAAAAATGAATGAAATCAATACACTTTGCACTTTTAGTTTTAGACTGCCACAAATTCTCAATTTTTCCATTCAATTAATTATTAAAGTTTATCCTCATGTTGCAGTAGAAATTCTGGCAACCGATCAGAAAGGTTGTTTTTAAGGAGTTGGGTTCCAAAATATTGTTAGCTGGTTTTGAGGATAAAAGTGATAGAAACCGGGTTCTATGGAAGGGGCCTTGGTCTTTTGATAGGAACCTTGTGTTATTGAAAGCAATGGATGGAGAGATGTAGGTCTCAAAAATCCAAATAATAAAAGCTTCTTTCTGTATGAGATTACTTAATATGCCATTACTTGCTATGAATGAAAGGGTGGGAGGCTGATACGTGGTGCAATTGGTTTTGTGGAGGAAGTGAATATTGAACAGGGCAAGGTTACATGGGGTGAGTGCCTCTGGGTAAGGGTGAAAGTGGATATTACTCAACCATTCATGCATGATAAGATGATCAACCTAGGTAGGGACACTTGGTTAATGCTGGGTTAGATTTGCATACGAGCATTTACCAAACTTCTACTATGTCTATAGGAGGTTGGGCAATAATCACCAAGAATGTAACCTGCAACAATCCCACTATGATGTGCTAAATGAGGATAACTTGTCCTCTAGTCCATGCCTGCATGCTGGAGGTGCCATGGGACAAAGAAGAGAGTTTAAGGTGTAGAAGGAGCCTATTGATCAGAATTATCAGCCAATCCAATCGATGGAATCTAATTGGAAGACTACTAAATTTACAGTAGGAGATAAGGAGGAATCAATGAGTAACTGTGAAGGAATCAGTGATATGAAGGAATCTCGGGATGTTATTTCGGGTGTAGATAATATGACTGGAAAGCTGGTTGCTGTAATGGAGGAAACTACAAGCAAGAAGGGGTAGGAGTTGGTTCGTGATCCCGTGATTGGAGCTAGTAGTTTATATAATGTGACAAAAGGTAATGGGTTAAGGATGGAAGGAGGTAATATTCTACTAAGTCAATTAAATGAGGATCCCAATGACAACATGCAAAATAAGAAGGCACATGTGAGAACTGAGGGTCGGCCTAAGAGAGTATTGATGGTGACGAAGGCTCATTGGCCCAACTGATAAAGCCCACAATTGCTAAAGGTGGAAGAAAATGGCAACATGTTGAAAAAAACCCACTCAAATTTGAATGATATTGCCCATGCAAAGCTGAGACAAAAGGACAAAAGAAAATTACATAGTCCTAAGCTACTAGATGCTTAGAGTAGAATGAAGATTCCAAGAATGGAGTTGCAAGAGTCACATACTCTACAAACACAAACAGTGGAGGCTGTTGATCAGCCCCACTGACAACCATGAAAATTATAAGTTGGAACTCTCGCGGGCTTGGGAACCCACTGGGAGTTCGACCACTTCGTGACTTAGTCAGAAAGGAAGTTCCATGGTGCTTTTTCTGCAGGAAACTAAATTACTTGTGAAAAAGATGGAACATATTAGACTAAAAGTGGGCTTTGAATGCTCTTTTGCTGTGAGTAGTGAAGGAAGAAGTGGTGGCCTAGCTCTTATGTGGCATAAAGGAATCCAAATTAGCATAAAAAATTATTCAAAACACCATATTGATGCTATGGTCCATGAAGATGATAGTGGCAGGGAGTAACATTTAACTGGTGTTTATGAAAATCCTAAAACTGAAAAAAGGAGTGGTACTTGGAATCTTATGAAGTCACTAAGGGGAATGGGGTCTGCAGCATGGCTGTCTTTTGAAGACTTCAATTAGATCTTGTGTAGACAAGAGAAGAGGGAGGAAGTGCCAAGCCTGAGAGACAAATGAGGGAGTTTCGACAGCTACTGGATGATTACTTTCTTAGTAACATGGGTTATGAGGGTCCTCAATTAACATGGTGCAATAGAAGGGGAATACATAATAGTATCATTGAAAGGCTTGACAAGTACTTGGCTAATGAGGACTCGTCTAGCATGTTTCCATTTGCACGTGTTTTACATGGCACAATAGCACATTCTGATCATATTCTCATTATTCTGGTGGAGAGCACTGAAATGATGCAAAAAAAGAAAAAGGTGTTCAGATTTAAAGCTATGTGGATAGAAGATGATGACTGTGAATGGGTGATTGCTAATTCATGGTAGGGAGGACATGAAGGACTTTGCATGAACAATATTACTACTAGAATTGGTTCTTACACTCAGAGACTGGAAGATTGGAATAAGCTGAAATTGGCCTTGTCCACAAAAAGTTCAAGCAGGCTCGAGACCATCTTCAAAAGGTTCAAACAAGTGATCCCCCATTGTATTAGATTGGACATACATCAAGAGGCTATAAATAACCTTCAATGTTGGCTAGAGAGGAAGGAAATCTTATGGAAGCAGAGATCTAAATTAGTGTGGTTAAAAGAAGGTGATCAAAATACCAGCTTTTCCCATCATAAGGCCTCCCAAAGGATGGCTATAAATTGGATTAAAGGTTTAAAGGATGATGAGGGGAATTGGTAGGTTGAAGAGGGAAGAGATCAAGTGATTTTGCATTATTTTCAGTCTCTATTCACTGTTGCACCTCAAACTCATAATATGGAGATTTTTCATAGTTTGAATGGAATAGTTATTGAGGAGATGAACCAGGAACTGTTGAAGGATTTTAAGAAAGAAAAGGTGAAAGCTGCCCTTGATCAGATGCACCCAACAAAGGCCCATAGACCTGATGGTATGGCTCCCATTTTTTTCCAACAATATTGGCATATTGTTAGAGATGATGTTACTAGTGCTATTCTACAAGCTCTCAAAGTGGTACTATCCCCTCTACTCTCAATCATACTTTTATTACTTTGATTCCAAAGAAAAAGAAGCCTAAGAAAATTACTGAGTTTAGGCCTATTAGTTTGTGTAATGTTGTGTATAAACTGATTTCAAAAGTACTTGCTAATAGACTCAAGCCATCCTTAATGATGTAATTTCTAATTCCCAAAGTGCCTTTGTACCTAGCAGGCTCATTAGTTATAATGTCCTAGTTGCATATAAAATAATCCACTTTTTGAGGAACAAGAGATGAGGGGAAAATGGGTACATGTCTATTAAATTGGACATGAGCAAGGCTTATGATCACATTGAATTGGGACATTTGGAAGCTATGATGGGAAGGTGGGATTTCAAACTAAATGGACTAACTTGGTGATGATGTGCATTAAAATTGTTTCCTTCTCAATTTTGATCAAAGGTGAACCAAATGGTCCTATAATGCCTTCACGAGACAAAAGGCAAGGAGATCCATTATCATCATACCTCTTCCCATTATGTGCAGAAGGCCTGATTACTTTACTACAACAAGCAGAAGCTAATAAACAATTGTCTAGTATTAAAGTCTGTAGAGGGGCTCCTAGAATATCTCATTTGTTGTTTGCTTATAACAATATTTTGTTTTGCAAAGCCAATATTGCAGAAAACAGTCACATCCAGCAATTACTTGGTAGATATAAGGAGGCTTCAGGACAAAAGGTAAATAGAGAGAAGACTACAATTATCTTTAGCAAGAATGTGGACTCTGTGAAGCAGGATGAGTTGATGTCTTTCTGGAGTGTGCTGCAATCCTTGTAATATGAGAAATACTTAGGCTTGCACCCATTGGTTGGTGTGGACTAAGTTGCAGAGCTGGAAGCAGAAGATGTTATCTTAGGGAGGTGAATGGGTGCTTATAAAAGTTGTAGCTCTCTCGATTCTCACCTATTCTATGAGTTGCTTCAAACTCCTTGGAAGCTTGTGTGATGAGCTGGAACAAATGATAGCACTGTTTTGGTGGGCCTAGAGAAAAGAGGAACAAAAAGTTCACTAGATAAGTTAGGCCAAGATGTGTGAACATAAGTAGGTAGGGGGAATGGGGTTTAAAGATTTAAGAACTTTTAATGATGCTCTCTTAGCCAAGCAGGGATGGAGGATCATGCAAGAACCTACTACTTTGTTACATCAGGTTTTTAAAGTAAAATATTTCCCAAGAGTTAATTTCTTAGAGTCTAAACTGGGGCACAATCCCAATTTTGCATGGAAATGTATATGGGAAGCCAAAAAGTATATGGCATTGAGGTGCAAATGGAGAGTTGGCACAGGGAAGTCTAATAATATATAAAGGGACTACTGGATTCCTGGTCATCCAACTCTTGCCAATAGTATGAGAGATGAGGAAACCCATGAATTTAATGCCACTGTTGACAACCTAATTGATCCTCAGACCAAATGGTTGGATGTTGAGAAAGTGAGAACTTTGTTACCTACAACAACATCCAATGAAGTTTTAAAGCTAATATTAAGTCCTGGTAACTTAGAAGACAAGATCATTTGGGCACATGTAACTAATGGGTAGTTTAGTGTGAGAATTGCATATGGACTGTTCAGAGAGTCAAAGAAAAACATAATGGAAGGTGAAAGCTTGATATACATGTCATTGCAGAAACTATGGAAAGGCTTATGGGCTATGAAGCTGCCTACTAAGATCAAGATCTTTGTTTGGAAAGCTTGTAAAGAGAGCTTACCTACCAAACATAATCTAATGAAGAGACAGGTTCTAAATGATGAGATATGCCAATTTTGCAAAATTGAGGTGGAGGATGTGGCTCATGCTCTTTGTTTTTGTCCTACACTCAAAGCATTCTGGGAAGACATTCACCTATGATCATATAAGTAGATATTCCTAAACAATATGGGGACATTCCAAGCTACCTCAATGGGTTGGGACAGAAGGGAAACCTTGAGTTATTTTTCCTGATCTCTTGGAGTTGCTGATATAGGTGAAATTCTTTAATTTTTGAGAATAAATGTTTGCAGCCTGAGCAAGCTATTGGACATGCTCTAGCAATGCAAAAGGTTTTTAAGGAGACTAAAGGATAGTCTTTAAAGTTGGTGAGACACCATTATTGTTGGGAGCATCCCCCTCTAGGGGTGTTTAAATTAAATGTTGATGGGGCCATGTTTCAAAACCAACACAGTGCAAGTATTGGTGTTATCCTTAGAGATTGCAAAGGGAAAGTTCTTATGTCAGTTAGTAAGAGAGAACATGAAGTCAATAATGCAATAAGGATCAAGATGCTTGCTATTCTTAGGGGTTTGCAATTGAGTGCTCACTTAGGCATCCATCACCTCATAGTGGAAAGTGATTCACTAATTTTGGTACAGGAGTTACAGGAGTCAGAGCCTTCCATGTCCATGGTTGGCAATGTGATCAAAGACACAAAAAAGCTAAAGAATTGCTTTCAAAGCTGTGAAGTGAGACATGTTGGAAGAATATGTAATGAAGCTGCACATAGGCTTGCTAGATTTGCTTGGAATGTTAATGATATTAGCTTGTGGTGGGAATCTTTCCCTAATGTAATTGCTCAAGTCCTTTGGAATGAGAGACATTTGTAAAATTGATGTCTTTTAATGAAGGTGGTTTTCTATAAAAAAAAAAATTATTAAAGTTTATACCTTTTTCAATTTCAAACTATCCAAAATGATAACTTCGAGATCCAACTTTTAAGATTGTAACAAGAATAAGTGCAAGGTTGTGAATAGTAAAAATGTTTCATCTCATCTTATCATTATAGTGTTTCCATATTTTTATATAAAATATAATAAACAATTCAATTTTTTCAAATCTCAAGACAATAATAATATTACAAAGTAATATTCTAATAATATTTTATTTAACTTTCAACTTTCATCTTAACTCATCTCATCTCACTTCACTATCCAAACGATACCTTAATTTTTAGTAGTTTGAGGGTATTATATAAGCCTTAGTAATTTAGAATGCTGCGTATAAAATCAAGAAAATTTACGAGTGAGTATTACAAATTTACCAAATTTTAAAAATAATGGGAATAGGTAAAAAATTTTTAAAAAATGAAAATCAACAAGTTGATGAGTACTTTTTAAAATTTTGCCCCTAAATTTATCAAGAGAATTGAGTCATGATTAGTATTGTTGTATTCGAGCCGAGTTCAGACGAGCTTAAGCTGTTTGAGCTCAGCTCATTTAGTAAGTTAATAGGCTTGGGCTCGACTCTGTTATAAGCCAAGCCCAGGATTCTAGTCTAATTTAGCTTGTTTAAATGAAAAATGAAACTAAGCTTAGCTCAACTCGGCTTGAGATGTTGGTTGTTTTTTTAATTGCAATTTTCGAGCTTATTAATTATTAACAATGCATATGAATATTAAATATGCACATTACTTATAAGATATTACAAACAATACAATAAGTGATAACTATAGATAAGCATAAATACTATTATACTACTATGTTTATATGTAAGCATATAATTCTTGAACAGCATTTGATAAAGTTATAGCTAATACCGTATAAACATATAGCATACATACATAAAATATGTATTCATCATAATATATATATCTACTATATATATATATATGCGAATAAGGGAGGAACAGTATTTTTGTCTAACATTTTTTTCCCATTTTCCCCTATTTTGTTTACGTTTTTACCTAGTCCCTCAAACCTCTCTCTCTGTTTTGGCCATTCGTTTAGACAAATCTCAAGGGTGAGGTGCCAAAGAAAAACTTCCATTCACTACTTGGCATATCTTGGTTCATTTTCTTCGTTGCTCTTCGCGATGTTGTGTGGTTATGCTCTTCTCGGTTTCCTTCTTCGTAGTCTTCTTCTTCACAGTTTCCCTCGGATTCGGCATAGCCTTCTTCAGATTATTCATCCTTGTCTTCATCTCTGTCTGGCACCGACTTTAACTTTGACTTAGTCCGGATCCATGAGGGGATGGAGCAGATCGACAACAAGGGAGAGGGGAAGCTTCGGTGGAGGGCTGGGGCCCACTTGTGGTGGCACTCAAGGTGGCTATGAGCTCCGGCACATGGTGGGTACACGGATTTGTTGAGATCTGAGAGCTAGAGAGAGAAAGGACTTCAGGAAGGAAGAGAAAGAATGACTTGGGGTGGAAAAGTTGCCGGTGACAGCATGCTCATGGTACCATCAACGTGCGACGGCGACTGGCTGAGGAGAGGTGGCCTGAGGGAGAAATCGGGGGGAGAGAGAGAGAGAGAGAGAGAGAGAGAGAGAGAGAGAGAGAGAGAGAGAGAGAATATGGGCGTCTAGGTTTTAATCATGGCCCCTAATTTTAGGATTTTTAATTTTAATCTAACAATGGAGATTTGAACACAGAGAAGATAAAATAAATTAGATAAATAAATAGAAAATAAATTAAAACTGGATTAAAAATAAACAAATTTTTAATTTTATTAAATTAATAATATTTATTATCATCTTATAATATTATATTAAAGCAACCGACAAAAAATAAAAGTGTCTTGATAAATATATTAAATATAGCAATCCAACGCCTCCTGTACCCAATACACAAAAATATTTCTTTAATTTTGAAGTGAATTTCGAAGTGTTTTTTTTTTCATTTAATTATATCTTGATATGCTTTGATAATTTGCAAACCAATAATAAATCATTGGTATAATAATGGTTAAGGTTGCAATTTCTTGACATTACTCAACTTAAAAGGATAAGGAGATAAAACAAAAATATATTATATGATTATTATTTTATTGTGAATATATATCTTGTCGACGACAACTCGACAAGTATAGAAATCAAAGTGATATTTTCTCCCAATGTTAATTTCTCTTCTTCTAATGCCAACAAGCCACATTATTTACTTTGGATACTTTGGACGATGCATGATGGATACCTTCACGTGATCTGTTTATAAATAAAATAATCAAATCAGTAGTTTTATTGAATTTTTTTGTTATTTTTAAAATACATTATTAAAATTTGTTTTTTGATTTTATATATTAATTTTTACAATATACTATATATTAATTTATTTTTTTGTATCATTTAAATATTATATTTTTTAATAAAAAATCAATAACGAAAGAGAAAATTTAATTTAAAATATTTATAATAATGAATACTTTCTGTAACAAACTGCAAAATAAGAATCAAATATTAAAAAAAAGTTACATTTGAAAGAATCTCTTTATATTTTTAAAAAATTATATTATAGAGGAGTGCTAAACTGCACCCCATCCATTACTTTATTGGATTCAATTTTTTTTATTTTTTATTTTTGTTCCTCATTTTATTGAATGGTGAGTCCAAGGCCTAGAGCCATTGGAATCATCTTCATTTTTTATTTTTTAAAAAATAATAAATATATGTTTCAAATCTTATATTTTTTACTTTGATTTTAATTCAACCTAACGATGCATGTCCACATTAATTATTTCTTGTACTTAATTCATTTCAACGCATATTAGAAACCATTGTGATTTTACTTTTTTTTTTAAATAAAAAAATAAAAATGAAATATAGATATCTTATAATTGTATTCGATGATTCATAATTTTATAAAATAGAAGTACAGAATCCCACCAAGTGACGAAACAATTAAGTTAAAAAATATCTTAACAAGATGAGGGAAAGTATTTCCAAATGATTTATAAATATATATTTTTATTTTTTTATTTTTATATACTAAATTTAACTTATTATATAAACTTATAAATTTATTTATTTTTTTAAATCCTATGTGGTTGTCCTACTTCTTAAGAGCTATCATTTCTACGGCATAATCTCACCTACTTTAAGCAATTATTTGTTGCAAAAATAAAAAAAATCATACCAAATAATATAATAAATACCCTAAAATAAATTAGACATACTAAAAATTTTTATTAAATTATGTAGAAATAATGAAATGTTATTTTTAATTTTTTAGCATGTAAAAGAAGAGGGTGGGACAAAAAATCTGTAGCAATTTATTTCTTTATTGAATTTTTTTATTTTCGAGTGATAGCGATATATATACATTTTTTTTAGCAATGAGCAGGATAATGATAATTGATAAATTTATTTGTATAGGTAAATAAATAAATAAAGTATGTATGATTCATGAAGAAGTGAAGTTTTGATATAAAAGAGAGAACTCATAGGATCATTCGCATCTGAAATTTAAGATACATAATAAGTCATTGATGCAGACAATCAATCTCAAGGGATGCCGGAATCCTCCCACAGCCTAGATCGGCAACATCTTCTTCACCTTGAAGTTCCACTATATGCATGTCCCATGCAAATTGTAATAAAGCAACCGCATTAGAATTATATACTTACGTGCAAAAATGAATCAACATGGACAACTGCATTAGAATAAACTCAACGTACTCTTTGTCCATCCTATAAATCAAACTACATCATAAGCACTCAAAATCTCTTCTTCTTAAATTTCTTACTATTGTAATTATATACTTAAATAATTAAGATACTAAATTATATGTGAAGTCTATACTTCTTTCTTCACTTTGTATATTTTGTTCAATTTTTGTTTAAATTTATTTTTTCATCTTCTCATTTACTATTTTATATTATTTTTTATTTTTTCTTTATATTTATCAACTGGGCATATACATAGTATTTGTAGTGGACGATATACATATCTAATATAATGTGTGTATATATAGTTGTGCATATATGTTTAAACATAAACAAGCCGAATTGACCAATCAAGTCTAGCTTTATACGAATTTATTTCACAAACATTAATCGAGACAAATGAGATTTATACGAGTTTGTATTATTTAATATTTAAGTTGAATTCAAACTTAATCAAGTCAAGTCTGTCAAGTTTGAGTTTGTATCATTTACGGCGCTAAGATTGATGATAATGAAACACCCATGCCAACATCCAAATTGACAGTTTCTTTTTTTTCTTTCTTTCTTTCTTCTTCTTCTTCCTTTTTTATTTTTATTTTTAATTTCTTCTCCCATTTAAATCAGGGAAACAAACAGGATTCTAGGTTAGAGAAACTAAACTTATGGTTTGGTCATATTTAGACATCATTTGGAAAGTTACTTGAGATGATATAAGATAAGATAAATTGAAATAAAAGCTGAGAGTTGAATAAAATATTGTTAAAATATTATATAAAATGAAACAATTTTACTATTCAAACGGCGCCTTAATAGATCCTTGTTGGGCTGAGGATGTAAATTAAAAGACTTACAATTTTGGCACTATATTGTTCATTCTAATAATTTGAAGTATAATATAATTTAATAAACGAGTAAAAGTTTAAGGATGTAAAATTGATTTTATAACTATTTTGATAGATGTAAAAATAAAAATAAAAGAGGAAAAATAATACAATAAGATGAGTGTTTTTTATCTTAATTATTTAAGAAAAATGTGGGGAAAAACACATCCAACTTGTGGAAAACAAGAGGGAGACGCACCCCTGCCTTCCCCTCCACAGACCCAAATAACTATGAATTATCCATTCCATCTTTCTATTTTCTGTGCCGTCCACTCTTCTCCCAATATTAGCCCAAAACGTCTCCCCCTTAATACCCCTTCCAAGAAGCCATGGTTATAAGCCTCTCCTCCTATCCACCATGTTCTTCCTCTTCCCTCGTCAGATTAACAAATTCAAAGTCACCTATCTCAGAATTTTCACTAAAGCCTAAAACGCACTTTTCAAAATCTCCTTCTTCTTCTATATGCCATTCATTTTCTCCATCACAACTCGGTTTGAATTTCAACAAACAATTTTTCTTTGCAAAGAGTAGAAACCCCCTTGGCAAAAGATTTGATTTTAGGTCTTGGGCAATTCCTGGATTTGATTTTGGGAACTTTGAGAATGCTCAGTCTGTTTTGGAGGCAGCTTCAGTGTTAACAGCCATAATCATTGTTCATGAGAGTGGTCACTTCCTTGCTGCTTATCTCCAAGGAATCCATGTAAGTAAATTTGCTGTTGGGTTTGGTCCAATTTTAGCTAAATTCAATGCAAACAATGTAGAATACTCTATTAGAGCTTTTCCTCTAGGGGGCTTTGTGGGGTTCCCTGATAATGATCCAGATAGTAACATTCCAGTTGATGATGAGAATTTGCTTAAGAATCGGCCCGTATTGGATAGGATTATTGTGATTTCAGCTGGTGTTGTTGCCAATATAATATTTGCATATGTGATCATCTTTATTCAAGTATCTTCAGTTGGTTTGCCTGTACGAGAGGCCTTTCCAGGAGTGCTTGTGCCCGAGGTTCAAGCCTTTTCGGCTGCTTCCCGAGACGGTTTGCTTCCTGGCGATGTGATACTTGCGGTTAATGGAAAGGAATTGCCAAAAATTGGGCCTAATGCAGTTTCTGAACTTGTTGATGTGATTAAGAAAAATCCTAAAAGAAATGTGTTGCTTAAGATTGAGAGGGGCCAGGAGGATTTTCAAATTGGGGTCACCCCAGATAAGAATTTCGATGGAACTGGTAAAATTGGTGTTCAGTTATCACCAAATTTAAAATTTTCAAAGGTTCTACCTAAGAATTTATTGGAGGCTTTTAATTATACTGGGAATGAATTTTGGGGCCTCTCATCCAATGTTTTGGAGGGTTTAAAACAGACTTTTCTAAACTTCTCCCAATCTGCAAGTAAGGTTTCAGGCCCCGTGGCTATTATTGCTGTTGGTGCTGAAGTAGCAAGGTCAAATATTGATGGGCTTTACCAATTTGCGGCGTTGCTTAATCTTAACCTTGCAGTAATAAACCTTCTTCCATTACCTGCTTTAGATGGGGGTTCCTTGGCTTTGATCCTCCTAGAGGCAGCTAGGGGAGGGAGAAAACTTCCTCTAGAAATAGAGCAGACAATTATGTCATCAGGGATCATGCTTGTTATACTCCTAGGGTTGTTCCTCGTTGTTCGGGACACACTTAACCTTGATTTCATTAAAGATTTGATGTAAGTGCTTTCAAGGCCTCAGAAGGTTGAGGTTGGATTGAGTTTGGCAAAAATCTATGAAGCTGTTCTTCGATCAGACTGGTTGCCAGTGATGTCGACAGAGGAGAAAAACTGGTATAATTGAAAATGCTTGGTATATTGTGGTTACTTCTCCCAAAAACATTACAAGGAAGGTACTCATGGCATCTCGATTGTTCTTTACATCCATCTGGAGATACTTTCTGTAGTCCTGTAAATAATTTTTTATAAACAGTATTGGCGACATAACATGTGTTTTGAACTCTAATATCTTGTGCCCTGCGAGTCCAATGAAGATATTCATGGCAGTTACTTTCTCTTCTGTTTGATGGTTGGTAATTGAGCTCTCTTGGGTGTCTCGTGTTGGAACTTGGGAAGTTCTTTGGATGATAGATATCTTCTGTTCCACTCCAGCATTTTTTTATTTTTAAATGAAATAGGACAGTACCTTCATTGCTTTCTTGATAGTCCTCACTTATGGCAGAGGAAAGCACTCCAACACTCCAATCAATATGTAGGTAGTAACTGTTTTCTTCACAGTTTATTTTTCATGATATTCTATCTCCTATATATTTCCCATAGAGTTATTTCGCTTTTGTAAATGGATTTGATAATCTTCAGCACATTAAAATTCATTAAGTAGAGAAGGCACAACCAGTTCTTCCCTCCCTTTGCTCATATTATCATCGTATTTGTTGTTTCCTAGACACCCTTCTTGGGCATTAATGTTTCCCGACCAAGAAGAAGAAAAATGGTCGTTTAAGACTTGCTGCATTTTCATAATTTCATGTTTTATTATATACCATGACTTGGATGTAGTCTGCAACTTCTATCCCAAAATCATACGCACAGTTCAAGTAAAGGGGTCGGGGATTATCCATCATCCTCTCACTGGCAGATTGCTGTTCAGGAATGGCTCCAAATGTTGACTACAACATCGAAACTCTCAGACAATTGAAACTGCAGAGTATTGACTGAAAAACTAAATACCAATTAGGAGCTACTCATGACAGAAGCTTCGGAAAATGAGATATATTTGATTTTAGTGGAAATTATTCCGAACTTCTACTGCTTTAGTAATGTAAAGTTGCTAGTGCACCCTAAACTATCAGTAGGTTTCAATGTCCATCCTCCAATAAGATTAAACGTGACCATGAAGAAGTGACATAATCTGAATTATCAGATGTGAATTATCCGTCAGCGTGCCCCTGTTTTTTAGTTTTGTTCTCTTACTTCAAACACTTCATTCAGCTATGCCTTTCCGGCTTGGTGGAAACCCTGATTCTTTTTTGAACCGATACTCTTAAAACATTCTTGATGTGAATAATCGGTTCCCTTCTGAGATCTCTAAGAAATCCACTTCCTGCTTTCAGATTATCACTCCCAAAAACAGGGTATTGTATTGCTTCCATATTTCTTTCCAAGTTATGAACTCAAACTTCTTTGTTTCTGATTAGGATGAGTTTCAACTTAAATGATTATCAATGGATGCATCTACAAGCGAAAGTTAAGAATCGATCAAATTCAAAGTTACTAACTAAATGAATAAATACTTAAAAAGAAGAAGAAGAAGAAGATAAATGATTGGGGCACAACAATTCTCTTTCAAAACAGAACACTGTTGTCAATGGTTGTAGAAAGCATGATGATTTAAACTTTTATTTACGCAAAGTAATTGATTCTTTCATGAACTTCAATTGTTCCCACAAGCAGAAGCAATAACATTAGATCATGAGGCAGTACCATTCCAACTAGAATATGAAGAGCTCATAAAGCACATAATGCGGCTCAGAACCCCAACGAGCAATTGAAACCCCCAGCATTTATTCAACTCCACGAACCACATAGAGTTGATAATCTTCAAATTATGATTTGAATTCAATCACAACTTTTCCAATATTAGTGCTTGTGAAGAGGGAGCCTAAGCTCTCCACGTAGCTCTCGACTCCATGGTAGGTTGTGTACTTGGAACTAATCTTGCCCTCTTTTATGTAGCTCTCCATTTCCTTTGCAAAATCTCCAAAACGATCCAAATATGAACCCACTAAAAACCCTTCCATCCTTATCTCTTTACCTACCATATTCAGGAGATTTCTTACCCCATCTCTGTCTGTCCATTTCTGCATCAAACAAATAAGCGTGCAACTTCACTTAGAAAACCATGGATATTTGCATGCATCGTAAACGAATCTGTTGACTGTAATGGTAGTATATTCATATGTTTCACCTTCTTATATTCAGATATCATTCCGCAGATTGGGATCCGTGCATACTTGTTAACGTGATTGAGGACAGCCTCAAGCATTTCGCCACCAACATTGTCAAAATATATATCGATGCCATCAGGGAAGTACCTAAAAAACATATAAGATGGACAATTATGCGGTGAAAATACAAAGGGATATGCTTGTAATGATGATACTACTTTAATATAATCCAATCGCAAGTTAAACTTCATAAATAGATCTCTTCGCTTGCAAACATATTATCCAATTGCATACGGGAGAAAATGGCAAATGCTAATTACTTGCTTAAAGCAGCATCTAAATCAGTTTCCTTCTTGTAGTTGAATGCATCGTCATACCCAAAATCATCCTTTATGAGTTTTACCTAAGAAAGAGGAACAACAAAGAAATCAAATGTAAGAAACAGTAAGAACATCTATTATAGGCATTATGTTTATCCCTTGATCTTTAGCAAATTTCATCAATCTAGGATTTGAACAAGCCACCAATTCCAAACTCTAAAATCACGTGCACACAATGCACATAACTTTATGCTTCCACTCATTTTTCTGTCTTAGTAGCTCTCCATTTATAAAAATTCATGTATATTATTTCCTATACATTGCAGGGTCACGAGGCTGAACATGAGAAGCAACTGCACAATAAGCATAACCCTAATGAAATGGCGACATTTGGCATGCAACAACGATCGAAATGCATCTATATGTAGGAATTCAAGAGCATGGTAGATTAGCTTGGTTTTACCAGTTTTATAAAAAATGGGCTCAATAATCAAGGATTCTGTTTGTAAAAGAATAGCAGAATAAGAGGTAAATAGCAGGATTCTCAAGAATCCAGTGAAAACCTAGGGGGGAATAACCTGAAGCAGTTTTGAAAGGATCCGTATGCATAGAACTGTTTGGTTCAATGTAGAACAGATTCTGGGCATATAGCTTTTTAATGTATTCATTTTTTGAAGCAGGGTAATATTGGGTAGAAGAAAGAAGCTTTAGCATAAGGATCATAAGGTGTATTGAGAGCAGACGAAAATGAAGCAGCTTCAATAATAGGAATGCTACCAATAGTAGTAAACTTGTTAGCAATCTCCAAAGGAGTAGCAGGCTCATATTTAACAAGCTTAGTATCAGGAATTGGGAGAGGAGTGACAATCTTCCCTTTTTCTTGCTCATGATTGTTGCAAGAATCTACGCACTTCAGCATGTGGGGCTAAAGTGTAATTTTGTTCGGCCTAAAACCAAAAAGAAGTTGATTGCCTATTGAATTTGATTCATGGAATTTGTGAACAACCAACCAAGTCCATTCTAGTTGCATAGGCTGACATAATGGAAGAAATTCTGGAGGAATTGGGTTTTGCATCTGTAATACGTTCCCAAATGCCAAGCCCATCATGAGGTGCTCTAACTTCTAATAGTCAGTCGTAAACTGATCTCGTAGCCCCCCACCAAAGGAATTCATTCCTGAGTAAGAATCCAAGGGCTAAAAGCGAGCACTTCAAGCTGCTTCGCCTTCTTCTTATTGTTATGGCGGCAATGTTGTCTTTTAGCATAAATGAATCGCCAGTC
Source organism: Carya illinoinensis (assembly GCF_018687715.1). NCBI lineage: Eukaryota > Viridiplantae > Streptophyta > Magnoliopsida > Fagales > Juglandaceae > Carya > Carya illinoinensis. The sequence continues at coordinate 15,530,130 of NC_056755.1, forward strand.
TCCACCTACTATCTACCTTACAGAGATATTTTAGTTAACAGTTAACACGTCCTTGTCTAAATAATGGTTAGATTAGAAAAAAGATTGCAAAGTCATCTTAAGGCCAGTACCTGCTGAAGTTAATGTGCGCTCGAATCTGACTCCGACTACACAGAAAAGACAAGAGGAACAAAGGAATCGAAAGAAAACTTGAAAATTACCCATTCTTTCAAAAGTTTAAGTTGTAAAATATTTAGTTAAATAAAATAAAGTGTAATGTTAGGATTTGAACTCATAACAACTTCTGAATATTATATGACATCCCTGCTCATCTCCAAAGTTTAATCTGATAGAAGAAAGTAGATTTAATTATTTATATTTATATTAACAAAACAAAAAAAAAAAAAACAAAAAAAACTGAGAAGAAATTCCACCTAATATATTGTCAAACACCTAATCAACTGAATAAGACACCTCCCATCAACCAGATTTTTTGCATGGCATAAGGCATACCTTCTCATCTGACCCGGTGCTACCGACAACCCTGCAGCCTTTGAGCTTAGCCAATTGTCCGGCATACATTCCGACCGCTCCAGCCGCAGCTGAAACAAACACATTCGACCCTGCCTTTGGTTCTCCCAACACCTCGATCCCCACCCATGCTGCAAACCCCGGTACCCCTGTATATGTATGTATATATATATACCCCATTTTTCATATCTCATTGAATTTCCTTGAAGATATTAACATCAAGGATTGAGGAAAAAAAGCAAAAAAACAAAAAAACAAAAAACAACCCAACAAGAAGATCAGTTACCTAGAGAACTGAGATAATCTGGCAGTGGAACCCCAGATGTTGGATCAATCTTTCGTATTAACGACCCGGCAGGTACCACACAATAGTTGGCAATCGGAGAGAATGGATTAAGGACAATATCACCCTCTTTGTAATTATCGTCCTTCGACCGAATGACCCTTCCAATTGAAAATGCAGTGATTACCTGCATTACCGCTTTTCACATTTATCAACTTCGAATATAATGTTGAGTAATGCTCCCCGATTTATATAAAAACCTAATAATGTTAGATATAGTCGTAAGCTTTTTTTAAAAATAATATTATCTTATTATATTAGATTTATAAAATAATTTTTCTAAAATTATAAAATAATTTTTCTAATAATTAAATCTTATATGACATATTTATTTATAATACAAAAAATACATTCTAACAAATTATATCAAACCCACTTCAATTTTTAAATTTCTTTTTATAAAATTCCTTTATAGATCAAATATTTTTCGACCATTTTGTAAGAAAATTAAGTGTGTTTGTTAAAAACGACCAGTCTATATAATTTTCCATAAAAATAAAGGAAGAAATTTTAAAAAATTTTAAAGTCTACAGTCTACACCCTTAAAAATTATCAATGTTTTCAAAACTGAATTTTTAATCCTTAGATTTCGTGTTTTCTTAAAAAAATATACTCTTGACACGTCTTAAAATTATAAAATCTTATTGTTTTAGTATTTACAAAACCATATCAAAATAAAACAAATATATAAATGCATAAATTTTTTAATTTAAAAATAAAAAAATTAAAAAAAAAATGCTGAAAGTATGGGTAGAAAAAAATGTTCAATTCAGGCTTATTCAAACTGAATCAATTAAAAACCTAACCCATTTTAGTAATTTTTTTAATTGTTTATTAAACTGTATCAATTGACCGATTTAGGCCGATTCAGACCAATTTGAGCCAATTCTAATTGAATCAAAACTATATTTATTTTAAAATTGCCTAAGAACTAAGTTTTTTTTTTTTTTTTTGGGTACAAAAATATAATAGAATTAAACATATGTAACTTTCTCTTCATTGTATTTAATAACATTCACAAAAAATTAAAATATAAAATAAGCAGTTCTTTATTTTCTTTAATTGAATAAAATAATTAGGAGATAAATAAATATTTTGTATTAAATTTCGGATTGTGCATAAAATATTACATTTTTCATGTGCTTATAACTTAATAGTCCTTATCTTCTTTATATATGAGGCAAAATAAAAAATTCTATTTATCATCTTTTGTACCGTACACTAATATGTAATTTGTCGCTTTGATACTTTTATTTAAATTCGCATATATTGACACATATATTTAAGTATGGTGATATCCACAGAACGAAGCCACCGAAATGCCCACGAAGAGGCAAAATTTTTCTCTTTCTTTTTGTTTTTGTTTTCAAATATTTTTTATAACTCATTAAATAATTTTTTAAAAAAATAAAAATCAGAAATTCATTAAAAAATATTTAATTAATTATTAAGTTAAAAAAATAAAATCCCACTGTCGGTGGCCACAATCGGCGACCACTTTCGGGAGAAGCAATTCCCAAACTTTAGATCTAAAATACCAAACATTAATTAGGGGGTGGCTGGGCCGCCACTTCTTGCTAGAGATCCACCCCTATCGAGGTGGCTGCAGACCATTTCGACACCCTAATGCAAGGTGCCTGCCTGCGCCTGCAAACCACCCTGCCCAAACTCGATCTCACCAATCCGGCATAGGAAACCACCTTTTATACATATATATATATATATATATATATATATATATATATATATATATATATATTATGTGATTCTTTAGAAAGATGATGTTGATCAATTACGTACCTCGTCGAGTTTGAACTGGGAGAAGTAAAGCCCGTCTTGCATGCCGGTCATTCTGGTTCGCTGGTAGGGATCTACGGAGATGAAGAGGGTCTGGACAATGGCATGACCATCTGGTATGGAATCTCCGGCGAGGGAGAGATTGACAGACCGGAGTTTGAGATGATCGGAGGTCGGAACTCCTTCTGGTGCATACGCTGCCATGTACCATTCTTTACTCTCTACCACAGTAGTAGCCATTCTTCTCTCTCTCTTCTTCTTTGAGCGGTTCTTCTTATTTTGCCTTCTGTGTTAATTTGTGTGGCTTGGGGTGTTTCAACATCGTTCGAGGGGTGGTTGGGAGTGGGAGTGGGAGTGGGAGTGGGAGTGGTTCAACGTCGAATGAGAGATGCCTGTGGCCAAACTTAATTTCCACCAACCGTTACAAGAGCAAGATGGAGACAGTAAATCAAAGGCGAGCATTATGATTAGGCTCAGTGCTCCGAGCATATTCTGTGGAGGACTGGTCCTACTTCAAACAAGATGGTCACAGTATTGGTAACGATGGAGATAAAAGTAAATGAACAATTTGATTCAAGGGATATGCTTTGTATTTTCATATTAAATTATTTATCTATCAATTAAAGTAATAATAAAATATTATTTTTTAATAATAATAATTTTTTAAATATTTTTTATATTTTATAATTATACTGACTATATATTAATTAATAATTTAAATTATTATTTTGCCTTTTATTACGAGAGAGAGAGAGCAAGTGGGAGGAAACACAAATAAATGTTAAAATAATCAATAGATGATAAACAGTATTATCCAATTTGGCTCATCGGGCTCGAGCTTTTTTTATTATTAAAATAATAAATTATTATTTTATTAATATAAAAAGTTTTAAATTAAAAAAGTAATATATAAGATCAACCAAATAAATTAAACCATTTAATATATATATATATAGCATACATTACTAAATATTTTGTTTATAAATTTATTGCAATATTATAGAAATATGATAATATGCAACTATATATAAGTTATATATAAATAATATTATAAAATGTGTTATCATTTGTATAGTATAATAGAAAACATATTGTGTATAAGATTAATGATGTGATTCCTTAATTAAAGAAAATTACTATCAATAACTTGCATTATGATATACAAATTATAGTTAATTAGTTAAAATTGATTTGATAACTGATTAAGAGAAATGTGTATTCACTCCATTTATGATTATATCAACAGGCTGTAATCTAAGTAGCAATCGAAAATATAAAATAACACTAATGTTATATTATATAGTATATAATTAATTAAATTAATTAAATAACCTATATTACAAATACAAAATAACTTGATATATCATATAAATTGTAATAAATTACACAACCAAATATATAACTAATAAAATAAAATATCTTCTATAAAGAAAATTTATACAAATATCCTATATATATACACTTTGGAAACATGTATAAATATATAAAATGTTCCATAATATCTATATATATATATATATGAGCAATTCTACATACAGTCATGGAATTGCAAACGTCGCGCAATCGCTTTGAAAAAAAATAGGGTCTACGATTAAAAAGTTAGTTTTTTTTCATGTGGGTCCCATATTAATTCATTTTTTTTAAAGCGACTGCACGCCGCTTGCACAACCACCACTGTAAATATCATTTCTATATATATATATATAAAATGAGGTAAACACTTTAGATTAAAAGCAATAAACACACAAATTCTTTTACAATTCATTTTACATTCGATCGATGGGACAATTTCAATTCATCACAATATTAAATTAGGTTTTCATATTATTAAATCTGAATTTTAAATTCCGTATAATTGCTTTTATTTTTTTCAAAAACGTTGCAAAAAGATGTATCATTATTTAATTTGTATATTGTAGACAGAAAAAATTCTACACATTATCTGCACATCATATACTATATATGATTTTTTATTTTTTTATTTCTTCTTCTCTTAATAAGTATGTGGTATAGGGATGATAAATAGAAGAATTTAATTAATTTAGTAGAAATAAAATAAAAATAAATATATAAATAAATAAAAATAAGAATGATGTGTAATGTATAAAATGATGAATAGTAAAGCTCTTAAAGAAAATGAACAAAATTACGATGACGAAACAACATATGAAGAGGTCAAAATTTATGAGTCCCCCAAGCAACATGTTTCTGGTTCCATCCCTGGCCTTTTTGGCCTTTTGCAATCATTTTAAGGATGTTTTTTCCTAAATCCTAGGTCAATATATAGATGGATTACTACGCTAGTCTCCAGGTTCATGATGTGCCACCAACTTGAATTAGGTTGATTTATTCAATATATCTCACTCCAAATTCGTCAACAAAATTGATTGTTGCACCTAATCCTAACAACTTTATTCATATGATCTTAATGTCTACTTCAAACATGATTTAAGATCTTACATGATTTTTTTGCCTCGAGGAATAAGTCGTTGGGACATTTAGTGGAGGGCCTACTTGAACTAAAACTCCCATTCTACCGTCAAAACTCAAAGAAGTAAAAGCTCAAAGGAAAGCTCCAGGGCCGGTTGAAGTAAATGAAGGAGTCAAAAGTGGATCAAGGTTAAACATGCACTACTCCGTCTCCCACAAAAGGATAAAGACCTCGTACAGTTATATGATTATTCAAAATACTGAAAAAGATAAGTACTGTGAACAAGCCTATATATATAAGGTAATCCTCGATGGTAAATGGGACTCTTTTTTCATATGAATTGTTTTGATTGTAATTTACTGACTTAAGCATTGGAATATTCTCAGGCGAACCTCGCTGCATCTTTTTTAGCGTTATACAGGTGAACGATTGTAGAGTGGAAGTGAGACACATCCTTAACATTTTAAATATCTCAAAATTTTATGAATAATAATGAAATGGTATCTGAATAATAATGAAATAATTTGAGTTTAAATATTTTATTAAATTTTAAGAAATGATGGGGGGAAAATGGAGATAGAAAAAATTGAAAAAAATCTCATTTCTTGTTGTTTTGTTGTTTTTTGCCCATCAGGATATTACCAGATTGCTTTGATAGCAGATCTTGCTGGGTTTTCCAAGGAGCATAGGGATTGCAAGAATAAAAGAGTGAATTAATAAATACTGGTCCATGGGGATGAATCTACAATCGAAAGTTAAGAAATAGCAATTCTCTTTAAAAATAGGATGCTAAAGTCCCATTTGGAATTTAGATAGTCTAATTTTAAATTGAATCTAATATTTATATACTCAAGTACTCTTAAATCATTAAATTCATCTCAATTCAAAACATCTTTACATGTGAGACTCACAATTTTTTTCCAAATTAACATCTTTTTACACGCGAGACCTACAACCATTTTTAATTTCTAATAAATATATCTAAACTCATTTTAACATCTAAACACATATAAACTCATAATCTTAGGTGGGCTCTACAAAAATCATTTTAACATCTCAATTCATTACTATTAATAAAGAACTCAACTTAGTCCAATATCTAAACTGACCCAAATGGTTGTTGTAAACTCTCATTTCCACACAATTAAGTTCTTTTCTTTTCTTTTCTTTTTTTTCTCTATTTTTATCAACTCCAATGGTTCCAACAAGTAGAAGCAGCAGCAAACTACACACACACATAGAGAGAGAGAGAGAGAGAGAGAGAGAGAGAGAACACATATAAACTCATAATATTAGGTGGGCTCTACAAAAATCATTTCATCATCTCAATTCATTACTATTAATAAAGAACTCAACTTAACCCAATATCTAAATTGACCCAAATGGTTGTAGTAAACTTTCATTTCCACACAATTAAGTTCTTTTTTTTTTTTTTCTCTATTATCAACTCCAATGGTTCCAACAAGTAGAAGCAGCGACATACTGCACACATACACACACACACACAGAGAACACATATAAACTCATAATCTTAGGGGGGCTCTACAAAAATCATTTTACCATCTCAATTCATTATTATTAATACAAAACTCAACTTAACCCAATATCTAAACTGGCCCAAATGGTTGTAGTAAACTCTCATTTCCACACAATTAAGTTCTTTTCTTTTCTTTTTTTCTCTATTTTTATCAACTCCAATGGTTCCAACAAGTAGAAGCAGCGGCATACTGCACACACACACACACACACACACACACACACACACACACACACACACACACACACACACACACACACACACACACACACACACACACACACACACACACACACACACACACACACACACACACACACACACACACACAGAGAGAGAGAGAGAGAGAGAGAGAGAACACATATAAATCCATAATCTTAGGTGGGCTCTACAAAAATCATTTTACGATCTCAATTCATTACTATTAATAAAGAACTCAACTTAGTCCAATATCTAAACTGGCCCAAATGGTTGTAGTAAACTCTCATTTCCACACAATTAAGTTCTTTTCTTTTTTTCTTTCTTTTTCTCTATTTTTATCAACTCCAATGGTTCCAACAAGCAGAAGCAGTGCCATACCCCCCCCCCCCCCACACACACACAGAGAATACATATAAACTCATAATCTTAAATGGGCTCTACAAAAATCATTTCACCATATCAATTCATTACTATTAATAAAGAACTCAACTTAGCCTAATATCTAAATTGGCCCAAATGGTTCTAGTAAACTCTCATTCCACACAATTAAGTTCTTTTCTTCTTCTTTTTTCTCTATTTTTATCAACTACAATGGTTCCAACAAGTAGAAGCAGCGGCATACTACGCGCGCACAGAGAGAGAGAGAGAGAGAGAGAGAGAGAGAGAGAACACATATAAACTCATAATCTTAGGTGGGCTCTACAAAAATCATTTCACCATCTCAATTCATTACTATTAATAAAGAACTCAACTTAACCCAATATCTAAACTGGCCCAAATGGTTGTAGTAAACTCTCATTTCCACACAATTAAGTTCTTTTCTTTTTTTTCTTTTTTTTTTTTATCAACTCCAATGGTTCCAACAAGTAAAAGTAGTGGCACGCGCGCGCCCACAGAGACACAGAGAGAGAGAGAGAGAGAGAGAGAGAGAGAGAGGCTGCAATCCCAAAATTATTTTCGCTTACAAAATTAGTTTCACTTACAATATGAAGAGCTCATAATTAAAGATCTTACCATGGACCATGGCACAGAAACCAAATGATATTAATTTTAATCTCACCATTTAATTATTTAAGCCAGAGGAAAATAGAGTTGATAATCTTCAAATTATGATTTGAATTCAATCACAACTTTCCCAACATTAGTGCTTGTGAAGAGGGAGCCTAAGCTCTCCAAGTAGCTCTCGATTCCATGGTAGATTGTGTACTTGGAACTAATCTTGCCCTCTTTTACGTAGCTCTCCATTTCCTTTGGAAAATCCCCAAAACGATCCAAATATGAACTGTTGCCTAGATGACTAACACAAGAGGGGGGTGAATTGAGTTGTATTAAAAAAAATAACAATTATAAATCAAATATAAAATATAAAATATAAACAAAATATGAAATAACAATAAATATAAAGAGTAAGGGTAAGAGAGAAGCAAACTCAGTATGTTAACGAGGTTCGGCCCCACTGCCTACGTCCTCGCCTCAAGCTACCCCTTGAGGATTCCCAAATTCACTATTCAACCTCCTTCAGGTGGAGATAGAAACCTATTACACCTTTGAACAATACCGCTACAAAGGATCCGTGTAGAACACCCTCTACACTTGCAATCACCTTACACGTGGTGGTTCAACTATTCCCCGTGTAGAATACTTTCTACACACACAAGGGTTATACACACCCTTTTTCTGATACAAGAGCTGATAGTGGGTAGGTTATCAGAAAACACTCCTCAATGAGTGAAATAAGAACAATACAGCGCAAACTATATCTCTCAAAATGAGCAAGGATTAAGGCTCAATGCTTAGAGAAGAGAGAATGAAAACTTTGAATGAATGTTGTATGCTCTTGGTGTTGTAAATGTGAAGCTCTCAAATGATCTATTTATAGGCATATGAGACTTCATATTCAAATTTTAAAATATTCACATGTCAAAGACAACATCATTCACTTTTTCAAAAAATTCAAATAAAAGGTTCTTCTTTTTCAATTGTCAAAGACAACATCATTCACTTTTTCAAAAAAAAATCAAACCTAATCTTTTACTTTTGGCATATGACAAAATGAGCACATTTTCCTTTTCAAAAAAATTCAAACCTAATCTTTTACTTTTTGCATATGACAAAATGAGCACACTTTACTTTTCAAATTTTTCAAACAAAATCATCTACCTTTTGTATAAGTCTAAAAAAGTATCAATCACTTTTGAAAATATTCAAATAAAACATGCACATGTGAAAGATGACAATCAATCATCTTTAATATTTTCAAAGTTCAACCCTTTAATCAAGGCATGCACATGCAAAAGATGACAATCAATCATCTTTCAAAATTTTCAAATTTAATTTTCAAAAAAATATTCATGCACATGTGAAAAATGTATTTTAATGCTTTATGATAAAATATTAATTTTGAGCATTAATCCTAATTTCGAATTTTGAAGAGATTTACAACATTACTCTATAATTTTAATGTGAACTTGTTCCCTTCTTGCTCATGCTTGTTTCCTTGATGTGCTTGACTCCATTGTGTAGACAACTTGAGCTTGAGACTTCTTTATTCTTTGAATTCATTTGTTATCATCAAAATCTATGTGTAAATATATAATTACACAAAACTTGAAATCTTGGGTTCAACAATCTCCCCCTTTTTGATGATGACAAATACTTGATAGAACCTGAAACCTGTATTAATACTTAAGCTCTCCCTGAGAATGTGCGTTAGTTTTTCAAGCAAAAATATAAATATAATTCCAAGCATATATAACAAGTTTAACAATTTAAACAATGTTAATGTTCTAGTCTAAAACTTCTCCCCCTTTTGGCATCATTAAAAAGGATCGGCAGCAAATAAATGGACTAAAGAAAACGATGCGTTTAATAGTCACTGTAGATAGTTGAAAAATGGAGCCGTCCGTGACCCGACAAGTGCTGCAAAGCCTCGAGGCCTAACTCTATGAATTTAATACGGCTGAAGATTTAAACAATCGCCTGATGTTATTGACAAACGGGATTGAAGGCTCCGAGTTTCTGTAAAAAAATGATCATTTTCATCTATCGGATGCCAAAAAAAATAATCACTTCTTGACCTGAGTTCTGTTTTTCCACAACGATAGAATGGCTGAGCAATTCTCTTCCACTAATGTTCCAGACTTGAATCAGGAACCCCTAACGCATCAATCATCAATCTTCTCTCCTGAGACCGTCAATACCATGATAGGAGCAGTGAACCGTTTTTCTAGTAAGGCTGATTCTGAGATTATTGCAGAATCAAGAATGCTCAGTAGTCAATATGCTGCCTCTGTTACGATCTTGTCTCGAAGGTTAATGGCGAGGGTGAGTGAGATTGATCATCTTAATATGCAAATATCTGAGTTACGACAGAAGCTTGCTAATAAGGATAGTGAGAATAAAAGGCTAAAGCAAGAAAACCAAGAGTTGAAAAATTTTGCAGATTGGTATGCTCATGATCTGCAACCACGAATAGAGGAGCTGGAACGAAAAAGTGTTCAGATACAAGGTCAACATCGGCAGATAACAGCAGAGGTTCATCGTTTACTAGAAAAATAGGGACAATCTACTGTTAATCTCGCTGGCTTAGTAAGAAAACTTTTGACAATGTGTGTCCAGCATATCTTGTATTTCTTTTGACTAAATAAGATTTGAAGAGAAAATAGTTTGTCTTATTCTTTATGTTATCTCTATAAAATCAGTCCTGAAGTTCATTCAATCCGCATCAAGTTTTCATCTCATCTCTATAACTTATCTGCATTCCTTCAGCATTCTCGTTTTAAGCCTTCTATTCTTTTCTCAATGGCTCATTCTTCTAACATTTCTCTAGATCCATCCATGAGGCATTCTGCATCTCAACCTCCTGTCCTTTTTGCAGCTGCCATTGGTGCCATGTTGCAGCAAGAAAATAATAATCTGACTAATAAGTCAGATTCTGATGCTATTTATGACTTGGTGAGTCTTGGGACTCGCTACTCTTCCTCTATTGTTGCTTTTTCTCAACGGCTACAAGCCAAAAATCATGAAGTTGAAAAGCTCAAAGAACAAATTGTTGTACTTCAACGAATTGTTCAAGAGTCTCACACAAGGGAAGGAATCATTCAGCAGAAGAATAAACAGTTGAAATCTTTATTAGATTCTTCATTCCGCTTGCCAGTTCCCATGGATAAGAATGACATGATATTGTATGAAGAGAATGAGCGTCTCAAACATGAGGCTAAGAATCTCAAGTTTATGTAAAAGTATTTAAAAAATCTATCTCTATTTTTATTGACTCTAGTCTATCTTTTAAGGGATATTCATAGCATGCATCATACCTATTTATCTTCTGATCATACATAATCTATCTTCTGGTAAAGGTTTTGTGAAGATATCTGCTAACTAATCGTGTGTGTTTGTGAACTCTAATATTATATCGCATTTTTGCACATGATCTCGAAGAAAATGATACCTTATTTCAATATGCTTAGTTCTAGAATGTTGTATTGGGTTCTTTGAAAGATTTATAGCACTTGTATTATCACATTTGATTGGAATGTGATTATACATGAGTTTAAAATCTTCAAGTTGTTGCTTCATGTAGAGAACTTGAGCACAACAACTACCCGCAGCAACATATTCTGCCTCAGCAGTAGATAGTGCAACAGAATTTTGTTTTTTACTAAACCAGGAAACTAGTGCATGACCTAAGAAATGACATGCTCCGCTAGTGCTTTTTCGATCTATTTTACAGCCAGAATAATCTGCATCTGTGTACTTGATTAGATCGAAAGATGTGTGCTTAGGGTACCATAACCCTAGGTTAATTGTACCACTAAGATATCTAAGAATGCGCTTAACTGCAATTAAATGTGATTCTTTTGAAGATGATTGAAAGCGTGCACATAAGCACACACTAAACATAATATCTGGTCTACTGGCTGTTAAATATAATAAGCTACCAATCATACCTCGATATATTTTCGAGTCAACTGGCTTACCAGATTCATCTTTATCGAGTTTAGTTGATGGGCTCATTGGTGTTCCAATTTCCTTAGCATTTTCCATCCCAAACTTCTTCAGTAATTCCTTAATATATTTTGATTGATTGATAAATGTCCTACTTTTTGCTTGCTTAATTTACAATCCGAGAAAGAATATAAGTTCTCCCATCATGCTCATCTCAAATTCTTCCTGCATAGTCTTAGCAAAAACTTGACACATATTTTCATTAGTAGCACCGAATATTATATCATCAACATAAATTTGAATCAAAAGAATATCATCATTTTCATATTTAATGAAAAGAGTTGTGTCGATTTTTCCTCTTGAAAAACCTTTTTCAATCAAGAAGCCACTAAGTCTTTCTTACCAAGCTCTAGGAGCTTGTTTAAGTCCATATAGTGCTTTTGTGAGTTTGAAAATATGATTTGGGGAAATATGATTTTCAAAACCTGGAGGTTGCTCAACATATACCTCTTCATTTATAAAACCATTTAAGAAAGCACTTTTAACATCCATTTGAAAAAGTTTGAAATCTTTATAACAAGCATATGCAAGTAGCATTCGAATAGTTTCTACTCTTGCGACAGGTGCATATGTCTCATCATAATCGATTCCTTCTTCTTGATTAAAACCTTGGGCTACAAGTCGAGCCTTATTTCTAGTAATGACTCCGGACTCATCTTTCTTGTTTCTAAAAACCCATTTTGTTCCAATAATAGTATAATTTTTGGGTCTAGGAACAAGTGTCCAAACATCATTTTTTTCAAATTGATTCAATTCTTCTTGCATAGCTAGAATCCAAGATTCATCAAGAAGTGCGTCATCAATATTTTTAGGTTCAATTTGAGATAGAAAAGCAGTATGATTGCAAATATTTCTAAGAGATGATCGAGTACTTACACCTTGTGAAGGTTCTCCCAAAATTTGTTCCACTGGATGATCTTTTACAAATTTCTACTGTTTGGTTGCATCTTGTATTAAATTTTGATGATCTTTCCTGATGGCTCCATGTTGAACTTCCTCTATTGTTTTCTCTTTGTTGATATTGAGACTTTCTGTGTTATTTATACCTTCTGTTTCTTCATCAATAGATTTCTTGGAGAGTGGAGAATTAGATTCATCAAATACTACATGCATAGATTCTTGTACAGTCAAAGTCTTTTTGTTGAATACTCTATAAGCTTTACTATTAGTAGAATACCCGAGAAAGATACCTTCATCAGATTTTGCATCAAACTTGCCTAAACTATCCCTGTCATTCAAAATAAAACATTTGCATCCAAATACATGAAAGTAACCAATGTTGGGCTTTTTCTCATTCCAAAGCTCATAGGGGGTTTTATCTAACTTAGACCTTAGCATAACTCTATTTATAACATAACATGCAGTACTTACCGCTTCGGCCCAAAAATAACTAGGCAAGTTATTCTCATTGAGCATTGTTCTTGCCATTTCTTGAAGAGATCTATTTTTCCTCTCTACTACCCCATTTTGTTGAGGAGTTCGAGGAGCAGAAAAATTATGTACAAAACCGTTTTCATCACAAAATGTTTCAATATTTTTATTAACAAACTCTTTTCCCCTATCACTTCAGATACTTGAAATAGTATAGCCATTTTCATTTTGAATTTTCTTGCATAACTTGGTAAAGGCATTATGTGCCTCATCTTTATGAGCAAGAAAGATAACCCAAGTATATCTAGAAAAATCATCAACAATAACAAATGCATAATATTTTCCTCCTAGACTTGCAACTCTATTTGGTCCAAAAAGATCCATGTGTATTAGTTGCAATGGTCTAGTAGTGGAAATATGTTTCTTAGTTTTAAAAGAAGTTTTTGTTTGTTTACCAAATTGACATGCATCACAAATTTTGTCTTTAAGAAAATATGTTTTTGGTAAACCTCTCACAAGATCATTTTTTGAAAGTTTGGAAATAAGTTCCATGTTGGCATGACCTAATCTTCTATGCCATAACCAACTAGTTTCATTTTGAGCTGACAAGCAAATAACATCTTGTGAGGTAATTTCTTCAAAATCAATTGTATAAACATTATTGTTTCTAAAAGCAATAAAACAAATATTACAATCATGATCATTCAAAATAATGCATTTATCCATTTTAAAAGTAACTGTAAATCCTTTATCACATAATTGACTTATGCTCAAAAGATTATGTTTTAAACCTTCAACAAGTAGAACATCTTCAATTATGAGAGAAGATTCATTACCAATTTTACCTATTCCCACGATCTTCCCTTTCGAGTTGTCTCCAAATGTCACGTGTCCTTCTTCTTTAGATCTAAGATCAAAGAACTTAGACTGGTCTCCCGTCATGTGTCTTGAATATCTACTATCTAAAAACCACTTATTTTTGCTTGTGGATGACTTCATGCATACCTATAAAAACAATTAAAATGATTTTTCTTGGTACCCAAGTTCTTTGGGTCATTTATTTATTAGTATTAGAAGAAACAAGATTTTTAGGTACCCATATGGCCCTAATAGTCATTGTATGATTTCTTCTAATAGGACAAGTATGATAATTATGACCATTTCTATTACAAAAATTACAAATAGCATGTAACATATATGAAAAACTTGAATGATTATAATAATATCCTTTTTTGACAAAATTATTTTTATGAAAAGAATTTTGAATATTAGTCTTTGATGTAGAATGATTATCAAAGAAATTTTTATAAGGTTTGTATTTTTGTTTTGGCATATATCCCAAACCTGCCTTGTCAAAAATACATCTTTGACTACCAAGAAGTTTTTCAAAATTTCTTTTTCCATTCGTAAAGTTTTCAACAATATTTTCTAAATCGGTTTTCTTCTTATTCAATTCAAGATTTTCATCTTTCAAAATGATACTTTCTTTTCTTAAAATTTCAATTTCGTTTGTTAAAGAAGAATTTTTCTTTTTCAAAACAGTATACTTGATACCCAATTTTTCAAATTCCTCATAAATCTCTTCTAAAACATTTTGCAATTCTTCATATGAAGGATTTTCAATATTATCAAGATTTGTTACCTCAATGTCATCTTTAGCCATAAGACAAAAATTTGTTGATTCTTCATTACTTGCTTCACTATCTGAGCTACTTGAATCATCATCCCATGTAGCTTTCATTGCTTTCTTGCCTTTGTTTCGATCTTTCTTTAGCAGAGGACAATCTGGCTTGATATGACCAGGCTTATTGCATTTATAACAAATTAAAGTGTCGTTTTTACCTGAATCTTTCTTGGAAAACTTTTTGAAAGATTTCCTCGGAGGAGTTCTATTTTTCTTCAAGAACCTCTGAATTCTTCTTGTTATCATCGCAACTTCTTCATCTTTATCGTCATTTTCCTCATCTTCATCACTTCCACTTTCATGAGGAACAGCTTTAAGTGCTAAGCTCTTCTTTGGCTTTCCTTCTTCTTCTCCTCTTTTCAATGTGTACTCATGGGTGATAAGTGACCCGATGAGTTCATTGACTTCGAGCTTCTTGAGGTCTCTAGCTTCAAGAATCGCTGTAACTTTTGATTCCCAACGTTTTGGTAAAGAGTTGAGAATTTTTCTTACTATCTCCACCTTGGAATAAACTTTGCCAAGAGCTGTCAAGCTGTTTATGATGTTAGTAAAACGAGTGTGCATACTAGAAATAGATTCATCATCATTCATCTTAAACATTTCATATTCATGAGTAAGAATATAAATTTTTGATTCCTTTACTTGCGAAGTTCCTTCATAAGTTACTTCCAAGTTATCCCAAATTTCCTTTGCCGTAGCGCAATTCATTATTCTATTAAACTCATTTCCATTAAGAGCATTATATAATAAATTCATAACAGTTAAATTTAAAGTATAAAGTCTATCGTCTTCACGATCAAACTCTTCTTCTTCCTTTTTGACCTTTACTCCATCAACCACTTTTGTTGGAATATAAGGTCCATTTACAATACATTTCCAGATTTCTCTACCTTGAGCTTGAAGAAATATTCTCAGTCTAACTTTCCAGAATGAGTAATTATCTCCACAAAAGAGTGGAGGCCGACTGCTAGATTGACCTTCACCAAATGAAGCTGCAATGTTAGCCATAAGATCTTAACTCAAAAGATAGTTAATCTTATAATAGAGCTCTTAGCTCTGATACCAATTGATACTGGTCATAGGCCGCACTTATGTCACCTAACAATTGTACCTACCAGACTAGCCGGCCACCGTCTCTACCGGTGCACCGTCACTCATGGTCGGAGAGTCTTGCTTCGGTGACACAGTCACAAGCGAGAGTTCTCATGAGTGATCTGCCTGTATGAACAGTACAGGTCAACTAGCTCTGATACCAATTGTTGCCCAGATGACTAACACAAGAGGGGGGTGAATTGAGTTGTATTAAAAAAAATAACAATTATAAATCAAATATATAATATAAAATATAAACAAAATATGAAATAACAATAAATATAAAGAGTAAGGGTAAGAGAAAAGCAAACTCAGTATGTTAACGAGGTTCGGCCCCACTGCCTACGTCCTCGCCTCAAGCTACCCCTTGAGGATTCCCAAATTCACTATTCAACCTCCTTCAGGTGGAGATAGAAACCTATTACACCTTTGAACAATACCGCTACAAAGGATCTGTGTAGAACACCCTCTACACTTGCAATCACCTTACACGTGGTGATTCAACTATTCCCCGTGTAGAATACTTTCTACACACACAAGGGTTATACACACCCTTTTTCTGATACAAGAGCTGATAGTGGGTAGGTTATCAGAAAACACTCCTCAATGAGTGAAATAAGAACAATACAGCGCAAACTATATCTCTCAAAATGAACAAGGATTAAGGCTCAATGCTTAGAGAAGAGAGAATGAAAGCTTTGAATGAATGTTGTATGCTCTTGGTGTTGTAAATGTGAAGCTCTCAAATGATCTATTTATAGGCATATGAGACTTCATATTCAAATTTAAAAAGATTCACATGTCAAAGACAACATCATTCACTTTTTCAAAAAATTCAAATAAAAGGTTCTTCTTTTTCAATTGTCAAAGACAACATCATTCACTTTTTCAAAAAAAAATCAAACCTAATCTTTTACTTTTGGCATATGACAAAATGAGCACATTTTCTTTTTCAAAAAAATTCAAACCTAATCTTTTACTTTTTGCATATGACAAAATGAGCACACTTTACTTTTCAAATTTTTCAAACAAAATCATCTACCTTTTGTATAAGTCTAAAAAAGCATCAATCACTTTTGAAAATATTCAAATAAAACATGCACATGTGAAAGATGACAATCAATCATCTTTAATATCTTCAAAGTTCAACCCTTTAATCAAGGCATGCACATGCAAAAGATGACAATCAATCATCTTTCAAAATTTTCAAATTTAATTTTTAAAAAAATATTCATGCACATGTGGAAAATGTATTTTAATGCTTTATAATAAAATATTAATTTTGAGCATTAATCCTAATTTCGAATTTTGAAGAGATTTACAACATTACTCTATAATTTTAATGTGAACTTGTTCCCTTCTTGCTCATGCTTGTTTCCTTGATGTGCTTGACTCCATTGTGTAGACAACTTGAGCTTGAGACTTCTTTATTCTTTGAATTCATTTGTTATCATCAAAATCTATGTGTAAATATATAATTACACAAAACTTGAAATCTTGGGTTCAACATGAACCCACCAAAAAACCCTTCCATCCTTACCTCTTTACCTACCATATTCAAGAGATTTCTTACACCATCAATGTCTCTCCATTTTTGCATCAAACAAGAAAGCGTGCAACTTTAATATAGAGAATCATAAATATTTGCATCTCTACTACTACATGTGCATGCATTTTAAAGAAATAATACATGGTGATTGCAATGGTAGTATGTTCATATGTTTCACCTTCTTATACTGAGATATCATGCCGCAAATTGGGATCCGTGCATGCTTGTTAACGTGGTTGAGCATAGCCTCAAGCATTTCGCCACCAACATTGTCGAAATATATATCGATGCCATCAGGGAAGTACCTATAACATTTTAAGATGGATAATTATGAGTTGCAGATAATAAGAAGATATGCTTTGTGGTGATGATACCACTACTTTAATTACATATAGGAGATCAAAATGTTAAATACTAATTACTTTCTTAAAGCAGCATCTAAATCAATTTCCTTCTTGTAGTTGAATGCATCGTCATATCCAAAATCATCCTTTACGAGTTTTACCTAAGAATCACAAACAACAAAGATATCAAATTTAAGAAACTACTAAGAACATCTTACACTTGAAGTGAAAAAAGAAACAGCATGGTTAAGACAGGACACATGCATCATATTTTAACCCTTGATCTTTAGCAAAAGCCAACCAATTCCAACCTCTAAAACCACATGCCAAATAATACCCTGTGTGTCCACTAATATTTCTCTAGCTTAGTACGTAGTTCTCCATTAATAAAAAATGCATGTGTATTGTTTCCCAAGTATTGCAGGGTCACGAGTATGATCATGAGAAACAAGCAAGCAATGCATACAATAACGAAATTCATGTATATGTAGGGAGTCAAGAGCATAACACAAGGATTCGTCATAATATAGGCCAATAATGCAAAATATTAAACATCAGAAGTTGTTGCAAATACCTAAGCATAATAGTTCCAACAGAGAACTCTAATAGAAGTGCCTTGAAGAGACAAACAATAGAATGATTGTATTTGTCTAGATTATTGTCGTTCGTTCTAGCAATTTGTTGTGTTTAATGCATAGATTATACTAAAAGTTTTTCTAGATTTCCTAGACTTTGTCGAGATTCTTGATTCGAAACTTAACAAAGAACATTAATGAGAAACATTACAAGATACAAGTAAGAATACCTCTTTCTACTCTTTGGTTTTAATAAGCTTTCTTGTTGCTATATAAAGAGAAAACGGATTCCAGGCTCCACTTTGCATTCGGCTAATTGGCACATAATAGAGTGCCTTGATTTGGTTATAATAGGCAAGTATCCAGGAATCAATACATTAAGAACTCTTTCGACAAGCTTGCTGATAAAAGGGTTTTAACACTTCCATTCATCTCCAGTGTTGACATGCGTGACACTAAAACACCATCTATGGCCTCTAGAATTCTTATTAAACAATCTAATTTTCCAATTAACAACTAGCAGCACTGCACCAGATACTGAGGTTGTATGGCATAGGACATACCTTCTCATCTGACCCGGTGCTGCCGACAACCCTGCAACTTTTGAGCTTAGCCAATTGTCCGGCATACATTCCGACCGCTCCAGTCGCAGTTGAAACAAACACATTCGAACCTACCTTTGGCTCTCCCAACACCTCTATCCCCACCCATGCTGCAAATCCCGGTACCCCTGTATATGTCCCATTTTTCATATCTCATTGAATTGCCTTGAAGATATTAACAACAAGGCTTGAGGGGAAAAAACAACCCAACAACAAGAGTTACCTAGAGAACTAAGATAATCTGACAGTGGAACCCTAGATGTTGGATCAATCTTTCGTATTAACTACTCGAAGGGTACCACACAGTAGTCAGCAATAGGAGAGAAAGGATTAAGGACAATGTCACCCTCTTTGTAATTATTGTCCTTCGACCGAATTACTCTTCCAATTGAAGATGCAGCAATTACCTGCGTTACTGCTCACACATTTATCAACTTCGAATATATCATTTCACAGCTAGTAAGGTTAGGACATCCAAGTTTCACCCGAGCTTTTTTAAGAGAGAAATGATTGTTGTAGTCGAGTACGCAAGAGCCATACAATCATTTTGAAAAAATAAATAAATAAATATGAGATCCACATGAAAAGAAATTAATTTTTTAATATGAATTTTTCTCTTTTTCAAAGCGATTGTATGGCACTTGCGCATTCTACAACTGTATGTAGTATTACTCTTTTTAAAAATAATATTGCCTTCTATTATATTAGATTTATAAATAATTTTTAAAAAAAATTATAAAATTGACCTAGTTTATTATGATATATTTTATTTATTTATAATAAAAAAATTATATTCTAAATATTATGTCAAATTTCAATTTATAAAATTTTTTCTATAAAATCTCTTTATACATCAAATATTTTTCTATCTTTTTTTAAGAGAAAAAAAAAAAGATGGGCGTTAGTTAAAAATGAACGGCAGAGATTTTGTAATTTTTCTTTTATTTTTAACATAAAAATAAAGGAGAAAATTTTAAATTGTATTTGAGTACTCTACAGCATTAGAATATCCTCGATAGATTATCTAAAGTTAAAATGATACTTTTAATGAATATAAAATGAATTTGACTTTTGACTATTCCATTTTATGTCTCCATATTGGAATAGTTATTTTTTATTATATAATAATAAAATAATATAAGATGAATTTGACTTTGGCTATTCATATCAAATCTCTCTACATAAGATTATCTATGTATTCATTATATAGTAATGAGTAATTAATAATTAAAAAATATTTAATTTTTTTAATTATTATTATTTTTTATTTTATAATATTTTATTGTTCTACCTATTATATGTTAATTTGTAATCATATTCTAATTAAATTAGTAATCATGAATAATATAAAGTAATTAAAGAACAGCCCTTATTTTTATACTACGCGTGATACATTATTTATTTTATTTTTTATTTTTTTTATCAAATATGTAATATATATTGATGATGAATAGAAAAAAAAATAATTTAAAAAGAATAAAAAATTAAATATAGTGTGTAGTTAAAATCATTGAGTTGAAGTACTCATAAAATAATGACACGGATAAATTCCGGCAAAACTGTTATTCACTATAATAATTAGGAGTGTAAAAAAAATTGGAAAATAGGTTGGCTCGGAGCGGACCAGACCGACAGGTCCAATTTGGTTTGTAAGCGGTCTAATGCAATACCGATTTTTAAAAATTAAAATCGATCCTAAACTGGTGTGGCACCGGTTTTCATATTTTCAAAATCGGTTTAAATCGAACAAGACCGATATATATTTATAATTTTTTATATTATATTATATATATTATATGTTAAATTGCTAATTCATATAATATGAAATTCAAATCTTATTATTCAAGTATATTAATCTTATAACATAAAATTAATATAACAAATGATATAACGTAAAATTAATTTTATAATTTTTACTATAATATTTGATATAACATATAAATTTTAATCTTATAATATAAAATTAATATAACATAAAAACTTTAATCTTAAACATAAACATTAATATTAAGTTATTAATATAAACTTACTTTTGATATATATATATATATATATGTATATATATACTAATGATAAATAAATTTTTGGCATAATAAATTACAATATTAATTTATTTTTTATAAATATATTTTTACACATTTAATCATATATACTCATATAAAAAGTCTAGAACTAATATAGACTATAGTTAAATTAAATACTATACTAGTATGTGTTAATTATTATAAAATAATGTACTTAGATTATAATATAAATATACTAATAGTTTAGTATATGTAAACATCTTATTATTATTAATATAGATAATTCATAAAACATGAAAAATTAGACCGAAATTAGAAAAACTGGAAGTTTCGGTTTCGGTAGTGATCTAAATCGGTTCAATTTTGATTATTAAATTTTCAAAACCAATATATACCAAGTCTGATTCTAAAAAATGTATAAAACCAAATCAAACCAGACCGATTACACTTATAATAATAATCTAATAAATTTTGAGTAGTATTACCGTCCTATGTTTTTACACTCTTACTATAAATTTTATGATATAATTAAAATTCTTTCGTTTTATTAATTAAATTTTTATATAAATAATCATTTAACTTGATTTTATAGCGATATTTTGAATTCAAATCTTAACTTCACTCTCCCAATCATTGCTTTAGGCATAATTTAAAAGAAAATGATAGCGACTTTTAAATCTTTAATAGGCTCTTGTATATTTTTATTTTAAAAGTAACAATAGATATAGTAATGAGTTATACAAGTGACATGCGCTCTTTTTGAAAAAAAATAAAGTCGACTATTAAAATTCTTTTTCGTATGGATCACATATTTATTTATTATTTTAAAAAGAAAAGTACGGTGTTTACGCACTTTATGATTATAAATATAATTTCTCTTATTTTAATACTTAAGAATTTATTGAGAACTAGTTATAAATGAATATTAATGTTTAGAATTTTTTTTTCTTGTTCTAATAGTAATTAATGTGTTTATTCCATTAATTTTCTTGATAACTGATACAAATAAAATTTAGAAAAATGATTCATACAATCATAACGTATGTAAGATTTGTACGTGTACTCCCTTTAAAAAATGGATTAGTCTGGGATCCACATGAAAAGACTCAAGTTTTTAATAGTGGGTCATACTTTTTGTCTTTAAATGAATATGCAAAGTCTATATACCTAAAACTGTATCTAACATTAGTCTAAAATTTATACCTACAATTATCAGACCAACACGCTATTGACAATATAAAATAACAATTATATTTTAAACTATTTTTATAATTGAAAGTCTCAAAATAAGTAATTAAATATTTTATTGCTAGTGAAATCTATCATTACTAATTTATACAGGTACAATGAAATTTGTTGTGATACAAATAAAATTCAAAATACAAATTAAAATTAAAATTTAAAAGGTTTACACATAAAATAAATACATTTGTTTATTATCTCTTATTAATTATTGTTTTGGGTAAGGATGTAACCAATCCGGTTTGATCCAGTTTTAGACAAAATTTAAGACCGAACAGGTATGCACCGGTTTTATATTTTTTAAAACCGATTACGCACCGGTTACACTCCTAAACCGGTACTCTGATTTTACCGGTTTTAATATAATATATTATAGTATATAACACTATAGTGATAATATATTGTAGCATATTATAATATATATTATAATTATATTATAGGCTATAATGATATATTATAAAATATAATATAATGATATATTATAGTATATTATAATATATAGTGATATAGTATTAGTATAACTATTAATATACACTATATAATATTAATATAACTATTAATACAATAAACAAAATGATATGAGATTTTAAAATTTAATATTATATTAGTTAGTAATCTATCATATAATACAAAACTAATTTATATATAGTTATATATTATATATAAATATTATATATAATATAAAAAATTAAAATATATATAAACCGGTCCGGTTTGGTTTTAGAAAAAGAAAAATTAGAACCGGACCGATTTTGACCAGTTTTAAAAAAAATAAAATCGATATCAAACCGATTTAATCCGCTTCATCAGTTTTTTTTTACACCCTTAGTTTTGGGTACCGACTGCTTCAAGTCGAGCTGAACTAAAGAATAAACATTTAGAAATTAATAAGGGTTGGTAAAAATATTAAACACAAAATGCGCTAGAAGGAGGGCTTGAACCTCCGACCTTGTGGTTAACAGCCACACGCTCTAGCCAACTGAGCTATTCCAGCTTTGAATGTTCATTCATATTAATTGATTTAAAATATTACAAAAATACGCATTAGAAAATTGAGATTCATCCGTATAACATGGCAGGACAACCTTCTTTTGCAAATATTTAACTGAGATCTCGTCTTTTCTCACGTATTCTAATATAAGTGTTATCCGCAAAGAAATTATACATAATTAATTTTATAAATTGATATGATCATTTTATATGATTTATCAAATTTATTTTATAATCTGACGAACTATATCAAGTTACATTAATTTATAAAATTACTTTTATATAATCTTTTTATATCTAAAATATTTCTTTTATAATAATTTTACGACACCTGCCATAAAAAAAAAAAAAAAAAAAAACTAAGAAAGAAAAGTAGCATAAATAGATTATAAGAAAAATTTTACTCATCATTTATATATTATATATCTATTTTTTTTAATATATATAATGTAAAGATGATGACTCTATAGATAAGTGCCTTTAACAAAACCACCAAAACCAGCATCAACTCAATAACTCATGCCACTTTTGCGCACCTAAAACAATCCCAACCCCACCTCGATTAGAGGTCATTTCTGATAGACAATTATACATTCTTTTTACATTTTTTATTTAAAATAATATTTTAAATGACTGATATTTTGATAAAATAATTTATAAAAATAATCTTGTCTGTAAAAATATCTTCATTTTAAAACATTATTTTCTAATAAATTATAAAATAAAAAGTATACATGTATTATTACTTGTATAGCACAATGTTTACATAATAAATTATTTATTTTTAAATTTATTTTTAATCATTACTATGAATTTTGAGTTTTGATTTTCGGGTGTGTGAGGTCTTGGACTGTTAAGAGTGTAGGCCTAATGGGTCCCTTAAATGTGGTATCATAAAGTAGTCATATATCTTTAGTGGATCTCTCAAATTTTCACATACTAGTACTATGTGGGTTATGAATTCCCGTCTGCCTAAACATGAATTTGACAAACAATACCTTAGATGTCAGATGGATTGTTATGAGATCTTGCTATATTTGATTGTTCCACAAAATTTCCAAAAATGTGGTGGATACTTATGATTGAGTAATGCTACATACAGTCCTCAAAAGGGAACTGCAATGCAAGGCTAAGTAATTTTATCTTTAAATTTTTTTAAAATTACAAAAATATCCTTTATAAAATGATGTTTGTTCTCATTTAATAAAATGTATGCACATGTAGTCCCCAAGTAGGGACTACAAATAGGATTTCTCCTTATGATTTTAGATTTGATTTTCTGGATTATCCTCTTCTCCATGTCGAGATTCTCTATATGCCAATCTTATGGACTTTAGAGGTCATTTCAAGAGTCAACACATAGAAATGTTCTACTAAGGAACTAATAAATACAGATAAAATTCAGAAAAATATCGATAAATATATTATTAGTTACTTATAAACCTACATATGAGTAAGAGCACCCTCATCCGTGTTTCTAAAGGCCCATATTCTTTAAATTATCAAAGAAATTTTGGAAAAACTTCTCTTCCCGCTTCCTAAATTAGGGATTTCATTTGTGGCTACTACAATGATTCCTTAAATATGGAGAGTTACTGTTCATCCCCAAAGGCATTGTGCATTTTTCTTGCTCTGTTTCCTACATTGAACTCTCTTTTATGCCCTAGTTGGTATCGACCCTCTCTAACATTGTTTGTGTCCAATGACGGGAATCCCTCCAATTGTCTTCGATAGGTAAGTTTCTACTCTTGTTACACACAAACTAAAAGCCACACACTTCCAATCTCTCTCACATGTTTCATTTGAGAGAAATAATCTCTCGAATCCCTCTCTACTCACTATCTCACATGTGTTCCATTGTTTCTTTACCCTAGCCTTAGCCGACTTTACTCACTATCTCGCATATCTTTGTTTGAGCTTCTCTATGGTTTCACCAACTAAGATTTTGTTAAACATTTGGAAAGAAATTTAGGGAAAATCAATTTGGTTGCCATTTGATTCTACAGCTTCTTTGATTTGTGCTTTGTGTGATTTTCATGCTCTCCAATGAAATATTTGTACTATGTTCTCTAAATTGGATTTTCTATGATTACTGACTTTGCGTGATTTGAGCAATTGTTGTTTGATAAGTTTGGTGAGGACCAAGCAATTTGGGCAATGTCATACTTGAATTTGCAAAAGCTATTGTTGTGATATTTTTCTTCCACAGTTGCTATGATATTTGGCTTCCACGTATGTCATTCGTGATCTCTTGATTAATGTTTTATGTTGTTGGCTTACTTGGTTCTTGTTATTCATTGGTTATTTGCTTTGTTGTTCAATTATACATTTGTTCTTTGCAGCTTTTGGTATTGAATTAGGGTTATCGTTGGAGTTTCATGTGTAATATAAGGCTGTAATGATGGTTGAATTTTGTATTAGAAGTGTAAAATCACAAGTGTTATGAGTGGGGCTCGATCGATATGACAGGGTAACTTCAATGACCATCTTTATTGTGAAAATCTCACAAAGGTGACTAGGGTTAAATGTTTTTAAACCATTTAAGCTTGGGCTCCTTTCCTACTCCTAAAATATCATGAGCCCCATGGGAAAATATTTATAATACTTTCCTATTACTTATCCTTTATTTACTTATGCCCAGTTTGTGGTCCCTACATCAAGCTATGGACAGATTGTATAAATAGGCATGCTGTTTTTCAAGCTTGGTTGGATTTGTTTGTTATTTTTCCTAATGTGCTGTGATGGTTCCATGCTAACATCCTGAAACCTTGAGATCAGCCGCTGTGCTCAATGGCATAACCTGTTATCATCTTACCTTAATAATGAACTATTTATAGACAAAAATATTATCCTTTGAAAATATATCCGTTAAGAAAAGGACAAACAAAATTACCGTGAACTCGGACAAATGATTAAATAATTTTTATCTGGTTAAATGATTTTATTGATCTGAGCATGAGTTTCCTTTGGTAACATAATATTCAGACGACGGGAAGCAAGCTGCAAGACACCGCGCTGGGGTGATCAATGGGGCACTGAAGATTGCAATCGCAAAGCTTTGATTATGATGACAAGCTCGTGACACAGGTAGGGCACGACAGCGCGCAGCAAGACGGTGGAGATGAAGGCAGCTGCTTCAGCTGGACTTGTCAAGGTCGATGCATCTGCAGCTCCCAAGAGGCAAGGAGCCAAACCTTGGGAGAGATTAAATAGGTCTGAATCAATATCTGAGATTGAGAAAGGTCTCCAAATGAACAAATTTATCCTTTGATGCATGATAATCCAACTACTTTTCCTGAAATTCAAAAGGGTATCATGTTGCTGCAACTTACAGCTCCTTGGTCACTTTAATTTGTTTTGCTTATAGACAGGTCGGGTTAGTTATTATATATGTTGGTTAACTCCAATGTTAAAAGGCCTATAAAATTAAATTTGAAGATGCATAATAAACGTTCTTTTTAATCTGTATACATCAACACAAGGGCATTTAAATAAGAGTTTTATTACGTACAAACAAAATCGCAGATTAATCTGCGTACTAATATTAATTCCTTCATATTTAAAATTTAAATTAGTACTTTTTTTCATAAAATCTATTTTTTGACCAATCACATTAAATTGATGCACATATTAATATGCAGCTATGCTTGTAATTAGATTTTTCTTATAAATAATGTCAAAAAATAATACTTAAAGTCGTGAGTGTATATGTGTCACACAATCACTTTAAAAGAAATGAATAAATATGAGACTCACATAAAAAGAAAATTAATATTTTAATAATAGATCTTACTATTTTTCAGAACGACTACACAATGCTTACATAATTCAACTATATGTAACGTTATTTAATAATGTATCACATCTTATATGTTTCCAAAGTCCCAACCCATGTGGCCTACTCACCTCGTTTGAACACCATCCTCCTTGTGCCCAAACATACTTTGATTCTATGACAGTCCCCCACAACTCCATTTCTCGTTTGCATAATAACTTGACACTGCATGCGTGATAGGTGGGAGATTTCTACAAAATTATTGTAACTCTTCATGTTGATGGTAAAACGGATGCAAAATAGAATTCTACAATACAGAGCAGCGCTCACACATCCATGAAGCTGTACAAACATTTCATTTGCGTAAACTACTCGTTCAGACCAATCGCAAAAGAGGTTGTCAAGAGTAATATATAAGTAATCACCAATCCAATTTGTGGAGAACTTAAAAAGAGAAGATCAGGCTAAACAGTGGTCCAATTAATATGAACTAGTCATCGATCCAGGCCATTTTGAAAATAACATCAAACTGATATAAACAGTCATTGATCCATGAACATTAAACTAACATACTGCAGAGAATTTACATCTAATATAACTCCATCTTTTGTTATTTTTTGAGAGTCCTATTCACATTGATGCATATTAATCACGTTTCAGCACATCCCAAAGGTATTCTCGCCACTGTAGGTCATATAGAGGAAACCATCTTCTTCCTTATTTTCCTCATAAATTGCAGACATCATAGCCGCTGCAATTACAGACCAATACTGCAAATCAACAAAACTTAATGATGTGCCAGAAATTAATAAATAAGAGAGGACTTTTATCTTACCAGTGGGTGGTAGAATGTTCTTGACAAAAATGAAAATAGCCTTCTCAGGACTTAGCTTGATTCTTTTCCGAACCACATACACAAACTGGCCAACGGTCAAATCAGCAGGAACAAGATATCTAGATTCATCAAAAAGGAGCATATTTAGAGAATGATAGACTAAAAGGAATTGCAAGTTATAGAAGTGATATATACATATACATAGATATAACCCTCCAAATCCACACTCAAGGCTAAAGAAGAAATGAGAATCAAACTACAAAATTGTATCTTTTGTTCTCACTAGGAAACTCTAGAAATATATATATATATATATATATTTGAAAGGTGAAAACTCTAGAAATATATTAAACATGTCCATATTTCTTTATTTTTTGAATAAGGAGGAATAGACCTGAGAAATATAGCAAAAGTACTTTAGAAATAGGAGATAGTTACACATTAGCACACAGAAACAGCACATGGCAAAACCATTCACTGGCATTACTTTTTTTTTTTTTTTATATAAATAATTCTCTAGTATTACTTAAACTCCAAGAAGTACTTAAACTCCAAGAAGCACTCAAAAAGGTAAAAATAGCAATCTAGATGAAAGTATTATGTGATTGAATAACATATGAAGATTATTATAGAAAAGATGTAGAATAAAAGCAAAGAAAAACTGACTTTTTCTTGTCGATGTCAGGCACATCACTCTTGTCAGCCCTTTCGACAATCACCTAAACAAGACCAACCATTATATTGTAATAAACCAAAACTCTCACACACACCAACACACAAAATTAACAATCATACTGGTATTCTGTCTGGGTACTTCTCACGGATCCGAGCAGCTTCTGCCTGCCTCCTTTCTGGCATATTAGAAGAACACAAACATTAACATAGAGCAAAGGATATAATCTATTCTTCTCTATGTAGATTGGGCAATGTTCTTAACATTAATCACCAAGCATCATAATTGTTTTAGGTTATCCTCTTGGGTGCAAACAATTTCTAGGGGCCATTGGACTAGGGAAACTTCCCCTTGAATTACCCACGATGCACTTACGGAAAAGTCTTTGCCAAGGGCCTATCCAGACCTGGGATTAGTTGGAACTTTGTTCTCGGGCATCCAATGCCAATCAAAATATAATTTTTTTAGGTAATCGCTAAGCATAACATTACAGAACAACCAACACAATGGTTGCCCGAAATAAGCTACATGACACACTTTAAAAAAAAAAAAAAATACGATTCTCATTCATAACCAAACGCCCCCACAGAGTGAAGAGACAAGATTCTACTCCCGTAGTTACTGTCACTGTTACACAATAAAGTCGAAAACCTTCATCGATTTTTCTTTTAATTTCTTGAGCAAAACCTTCATTGGGTTGCTCTGGAATTTAATGAAATGAAGAATCTCTAAACCCTCGTTCGCCAAAAGAAACGAAGTATGCATTACAATGACGAAATTTCAAACCAAATTTGGAAACTGCCAAAAAACCCCAGAATGAAAAACCGGAAAAACATATAATTTGAAGTGAATCAGGTTGATAAATATCATAATCACAGAAATCAGCCAACCAATATACTAGAACGCCACAAATCAACAATAACTATAAATATTGATTTAATTTTGTCTATTGTAAATTCAGAACTAAGGAAACATTCAGGTCTCTGATTAAAAAAAGAAAGAAAGGGAAAGACAGAAAAGCGAACCGAGAGGGTGTTCCATCTTAAAGGAACTCTTGGCCATGTCGGCAAATTCTGCAACCAAAGTAATAATTATAATAACAGCAACAAAATAAGAGCAGAATTAGGGTTTTGTTCGGGGGATCGAAGGATCAAATAAAATTATTAAGAACAAATTGTACCAAATTGAAGAGAGAGGAATGGGTTGGTTGAGATCCCAAAAACACGGTCGTGATGGAGAATAACAAATTGCCTCGTTGCCAATGGAAATACCCGACAAACTCTTGGTATGGGCAAAACGCAGTCGTTTTTACCCTTGAGTCTTAGTCACACTCGATCATTCCAACAAGCTTATGCCCTTTCTGAAACAAAGCCACATTAGGCTGTTCATCTGGATTCCGACTCGAAAATTCGGATATACTCAAATTAGAATTCGAATTTGAAATCCGGATCAAAATCTGGATTGGATTAGCCTGAATTAGATCTGGATCGGAATCTGGATGAACTCAGGTTTTGTAAAATCGGATTCCGGATTCCGGATTAAACTTTTTTTTTTTTTTGTTCTTTCTAAGACTTTAAAAGCATAATTTTTTTAAAAAAATAAAATCGAATATCATATTAAAGATTTTTAAAATCAATTTTGAAAAGTATAATTCTCTTTATGTAAAAACCTATATTTATTATAGAAATTTAAAAATATATATATTGAAAATCCTACTTTTTTTTTTTTTTTAAAGCCTATATTTTGTGAAAATTTTGCTAAGAAGTAATGTTAAAAAGCATAACATTGTCCAGAATAATAAAATATATAAAAATGAAAAACTTAAATGCATGCAATCCACTATATATTACATTACATTACAAAATATAAAATTACAAGATATGAGTTACATATCAATAACATAGTCATCCATGTGATTTAATCACGCCAAATAAAACTTCAAGTATATTCATTATACCCACTCAAACGGAAGACAACCGCCACATTGAATTCCTAGTGTATTCTCTGCAGCCACTCAAACTAAAGAGTAAGAATGTATTTCAACAGAGAAAAATACAAACTATGGAAAAAAAATACTAAATTCTCCATTTACATAACTGGGTGAATAAAAAAAAGAGAGATAAAACTAAGGATATCAAGAGAAAAACAATCAAACCACACAAAATTAGTAACTATATTATAAAATCCAAATAACTACTAGAACCATTAAATACATAGGCTGGAGAGAGAAGATTCCTATTATTTTAGTTGAAAATTGTTCTGGATTTATCAGATGCAATATATTAATAATTGTGCTGTATAAATGGCACATGACGCTTGAAGAAGTTGGAAGTTAGTGTCAATATGCCTGATCGTTTTATGCTTTCTATAACTTTATCTGTGTTTTATCAACACATAGGACATAAGGCTATCCAGAGTTCAAAAAGGATGGAGATGTAGTTTTCGAGCCATCAATTACATTAGAGGAAAAAGAGACACCAAGTTCATATTTCAAGATTGGGGACTACAAAGACATATCACGATTCGGGATTGTTCTTAGTCAATCATCTTTCCTTATTTTTTGTTTTCTAGAACATTAGCTGGGTTTACAGAAATGCCATTAACAGTATTAAATCTATTTATCATGTGCTACACAACAAGAGAAAAAACAAAATGATACATGAAGCTAAGCAAGATTGGCAATAGAAATTCTAAGAACATGTTTTCTAGTCACTCATGTAACTGCCCGAAGCTAGTGTGCTCCTTATCAAGAGAAAACAATACATATACACAGAACATAGATACATTGATTGATAACAGGCAATAATTCTCCAGGGTAAACTAAACTGACTTATGGTACTATAATTTTGAGTTTAAACTTGTCAGCCCAAATAGGATCATAGAGAGATGTTTCAAAGCATCACACATAATAAATAACTCTGAGCTGATCCCTTATAAAAAAGAAAATCTAAATTTGTGGAATTTCTGAGGATCCCTAACCTTACCCACATAACGACATTTATAGTGATTACTAGATTGAACTTTTCCCCATTCTAAATGAAGTAAATGAACTTTGTATTCCACGAAAGACGCAATAGATCCCTACTTGAAATGGGCTGCCCCTTGCCTTCTGAGAAAAGTACTTGCAAATCTGGTTTGGGACCCTTTGCAAATTTGGAAAAAGAAAAAAAAAATGCCGGAGTGATGGTGAAAAATGCAAAATATGGCGCACCAAAATCTATACAAAAAAGAGACCCAGTTCACCATATCTACACAAAACAGAACAAAACTAGCACACCCATAAAAACCCCATCCGACAGGTACCAAACCAAAACAAAACGTAGAACAAAACAAGCAAACCCATAAAAATTTTCACGCCATTACAGAGAGAACAAATGTACTCACAAAAACATTACAGATCTAACCCATAAAATACTCCTCAACCGTTCAAACATTCTCATAAATAAAAAAAAAATCCAAAATCAATAATGAGAGAATAAAACAAACAAAGAGAACAAGACATACCCGTGGATGAAAACGACGGCACGAGGATGAAAACGAGGCTTTGATCGGTAGAGGAGGCTAGGGTTCGGCCTGAGAGAGAGAGAGAGAGAGAGAGAGAGAGAGAGAGAGAGAGAGAGAGAGAGAGAGAGAGAGAGAGAGAGAGAGAGAGAGATGATGACGACAACGCAGACAGAGCCACAAAATAGAGACGACGACACGAGAAGGAAGGGGCACGAGGATGAAGGCAACGGGTGAGACACGAGGGGGGAGAAGGGCCGCGTGAGACACAGCGGCGGCGGCGGCTAGGGTTACGAAGCTTCTTTCGCTTGAGAGAGAGAGAGAGAGAGAGAGAGAGAGAGAGAGAGAGAGAGAGAGAGAGAGAGACGGGGGGTCGGGACGCTCGACTGGGTGTGATTCCTTTTATACAAGCCCGGTTGTACCGGGTATTGAATACGAAACCCCGGTTTCATACCCGGGTCTGGATCGGCTATTCCGGTTATTATAATTGCGGGTTTCGGCCCGGATCAAATCCAATCCGAAACCCATAACCCGGGTTCTGGACCGGGCCAGATTTTTATCCAGTCTGAATGAACACCCCTAATCGCGGAGTGTCCGGCTATTAAACTTAGAAAAGCAGTCTTCCATTCACACGGCGACACGTAGACAAAAACCCAATAAATATATTAGACCTCACCACATAGAATCACCACAAGCAAATCACAGAAATTGTGTTCTCCAAGCTCTCGAGCTCTTCTCGTCTTTGTCTCCAAGCTTGTCTCTTTGCATTGCCACCAAGCCCGCCTCCCAAGACGAAGCTCAATTCCACCGCCACCATCTCAGTCCAACGCCAATCATCCGTTACCGAGCTTGATTTTTCAGACCACTTGACCCATCTCAATTAGAAATAAATCCTTAAAATTGCTTCTTCCTTATCTTCTAAACTCAGATAATTTCTTTTTCTCTAGATGCACCTAATTACCTTTTTCTCTAGATGCACCTCAAACAACCCAAAATCATCTTTTGGGACACTTATTTCTTTTTTTTTCTTTTTTTCTACGCACTCCTAACTTTCCCAACTTCCGTATATTAAAACAGATTGACAATAATAACTACCAAGAGCCAACAACAAAAGAAGTACCTTTCCAAAAATCATAAATCAAATACTTCCAATTTAAAGTTCGAATCACATATACGAGAAAACAACATAAAAAAACAATGGAAACTGATCTATAGCCAAGATCTACAAGCACCACAAAAAATCACCTAAACTCAAACTATATGGAAGATTTAGCATCTACAGATATATTCATCATCTATAAATTTTTAAATGAAAAAGAAAATAAAGTGCAAGATTGCAAATCCTCGACCCATTAGACATTTAAATTTTTGAGAATGGTGGAGATCTGTAGCAAATTGGTGAGTGATAACGAAGCTTCTACTTCATGCGACTAGGACTCTCAAGCGGCACAACGAAGGAGAATGGAGATCAAAAGGTTCAAGTTTGTGCCCTCACCAGAGATGGAGGAAGGCCAGAAGCGTCAAAAGCTATGATGCAAACCAAGGAGCTGGACATGCTAATCATATACATGGGAATGGAGCTAATCATACACGTGAGAATGAAGCTAAATTTGCACAAGCCCCTTTGCCAATACCTAGAGAACCTTGGACTGAAATTTCTATGGATTTTATTTTAGGTTTAGCTAGGACTAAGAGGGGAAGAGATTCAATTTTTGTGGTGGTAGATAGATTTTCCAAGATGACACATTTCATTGAATGTCATAAAACCGATGATGCATCACATATAGCTAATTTGTTCTTCAAAGAAATTGTTAGGTTACATGGCATGCCTAGGACCATTGTTTCTGATAGGAATGCAAAGTTTTTGACTTACTTTTGGAAGACTTTGTGGGGAAAGTTGGGAACTAAATTGTTGTTTTCTAATACTTGTCATCCACAAACGGATGGTCAAACTGAAGTAGTGAATAGAACTTTGTCTTTTTTGTTACGTGCTATCATTAAAAAGAACTTGAAAACATGGGAAGATTGTTTGCTACATGTTGAATTTGCTTACAATAGAAGTATACATTTTGCATCTAAGTTTTCACTATTTGAAATTGTTTATGGCTTTAACCCATTGTCACCTTTGGATTTAACTTCTTTACCTTTGAGTGAACGTGTGAACTTAGATGGCAAAAAGAAGGTAGAATTTGTAAAGATGATTCATGAAAAGGCACGGCTGAACGTTGAGAGGAGGACTAAACAACATATCCATCAAGCCGAGAGGAGGACTAAACAATATATCCATCAAGCCAACAAAGGACGTAAAAAGGTAGTGTTTGAACTAGGAGATTGGGTTTGGTTGTACTTAAGGAATGACCGTTTTCCAGAGAAACGATGTTCAAAACTCCTACATTGGGGTGACGGACTATTTCAAGTAGTGGAACGCATTAATGATAATGCCTACTAGTGTGACTTACCAGGTGAGTATGGTGTCAATGCAAGCTTTAATGTTGCTGATTTGTCTCCTTTTGATGTAGGTGATAATTCGAGGACAAATCCTTTTCAAGAGGGGGAGAATGATGCAAACCAATGAGCTGGACATGCTGATCATACACGTGGGAATGAAGCTAAATTTGCACAAGACCCTTTGTCACTTCATAGTAGCCCAATTACAAAACTTAGAACCAAACATTTCAAGGAAACATTAAATGGGTTAATCCAAGAAGATTGCGTGGATTCTAAAAAGACCAAGATGGGCTCAAATAATAATCAAGGCTTAGTACATGTTATCAAAGCAATTGAAGAGTCTAATTAGCATGAAAAAATGTGACTAGCATGGTCTGACCATTAAAGAGTTCGAACTTGTGAGTTTCAAGGATATTAAATAGAAAAATTCACTGATGGCCTTGGCTGGTTATGTTATATACATTGAATCTAGTCATTTATCTATTTTTGTTTGTCTTTAGAAGTCCAAGAGCCCTAAAACATGAGGACTTATTTATATTGATGCTAGTGCTGCTTTTAAAGTTGAGTTATGATTTTTCTTATTTTTGGAGGGTTGTTCCAAGTATATATCATGGGCTGTACGAACTTTGTAGGGAGATTTAGTTTTCAAAAAATTATTTTCATTGTGAGGTCTTGTGTTCCTCTTCGTTCTTGAAAGAACTCTTGAACTTATCAAGTTAATCTTGTGACGTTCAAACAACCAAACTTATCACCTTGATTCTTGAGAGATTCTTAGGTTTCTTGGTGTGGCATTTCAATCCTTCGTAGTCTTGGTTTTCATCTAGTTAGGTGACGGGTCAAGGCTCAACAAATCTTGTCTACACGATCTTGGGGTTCCAATCCATCATTGTTATCGAGTTTCATCACAATTGTTGGTGGAGTTCATATCAAGCTAGATGTAATTTATTGATGAAATTGTAAATGGAGAGGGGTGCTTGGTTGCGAGAGGTGGGGGGAGGGGGATTTGCCTTGGGGAGGGTTTCATATGGTATATCTTGGCCCAACGGGAGGGGCAGAATCCCTTGGAAGGGGGGGGGGGGGGGAAGGAACCCATTAGTCTGTGGTGTGGGTCATTGGTGATAAAATGATCGGGTGGTATGCAGATGTAAACGAAGCTCAATAAACCTCTTACGTGGTGCAGGGCTATTGGAGGGCTGCTTTTCTAACATTAATAGCCGGACTGCTCCCTAGGTTAACTCTTTTTGAAAACTTTCTTATCATCTTTTTTGTTTTATTCTTGCTAAATTAAAGGAATTATTCTTCTCATCATCTATTTACCACACATTTGAAAAGAGAAAAAAAAAAATCAAGTGTGATGTGTGGTGTAGGAATAATGAGTGAAATTTTTCAATAAGATGAGCTAGCCTTACCCACGGATTTTTAATTTTTTTTTTAAATAAAACAATTCATAGATCATAACAAGTGACACATTTATAAAATTAGATGAAAGTAGGTTAATAGTGTAATGAGAAACGATATTTTTAGTCATAGAGTGTGCAAGTTCAAGTAATCATCTTGAAAAAAAAAAGATTAAATATGAGACCAACATGAAAAAATTAATTTGTTAATAGTAGATTCCACTCTTTTTCGAAAGGAATGCACAACGTTTACACAATTTATGATTATATTTAGTATTACTCGTGTGTAATAAATAATAATACTCTTTTCTAATTTTTTTCTTCTCCTTCACTTCCGAAAGGAAAAAACATAAAATAGTTTTATGCATTCCAAAGTGTCTTAAACTATTAAAAATGAAAAACTATTAACTAATACCTCAAACTACACATCTTAGTAATTTGTACCTCTTTAGATCTAACTTACATTAACTTTGATTTTTTTTTAAATGTGATATAAGATTCAGGGTCAAATCACCATTCAAATGTCAAGATTGTTAAGAATATTATATTCTAGAGTGAAAATTGTCGAATGTTAAATGGATTACTTGATTGGCTTTATGGTTCAATCGGTTTTTTAAATATCACATGTTAATGCCATTTTGCTTGTGGCATGACCCAACAATTTGCAATACTAGAAATGAGATTTTGGAAAACGTAGTGGACATGCCTCTGATACTTAAGTCAGCGAAAATTTATGCTCTTGCTATAACCAATGAATCTATCTCCTAGGGGAAACTTGCAAACTATCAATAGCGTGTTAATGAGCTGGATACTGAGATTTGATCTTTTAAGGACGAGATTGTTCACCTTTCCCCCTAATTCTTTGCGATCCCTCGAATTTGTGACCAAACATAGGGATCGAATACAACCTTGGGTCGAGGAGGTTAAAAAGGTTTTTGTTAGCACACCTTGAAGTAGAATTGAAGACTTTGGAGCTAATGCCTCTCCTCTCTTGGCAACCTTAGTCTACTTGGATTCTATTGGAGCTTACTTGATGCCATACGCTTTTTTGAGCCATCTGCCTCCCCCCTCGCCCGTATGGTGGCTCAGCTCCTTAAGCTTGGGCTTGTTCCTCTCTTTTTTTTTTTTGTGTTTTGTTTTGGTTCTAATGGACTTGTAATAGTTTGTTTTGGATTTATATTGATAGATTTGCAATTTGTAAGACACTTGCCATGTTACGTACATATTCCTTTGGTGTTTGACATCTAATGCTTTGTTTTGTATTGACGACCTATAGCCTATAATATTTTGTTTTGGGTCTGCTCTATAAGAGACATACCATGTTGCACACATATTCTTTTGGCCTTTGATTAAATGTTGTGGGCCTTTTTGTTCCTTTTATTGCTAACTTTGTCTTTGTCCTTTATTCCTCATTGTACTTGCCTACTAACCAATGTGGGTATTGCCCAGGTGAAAGCTAACCCCGATCGCATGCATATTGTTAACACTCAGTTTGTTAAGGGTGCAGGAGATTTTCTAGACCATTACATGGGCGAAGGCTGACCCTGATCACATGCGCATTGTCAACCTTTGACCACCACAAATTTGTGCAAGTGTTAACCAAATCGTATGCGTGTTATTAACACTTAGTGTGCTAAGGGAGTGATAGATTTCCTTAACCATTGCATGGGCAAAGGCTGACTCAGATCACATGCACGTTGTAGTCTTTTATCGCTAGGAAAATATACAAGTGTTAACCATGATTGCATGTGCATCGCTAGCACTCAACTTGTTAAGGGAGTGAGACGTTTTATTGAGTGCTTAGGCAAAGGTTGGCCCTGATAGCATGATAAGAGAGCGAGATATTTTCTCGACTATTGCTGAGGGATTGCATGCATGTTGTCAGCATTTGGTCGCCAAGGAATGTTGCTACTTTAAAGCCTGATCGCATGTGCATTGTTAACCTCAACTTGTTAAGGAAGCAGAAGATTTTCTTGACTGTTGCATCAGTGAATGCTGACCCCTATCCCATAAGCGTTGTCAGCCTTTGGTCACCAGGGAATTGTACGAGTGTTAACCTCAATTGCATGCGCTTTGTTAACACTCGACTTGTTAAAGGAGCTGGAGATTTTCTTGAAAGTTGCTTGGACAAAGGCTTAACCTGATCACATGCACATTGTTAGCTGTCACACCTAAACTTTGACTCAACTAGTGAATAGAGCAGTTTTACCTATAAATATATAAGTTTTGCAATACCTAACATGGTCTAATCCACAAGAATTGACTTATATGATAAGAAAAATAAACTCAATCAATGAAAAGAAATTACTAAAAGGAACGTGTAATCAAATAGAAGAACAAATTATTGAGATAAAGATTTTTTAAAGTAGCAAAATAAAACTAAAATGATAAAATAAATCGATATGGAGAATGATTAAGGTTTCGAGAATCCGTCTAATAATTTAGAATATTGTTCCCGGTCAATTTACTTTAATTAAATTAGAATAATGATTTCGTTTAATTGAAAATTTTAACATTTAAGGTCAAGAAAAATAGTCACTAATTATTAAGTATGAATGATTGATGATTATAACATTCACAAACTCATTTGAATATCATAAGGATTTTTTTCAATTATTCAATGTATTTGAAAATAACAATGAACCGAGATAAATAAATACATAATCAAAATATCCAACAATAAAACAATTCAATTGATCAAACTTACAATATAAATTCTAATGTTGATCCGAAAACAATGTCTAAACCATTAGACTTCACCTCTAACCTTAGTACGAAAATTTATCCAACCATATTCATCACAAGATCCATAGATATCAAATAAATATTCTCTATCATAAAACTAAAATAAAACTCACAGATCAATATTAGAAAAATAACCACTCGAAGAGAACAAAGATGGAGAGAAGATAGAGCTAAAAAAGAATACTCTCATGTCGGAAAGCATAGAACCCCAATGAAAGAAGATCATTTTCATTCCAAAGCTTAAGTCCTTCTCCATTTCATCTGCTGTCAAGACTTTCTGGTTCTTGTCGCGTCGCCCAGAAAGGAAGCCCCCTCTCTCATGTTCCCAACTACCCAGCCTTTCCGTCTCTCTCACAGTCTAGCATTTCTTTTCTCTTTTACTCTAAGTTCCTTTCTGTCCAACCCTAGCAACTCCCATAAGTCAGTGTCTCACTCAAGCTTCTCCAAAAAAAAAAACTCTGCAAAGGTCCTTCCCGTACTGTCTCTCACGAACCCAGAAAATCCCAATACCCAATTTGTTTTTCGAAAAACCAGCTCTCCATTTTTTCTTGCTCTCTGTAAATCACTCCCCCTTAAAAAAGAAATAAATCCCTCTCGTCTCATGTCCAGGTCCGTGTGTCCAAAAATTCCCCCTTAGTCTGTAACCCAAACGAAAACCAAAGCTCCCTTTCGCATCGTTGCCTTTTCTGAAGTGCCTTGCGTTAGTTTTTCTTCCAGCCCTCGCTCTCTCTATTCCAGTCCAGCCTACTTCGGTCCCTCACTCTCTAAAGCTCTCTCTCGCTTTTCCCATTTTCTTCTGGCCTACCGAAAAATTAAGCCCTGTATGTTTCAGAGTCCCTCCCAAACGAAAAAGCCTGCAACGTCTTTTTATTTCCCACTTCAACTGAAACCACATCTCTCTTCCAGAAAGAACAAAATGATCTTTCCCTTTTATTTTCACAAAACCCACAAAGATAAAAAAGAAATAAGCTTCCCACGTA
Source organism: Carya illinoinensis (assembly GCF_018687715.1). Lineage (NCBI taxonomy): Eukaryota > Viridiplantae > Streptophyta > Magnoliopsida > Fagales > Juglandaceae > Carya > Carya illinoinensis. Next base: position 15,569,783 of record NC_056755.1, read on the forward strand.
AGAGCAATGAGCTGTGTTGCGTGTGGTCCCATTTTGTGTGTAAAGCAGCTGCAAAAAAAAAAAAAAATAGAAACCACAAAAATAAAAATGAAAGACTAGAATATTAAAAATGTGTGGTGCATGTGAAGAATTATTGCTCAATTAAATCATAAATGATCAAATTAAGTATAAATTATTATATTAATCAATTTAAATCACAACTTGAATTTATGTCTATTAACCATTTTTTCATTTAAAATCAATAATCATGTCATGAAATGATTAAAATATGTTGGTTCGAAATGTATGAGATATGCAATATTTCAGCTCAATCACACACCTCAACTAGCGTTTTACTAATATTTAAGCAAAATAGTAAAACTTAATTGAGATGAATATTGCATAAAGATTGAAATCCAAATAAAAGCAATCAAACATAATTATGAATTCTCACAAAATTCAATTCATGACTACTCAACACCAGGAATTGTATTCACAAAGACAATCTCAACAATTGTTCACGTAGAATTAGAGCAAATGTTTCAGAACTCAAATATGTGTGTGGCTAAACCACTATGTATTCCTCATTAATAAGCATGATTTATCATAGGATTTTTCAACTTTAAGATTAATCATTATTGATTCTAACTACCTCAAAACACAAGAGACTAGTAGTTTTCACGCCAACTTTGTTTAAAAGTTAAATACTCAATCCCCAAAATTTTAGGTAACTATTTCTAACCCTTTATTTAGGAAAGTTAACATACTTTCATCTTTTTCTTTTGTTTTTTTTTTATTATTTTCTCTTTTTCGTTCGGTCTTTTTTTCTTTTTCTTTTTTATAAGGCTCAGGAGTCCTACAGTTTACTTCTCCTATTTTAAATTAATGAACGTTAATGAGGAATACTACAAGTGTAAGAATGTGTAAAATGTTCTTTCAAAACTTGTCCTTCATTCTATATAAATTATACTAATTCTTATCTCAATAAATATCGTATCATGGTATTTCAAGTCATACATCAACAAAATATGATGTATTATAAGTTACGCTCTATACTAAGGGTTGAAAATAAATACACAAAATAATTTCGCTCAATTATTCCACCAAGATGCTCAAATTTCACAAAAATGCTAGAATGTGTATGTTTTGATCATTTGTATTTCAAAATACATCACAATTTTTTTCTTTTTTTTAACTAACACATTTTCAACAGAAAACCCCTCAACTACATGTGACATTGTCCTCAATGTTCAATAAATGAATGTTCGATAAGGTATGCTATATATGCATGAATCAAAGCAAGATAAACACTACAAAACACATAGTGAAACAAAAATGATTAAATAGGGAGGAAAGAAATCACCTTAGATACACGAGTGCATATAAGGAGTAGATTTCTATCAAAGATAGAAAACACAAAAGTAAAGGAAAGAAAAACAAAACAAACAAATAACGTATATACAATAAGAAATTAAAAATTAATTCTAATAAGCAAGATCCTCTAGAGTAGTGGACTCAACCTCTTGAGTAATCACCCAAAAATAGTTTCAACCTCTGTCCATTGACTTTAAAAACATTACTATTCTCTAGTTTTTCTATCTCAATGGTCCCAAAAAGATAAACAGTTTTTACAACAAAATGACCAGTTCATCGGGATCGAAACTTACCAAGAAACAAATGGAGCATTGAATTATACAATAAAAATTTTTGAGAATGCTCAAAAGACATTCGAAAAATATTTTTGTCATGAAAAATCTTCATTTTTTTCTTTGTAAACACAAGAGTTTTCATAAGTTTCATTCCTGATTTTCCCTAACTCATTAAACTTAAACTTACGAAGAGAGCAATATTTGTCCATATCAAAATTAAATTGATTGATTGTCCAATAAGTTTTGTGTTCCAATTATACAAGGAAGTGACAAACCTTTCCGAAAATGAGTATATATAGGTATATGCCAATCTGGATTTTAAAAACAGTACGGTATGCCCAAAGTGCATCGGCTAGTCGTAAAGACCAATCTTTGCGACATGGGTTAACATCTTTTCTAAAAAAAATTTATCTCCCAATTGTATACCTTAACTTGGCCACTTGTTTGTGGATGATAAGGAGTGACAATCTTATGAGTAATATCATATTTTCGCATTAAAGTCTTGAATGGTTTATTGCAAAAATGTTTATCATTGATAATGGCTTGAGGTGTTCCAAACCTAGATAAAATATTTTCTTTCAAAAATTTCAACATAATTTTGTGATCATTTTTCTTACATGGAACGACCTCGATCCATTTGGACACATAATAAATAGCCACCAAAATGTAGATATTTCCAAAAGAAACTGGAAAGGTCACATGAAATCTATGTCCAACAATCAAATATTTCAATAACCAAAATTGGATTTAATGGCATCATGTTTCGGCAGGTAATCCCTCCCAATTCTTTACAACGTTCACAAGTTTTAAGAAATTCATGGGTATCCTTGAAAATGGTAGGCCAATAAAAACCACATTGCAAATTTTTAAAAACTGTTTTCTTACTACAAAAATAGCCACCACATGCCCTAGATTGACAAAAAGGTATTAACTTTTGAAATTCACTTTCAAGCACACATCGTCTAATTATCTGATTTGGGTAACATTTAAAAAGATATGGATTATCCTAAAAGAATTTTTTTACCTCTATAAACAAATTTCTTATTGTCTTGTTAAATTCAAATGTGAGGAATTTCACATTGAGGCCCAGATGACTAACACAAGAGGGGGTGAATTGAGTTATATTAAAAAAATTAACAATTATAAATCAAATATATAATATAAAATATAAACAAAATATGAAATAACAATAAATATAAAGAGTAAGGGTAAGAGAGAAGCAAACTCAGTATGTTAACGAGGTTCGGCTCCACTGTCTACGTCCTCGCCTCAAGCTACCCCTTGAGGATTCCCAAATTCACTATTCAACCTCCTTCAGGTGGAGATAGAAACCTATTACACCTTTGAACATCACCGCTACAAAGGATCCGTGTAGAACACCCTCTACACTTGCAATCACCTTACACGTGGTGATTCAACTATTCCTCGTGTAGAATACTTTCTACACACACAAGGGTTATACACACCCTTTTTCTGATACAAGAGCTGATAGTGGGTAGGTTATCAGAAAACACTCCTCAATGAGTGAAATAAGAATAATACAGCGCAAACTATATCTCTCAAAATGAATAAGGATTAAGGCTCAATGCTTAGAGAAGAGAGAATGAAAGCTTTGAATGAATGTTGTATGCTATTGGTGTTGTAAATGTGAAGCTCTCAAATGATCTATTTATAGGCATATGAGACTTCATATTCAAATTTAAAAAGATTCACATGTCAAAGACAATATTATTCATTTTTTCAAAAAATTCAAATAAAAGGTTCTTCTTTTTCAATTGTTAAAGACAACATCATTCACTTTTTCAAAAAAATCAAACCTAATCTTTTACTTTTGGCATATGACAAAATGAGCACACTTTTCCTTTTCAAAAAATTCAAACCTAATCTTTTACTTTTTGCATATGACAAAATGAGCACACTTTACTTTTCAAATTTTTCAAACAAAATCATCTACCTTTTGTATAAGTCTAAAAAAGCATCAATCATCTTTAATATTTTCAAAGTTCAACCCTTTAATCAAGGCATGCACATGCAAAAGATGACAATCAATCATCTTTCAAAATTTTCAAATTTAATTTTCAAAAATATTCATGCACATGTGGAAAATGTATTTTAATGCTTTATGATAAAATATTAATTTTGAGCATTAATCCTAATTTCAAATTTTGAAGAGATTTACAATATTACTCTATAATTTTAATGTGAACTTGTTCCCTTCTTGCTCATGCTTGTTTCCTTGATGTGCTTGACTCCATTGTGTAGACAACTTGAGCTTGAGACTTTTTTATTCTTTGAATTCATTTGTTATCATCAAAATCCATGTGTAAATATATAATTACACAAAACTTGAAATTTTGGGTTCAACACACATGTAACAAGAAAATTAGGAGTGTCAGCATATTAAGGCAATTGAGATATACCAAAAAGTTGTTCATTTAGGAATATATTTTTAATAAGAATTATCTCCATGGAACCTGAAAGAACAAGTCTAGACAAATTGTCAGCCACAACATTCTCAACTCTTTTTTTATCTTTAATTATTAAATTAAATTCTTACAACAAAATGATCAATCTAAGCAACTTGAGTTTTGTATCTTTTTTTAGCTAAAAGGTATTTCAAAGCAGCATGATCCGTAAAAATGACAATGTCACTACAAAAAAAGATAGATTTGCCGGCGTTGGTTATGTTCCGGCAACTGTCCAAAAAAAGGCCACTAATTAAGTAGTGGCGTTTTTCTACCTGCATAACCATTCGCCGGTATTGGAGGGTCGCTATTTCCATGTTTCGGCGTTTGCGCAAACACCAGTATTTGTAAATCTCATTAGTAGCATTTATATACAATATAGCGGCATTTCTTGAAATGCCGCCACAATACTTGCATTAACAACGTTTCTCGAAACGCCGCTACTTTATCATTGCCATCCCCTTGTATAAATTAGCGGCGTTATAAATGCCACTGTTACTGCATTACTGACACATCATATAAATTGACGGCATTTATTTAAATGTTACTAATAGTACGTTGGTGGCGCCTTAAATAAATTAACGACGTTTGTCTAAATGCCGCCACTAATTAAAATAACGACGTTACCATAAACGCCACCACGAGTACACTGCCACCACATTGCATAAATTAACGGCATAATGTAAATGTTGCCACTAGTTCATTGCCGGCACATTATTTTAAATTAACAACATTAATATAAACGTCACTACGAATACGTTATTGGCTCATTGCATTAATTAATGATGTTTAGAACGCACCAATAATATGATATACCACAATAAAAAATATAATTTATAAATTAATAATAAATAAGATGTAATGGGTCATTATTCATATAATAAAAAAAATTACAAATCAAATCATATGAAAATTCTTCTTCATGGATAATGCTTCTTCTTCACATTGTTTGTCATTAGCTTTAGGACCCTTTTATTCATGGGTAGTTCTACTTCATATTTATCCAATAGTTCTTTCAAATTTTTATATGATCATTGAGCCTGCAAAAAATCAGACAAGTCATACTATATTAATAGAGAGTAATATATGTTAAAGGAATAATAGATGAAGTGGCAAATGTAATTGGGAGTGAAGCAGATATATATGTTAAAGGTTCTAAAGAGTAATATAAAAATTCAACAATTAAAGTCTCTTGCCTTGTATGATTATCTCTTTACTCTGATGCCTATTGAACCTAATTTCATATAATAATAATAATAAAATAAAAAAAAAAAAACCACAAGCTTTTCCAAGCTTTAGAAATGTAAAGACTTGGGTATTAGAAAAATCACAAAATGACTTAAATTAATCAATTATTTGGGTTGAAAGTACTCAAAACATGATTTTACACAAAGCTTGTAAATTTCCAACTACAACTTGCAAGCATTCAAACGAGCTTTGCGCTTAGAACCATATGAAGCCCAGCATAACTACTGAAGCAACATGCCAATCAAGAATGCCAAAATTAGAGAGTACATAAGAGTAGGCATCATGATATCCAAGAACTTTGATATAAAATAGATTGAAGCTCTTACATGATGAACATTGATAGCATCCGAGAACTTCTCAAATGCTTGAATCCACTTGTGATGATTCCATCCCCATTGAATATCAATAGAAATCACTTGGTAACCCTTCACATTTCAAATGGACTTCATTATTCAATCTTAGTTTAAAATCTTAAGGATAGATTTTAAGGATATACAACATCAAAAAAGTAATAGTTATGGTAGCAATTAAGAAGGTTTTATGGCCATGAACACAGAACAGAAGTTAGAAACCTGAGCATCAATAAAAGCTTCCTTTTTAAATAAGTAAGAGTCAATAAAACTTTAATGTTGAAGGGAATCTAGCTCCGTCTCATACAAATAGATGATGAAAATAACTGAAGCACAACTTCATTTGTCCTTTTAAGATTTGCACACTTCTACAAGTTCATGATACAGAATCCTCATCCCAAAGAGACCATGGAAAAAATCAATAACTTATAATATTCAGCCTCTGTGCGTTCGTTGCAGCTGAAGGAAAAAGACTACTTTTAGGATTTTTCATTTAAGCTTGGGTTGAGTTCTACAACCCAGTAAGATATTGAGTGAGCTACGCCCAGGAAAATAGCCTTTTAGAGGTTCAGAAACTTGATTTGTCTAGCAAGTTTTAACCCAAAAAAATATATAAATGTATATTCTCTTGACTTTGCATAATTGAAAACCAAAATACAAACATTTGAGAACCTTTTTTCATTATAGAGTGACCTTAATCATGCAAGTTGGGACACACTCCTATACTTGGAAAAGCTTTAATTCAGTGTGTAAAGATGAGCAAAGACACTAAATTTCTTCTCTAAAAAAAAAATAAAAAAATAGCATGGTTATACAATCTGGAACATTGTAGAAGTAGGCCAACACAAGTCATTTACTCTAAAATTGGAATTACACAAACTGTGGCACGATTAGAGAACATAAGCCATAGCATTTGGTTCCAAAATTTGGAACTCACAATTAAAGATTAAATATATAAACCTACAGCATAGATTTAGATCTGGCTCTATCTCCACATCGATGAAACATGGAAATCAAGGAACATAGGGTTAGGTGATAGAGGAGGAAAAACAGAGAGCTTATCGAGAGGGAAGGCACCGTGCAACGAGCCTAGTTGAATCGAGAATCACAATGGTGTGGCTAGAGGTTCCTCTAATGTGGTGGTGAGACACACATAGGGAGAAAAATTAGTTTTGTTTGTACCATTAACAGAGGTAACGGTGGAGCAGAGGGAATGAGTGGTTGATTGGGCTTACCGAGAGAGAAAGGATGTGAGTCTGAACTCAACTGGCTGGGTTGGCTGAAATCGATTGGTGTTCGGATTTCCCTGTGTTGGTTGGTGGTGGCCGTGGGAGATGCCGATCGAAGTCGTGGATGCCAACTCTTTATGGGCAAAATTATCGAAGCCCTTTTCTGCAAACCAATCGATTTCCTAAGCCCTAATTTGCATAACCCACAGAGTTATCCTCCACCCGTGTAGTGTAGATCTTCTGTTCGTTTGCACTGTAAAGCCCAAATGAATGAGATTGGGAGGGAAGAATGAAATAGATCCCCACGGAAAAGAGTGATCGTAGAGAGAAAGCTTTGTTCACGAAATGATTTCATTCCAAAAAATTTGGGAAATGATAGGCAGCGGGATACCTATCATTTGTCCCGCTTAACTTCTTCTTCTTCTTCTTTTTTTGTTTAAAAAAAAAATACACAGAGATTAAGGAAATTATGTTTAATTATATTTTGAATTTTATTCATTTTTTTTAATATTTAAAAGTGTTAAAAAATGATATGAAAAAAACACTTTTAAATATTTTTTTCAAATCATTTTTTAATACTTTTAAATATTTTGAAAAAATAAATAAAATTCACAGTATAATTAAACATAATTTTCTTAATCTTTCTATAAAAAAATTTTCAAAAAAAAAGTGGACGGGACAAATGAACGGGATCCCTAGCATTGTCCAAAAAATTTTACTCTTTACATTAAGTTAATTTTATTGCCACGACTAAATCTCGCCGTAAAAGGATAATTTTACCACCAAATCGCTCTCGTGGCTGGGCAAGTCATTGTAACATTTCATGACATTCTTCACAAACAAGTTTAGTCTGAAAACATAAGGAATTCTCACTATGCTTTGTCGTGGAAAAAGAACTGGTGGCAAAAGGCCCATTTTGTTGTAGTGGCTATACATTATTACTGGCCTAATAATATAAACGCTGGGAAACTACAAATTTACCTGCGTATAATTGATATATTTTCAGCATTTTTATAAACGCCGCCAAAACTATATATTATTACCGGCGTAATAATATAAACGCTGGAAATCTTAGTAATTTACTGGTGTAAAAATTAAGCGCCGGTAATAAAATATTTTTACTGGCGCATGAACAAATGCCGATAATATAAACGCCGATAATTCTTAATTTTTTTGTAGTGTGGGACCCAATCAAATAAAAACGAGATTTTTCAAGTGCAAAAATTACTACAAGTAGCTCTTTTTCAGTTATTGAATAATTCATTTGAATACTATTTAAAGTTTTACTTGCATAGTAAATAACACAAAACTTTTTGTCCTTACGTTGGCCTAACACATTTCCAACAGCATAATTACTATCATCACACATAATTTTAAATGGTAAATTCTAATTAGGTGATTCCATAATTGGGCCTAAAATCAACATACATTTTAGCTTTATAAAAGTTAACTCACAATCATCAGTCCACATAAAAGAATTTTTCTTTGACAATAAATTACACTAAAGTCTAGAAATTGCATTGAAGTCTTTAATGAACCTCTTGTAAAATTCTGCATGACTTATAAAAGATCTGATATACTTGATTTTTTTGGGATGGGCAAATTAGCAATTAATTCAAATTTTGCCTTGTCAACTTCAATACCTTGAGAATAGATAATATGACCAAGAACAATCCATTGAGTGAGCATAAAATGACAGTTTTTCCAGTTCAAAATCAGATTCTTTTCTTTGCATCTAATCAACACTTTTTCGAGGAGCATTACATAGTCCATATCATTGAATATGCTCATCATGCACCTTTGAAATATAGCGAAAGCATTACAAAGTCCAAATGGCATCTTTCGATATGCAAATGTACCAAAGGAACATGTAAAAGTAGTCTTTTCTTAATCTTCAGGAGCAATCTCAATTTGGTTATATCCAGAATAACCATCTAGGACACAATAAAAATTTATGGCCCACTACACGTTCAAGGATTTGATCAATGAATGGTAGAGAAAAATGATTATTCCTAATGACTGAATTTAGTTTTCTATAGTCAATGTACATATGCCAACTAGTAATAACTCTAGTCGAGATCAATTCATTATCAGCATTCTTGACTACAGTCACACTAGATTTCTTAGGTATTGACTCAGTCTCAAATGTGCTCTAAGTGTAGAAATGTCAAGTTGTATCAAGGATAAGTCCAAAGTTGTATTCCATAAGGACAAAGGGTTATCAAAGTGTTTGTGAGATTTTTGTGTAATAAATGTGTCGACTACGAGAGATGAAATTTTTTTTAAAAAAATGCAATGTGAAAATATTGAAGATGAGGTAAGAAAAAAAGTATGAATTCAATTGCCGCAAAAATTTAATCAAAACTAAAATTAGAGTTTCTAATCAAAAAGGTAAATTAACAAACACTTGATTTGGATATGAGACTCTCTTTGTTTCAGATCCTAAATAATTTTCTCTATTAACAATTCAATCAAGGCATCGATAAACGAAATGTAAAAAGTTATGCTCAAGTTTTGCAATATCTCTTTAAGGGAATCTCTACTTTACTAGCCAAATATACATTTACACTCAACTAAGAGAAGTCTTGATAATTTTTAAACTTTTGTTGTGCCTTACATCAACAACAAATCAAGAGCAAGAGCCGCAATCTATTTTTAATTCAAATCTGACTAGTAACATAGTGAAATAATTATTTATCAACAAAATATTGCATTATACTAGAACCCAAAATAAATTAAGTCTCATTCCACAACCCAAGTTTCAGAAATTAGCTACACATGGTATTTCTAGTAATAAAAATTAATCTAAGTAACGCCATCGTAAAATCTAAGAGAAAAGTACCAAATGGAATCTGAAAGTTGCTTTCGAAACAAAAGCTTAGAATAAATCAAAATAAAATACAATGTAACGGTCAAATAAAACTAAAAAAAGAAAAAGAAACACTGCTTCCCCAAGAACCCAGCTGAAGCAATGGTGAAAGCAAACTCAAAATCCAATCCCAAAACTCAATCGACTAAAATGCAAAAGAGCCGCCTATAGAAAACGAAAACTGGAAAAAAGAAGAAGAAGAAGAAGAAGAAGAAGAAAAGAGAGAGTCTAAGAGAAAGAAAATGAAAACAAGCAAGAAGCTCATGCCATCTGTAGAAGAACCAAAGGTAAATCCCAAAAAAAAAAAACAAACAAATGTAGAAGACAACTGAACGGATGAAAAATGAAAAAGAAACAAAAAATAATAAAAAAAAAACGAGAGAGAGAGAGAGAGAGAGAGAGAGAGAGAGAGAGAGAGAGAGAGAGAGAGAGAGAGAGAGAGCCCCCTTTTCGTTTGGCGTCTGCAATCTGGAAAATTTAGAAAAAAAAAAAGAAAATAAAAACCCAGCCGACTACCACTAAGAAACAAGAGAAAGGAAAAATTGGGGAACCAAAAATATAAAAATTAAACTAGAGAGAGTTCCATCCAACCCAATAAAACTGAAAACTGAAAGCTAAACTACAGAAAAGTAAAACAAGGTGTCCCCGTTCTGTCCAAAATGAAAACTGAAGGAAAAAAAAAGAACAAAAATGGCGAGCCCGTCTGTGTACAAACAACTGAGACTAAAAAAAAAAAAGAACCAGCCTGTAAAGTCTGCCTACAAAAAAACACTAAGAACTAATTGCCGAAACTAAAAAAAATGAAAAAATAAAACCCCAAAAACGAGAGAGAGACGAGAGACCCTTTTCCCGTTTGTACCCTCTCCGTTTGCTCAGCACTCTGAGCATGCTTTCCCTCACTCCTGCACGTCTCAGCGTGCTCCAGAACCTATCGTTGCGTGCTTCTGTAGCTCTCATTCATTTTCTCAACTCAAGTCCACAACTCGCGTCCTAGAGGCGTGCTTCCATCTTGGGACCACAACGTCTCCTAGCTGCAACACATATGTCCAGTGCACTTCCTTTGATTTACTTTTTCATCTTCATGGGCTTCAGGCTTCAGGTTTCATCTCTTGTAAGTGGGCCTCCTTGTGATAATTTCTTTCTAGGCTTGATAAATCCTAAGACATCATAAGTTACATGTGCCCATCTGAATTTAATAAGGACAAGAAAAAATCATTTTACAAATTTACATGCCAAATAAAGTTAAATCACATTATCCAATTAATACTCTTATTTTAACACATAAAACTCTTTTAACCCAAGATATTTAAGAGTATTAATACCACATAATTGACCATTTATTAGTTACCACTTGTGTAGGACTAACCCATTTGCTATAAAAAAATAGGGTAAATGATCCATACATCCAGAAATTTCAACACCTGTGCTCTAACCTCTTTCATGTTAGGGTTCAGTCTACGTTACATCTCTCTAAAGGGTTTAGCATTGTCCTCTAAATATATCATGTGGGTACAAATTAAAGGAGTAATACATTTAATATCAGTTATGATCCATCCTATTGCTTCTTTGTATTCAATGAGAATACCAATTAATTTCTTTTCCTGAATTTCATCTAGTTTTGAGGAGATGGCTATTGGTAATATCTCTACTTGGCCTAAAAATGCATACTTGAGATTAGCAGGTAGAAGTTTCAAGTCGAGTTTTGGTATTTGCACACTTGAGGCGATGAGCACAATATCACGAGGTAGTAATTCCTCAAAACGTGTCCTCTACTTATTAGTGTCCATTATAGGAGTAAATTCAAACAAAAAATTAATAAACGCAAGTATAGAATTATCATCAAAATTTTCACCATGAACCAAACAAACCTCTAGAGGATCAGAAAGATTGACAAATCAAATTTATCTTGAACAAGAATTTGAATCAAATTTAATTCATGCATATCATCATCATCATCACTAGGTTGTTTACAAATATTGAAAATATTCAACTACAAAGTCATGTTGCTAAAAGAAATTATCATCACGTCACTCCTACTATTTATTAAAGCATTCAATTGCAAGGAATAACCTGCCTAAAATTATATGAATTTGAGTGCAAATATTAAAAGCAAATTCTGTGTCCAAAACAATAAATTCACTGGGAAGTAAAATTTTCCTACTTACACTAACACATCCTCAACCATCCCTCTAGGTATTTTTATTAAACAATCAGTAAGTTGGAGTATTACCTTGGTGGATTTGAGTTCACCAAGACCCAATTGCTCATATATCGAGTAAGGTATGAGGTTAACACTAGCACCAAAATCAAGTAAAGTTTTTTCAATTTTAAAATTTCAATCACACAAGAAATTGTTGGACAACTTGGGTCTTTATACTTTGGAGGAGAATTATTTTGAAGAATGACACTTACCTGTTTGTGAGGAAAGCCTTCTTTTGCACCTTCATCTTAGGCTTTACTGTACACAGATCTTTTAAAAACTTAGCATAAGATGGAATCTGTTTAATGGTATCCAACAAACGAATGTTAATTTTCACTTATTTGAAAATTTCAAGAATGTCTACATTTTGAACAAACTTATGAGAAGGTTGTAACCTTTAGAGAAAAGAGGTAGGTATTGGGGCTTTTATAGGTATATCCAATTCAACCTTATCAAGCTCCCCATCACTCTTGAAATTTGAAGAATTGTTTATTTCACCAACTTTGATTAAAATACTTTTATCAGTTGTTTTTCCATTATCTAGAGTGGTGATGGACTTGGCATATTCAAATTTTGAATCACAAGAATTTGAATTTCTTACCTCAAATTGCTCTTTGGGATTCGGCTGAGGTTGAGTAAGAAACTTACCATTTTCTTGAGTGTACAATGCGGAGGTCAAATCATTAATAGAACTCCTCATCTCATTAATGGTCAGTATTGTCTGATTGTTAATATTAGCTTGCCCCTGCATAAAAGTTTGTAATGTCTTCTCAAGAGTTTTCTTATGTGGAGGCACATAAGGAGTAGAAGCAGAAAGTTCTTGATATTTTGATTTAAATTGGACTCATTCCTCCAACTAAAATTGTGGTAATTCCTCCATATAGGATTGTATGTTTCCAAATAAGAGGAAGAAAACGGTATTTTATAAGAATTCATGGCATTTACTTGTTCATGCAACACCTCTTTAAAAGCAGAGATTGTTGGACAATCCTAAGTTAGGTGTCTACTAGTTTCATATATGTCACAATTTTTTTCTTCTTCTTCAATGGTCTTAGCCAAATTTACTTTTCTAAATTCCATGGCCTCGATTTTTCTTGTCAAATTTATTATTCTAGCATTCACATCATCATTTCCTTTGAGGATATACATACTTTCTTGAGACGTGGCATTAGGCTTGGACTTATTTGACCGATCACTTTTCCCATTTTCATCTGGCCTACCGAAAAATTAAGCCCTGCATGTTTCAGAGTCCCCAGCTCCCAAACGAAAAAGCCTACAACGTCTTTTTTCTTTCCTCTTCAGCTGAAACCACATCTCTCTCCCAAAAAGAACAAACTGCTCTTTCCCTTTTATTTTCACAAAACCCACAAAGACCGAAAGGAAATAAACTTCCCGTGTAAGAGCAATGAGCTGAGTTGCATGTGGTCCCATTTTGTGTGTAAAGCAGCTGCCAAAAGGAAATAGAAACCACAAAAATAAAAAACAAAAGTAGAATATTAAAAATGTGTTGTGCATATGAAGAATTATTGCCCAATTAAATCATGAGTTATAAAATTAAGCATAAATCCTGATATTAATCAATTTAAATCACAATCCGGATTTATACCTGTTAACTATTTTTCTATCTAAAATCAATAATAATGTCATGAAATGATTAAAATATGTTGGTTCTAAATATATGAAATATGCAATATTTTAGCTAGGGTTGTAATTTAGCTGAGTCGAACTGATTTTGGCTTGTAGAGCTCGGCTCGACTCAAAATACTTGAACTTGAGTTTGAGTCCGAGTTCGAGATTTTTTTAAAATCTTTATTCGAACTTGACTCGATAAGTTAAAATCTCAACTAGAGTTCGAGCTCGTCCCATAAACGAGTTCAAGTCGAGCCGAGCTCAAGTTTAAATTGTTTTTTTTTTGGAATAAGATTTAATAATTAATAAATTAAATAAATAAAAAAAAGAATTAATATCGAATTTATACAACTAAAAAGTAGAACCTCTATTAAATTATAAAATTATAAAATATTTATAAATAATTAATATCTAACTAGTTAATATTTATCCAAAATAACAATATATTATATACCTACATATATTATAAATACATACACTTAATATGATAGCATATATCTATTTCATATATGGTTCCCACATACTAGTATATAAAATTATTAAATTTTATCGACCAATTATTATACAAATTATAAAATATACCTATGAAGTATATTCACCATATAAACATAAGTAATTAGAATACATATTATATATTTAATTATAAAAGTGGTATGCTTATATTATTAGCTAATACATATATACACACATAGGTGTATGTATATATTTATCAATATATGAATATGTTTTAATCTAGTCGAGCTAACAAGTCGACTCAAGCATAAACGGGCCTTAGCCTAGTCGAGTCGAGTTTTGTTAAGTATGTGTCATTTACAAATCGAACAAGTATCTGCTTTCACGAGCGAGCTTTTCTTTTTCACGAGTCGAGTTTAAACGAGCGAGTACCGAGCGGACTATCGAACAAACTAGTTCATTTACAGTCCTAATTTTACCTCAATCATTAGCTTTTGAAGGCCACGAATTAGTGCAAGTGTTAACTCCAATCACATATACATTATATTAACACTCAATAGCTTTCCCAGTGAGCATTAACACCAATACTAAAAACTGCATGAGATAACCACTTGCAGAAAATGTTGCCTACTCATAAGAGATTCTTTTATTGCACGTCCATATTACATGAACCAATTAGAAAAAATATTTCTTCAAGTGCTCTGCATTCCATGGGCGTGGTAGTCTTTTCGTGTTCATATCTTCTAAGCAGTAGGAGCTCGGTTGATTATCATGTGGTAGTCTTGTTCTCTTTGTCTCTACTTGCCCATTAGCCTGGGGATGGATGGGGAAAGAGTATCTGACTTTGATCCCCAATTCTACACACCATCTCTATATTGGTTACAATTGAACTGCCATCTATTGTCCAAGACTAGGGCTCATGGTATTTTGAATCGAAATACAATGGACTACGAGAGGAACTTTATGATGTTGTTAGCAGTAATCGTCACAAATGCCTCCACATCTACCCACTTCATAAAGTAGTCTATGCAACCACTACAAATTTGGATCCTAATTTTCTAGGTGGAATGGGACCTACAATGTCGATTTCCCCTCAGCGCAAAAGTTCATGGTGTCGCTATTGTGGTCAAGTCCTCTAGTGAGCTGTGAGGTATAGTAGGGTGCAATTGGCACTTTGCACACTTCTTGACAAACTCATTCGCATCCGTTAGTGCATGGAGCTAGTAGTACCCCGCTGTTAAGGCTTTACCACTAGAATGGTTTTCGTATACTCCTTCATGTATTTATGTCATCACATACTATGCTTCCTCTATAGAAATATATCACAATATTCAGGTGGAGAAACCCCTCTTTTATAGCACCCCTTCTTTAAGGGTAAACTTGGTTGCCCTATTTTTCACCCTCATTATCTCCATTTGTTTGTTGGGAAGTTCCTCTATAGTCAGATACCTCACTACATCTTATGCCCACTCTAGCACAACTGTTCTTGTCATCAATATTTGAGTCATTACATCCCATGCGAGGAGCGAGCCTTCCATACTTGAGGCAACTCGTGCGTGTTTGTTCGTGCGTCGGTTGTCTTCACGCTACTCTCAAACTCATTGTAGATACATTTTAAGTCTTCACTTCTTGCTAGGTACTCCTTTATTACTTAGTTCACCATCAGCTGGGAATATGCATATACATGAACTTCCTTTGCTCCCAGCCCTTCATCCACGGCAAGTCCAACCAACAACATTTCGTATTTAGTTTCTTTGTTGGTTATTTAAAATACCAGTTTCACAGTGTAATGAATCTCCTAGCCCCTTTCGGTTGCAAGGTAGAGGCCTACTCCCCTGCTAATGCAGCAGGAGGAGTCGTTGACATACACCTACCATAGATTTCCCTTCAGTGCCGCACATAGCTCTTCTAGGAATTCAGCGAATTCGGTGATGAAGTTCACTAAGACTTGTCCCTTCATGGCACTTCTCGAAAGGTAATCAAGCTCGAACTCACTAAGCTCAATTGACTAGTTCACCAATCGAATCGACGTGTTAGGTCTATGTAGGACTTTCTTCAAAGGGAATTCTATCAGTACTCTTATTGAATGGCTGGCCTAGAAGTAAGGCCTTAGTCGGCACACTACTACCACTAGAGCAAACGCCACCAACTCCATTTGCAGATAAAGCGTTTATACTTCCCTTAGGGGCATGACTCATGTAATACACCAACTTCTAGTTGCTTCCATCTTCATTGACTAGTGGGCCACTCACTACCTCCGGCATGATCGACAAGTATAAATAAACCCTAGTTGGTTTGACTGATAAAGAGAAGGTTAGACATGTATGTTTTCATCTACTCGAACACCTTATCACATTCATCATCCCAATTTTAAGCCTTTCATAGCACCCGGAAGAAGGGCATGCACCTACTTGTTGACCTTGACACAATATGCTCAGTGCCACTATCCTGTCGGTCAGCTTCTATACTTTGTTCAGACTCTTTGGGGCTTCATCTATCTCCATCATCGCCTTGATCTTTTCTGAGCTAGTTTCAATTTGCACTTTGACATCATGAACCTTAAGAATTTGATCAACTCCACACTAAAGACATATATGGCATGGTTAAGTTTCATCTTATACTTACACAATACAATGAAAGCTTCTAGCAAGTAAGCTACATGGTGGTTCGTCTCTTTGCTCTAAACCAGTAAGTCATCTACGTTGAGCTCCATTTTCTGTCTAATCTCCTCTTTGTACAAATGGTTCACTAACCTTTGTTACGTCACCCTCAGATTTTTCAAGCGAAACGGCATTACTTGATAACAATAAAGGTCATGTCTAGAGGTAGATCTATATAGAGCTAGGCCCCACCAAAATTTTTTGAAAACTCAAAATAAAGTTTTGAAACACAATTTTATAATCTCTATATGCTTTCTACAATTCAAAAATTAAATTTCCATACGCTTTCTAAAAATTTTTAAAATTTCAATATGCATAGAAATGTCTCTCCAATTTTTTCCTATAGACCCTGAATTTTGTATAATTTATATATATAATTAAAAAATTATTTCATGAAACCCACAAGTCAGCCCCAAGTAGCTTCATAATTCAAAATCATGAGAACTTTTTTAAAGAGAGAATATCTAGATTATTGTATGAAAATTAAATACGTAAGTAAACAAGAATCTTACCAAAACTTTGGCCAAAATAAAAAATCAGAGTCACTTCTAAAACTTGAAATAAAATATTTCTACAAAAATTAACATAAATAGATTACTTAAAAAATAAACAATTGATATTATCCCAATCCGATGAAGATTTAAGTTTTTCTTGCTATGATGCGACCCACAAGAATTATATTAAACTAAGTTTAGGATAAATAATAAACTATTAACTTTGATCTCAACCTAAATTTGGATTTCTTAATATGGAATCCAAGTTGAAAATATAAGAAAAGACATTTAAAATTGATGATCTATATGAAAAATAGTTGAGAGATTTTATTCTTTAGACTTCGTTGAGTAAGAAAAAATTTATTTAAGGTCTCAATTGTAACATTCTATGCTTAATATGATGCGAAGATATCTAGATTTTACATGAAATTTGATAAACTAACTTAGATTCTGGAATGAAAGATGTCAATCTAAAAGATCACTTGATAACTTCTATGAAGAAAATAATTTGTAAATATTTCATTACAAAAATAATAATGGATGAATAATATTCTATGAAATATTATCGTCAAAAATATGAAACAGTCATTAAGTTATGTTTTTTTAATTTTCTTTCTACATCTGTATAACAAATTATCAAGATTTAATTTTATATATAGTCATGCTTTATGATGTTTTAATCTATTTTTATTTTATATAAACATCTCACGCGGTTGAAAAGTTAGCCCTCCTAAAAATATTTGTTAGTTCCGCCATTGCCCATGTCCATTAGGAAGGACATTTTTTCTTGGTCGCCTTTACTCATCTGTATCTAGTTGTAGCCAAAATAGGCATTCATAAAACTTAACATCTGGTGATTTCTTGTTGAATCTACCATTAGGTCGATCCGTGGAAAGAGAAAGCTATCATTTGGGCATGCTTTGTTTAGGTCAGTGAAATCCACACACATTTGCCATTTAGTTTTCTCCTTTTTCATCAACTCAACATTTAAGAGCCATTTCGGGTAATGGGCCTCTCGGATAAACCCTGTGTCTAAGAAGCGTTCAACCTCGTTCGCAATTACCACATATTTCTCCACACTGAAACTCCTCCACTTCTATCATACTTTCTTGGCTACCAAGTCAATGTAGAGGCAATGTTCTATCACCACCAAATCTATGCCAAGCATGTCCTCATGACTCCATGCAATAACGTCCTAGTGCTGATTGAGGAATTAGTTTAGCTACTCCCTAAGTTCTTGAATCATTCAGGTTCCTAACCAGGTTGTTGCATTTGGTCGGTCTAGATACCAAGTTACTAACTCTAGGGGTCCAACACCCTCTCCTTGCTTTAGATTCTATTTGTCTCCCGTCTCTATTCCTCACTCGATGAGTTTCGATGGTGGATGAATTGCTTCTTCAACCTCTCATTCTTAAACTGTCCGAATGTCTATACCACATTCTTCAATTCTTGCACATAGCATTCAAGTGCCAACACTTGTTTGCCGCAGACTTCCTCAACTCCCGCATCTATAGGAAACTTCATCTTCAAGTGGTTAGTCAAGGTGATTGCCCTCATCTTGTTTAGTGTTGGGCGGTCAATGATGGTGTTGCACAGGAACGAGCTTTAACCCCCAAAAAGTCCATCATTGATGTAGTTGTGAGGGAATCCCCTCCCGCTTTGACAACTAGTGCGATGGCACCTACTCACTACATTGTCTCTTCTGAGAATTCCTTCAACGGAGTTAGGGTTGGGCTAGATGTAATTTGTCTTGCTCAATGCCCATTTTTAGAAACGTGTCCCAGACTAGTACTCTGTTGAGCTTTCATTGTCAATCAAGATCCTATAGTAAGTGTATGTTGTGATGAGTAGATGCAACACGCCTTCGCAGTCTTTGTCATCGAAGTTTATAGGAGTAGTTTTCCCGATTTTAGTTTGCTTCAATAGTTTATTGACAACAATGACTTCTTCATACCTCACCCTCCTGGCGTGAACGTTTCTCACGGAAGATGACGCTTTGCACCTGACCAACCCCCTACTATAGTTCTAATCTTGCTGAGAGGCTGATTCAACTTGGCAGGGCTATGGTGGGGGAGCAATCCCTTCTTGTATTCTTGCCCCCTCCTTGGGTTCTCACTCTTATGCCACTCTATCAATCTCTTTCATCATTTTCTAGTAGGCTGCCTTAGTGGCGGCTCGTATTTGGAAACGAGTAACTCCAACTCCCTATTCTCCCACATGACCTTAATCCTATGTTTGGGGTTGTGATAGCCCATGGTTCTGTGCCACCCCCCAGCCCCCCATGCACAACATTTTATGGTAATGCCTCGGTCATCCAAGTTTTGGCCATCATTCAATTGTGGCCACACCTCCTCATTTCCTTGCACCTCCTCATGCCTTGTCCTCATTCTCACTTCCTTTGCTACCCTTGCTTGCCTCCTTCGCCTTTTTGCCCGCATCTACTACCTCGACTCTTTGCAGATTGATCAACGCCCTTAGTGTGTCTTCCACATTGACAAAGTTGTCCACCCTATCCATGAATTCCCACAATGTAACTAGAGTCTTCCTCACCAACTCTGCCATGAAGGGACTTTTAGGCCAAATCCCTTCCAAGAGCACTGCCAGTGTTATCTTCTTCTTTTGGTCATCCACTTTCAGGTGTTCCTTGTTGAACCAAGTAAGGTACACCTTTAAGCTTTTGTCCTCCTACAATTTCACGGTAAAGAGGTATGCAATCGGCCATCTTCTGGCTATTGGCCATAAACTGTGTTAGGAACTACCTACCAAGCTCCTTGAAGCTTATAATAGAGCCTAGCTGTAAATTTTCAAACCATTCTCTCGCCATCTCCTTGAGGGTCAATGGGAAGGCCCAACATGAGATCTTTCCTGGACACTCGTGAAAGGTCATATAGGCTTTAAAAGTTTCCAAATGCTTGATAGGATCCTTAGACCCATCATATAGGTTGATCTACGGTACTTTAAATTTAGGCGATGGGCATTGCCATAATTGCCTCATCGTACTACAGATTAGTGTCAATGAGCAGATTATTAACTAATGACAATGTTCACTCACTTTGTCATCTCCTCGTACTTGTCCATGAGGTCGGGCAGGTTGTTGTGCATCCCCATCTATTCTTCCTGGTCATTTGGAGTAGGCACCTTTCACTTGAAACTCCTCGTCCAGTTGTTTGCTGTGGTCTACACCTTCTTCAAACCTCGTGTCCGGCCAATTTAAGGCCTCATTCTCCTTTTGCAAGGCTTTCATCTCCATAGTCTTTAGCCTCTTTTCCATATCTATGAACCTCTTCTTCATCCTTGTCGCTCACTTGCTCTTCCATTGTAGTTGTTTCCTAGCCCAGATTGTATAAAAGGGTGTAGTTGCAGGCATCCTAAAGACACTTTATGAACAAATCAACGATCCCATAGATAGCACCAAATTGTTGATGCATTTTTCAGTATGTTTGTGGTGTGTCCTAATGACTTGCAACTAGAAAGGAGAGCTTAGGGAACATGGTATGGGATGTCTCTGATTCTTAGGTTAGTGAAAAGTTTTGCTCTTACTATAACTAATAAATCTATCTATTGAAAAGTTATGATCTTACTATAACCAATAAATTGATCTCCCAATGGTAGGACTGTTCATCCAGACCGGGTTTAACCCGGTCCAGACCAGAGCCTAGATAATCGGGTTTTCGGTTATGATTTTTGGCCCGGATTTGCCGAAACCTAGATTTCTAAAGCCGGGTGAATCCGGGCCGAGTACCGGGTTTTAAACTCGGAATTCGGGTTTAAAACCCGGTACCTATGTTTCTTCCTAATTTCTAAAGACGTTACGCCTACGGCCTAACCTAATTTCTAAAGACGCCGCAGCCTACAGACTCGTTCTCCCTCCGCTGTCTCACACGCTCTCACCCACATCAAAGGTCCAAAACCGTAGCCTCCTTTGCCGATCGAAGTTCCACTCCGTCGTCTTCAGCCTTGTGCGCCAATCGGAGTCAATTTTTCTCCTGCTCTTTCTCTTTGGCTCTTGCTTTTCATTCTGTCTCTTGATATCTCCACTATTGGTAGCTGGGTCGATACTTCATATTGATATTTGATGGATGTTTGGGTTATTACATGAACTTGGTTTGGGTTCAATTTACCCGTTTGATACTTCATACTTCATTCTGTCTTTAAGAATACAGGATACACGATTCTCCAAAAATCTCTCCCTGGTCTTTTGTTTTTTCTCTATTCAAAAGGAAGTTAACTGTTGCTTACCTTTTGGAGAATTTTAAATGTAGATTCTGCTTGTTTAAGGGTTACCGAGTGTTATAAAAGAAATTTTAATGAAAAAGCTACAACTGTTTGTGAAAATTTCTTAATGAAAATAGTATTCTGTAGATAGTTATTTTTTAGTTTTTTATTTAACTATAAATTACTTTATTAAGGGATTTTTCTTCTTATATATTGCCTTTTTTTTTTCCTCTGTTTGGGTTTTCTAGAAATAGAGGTGAGTTCAATGATGCCAAGAACTATAATTTTTTACCATTGTTGTTTAAGAACAGAAAATGAAAGGGACAATGACCTGTTTAAATAAGTATAATTCTGTTGGTTTTGATTTTTTTTTTTTAAAAAAGGGTATAGTTGTTATGGTGGTTGGTTTTAGAACCAATATTATAATGCTCCAAGAGTTCTCTTCGGATGAGTTAAATTATCTCCTATGGTCACTCAATTTATGTATTAGTTGAGTTAGTGGCATTCTTTATTGATTATACTCACCATAACAGACTTGGGTAATGTTTTTTTTTTCCTTTTTAGTTTGTTTTCTTAAATTTGCAGGGCCTTAATTGTGAATATTGGGGACATGATGGAGAGCTGGACCAATTGTTTATTTGGGTAGTTTATCGTTCTATTAACTTGTTATTCTTGAATGGTTTGAT
Organism: Carya illinoinensis; assembly: GCF_018687715.1. NCBI lineage: Eukaryota > Viridiplantae > Streptophyta > Magnoliopsida > Fagales > Juglandaceae > Carya > Carya illinoinensis. Next base: position 15,591,909 of record NC_056755.1, read on the forward strand.
ATTGATGATTATTATATGTTGATGTCTGTCTGCTTTTCCCTTTTGTTAAGGGATGATTATTATATCTTGCTGATCATAGTAATATATATTACCCAATAATCTTGTATGTTTTAAAGGATAGCTAGATCTCCTTTAGTGTTCTGTTTACTGCATGGCAATCTCTTTATACCCTCAGATTTGTAGCAGCAGTTGTGTTCCTTGTGATTGTGCACATTCATAGAATTTGCATTAGGACTGTGATGAACATATATATATATAGGATTTGTAGCAGCAGTTAATTTCTAATTGTCAATGTTCTTAATATTAATTCAATCGCATTACACATACTAGTTGCTTCGAGGGCTTAAATATTATACATCAAATTTGTCTTAGCTATATATAAATATTAGGAATATTATACATCAAATATTAGGAATTTACCAATGGTATCTTAGCTATCTATAAATCAAATTTGTTTTGTTGATTAAATTGGGGAATACTTGGCCTCTCTTTCTTCTTGTTTGACTATATATTTATACAACACTACCATGTACGGATTGCTTAGAGGCACGTTTGATTCCTACTCTGTAATAATATTGGGCAGTATATATTATTACTCTATTTTCAATGCAACTTTGATTCCTACTCTGTTTTCTAAGTCACTCTCTCAACCTCACCGTTGTAGAGAGAGACCCTTTCATGTATCTGAAATTATCCCATATTTTTTCAATCATAAAATTTCAATCATATTAAGGAATTAAGTGTTTTGAATTTTTCTTATTTCAAAACTGGTGGGGATGTGATCTTATTAAAGAACAAAACCAAATAAGCTTGCAAAAAAGTCCAATCATTTGTTTTGTGTGTTTTGGCTTTTTCTTATGATTTTGCTGTTGTGATGAAAGTTAAATGTTGCTTGTTCTTGATTAGGTGGGTTATTTTTCTACGTTTCTAGGTTGAACCTCAAGTAAAAGTATTTTATGACAGTTGTACTTGCACTTGCAGATTTCTTATTTGGAAAGCCTTGATATATCTACTAATGGTTTCACTAATGAGGTGATCCTTGAAACAAATGGCGTCATGCTAGGATTGTCCTTTTGTTTTTTCTTCTCCATTGTTCAAGTTATCGTTTTTCTTGTCCATTGTTTCAGCTATAAGACCAACTCATGGGGGAGGAATACTATTCAAATCAATTAATTGTATGGAACCGCCAATGAACGTTTTATTGAGCCCAAGATAGCGATTCAGCCATTGCTTTGGCAGTAGAAAGGGTTGATGGGTTCTGTGTTTTACTGCAGCTAACATGGAAAAAAACTTTCCCGTATGTGGGTGTTTCCCTGTTTTGGGATCCATGGGGAAGGTTTGCCATGGCCTAAGGTGACCCCAAGGCTTGTTTGTTGGGATTTTCTTGTATAGGAGCATTCCATCTAGCAAATTCTAGAGAACTATATTCTTGGTGAGCCAATAAGGAATTCATTGCAAACCCTACAAGAACAAGTTGATTTTACACGAACGTGACAAAGTAGTCTGGTTTGGATCATAAAATGCCAGCACTTTCAAGCACACCCAAATATCATTGTCTACCTTATCAATCTTTCACGTTATCTTGCTATTGAGAAACGACATCACTCACATAGAATAAATGATATGCCTCCGGATTTACACAATACCATTTGCATTTATTAATGATTAGCATGCAAATCAACCCGCTAATTCAAATGAGCATGAACGTACCCGGATTTCCGGATTAATAAAACTCGGATTAAGCCGGGTTTCGGCCCGGGGTCATAACCGGGTATATCCGGGCGAAAACCCAGTCCGGATTTAAAACCCGGGTATACCCGGATACCCAGTCCGGTATCGGGTTGAACACCCCTCCATTGGTATATACCTCGTGGGCTATTCATAAAGGTTAAGGTGGCCTAATATGGCAAGACTTCTCCATAGATATTATCTTGGTGTCCAGATTGGGGTATTACCTTCTAGAGCATGATTCGATCGTTGATACTGTCCATCAGGCGTATATATCTCATTCAGACTTATCATTTCAAATCTGTGTCTTGTCAGGATATAGTTGGTTATGCTTCCATATTAGTTGTGCTCTTCTATGGTTTATCTCTATGGACTGGCCCCAATAATAAAGGGCTGCAAGTAGTTGACTTTTATCCTGAACTCATATGGTGTGTTTGATATAATGCAATCCTTTAACCGTCTTGTGTCACGTGAATCTCACTTAGTCATGACCTTTAGTCACCCATGGCCCCTTCCTCGCCTACTACACATAATTACACCTAACACCACATATTATGACTATGTAGAAAGAATCTAATTAGAAAGATATTTCTAATTTATCAAAATAGAGAAAAAGTAATGAAAACACAATATGTTAATTTATATTTCTATGTAAAATATGCAGCACTTCATTCTAATATGTGAAGCTCAAATGTAGTATTTTAATTTTACAAACACCAATGTAAAAAATTAAAGCATATAAAAACACATCACATAATTTAATAATTTGCATGCGCTAGACCACAGAAAAATTAGAGATGGTCTAAACATAATATATGTATATAGCAAAATCTAAAATATTCAATGGGAAAAATCATGGTTAAGAATAGAAGAAGTCTGTAACTTGAGGAAAGATTTATGGGAGCGGGATCATAATTAGTACATTTTTATCTAAAACTAGAGGGAATTATAAATTTATGAATAGAAGTTTTTGGATTTGATTAAAATTTGTAAGATATTATCTGTATAGTTATCTCCAATTTTTAGATTTAAATTATCTCATATATGTTGTATAGTCCATTAGATATATCCAAAGGAAAATTATTAGATAGTTCTGAAGTACGGATGGCAACCAATCACGATATATATGCTATAACATCAAAACTACTTGTGTAAGCATTTATTTTTAATGACATAGCATCTAGGTAGTAAATACCACAAGTTTGTAGCTCAAAGCTACTTAACAATTACTCTGAATAAAATGTGTTGTGTTGTGTTGGGTTCAAATCATGCCAAGTCCCTATTATAGAGAAATATACTCTGATCTAACTAATTTAATTGACTGCGATAGATCATTCAAGAGTAATTCTAGTTATATATAGCTAGGCATAAGGTGTGCATTTCTCGTGCAGATCCTTTAGAAAAGGTAGGATCCATCATGAAAAGACCAGCGTCAAATTTGCATACCCTATGCCTACACAAATCATTTACATCCTTCAATTTTGAGTTTAGATTTTATGTTAATTGCATTGAACTACCTCAAAAAAGTGAATTTGTGCAAATATAGCAAGAAAAACTTAAATCTTCATCGGATTGGGATAATATCAATTAATTGTTTATTTTTTAAGTAATCTATTTATGTTAATTTTTGTAGAAATATTTTATTTCAAGTTTTAGAAGTGACTCTGATTTTTATTTTGGCTAAAGTTTTGGTAAGATTCATGTTTACTTACGTATTTAATTTTCATACAATAATCTAGATATTCTCTCTTTAAAAAAGTTCTCATGATTTTGAATTATGAAGCTACTTGGTGCTGACTTGTGGGTTTCATGAAATAATTTTCTAATTTGATATTTTATCAATATTTTTCAGAGGTTTTTTTTTTTTTTTCTCTCTTTTGCATCTTTTCTCAAATTCATTCCCTAGTTTTTGTTGATTAACTAGCCATCATAATAACCCTTATTATGCCTGGCATCAGTAGGCATCAAAGCTTTAGCATTGTCATGGGATGGTTTCTCATCAGTATTCATAACTAGTGGTAGAGGTCATGGTTGGCGTGGCCAAGTTCCGAATGAGGAAGCTCCTCACAGCAATCATGACATAGGAGATGTGATGTTGCAGATTTGCAAAGGCAGATAGAATACTTAACCTAGCATCTAGAGGTGCAAAACCTAGAGGGTCAGATGGATTAGCATGATTTTAACTCAAATTTTGAGAACCAGTATTAAAACCATGCTTTGTTTCGGAAGTACCTTGGGAGGGACGAGTGTCGTGGAAACCTAGGCTTCAGAGTTGATCTATTAGAATTTTATTGAACTTTGCATGTTGAGGGTTTTATTGATTTGTTGCATGAGATTGAGTGAATTTGCTGCAACTCTGACTTTGAGGAGAAACATTCTTCCATTGATTGAAACTCTAGACTAGTCTACGATACCCAGATCGAGCTGAAAGGGATAGGCAACTAAGGCCCCCGACCACCAATAAAAAAAAAAAAAAAATCTACTAACCCTCAAAAAAATCATAGAAGAAATATTGGTTACCATAAAAGATGGAAAAATTTTTGCCTAAAATAAAATCAATCTTAAATGGTAAAATTTGGTAAAACAAAACTGTAAATATGATAGTTTTCCTCAAAAAGATCTTACTGAGTGTAAAAAGACACTACAAGAGAAGTAGGCTTTTATGACCAATATTTAGTAACCAAAAAAACTATTTCCTACGATTTTCGTAGGAAATAGGCTTTTTGGTCATTAAATTTTAATCATAAAAGCTCACTTTTCTTGTAGTGAAATTCCAAACAAGGGTGAAACTGGCATGAGATTTGAAGCACTTCAAAAGAACACGAAGTAATGAAGACAAACAGACATCATGCGTCGCATTTTTGTTGGTAAAAGTCTTTTCACCATTATACTTACTTGTTAAGCACAGGACTTGCATATTATGTTGAATTACAATATTTTAATATGCCAAACATTTTTAATGAATTATTTATTATGTTTCATTTATCTGCTAATCATTTGATACTATATTATGAGTTGTTAAGAGGATGATAATTAAAAAGCATGATGATGAAAAGTATTTTCCTTATACAAAATATTTTAATTAAAGATCGAATTAAATTCCTAAATCGCAATATTATATATTGCTCATCACTGATCTGATCTCCCTGAGTTTCCCCTAGCTTCTTTATGTCCCTGTATGTCTCTTTCTATCATGTTATTTATCATCACCCACTTGCTCGCTTGCCCCTCTACTCAATGGACATTAATGGATATCATTATCGCCAAACAGGGCTCAATATAGTAGCAACGTCTAGAGAAACAAAGCTAGGAAATTCATTTATATTCACTATAAGGTCCTCCTCCTCAAGATCAATATGATCTCCCTAACCCTAAGTCATGTCAGCTAGCATCGAGAGGGAAAGAAAAATTCCAAGCTGCCTTCCTTGCACGATCTCTATCCCTGCAGGCTCAGCGTGTATATATAAGGGAGGAAAGGAGAAAGCAAACTGATCATATGCATGTACGTACTCTGTTGGCCTTGCACAGTCATTAATTCAGGATCGAGAAGATGATCTTATAATATTGTTGAACTTCTTGTTTCTTCAAGAAATTTAATTAAAGGAATTAGTTGAAGATTCGTGTAGATCTTGCAAAATAATTAGGAGCTATATTATATATATATATATATATATATATATATATATATCCTTATATATCTTTCGATCCCCAGCGCGTTTGATATTTATATTTATGTATATATATATATGAGGCTTATTATATTTTTATAAATTGAGTAATGATACACGTATAATTTTTTTATTTTTATATAATTATATTTTATATTGAGAATATTTTTATAAGACGATTTTTTTATAAATTATTTTACAAAAACCTCCCGGATTCAAAACAAAGTTGTGTAAAAGAATTAATTTTCCTTTCACTTTCAATGAAACTGGATCTCTACAATCCTTAATTTCCAATATCACTTTCCATGCGCTTCCCACGAAGTTTCTACCTATAACGTACGTACTGATCTCTAGCTGTCTCTGATCTGGAGAGGCGCTCCAGCTTATATATTTTCCAGTTGAAAATGCCTTTCCGAACCCAAACTTTTTATTTCTTCTAATTTTTTAATCCCTCTTTTAATGAAGTACTGCACTGCACCAGCTTGGCGGAGACGCTGGTACTTTTTCTTCTTCTTCTTCTTTGATCTTCTTCTTCTTTTCTTTTTCTTTTTTTTAATTATTGCCTTTTTTTATAAGAAGCATATATTACTTAATATATCAGTCATCATGAGTAATCAGTACTACTAATTATTATTATATATATAATCTGTACAAATTAATCATGCTCGTGCAGGTATATATACATGCATAATATATATGTAATTGTTTAATTATTATATATGTACGTATGTAGGCCTAGATACATGAGTACCCATGCGTGCATGCGAGCTAAATTTGTAAGGAGAAAGAGGAGGAAGAGAGCTCAAGGATCTATTGATCTTCATACAAGGTAACATGTCGATTAATTCCCTACTATCTCTTTAATTTCTTGCAATAATGACACCCCAAAAGCCAAAATGTGATAGCCAACATATATAAATATATATATATGTGTGTGTATAGAGGCAAAGATGAGTTGGCTTTATCAAAGGCCAGCCCAGCTATTTTGCCTCTATATATACACATATATATATACATATATATATTTATATATATCTTTCGGCTTCTTTCCTTTGCTCCAGCATTGACAAGGCCAACTCATGCATGTCTGCGTTTGGAATTAGCTAGGTTTTTGGGACCCTCAAACTGATCTATTCACCAGCCGGGTTAATTCCTAGCTATTTTGTTTTGCAGAATGTTTCGTACGTAAACTTGATAGCTAGTGTGGAATATTTTATATCATCAACTGATCAATAAATATTTAAGCAGCAAATTAAGGAAAGGTATAAATTATTACAAATAATTCTGGTGCTCAGGGCCTCAGATCACCATGCATGCTTGTTTCATTGCATTAAGTACACGTACTGCATAAATATCTTGATGGTTCGTGACCTTTATCTATGATTTAATTTCAGTTTCAACTTAATCTCGTAGTTAATTAATTAGCTTATTATAGACAAAATATAAATATAATCTAGCAAATTGAAAAATACTTCCCGAAACGATTGCAGGCAGACAGCAATATCAGAAAGTTAATATATGCATGCAGTGGCTGCAAAAGTGATTGAACGGATCGACTGAACCTACGAAGTGCCTCATGCATGCGGGTGGTTGTATACATACATATCTATATAACTCCAAAAAGAAAAGAAAAAGATTCTCTCGGTTTGATTCATAAATGCTAATTGAACAGAACCAACACTCTAGCTCTCCCCCTGATCTACTCCATAAATGCTACATTAAAAGCTCCATCTTTGATCTTTGTCCCGGTCCGTGAGCTTTTTCACGATTCCTGTACCTTCTTAAATTAATACTCCAACTTCTTTTTTGTTGGGTGGTTGGAAATTTAAATGCAACATCTTCAATGCTACATCACCGGCCATCTATTTTTGTTTGCATATCGGAAGTCATGACCTTCTTTAAGACATGGGTGTCTGATCATCTGCTCTCTATGTCTCGTTTTAATTTGTCGATCCATGACCATGCACCTCCCCTGGCCACTACTTCTCGCCCTCCTCGCACAGCTATCGATCAGAGCTAAGCACTTCTCGCTTCCATTTAAGAACTGCATTTTCTCCATATATACCCGAAGACTTTTCTCGTAACTAGGTTTTGGTATCATGTATTGATACCTTGTACTTAGTATTATTACTAACCACCTTGTTTATTGTTGTTGTGTTTGTTTTTATATTATTGCAGACCATATAGTACTGTTGCTCAGGATATGTGAATATGCATGGTGATGGAGAATAATTATGAATAAGTTTAACGGGATATTGGTCCGGTTCAATAAGAAATCTGTGCCCAAAATGTTTCGGGCCCTGCTTTTTGATTGAGCCGCGCCAATATCACGTTCCACCGCTCCCAAGCAGCCCTAGTGAGTCGAGTCTTTGTATATATCTGTTTTATCACAAGGGTTCAAACTCTTCGTTCTTAGCTAGTCTCGGTTGGGTTGGTAAACCCACTGGATATGGAAGGTAAATTTGGTTTCAGTTTTCATGTTCAGTACATTTCGAAAGTAGCTGAGATGCTTAATTGGCAGGTTGTACGCGTACGTTGATGCTGGAAACACAGCAGCCACATTCATGTTTAGGTGAGATATGCTAGCTTGAAGTTAGTTGATATCAGTCGAGGCTTTAAGCTGCTTATTTACTACTCACATTTTGCAGTACTAGAGAAGAAAAAAAGTATATATGGAGCTTTAAAGAGTACTCGAGATTGGTTTTGAAAGTTGAGGGTTTAAGATTAATACAGTTGCTGTTACCCATTGTTCTTTTTGGAGAAAGATAGTCAGAACAGGATAAGATCATGATCAGCTAGGCCAAAGCTGGCCAGTTTGGTATCATGTACCTGTCTAATGTACTCTATATATAATAAACATCTGGCCAGTTTGCAACATTTTTTTAGTAGAATTTATTGTAAGTTTAGCATTTTCCTTTTATAATTTACAGGAGTATAGAATATACCTCCTTAATTGGCTTGGCTGATTTACCTAGGCCTTCAGTAAATTTTTCGTTAGCGACAGTGAAGTTGTAAAATACTTGTCTGCATCATTTACTTCACTGATAATATATATGTATATATATAAATATTCCATTTGATTATGTGCTCAAAACAATTAGTAATTGTCACAAGACGCAGAACTTAGGAAAGAGATCATCAAGAGAGTATTACTTTATTTCTTCAAATTCATAGTTGAAAAACAGAACTACAATACCATATACGGAAGGAAGAGCAGCAAAACACCAGCAAAGACGGAGTTTTTAGGATCGCTTTATCGCCATGGAATTCATATAACTTACAAATTGGCCCTCCAAGCATCCAAGAATGGGTGGTGATTGTCTCTTCCTTCTGGTTGCTACTATGGTCAATCTCCTCTCTTAAAATGCAGAATGTCCACGTAGCGACTCTCTCTCTCTCTCTCTCTCTCTCCCCGCACGTGTAGATGACATACTCTCTATACACACACAAAAGAAATATAAAAGAAAAATGCATGGTTGCTTCACTACTCTAGTTTATAATCATCCTGAGTATGGAAGAACTCCAAGCTGCATGCTTCTCAGAAAGAAGCACTCCACAGAGCACTTTCACCTTCCCCACAACGCCGATGGACCTCCTTAATCCTATCAGCAGACCTGCAAATCCCACTGCAGCTCCAGTCAAATGAAGCTACACAAATGTTGCCTGCCTGAGCCTTCCACTCGCAATCTGCAGCAATATTAAGTTCCTAATTAAGAAATTTATAATAATAAACAAACAAATTCTCAAAGTTTGTAATCAGATCAAATAAATGGTGGCGCGGTATCCATATTCCTTAATTTGGTCCCGCACCACAGACCAAAGGTACATGAAGATGACAGCCCAGATCAAAGGAATGAAAGCCAATAAGTCATATGACGACCTTTATAAATACTGTACGCTTTTCCTGCACTTTCAAATATATGATTCATAAAATTTTAATGCGGAAGCCACCATCCAACTATTTGAAATCATAGTTATTATTGCGATCACAAGAAAAGTAGAAAAAGAAAATCAACAGTAAAAGAAGCAAACTACACAAAATCAAGGTAAAACATGACTAATATCATGGTTTTATGTTACCATTCAGTATTCAAGAGGTCCCATCTGGGGTCCATCATTGGGTATCTTTATTGGTTGTAAGTATATATTTGCAAGGACCTCACATGATAAGTTCTTCATACCTTCTGGAAAGATAAAACATTAAAATCATGTCATTGCTATCACTTAGCCAATTCAGTTTCCCTTGTGGAGTGCTTCTCTTCCAGGAGAAAAATTGGCATGGACCTCCCATGCTTGAACAAGATGTGCGAATTAGTTTTCTTAAGGTAGAGAGTGATTTCAGTTCACATGACAGAATCTATATATGGCTCAATTTATTTTTCTTCTCTCGAAATAAACCAAAAAAATTATGCTCACACAGCCTTTTTATCCTCTCTCTTCAAGTAATAACACCATCTTGGCAAGATAATTCAGAAATTTCATGAAAGTAGATTTTACCAGGTGGAGTGCCACAACATAGTCTCCGATCATCGATATGCTCCACATCAAGGCCAATAAACCATGATCCCAGTGAGACATCTTCATTAGCGTACTTGTGTAGAACGTGCCTGAGATAACAATGTGACAACCGACATTAGTTCCAAAAAGAAACCAACAACCTGCATGTTCATATTAGCTTCCGGTTTATTGATATGTCGTCTTACTGGTTTGTTGATATGTACGTAGCCAGATCTTTTGAAATAGCATAGAGCTGTCCTGTGGCATGACGGAAATACTTGTTTCCTGCCTCACCAAACTTCCAATACTCAGGTTCATGGTATCTCACTCCCCTGTATGATGAAATGGGCAGTTATGAAACTAGAAGATAAGTACGAATACAACATGGTAAGACTAGATTTCACAACTCTTTATAAGCCTACCAACTGAGCCTAGGAATATAGGAATTTAAGACAGAATTCCATGATGAAAACGGTATAGACAATGACAAATGATTATGTCAAACTGGTCCTATAATGTTCAAATGGACTCTAAAATTGGTCCCTAATTCATAATCCCAATAAAAAATGAAAAGGAAAAAACACAGGTTAACTCAAGCACGTGTTGAGTAAAATTCAGGACAGACGATGGGGACTTCTATAACAAAACTCACTCAAGCAAAGGTCAAGCGAACCAAGTTGGCTGAAGCAAGAATGAAGCCAACTTTCTATCATATCAGAAATTCACTACAGTTTGTCTCTGGAATCTGGATTGAGCAAAACTCAATACCTAGCAAGAATTCATTCACTCAAACATCTTCATGAAACAGAGACAATCTGGTCTACATTAATTACTTTCTCAGCATTCATCAGAAAAAGACACAATTCATAAAACAGGAGAAAAGGGGAAAAAGGGCTCACTTCTGATTAAGAACAGGACCAGATTTCATGCATCCAATATATACCAGTGGTTTTGATCGATGCCTTACTACAGTTTCTCCAAGTGTTGCTGCAGCAATATGAGATGAGTTTTAGTCAAAGTAACAAAGAATAAACATATAAAAACAAGCTGCAAAGACACTTGGCAACATTAACCTACTGTAATCATCAGATATGGATTTTTGGGGCATTGATAGAGCACGATTATTGGGTTTATTCACCTATTTTTGGGGCATTGATCACATATTAAGCACGAACTGGATTTTTGGATTGATAGAGCACGATTTGGATTGATAGAGGACGATTTATTGATAGAGCACGAACTGGTCTACATTATTCACCTATTATTGGATTGATAGAGCACGATTTTTGGGGCATTGATAGAGCACGATTATGTGATAAATTTTTGGGTGAACATTTATCACATATTAAGAGCTTTGCTTGATTATTAGATTGTAAACCTCATATTGAGTTGTAACTCCCAAATAAGAAAGAATACAAATTAAACAACTCAGATTTATGATTCCCACAAGGTTATCCTAGTAAAGAAAAAAATAACTCACCTATATTTACATGGACATCATCATCAACTTTAATGTAGAAATCTGCATCCCACAAAGCAACAGCAGTTGAAAAATATGCCCTTGTCTTGGCAGACAATTCCAGGTAGCCTTCAACATGGTCCTGATCTCAATTAATGCATGCATAAAGTCAAATGTACATCTTCTTCTAACAGAATTGATACGGTGAAAACTTCTTCCGAGATAATAATATATGACACAAAAATTAGGCAACATGGGAGAACAATATATGAATGAATTACCAGCCTCAGGAAGTCTCCATGCTTTCTGTCCTCCGCTTCAATAGCTCTGTCTAGAATTCCCCCTGATGTGGCACTAATGACGAAGAAAAATGTTATATTAGTTATCCATTGTCTCTATTCTTAGTTTTCTATAATGACTGCTGTCTGCTAGCTGTTGGATATAGAAGTCAAAATGCAGATGAAAGTGCCTGGGGTGCAAGCGTTTTGTTGATAGACTAAAAACTATGGTCAACATATGGAATTTCAGAACTAAACCAAACAAGAAAAATGCATCCAGACAGTTTGCATGAAACAGACATGAACAATATTGACTTGGGAGATCAAACTGTTCTATCCAATAGATAGATTTGTGTTTCTACCTCCAAAGAAAAAGCTAAAAAAGAATAAATTATGCTCCACCCAAGTGGTTGTAAGAAAGAGGATATATCATAATTTGGGCAAGCAACTTATAAAATCATCAGCACCCATCCGCTACTGTAGAATTAGGAAATGATGCTTTTTAATCAGGCATATTAAAGTAATCCACCAATTTTATGCCCACCAACTCAAAAGCTAAGCTACTGTGGCAAATTGACAATTAAAATGATAATAAAATATAAATATGTGCAGGTATACATAGTCTCCACTTATGCAAAAGTGGCATCAAAAGAGAATTAATAACCCACCTATGACCAATGACAAATCGAACGACAATGCCCTTCTCTTCCTCCAGCTTCTTTCTCTTCTCACCTATTTTTGTGTTTTCAGACGCACAGATCATTAGAAAACAGAGCCAAATGAGCGACCAGAATAGCATAAGAGTAATCAAGAAAAACCAGGGGGGTGAAAGCTGGAAATAAAATCTGAACCTTGTGGCATCCATGTTGCACGAACTGAATCTCTTCTCTTTCGGCTGCTAAAAGCAGTATTAATTCCTATTATCATTAGATACTGTCTTTTTCCAGATGATTCATTCTTCATTAGATCCTGCGATAAAGGAGAGCCACTTCGTATAGACTCCTGAGCTGCCCTTGCGGCAGCTAATTCCATCTCTAAATTTGAAATAGTCTTATCTAATGTCCTATGTTCAACATGTAATACTATTATGTTGCATTCAGAATACTACACAACCAACTTTCTAGTAGAAAAAGGGTAAGAAAGAAAATAAATAAGAATAGGCGTGAATGACTTACTGTATAGCATTATGAGTCTTAAAAACTTCCCCCAGAGTGTCCTTTGATTCATGCTTTACTTCCTTTTGATGCAACTAAAGGAATCCGAGCAGATTAAAATGCACAAGAGATTCAGATGAGGAAGATAACAGAAATGGAATACAAACATCAACATTTTGAACAAAGTTCTCTGAAAGAATTAAAAGAAATCTAGCAATAATAGGATGGTGATGCTCACAGCTTTTGGATTGCAGCCCTCTGAAATTAATTTTAATGTTTCTGCTTCCATTGCAGTTGTCCATGCAACTGTTTTATGTTCAGGAACATCCCACATCCTGCACCACTTTACTTTATTATTAACACGTCACAAAATTTCAGCAACAGGTTTCTTTACAGCAACTGTAGCTATTTTTTTATCTGGTACAGTTTAAATGAAGATTACCATGTCTTCAATCGTATCATTTGTATACAACTCCTTAACTAGCCAAAACTTTTGAAAAAGAAACTCAAACTTCTTAGAAAACACCAAGGAATGTGCCAGTATAACTAAAGAGGATTGCTGCAACTCTTGAAAATATAAAGTGTTCTATGCTGAAAATTCAATGCATACCCAAACAACAATATAGAATCAGATGAAGCCTATGAAAATAAAACATCAGCTAATAAGCTGAAACTTTGTCATCAAACAATAATATGAACCATAAAGAAAAGAAAAAAGAAAAAAGAAAAAAAAATGAATAATGAAAAAAGGAAAAAGGTATTTCCTTTAACTTAAGCAAGGTTTGGTGGCTAGCACAAACGAAAGATGAAATGATTCAGATGCCATGGGTCCCAAACACACTTAATAGTGTGAATAATTGTTTTCACACAGCGGAATTTAAATTCTGACAGATCTAGATTTTTAATCAACCACAAACATTAAACCAAAATCCAGAAAAGCAATTAAAATAATGAACACAAAGAATTGGTCATGAAAGAAAATTTTTGAAGAAATTTTAAAGAAAAACTGCTTTGGCTGAAGTCCATGATAGAAGAAAAATGTTATAATCTATTTAAGATCTAACAAAACCTTCGTACACTTGAATACTAGACCATAATCCCGATGAGTGACCCACTCAATCTCTAACACAACAGTTCAAGAACTCCGGAATTATTCTACAACATCACACACGAACAAGCTTCATCCAATCTATTGAAACTTCAGCAGCACCATTGACGAATTTACCAGCACACCAATAAACTTCTTGGCTCTCCCGGAACAAAGTGATAAAAAATATAAACAACTTGGTAGTCTATGCATAGGAGAGAAAACTATTCTGCTCTAAGGCTCAAACCTCACATTGAGTTTTCTCTCACTAGGAAAAAATCTAGATTTCTAAAAATAATGCCCAAGTTTCCATTGAAGATCGTGCATTATTAAGCTTAAGTACGCAAATAATGTTAAATTTGGAATTCAGAAACCTAGTAGGACTTGAACTCGAGCAAGTTCGCTTGGCTGCAGGTCTCATACGCATCTATCAAACTAATCAGCAGCAGTTTGCTCGACTGGCTGTCGCATGTGTTCGAGCAAAATTTCTTTGTTAAGGTTTGCTCAAGCAGGTGTTGAGTAAGTACCAAATGAAATTTCTGTATGAGCTTCAGTATATGGTGCATCTCACAGGAGTCTAGCGAACTCAACTTTGTCTTGAATTTTTTAACCCAATTTCAAATTAAGCCTAATCCAAACTAATTACCAATTAATTCAACTAAGTTTTGTAGTTAGAATAAGCCAATACAATAATATTTACATTAACAAAATCAACGACTTCCAATTGCCATCACCAGAGATATAATTAAGAGTACAGCATTGAATAAGAGACGTCAGCGGCCTTCTGTGCTATAATGAGTATACGGAACAAGAAGTTGGGAATATTCTTCAGGGTCCTCAAATCTGACATGTATATGTCCCACTTATACATACAAGCTGAAATAATGTCTGAAGATCCATTAAACGATAAAGGAATTGACAAGAAATTTTGCAGAGTTTCAGACTAGAATTAACGATTTTCGACTCCCGACTCTCAAGTACCCAATGTTATACACTATGCAGGAATAGCATCCTACACAGAAAATTAATATGGCTTAGATCTACCTTATTTCAACGATAAAACGGGTGCGTTAAGTACATCACAGGCATGAAAGCGAATGGAAGCGCAGATATTGTATGTCATAAAACAATGAAACCCAAGTGAAAAAAATCTCAGTGCAATCAGAGCATTGAAAATCACAAAAGTTCTGACCATTCCAGCTAACCAAAACATAAAAATCATCGAATTAGATGTTATAAATTTGTTACCAAAAATATTAAATACTCACAAATCCCATAAAAGTCCAAGAAATATAATTGCACTTGTTACAGGAAAAGCATAAATCAACCAACTCGTTAAAATCCAGGAGAAACTGCCTTCCAAAAAGTTGCAGAAACCGAAAAATGAAAAATAAAAAAAGCATATTAGATATACATACCTGTCGGTGAAGAGCATTCCAGCACAGAAGCAACCGAGACAAAGCAAAAGTGCCCATCTTTGTGATATAACATTTCTAGGATACTGCTCTCCTCTGCATTTCCAAGACATTTTCTAGCTAGATTCTCCAGTATTCCTAAAGCAATAGCTTTCTTAAGAAAAACCCATATAGAGTACAAGGAGTTTAAAAAAAATGGAGGACCCAGAAGCAGACAAAGCCCAAGTGCTCACAATCAAACTCGGAAGTGAGCTTGGTACAAGATTTGAGGCAGAGCCAAAGTATACAGAGAGAGAGAGAGAGAGAGAGCGTGGGGGAGAAAGTACCAGAGCAGAGAGGTTGCTCTGTTGTATAACTTCTCAGTTTGTTTTCTTCTTTATTGTTCGCTTTGTCTCTCTCTCAACACTTCTTTGCTGGCAGGCAAGGGAAGTTGGAACAGGGGGCAGAGCCTGAGAGAGGACTCCCTAACCGCTAATGTTTCATACTACCAATTTACCAAACGGTCCTTGTCAGACCTTCCCTACCCTTAACTTTTCCCCCAGTGACATAAATGCCCTCGGAGCAGTATACTTTTTTTAAAATAATAATAATAATAATAATAATTCGGGGCAGTATACTTATTTATTCTTCCTGGAATCATTTATTTATTTTAATATTTTAAAAAAAACCTTTAATAAGATTATCAGCAATTTAAAAAATAATTTCCTGCCAAAATATTCATAAAAAGTTGTACAAAATTGATAGCTAAAAAGGAGATTTAGCTCTTGTTTTATTACACAGTTCAAAACTTCAAATGATATGAAATATTAAAAATTAAATAAAATATTATTATAATATAAACTTTATTTTAAAATATAAAAATGTTTAATTATTTATTATATTTTATATAAAAAATTTAAATAATTATAATGATAAGATGAGATAATTTGGTAGTTGATAACTAAACCAGACTTTAACCATTAATATTTTCAATTATGTTTAGAACAAGAACAAACTAGTATTACCATTTTCCTATCCCCATTTCTCATTTTCCAAGCATCCAAACTTACTTATTCTTATTGCACATTATGAACTAGTATTTGATGCAGTGATGACTTTGAAAAGTTAGCACTAATTAGAGAGTGACATTTTTGCTATAACAACATGGTGAAGTAATGCAACAATTATTAAGGGTTAACTTAAAAAAAGTGCACGAAATTATGCGTTTCTAGACTGATGGGATTTGATTGGGAGGGGGCATAAGCATTATTAGGCTTTTGGCAATAAGGGGTTTGGATGATGTGGACCATTTACAAACTCAGATTTTATATTATTTAACCTTATGATGGAAGTCTTAGGTGCTTGTTTAAAGTATTCCCAACTAATTGAGAGGTTAGGTCCATGACAACCAAGCATGCATGATCAACCAGAATTATAATATGTTGACTTGGGATTTCACACTACAACTTTTACTTTATTTATCAATGCAACGGATGAGGGTTGGATTTAGAAAAGCTGCTGGAGAGCACATGATCAGATTTAGAAGAAGCTTATTATTACGTGGCACATCCTTGTTGGGTGGGTCCCTTTATAGCACTACCTTACCAGCTTACCTTGTCCATGAATGGTGTTACAGGTCACCCCCAAGCTCACGTGGCTGGTGCAGGAAGACACCAACGTGTCATTATGCAATGAGACCACGCCGATGATTGTTTTTTGTGGAGGGCACTTCCGTCATTTAGAAAGATTCATATTTTGTCTTGGGAACTTACGCCTTGGATTTATCTCTAATCTGCTTGCAAGGTATGCGTTCGTACAGATAATACATTAAAATGGAACAGATAATGATTAAAAATAATTATAAATTACTTCTAATCAGATAAGTCACGTTATTGGTCGGTTTGGACCATCTGTCGGGCAGCAATAATAAAATTAAGAGTAATTCTAACTGTATAATTATTTAAAAAAATAAAATTTATTATTAAAAATTAATTTTTTTATATAAATATTATATTTTATTTAATTTTTAAAATAATTATATAATAATTATATAATTTACAATTATAAATATATTTTCTCTAAAATTAATGTATTATATTAAAATATATAATTCTCATATATCTTCTCTTTGAGAATATATTGTGAATACTTGCATTGGTAAGATATGGTGGGTTCTCAATCAAGACATTGAGGTGCCGTGTGGATATTAAATTGAGTTAAATTTTTTATAAATAGTAGTGAGTTGAGATAATGAAATAAGTTTTAAGAAATTCACTTAAGATGAGTTTAGGTATATTTATAGAAAGTTAAAAAAGATTGTGAATTTTACGTATAAAGAGATTTTAAGTTGATGTCACTTTAGTGATTTAAGAATTAGGTATTTAGATGTTAGATTCAGTTTAAAATTAAACTGAACTCCGTCTAAGTTTTAAATGAGACCTAAATGTATACTTTATCATCTAACTTGTTAGAAATTCTAGATCATAGTATATGGTGGAATTGTTTACCTCGAATGACAAATTTTAAATCGGGTGTAGTTCTCTCATTGACTTCTTCATGGCTACTGTTGTTCGTTCGAAATTATTCTCATCATTCGTGGAGTATGCTATATGGTAAGACTAGAGCAGTATTTAATTACTCTACAGCCTAGTGGCCTATTTGGGATTGTGGTATGAGTCTTAAAAAGTGTTTAAATAGCTTTAAAAACTATTTAATGAAAAAATTATGTTATTTGTATGTTATAAATTAAAACACTTTTTAACTCAAATAAGTTAAAAAGTATATTTGAGGAAAAATATTATTTTGATACTTTTATCCAAATATGTTTTTCCAGATAATACAGAACGTAATTTAAATTTAAAAAAAAAACTGTTAATGAATAAAAATACCTATATAATTTTAAAATAATTACAACTTTATAAGATATGGATATAATCTATAAAAATTCAAATAATCGTCATTTATATCTCATAAAACACTTTTTTAATCTGTTTCTAAACAAATGTAATATGTTTGAAAGTTTTTAAAATATATGGTTATCAAACAGAAATAATTTTTTAATAATAAAACTTATTACTTAAATTATAAACTATAAATTATATGGTTATAAGTTATATTTTTTACTATAATTTAAATCATGAACTAAATATCTAGAATAGAGATATACATTATCATAAAGAGATTTTTGCTTTTGTACTCACTGAACATTTAAGCCATCATGTCACTTTTATTGTCAATAGCTTTAAGTAGCTATCGTCAATAGTAACTTTCTTAACGTAGAAGGTTTACATGGAATATGAGTCTAAAATAGGTGAGATGACTATGTTTTTATGACTGGTGGTAATTCCAAAACTGAAAAAAAGGGATAAAAGATTAAATCATGTGTAATTGGGAAGATGGAAGTTCAACCTAGAGGAAGATTTTAGAGAGGATCTAATGAATGGGAATTTTAGTTCGAATAAGAATAACAATGATTGAGACCCATAAGAGAGCAGCAATGGCAATCCATGAGTTGCAAGGCACAATCGATAAAAAGGGACAACATTTGCCACGTGTTGACATCATATCTTATTCTACAACAACTCTTGGAAATAATAAGCAAACAGCATCGCTTGACTATGATACAACAACTCATTTTTCATTGATTTGAGTTAATTAATAATTATTACAAAAATGCATTAATTCAAAGAATATTTGAGGTAAAGAAAAAGGTGGAAGAAGCTACAAAGAGGAGGAGGAATTGCTTGCAATAGGAGTGGCCGTTGCTTTACAACACCACTTGCTACTCTGTCTAAGCAACCCAAAGCTGTCATTGCACGAGACATTTGATGGTTGGTGTTGGTGCTGTGTCTAATATATGTATTTACACACCCGCACACGCATAATGAAAAAGGGGAGGTTTCTTGGGCCACTCTCAAAGGAGCAAAAAGGGCAATCTATGTCTAAAAGCTACAGCCGTCAAAAGAAGGGGCTTTAAGAATGGGCCAATTTACCATTTTTAGTGCTACCAATCTTCTGCAACTTTTTGAATCATTGATCTAATTTAGCAGAAGGGGCTTATCATAAGAGAATGATTACCAATTTCTTTAATCAAATTGTATATAATTTGGGAGGAAGAGTATGATTCTTCTAGGAATAGTCTAGATCTGCATGAACATCCATAGCTAACATGCGAAGAGTAAAGATGGGTCTCCTAGAATGCACTGAAAAGTACTCAGCACCTTTCCTAGTTGTCTTAAATCTAAAGGCATTTCATATTCTTAAAATGTGTCTTGTATACTATTTCTTTGATAAATTATAAAAATCTTGGAAATTTTGATTTCTTAAAATTGATATCCGACTTGCTTATTTGATCAAATTGAATGATTCAATACAAAAATGATAGACAGAACATTAAAACCCTATTTAGATGTTGAGTTGAATTGAGATGAGTTGAATTATTTATGAATAGTAGTGAGTTGAGATAGTTAAATGAGTTTTGTAGAGCTCGTCTAAGATGAGTTTAGATGTATTTGAATATTAAAATGAGTTTAAATGTAATTATGAGAAGTTAAAAAAGGTTGTAAGTCTTACGCGTAAAGAGGTTTTGAATTAAAAAAAGGTTGTGAGTCTTACGTGTAAAGAGATTTTGAGTTAAAATGAGTTTAGTAATTTGAAAGTTGGGTGTTGGATGTTAGACTTTTTAAAATTAAATTAACTTTAGATCAATCCAAATTCCAAACGGGGTCTAAATGCTTATATGGGGTTTACATTACTCCAAAATAGAATGTGAACAGTACTAATGCTATAGAGCCCACATAATTTGACTATCTCTCTTTAGAATTGAACAATCTTATTCAGTCATACAATTAGAAATAATTTGTATTTGTAATTTCAGCATTCATCCCATTCTAATGAAGTAGGCCATGTGAAACATTTCCAAGCCTTCCTAATATGGGCAATACCCATACATCGTTTGGATCTTTGATAGCCATTCCATCCACTCAGCATCTTAATCAACTTCATCAAAATTTTATTTCAGACTTTTGTGTTGTTTTTGGAGCAAATAGACTAGTGTTAATTGATCTACAGACATATAGACAATGATGGGTCTAAGCCAATATGGGACCAACATAAAGAGTTATCTCAGAGTTCTGTTTCTGCTGCTGAAAACGATCTTGATGAGATTTCAGCACGGAAATCAACTCTGGAAGGTGGCATTGGTACAAACAGAACCTCCATAAAGTTATGCAGAATTCCTTTATCGTATGGATTTCTAAAACGCACATAGCGCTGCCGAAAATTCTCATAAGCTGTCTGTGTAACACAAAAAATAAAAAATAAAAAACCAAATGAAAAGACAGCGGGAACACTTGCAGAAAATGAAGATCCATTGACTGAACCATGAGATAATGCATGATATTCTCGATCATTTTCGTTGAAAGCATATTTGGCTTAAACCGAACAAACCTGGTTTATGGCAGTTAGGTAGACATGGAACAGAGCAAGTCCCCCAAGGAATCCAATGGCAGCAAAACTAGACAACATCAATGCCAATGTTTCAGGGCAATTCCTTAGCATCCCAATAAACCCAGTTCCATTTTTCAGTACTCTTTGGTGGATTCTCCAGCAGGAAAACGCAAATAGATAAGCAAATAAGACCATGGCCGATGCCACAAATGTCAGGTAAAATCTATAGTTCCTCTGCAAAATGCAACACCAAATTTGGCTGTAAATTTGACATGCAAAGCATTTCATGCATAATGTGCAAAGAAACGTTTTGGATGATGTACCACTGAGGTTGGTAGTCCGTTCGTTTTTGATAATATTTTCTGTGCTATTACAAGATTACTGTTTGAATTCTTTACTAGCCTTGGTGGAGTTGCTATTACTATAGCTGTGCCAATAGACTGAAATGATGAATCTATTTGCAAAACAAGCCCTTACTTAGATTTGGGCATGGAATATAGATTCGGGTCCAATTTATTAGACCTATTGTCCATTTATTTGTTCAGTATTGCTTGACTGCACCTTCTGTAATGGAGGTTTTGTTGGGTCCCGCACTTTCACTGTTTATATTCTGTGTATTAAAATTAATGAAATCTTGTTCTAAAATGAAGCATTTTGGTTGTCACCTTACCAGTGCAATACATTGACCAATCCAAGGACAATGGTGATCAAATTTCTCAACACAGTTATCGCATATAGCACAGTGGCAACTCCTGGGTGGACGATAAATCTTGCAAATCCGACAGTATTTTAGTTTCATTTCCACCCCATTAACTGTTACCCTTCTCCTCCTTGTGCCAGTACTAGTGCCAACATCTGCAATAGTTTCCTGACCATCATTTCTTGGAATAATCCCCGGATCTATTGCACTAACCAAAATCAAGTTGACAAGAACCTGCATTCCAAACAGTATGAACAGAAAAAGTGACCATGAAATTAATTTAAAGAAAAAAAGGGTTGATCTAGAGAGTTAATGACTCACAATTATGGTCAAAATCACAGAGATGCTGATTATGAGGCTAGAATGACTTGGCAGATCCTCCCCAACATAAATGGCAAAAATCCAACTTGAAAGAATGATAGAAACACTTGTCAACATCAACCCTCTTGGATCCGGGCCACATATGAGCCTCCCATGGAAGAAAAAGACCTGCACATATGGAAGTGAGTGGTGAACAACTTCAGTGAAAACTACTGCAAAATTGTAATTCTAGAATATGAACAGAAAACAATGTCCATGGCTTTTTTTATTGCTTTAAAAGAGCATTCAAATTGAAGCGCCACATGGTATATATGGATTAGAGAAGCACATTTTTTCCTGGCCAAACGTGATATGCTCTAGTTCTTTCCAGGTTGCCACCAAGAACATGTTTCACCCCCTCAACCTCCATAACCCTATTGAAGAACTCAAACAACTTCTGTTTCACAGTGACCAAAATGTTCCCACCCGTTGCAGTGATCCCATTCTCCTTTTCAACCCCAACATTCTCTCTCTCAAACCCTTCTTCCAATGGCTCAGAAAGAGCAACATTTTCCATCACTTCAATATCTTTCTCCATTTTCTCCATTTTTTTCCCTTTTAGGGGCTGTTTACTCGCAGCATACTCTCTCTCCTCCACAGGGACAGTGCAATTGCAAGGAATTTGGATGGTTAACTGACTTTTGGATAACTGAAAAACGGTTATTGTGGGTGCAAATTTGACGAGTCCGACACCATAGGCCCAAACTAACCCACCCCTAATTTGGGCCTCGGCACGTATGAAGAGGACCCAGACACATGCAAGGTTTCATACATGCCACGTAAGCCCCATTCCTCTTACGCGGGGTCGTGTTAGAAAAACCCGCCGGCGAGCGATACTACTGCCATGCCAAGGCCGAAGCTTTTAAAATTGGATCGGAAAACACAGAGGAACAGATATCAAAGATTTAGGATAAATGGAAGAGAGGTTGAAGTCTATCAGAGTCATCGCAATCACTATCGGTGGCTTTGCGGCGGCACTCTCAATCTTCTTCGCCGCTGCTCAGTACAGGAGACGCCGGCAGAACAACCACAAATGCTCCCCGAAGTCGTGTTATTTACAAGCTGACCAGACCAAGCCGCAGCACGCATTTAAGCGAGTCTTGGCAGATAATTCCTACTCTCCGTTCAAGCATTTGAAGCTCGATGCGTCTCGTCACGGTACCGTTTTCCCATAACTGTTTTGGGTCAGTGAGAAATTGTTGACTTTTTTGAGTTCGCACTTCGATCGGAGGAAATTACAACTTATATACTGCACTGTACTCCACTATGATCGATGGAAATATAATGTTTTGTTTGGTTGTAGAGAGAATAGAGGGAAATTTTTTTCAACTTTTGCCTTTTCTGTGTTTCCTTGCGTGTTTCTATGGTTCCACTTTCAGTGAGAAGTATTAATCCAGGACTTGTTAAATAGTTTTTATTCATTCGGGAGAGAAAGAGAGTCATGAAGATATATACTCTTTCTTCAGCTTAGTTACAATAACATTCAGCTGGATTTAGTTAGTCACGAAGTAGTGAATGGCAGCTCAACTCAATGAAAAGATTGAATTTTTTTTTTTCCATTTTTAAAATTTTTCGTTTGGTTTTGAGCAATCAAGGGAGCGTAAATCATATCGAAAGGAAAATGATCACTTATAAATATAATGTACAGCGTGTTATTTTATTGAGGTAGCTAATATTGGAGCTGTTATTGTTGGCAGATAATGCTTCTAGTTCTCATCCGTATCAGGCAGAAATTTTTGAATTGGTGGAGAATCCTCGACTTGACTTCAGCTTCATTGATGGAATAGTGGACTCGGAAATGAGCAAGGAATATACATGGGTTGAGACCGTGTCACAATTGAAGGAGCTCCTTGATGTTTTGATCAAAGAGAGGGTTTTTGCTGTGGATACTGAGCAGCATAGTTTACGATCGTTTCTAGGATTTACAGCTCTAATACAGGTACACCAGATTATTTTTATGTTAT
Source organism: Carya illinoinensis (assembly GCF_018687715.1). Lineage (NCBI taxonomy): Eukaryota > Viridiplantae > Streptophyta > Magnoliopsida > Fagales > Juglandaceae > Carya > Carya illinoinensis. The sequence goes on from NC_056755.1 coordinate 15,615,646, forward strand.
TGCAATTCTGGTTATCGGTTACTCAATGTCTATTGGTTGAGATTTGAACAGATCTCTACTCGCAAGGAGGATTATTTGGTGGACACGATTGCTCTGCACGATTCAATGGGTGTTCTTCGCCCAGTTTTTGCTGAGCCTAGTATTTGTAAGGTGTTTAAATTATGTATTTTTACAAGGTTGTTTGTCTCATATGATTATGAACAATGTACTGTTGTTTGTGATTGGATGTGAGGATTTAAAATTAAGGCATTTGAGTTGGCATGTTTACTATAATTGTTTGTATAAATCTCATTAGTATGTTGTGGTTTTGAGCTATGATAGAAAAAACAAGAGAGGTTTATGACTCCAAACCACTTATAGAATGAATTATTAGCAAGCTTAAATCAGTGAAACTAATTCATGGAGTGAAAATTGTACTTTTATATTTTATTTCATCCTTTAAAACTAAAATTGGAAATCTAAATCCTCCTCTCCATCATTTAAATGCACCATAGATGCTTTTATATATATATTTTTTCTTGATAGTGGTTACCGGAAATTATCATGCTTGTAGTCCTGTTGATTTTGGGAAGTTTTATTGTGTAGGTATTTCATGGGGCCGACAATGATGTTCTCTGGTTGCAAAGAGACTTTCATATATACATTGTTAATTTATTTGATACTGCAAAGGTGAGTGTTCACAGGATTCTGATTTTATTGAGGTCCTTCACTGGATGCTTTTACCTTATAATCATTATGGCTGACTGATTGGTTGGTTGAAATATCATGGAGGGGAGAGAGAGAGGGGGGGAGGAGAGAGATAGAGATAGAGAGATGATGCATATGTAAATTGGCTGGCCACTATTCTTTTCTCACTCTGTGTCGTTGTTATTACACTGCAGGCATGCGATCTTCTTTCAAAGCCGCAGAAATCGCTGGCATACTTACTTGAAACATACTGTGGTGTTACCACAAACAAATTGTTACAGGTTTGGCTTTCAGAGTATCTAACAGCCATGCACTTCGCTTCATAGCATGAAGCTTACTGGTCATTACATAACATAGTACAAAGAAAACTACTAAACTTCTAAAAGAAGAGCATCTTGGGACCTATTGTAGTCTATACTAGTAAACTTGAAATACTTTCCAGGTTTAAAATCCTTTACGTGAGGCTCTTTAGTATGTCAATGAATGGCCTGTGGTACTAACCAATATCTTTTACTTTTGATGTTGATAAGCTGTAAATGATTGATGTTGATATCTCCAGGTCTTGAGTTGTAATGTTTCTTGTGAGAAGACAAAATCTTGCTACTTACTTGATTTCATGTTGAAATTGTAGCGTGAAGACTGGAGACAGCGACCCTTGTCGGAAGAAATGGTGCAATATGCTCGAATAGATGCACACTATCTATTATATATTGCGAATTGTTTAATCACTGAGCTCAAACAACAAGGGACTGGTAGGCCTTCTATCTTCAGCTCATGTTTCATATCCGGTATTTGTTGTTGAATTCCTTTGTGTTAGAATGGAGGAAAACTTAGCTTTTGCAAATAATTTTTAGGGGCCATCAAATTGGGGGAATTTTTTCCTAAATTATCTAAGATGCACTTGTGGGAAACTCCTTGCCTAGGGGCCTGTGTAGCCCCAGGACACCCGGTGCCAATATAACAAAATGGAAGAAAATAAACAATTATACAATTGATATTTTTGTAATAAGTTCAAGTGCTAAAATATGGAAGTATTAACGGTAATGAAGATTTTTTTTTTTTTTTTTCCGTGTTTTGGAGGTACGGGCTGAGAGATCCCTACTTGGGAGTTCACATATTTGAGATAATATAAAATTTTGACACTAGATAGCTGCCACTAATTTGTATACTTAGAATGAAAGATTTTAAATTCTTTAATGTAGTATATTAAAGTATTAACCCCTAGGTTTGGCTCAAGTGGTAAAGGCCTTGGGTTTGGGGGTATGCTCCCCCCAGGTCTAAGGTTCAAATCCCCTTGAGTGCAAAAAATCTCTAAGGGCCATCAAACTGGGGGATTTTCTCCTTAAATTACCCGAGGTGCACTTGCGGAAATTCTTTGCCAAGGGCCTATGCAACCACGGAATTAGTTGGAACATTGTTCCTGGACATCCGGTGCCAATTCAAAAAAAAAAAAAAAAACTTTATCAGCAAAACTAAAAAAAATTGAATTTGGTTTTTGTTCAAATCCATGCTTAGCCATGTTTTTTTTTTTTTTTCATAATGTTGAAGGCCTGCATTTACTAGTACACACAGTATTGGAATTCTAAGTATATTAATGTATCAGAAATCTCTTGTCCCGATGACAAATTCGATTTTGTTCTCGAGGCCAGTAGGCGTTCAAACATGACTTGTTTGCAACTTTACGCAAAAGAAGTTGAAGCTTTTCCTGGAGAATCTGCTGCATCATCATTAACTTCTCGTCATTTGAATGGTCAAGGAGCTGTTTCATCAGTTTATTTTAAAGCCGAGGTTTGCTGCTGTTTTATTTCATTGTCACTTTTAAACTCTGCATAACGTAAAGTTGTGATGGATTTTTTTTGTCAGTTTCAGGACCTTGTGATGCGATTGTGTGCATGGAGAGATTTAATGGTTAGTAAGAGGTCTTTCAAAAATTTAGTTGTCAGCTTGAGAAGCTTTATTATGACAAGCAATTCAGAAAAGTAACCGATTTACTTGCTAAAGGGAAGTTTGTGGTGAAATATATTTGTAAAATGACGAATCAAGGGTGCCTCTTCCTTTGACATCTCTCCGCATGTTACTTTCTTCATCTGTTTTCCCTTTTTCCTACATTGGCAAGAAGAATATCTTGTTTTCTGCAATCGGTTAGACCTATTTAATGATAAAAAAATGAAAATCGAAAAATTGATTTGTCCAATATCAGAAATTTGTTTTTGTTTCTTTCCTCACTTTGACATTTGCTATACTGTGATATTGGTAGATTATTTTAGTCTGATGATCTGATTTGATCCCGCAAACTCCTTCATGTCTCCTTTATCAGATAGTGCCACTTATCTTGTCTTCTTAAGTCAGAGGACAAACAAGAAACGGCATTGTAGGTAGTCAATCTTACCTGTGACATTTACATCTTTTCAGGCTCGTGTGCATGATGAGAGCCTAAGATACGTATTATCGGATCAGGCTATTGTTGGTCTTGCAGACAGACCTCCAATGACTCTGGTAGAAATATGTAGAACCATAACTCAAGCTGATTTGAATGTGGATTTGAGTTTCAACTCTCTCCTTCCATCTCCATCCTCTGTTGTTTGCAGTCATTTGGATGATGTCCATACCCTGCTCCAGGACAACATCAGCAACCTCGACGATATTTTCCCAATGATTCTCCAAAAGTGCCTTGGTCCAAGTGGGAGTTGTCCACTTTCTATTTTAAATTATGCTTTACTGGTTAACTGTAATCTAAAAGTGTCTTTAGTATCCAAACAAAACATGGTAAAAAGTTCAAAGCAAGTTGCTCGAAAGACTTCTCGAGAACTGTTTGTTCAAAAGTTCTCCTGCAAATCTCCGGTTTATCATAATTGCAAAATCTTTGCAAATGATGGACGGTTACTTTGTTACTGTGACCGCAGGAAGCTTGAATGGTTGGTGAACCTTTCTTTTGTCTTTATACTACATTATGTACATAATGCATTTGACATGATTGCTGTTACATCATAACAGGTATCTCCATAGAGAGTTAGCTAAGCTTGTTGATGACAATCCACTTGCCATTATGCTTCTTTTTGAGCCCAAAGGTCGTCCAGAAGATGAAGATAATGATTTTTATATCCAAAGTAAGAAAAATATATGTGTTTGCTGTGGCGAAGGAAATCACTACTTGCGCTACAGAATAATTCCTTCGTGCTACAGAATACACTTTCCCGAGCATTTGAAAAGCCACCGTTCTCATGATATTGTCCTGCTCTGTGTGGACTGTCATGAAGTTGCCCATGCTGCTGCTGAGAAGTATAAAAAACAGATTGCTGCAGAATTTGGAATTCCTCTATTTGTTAGTAAAGTGGTTGATTCAAAACAAGTCCAAGTTATTTCCGGATCATCCGAGTCAGAAACAAACGATGAGGAGGTGGGAGTACCCCCTTTACAATTGAGAACAGCTGCTATGGCACTTTTGCGCCATGGAACAAAAATGCCATCCAAGCGCCACGAAGAACTGACGCAGGTATTCCAGCACTTTTTCAGCATTGACTTTTACCAACTTTATTGCAGACAGGATATATATATATTGAATCTTTACCAAAAATATCTGTATATGTATATATAGTTGAATGTCTAAGCAAATAGCCATCTCGCTTTTCTTCTGACAAGATTGATCTCTGGTGGAATAGTATCATTTGAATTACTGGGAACTTTTTTATTTTATTTTATTGGCAACGGGTGCCCAAATTTCAGGGAACTTTAGTAGGCGGTTATTTCAGGGTGTCTGCAAGGTGTAGATCTCTAGTTAAATAGTATCAGATGAATTACAAGGGAGCTGAAAAACAATTTTATTCATTAGGGTTGCAAATCTCATTGTAATGAACTGACTTCATTGTTATTTAATTTCATGGTGAAGAACAATGATTTTTTAATAAGGACGTGTTTACAGGTCCTTTTGTTCATTTTTGCTGCTGCCTGTTAAGCAATAAAGTTGATGAAAAAATGACTTTTAATAACTTTTTGTAGTTATTTCTACATATTGTATTATTGTTTGCTGTTGCAGATTGTCATGCGTTATTATGGAGGAAGAGAGATAACTGGGGCAGACTTGGAAGCAGCTTTGCTAGTTGGCATGAGCCCCCATGAAAGAAGGCGACTTGAAAAGAAGAAAAGGATATCTTTTAAGGATTCTGCAAGGAGCATCCTTCCAAATATGCAGAATAATATGGGCAGTACGGAGACATCTTCCATTGTGGATGCATCAGAAGTTGGTATTCTAAATAGTTCTGACAGCACTAAAGCAGAAGCATGCAATGGACAACGAGAATTCAGAAAAGCAGATGCTGATGGAGGTGACTCTACTATTGGTGCTGACTCAGGTGTTGATGAAGAAGTCAATTATGCTTTTAAAGATGGCGTTAAGTCTGACACACATGGAGCATCTGATATAAAAGGTGACTGCATTGGAAATTCTGATGACAATTTTGAGAGTAGGGGCCCATCAAACGGAACGGTTGAGTTGAATCATAAGAAATATGATGGAACTCCCCAATCTAAGCATAATTCCAAATTATCATTGTTAGGACATGGGCCGCATGGGAAACAAGTTGTAAATCATCTGCTAAAGGAATATGGTGAGGATGGTGTTCATCAATTCTGTCAAAGGTGGAGACAAGTATTTGTCGAGGCTCTTCAACCTCGTTTCTTACCTGCTGGCTGGGATGTAATGCACAGGTATGCTGAAAAACACTCATGATTATGTTTCATTTTTCCATGCATGGCAAATAACTACACATTAACTAGGATGAATAATAATGATATGATCTACATTGGTCCAAGGTAAAACTATCCGTAAAAGGTTTCAATCGCCCCCTCTATTTGTATTTTATTGGCCTGGGTGTCCAAGAACAAAGTCCTGACTAATCCCATGGGCCCTTGGCAAGGAGCTTTTTGCAAGTGCATCTTAGGTAATTCAAGGGTAAGTTCCCCTAGTTCGATGGTTCCTAAAAATTATTTGCATCAAAGGGGATTCAAAATTTAGACCTGGAGAGAGCATGAGCCTACCACTAAGAGCAAGGTCTCACAATTCGCCCCCTCTATTTATGAGGTTATGAACCCCTCTTATCAGGGATATCAGGATATTTACTGCATTCACCACCATTATGGCCACTATAACTGCCTACCTCACCATCTACCATAATTGGTACCACTGTACTCATACGATGGTTTCATCTTTAAGATCAGCATTACTGTCACCTCATCACCTCTTCCCTTACTTCTTTATGACCAGACCATACCAGATAGTCCAGTCCAATCATGCCGAAGAATAATGTCTTTATAAGAAGAACTGGAGACCCGCAACACAAAGTTTAAGTCAGTTTAGGAGGAAATTGAAGTTGCATATTAATAACTTTAGTGTGTGTGTCGAAAAAGAATGTCTCATCCAATCGAATTGGCACAAATGTTTGTGCACTCACACAAGGATGGAACTAGGGGGCCTGTAGGGGCCATCCCCTTCCCCCCTGGGGGTTTTGAATCTTTAAATCTTTAAATTAAATTATCATCAAAATAAAAAGTCATATAAATGTTGAATTGCTAAAAAATCCAGCCTGACTATGAACAAAAAATTCTAAAGAGAATCTAAATAATAATTTCATATGAAAAGATCAAATATTTTCATTGAAGAAAGCAGGCCACTGACCCTACTATTTCATTTTTGAACTTGAAATGGCGTAATGGATTGTACACCCGAACCTCAATTGGCTCCCTTGGAGATAAGAAGTCTTGGTTCCGTCCTTGTGTTCACACACCCACAAATGCACACACCGTATGGATCTAGTAACTGTTGACTATCATGATGTTTTGAAATGCCATATTGAGTTTAAAAGATAAATTTTTTAGGATTAGATTAATTTAGTAGACAAAAAGGTATTATATACTAAACTGATTTACTTATCAAAATACTAAACTAATTATTTGAAAGTTACTTGAGAGTACTAAATTCATTTGAATGACCCTGACGGTTGGCATATGACTCAACACTTACAAAAATGCGGACAACTTCAGTTTGTATTTTGCGAGTTTGAGAGGAATAGGATTAAATTATGTTTAGAAAACTGAGTTTTTCCTATTTGTTTCAAGGATTTGATCATGGGCAATGTTTCTGGCAGTGGTAGGCGTGACTTCGGTGAATTTAGTGTATACAATCCTGCCAACAAAGCTTCGGACGTGGTTAAGAGTTAGTCTGTACATTTTGTGATGCTGGGATGATGTCTTCCATGCGGTTGCTGCGATCATTGGACTTCTAAATTCTAACGCTGGTGTTGAATGACATTATTTCTGTTTCAGTGCTTTATGATCATTTTTCTGAGTTTCCAGTTGAGTTAGGGGTGAGTAAGAATTTCCTTGTTAAATCTCTGTGTTTTCCATTCTTCTATTACTTGTTTTTTCACATGAGGAAGAAAGAGAGAATTTTTCGATCCTTGTTTCGGCCTGGTGGCTTTTTTAGCTTAGATACAATTGCTTTTTTGGAAGACTGGCAGGCCTCAGCAGCCCACATTCGAACACCATGTATTCCAGTCGGATGTCTGAGATTCTGAATTATGAAACGCAGTGGCGGCCATTGATTTAGAAATTTTTTTGATTGGTAAACAAAATTTTATTGATCAAGAGAATAGGCAAAAGCCGAAGTATACGGGACATATACAAGTGCAACACATTCTTAGTTTAGAGATACAATGAATTTATGAAATGACAAGCCATTAAAATCAAGAAAAACTCTATTTGCAGTCTGCCAACTACAGTCAGCGGGCACCAAACAGATGTGGGCATGCCCACATCGTTTTAATGAAACGGTACAGATTGGAGTTGGGGGAAGATAAAATAGAGCTCAACTTTTGGGAGGAAAAAGAGAACAAAAACTCAGGCGGGAATCGAAAAACTCATTTTCATTTTTTTACATTTTCCAAGAGTTGGAAACTAGAGAGGCCAAGACCATCACTTGCATAGATTCTCTATAACGCTATAGCAAAAGACCACATCATGGCTTTAGGATTAGGTGCATGAGTAACTCTTGCCTCCTCTCTCCCATGAGCTCTCTCTAATAAGGTTGTCCTCATAAAAGCACTCTCTCACATGAGCTCTCTCTAACCTCTCGGTAAGGTTGTCTTCATAAAAGCACGCACCAACCAATTAACCTACCACCCACTCTCCAACAACCTCTCATAAAGGACCCCCCTCACCCTCTTAACATGGACACCTTCATCTCCTTAACAGAAACCCTCACCTGGAATGATCTACAGCTCAACCTAGAAACTGAAGTAGCCAGCAAAATAGCAAACTAACACTTTGGTAGGTCGTCTTATCTCCAATTATCCATTAAACAAATTTACATTTTATACCACCTTTAAATCCATCTAGAACCCTGCCATTGGAGTGACCATAGAAAATTTAGAAAGCAACACATTTCTCTTCCCATTCCCATATGCTAATGACAAAGAAAAAATCATTTCCAATAGCCCAAGGAATTTCCGAGGCTTCCAAGTGATCTTGCAACATTGGCTCCCAGGTCAATCTCTTCTTGATTTAGATCTAGAACACACCATCTTCTAGGTTCAAATCCACGGAATATCCCTGTAACTGATGAATTCTGAAAATGCTATTGTAATCGGCATAAGGCTAGGAACCATTCTAGAAATAGACTACATATCTTGTGTAGACTATTCTTCATACCTAGGAGTGGCACCAAAAAAATTCTTGAGAATCAAAATCCAACAGAAAGCATCCAACCCACTCCATGATAGGCCTAACCAAATACCAGCAAAAATATTCTTCAAATATGAGCGCCTCTCATACTTTTGTTATACATGTGGCGGGCTGGAACATACACAAAACTAATGTACATATTTTTCAAAAACTCTAGACATCCCATCCTTCAGACCTTGGATGAGAGTTGAGAACCTCCCTCATCAAAGATCATAAAACATTACCCAACGATTCTCTCTCATTTCAGATAACCTCCCACCTCTTCAAAATTCCCAACCCAACAAAGGGAAGGAAAATATAGTGCAAGAAAATAACACTATAAACTCCCTTGCAAAACCACCATGCATGCATGAAACCACTACCATAACAAGTTTGTCAACACGTGTTCCAATGCAAATGAATGAATTACCCCAAATACCCACCATTAATTGCCCACCAACTTGTTCCCCCTGACAAAGCCGAAAACATCCCTTTGAGCCCACAATGGATCTCTCAGACGACTTACCCCAGACACCTAGCGCAACAAAATAGAATCTTTTCCACCACCAACCCATTTAACTCACAAATAGCCACAAACCTGGACCAACAGAATCTGCAAGAAATTATCCCCAAACTAAAAACCAAACCCAAATCCTTGAAACCGAATTAATGCCAACCCCCAATACCTAGTTACCCGAAAACCCCCATTACCTTGCCACGTACTTCCCCATGAACTAACCCTCCACCCATACTGGGCCTTCAATATCCAAATCCCTCATCTCTTAGTTTGATAAATTTATAGACCCATTTGACTACCACCGCCCAAACCACAAATCTCATTATTGGTTTGCCCATTTGGGAAAGCAATACTATCTTCAAGCCCAATAGAACTAGTTCCAATCCTCAATATAAACCATTCCACTTTCATGTCCATAATTAAACTAGTCAACAACTATTGACCACATTGAATTCCCACCCATCAAACCCTACCTCCACAAAATCCTACTGAACTATACCTCTCCATCCTCCCTTTTACCACAAGCTCAACAAACACCACTCTTCCTCATAACCCAAGCAGACGACACTTTTTGAGCTCAATTGGAGAGGGCCCTATTCAATGCATTTCCTTGTCTGAACTCATCAACCCAGGCGACAAGTCAAGGCTTCACCATGGGGCTTTCAACCCCCAGATTCAAGGTGCAGTAGAATCATCGGGAGACAACATCACCCTCTCAGCATACATGTCTTCCCAGAAAAGAAAGTCCGATAACAAATCAAGACTCCCTCTCAAAAAATCTAGATACAGCCCCTACCTATAACAGAGTACCTCACACTTTGATGGTATTTCCCCAATTCTCACAATCCAATTTTTTCCAACAACCCCAGAAGGTGCAGTGGCAGACCCAAAACTGCCACCCCTCAAGAAATGAGGCTTCTTGCTTGGAACTATAGGGGAATCACCTGACCCTCTGCACTTCGCAGTCTTAGGGAAAACATTAGGATTAATAACCTTGATGGGTCTTCCTAGTAGAGACACTTTTTAATGATGTTAATACTATGGATATTGTAAATAGGCTAGGTTTTCCATTTCATGTACATACCCCCCAACACCAGTGGTAAATGGGGAGTCCTGTTGTTCATGTGGAAGTAGAGTTTGTATGTTGATCTTATAAATATTTCTACTAATAGTATAGCTCTGTTTGTGTACTCAGACCCGGTTCACCAACCATGGTTGCTCAGCTTAGTTTATTGTCCAGCATAGCATAAAAAAAAGCATGACTTCTGACAAATGCTTTCTACCATCACCAACTCTTTCCCAGGTCCTTGGTTAGGAATAGGTGACTTCAACAACATTACTAACCAATCAGAAAAAAAATGTGGACCTCCCTTTACTAGCCCCTCAAAACCAACTGGACTCACATCCTTCATAGACCAACATGGACTAGTTGACTTAGGAGCTTTTGGTCCTATATTCACATCGTCTAATAGGAGAAGTGGAATGGCAAACATCTGTGAAAGACTTGATATAGGAATTTCTAATAATGATTGGAGGATCCTGTTTCCTGATGCTCACCTGACAAATCTCTAATGACAACCTCACATCACTCCCCAATCTTTCTAACAACTAAGGTCACCAAAACCTGAAAATACCTTTCAAATTTGAAGAGTTTTGGACGAGAGAACTTGCTAGTTTATAAGTGATCAAAAGAGCTTGGTTTAACCATATTTCAGGATCCCCCCTCCCTCCAATTTGTTCTGTGTAAAAAACTAAGAGCCACAAAAGATCACCTGAAAGACTGAAATAGACAATGCTTTAGTCACAACCAATCTAGCATCAAAAAACTGAATGAGACTCTAACAGATATCCAATCATCAACTTCTGGTTTTTTTGATAGTCACCTGGAAAATCAGCTTCAAGAAAACCTTAATGAGCTTTTGAAGAGAGAAGAGCTTCTCTGGAAACAAAAATCAAATTAACTTGGCTTACCACCACTGATCCTAACACAAAATTATTTCACTTGTCCACAACAATCAAAAGGAGGAATTAGATAGTCTCAAAATAGAACAAGGAGTCTGGACCACTAATCCCACCACAATCCAAAACTCATTCATTGACCATTTCAAAACAATCTACACTTCCTCTAACCCTCACATTCCCGACAGCTTGGACCAACTATTTCATACAAAAATCAACCAAAATGACAACACATTCCTCACAACAATCCCAAATCATGATGAAATCAGAAAAGCCATGCAAAACAATCCCAAGACTCAATCTCCTAGTGTTGTTAACCAATTTCGACCAATAAGTCTTGCCAATGTGTATTATAAAATTATATAAAAGATCCTGGTAAACAGACTTAAGGTCATTCTTCCATTAATCATTTTCTCTTTCCAATTAGCCTTTGTTCTTGTGAGATTAATCTAAGATAACACCATCATAGCTCAAGAACTCATTTCCTATATCAAAAAGAAAAGGCAAAAAAGGACTAATACTAATCAAAATAAACATTGAAAAGGCATTCGACACAATAGAATGACTCTTCCTTATCTCCATATTTAAAAAGCCTAGGATTCTATTAGATATGGATACAATAGATCTCTGAATACATTACCATTGTTTCATACTCCATCTTAGTCAATGGAACACTAAAAGGTTTTTTCGAACCATCAAGAGGTCTAAGACAGGGTGACCATCTTTTCTCTTTCCTATTCATTCTTGGAAGCGAAGTCTTATCTAAACTAATTACTAGGGAGGCTCATGTAAAAGTAATGGAAGTGATAAAGATTGTCAACAATGGCCCATTCAATGACCCACCTCCTCTTTACAGATGACTGTTAATCTTCAGCAAGGCTACCCCTTAATCAGCTCAATCCATTCAATCATGCCTCAACACTTACTCCAAATGGTTAGGACAAAAAAAATTCAAAAATAGCAAATCTACCATTCAATTCAGTACCAATTCCAATGTAAACTTAATCTTATCCATAACTTCCATTATTGCTTAAAAAAAAAAACAACTCTTACATCAAACACCTAGGACTCCCTCTCAACATAAACAGATCAAAGACAGAAATCTTCTCAGAAATCATTGAAAAAATTCAAAACAAATTGAGTGGATGGAGGTCTAAACTCCTGGCAAAACAACTTTAATCAAGGTTATGGCTAGCTCTATTCCATCCTACACCATGTCCTCTCTCACCCTTCTAAAAACTGTCAGCAAAATATTGACTCTAATTTCAAGAACTTCTAATGGGGTTTCTCCAAGCAAAAAGTCTTAATTTATCCCAAAGAATTAGCAATCCATATGCCAACCAAAACACAAAGGTGGACTAGGAATTCAAATAACCTCGAATTTCAACAAAGCTCTCATAACAAAAATTGGTTGGAACCTCATAACACAAAAATCAAATTTCTGCCAACAATTCCTCTCAACAAAATATTTACACTCATTATCCTTTTTGGAAGTCACCCTAAAAACTCCAAATTTTTGGTTTTGGAAAAGTGTTCTAAAGACCATGCGCATCCTGCAAGCCAACTTTTGCAAATAGATTGTAAATAGAACCATAACAAAAGTGTGGCAAGACCCCTGGATTCGAAGTCTGAACACTTTTAGACCCACCCCCAACGATTCTTCAATCGAATTCGATATGGATCTGACAGTTTCTACTCTAATGCTAGAACAACCCAGAAGATGGAATGATATTCTCTTGACTGCTTTATTTCATGTTGATATCTATATTAGAGCAATCCAAAAAATTCACCTACCTCAAGCAACTCTCCAAGGATGCCTGACCACCCAATCTGGACCAACAATCAATATGAAAAATTCACAATAAAATCTACCTATGAATTCATTAGATCTCACAACAGCACTCAAATTTTCCAAATACTCACCTTACAAAAACTAACTGGAATCATATCTGGAAAATCAAAATCTAAGATAGACAAAAAATTTTTCTTTGGAAAGCCGTCTCGAATATTCTACCAACAAGATCCAGACTAAAACTTCTCATAACCCTCTCATATAATGATTCCCTCTACCCTCTTCATAAAATTGAAGAGGAAACAATTGAGCATCTCTTCCTCAAGTGTGCCAACTCAAAAATCTTATGGAAACTCTCACCCTGACCTCTAGACATATCTCTCTTTGATAATCATCCTTTTTATGAGTGGACCAGAATAATATTGAACCTCAAACTTCTAAACCTCCATAAAGATAAAGCTCATAATTTCCAACTCTTTGCTATCATAGCAATGGACTCTCTTTGGTTCCTTCGAAACCAGATTATCCACAAACACCCAAGTCAAACTCTTATAATATTTTTAAACTCTGTGACAAAAATCTTCAAAAAAGACCAATTGTTGTTGATAACCAAAAAAAATTCACCATCCATAACTCTAGAGTGGATTCCCTCTCTAGAAAGTTTTGTATCTCTATATTATAATATGGCTGTCAGGAATAAATTTTTTGTTGCAGCAGCTATATGCAGATCAAATAATGGAGAAATCATCTTTGCAATAATTTAAAAAATTGAATCTATCAATCCTACATTTGGAGAAGCCATGGCTGTAAAGTTAGCATTAGAGGAAGCCATTCGATTCAATCTCACTAGAATAATAATCAAATGAGACAGTCAGGTGGTCACTAATGCAATTTCATACCCTTTATCTTCATCAGACTGGTCTATCCATAACAATCTCACTGATATTACAACTCTTCTAAAGTCATTCAAAAGCTGTTCAACTCAGAAAATCCACAGATATCAGAACAGATGGGCACATCAACTGGCGCAATGGGCCACTACAAATAGCTTGTTTGGCAGCATACTCCACATTCAAATACCTCAATATTTATTAGACTTTCATAGTGAAAAATATCCACCTTTTATATCATTGTACTAAATGAAACTCTGGACCTCTTATGTAATTTTGTTTCAACCTATAAATATTAACTTATCGAAAAAAAAAAGAAAAACATCATGGCTTTCAAAGATCAAGTCAATGCCAAAGATGAAACTCCATTACATGTCGTAGCAAGTATGGACATGCTGTTCTGATTGAATATGGGAGATATCCACATCATCAAGATCTTGAAAGTGGGGCTGAAGTAGTCAAGGAGATGTTTAGGATGGTGAACAAAGAGAAAGACATAGCCTTACATGATGCTGGACACTATAATCACCTTAAAGTGATAAGATTTTTAATCAAGGAAGACCATCAACAAAATTGTTCATGAAAAATCCAGCTGAACATTTTTTTCTTTTGCTACCCTAAACTCCACAGTGATCATTAAGAAAATGAACAATATTTTAGTTTGTAAGATTGGTCAAATGTGAACACCCTTAAAGCCTAGTAATCAAATCTTAGGGATGAAAATAATGGAGGAGAAGTGCTGATTTTGCTAGGCAAAGAAGAAGTTGCGTTTGCTCGAAATCAGACGATTTTCCTTTCTTCTTTGTAGGATATCCACCAGATTGTAACTGTAAGTGCTTTCTTCTGGCTTATTCTTTTCTTCTTATTTTTTTGTAATGCTTGAAGTGGGACCTAGCTACATTAGATTTAGTGAGCATCGACTGTAAGGAGATGATGTATGTAATAGAACTCTAAAATCAATTACAATCGACCAATGGAGCAAAGCATTGAAAAATAGACTTCTAAGCTCTTTTGTTGGTTGTGCTTGATCTTCAAAACTTCTTTCATTCATCTTCCTCCAAATACACCACCATAAACATATTGAAATCTTCCAAATAGAGGCAATTTGAGAGTTACCCTACTGGCTTTCAAAGAAGCTAGAAGTTCCACTACCTGTGTCTGCATCACCCAAGCAAAAATTTCATTCCACAATGTTCCGGCAATCTCACAATGAAGTAGTAGATGGTCAACCAACTCTCCACTCTTTCTACACATACAACACTAATCCAAGACTATGATTCAATATTTCTTTAGATTGTCTAAAGTGAGGATCTTTCATAGGGAAGCCGTCCATATAAAAAACTTTGCCTTTAGAGGTGCCTTTGTCTTCCAAATACTCTTCCATAGGAATGAATTTGTACTATGCATTGTCATGGCTTTATAGAAAGAGCAGACTGAAAACTTCCTTATCTTAGAAGGGTACCAAAAGATCTTATTTTCAACTCCCACCAATAACTAGGTGGAGTAAACTAGGTTATATAACTTCAAAAAAGCTGCAACTTTCCAATCTTAAGCATCTCTAAGGAATGTGACATTCCATTGGGGAGTGCCATTAGAGAGAATGAAGAGGCGCGTAATCGAGGCTTCTTTCATGCTTGTTATGCTAAAAACTTATGGAAAAGTTTACTTGGGTGCCATATCACCACATCATATATCATGCCAAAATTTAATGGTAGTCTTTACATTTTCTCTTTTAGTTGGAGGCTTTAGGTGGCCCCTAACAATAAGTGAGATACAACTTTGGAAAAGTTAGAAATATAAGCTTGTATCTTGATCCAAAGGCCAAATAGACAACTTTTTATTTTTGATGAATTCAAGTACTCATTCATCTTTTGGATAACCGTACAACCATCAAAGACTATTGAAATGACTAAATCTGGTCTTCTTCTATATTCACGTTTTGAGTTTCGTCCTTCGTCATTTTTACACGTAGTTGCTTTATAGTTATAGAAATATACTTTTAAGAATGTAACTTGTTATCCTCTTAACTAGCAAGCAAAAACTTATTTATGCAAAATTACTATACCCTAATTGTACTTCACTTCGCTTAAGCGTTCATATTTTATCCGCTTTAAAAAGTTTGTAGTACCATGTATTCTCAAATAGACCTATTGGCCTATAACGGTTATCAATTAGTTACAACCATTATAACTATTTGTAATCCACAAACCATTCTTACTAACAATTAAATTTCTGTACATATGTACTTAAATTCATTCAAGAGAAAACTCTAATTGGAGAAGTGACATAACAAGTTTGAAAAGCAGTTGAAGCGATAGCAAAAATATCCTAATAAATGAAATACAAGCCAATAAGCATGATATACTTCTAGAATATATATATATATATATATATATTAAGATAAACCAACCTTTCATTCATAACTCATGCATTACATAGTTTTTCAGAACTGATACATTGCATAATCATTTTAGGTCCCTTATCAATCCACACACACTCATTTTCACAAGATAATGAAAACTTAGTTAATTTATAGTTGCTTGATTCTCTTTTCTAAGCACATGTTGAAATCTCCAAGTATTTCTACCTTGAAAAAATTCCTTGATGTCCTCTACAATCTATCCATACCACGACCAATTCTGTTTTGTGGCTTTTACCACTTTTACTACTGCTTGAGCATCCCCTTTAAAAATGATATTATCTATCCTTAGCTTAGAACACTTCTCATAGCTCTCTCCAATACCAGTATCTCAGCATGCAAAGGATTAGTTACAAAATTTTTCGGCACGCACATAGCAACCACTAGCTCCCCTTACCAATTCCTAATCACAATACCACCACCCATTTTGCATTTGTTAACATCTAAGGCTCCATCTCAGTTAACTTTACACCACTTCAGTTCAGGTTTTTTTCCATCTAATAGGTGCTAATCTTGCCCTCTGAGTGAATTCTTCAATTGCTAGATTGTTGCTCAATTGTGCCTACTGAATTCCTCTTTTTCATCCCTAGCCTTCATCCACATAGAACTGGGGCTATCAAATTTGCTTTCAAAGACAAACTTTTTTCTTCGTAATCATATTCTTCTCATAATACAAGCAATCTCCTCAAGCTGAGGTTTCTATAAATCTGCAACCAACTCCTCCCATATATTAAAAAAGTTACCATCTACATAGCTCCACTTTTGTAGACAACTTAAAGAATCAACCCAAACGTCATGTGCAACAACACAACTTCATAACAAGTGAGTATTAGTTTTCTCAAGTTGTCCACATATTGGACATATGCAGTTAGGGATAAATTTCATTTTGAATAGATTAGTCATTGTTTGAAGTGTATCACCTACTGCTCTCCATATGAAAACCTTAACTACGTTTGGAATGTTTAAGTCCCAAAGTTTCTTCTAGACCTCTAAGCCATTTGTGTGGGTAGATGACTCACCTTTAGAAGTCTTCAAATGATATGCTAAGAAATATGCAGACTTCATTGTAAAAAGTCTCAACTTAGTAAGACCCCATATAAGTCCTCTCTTACTTCGTGGGAGTCTCATCCTCATTTAGTACTTCACTAATTAGATCAGATTCCAATAGCCATTATGATTAATCAATTTATTTACACAATTATCCTGTTGCAACTTCTTAACTAGAGATTGAATCTTATGAGTTAAAGCAGTAGGTAGCCACTTGTCACCAGATATTCTTATCTTGTTTCCCTTCCCCACTCTCCATCTCATACCTTCCTTTATCAATACATTGAACCCCCAAATATTTCTCCATATTTGCGATGGTCCACAACCCACTTTTGAGTTTAAAATATCCCCATGTCTATAATATTTTTCCTTCATAATTTTTGCAACTAAAAAAATTAGGTTTTGTAAGCAACCTCCAAAGCTATTTTGCCAGTATAGCTTGATTAAAGCTTTCAAAATCCCTACAGCCCAACCCTCATTGACTTTTTGATAGCCCTATCTTACTCCATTTCTTCCACTGAATTCTTTTTAGCCATATATCCCTATAAAATTTTGGTATTTCGATCTACCTACCATAGCAGGCAACCCCAAAAATTTTTCTACATCACAACACACTGTTGCATCAATAATATTAACTATTTCAGTCCATACCTCCATACATGTATTAAAACTGAAATAGAGTGAAGTTTTCTACAAGTTGAGCTTCTGTCCAGCTGTCATCTCGTACTTTGTCAAAATATGTTGTACAACACTCCATTGTTTAGTATTGGCCCTGCAAAAAATTAAACAATCATTTGCAAAAAGTAGATGGGTAATACTGGTACCCCCTTGCTCATGGCTACACCTTTATAACCCGAACTACCTCAGCCTCATGTAACATTGAGCTTAGTCCTTCTGCACACAACTGGAAAAGGTAAGGAAACAATGGATCACTTTGTCTTAATCCCATTATTGGGTACATAACATAACTAGGTTGACCATTCACCAACAAAAAATACTTAACAGTACATATACATTTCATAATCATCTCAATCCACTTACTACCAAAACCTATTTTCTTCATCACTACCCCCATTCCACCCTATCATACACTTTTGACATGTCCAACTTCAGAGCCATACACCATTCTCTCCCCTTTTGTCTATACTTCATAGTGTGCAATATGCTATCATAATATTATCCGAGATTAACCTGTCATATATGAAGGCACTCTGGTTGTATGATATAACAACAAGTAATACCATTTCCAGTCTATTTGCAAGAGTTTAAGCAATAAGCTTATACAAAACATTGCATAAATTTATTGGTTTAAAATCAGCCACAACAGTAGAACTCTCCACCTTAGGAATTAAAATAATGTGTTATTTATCCCCTTATAAAAAGCTCCAACATTAAGAAATCTGAGTACTACATTTGTGACCTCTTCCTCCACCACATTATGATATTCTTGATAAAAAAAAGCTACAAAACCATCAGATCTAGCAGCCTTTAATGGACCCATTTAACTTAAAGCCTCTTCCATTTCCTTCTTAGTAAAAACTCTCTCCAATTGTTCATTCATTCCTTCAGTAACTCTAGGCTGTAAATAACTTAAACTGTTCTCAATTGCCTTTTGGGAAGGCCATGTGGATAGAGGTGTAACGGGTCTGATTTTGGACAAAATTTAGAACCGAATTGGTATGCACCGGTTTTATATTTTTCAAAACCGATTACGCGCTGGTTATCCTCTTAAACCGGTACTCTAATTTTATCAGTTTCCGGTCTGGTTTTAATGTACTATATTATATATATATTATATAATATAATATATTATAGTATATAATACTATAGTGATAATATATTGTAGTATATTATAATATATATTATAATTGTATTATAGACTATAGTGATATATTATAGTATATTATGATATATAATGATATAGTATTATTATAACTATTAATATGCATTATATAATATTAGTATAATTATTAATATAATAAACAAAATAATATAAGATTTTAAAATTTAATATTATATTAATTGGTACTTTATCATATAATTCAAAACTATTTTATACATAATTAGATATTATATATGAAAATTATATACAATAGAAAAATTAAAATATATATTTAAGCTGGTCCGGTTTAGTCCGATTCGGTTTTAGAAAAGGAAAAATCAGAACTGGACTGATTTTAAGAAAAATAAAATCAATACCAGACCAAACCAAACTCGGGACCAGACCAATCCCACCGGTTTGGTCCGGTTTATAAGTTTACCGATTTTTTTTTTATACTCCTACCGAAAAATACATATCCCTATAGTGATCTTCAAAAGCCCTCTGGATATCCTGCAGATTTGTTCTCATAACTAATTGCAAATTCTTCACCTTCAAGATCTTATTCCTTCTCCTTGTTTGAGTTACACACATATGAAAGAACTTTATGTTCCTATCTCCCAGCTTATACCACTTGATCTTAGCCCTTTGCCCCTACCTTATGTCCTTATGTTCCAACAACTACCGTACTTCCTTTTGTAAGCTCTTAATCATACTAATATTGTTTGGACCCTCTAGCTCTTACAGTTTTTTTCATACTTCTGGTTTTTGCTTAATATCCTTCTCACCCCCAGTAGATCTAGTCTTGCTCCATTTTGATAACTCTATGCTACAATGAGAAAGAGCTAATTGCAAATTCTCCACAGAATGTATTTGCTCATTCTTCCATACATCCTCAATAATTTTACCACATTCTTCATCCTTAGAGCAGCAAGCTTCAAATTTAAAATTGAAAGCTCTCCTTACCAGATCCTCTCTTCTTATCTTGTTTAGCATTAACATCACAACATGCTTATGATCCGAATTTCGAGCTGTCAATTATTCAACCATCACATTTGGATGCAAGACCTTTCAATGTATATTTGCTAAAATTTTGTCTAGTCTCTCCTTAGTGAAGCTATCATCATCATGTCAATTGCTCCAGGTATAAAAATCTCCCTACACCCAAGATCAAACAAACTATTCCTCTCCACAGTGGCCCCCATTTCATTCTTAGGCCTAGATCTACATTCAACCTTCTTTGATTGAAGCATAATCTCATTAAAGTCACCCAACACACACTATGGCACATTACCAAGGATAAATTGTGACAGTAATTCCCACGATAAGTACCTTGTACTAACATTGGGATGGCTATATAATCCAGTTAGCAATCATCTAGTGAACTGATCATGCATTTTAAACCACCTAGTTATATGCCTCAGAGAAAAATTAGCAATATGAAAAAAATCAACTTCCTGCTTCCAAAGGATTGCTAAGCCACCAATTCTTCCTATTAGGTCTACCATAAAACACTCATAAAAACCCATTTTTTTTTTTAATTTTTTTAACTACTTCAATTCTATGTTTTGAAATTAGTGTTTCCATCAGAAACACTATTTTAGGAGACTTCTTCTTTACCATTTGGTAAATATCATGAACTATTTGGGGGTTTCCAAGCCCCCGGTAGTTCCAACTTAGGAAATTCATAATCCTCGGCAGGGCTAACTGACAGCTACCCTCGATCCCAGGTCCACATCATTCTCACTAGTTCATTTTTCAATTTTTGTTTTCTCCCTTTAAGCACTTCCATCTCTTCACCAAATAAAGATAAAACCATACATTTTTCTTCTAGAAGACATAACAGAAGGCTGCCCTTTATTCCTTTGTTTCCCTCCATACTTGTGTTGATGAGCCCTTCTTTTCCAACTCATTCTCCCACTAAAATCATGTCTTTTTGCTTCAACATCGTTGTCAACTACCATAGTAGTTTCAAGCTTCTCGTTGGAAAGTAGATGTTGGTCATCTTGAATATTAATCCCCACTGGTCTAGTTTGCTCCATTATACCTCTCAAACTAGTTATGGGTCCACTAGGTCCAGCTCATAATGACAACATCCTTTGCCATCCTATTATCATTCCTCAATTTAAGTATATCCACATTATCCCATTTAAAACCTGAACATCCATAGACCGAGTTAATGCAATTTTTTTTTTCAACTACTCCCTTATTCCCTGCCACATCCCTCTCTTGATTTAACCAATGTGATTTCCTTTAACAACCTTTGAGAATCCACTAGCTTCCTAACTCTCACCCGTCCCTTCATTGAACTCACCCACCGCTGCACTTGCCTGACCCTTCACTAAACATGACGGCTGAAGAACATGTTCTATCTTATCATCATACTTCCTTGAATTTGGTCAAGACCCAGTATTCATGATGGATTGCCCCCCACCTCGTCACCATCCTCCACTCATGGCTCTTAGCCACTATCCAAATTGTTTATCATTATCTATGCCTATCTTGTTTCTTTCCATCCCAAATTTACATACAATCGATCCATGAACAGTTTTTCCATACTTGAAACAAATTTTGGAAAATTTCTCATACTTAATTGGCACCCACATACTTCTTGATTAAAGTAATAGTTCTGCCCTCGCACAATTGACTTCCTCACATCAACCTCCACCTGAATTCTAAGATATCCTCCTCACCCCAAATCGTTTTCTAGAACATCAACGTCCACCACTATACTGATGAATTTTCCAATATGCTCCCCAATCCTCCTATTCATGCAGGCCATGAGCAAATTGTAAAGCTGAATCCAATACTACTCTTGATGGAAATCAATTTGGCTAGGTTGCAAAGTCACATCGAATGGTCTCACAACAAACAAGTTATTATCAAAGAGCCAAGGTCTTCTAGCCAATACTCGATCACTATCCTTACCAGTTGCAAAACTAATGACACGTATTGTTTCGAATTGGCTTAAAATTCACATTCTTATTGACACTTCACATCTTAAGCAAGGTAGATCTAATTACCTCTTTCCTAATACATCTACCTACAAAGACTATCAATCAAACTCCTTTCATAGGTTTTCAACTCTTCAAAGTCCTCTACTATTATTGTTTTCTCCTTCCAATTTAGACTCAGCTTCTCCCAATCTTCACTCAGATTCTCCATCGTTAGATGAAAAAACACCACACACCGTGAGACTATTTCTCTTTACTCAGTGGGGGTAAAGAATCAATATCCTTCTCCTCTTTCACCAAGGTGACGACAGAGAGAAGACTTTTCACTCAATGTACCTTAATTCATACTTCTAGTAGTTGGATCTACTGTCAAGCTACTACCAATTACATGTTGTGAAAGATAACCTATGTGACAAGCAAACAATCTTACTACTATAGGGGCATTTGATTTGGTTATGCCTGTTGGGCTTACCATTGAGCTATGATGTTTGGGTATTAAAAATTATAAAGTTTTTAGGAATAATGAATAGAATGAAGTTGCCAAGGCCTGAAGCTTGATGGCACAAGACCCACATCTCCAAAATGGAGATCATGGGTTCGACGCACCTCCCACAATGTATTAAAAAAAAAAATGAAGTTGAGAGGAAAGTTTTATAGATTTTTATGAAACTATGGATCCCAGCTTAAAATAGTAGGTTAAATAATATTTCTATTAATATTTGTAAATGTGTGAGATGAGAGTGTTGGTCTCACCTTAAATTAATATGTTTTTGTATTCAAATAACATATTTTTAATGACTAAGTGAGTGAAATATATTGATACGAGAAGTTTTATATGTTTGAAAAGAAGTTGATAGGGGATCTGGGAAGCCCTTTTTTCTTCTCTCTCCAAGTGATATGTCCTTCTACTATTGTTTTCAGTATAACCATTTTTTCTTCGGCTAGAGGGGAGGTGGGGAGTTGGCTCCAACCTCCCTCCCCCTATCTAGTCTTCGTCGGACTTGTCTAAAAATTTATTTTGGTTTTCCTTTAGTTTCTCACCTATAACACATAAATGCATCGATCTGCTGCATACCGGTCTCTTATGACTGCCATGCACCCCACCATCATATTCTACAACCACTGATCTGTTAGATGACAAAAGAAAAAGAATCAAAAGTGTGGCGCATACGTCTCATGTGCAGCTCACACTCCGCGTGAGACTCACGTGCCGCCGCGCGAGGGGAGATCTTTTGCTGCCTCGCACAACACCATTGGAGTCAGTGGCTTTGGATCTTTTTAGATCCAACCTATACTTTACTGCTAAGGGTGGCATATGAGCTACACACACCTCTACAGCCAGTGGCGGTCTTTCGCCAGCGATTTGACTCATTTTCTGGTTACTACTTTCTTATGTTCTTACTTTTCCTAACTAATAGTCAATATAAAGTGGTCTTGAAGGTCTACTTCAACAGTCCAGCATAGCAAAATGCAACACAAAACAATCTATTGTGCCTTTTAGCTATAGTTTTATAGTCCATTTATCAAACTATGTAAAATTCGCTTCAAGTGACTTCCTCTTATGGGAAATGGGTGAGAGCCAAACTTTTGGCTCCAGATTTTTCTTTTTTTATTATTTCGCTTGCGTTATATTTATTGATCTTGGGATGATTGCTGAGAACTCCCACCTCATTGAATCTTGTTTTTGGTAACCTCTGTATTTATGATATACTTACTTGCTTAGAATAAAAAAAGAAAAAGAAAAAAGAAGTTGATAAAAAACTTTTACCATAAATAAAAAATTCCTCCACTTTAGAAAAGAAAGGAAAAAAAAAAAAAAAAATTCATCCCATAGAAACATAAACTATGAAATCGTCAACACTTACATGCCCCGACCGTTACATTTAATAGACTTCGTTGTTGTCATAAATGAGGGCACAACCATATGGAAAGTTCACCAAAGGAATATTTAAATTATGATATTATAATTAATAATTAATATAGAAGGTACATATGATTAGGATGTCATGTGGATGTGCATTGTAAATTATTCATGTCGAGGGGGGAATAATTGAAGTCAAATGATTCTCCGGGTGGCGCAAATTGAGTGGTGCAAACTCCTACTCTTCTTATTCCATCAAAGCCAAACAAAAACAACTTGGATGATGCCCTTCCCCCCCACTATAAAAAGCTTTGCAAACCTGTATGATCATGTACATGTGGCTTCACATTGTCTATGAATAGTCTCATATTTGTCCATCTTTTCCTCAAACCATGCAAACTCATCCTTGCATCCGTACTCGTCCTGTCCCGTTCAATCTACCTTATAGGTCGATAAGTGTGACGTACATTTTATCTTATAGTAGATTGATAATGAAATAAAATGAAAATTGATCAAATGGATGGACAAAAACATTAACCGATACGAGTTATGAAATTTAAAAGATAAATTTTTAATTATGTGTTTAAATAAAAAGATAAAAATAATAAATCATATATTATAAAAATTAATAAATAAAAAATTTCAATTTAAAAATTCGGCATTACAATTGTGGAGTGAAATATCGGAGAAGGAGGACCCGGTATATTCGAATGATGTGGGAGAAGGTGATTGGATGAATAAAAAAAAATGGAAACATATCTTATGACAGGCAAATAATTAATAAATCGTTACTTCCTCTGCCCGTGTAGTTTACCAGGGCTTCGCTCCTCGTCAACTTGTATAAACTGGCACACAGCCCTAAGCCCTGCCCATCCCTCCCCCTCTCCCCGCTGTCTTCTCCACTCTCACAATCTCCACACGCCGCCCTCTCTGATCATCCTTCGCAAAGCACGCACGTACGTCAGAGATACGACGCCGTTTTCATGTTTATGCTTGCCCAGCTTCGTCCTCGTCGTTGTCGAGCGTCATCATGTATTTAAACGCCTCCTCCATCCTCAGAGCTGCCTCTTCTTCTTCTTCTACCTCTTCTTCTTCCTACCTTCTGTCTACCCTCCGCTCTCCCTCGCTTTCTCGAACTTTCGTTGCGTCTTCTCCTTCTCCCCGCGCCTGCCGATCCTTCTCCTCCTCTGCTGTTCGCTCCCTCTGCTGCTCCTCCCCTCGCTGGAGCCACGGTGTCCATTGGCGCTCCCCGATCAGTCTCCGCGCTCAGATCAGGGCCGTCGCTCCCGTCATCGAACGCTTCCAGAGAAAGATCGCCACCATGGGTACGGCGTCTGTTTTGTTGATTTTCATATCGTTAGGAGTGATTTTAAAAAACAAAATCACCTCTTTTTCCTTGATTGATTTGTAACGTATGGCGATTTTGCGTGCTGAGAGCGAAGTAAAAAAAGGAAGGAATTTTTTCCGACATTTCAAGTTAGCTGAGCTTAGCTATGTGTTTGTGTGCTCTGTTTGGTTTCATATTTGCCTACAATCCCCCCGTGATTCATAGACCGGTGGCTTTCATGCTCTGTGATCGGGGCCAATGAACGGATTCTGTTTCTAACGCTGTTAATATAGCTAATATATTCCTGGAAATGATGTGATTTTTGAAAAATTCATGAGGTCTTCCGTCCTATAAGTTTAAATCGGTCCGGTCAGTCCAGTCCGGTTGGGGGTGATGGACTGAAATTGGCCATCATTTTCTCCAGACTAGACCGAACATTCATAAGGACAGCACCGTCCGGTCTAATTATTTTTTTTTCCTTTTTTTCAAATAAATTATTAATTTTTTAAATTACTAAATTAAAATTAAGTTAATTATTAGTGTAGATTATTTAACTAACTCATTAAAAAAATATTTTACTTTAATTATATTTATGATGTTGATAGTTACTACTTACTAGCTTAGATTTATTCTTCAGAATGCATAATTATTAATAATATCATATATTTTATGTATGGTTAATGAATATTAAATAATTTGTTTATACATAGATTATTCATGTTTGCTTGCAACTTAGGTATTTAAAAACAAATTATCTAATTATTTTAATTAAGTATAAATAGTAGTGTATGTATGAATATATGTATAACCTATAAAAAAAAATGTATGAATGTATGATGTATTAACTATTTACATATAATGACATAAATTATCATATGATTTATGATTTATTATTAATTGATAGCATATATTATTTTATATTTTATATAGTCAATGATAATAAATTATATGAAAATTACATCAACTTATATAATTACTATATAAAAATAATATATTAAATTATTAAAAATATTTAAAAAAAATATATATAGGATTCGGTCCAATTCGTTCCGGTCCGGTCCAAAATTGTAGACCCCGGGACTGACCGAATGTCATTGGTCCACATATTTTGGGACCGAGACCGACTGGTCCCAGCTTCGGTCTGGTCCGCTTGGTCCGGCAGCCCTATATATGATACATCCAGTACTCTAGTCAGCTGAGCTTAGTATTTGTACGCTCTGTTTGGTCCCAAGAAATCTGAGGAAGTAGGAAGAAAACAAACAGAAATATAACTGCGACTCTCTGTCTCTCTGTCTCTCTCCAGTTTATCTTCATTTACTGCATTTCTGTCAGCGCTTCAACCGAGGATTGACATTTAAGGATTGTAAATCAAGAAAATTATTATTATTATTATTATTATTATTATTATTATTATTTGTTTCTTGTTACTACTTTAATGACTGGTTTGAGAATTTTGGTTCGTTGGTGGTAGATTCAGCTTATGAGTAGCTTTTGATAATTTTTTTTTCTCTGTAAATAAGAAGCGTATGAGTGTAATGTGAGTCTTTGAATTAGAACATCTTAATTACTAGGAGGAAAATTTATCTTCTGATTGTTCATCTTTATGGTTTCAGCTTCTGAAAATCCTTTCAAGGCTAACTTGACAAGTCTTCCCAAGCCAGGAGGTGGCGAGTTTGGAAAGTTTTACAGCCTTCCATCTTTGAATGATCCTAGGATTGGTAATTTTTTCTACCATGTTTTCCTGCAATACGGTTGTTTTTTTGCAGCAAATAACTTCATTTGTCATTGGGGTCTTCCAGTGACTGAACATGAAATAAAAATCAGTCTCGGCATGTTTAAGCAATGAGTTGTTGTTTATTGTAACACCAGCTGATATTATTAACTCATTTATGCATAACAGAGAAGTTGCCATACTCAATCAGAATCCTCCTGGAGTCCGCGATTCGCAATTGTGATAACTTCCAAGTAAAGAAGGAAGATGTTGAGAAAATTATTGATTGGGAGAAATCTTCTCCGAAGCAAGTTGAAATTCCTTTCAAGCCTGCTCGCGTTCTCTTGCAGGTATCTAATGGAGCTAAGCATGCTTGGAAACTATTCTAAACTCTTCTTCTTCTTCAAAGGTTTCTTACTTGATTCCAGGATTTTACTGGAGTTCCAGCTGTGGTCGACCTTGCTTGTATGCGGGATGCCATGAACAAACTTGGAAGCGATTCTAACAAGATTAATCCTTTGGTACATGCTGTTCTTATGACCTATCCATGTGGTATCATTGAAGTTACTGATATGGATAATTGATATTATATTTTGGGCTAGAAGTTTCAATTTTGGTTTAATAATCTTAGATGTGTGTTGGCTTTGAATAAGTTTTTATGTTTTTTAAGAGAAATGCTTTGGCAACAAAGGAATGTTGCAGTAAACACACAAATTGACGTGGCCTGATATGGTATGTCAGATTGTAAATTTACTTTTATTGTAAAGTAGATTTAACGTATTATATGAAGCTATGTCAGTTTGTGACTTTACTTTTGTGAAGTCTTTTTGTGGTTTTAGCAATTCTCAAACTATAACGCATCTGTATTGTAATCTCATTTTGCCCTTGGTTATTAGTTGCTGGAGCCATTTCTTATTCCTAGATAAGTTAAGAGACTAATAAAAGTGTTAAATGTTACTAACACTTCTTTATTTAACACAATTCATATTCTTATTCTTGGAGCCATTTTGTTTTTAACTCTAAAAAATAAATAACTGTTAAATATTATTACATTGTGTGATGTTGCTAATATTCCATGTTGTACGCTAGTTATATTCTCAATTATTGTTTGTCTCAACAGCTCCCATTCTAAACATGCAGGTTCCGGTGGACCTTGTAATTGATCATTCAGTTCAGGTTGATGTAGCAAGGTCTGACAATGCTGTCCAGGCAAATATGGATCTTGAATTTCAGAGAAACAAGGAGAGATTTGCTTTTCTTAAATGGGGGTCTACTGCTTTCCACAACATGCTTGTTGTTCCTCCTGGTTCTGGTATTGTGCATCAGGTAAAGTAGTTTTGATGCAGACATGGAAGATCACATATTGTCACCTTACATGCTACCTCGATGTATTAAATCTACTGCAACAATTAAATTTCATTTCACTTTTATATCTCATTCGATGTATTTGAATCATATCTTTTCCTTTCCAATTTATATATGCAAATGAAAATCAAGAATGTTAAATCTCTGGATGGTCATGTGGACTTGGCACGGAATTACTTGATGTGTTGAATTCTCAGGTTAATCTTGAATATCTTGGACGGGTCGTTTTCAACACAGATGGCATCCTCTATCCTGATAGTGTGGTTGGAACTGATTCCCATACAACCATGATTGATGGGTTAGGAGTTGCTGGCTGGGGAGTTGGAGGTATTGAAGCAGAGGCGGCAATGCTTGGTCAGGTAATTAAGTTCTGAACATATAAGTTATAATCATTTAAGGCCCCTGGGATTAGTCGGGATGCTGTTCCCGGACACCTGGTGCCAATAAAAAAAATCCTTTTAAGGACTGCAAAGAGGCAGATTGAATCTAGGTACTTCATTTATTTAATTTTCTTTATATAAAACTTGCCGCTCAATGGAATTTATGATTCTAATGCCTTGCTATATTTGGCATTTACAGCCCATGAGCTTGGTGTTGCCTGGTGTTGTTGGGTTCAAGTTATCTGGAAAATTGCGCAATGGCGTTACTGCTACCGACTTGGTTTTAACTGTGACACAAATGCTGAGGAAGCATGGCGTTGTTGGAAAATTCGTTGAGTTCTATGGTAATTCAGTTTTCATGAAGTTATCTAATATTAAATTGCGATTGTTTGCTAAAGCGACTAGATAGACACAAGGTAATCATACTTGTATGTGCTTGTAGGGGATGGCATGGGTAAACTATCACTAGCTGATAGGGCCACTATTGCCAATATGTCTCCTGAATATGGGGCAACCATGGGATTCTTTCCTGTAGACCATATCACTTTACAGTATCTCAAGTTAACTGGAAGAAGTGATGAGACGGTCAGTACTTAAATATATTTTGTTCTCTGGAATGTGAAATTCTCATAGCATCAAGTGACTTTTTTATTTCTTAACATTAGGTGGCAATGATAGAAGCTTATCTCCGGGCAAATAAATTGTTTGTTGACTATAACGAGGTGTCCTTTTGTTTTTCCTCTTTTTTTTTTTTATTTGTCGTTCTTTGAGTATTTACTTGCATCAAATTTTCTTTGAGATGCAATACTAACTTATTTTATCTGTATTCAGCCTCAACAAGAAAGAGTGTACTCCTCTTATCTACAGCTGGATCTCGCGGATGTTGATCCTTGTGTCTCGGGACCAAAGAGGTGTATACTTTGTTCTTGCACAGACTTTCTCACATTGACTCTACTTTGTTTGATTTTTGGTTGTTGAAATCATATTTCATATATCCATCATATGATTCATTTTATATTAACTGCTATTTTTTTGTAGGCCTCATGATCGAGTGCCTTTAAAAGAAATGAAATCTGATTGGCATTCTTGTCTTGATAACAAAGTTGGATTCAAGGTTAGTCTAATCTTTGGTTTCAAGCAACCTTGTTAATTTACATGCTATTTTGGTTGCATTTTATAATTATTTTAATTTTTATTTGTTCTTGTACTCTCCTGTAATCCCTTTTGCCAAACCCGATAGCTTCAACTGAGCATGTAAATAACTGTTTAGTTATGATGTATATCTATGAGCAATGATTGAACAAATAATACAGTATCGAGGACAGAATTTTTTCCCTGTTCATTACTGGACTGGAAATATCTAGTTCCATTAAGGATTGTGTTAATTTTCTTAATCCCATACAAGTCGGATGGACCAGAGTTAGATCTGTTCATCATTGTTGTTAAGACCTATGACATCCTGGTGTTCAACCTTAAAATAGAACATGGTTATCAATGATCACTCTCACTTTCTTAATAATTAATGCTGGGTCATCATCATCGTTTCCATCAGTATTTTTACCTATAAAAAAAAATCGTTTCCATCAGTATTTTTAATCACAATTCCCCTTGCCTTTGCCAGATTCTGTGTTGGTCATTGCTGTAGTTACCTCTTAAGCAGATCCACCATAATCAACTACGATTTTCACTGCCTCTAATTGGCTAATTCTGCACCAGTTATGCTATTGCTCACAATCAATGCATCAACCATTTCTTCTGCTGTCCTATCATCACTAATTCTGCTGTCGCTTGCTTTTACTATCCAAATCAAAGGTCACTGGCTCTCAAACATGGCTACTTCATCCTTTTGAACATGAGGGCACCTCCAATCTGAGCTACTACCCACATGTCATTCCTGCAAAGGCTGCAATTTTATATCTCCAGTCACTTCAGTCCTGGCAGATCCTCAGCCACATGCTTTCACTAAAACCCTTTTACATGATGACCCACTCTCTCTCTCTCTCTCTCTCTCTCTCTCTCTCTCTCTCTCTCTAAGGGTGTGCATTCCCCAGCATGGAACATTGGTTTTTTACATGGATTTATCTAGTCTGTTTATTGTGTACATATGACATGTTTCATCACAAGTATTGGCTCCCAAGACCTCTACTGGACCCACAACTGGATAGAACTCTTATCCATCTACGGCACACTTTTCTTTTCTATCTGTTGCTTTATGATGTAGTTGTATTGCCATCACATGTCATTTATTTTATTTGGGAACTAGATTTTCTTTATATTGCTTACCATTCTTTCTAAATGTCTTTCCGTACGGCAGGGATTTGCTATACCAAAAGAAGTACAAGAAAAAGTGGCCAAGTTTTCATTCCATGGACAACCAGCAGAGCTTAAGCATGGTAGTGTTGTGATTGCTGCGATCACAAGCTGCACCAATACATCAAACCCTAGTGTCATGCTTGGCGCAGGTCTTGTTGCAAAGAAAGCTTGTGAACTTGGTTTGCAGGTTAGTTTTGTCCATGTTTATTATGCATCTCAGCTATAAGAATACCGCCCTCCAACTTTTCCCCATGTTCCAAATTTGGCATATACAACCTTTCTTTCCGTTTGCTGTAAGAAAGTAGAAGATTGATTTCTTTTATAAGAAAGCTTGTGAACTTGGTTTGAAGGTTAGTTTTATCCATGTTTATTATGCGTCTCAGCTATAAGAATACCGCCCTCCAACTTTTCCCCGTGTTTCAAATTTGGCATATACAACTTTCTTTCCGTTTGCTATAAGAAAGTAGGAGATTAATGTTCTAATGTCTTGGATTCTTTCTTTTATTTTCTCATTGATTTCATTCAAGAATGGTTTACCAGGTGAAACCATGGGTAAAAACAAGTCTTGCCCCAGGCTCTGGAGTTGTTACAAAATATTTGCTCCAAAGGTATTTCTTGTTAAATATGATGGTATTTACTTTGTACAATCAAAGTTACCGCTGGATTCCCTTACATACCAGGTAACTGTGTTAAATTTGGATTTGTTTGATGCAGTGGACTGCAAAAATATTTTAATCAACAGGGCTTCCATATTGTTGGATATGGCTGCACAACATGCATAGGAAATTCAGGAGATTTAGATGAATCGGTTGCTTCTGCTATTTCGGAAAATGGTAATGTCTCTATAATTTGCTGATATTCTGTAATGGATAGATAATAGCTGTAACTTGAGCTTAGGAATGCTAACTTATATTCCTCATCCCCTGGCTTTTACGTTTAAAGTTTCATATTAGTTTTGTGCTTGTTTAATGTTATCATCATCCCCAACTACATTTATTGGTGTGTTTATGCAGACATTGTAGCAGCTGCCGTGCTTTCTGGGAACCGGAATTTTGAAGGTCGTGTTCATCCATTGACAAGAGCTAACTACCTTGCCTCTCCTCCTTTAGTGGTTGCCTATGCCCTTGCTGGCACGGTAAGTAGCACAGCACATTGTATTAGTTTCTATAATGTCTGTATATGTTAGTTGGGGAAGATTGATATGATAGTCCATTATGGGGCCAAAGATAAGTATGGAAAACCTGAAGAGTTCATCCATTGGATGTGAAAAATTAATGATAGAAAGGTCAATCGTGTACTTGTTTTGTCTGCAAGATTCCTCAGATAAAGCTTCATGCAACATCTTTACACCTAACGTTTGAATAAGTCTACTACTTATCAAAAAAAAAACGTTTGAATAAGTCTACTCTATTCATATGGCCATTGAGACAAATCATTGAATGTAATTTTAATCAGTACCTAAAGTTTTATATAATGACCGAGGACAACACGATTTGCAAATTCCAGTTTCAGGTCTTCATGTTAACCCTTGATTGCCTGACACATTCAACACTTGGGTGGTAGACATTGACTGGATAGTTTCATGTTGTATAACTTTAAATGCAATTTCTGGACAACATCTTGTGTTCTTTGATATGGAAAAATGTTTTCTAGCAGAGTATCTTGTTTGTCTAAAGGGGACATGTACTAGATATGTAGAGGCATTTTGTATTACCTCACAGCACTTGTTTCTCTGCCAAAGCTCCTGACTTTTATGTCATGCCCCCAAAAATCTTAGAAGCTTTAGAGTGTTTTAGCTGTGTGAGAGCCAGACATTCATAAAATTTTAATTTCAGCATGTGTTTTTAGTATATTTGTAACACATTTACTTTTAGTTGATATATAGAAGAATCATTTAGAAGTTATTTTACTGTGATTTTCTCTGTTACTTTTTAATGACCTATTACATGCAAATTGGGTAACTTGAAACTCCTTTCCAGGTTGACATTGACTTCGACAAGGAGCCAATTGGCACTGGGAAGGATGGTAAGAATGTCTATTTTAAGGATATCTGGCCTTCGACAGAAGAAATTGCAGAGGTAGAAAATTATAACGATAAAGTTTTGTTATATTGTTTGAGAATCTGTATGGGATAAACTGACTTTGGATGACATACTGTTTAGGTTGTTCAATCCAGTGTGTTGCCTGAAATGTTCAAAAGTACTTACGAGGCTATTACGAAAGGCAATCCCATGTGGAATCAGCTTTCAGTTCCAACTGCCGCCCTGTACTCATGGGACCCCAATTCAACCTACATTCACGAGCCCCCATATTTCAAGGACATGACTCTTGATCCTCCCGGACCTCATGGAGTAAAGGATGCTTACTGCCTACTAAATTTTGGTGACAGTATTACAACAGATCACATTTCCCCAGCTGGAAACATTCACAAAGACAGTCCTGCTGCGAAGTACCTTCTTGAGCGTGGGGTTGATCGCAAGGACTTCAATTCTTATGGAAGTCGCCGTGGCAATGATGAAGTGATGGCAAGGGGAACTTTTGCCAATATCCGCATTGTTAACAAGCTCTTGAGTGGGGAAGTGGGCCCAAAAACAATTCACATTCCTACAGGAGAGAAACACTATGTTTTTGATGCAGCAACGGTGAGTTCCTTTTTCTCACGCTGTTCACAGTTTTTCATTCTGATCTCTTTCCTTGTCAAAGTTTATTCTTGTGATGATTTAGCATATTTGTCCTTTTTTTTTGGTGGCCCACACACTCGATCTCTTAGTAATGCTGGACTGTGAACTTCTGGACTGAACTAAATTAAACAAAAGAATGCGCTTTATATCAATACTTTCCTTTCCCATTTGTACATATTAGGTAAATTCACCCAGATTTAATTCATCCAGATTTATTAACCTTTGTTATGATGTGAACTGTTATAATACCAATAAAAAAATGGTGTGAACTTTTGGCACATTTTCTGAGTGGAAAATTCTAATCATCTGAAATAATCACCAGTGATTTGAAGTAATTTTTTTACGGTTCATGGCTGCTGCCCTCAAGTAATAATGATGATCTCCAAATGTACTATTGGATTAATGCTTTTGGTTGGTGTCTATTTCAGAGGTACAAGGCTGCTGGGCAGGATACCATTATACTGGCTGGTGCTGAATATGGAAGCGGAAGCTCCAGGGACTGGGCTGCCAAAGGTCCAATGTTATTGGTGGGTTTCTCAGTTCCACCTTTCAATCATCTTATCTTAACATGTCCTGGTAGCCTATTGTTCTCACATAACAATTGTATGTAACAGGGAGTTAAGGCAGTGATTGCCAAAAGCTTTGAGAGAATTCACCGCAGTAATTTGGTGGGAATGGGTGTTATTCCACTTTGCTTCAAGGCTGGTGAGGATGCTGACACGCTAGGATTGACTGGTCATGAACGTTACACCATTGACCTCCCAAGCAAAATCAGCGAGATAAAGCCAGGCCAAGATGTGGACGTCACGACTGATACTGGAAAGTCTTTCACATGCATCGCCCGCTTTGACACTGAGGTATTTCCCACTTTCATATGTATGCGCATTTTGCATTCAATGTTGCGGAGCAGAGAATGCTATTCGCATGTTCTGGAGGAATACATAACTCAAGACTGGAATTTTAATGTTTAAATTCAATTGGAATAGGAACTTTTAAACGACACTTTTCATTTGAATTCATCAAATAATGCATTACAGAAGTGTGGATTAGAAATCTTTGTTCCCTTTCATTATTCTATTGCTCAGGGGGTTTTCAGGAATTGCTTAGTTAAAGGCCAGAGATATGATGGTATCGAATGTTTTGTCATGCAAGAGTGCTTATGTTTTGCATCCTCTGAGCGATATTCATATAAGTTCTGCAATCTCATTGAAAAAAGATGGTTTACATACAGATACTTTACCCAATTCTTCTGTTTGTGTTTGCAGGTGGAATTGGCTTATTTCAATCATGGAGGCATTCTTCCATATGTTTTACGGAATCTGACCAAGCAATAAATAACTGCATGTTGGATTAGCAGGCTTGCCATATCCGTGTGAGTTCTTCCGGATTGTAGAATCTGGGGCGGGCAATAAACTTTTTAATAATAGGAAAACCCCTTTCATTGCACGTTTGTTTTTAATTATTATTTTTTTGAAGCATTATTGAAGGTGCAGGTGGCTGCCTTCAACAAAGGAAGAGCATGTTTTAGTCAATGGTACTCTTTCTTTTCCTATTTTTGCGATCTCGTTCTCTGGTGCTTTGTTACACATTACGGATATGAAGAGAGCAACAAACTTTTTAGAGGTTAATTGATGATATTGAAGGCTGATCGACCAAATTGCTTGGGAACACAATATGAATAGAAAGACTGAAAGAGGCTATATGTTGTAAGGGTACTGGTATTAGGCCAGCTGAAACTTACCTCTTAGATGGTTCTCTTGACATGGTGGTGTCACATAGTCTAATTTAAAAAAAAAAAAAAAACATATTCAAAACAAAAGAGTCTAAAAATTTTAAAAAGAGACGTATTTTTTTTTTAAGAGGACGGTACCTCCGAGCTTTATTGATAAACCTTCACATTTGACAGAAGAAAACTGGTTACAAGACTTTCCAATAAAATAACCTTATTATCAAATAATTACAACCAATAAGAACTAACCAAATCATAAAGAAACGAGGAAACATTTTAGAAATAGAAACAGTAATTACATTAGACGAAAAATCTTCCGTGTAACTCTACTACCAAGTTAGCTTCCTTGCCTGCTTAGTCTCGCAACAGGAGAAATATAACTTAGCTTGGACTGAAAAGGATATGGCTTGGCACGTCTCTTATCTGCTCATTAAACCTTCCTCAATCGCACATAAGATAAAGAACATTTGTCAAAGCACAACAAACTTGTAAGTCTTCTAGGAAGAAAATTATCGCTTTTGTATTTTCTTTTTAACAAAATACGTTATACCATCGTAGTGACACTTCATGATGGTATCACATTAAGAGAACCATCGGAGTTGTAAGAAGAATAAGTTACTACTGTCTTTATCATCATTATCATTGTTGTCAATCAACAAGAACTCCATAAATAGAAACTAAAGAATAGGAAGCTGGCACGTGTACTAAGGTCTACAAAAGGATCTTATATGGAAAAAAAAAAAAAAAAAAAAAAACTAATATGGTATGTTATAATAGAACATTTTTTATTATAAAATAAATCTAATTTATCATATGAAGTTACGTTAGTTTATAAGATCTTTTCATAGATCTAACACTTATATACAAATTTGATGAACTCTATTAATGGAGGATGTTTAGAGGAGGGGCTCCTCTACCACAATCCTTCTCTTGAGGTCTTAATTAAGGTTGATGGTGTTAGTGTCTTGGCACGTCTTAGCTTGGACTGAAAAGGATATGGCTTGGCACGTCTCTTATCTGCTCATTAAACCTTCCTCAATCGCACATAAGGTAAAGAATATTAGTCAAGGCACAACAAACCTGTAAGTCTTCTAGGAAGAAAACTATGGTTTTTGTATTTGTAATTATGTATTTTTTTTTAAATAAACTACGTGATACCATCGTAGTAACACTCCATTATGATATCACATTAAGAGAACTGTCGGAGTTGTAAGAAGAATAAGTTACTACTGTCTATATCATTGTTAATCAACAAGGACTACATAAATAGAAACTAAAGAGCAGGAAGCTGGTGCGTGAACTAAGGTCTACAAAGGGATCTTATATGAAAAAAAAAAAAAAAAAAAAAAAACCTGTCATATAATAGGAACACTTCTTATTATAAACTAAATCTAATTTATCATATTAAGTTATGTTAATTTGTCAGATCTTTTTACAGATTTAGCACTTATATACAAATTTGATGAACTCTATTAATGGAGGATGTTAATAGAGGAGGGGCTCCTCTACCACAATCCTTCTCTTGAGGTCTCAATTAAGGTTGATGGTGTTAGTGTCTTGTAAAATCAATTGAAAGTTCAAGTCCCTCTCAAACAATGTAATATGCTTTTATTAGACGCATGGACTCTCCTATTTGAAAGGTCTGCTGATCAAGTAAGTGTTTAAACGTTGACTATTAGAAGTCTTTTTGTGACTTTTCAGTGGAATAAGGTTCTCTCCATCTCACTTGACATAGATAATCCTCATTTACTATAAAATGTTGGCTATTTTGAATATTTCATATTATCTTGACAAGTGAAATGATTTAAATATCCATGTTTTACCCTAAAATGATACTATCTATTTTACTTGAAATGGAGAGGATCTTTGTCAGCAAAGATTATGATCTTATTAAATGCTTGGCATTAGAGTAATTTTTCACTTTAAATACAAGTCTTTTACTACCATGTTGAAGAGAGAATGAGTAAAAGAGTAGTGACACTGTCTGTCTCATCATGACCTTTCTACGTACACACTGGATTAATAATTTACATAAATTCTCGTCAATATTAACTCAAAACTAGTACACATTCAATAATATGGTGATCAATTAGTCACACCATATGCTATTAAAATTGTTTAAAACTCTCTCTCTCACACACACACACACACATATATATATATATGGAGAGAGAGAGAGAGAGAGAGAGAGAGAGAGAGAGAGAGAGAGAGAGAGAGAGAGAGAGAGAGAGAGAGAGAGAGAGAGAGAGAGAGAGAGAGTTGCTAGTGCTAGTGAACAAACCACTTGACCTTAGTGGAGCTCTGAAATGCTCTCCAGAGCTGGTCCCTGACTATTATCTATGGGCCCATAACTTGTTCTAGATCTACAAATCCTCCTTCCTTTCAAATTCATCTCCCTTACCAATTCCTCCACGGAAGAATACTTGGAGCTCTCCTTCGAATCCAGTATCTGTTTCAACTCTTTCAGGGTCACCACCACTCGAATCCTCACAACCCCACTTCTAGAATCACCCTCAGTACTTCCTCCACCAACATTATCATCTTCTTGGAGCTTGAACCTCACCATCTTCTTCTTATGACCACCATCTACCTGCAGTAGTGTCACTGGTTTTGACTTGGATCCTGTAAATGATTCTCTTTGTTCAACCACTTCTTCTACCTTCGCCACCTCCTCATCTTTCTCATTCTGATCTGCTGAAGTCTTAGTACTACCACTCATGCAACTTCCCATGTTAGAGCTAGATAGAAAGAGACAGAGTGACAGAGAGACAGAGAGTAAATGCTAAATTGCTAATATATAGAGAGGGGTGGAGATTATTTCCAGTGTCTCATACTGGAAAGTAGCACCACGCATATATTAGACATATTGATACCCCTTTTGTCTTTCTATTTTGTTGAGCATTATAAAAGTACTACCCTGTCTTGGCTTGTGGCGAGAGTGGTGATACCTGGTCCACCAGAGACGTAGTTGGTGCATCAGGCTGCCTTTAACGATCAGATTGATAATTTCTAATTGTTGAGATTTCTGTAATAGATTCCTTGTGATCAGTCCAAAGTTTGTGATGCATTGTGACAAGCAATGATTGTCTAGTTTAAAGTTTAAATCACTTTAGGGGCCCCTAATCAATACTCAAAATTCTTCGTGGTTATTGCTATATACCTCTTGACTTCACTTTTATCTTTACAATTAAATCTTACTATACAATTTCTAGTTTGCAAGTGGCTGTTTGGACGTCATGTGTACAAATCTAATTCTAATTTCGAATAAATCTCTCTTAATATCTATTATATCTCTTCTTCTTTCTCAATCTCTGGAAAATGCGGCGTTGTATTACTTTTAACTCAGACATGACTGGCTATAATTCAAAGAGAGATACATATAGTAGTCAAGTCTACATATTATATCTTTTTATCTGAGAGTTTTGAAAAGGATTATATATATTGCTTGATCATGAATTGAAAAGTGTAAATTAAAGCAAGAATGTATATGGAATCGTGCTGGACCTCGAGTCAAGTGCCAGCCGGCAAATGCTAATGGTGGAGGTGGGTCGGATGCATGTGACATGTCCTTCAAATTTGGAGCACCATTTGGGGGATCACTTCCTTATTAGCAGTAGCTTCCATAATGTCATGGGTGGTGGGTCGGGTGCATGTGACATGTCCTTTCAATTTTTGATGGACTTTCGTTTGCATTAACTTCCATGATATCATGCTTGTCGAAATGTGATCAAGGCTTGCACAGTTTTGGAGTTTGGAGTACTGTAGGCATCTTTCACATGGAGTCAGTCCGTAGTTTTCTGCTGAAAATAATTGGGGCATTTCCCTTTCCTTTTGTACGACCATGCTTTGTTTCTTTAGCACCTAATGGGAGACAACCACCAAGCTCCCAACTAAAAGCTTTTTTGATTTTTTCATGTTTGACAAATTGATGCCAACGCGACGGACGGACGCGTTCACATTTTATCAAACACCTTCGCAACATAAAATGGAGAGAATGCATTATAGTTTTTTAATGGATTCCTTGAGAGTAGTGTTCACATTTATTCCATGAGTGGCTTGTGTTGAGATTCATTCTGTTGGATATGGACCCAATTCTATTGCTTTTGATCATGCAAACCTACTCCCTAACAACAAATACAATGACAAGATATTTGACTTAAAAAAGCATTGTTCTCTTCTCTGTCTTCTTCAATTTTCCGGGTATGTCAACAAAAATACCGTCTATCATGGCACAAAAATATCGTCTATGCATCATGATTAATGCTGAAATGAATCCACTTTGAACACTTCAAGTTTAGTTAAGAAGTAAAATTTAGATAATTATCCTAAGTTTGCTCTTACACATTTTATATTCCCAGCGAGTATAGTATTCCTGTTAATCACTCGAGCTTCAATTCAATAAAATAAGTTGCTAACTCATTATTAATGTGTTTAACTTTAAAAGGAAAATGATTAACTTACAAGTCATAAGAAACGTCTTACGACTCAATATTAAATGAATGATAGTTATATAAAATTGAAACTCATTTTTTAAGGAAGTAACATGTTTAAATGGATTGATTATGAAATGAACTATATAAAATTGGTTGGTGTATGATGTATCATTTTCTAAATACCAAAAAAATAAAATAAAAAATCAATTCTTTATTGACAATCATCTTGTGAACGAAACGTGCCCGTATAGATCTTCATGCTCCTGAGGTGCCCTCCTATGATAGATCAATCTGATTCCCACCATTTCTAGATGTTTACCTGCTCACATTTGTGTTTTTATCCAGAAAATAGTACAACCTTCTTTTTACCTTTTCTCCTTTCTATCATCTTTTTCTTTTTGGAGGCTCTCATCCGTGAGATATTATGAAGTTATTCATTACATTTGAAGTGCGTTGTTACACTTCCTAACGCAGTTCAGCAGTTCACTACCTGCTTTGACTCAATGAAGCAGCCCAATCTTGAGGTTGCACAAAAAACCACCAATCAAGGTGGTCCTTTTGGGATTTGGGCCTATGGATCTATTTCCATAATTTTATTTTTACTTCTTTGCAATTTGGTGAAATTTAATTTGAGTCTGTGGAGATTCCCATCCTTCTATGTGTTATTTTGGATATTTAATAATCTTAGTAGTTTGCTTAAAAAGAGATTTTTAATACATATTTTATGGTCCACAAAACCCCAACTCTTGGTGCAAGATCCTATTATGTCTTTATTTTATTTTAATTTTTAATTTTTTATGCACTGATCCAATTATTAGGGTTGAACACCGACCGAATCCTAGTTGGGATCTAGAAAATTCGACTCCAATTTTGACTCCGATGTATCAAATCCTAGTTGGATTTGGGCTTTCGAGTTTCAAATGTACTAGAAGCATTATAGAAGAAAAAAAACAAATCTTACATATGAAAAAACTAAAACTATTTTATATGCTATGCAAACTTGAAAAATAAAATAAAAGCTTAAAGAAATTAAAAACATACAATAGACCCTTTAGGCTATTCTTCTTATTATACTAACATTCCTAATTTCATATTAGAGTTTCATACTCCCAAGTCAACTAAAAATAATAAAATAATTATTCTACCATCTAGCCATGACAAGCTAACACCCAAGACCCCAAATAACAGCTAACAAATAAGAGCAATCAGGAGTCATCATAGTCCAATGGAAATGTCCATCATCCAATCATTCACTCCTGAATAAATTACAAATAGGAAACAAAACTAGCCACTCAAATACAAGCCAAATATTGTATTAAAATCTACTTACATACTACTATATATATATATATTAGAATTTAGATAATAAATTAATAGTCTTACAATATATACATTATACATGGTGCATGAGTCACTATTAGCTAGTCAAGTTTCATCTATCCTAATATATGTAATATGTATAATAGTGATATTATGAAACACCTTCAATACATATATATTAGATGTATTGTTTGACTTATTTAGAGTACAGAGGTTAGATTCACTTACTTGACTAGTGTGCATCTTCCCATATATAGAGAAAAAGGAGGAAGGGGGGGGGGGGTGTATTCTAGTCTAGTCTATGTAACAACCTAATCTCTTATTTGAATTAGGCTCGGACTAGTGATATGGGATTTGTTGAGTTCCTTACCCATGGGTAATGTATGGATTCGGAATGGGTGGCCGATATGGCATTCGGGACTCATCGTGGGTTCCTTCTCTTGGGCCTATGGACCTTTAAGTTGCGTAGGTGGGCCTTGAGGTCGAGAGGAGATTTTGGTCTCTCCAGAAGTTAAGACTTTTTATATGACTATATATGACCGATATATAATAATATATATTTTTATTAAAATCAGAGCGAATTTTCATATTTTTGCATGGACTACCTGCCATGTAGTTAACCGGAATAGATCAACTTCCTTGAAAGGCAACATCTTTCCATTTGATGGTCCTCTCCTCTCTAAACAACATCAAAATGTGTAAAATATTGAAGAAATTTGAGCGAATACAGTAATTTGAAAAAATAAATGCCACTTTGAGGTGTGTAAAATACTATCTTTAAGGTGATAATTGGCCTCACTCGAAAGATTTTGCTACTGGTTACAACTAATTCACTTTAGGATACAATAAAGTCATCAACTAAAAATAGCAATTCTGAAATTTTTTCTTTTGATTTTATCTATAAAATTATGTAAATGACTGAAAACATGAGAGAATAGAATGTTTAAATTCATGAGTCTCACCCTCTAGTTGTAGAGAATGAAGTGGCACCCTATGAAAGATCACAACTCTTAACTTATAATTTTTCAACTGGCAGTTACTAGTTTAAAAGTCATAATGTTCCACTTAAAGACCAAGAGACATCCCTAGCCTAGTAGTTTGGCGCCTCCCTTAGGGAAGGAAGGGTACTAATTCGAGTCTCCTCAAGTGCACAAGTCTCCTCAAATGCCTTGAAGCATTGAACCCATTGAGTTTCCTGTACTTGCTTCAAAAACTTCTGCTGCCCCTTCGACGGCTTCAGATGGGGTCACCCTAGAGATTCTCTTTATTTTTCCAGATTTTTTTTTGCAAAAAGCCCTTGGGAACAGATCTTAGCAGAGGCAGAGTTTCCATTTTGTTGTCACCCTTTAGTTTTTCATCAATGAGATGAGGTGTTTCGTTGCCTGTGTTCATGAGCAACTCACCCTTTGGGCTTGGCTAATCAAGTGAGGGACAATACTTTTGTTGCTCCTTCATCTCCTTCACGCCCTCGCCTGAGCTGAGACACTTGGTGTGTTTGGTGGGAGGTTGCCTCGATAGTGCTAAAGGGGCAAGAAGAGAAACACATTGTGAAATTGTTTCCTCCTTTGATCGCCAGGTGTGAGTGAAGACACTCAGCTTTGTGTTTGGGCATTTTTGAGGCAGTATGATGCCAGTATGTAGCTGGCTATAACAATGTAGGGACCTTCCCATCGTGGTCCAACTTTTCCCTCTTCTGCGATGGTGATTCCAATTTCTTTCTAGACCAAGTCTTCTATCTTGAAGGACCTTGCCTTAACCCTCTTATTGAAATATTCCTCCGTCTTCCTTTTGTTGGTTGCTTCTTTAGTCTCTACATCGTTTCTTTTTACTTCTAGCAGGTCAAGGTTTTCCTCCAGTGCTCTGAGGTTTCGTCCTTCACTGAAGTGTCGGGTTCTATGGCTTGACATCCCTACTTTGATGGGTATCACGATATCACGACTTCGCTGCTATACGTCAAGGCAAAAGACATTTCTCCAATTGGGATTTTGACAGTTGTCCTATAGGCCCAAAGTATCTCGGGAAGCTCCTTGGTCCATGTGCCCCCCCTCCCCCCCCCCCCCCACCCAAGTCTCTTCTTTAGTATGCCCATTATCATTTTATTTGTCACCTCAACTTGCCCCTTGCCCATTGGCTTGAGAATGTTTTGGGGAGGAATATTTGACATTGATTTCATGTTTGTTGCACCAATTTAGGTAGTACTCGGAGTCAAACTGCCTGCCGTTGTCTGAGATGATGCATTGTGGTATCCCAAGTTGGCACACAATGGATTTCCATAGAAACTTGGTGACATTTTACAAGATTACCGTCGCAATTGCCTCGGCCTCTGCCCATTTTGTGAAGTAATTGACAACGACGATGATGACTTTTTCTCCTGCCTTGCCTAGTGGCATGGGACTGACCAGATCCACTCCCCACTA
The DNA here is from genome assembly GCF_018687715.1 of Carya illinoinensis. Lineage (NCBI taxonomy): Eukaryota > Viridiplantae > Streptophyta > Magnoliopsida > Fagales > Juglandaceae > Carya > Carya illinoinensis. The sequence continues at coordinate 15,658,980 of NC_056755.1, forward strand.
TGTGAATGGCTAAGGGATGTGACTGATGTCAATTCCTTAGGTGGGTTGATTGGGATTGGCATGTGCAGCTGGCATTGGACACTTCCTAGTGAATGCCTTGGTGCCTTTAAGGGCATGTGGCCAATAGTGCCCGGCCCTTATGACCTTAGCCGCCAAAGCTCTTCCTCCTGAGTGATTTCCGCTTACTTCCTTAGGTACTTCTTCCATGACATATTGGGGCTCTTCCTTTAATACACATCTTAGGAGGGGAGCTAAGAAATCTCATTTTTATAGTGTGTTGCCAATCATGGTAAACTGGGCAGCCTTGTCCTTAACTTTCCTTGTTTCTTCCTTATTGGGTAGGAGTTCCTCGATAGTTAAAAACTTGATTATGTTGCTTGCCCATTCTAGAGTTTCTGCGCTTATTTCCTAGACCTCGAATCCAGTGGTTGGAAGCTCTACTGTTCACATGATCACTCTTAATGGTAAGGCCGTTTCATCTTTCCTGGATGCTACTTGCGCTAGTTTGTCAACTTTCCAATTATCCTCCCTTGAGATGTGGCTAAAGTAATGGAGGTGATCGAGCCCTTCATAGACTTGCTGTAGGTATTTTTTTAGCTTTTCGGTTTTTGCTAGATATTCTCCTGTTATTTGGCCAACTACCACTTGGAGTCTGCTTTCATGTTGACCTCGCTCGCTCTCAAGGCTCTAGCTATGGTGAGTCCTGCCAATACTGCTTCATACTCAGCCTCATTGTTGATGACTTTAAATTCCAACCTTGTTACATAGTATGCTTCAATGTTATCTTCCACAACTACATACACTCGTACTCCCCCTACTATTCTACAAGACGAGCCATCGACATACACTTGCATGGTTTCCCCACAAGGGGCTCTGACATTTCTTCATGTTGGAACTCACTTAGTCACTTAGTCAAGTTGGAACTTTCTTAGTTAGGAATACGGTCAATATCAAACTCGCTTAGTTCAATCAGCCACTTTACTAGTCAACTTGAAGTGTCTGGTCATTGTAGTATCTTCTGCAAAGGTGCTACTCTTATTACCTTTATGGAGTGTGCTAGGAAGTAAGGTCATAGTTGGTCGGCGGCTATTACTAATGCGAATGCCATCATTTCCATTTTTAGGTACTGTGTCTTGACTCCCCTCAAGGCTCAGCTTATATAGTATACTAGCCTCTATAAGCCTCCCTCTTCACGCATTAGGGTGGCAGATATGGCATCGGATATGACCGACAAATATGTAATCAGGGCTCTCCCTGCTTGGTTTGGCTTAATAGTGGGGGATGCGCCATGTATTCCTTCAGTTGTGTAAATGCCTTCTCACACTCGACTTCCTAGTTTTGAACTTTTCGTAAGACTCGAAAGAACGACAGACACCTATCAATCGATCTTGACACAAATTTGTTGAGTGTTGTTATTTTTCTGATTAGCTTCTGCACTTCATTCAAGTTCTTCAACGGCTCCATCCCAATAATCACATGTACTTTTTTGGGATAAGCTTCAATTCCTCGTTCTGACACTATGAAGGCTAGGAACTTGCCTGATTGTACTCCGAATGCACATTTCGTCTGGTTCAGTTTCATTTTGTATTGCCGTAACCGTAACACTTCTAAAGATTCCCTTAGATCCTCTATGTGTTGTTTTGGCTCTTTACTTTTGACCAAAAAGTCATCAACAATACTTCCATATTCTGCCCCATCTGCTTCTTAAACATTCTGTTTACTAGCCTTTGGTATTTCACTCCTACATTTTTAAGCCAAAAGGCATGACCTTGTAATAGTATAACCCCTAGTCTGTTATGAATGTTGTTTCCCCTTGATTGAATTGGCTAATCCAGATCTGATTATATTCTGATTAGGTGTCCATGAAACTCAACATTTTGTGGCCTACGGTGGAGTCTACAATTAAGTATATTCGGAGTAGGGGAAAACCATCCTTTAGACATGCTTTATTGAGATCGGTAAAATCTACACACATCGCCACTTCCCGTTTGGCTTACTCACGAGTACTACATTTGAGGGCCATTCGAGGTAGTGGGTCTCTTTGATTAATCTGGTTGCTAATAGTCCGTCAACCTCTTCTACAATGGTTGTGTTATTTCTCGATACTAAAGCTCATTTTTCTTTGCTTAACTGGCTGTATATTTAGGCAGACACTCAATCGGTGTTCTGTAAATTTTTCATTTATTCCTGGCATGTCCTCATGACTCCGAGCAAAGATATCCTGGTTCGACAAGGAGCTACCTCAGTTGTTGCCTTTATCCACCTTTCATTCTGGTTCAATCCTTATTGTGGCCTCAAGAAGAGCCAGGTCCACGGTGACTAGCTTGAGAGGCTCATCGGCCTCACCCTACTTCAGGGCTTCTTCATCTCTTGTTTCTACTTCTTGCACCATTATCTTGAGTGAAGGAGCTAGAATAAGGCTGCTTACTACCAAAGACTCAGCCATTCTAGAGGTTAGGGGTATTTTTGATAGGGGCCTGAAGCCCATGAAGACTAGCCAAGACCAGGCATCAAAAGGGCCCCCTATGCCCAAGAGGGTCCAGAAAGCTTGACCCAGGCCCGCAATGTCTCTCATTAGCCCAAAAAAAGACCCGTGACCCACGTAAGTCAGGCATGACTGTTCGACTCAGGATGGAACGTTACATAGAAAGCGTGGGAGGCCAAAACAGTGAAAAGGAAGGGAAACACATTAACGAGGTGAATAATCTTTGCAAGGAAAACCAAGCCCTCAAAGACAACAATTAAGATTTGGCACACCACGGAAATCCAATTGCCAGCAAGCACCAAGAGTCCCGGCGGTAAGAAGGAGGTGACAATGACCAAGAGGAAAGGAAGCACATGCAATATGAGTTGTACAACCTTAGAGAGAAGTATGAATAAATGATGAGAAGGATGCGAAGCTCATCAACGATAGATCAACTACTCATCAGCACGGGCTTACCGTACAACACAAATGTGATGGTAGCTCCATTACCACCAAAATTCTAGGATCCCCCCATGGAAGTATATGACAGGACCCAAGACCCAGTGGAACACTTTGAAACTTTCAAAACCCACATGAAGTTGCATAGGTACCCCGGGAAGGTGGCTTGTAGGGCCTTCCCATTAACTTTGAGGGGACCGACAAAAACGTGGTTCTGCTCTCTAGCTGACTCCATCAAAAATTTCAATGAGTTGGCCCGCCTATTCCTCACCCACTTCATGGCAAGTAGGAGGAGGAGGCACCCTACCACATTCCTCCTCACCATTAAGCAAAGAGAAGACTAGAGTTTGAAGGCCTACCTGGCCAGGTTCAATAAGGAGCAAATGATTGTGGAGGATCAGGACAAGAAGATTACTCCAGTGGCACTATTGGGGGGAGTATGGCCCCAATCCGCGTTCATGGCAGAACTGGCCAAAAAGACTCTTACGAACCTCCGAGAGTTCATGGACTAGGCCAACAATTTCATCAACATGTCTTGCCCGAACCGAGGCAACAAGAGCTAGACCCTGTAGATAGGAAGGGGAAAGCCCCAACAAAAGGCCATGTTCGAGAGAACGCTGAGCGGAAATAGCGAGAATACCAACATGACCGGTCGGCATTCACCATCCAAAGGGAGGAAAAGCGACCAATCCAGGAGGAGCGTCACTACTACACCTACCTTTAGTCAAACACTCACAACATCAAGGAATGTCGTTCACACTGGGGGGACCGAGTAGAACCCAGGCACCCTCCACCTCGGCAAGGAGAACGGTCGTAGAGGAGATGCTCCCAAGAAAGGAGCCCTCGCAGGGGTATCAACGGAGGAGAGTGGAGAGCTTGAGAAGAAGGGAAGCTGAACGAGAGCCACCACGCATCCCTCCACAACAGCTACATTGAGAGGTGACTCCAATGGGAGAAATCCACACTATCGCAAGGGGCTTCACTAGTGGAGGGGAAACTTTGTCCAGGAGGAAATCTCAGGCAAGGGAAGCCTGATACTAGGAAGTCTACTCAGCCTCCTACCACCCCACTAAGTACCAGAGGGGCAAACCAGCCCCCATAATTAATTTCCTTTAGAGAAGCTGACGAGGAGGGAGTCCTATATCCACACGACAACACTCTCTAGGATTTTTTCTACTTCTCAGGCTCTCACTTCTTTGGCGTCTTCATTCCCAATTCTATATTTTTTCGTTTAGTCACCTGGGGGTGGTATTTTGAGAAACTAAGTGCTTGAGCTCGTCACTGCCTTGCACTTCCTCAATTCTTCATTTCAGGGTGTGAGAATCTTCAGTCCGATGTCCTCCCCCCCTCCATTGTGATAGGTGCAAAATGTTTTAGACCATGGCACACAATAGTCATTTTGGGGAGTCCCTGGCCTTCTCTTGGATGTTCATGTTAGAGTATTGAGTCATGGAGCTCGTAATCTGCATTGTGATACCTGTTTCTCAATGTATCTCATGTTGGTTTTTCTTTATCCTTGGGTCATTTTCTCAGTCTTTCCCTTGACCCCCTTTCCTAGCTCGGTCTTTCAGCCACTCCATCTCTGATTCCTCGGTGCGGTTAAGGCCCGCAGCATGTTCTCCATATTAACAAAATTGTTGGCCTTGTCCATGAATTATAGTAGAGTGACGGCGATTTTATCACCAACTCGGCCATAAAAGGATTTCTAGGCCAAATTCCTCCTAATATGGTTGCCAACATGATCTTTTCCTCTTGATCGTCAATCATCATGGGCTCTTTGTTAAAATGTGTAAGGTAAGCCTATACACTTTCATCCCCCCATTGTTTCACAGTGAGTAGGTATGCGACTGGTCTTCTCATTCTTCTACTCGCCATTAATTGGGTTAGGAATTGCTTACCCAACTTCTCAAAACTATCTATACATCTTGGTTGCAATGGTTCAAACCACCTATGTGCGGCTCCCTTTAGGTTTAAAGGAAATGCTCAACACGTGATTTCGCTAAGAAATCTGGGTAGTGTCATATGAGGTTTGAATGTTTCTTCAGCAGGGTCCTTGGACCCATTGTACATTTCAACCAATGGGACTTTGAGTGTTGGTGGGAGTGGTACTGCCATTTTTTCCGCACTATATGGTTAGTCTGCACTGATAAGTAGTTGATCCACCAATGAAGAGGTGCCTATCTTTTGAGCCATTTCCTCATATTTATCCATGAGGTTTCGTAGATCATGATACATCTTCTTATTCTTCTCATCCTCATTGTTGAGGGGTTTGCATGTGCTTTGTGATTCTTCCTCTTCCCTATCATCTTGGCTTGGCCTAGGGTCTTCCCTTGACATGACATTCCTTCTCTTCAGGGCCTCATTCTTACGTTGGAGTGCTTCCAGCTCTACTATCACTCTCTTTAGTATGTCCTCCACCTCGACTAATATGCCCTCCATGTTCATGGAAGTGGCTTCCTAGTCTCTAGTTGCTTGGGAGCGTGTGGTTGTAGGCATGTGAAAAGCACGTTGAGATGTGAAGATCCCACAAATGGTGCTAACTGTAATAGACATATTTTGCACTTCTGCACGCATCTTATAAGAACCTACAACACGAGAACCAAGAAAGGCTTGAAGGGCACTGAAACACATCCGATGCCTAAGTCAGATGTATTGTTTGATTTATATAAAATACTGAGGTCAAATTCACTTACTTGACTAGTGTGCATCTTCCCATATATATAGAGTTCAGGGGGCTTGTTCTAGTCTCTGTAACAATGTATATATATATATATATATATTTGTAATTTGAACCTAATCTCTTATTTGGATTAGGTTCGGGCTAGTAATTTGAATCTCCATCTTTATTTGATCTTATTTGATCACCAATGATGTATTTGAATTTACAATGCTGATACGAGATCAATTGAATCCCTTACCTACAAGTAATGAATGGATTAGGAATGGGTGGCCCATACGGTGTTCGGGGCTTATCGTGGGTTCATTCTCTTGGGTCTGTGGGCCTTTAAGTCACGTAGGTGGGCCTTGAGGTCGGGAGGAGATCTTGGCCTCTCCAAAAATTATAGACTTTTTATATGAGTATATGACCAATACATAAATAATATATTTTTATTAAACTTCGGAAGTGAAAGTTGGATTTAGGATAGGAGGTAAAGTCTTAGTTGAGTCAGATTCGAAATTGGAGTCGTAGTGAATTTTCATATTTTTGCATGGACTACCTGCTATGTGTCATGTTTAACGTTAATATATCAACTTCCTTGAACGGCAATATCTTTCCATTCGACAGTTGTCTCCTCTCTGACCAACATCGGAAGGTGCAAAATGTTAAAGAAATTTGAGCATATACAATAATCCCAAAAAATAAATGTGATTTTGAGGTGTGTAGAACATTATCTTTAAGGTAATAATTGCCCCAAATCGAAAGAGTTTGCTATCGGGTTACAAGTAATTCACCTCCAAGATACAACAAAGTTTGTTATAACAATTCTTAAGTTTTCCCTTCAAAGTTTCTCTACAAAATTGTGCAAATGATTGAAAAAATGAGAGAATTGAATGTTTAAATTTATGAGTCTCATCCTTAATTTATAGAGATTGAAGTGACACCATGTAAACGATCACTACTTAGAAGTTTGGAGGTAACTCAAGCTCAACTACCCAAGCAACTGCACGTGCCTCTGTCACCCATCACGTGAACACATCACGTACTTCCCTCCACACAAGTGAACTGGGAAGCAATGGTAAAAAGAGGCAGAAAGAGCTTGAAAGTTGAAACCAGATTTACTTTCACATTACATCCATTCTGTGCGTGACATTTGACTTCATACTATAAGCTCTCAATATTTTCCTCACATACTTTTCTATGCCCGTTTCTCCTTGGGAGACACTTACATAGGGGAAAAAGGATCTCTTGCACTCCCACAATTCATTTGCTATATTGTCTCTTCATACTAAAAGTTCTCTGTAAGTTGTTCCATAGCTTATGATCTCTCAGTTTCTATGTTGTCTTAGAGCTCCTGTACGTACTTGGACCTTCATGAAACTACTATTTTATGAGGGAAACTAGTTGGTGCTGCTCAGTTTTTGGCTGCATTGTGGACTTTTGATGCTATTATTGGTTTTGTAAATTATTTCCCAGTTAGTATCATATCCTATGCTTTATTGCTCTTATAGCTATTGCAGCTTAACTTAGTATAGCTATTGTGAGTGTGTTTATTCTCCAAATCAGAGTTGGTTTAACTTTTCCATTTTAAGGGGAACCAATGTGCTAAGCTCCTATTTTTGGTGAATTGATAAGCTAGTGACTTGAAACAAAAGATATGTAGGATGCATGGTTAACTTAAAGATCAGTTAACATACTGATTCTTGATTATTTTCATGATTATCTTGTCTCTTTTTCTATTTCTAGCTAGACGACTTTCTTGTACACTCCTTGTTGTACTTGGAATGCACCTACGTGAGAATAAGGCCCTACTCCATCCCTGTCACGGGGATGTAATGACGGAACATGAACTACACGAGGTATTCTAAGATAGGAAAAACCATCGAACGACTCAACTGCAAGGTCTGGGGCACACCACCTTCACAGCACACCTCATAGCAATGAGGGGTGACATTGCTTTCGAAGAGATCTCCTCCAAAAGCCTCGAGATACTGCCATACGCCTATCTCAACAAAAGCCCACCATAGGATATAGTGCAAAAAGGCTCATAAAACCCATCGGAGTCAGGAGTAGCCAGCTAAGACTCAACACAAAAGGAATGAAAGTTTTGAAAACATTCGAGAAATAGGAAGGGAGATCTAAGGGCAAATGGCAACAATTCCTTCCTCGAGAAGGAGGGACTATATATAGGCAAAGGGCGATGATTCCTTCCCCAAGATTCGGGAAGCATACGCATTGCAGCACCTCACTAAATCTAACACGAATCTTGCAAATAGCATGAATCTTGTGATGCATGTGGCGAGCGTTACCCAATGCCATCAATACGGGGAGATAACAGATTTACATTAATGACCAACTACCAAGATTCACGCAGATTCATGGACGGAACATCAACTACTGAACCAATCTCATTAGGAAGCCAAAAGTCAGCATATGACAGGGAAATCGAAGGAACAAGATACGAAGTGACCCCATCGAAAAAGAAAACCCCCATGGCTGCCAGACAAATAGACTGTGTAAAAAAAAAATCTAGAGATACAGAGGAACAATTGTGACATGAAAAATGTGTATTATCATATAAAATGTACATACAGAAATGAAGGGACGTGTAACATCCATGGTCTCTGCAAACACAACAAAAAAAAAAAAAAATTAAAGAAGAAGGAAAAGAAGAGGGAAGAAACACGGCAAGCGCACCAAGCAAGGGAGCCTACAAATGGATAACGACCAGCTGTGAACTTACATACTCGATTTCAAATCTGTGTTGATTATGGTGGCTTTATATATCTCTACAGCACATGGAAAATTTATTTTCAAAATACTATTTTCAACCAAATATCTGAAATAATATGCCATACATTATTAATATTTAACAGGAATGTCAGATCGTGCCAGTAATTAAGAATTAATTATTAATTCCATCCTTACATAAAATGTATACTAATAGATTGACACCTAAATATGGAGCTTTATGCAAATGTACAGAAAATGTTTATACCGTTGTATTAACGAAAACTTTATCCCATTATTTTCAATTGTACATGGTTTCTTCCTATTGCGCTGCATGGGCTAAGATAAGACTCTTATCTTAGAGTATGCACAGAGACATTAGAGTATGCGAGTCACTTGTAAGTGTATGCAAGTCACTTGTTGAGCTGTACATATGTCTCTGTGCAGGTCTTTGTGAGTCCCACTTTGCCCCCTTTATTGATATAAAAAGTCTGTTCTACCGAAAATCAAGGTCAATGCATTGGCTCCTGATATATCTCCAGCTGGGGACTCTCAGCCCTTTCTTCCTCTTTTAGCTCCTTCACAATTGACACCATTCACAAATAACACCGTGCTGATATTATCAGGTTTGCCTTACCTTCCTTTTATTTATTTTTATCGGTAAAAAAAATTTTAGTGATCGTAACAGTAGAAAGAGCCCAAGTATACATGATATATACAAGAGCAATGCCTAAGTGTGCTAATTTTATCTTCCTTTTATTGCCACCACTAATCCTTATAATTAATTTAAAGTCATGGGCATGCTGCCAAATGGTGTGACATGACGAAGCTTTGACTTCCACATAAGCTTAATTTAGAACATTGGTTAGTCCTTGTCTGTCTTGCCTTGTGAATTCTGCTGGGTGCATTTAGTATCCTATGCAACTTAAGTAGCTTCATTGTGTCATGTATTTATTCTTTATGTATATAGTTGTATAATGCCATGGTAGAAACTCTAAGCAATCTACCTATCAAAAAGAAGAAGAAGAAGAAGAAGAAGAAGAAGAAACTCTAAGCAATCCTACTTACAAAAAGAAAAAGAAAATAGTAGCAATCCTAAATATTAATATGAAGCATTGAATGGACGATGGGTCTTTGCAACTAAAGCAATGCATGGTGATGAGCCTTTGGTCTTTCTATTACATGTGAAAACACCAACACACACTACGGAAGGTGGAACAAAAGTATTAACTCCAAAGTTCATGGCCCATTTTTGATAAATTAGGGGGACCTTCTTATTCAATGTAAATTTGAACCAGTAAGTTTTTAATTTTGATGTATATTGTATGCTTTCAAAGTTCTTCATCATAATGAAAATCGTTTGGGACATCTTCCATCAAAATACTTAAATGGATGCTGCTGATTATCTTTCAGGACTCTGTACGTTAAACTTTATAGCTGCTGAAAGTGCGATGAGCATATCTGCAATTGAATGCTGCGTTGAGTACTGTGGAGTCTGGTCTACATTGCTCAAGCAGAGGCATTAGCCGCTCGAGCGAAGTCAGGCAGAGTCGAATGCTCGATGTCAACTCGACAGTGAGCTCGAGTGGTTGCGAGAAGGAAGTTCGCTCGATGCGTGCTAGACATGCCGCTCGAGTGAACATTCATTTTACACGGATTTAGGATTTTTTCTGCCGTTTGACTATATATATGATTATTATATCATATGGTCGTATTGTAGAAACACTATTGAAGAATAGTAAATCACCTCATCATTGTATTGTGATTCCTCATTAATAAAATCCTCTGCAGCTCCCGTGGATGTAGGCAATTTGCCGAACCACGTAAATCTTGTATTGTGTGTGATTGTTTTCTCTTTCATATTATTTTTCACTTTATTGTCATCATTTTTCACAACATGCTGGGCTTCCTTCGCACCATATTTAGCCAATGTGGTATGTTGTCCTCAATTAAATGCCACGCTAGTGATTATTATACGGCAGTCCAGTAAATACTCTGGGAGCCTTGCTTTGAACAGGCCTCATGCCAGCCACTGCCTCTCAGATGTAGAGAAGATCCCAGAGAGCAAAGGAGGAAATGAGGATCTCCAAAACATATGCTCCTTCCACCCTGAGAACCTCACAGAAGCCTCTTGCCCTCTTACAGATGTTGACGAATTTGAGCACACCGTGGACTCTTCTAGACTTCTGGATGCTTGTAAAAGATTGATCCTGTCGATGAGTGTTGTGATCGAGGTTGCCAAAATGCTGTACTGGATGTTGCTACAATAATTGCCCAAAATAGCATCTCAAATATGGACGGGGTCCCTGGTGGCAGGATTGATGATTGCAAGAATTTGTCCTCAGGTGGTTTGCCAGTAAACTTGATTCTTCTTCAGCAAATAGTTTCTTAGAGGACTTTCAAAGTGCAATGTAAACAGAGGTCAGCATGGAAAGTATAATTAAAAGAGATGGAAAGAACATCTGTTTCTTTGAAATTTGGATCAATCCATTAGTTGTGCTTTTTCATTATGATTTGCACCAATCTGTTAGGAACTGTAAATTCTACCTCTTACTGATCTTCAATTTTGTTTCATTATCTGTTTCAGTTTGTCCACTGGTTTTTCCCAAGATGACAAATGTTTGGAAAGAATGTGGAAATGTGATAAGTAACCAGACAGCTTGCTGCAAAGCCATGGAGAGTTATGTGTACCAATTGCAGCGACAGAGCTTCCTCACCAACTTGCAAGCCTTGAATTGTGCTGTATCGCTAGGAATGATGTTACAGAAAGCTAATGTCTCCCACAATGTTTATAGTCTTTGTCATATAAACCTCAAGGATTTCTCTCTTCAAGGTCAGCTCTAACAAATGCAATTCCAATTTTAGCCTGGTAGAAATAAATGATACTGACATGTGTGATTTTTGTCTCATTGTTCGTGATGGTGAAATTTACTACTTTGATACACCAGTTGGATCTCAAGGTAATGTCTTTATGTTTGAAAATTCTGTTATGTAGCTATTTAATCATCAAAATCTTGGAGGTTTTGTGTTGATGTTCCCTGTAATTTTCTTGTGTTCATCTCTGAACAAATTCATAGGTCTAACTCATCTCATAAAACTAGTTCAAAAAGAGAAGTTTGCTCCAACCTTATAAGCATGCCCAATACCTTGTCCTCAGGCAATGTGAGATTTATTTTTCAACACCCTCCCTCATGTGCAGGTCAGTATTTTTCTTAGTCATTGTCACAAGGTAAGTAGTATGGACCCCTGTTTGTCTTGTGGCAAACTCTGATACCATGAAGAAATTTATGAGCCTAACTCATCTCATAAAACTGGTTCAAAGAGAAAGGTTTGCTCCAACCTTATAAATATGTCCAAGACCTTATCCACAAGCAATTTAGGATTTATTCATTAACAATCTCAAGTCTTGTCGGCAATTTGATTCTTTACATTTTGGTTGTTTCCAAGCATATAGAAAATGCCTTCATTTAATTCCTTTGTTGCTACCTTGGCATAGCGTTTCGCAATCTACAAGGATGTGAGTATTTTAGTCAATTTGATTACTACAGAAGATTGGTTTGCTGATACTGTACACAATAAATGGTCTCTTTCACATCGGTGTGAAAAGTATCCTGGCCTTACTAGATTCAGCTTATGCTATATTCGAGACTTCTTTCTTTTGGTTACTGAATTTCCCCCTAAACGAATTTCCCCCCTTCCTCTATAAAAAGGAGTTTTTTAAATCTTGATTAGACTTGAACGGAGTGAAATGTTATCGAAGATATGGCTTACACTAAGTCCTAATGTTTGGTTATTGAAAAATATTGTGTTACTTCTACTCATTATAAGATGCAAGATGCTGCAAAAGGTAGATGTTTATGGTAATCTAAGTTGTTACATTTTAAGAATGCTTATGGGAACTCCTTTCTTTGGTGAGTATTCTGTAGATTTAACTCTGCTTCATCCGTGTTTTCTTTAGAGTCTGGCTGCCTTTTACCAACCTTGCCTTCAGATGCAACATATGATAGGACTTCAGGGATTGGCTTCGTTTGTGATCTTAATGACAACATTGAGGCACCTTGTCCCTCTAAATCTAATGTCCCTACTTCTACCTGCAATACAAATATGTATGAAATGTTAAAATCTCCATGGTCAATTGAATCTATTTTTACAGCACATAGTAGTTCTTCCTATTTTCTTCTTTGTGCCTCCCACTTTCCATTGATAGGTTCCTTGACTTGATGGAAATTGCAGCTACCAAACTTCCAGCAATCTCTGCAGCAGCATCTGCACAAAGTGGTAAGGGGATTATACGCACATTGCTTTACTTAAACAAGTCTTCTTCTTCTTCTTGTTTTTTTTTACAATGGCAATGACGTGGAATTTGGAAACCTTTATCTCCATTATCTCAATTCATCTCAACTGAAATAAGCTGTAATCCCAAAAAATTGGGATGGCCTCATGGATTCTTCTACAATATCTTATGCTATTAAACATGAAAATGCAATTTGTAAAGGAGTGGAAGTTGGAAACCTTTTGTCTCTAATAGGGCTTCTAGCTACTGGCTTAAGTATATCTGACTTTGGCAATCAACTGGTATCACATATGCTATAAAGGAAATTTGCTAGATAGTTCATTTTCAATTAATCTCTTGCTAGTGGTTTATTCTGTAACAATGCTAACAATTTTCCTGTTCAGACTAACTTCCCCTAGATGATCATGGCAAATTTTGAGGTGTTATTGCTTGCCTTGCTACTAGCTTGGGTGTCTACTTTCCCTTGATTCCTTGAACAACCCTTCTATGATGCTTTATGACCAGTGTTTCAAATTTTGGTTGATGCCCTTCCAGTACCTATCAAAAACTAAATTGCTTGAAAACGTTACTCAAAATTCCTGACATATCCGTGCATGATTAAAAGTGTTTGATGCTGCTTTGAACATTTTTTAGAAATTAGAGTAGAAGAAGAATCTCGAGTTGGTAAACCTGGTTCTTACCATTTCAAGCGCGAGGCAGTTTTCTTACATTGTTTGGTGGAGTCAGAAGGTGATAATTGCTACAGTTATCTACTCAGAATGAAATATCTACCAGATCATGCCATTGATAGTTTCTATGAGTTTATGCTTTATTAGCTCTACAAATGGCTGACCTTAGTGGAACCAGAAGCTTTTCATTTATAATTAATGGCTTCACTCAGATCTCACACCCAAACATTGCAGATCGTTATGCTGAGAGCTTGATGTTTCCACCCTTCGTGACACCCTTACTGGTTCTCAAGATGCTTCTTTGATTTTTGTTGTTCATTCACTTTTCTTTGGTTCTTTTGGCCACAAACAGAAGTTGTTCTTTGTGAAGATAGCTTCATGGGAAATTATTTATACAATCCGTACAACTCTCGCATACTTTCCTTGAAAAATAGATAAATCTGAGACCCGCATGAAAAAACTCATTTTTTAATGATGGATCCCTATTTTTCCAAGAGAGTACGAGAGGTCTACACACTCCCAAACTATATCTAGCATTACTCTTGACAGAGAATGGAGAGAGTATATATATATATATATATTTTGAGGAGGGAAGGGGAGTTCGGGAGAAAGCTTCACAAATTTCAATTCTTGCATGTATACTATAGTGTTCATTACTTCAAAGTGCAGATGCTTTATTCCTTCATTCTCTTCTCTCTTTCATTTTTCTTTAATATATTTTCCACTTTCCATGTGATTAAGAAGCAAAATGTAAACTTTTAGAAGAGCTTTGATCTATTACCTACTTCCTTCCCTTGAGTACTCATCATTCTATAATATTTGAAGAAGTGATTATGTTTTTTATTTGTTCAGCTCATATTATGGTTAAAATTAACTAACACATTCTCAACTTCTTAAGAGGAATTGGGTAATAAATGGTGAATTAACAACGCAATGAACTGATCATGTTGAAATTATATGTTAAATTCTATTATTTCCCAAACAGACCCTATAGGGGGAGTATATGTGTATATCAAATGGAGTTCTATTTGTTTTCATATGTATCATGCAAAGGTTGTTGAGAAAGTTTGTTAGAATGGTGAAATGAGATGAGATGATGAGTTAAGATGAGACAAAGAATGATTTGCCAAGATCATGATAAATTATTTTGTAAAGGTTTGTTGAAGGAGAAATTAATGTAGCCGTAACCTTATTTTTACGAATTAAATCTTATTAAACTTGTATTTTACGAATTAAATCTTATTATTTAAGTGATATAAATAATGTGTCCGGCTTGAAAATAAAATAACTAAAAAATAATGGTGATAAAATTATTATTTCACTAAGAAAGAATAATGAAATGGTTAAAGCATTTAAGTAGATGCAAAAGTCCTCAATAGCAAAAATTGGGATAAGAAAAGAAGAAAACAACTTGTTTATGTTACTTACAAATAAGACACCATTGTACTTGTACATGGGACAAAACAAATAAATAAATAAATAAATAAATAAATAAAGTAAAAATTGTATATGCGACAAAATAATAAAAATTAATAATAATAAGAATAATAAAATACAAGTGGTTATGTGCATTTTGGTTGCATGCAACTGAACAGGGTCAAGACTCAAGAAATCTTTTCTTGGCGGCATCTCACGACTGCACTAGAAATGTAGGCAAACTTTCATCGCGGGCCATGCATCTCTTGAATCACGGTCTATGGGCCGGGAGAGCATGAGACGTGGATTACTCCCTAGCCACGACTTTAGTACTTCTTTATATATATATATATATATATATATAATAGTTAAGAGAAAATCCATTTGCACCCGGGGTTGGAACTCCCGGGTACTCGAGCGTCAACGTATATAATAGCATAATAGTGCGTTTGATTTTTGATTTCTGAAATGTGATAGAAGTGAACCCCTCAGAACACCCCCATAGCAAGCTTCCCAAACAAATTGCCCCACCGACGACTGCAAGTGCTTATCATCTTATTCTGCTCAAATAAGTTGTCCCACCATTAAAAACAAATCAAACGGTACTCAAGGGAGTAGAACGACCCACAGATGATTCGTCTTCTTTGTTAGTGTCTTCGAGCTCTTCTTCTTCGTGGTCCACCATGTACTCTTCATTGGAATCGCTGGGATCGGAAGCTGAGTTCAGAACCTCTTCATTTTCATCTTCCATGAAAACCCCCTCTCCTCCTTTTTCCCAAGGTTATTTAGTTTAGAAATTACCGTGCAAACCTAAATATAAAAGAATTTGACGGTAAAACGTTTGCAAGCTTTTTGTGAAGATTCGATTAGGGACTATCGGGGAGGCTACCATGAAAATGGATTTTGTATTGTAGTGCTTTTGAGAAGTTGAATAACGAAGGGTTGAAATCGGGCCATTTGGCAATGCTTGGGTTCCTTTGATTTCTCTTTTGGTTTGAAATCTATTTCTAAATCGGTTTTTTTAATTATTTAATTTAATTTTTTAATAATATATTTGTTGACCCACGTCAGCGAGTGCCCAAAGAGTACCCAAGGGAGGGAATGTGTAGCGGAGCTCAATAGTTAATGGTGTAACGTGTAAGGAACCGCTGATTAGGATATGGAAATAATTTAAAATAATATTTATATAAAATAAATAATTTATTTTCAAAAATAAAAACTATAATATATCATTTGAAATCTTATAATATTATCAAATAAAAATAATCCATTCTAACAAATATAAAGGAACCGCTGCCTTTAATAAAAATAGAGGATAAGAAAAGAGGACCTAACAAAAAAAAAAAAAAAAAGGGAATTCCTCAGCAAAGAGGAAATAGAAAGTTAGAACGTAAAAAAACAAAAAAAAATTTAGTTATAAGTATAATTATGTACTAATATATGTATTAATATAATATGATTGATTAAAAAGTAACTTTTATCGAAAACAGTGCTAATTTAAATATAAAAAAATTAATATTAATATGTAGATTAGTACGTAAGTTTATTTATACGTAACAAAACTTAAATAACAAAAACAAGCTTTGTAATGAAAAGGTAGACGTGAAATGTGTTGCAAGCCACGTCACATCACTCCCACCACGCATCACGACACCCCAGAGCAAATCAAACCAAAGGAGATAAAAAAGAAATGTGGCTTTTGCATACTTGTAAGTCCTATAAACATTTAGATTTTATGTGGTTATGTTGGTGAGATGTGATGTTTTAAATAGTAATAAATAAAATATTATTATAATATAATTTTTTAATATTAATTTTATATTAAAATTAAAAAAATAAAATTATTTATTAAATTTTATATAAAAATTTAAAAAAATTATAATAATAAATTAAAATAAAATAAAATGAGATTTTTAAATCTCCAATCCGATCTGATCGAGTTGGGATAATCTGAGATTTCTGGATTATGGCAGATGACCTGACCGACAGACCGATGGGCCGACTTTTTAAAATTTTCTTAGATATTTAAAAGATTGGTAACAATATCTATACATTGAAAAAAGGAAAGTTAAATCTCGATTATGACTTGACCGACAGACTGGCAGTAACAGTAATGTTTTTTTTTTTTTTAACCGAGACATGAATATCCTAACTGTCACAAAATTTTTTCCTTATTTTTCTCACACGGACAGAACAGAGCACGAAAATATATATATTATACATATATTTATAAAAATACAAATCAACTATAATAATATATATATATCTATATATGCAGGTAGAAGAAAAATAGATATAAATACATTTAAATATAAATATAAATAAAAAAATATGGATAAACAAACAGAATGAACTATAAATATAAAGATAAATAACAAAAATCAGCACCTTACTTTTTTATTCCCGGACCAATTTCTCAACAACCAAGCAGCAACAAAGCAAACGTTGCGTTCAAAATGAAATAAATCAAACAAACAAAGAACTAATATAGCAATTTTTGCAATCGACTATAAATATAAATGACAAAAAATGGATCATAGTAATATGAATAAATATCATCAAACTTGTATATGGAAAATGGATAAACAAACGGATTAAATTATAAAGATAAAAAGTGTAAAAAGAGATCTACAACAGTCGTCCTCTATCGTGAGATTCTCTCTAGAATAGAGTAACATCCTCTTGGCTAGTTCCCTGCTAGTCCGAAGAGGTAGACATGGCTGAAGAACTATCTAGGCAGTGAGAATGTTTAAGTCTCACGGAGAAGGAGAAGGAATGGGTGATCCTAACGACCGCTACCATGAAAAGCCTTAAGAAACCAAATCCTTCCTGCCTGTTGGAAATGATAATGGTAGAAAATATATCAACAAGGAAACTTTCAAAAGCACCACGGCAAAGATCTGGAAGTGTGAGAGCTGGATTCAGTTCATGGAAGTGGGTCCAAACAAATTCCTCATTGAGTTTAACAACGAATAGGATAGGCAGAGGGTGGTGGAGGGGAGACCATGGTCTTTTGACTGGTGGCTCTTGTGTCTACAAGCTTATGAGGGCTCCATGTCCATCAATGAGGTGGCTTTTAATAAGGAGGTGTTCTGGTTACAAGCCCACGACATGCCTTTTAACTACATGACCAAAGACATAGGATTTCAAATAGGCAGCTACATGGGAAAGGTACTGGAAGTCCATTCAGATGACATGAGGATCATCAGGGAAAGATATTTGTGCATAAGGGTCGAAGTGGATCTTACCAAAGCTATTCTAAGAGGTACCTTTCTCATGGTTCAGGGCAAGAAGTGTTGGGTGCACTTCAAGTACGAGAGACTACCATCAGTGTGCTTCAAGTGCAGCATTATCAAACACAACCATTCAATCTGCTCAAATGCATCAAAGGGGGGAGGAACCCAACAATATGGGGCTTGGTTAAGAGCCCCAAAAACCAGGGACAATGATCTGCAAGCCAAAAGGTATGGAGAAGGGTTCGATTCTGAAGGTCCTACTCAACCACAACCATGGAGAGAAGAGATGGAGGACAGGGACGCAACAGGGAGAACCAAAAAGCATGACAAGATGTCAGTTGACAGTCACAACCCGAAATTGATAGTGCAGAAAGCTGCCTTAAGCATTGACATGCAAGAAGCAAGGGGATTGTCAAAGTCAAAGATCTTTCCCTAAATTGATAGTGCAGAAAAGTTGGTAGGGAAAGACTTTGTCTTCTTAAACACTGCAAAGGCACCCTATGACAAGCTCAAAGACAAGACTAGGACCCAATAAGGAAAGTCTCAGAAGCAAACACACCTACGCCTGCAAGTGGGGCATGCAAAAGAGGAACAATGGGACCCAAGGCCCCAAATGATCTAGTGGCTCAGATTAACTCCTTTGAACACTTCATTGCTGATCAAATGGAAGTTCTGCAACACCCTAAGAAGGATCCTACATGGACTAGAAGAGTAAGAAATTTGTTTGCAAAAAATTTCAGCTCAGGTTTGGAGGGGGCAACCTCAAGTGTGCCAAATAAACATGAACGCGTCACTAGTCCTATTCTCCAGAGAAGCAAACAAATTGCAAATGCCTGTGCAACTCAGGTTAGAAACAAACGCATTAAGATTGAGAAGAGTGAGGATGAGCACAACTACAACACAGATATGGTGGAGGCTATTGACCAGCCCGACCAAGACAAATGAGCTACATCAGTTGGAACTCCCGTGGGTTTGGCAACCCATAGGAAGTTCAAGTGCTTCGAGACATGGTCCAAAGAGAAGATCCCACAGTCTTGTTTTTACAAAAGACAAGACTTGGTACTAGCAAAATGGAAAAGCTAAAGTTCACCTTAGGCTTCCCCAATTGTTTAGCAGTAAGTAATGAAGGAGGAGGGGGAGGCATTGCTCTATTATGGAGAAGCCCTCTTCAAATGAAGATCCTCCACTATTCAAAATCTCATGTCCATGCTCAAATCAAGCCAAAAGAGGAGAGTGGGGCGGCCTGGTACCTAACTGGAGTGTATGGCAATCCTGAAGCTGCAAAACAACATGAAACTTGGTCCCTATTAAGATCCATCAACATACCCCCAGGAAGTGCTTGGCTCTTAATGAGGGACTTTAATGAAATATTACATATGGGGAAAAAGAGAGGGGGAAGGTGTAAACCAGAGAGGCAAATGGAGGACTTCAGAGAGGTCCTTAATGATTGCTAACTAGCAGACTTGGGCTTTTGTGGCCCCTAATTTACCTGGTGGAATGGGAGGTAGGATGGAGGAAGTGTATCTGAAAGATTGGATAGGTTCTGTGCTAACAATGAATGGAACTCCCTCTTCCCTATGTGGTCTGCTGAACACATTCCAATTGCTTACTCAAATCACCTAGTAATTCGACTGAGAGCTCAGGCTGATGCTAGGATGGATTCTAGAGGGCCTGGCTTTAAGTTTGAGGCTATGAGGGCTGACTCAAAAGAATGCAAATAGGTGGTAACCTCCTCAAGGGACATGCTAAGTGGAGAGAAGAATCTCTCTTTGATTATGCAGAAAATTAAGAGCTGTGGAGAAAGGCTTCAACAGTGGAATGAAACTAGTTTTGGTCATGTGAAGAGGAATATTGCTAGGGCCTGTGATAGGATGAATTTTCTTTACCAGGTGGACCCAAATTGTCTCAGACCGGAAGATCATAGACTAAAAAAGGCTGAGATGCAAAAATGGCTCGAGAGAGATGAAATCATGTGGAGACAAAGATCAAAGGCCCTATGGCTCAAGGATGGGTATAAAAACACAAGGTTTTTTCATAGAAAAGCCTCTCAAAGACAAAAGATGAACCAGATTGAATGAGTAAAGGATGGTAATAAAACCTGGCAAGTGGGAGAGGAAAGGGACAAAACTATTATGGATTATTTCCAAGCCATCTTCACTACTTCAGGTCAACAAGGAGAGGTGGGGTCTTGGACAGTCAGCAGGGTCGTGTAATAGCTAAGATGAATGAAGTATTGCAGCAGAAATTTACAGAAGAAGAGGTCTTCCAAGCCCTCAATCAAATGGACCCCTCCAAAGCTCCTAAACCAGATGACATGCCACCCTATTCTATCAGAAATACTGGGCCTTGGTTGGGAGAGATATCTCTGAGGCAATGTTGAAAGCCCTTAACAAAGGGGCTTTCCCCTTTAAACTGAACCATACCTATATAGCCTTGATTCCTAAGAAGAAGAACCCTGAAGAAGTGGCTGATTTTAGATCAATCAGTCTGTGCTATGTAGCCTACAAGCTGATTGCAAAAGTCCACTCAAACAAACTCAAACACATCCTACCACAAGTAATTTCCATATCCTAATCAGCCTTTGTGCCTGGAAGGCTAATAACAGATATGTTGAACCCAAGATTTCAAGTTTTGTGTAATTATATATTTACACATGGATTTTGATGATAACAAATGAATTCAAAGAATAAAGAAGTCTCAAGTTCAAGTTGTCTACACAATGGAGTCAAGCACATCAAGGAAACAAGCATGAGCAAGAAGGGAACAAGTTCACATTAAAATTATAGAGTAATGTTGTAAATCTCTTCAAAATTCGAAATTAGGATTAATGCTCAAAATTAATATTTTATCATAAAGCATTAAAATACATTTTTCACATGTGCATAAATATTTTTAAAAATTAAATTTGAAAATTTTGAAAGATGATTGATTGTCATCTTTTACATGTGCATGCCTTGATTAAAGGGTTGAACTTTGAAAATATTAAAGATGATTGATTGTCATCTTTCACATGTGCATGTTTTATTTGAATATTTTTAAAAGTGATTGATGCTTTTTTAGACTTATACAAAAGGTAGATGATTTTGTTTGAAAAATTTGAAAAGTAAAGTGTGCTCATTTTGTTATATACAAAAAGTAAAAGATTATGTTTGAATTTTTTGAAAAGGAAAGTGTGCTCCTTTTGTCATATGCAAAAAGTAAAAGATTAGGTTTGAATTTTTTGAAAAGGAAAGTGTGCTTATTTTGTCATATGCCAAAAGTAAAAGATTAGGTTTGATTTTTTTTGAAAAAGGGAATGATGTTGTCTTTCACAATTGAAAAATAAGAACCTTTTATTTGAATTTTTTGAAAAAGTGAATGATGTTGTCTTTGAAATGTGAATTTTTTTAAATTTGAATATGAAATCTCATATGCCTATAAATAGATCATTTGAGAGCTTCACATTCACAACACCAAGAGCATACAACATTCATTCAAAACTTTCATTCTCTCTTCTCTAAGCATTGAGCCTTAATCCTTGTTCATTTTGAGAGATATAGTTTGCGCTGTATTGTTCTTATTTCACTCATTAATGAGTATTTTCTGATAACCTACCCACTATCAACTTTTGTATCAGAAAAAGGGTGTGTATAACCCTTGTGCGTGTAGAAAGTATTCTATACGGGAAATAGTTGAATCACCACGTGTAAGGTGATTGCAAGTGTAGAGGGTGTTCTACACGAATCCTTTGTAGCGGTGTTGTTCAAAGGTGTAATAGGTTTCTATCTCCACCTGAAGGAGGTTGAATAGTGAATTTGGGAATCCTCAAGGGGTAGCTTGAGGCGAGGACGTAGGCAGTGGGGCCGAACCTCGTTAACATACTGAGTTTGCTTCTCTCTTACCCTTACCCTTACTCTTTATATTTATTGTTATTTCATATTTTGTTTATATTTTATATTATATATTTGATTTATAATTGTTATTTTTTTAATACAACTCAATTCACCCCCCCTCTTGTGTTAGTCATCTGGGCAACAATTGGTATCAGAGCTAAGAGCTCTATTATAAGATTAATTATCTTTTGAGTTAAGATCTTATGGCTAACATTGCAGCTTCATTTGGTGAAGGTCAATCTAGTAGTCGGCCTTCATTCTTTTGTGGAGATAATTACTCATTCTGGAAAGTTAGAATGAGAATATTTCTTCAAACTCAAGGTAGAGAAATCTGGAAATGTATTGTAAATGGACCTTATATTCCAACAAAAGTGGTTGATGGAGTAAAGGTCAAAAAGGAAGAAGAAGAGTTTGATCGTGAAGACGATAGACTTTATACTTTAAATTTAACTGCTATGAATTTATTATATAATGCTCTTAATGGAAATAAATTTAATAGAATAATGAATTGTGCTACGGCAAAAGAAATTTGGGATAACTTGGAAGTTACTTATGAACGAACTTCGCAAGTTAAGGAATCAAAAATTTATATTCTTACTCATGAATATGAAATGTTTAAGATGAATGATGATGAATCTATTTCTAGTATGCACACTCGTTTTACTAACATCATAAACAGCTTGACAGCTCTTGGCAAAGTTTATTCCAAGGTGGAGATAGTAAGAAAAATTCTCAACTCTTTACCAAAACGTTGGGAATCAAAAGTTACAGCGATTCTTGAAACTAGAGACCTCAAGAAGCTCGAAATCAATGAACTCATCGGGTCACTTATCACCCATGAGTACACATTGAAAAGCGGAGAAGAATAAGGAAAGCCAAAGAAGAGCTTAGCACTTAAAGTTGTTCCTCATGAAAGTGAAAGTGATGAAGATGAGGAAAATGACGATAAAGATGAAGAAGTTGCGATGATAACAAGAAGAATTCAGAGGTTCTTGAAGAAAAATAGAACTCCTCTGAGAAAATACTTCAAAAAGTTTTCCAAGAAAGATTCAGGTAAAAATGACACTTTAATTTGTTATAAATACAATAAACCTGGTCATATCAAGCCAGATTGTCCTCTGTTAAAGAAAGATCGAAACAAGGGCAAGAAAGCAATGAAAGCTACATGGGATGATGATTCAAGTAGCTCAGATAGTGAAACAAGCAATGAAGAATCAGCAAATCTTTGTCTTATGGCTAAAGATGACATTGAGGTAACAAATCTTGATAATATTGAAAATCCTTCATATGAAGGATTGCAAAATGTTTTAGAAGAGATTTATGAGGAATTTGAAAAATTGAGTATCAAATATACTGCTTTGAAAAAGAAAAATTTTTCTTTAACAAATGAAATTGAAATTTTAAGAAAAGAAAGTATCATTTTGAAAGATGAAAATCTTGAATTGAATAAGAAGAAAACCGATTTAGAAAATATTGTTGAAAACTTTACGAATGGAAAAAGAAATTTTGAAAAACTTCTTGGTAGTCAAAGATGTGTTTTTGACAAGGCAGGTTTGGGATATATGCCAAAACAAAAATACAAACCTTATAAAAATTTCTTTGATAATCATTATACATCAAAGACTAATATTCAAAATTTTTTTCATAAAAATAATTTTGTCAAAAAATGATATTATTATAATCATTCAAGTTTTTCATATATGTCACATGTTATTTGCAATGTTTGTAATAGAAATGGTCATAATTATCATACTTGTCCTGTTAGAAGAAATCATACAATGACTATTAGGGCCATATGGGTACCTAAAAATCTTGTTTCTTCTAATACTAATAAATAAAGGATCCAAAGAACTTGGATACCAAGAAAAATCATTTTAATTGTTTTTATTGGTATGCATGAAGTTTTCCACAAGCAAAAACAAATGGTTTTTAGATAGTGGATGTTCAAGACACATGACGGGAGACAAGACTAAGTTATTTTATCTTAGATCTAAAGAAGAAGGACACGTGACATTTGAAGACAACTCGAAAGGGAAGATCGTGGGAATAGGTAAAATTGGTAATAAATCTTCTCTCATAATTGAAGATGTTCTACTTGTTGAAGGTCTAAAACATAATCTTTTGAGCATAAGTCAATTATGTGATAAAGGATTTACAGTTACTTTCAAAATGGATAAATGCATTATTTTGAATGATCATGATTGTAATATTTGTTTTATTGCTTTTAGAAGTAACAATGTTTATATAATCGATTTTGAAGAAATTACCCCACAAGATACAATTTATTTTTCAGCTCAAAATGAAACTAGTTGGTTATGGCATAGAAGACTAGGTCATGCCAATATGGAACTTATTTCCAAACTTTCAAAAAATGATCTTCTGAGAGGTTTACCAAAAACATATTTTCTTAAAGATAAAATTTGTGATGCATGTCAATTTGGTAAACAAACAAAAACTTCTTTTAAAACTAAGAAACATATTTCCACTACTAGACTATTGCAACTGATACACATGGATCTTTTTGGACCAAATAGAGTTGCAAGTCTAGGAGGAAAATATTATGCATTTATTATTGTTGATGATTTCTCTAGATATACTTGGGTCATCTTTCTTGCTCATAAAAATGAGGCACATAATGCATTTACCAAGTTATGCAAGAGAATTCAAAATGAAAAGGGCTATACTATTTCAAGTATCCGAAGTGATAGGGGAAAAGAGTTTGTTAATAAAAATATTGAAACATTTTGTGATGAAAACGGTTTTGTGCATAATTTTTCTGCTCCTCGAACTCCTCAACAAAATGGGGTAGTAGAGAGGAAAAATAGATCTCTTCAAGAGATGGCAAGAACAATGCTCAATGAGAATAACTTGCCTAGTTATTTTTGGGCCGAAGCGGTAAGTACTGCATGTTATGTTATAAATAGAGTTATGCTAAGGTCTAAGTTAGATAAAACCCCCTATGAGCTTTGGAATGAGAAAAAGCCCAACATTGGTTACTTTCATGTATTTGGATGCAAATGTTTTATTTTGAATGACAGGGATAATTTAGGCAAATTTGACGCAAAATCTGATGAAGGTATCTTTCTCGGGTATTCTACTAATAGTAAAGCTTATAGAGTATTCAATAAAAAGACTTTGACTGTACAAGAATCTATGCATGTAGTATTTGATGAATCTAATTCTTCACTCTCCAAGAAATCTATTGATGAAGAAACAAGAGGTATAAATAATACGGAAAGTCTCAATCTCAACAAAGAGAAAACAATAGAGGAAGTTCAACATAGAACCATCAGGAAAGATCATCAAAATTTAATACAAGATGCAACCAAACAGTGAAAATTTGTGAAAGATCATCCAGTGGAACAAATTTTGGGAGAACTTTCACAAGGTATAAGTACTCGATCATCTCTTAGAAATATTTGCAATCATACTGCTTTTCTATCTCAAATTGAACCCAAAAATATTGATGACGCACTTCTTGATGAATCTTGGATTCTAGCTATGCAAGAAGAGTTGAATCAATTTGAAAGAAATGATGTTTGGACACTTGTTCCTAGACCCAAAAATCATACTATTATTATAACAAAATGGGTTTTTAGAAACAAGAAAGATGAGTCCGGAGTCATTACTAGAAATAAAGCTCGACTTGTAGCCCAAGGTTTTAATCAAGAAGAAGGAATCGATTATGATGGGACATATGCACCTGTCGCAAGATTAGAAGCTATTCGAATGCTACTTGCATATGCTTGTTATAAAGATTTCAAACTTTTTCAAATGGATGTTAAAAGTGCTTTCTTAAATGGTTTTATAAATGAAGAGGTATATGTTGAGCAACTTCCAGGTTTTGAAAATCATATTTCCCCAAATCATGTTTTCAAACTCACAAAAGCACTATATGGACTTAAACAAGCTCCTAGAGCTTGGTACGAAAGACTTAGTGGTTTCTTGATTGAAAAAGGTTTTTCAAGAAGAAAAATCGACACAACTCTTTTCATTAAATATGAAAATGATGATATTCTTTTGATTCAGATTTATGTTGATGATATAATATTCAGTGCTACTAATGAAAATATGTGTCAAGTTTTGCTAAGACTATGCAGGAAGAATTTGAGATGAGCATGATGAGAGAACTTACATTCTTTCTCGGATTGCAAATTAAGCAAGCAAAACGTGGGACATTCATCAATCAATCAAGATATATTAAAGAATTACTGAAGAAGTTTGGGATGGAAAATGCTAAGGAAATTGGAACACCAATGAGCCCATCAACTAAACTTGATAAAGATGAATCCGGTAAGCCAGTTGACTCGAAAATATATCGAGGTATGATTGGTAGCTTATTATATTTAACAGCCAGTAGACCAGATATTATGTTTAGTGTGTGCTTATGTGCACGCTTTCAATCATCTCCAAAAGAATCACATTTAATTGCAGTTAAGCGCATTCTTAGATATCTTAGTGGTACAATTAACCTAGGGTTATGGTACCCTAAGCACACATTTTTCGATCTAATCAGCTACACAGATGCAGATTATGCTGGCTGTAAAATAGATCGAAAAAGCACTAGCGGAGCATGCCATTTCTTAGGTCATGCACTAGTTTCCTGGTTTAGTAAAAAATAAAATTCTGTTGCACTATCTACTACTGAGGCAGAATATGTTGCTGCGGGTAGTTGTTGTGCTCAAGTTCTCTACATGAAGCAACAACTTGAAGATTTTAAACTCATGTATAATCACATTCCAATCAAATGTGATAATACAAGTGCTATAAATCTTTCAAAGAACCCAATACAACATTCTAGAACTAAGCATATTGAAATAAGATATCGTTTTCTTCGAGATCATGTGCAGAAAGGCGATATAGTATTAGAATTCACAAACACACACGATCAGTTAGCAGATATTTTAACAAAGCCTTTACCAGAAGATAGATTATGTATGATCAGAAGAGAAATAGGTATGATGCATGCTATGAATATCTCTTAAAAGATAGACTAGAGTCAATAAAAATAGAGATAGATTTTTTAAATACTTTTACATAAACTTGGGATTCTTAGCCTCATGTTTGAGACGCTCATTCTCTTCATACAATATCATGTCATTCTTATCCATGGGAACCGGCAAGCGGAATGAAGAATCTAATAAAGATTTCAACTGTTTATTCTTCTGCCGAATGATTCATTCCCTTGTGTGAGACTCTTGAACAATTCGTTGAAGTACAACAATTTGTTCTTTGAGCTTTTCAACTTCATGATTTTTAACTTGTAGCCGCTGAGAAAAAGTAACAATAGAGTAAAAGTAGCGAGTCCCAAGACTCACCAAGTCATAAATAGCATCAGAATCTGACTTATTAGTCAGATTATTATTTTTCTGCTGCAACATGGCACCAATGGCAGCTGCAGAAAAGACAGGAGGTTGAGATGCAGAATGCCTCATGGATGGATCTAGAGAAATGTTAGAAGAATGAGCCATTGAGAAAAGAATAGAAGGCTTAAAACGAGAATGTTGAAGGAATGCAGATGAGTTATAGAGATGAGAAGAAAACTTGATGCGGATTGGATGAATTTCAGGACTGATTTTATAGAGATAGCATAAAGAACAAGACAAGCTATCATCCAAGTCAAAGAGCAATGTATTTTTTCCCGATCGATGAAAATGACATTTTTTTTAGAAACTCGGAGCCTTCAATCTCGTTCGTTAACAACATCAGGCGATTTTTTCAAATCTCCAGCCGCACTTGTCGGGTCACGGACTGATGAAATTTATTTATTTTTTTTAACTATCTACAGTGTTTACTAATGCACTGTTTTCTTCAGATCCATTTACTTGTTGCGGATCCTTTTTAATGATGCCAAAAGGGAGAGAAGTATTAGACTAGAATATTAACATTGTTTGAATTGCTAAACTTATTATATATGCTTGGAATTATATTTATACTTTTGCTTGAAAAACTAACGCACATTCTCAGGGGGAGCTTAAGTATTAATACAGCTTTCAGGTTCTATCAAGTATTTGTCATCATCAAAAAGGGGGAGATTGTTGAACCCAAGATTTCAAGTTTTGTGTAATTATATATTTACACATGGATTTTGATAATAACAAATGAATTCAAAGAATAAAGAAGTCTCAATCTCAAGTTGTCTACACAATGGAGTCAAGCACATCAAGGAAACAAGCATGAGCAAGAAGGGAACAAGTTCACATTAAAATTATAGAGTAATGTTGTAAATCTCTTCAAAATTTGAAATTAGGATTAATGCTCAAAATTAATATTTTATCATAAAGCATTAAAATACATTTTTCACATGTGCATGAATATTTTGAAAATTAAATTTGAAAATTTTGAAAGATGATTGATTGTCATCTTTTACATGTGCATGCCTTGATTAAAGGGTTGAATTTTGAAAATATTAAAGATGATTGATTGTCATCTTTCACATGTGCATGTTTTATTTGAATATTTTAAAAGTGATTGATGCTTTTTTAGACTTATACAAAAGGTAGATGATTTTGTTTGAAAAATAAAGTGTGCTCATTTTGTCATATACAAAAAGCAAAAGATTAGGTTTGAATTTTTTGAAAAGGAAAGTGTACTCCTTTTGTCATATGCAAAAAGTAAAAGATTAGGTTTGAATTTTTTGAAAAGGAAAGCATGCTCATTTTGTC
This sequence comes from Carya illinoinensis, assembly GCF_018687715.1. Classification (NCBI taxonomy): domain Eukaryota; kingdom Viridiplantae; phylum Streptophyta; class Magnoliopsida; order Fagales; family Juglandaceae; genus Carya; species Carya illinoinensis. The sequence continues at coordinate 15,687,443 of NC_056755.1, forward strand.
ATATGCCAAAAGTAAAAGATTATGTTTGATTTTTTTGAAAAAGGGAATGATGTTGTCTTTGACAATTGAAAAAGAAGAACCTTTTATTTGAATTTTTTGAAAAAGTGAATGATGTTGTCTTTGACATGTGAATCTTTTTAAATTTGAATATGAAGTCTCATATGCCTATAAATAGATCATTTGAGAGCTTCACATTCACAACACCAAGAGCATACAACATTCATTCAAAACTTTCATTCTCTGTTCTCTAAGCATTGAGCCTTAATCCTTGTTCATTTGGAGAGATATAGTTTGTGCTATATTGTTCTTATTTCACTCATTGAGGAGTGTTTTCTGGTAACCTACCCACTATCAGCTTTTGTATCAGAAAAAGGGTGTGTATAACCCTTGTGCGTGTAGAAAGTATTCTACACAGGGAATAGTTGAATTATCACGTGTAAGGTGATTGCAAGTGTAGAGGGTGTTCTACACGGATCCTTTATAGCGGTGTTGTTCAAAGGTGTAATAGGTTTCTATCTCCACCTGAAGGAGGTTGAATAGTGAATTTGGGAATCCTCAAGAGGTAGCTTGAGGCGAGGACGTAGGCAGTGGGGCCGAACCTCGTTAACATACTGAGTTTGTTTCTCTCTTACCCTTACTCTTTATATTTATTGTTATTTCATATTTTGTTTATATTTTATATTATATATTTGATTTATAATTGTTATTTTTTTAATACAACTCAATTCACCTCCCCTATTGTGTTAGTCATCTGGGCAACAAGATAATATGCTAGTAGCTTATGAGCTAGTTCATTATCTGAGGCAAAAGAGGAAAGGTAAGAACGAGTACATGTCCCTCAAACTAGATCAAAGCGTACGATAGACTGGAATGAGGTTTCCTTGATACCATTATGGGAAAGATGAGATTTGATGAGTAGTGGAGAAAGATGATTATGTGCTGTGTGAAGTCAGTGTCTTGCTCAATTCGTATTAATGGAAGCCCAAAGGGCCCTATCATGCCTTCAAGAGGAATATGACAAGGGGACCCTCTATCCCCTTATCTTTTTCTCCTATGCACTGAGGGATTAGTGGTCGTGTTGAAACAAGCTGAAGGGAGCAAGTTGGTGGAGGGAATCAAAATCTGTAGGGGTAGCCCAAGTATCAACAACCTCCTATTTGTATATGATAGTTTATTCTTTTGTGGGGCTACACTGTAAACAAATGCACACATCCATCAAATCCTTAGAGAGTATGAACAAGTCTCAGGCCTGAAGGTGAATAAGAAAAAGACAGCAATGGTGTTCAGTGCTAATGTTGACCCTCAACTGCAGCAAGCTATCATGGCCTCTTGGGGAGTGCAGCAAGTCCAGCACCATGAGAAGTGCCTTGGACTCCCATCCATGGTGGGAGATCTAAAAGAAAGGTCTTTTAGGATGTAAAGCACAATGTACGGAAGAAAATACAAGGGTGGAAGGAGAGGTTACTATCACAAGGGGAAAAGAGGTGTTGATTAAGGCAGTGGCATTATCAATCCCCTCATACTCGATGAGCTGTTTCAAACTACCCTCAAGCTTATGCAAAGACTTGGAAAACATGATGGCCAAGTTTTGGTAGAGCCAAAGAAAAGAGGAGAACAAAATCAAATGGGTTAGCTGGCCCAAGTTGTGTACTGCCAAGTCTCATGGGGGCATGAGTTTCAAAGACCTCCAAAGTTTTAACATTGCACTTTTGGCAAAACAAGCATGGAGGATTATGAATGAGACATCATCCCTCCTCCATCAGGTGTACAAGGCTAGGTACTTCCCCAAATCAAACTTCCAGGAAGCTCAGTTGAGGCATGCATCTTCGTATGCTTGGAGAGGGATTTAGGAGTCAAAAGGTCTATTGCTGAAGGGATGCAGGTGGAGGGTAGGAGATGGAAGGTCTATCACCATCTGGTCTAACTTATGCCTGCCTAGCCAAAACCATGTCTCCCTACCACAAGACCCAACTAGATTGCAAAACTATCAATTTGTCTAACAGCTTACTGATGCGGATACAAATTGGTGGGATGTTGGTTTAGTAAGAAATATTCTCTCCCCTCATGAATCTGCTCAAGTGCTAAGGCTACCACTAGGACTTGGCCATAGAGAAGACAAGCAAGTATGGCTTCATGAAAGCTCAAGTGATTTTATAGTGAAGAGTGCCTACAAGCTGTTTGTGTCCTTAAAGATTCACAAGCTTGAAGGGGAATGCTCAAACTTCCAGTCCCGGCAAAGTTGATGGAAGCACTTATGGAAACTATCTATTCCTAATAGGGTCAGTGTTCTCATGGCGAGCATGCAAACATGGGTTGCCAACCATGAGGAACCTACTGGTGAGAAAGGTGGTAGCCGAAGACACCTGTAAACTTTGCCAAGGGAGCAGGGAGGACACGAGTCATGCACTGATATTCTACCCAATCATCTTGCCATACTGGAAAAAACCTTTCGACTATCTACAATTGGATGGGGACCCCATGGACTTCATGGATTTAGCTATGAGAGTGAAAAAAGAAGGGCTTGCAGGGGACCGGGAGAAGTTCTTTCTCATGGCCTGGTCTTTCTAGTTCAGGATAAACCAATACCAATTCGAGGGACATCTCCAGCACCCACAACATGCTGTAAACCATGCTTTTTCCATGCTGAAGGAAACAGAAGCCGTCCAATTTTGCTGTCAGCAGCAAGTGGTAAGGAATATTGGTTGGAAACCTCCTCCTACTGGGGCCCTAAAACTCAATACAGATGGAGTTATCTTTCAGGAGCAATGCAGGACAAGCGTAGATGTCATTTTGAGAGATGAGAAAGGGAGAGTAGTAATGGCAACTTGCAACAAAGAACCTGAGTTCTCTGATCCTATGGACGTAGAACTTCTTGCTATCCTGAGGGGCCTCCACTTTGTGTCCCGATGGGCATCAATGACTTAATTGTGGAGACGGATTCCTTACTAATTGTCAAAACCATAGTTGTAGTAGGGGACTCCATGGCTCCCTCGGGTAACCTAGTCTCCTCCATCCAAGAATTAGCACTGCTCACTGACCCGACCCGACCCGAAAATAGAGTATTCAAACCCGACTCGATAAAAGATGTCTACCGATTAGCCATTAGCTGATACAGACCCGATGGCATTTTCGGAATAGTGTTTTGACCCGATTTGTTTTTTTTTTTTTTTTCCTTGCACGTATGTGTAAATATTTATGTTATACTTACAATGTGTTAGAAAGAAAATCAAATAGAGAACTTTCTAAAAAGATGTCACATGTCTATTTGTTCTAAAGGCAGATGATTTTCATATTAGTATAATTCATCTCTCCACGAGAATAAGATGACAAATATAAATTATAAAGCATTCCCACTAAGCAAAACTCCTTCAAGAAATTTCTAATTTCTTAATACTAATGAATAGATACGAAAGTTTTGTGCAACTTCTCGTCTTGTACTTAATAGGATGATGCCAAAAATGTAAATTAATTTGGTAAAATTGTTTAATATATTGATTGCAAATTAGTAGCAACTTGATTTTTTCCAATCATTCATACAACCAACTTTCCTACCAATGCTTTCTAAACTAACGTTTTAAAAAACAAGTACAAAAAATAAACCAATAATGTTCATGTATACTATTCATTTAATAAACCAATAATGTTGTATAAATGTATTTTTAGTAATCACACTAAACCAAAAATCCATAGGTCCTTTCTAATTTTTAAAATACACAAGCGGCTTCTGTATCCATAGGTCCTACTTCCAAAGAATTGTGTATTCTTCAAAAAATCTTCAGTCGACCTCATTCAAAATATTCTTCAAAGTTATCTCTACAAGAAATAAAAAATAATGTTAAACATATATTTAATTGAAAGGACTATAATAAAATATTCTTCAAATATGAATCTTACCGATTTCTAACTTTTAGCTTTCATCATCTTCCAAAGAATTGTGTATTCTTCAAAGAATCTTCAATCGACTTCATTCAAAATATTCTTCAAAGTTATCTCTACAAGAAATAAAAAAATAATGTTAAACATATAATTAATTGAAAGAACTATAAGAAAATATTATTCAAATATAAATCTTACCGGTTTCTAACTTGTAGCTTTCATAATCTTCCATTACATCTTGAGAGTCATAATTAATGGAGGGAGCCATCAACTAGTTTTGTGTGCAAATAAGAGCTTCAACTGTTGTTGGGGCCAATGAGCTACGAAATGAATCTAAGACTTGACCTCCAATGCTAAATGCTGACTCAGAAGCAACAGTAGACATCGGAATAGCTAACACATCTCAAGCTATATTGGCAAGAATCAGATATCTGATTGAGTTTACTTTCCACCATATTAGAATATCAAAGTCGGGTGTCGATCCTTCAACACTTTCCATGAAATACTTATCCAATTCTGATTTAGACTCTACCACACCTTTTGATGCTTGATATTGCTAAAACATATTGAATATATCATCCTCATCATTATAAGAAGTGTTGCTTTGGGTCTCACCAACACTTGATTGGCCCCTACTTGAACTTACATTGGATTTTGAATATTGCTTATACATCCGCTCAATCATCCTCCTTAACCAATCAACAAGTTCAGATGCTAGCTCATGGCCAAGAATATTTGTAAAACAAAACTCCAAAACTTCCAACTTGAAACACGGATCAAGCATAGATGCAATAAACAACATCTTGTTCAATTTTCCAAAATCTCCCCAATACCTGTCATATTTCAACATCATCCTCTCCGACATGGTTTTCAGCACATTACTCTCACTCATAGAAAATTTGTTCAAATGTTTATAGATTGTAAATATTTCTTTAATGAACAAATTTGAAGTTGCATAAATTGAGCCTGAAACCCGCAAAGTCATATCATAAAAAAGCCTCAAAAATTGTACAAAAACCTTGATGGTTTCCCAATCATGTAAAGTTGGTATTCCTTATCCAACCTCATGTAAATATGGGCCAAACTCATTGTCTTCATCTTGCAGCACTTCAAACGCCGCATAATATTTGACAGTCGCACTCAACATTAGATATGTTGAGTTCCACCTAGTTGGAACATCAAGACAAAGAAGCCCACCATCCAAAATATTTTGTTTCTCTGCACATGACTTGAACTTATTAAGTCTTGTAGGGGAAGACTTCACATATTTAACTGCATTTCGAATCTTCACAATTGATCTATCAATTTCTTTTAAACCATCCTGGACAATGAGATTCAAAATATGTGCCCAACATCTTATATGCATAAGGTCATTGTCTAATACCATACAGTCCCTAAGTTTAGCAATTTTCCTCAAATAATCGATAGCCATGGTATTAGAAGATGCATTATTGACTGTAATTGTAAATATCTTCTTTATGCCCCATCCAAGTACAGATGACTCAATCTCTTTTCCTATTGTTATCCCTTTGTGATCAGGAACTTTGTTAAAATGTATAATTCTCTTATGCAAGATCCAATCATCATCAATAAAATAGGCTGTTATGCACATATAATTTAGATTTTGAATTGATGTCCACATGTCAGTAGTGATGCAAATCTTATAATCGGATGCCATGAACATGTTCTTCAACTTTTCTTTTTCTAATAGGTACATCTTCATACAATCTCGCATAATAGTAATGCGAGAGGGAATTGGAAATCTAGGCTCAACTACAGCCATAAAGTCTTTAAAACCTTGTTTTTCTACAAACCTAAATGGTAGCTCATCCACAATTATCATTTTAGCTACCACTGACCGTATTTTTTGTTCGTTGTACTTGACAAGTCCAACACTAGGATTGCTAGTTGTACCATCCACCCCCATCTTCCTAGTCCCAGTCATTTTTGATTGGGGGTTATCCCTTCCAACCCCACTAGTATTAAAGGCTTTACATCTCTCATGATGGTACTTCAAGGATGAAGTACGTTATCTTTTAGGATGACATAACAAAACTTTACCACAATAATCACATTTGGCTTTGGGCTCATCGGGATCCTCGACGTCCTCAACCCTCGTAAAGTGTTGCCCTACTTCAGATCTACCCCATCTTCTAGAGATAGGAGGATGAACTTGAGGACTAGTTGTAGGGAGAGAGCTATCCAAAGTTGGAGGTAGTGTACTATCCAAATGAATCACATTGGGCATTGATTCAGACTCAGATGAAGGCATAGGCGCACAAGATTCCATAGGGTTCAACTGCAATTTGAGATAACATCACAAATTTGTTAACAAAAATTCCAATAGATATGATAGAAACATTGATAAAAATAAGAATTGCGCACATATAAAAAGATATTAGTCAAAGACTCAAATGGGCCAACTTAAGTTATCATCTCAAATATTTGGAGTCTAAAATAATTATCATCTCAAATGTTCTTATTCAATTGTTTATAGTAATATAGCGCTCTTAAATATTTGGAGTCTAAAATAATTATATCCTTTAAGTCAATCATATGCAAAAAATAATATTATTTTTACTTTATCTATATAGTTAAAAGGATTATAAATGTCCTACACACACTTTAAGTTGAAGACTGTAGATTTACTTCTCTTTGATATATACTTTTTTCAAGTTTTTATAAGCCTGATATATAGAGGTTCTAGTCAGTGGGATTCCCAAGGTGTAACTCATCATCGATTTTACTCACGGGCAAAAGAGTTCTGGTGTTGAAGGTGAACGTCTCAAGGAAGCTACTAATATTAATAAATCTCTTTCGACATAGCGGTGTGTTGTTGCCAGTTTCATCTATAGTTCAGATTTTTTTCGTCAATGGTTATTTAGAAGCCGGTTATTACAATTTGTTCATTATCTACAGGCTTGTGATCATGAGCCTAGTGAATTTATCCAATGGAAAGTCTCTCCAGTCCATGTTCCTTACCGAAATTCTAAGCTAACTCTTTGGGTTCAGGTAGGTGGTGAAACCTTTGAGATGATAATTTAAGATGTTCTGCTACTATTTTTGATAATTACCAAGAGTCATGCCTCTAACTTCTGTTTGGATTCTCTTTTACACTCATTAATGAAAAGCTAAAGTATTTTTCAAACTGAATTATAAAAACTTGCCCCAAGGTTGAAAAAACTTGCCTATATAATTCAAGTGAGCAAAACACCAATATGAGGCACACCCAGGACCTTAAATTTGCCATATATTGTCTCAAAGGTCATGCCAGGCTGGTATTTATAGGACTTTCTAGTGTTTTTGTCTTCAACCAAATTATTGCAACTCATAATTAAAAACAATCCCAAATTAGAAATCAAAGCAACCCAGCAACTCATAATTAGTCAAAGCAACCCAGCAACATAGAAATCACCCAAGCATTCATGAACCAAACTGAACAAGTTAGAAATGAAAAAATAGCACATCATTCAAAACTCTAGTCCATAATCTAGAGTTCCCATCATGTAAAAGCAGTATAACATTTTTAAAAGAAAATGCTGAAATATCAATTCCCTTAAACTTCACAGAACCATTCTAAATCCAAAGGTTTTCACACCTTTTGGATACGAGTAGCAGTAAGTTTTGTCAAGATTTGAGCCACTGCACTTGACACAGAAAGCCATAACCTTGCTCTCAATCTTTCTATTTCGGCAGCATCAATAGCGAAAAAATATAGTGACAACTACAGAGTAGCTCATTGGTAATCGTAATCTAATATATGTAATCTAATTATATGCTACTGAATAATTAAGAACAGTACCACTAGTATCGATTTTAAAATTCAAACTTCGATTTAAAAAGAAAACTAATATGCAGGAGATCAAAAGGATGGAAATAACGCATGAAACCCAGATTGAAGTCATAATGCAGGACTTTCCCATGAAACCCATAATGCAGGAAATTCTAGTGTTTCCTAATGCAGGACTTTCCCAATAGAAGTCAGTCAATAATGCATGAAACCCAGAACCCATGAAACCCAATGAGTTATCTACCTTCCCATGAAAACCAGATCCCATCTTGACCCAAGGGAGCTAGTGCAATAAACATAACTCAAAGAAAAGCATCCTAACAAAGTGAAAATACACGTACGAAAATCACAATAACAAAACGAGAGAGAGAGAGAGAGAGAGAGAGAGAGAGAGAGAGAGAGAGAGAGAGAGAGAGAGAGAGAGAGAGAGAGTAATACCTATAGATTATTCCAAAAATCAGGTGTAGACTTGAGGGAGACCTTCTGACTCAGAGCAACGCCGATGGAGAGAATCACAGATTCACAACTATGGAAATGTCAAACCAAGCAACATGAGCTGCACTGCACATTTTGGGTGGAAAACGGGTTATGGGTATTACCCAATAAAAATGGAAACGGTTACGGTATAACCCGTTTCCGATTCTGCTTGTAAACGGGTAGATATTACGGGTCGGGTTAGGTCGAAAAAAACAGACGGGCCGGCCAGCCGGTTTATTTGTACAGCCCTACCAAGAATTCTCAAAACAGATGCCAAGTGTGAGGTTCCAACATGTTAGTAGAGGGCTTAACACAGCAGATGATGGCATGGCAAAGTTAGCACAAGTTATAGAGAGTTTAACAATTTGGTGGGATTCAATTCCTGAATGTATTTTCCAAATTGATTGGCATGAAGCCAATTTGTAACTCTGTAATTTGACTCTTAATGAAATGAAGATGAGTGTAACAGCCCGCTAGAAATTTAATTGTGAAATTTCTATTAACTTTAGGAACCTCGTGAAAACCCCATAAGTTTTCATGAATCCATTAATCGTATAGGTTTTTGTCTAACTACATAGTTAGTGTTATTATTTACTATGGTATCAGAAGTGTATTTTTAATTATTGGAGATAGTTAGAAGTGTCAAAATGTATTATGGTTTGTGCCATTAGACTCGGAGGGTTATTTAAAGTCTTATGGCGCAATAACATTTTTTCATATTTTCGGACAAAACGTCTGTTCAAAACTGTAGATATTATTGGATAAAAAGAAATATCTTGAGGTAATTTTCATGAATATTATTGGGTAAAAATATTTTGAGTTGATTTTTATAGATATTATTAGATAAAAATATCTTAAGTTGATTTTTTGTAGATACTATTGGATAGAATATTATGAGATAATCTTTTATAGATATTTTGGGTAGGAGAAAACTACACTCAACTCTCAACTCCAGCCTCATCTCTTCCATATCTCATCCATAAGTATCTCCAGCCACCTCTTCTCTCCACGAAATTATCTTCATTTACACTTTCCATTGAAAGAATATCAAACACTCTCTCTCGGACAGCTTTTAGGAGGTCTTTTGCACACCCATTTCGAAGCTTTTGTAAGTGTTTTATCATAAAGTCTCCTTCATATAAGTTGTTCCTTTTTTAGTCTAGTTTACATGGATATCTTATTTACCCCATTTGAAGATCATTTGGTCAGTCAAATATTATGTAAACTATAAAAAGGTCATTCTGGGAGATAAACTGGAGAATATGTTATAGTTTGGAGTTTTTGACCAAGCTAATGGATAGATATTGGTCCAAAATTTTTATGGAGTATTGTTAACATGTATATGTGACTATTGGTTGAGGATTTTTGCATGATTAAAGGTTTTGATGAAATATTTTCTTAGATTTAGAAACTTAGAAACTGGAAGAAGAAAAATAGTTTCTGTTTTGAGAAAGTTTAACTCTTTGGTGGTCTAAACCTATTCCAATGACTTTGATAATTTTATTGGAGGATCCTAAGCATCTTATATACATGTTATATTATTATTTTGAAGATATTTGGTGTTAGTTTCAAAGATATGAAATTTTATGCAAAGAAATATTCAAATAAGCCAAAGTGTGGATATTCTTGGCTAAATTTATGTTTTGGTTAATTTCTAACCATGTGATCTTGAATTAGAAGCTTATATATATTTTAGGACATCTTTTTAAACCATGTGATGGTTTGGTTTGAAGATCATATATTTATAAGTCATAGATCAAGAGATTTATCAAAACTAGTTGAGGAAAAAGTTTCTGTTTTTGGACTAAGTGTAAAACCAAAAACTCCAAATGTTATTTTGTGATTTTGGTGACTTTAGTTTGATGATTTAAAGCATGGTTGATGTTAGGATGATATTATGAATATGTTAGAAGTAAGATTTGATTTTTGAAATTCTTGGAGATGTTTTGATTTAAGGTCAAAACTTGTGATTCAAGTGCTTGGATCTTTTTACAAAAAAAGTTTGGTGTTAATTATTAGCTTTTTCTAAATGGATGTTTTAAGTATGGTTTTGAACTTAGGATTGGAAGATGTTTGTTGCAAAATTTTGGTTTAAGCATGAGTTTTGAAGTTAGAAGGAATTGCAACAAAAATCAAGGGAAATGACCTATGGATGTTTCGGCTATAGTGTGTTCTTCATAGTTGTGTTTTGTTTTAAATTTTTCTGAGCTGATATTTAAGTTTAGGACAAAATTTACATGAGGAATGTAAATTTTGGAAACTTTTGGAGTTAGTATGCAAAATTCTTAAGTTATGGGTAAAACGGTCATTTTCCCACATGTAGAGAGTAAAATGAAAATTTTACTCTTTAAGTTAGTATTTTTCATATTTCAAATTATTAGTGATTTAGTTCTAACTTTTAGAATCACTAATTATAGTTCCTCGTGGTCGCACTTGAAGTTTTATAAGAAACGCGGAGATCGAGGTAAGTTAGTTTTTAACTTACTAGCAGTCTACTGTGTATGTGTGCTAAGTAAAGGAACTACAGTGTATGTATGTGTGTTATCATATATGTCATACCATGCCAAGTTATCACGTAATTGTCTATTATACAGAATTTATTCTGTCGTCAATTTTTATCTGTTACATAATATATTCTATCATGTATTACTGTACCTTACAAGGACGTCATGCTAAGTATGCCATCTATTACATGTATGTCAAGTCATGTAATATTCACTGTTGCAAGTATGTCATGTTAAATATGTTGTCTATTATATGTTATGTAATGTTACGAAATATTTCTATCTCAAGTTGGTCATGTATTTCAAGTTATATTCAAGTCACGTTATGTTACGTCAGGACTTCAGTCATTTCGTATTCCAGTCACGTTTCATCTTGATTACTTATGTATGGGGTCACAGCAATTGTGACGTATACACTACGTGAGATACAGCAATTGTGACACGTAGAATACATGGAGCCACAACAACTGTGGAGTATGTATTTAAGCAGTTAAAAAATAAGTTTCCGTAGAATACATGGGGCCACAACAACTGTGGAGTATGTATTTACACATAGAATACATGGGGCCACAACAACTGTGGAGTATGTATTTACACATAGAATACATGGGGCCACAACAACTGTGGAGTATGTATTTTTCATGTTAAGTCAAGTTTGTGTAGAATACATGGGGTCACAATAACTGTGAAGTATGTATTTACACGTAGAATACATGGGACCACAACAACTGTTGAGTATGTATTTTTCATGTTAAGTCAAGTTTCAGATCAAGTTCATGTCAAGTTAAGTTCAGTTCATATTTCAATTTAAGTTATGTCAATTATGCTATGTTGTACGCCAAGTTATGTTTTGATTACTTATGAATTTGATTATGCATTTATGCTTTTACTGTCATGCATGCATCATTAGCTTGTGTGGAAGTTTTTTGTTAACTTACTGAGATTTGTAATCCAATCTCACTTTGGTAGTCCCAACTACCATTCCTCCCGAATGGTAGATCTTGTTACAGGACCTGAAGGAGAATCAGGAGCTGATCAACCAGACACAGTTGACTAAGCGACGGTGCGACGTCAATGTTAATATAGTAGTTAACGTAAATTACTACTTGTATAATGGAGTTGCATCTTTAGTACTTTTTGGATCATAACCATTTTGGACTAGTGTTGTGATCTATTCAATGGGTCTTTATGTATGAAGTATGTTTTAAGCATTTGAGATATTTTCAATTTGGTGCATAGTATTGCTAAAGGAAAAAAATTATCTGCTGCGAATATTGCATAATGTTATATGCATGTTAGGAACATTGCATCTTATATGTCATGAACGGGGACAGGTAACCTTGTGTTGCATGTCTCGACGCTTCAAATGTCCGTCCGATCCCAAACGGAATTTGGGGGCGTCACAATGAGTCTGTTGTTATAAAATATATATATATATATATATATATAAAGATAAATAACGAAAATTAACAGGTTCACTTTTTTAATCCAAAACACAAAATGAAAGATAAACCTCAAACAAAACAAACTATAAACATAAATAACAAAAATTAACAGCTTTACTTTTTTTTCCTTCAACAATTTCTCCACAACTGAGCAAATCTTTTGGTCAATTTTGAATAAATCCAAGAAGCAATAAACCTCTAACACAAACAAAACAAAAAAAAAAAAAAACCAACCAAAAATAAATCTCAGACACGAAGATCAAAAGAGCAACAAAAATGACAAAAATGAGAAGCCGAAGTGCACCAAAGTAGAAGATAAAACACAGGGGGACTGACTTGTGAGAGAAAACTCAGTAGTTTGTAGAGAGGTCTCAAGAAAACAATAAGTGATTTTTGAGATCTAAAACACATAATGAAAAATAAACCAAAACAGAAAAGCAAAATTAAACCTCAGACACCAAAATCAAAAGTAAAAAGAAAATGAGAGCAAAAAGAACATCAAATCTCCATCTGGCAGAAATCTTGCTGTGGGATGACAAACATAAGTGGTCAGAGTTCTTAGAGAAAACTAACAGGAAAGAGAGGCTTCGAGAACACCAAGAGCGATTGCAACGAGAGAGAGAGAGAGAGAGAGAGAGAGAGAGAGAGAGAGAGAGAGAGAGAGAGAGAGAGAGAGAGAGAGAGAGAGAGGCTTGCAAAAGAAGAGGAGGATTCGAGAAGACGAAGGTTTTGTTTGGTTGTTAGACTCAACTGAGATCAACTCAGTTCAATCTAATTTTAAGTTAACTCTAACATCCAAACATTCAACTTTCAAATTACTAAACTTATATCAGCTCAAAACCTCTTTACACATAAGATCCACAACTTTTTTCGACTCAACAACTCTTTTATATGTGGGACCTACAATATTTTTAAATAAATATCTCTAAATTCATCTTAACATCTAAATTCATCTTAAGTAGACCTCATAAAACTCATACCACCCTCTCAACTCACTATTATTCATAAATAACTCAACTAATCTCAACTCAACTCAACATCCAAATGAAGTCGAAGAGGTTTCGAGGAAACGAAAAATAAACCCAAACAGAAAAGGAAAAATAAACCTCAGACACCAAAATAAGTAAAGAGAAAATGAAAGAAAAAGAACACAAAATCTCTATTTGGCAGAGCTGTTGCTGCGGGGTGATGAACATAAGTGGTCTGAGTTTTGAGAGAAAACTAATAAGAGAGAGAGAGGTTTCCAAAACACAAAGAGATATTGCACTCATGAGAGAGAGAGAGAGAGAGAGAGAGAGAGAGAAAGGCTTGCAGAAGACGAAGAGGGTTGGAGAAGATGAGAGAGAGAGGCTTCGAGAAGTGCAAGACCATTTCTGAAAGGAAAACTCTACCCGTAGTCAAATTGGTGAGTTGAGGATGGGAAGAAGATTAAAATTTAGCAGCATAGATGGAATCCAAATCTGTCATCTTTCAAAGTTCAATCCTAGCTATTGTTAGCAAGCTAATTTTGGATGAAACAACGAAGTGGAATGTGCCTCTTATGTCTGAGATCTTTGAAAATGATGAAATGGATATAATCTATAATATGCCGATTAGTAGAATGGGGGGTCAAGATATGCAGGCTTGGATTCATAGCAAAAATGGCATTTTTATAATACTGAGGGAGAATCTTATTGAGCAAGAATCTTCAAGAGCTAATGAGGAAGTTTGTGTCTAAAAGCAGATATGGGAGATGGAGGAATAGGGTCAGTTAAATTTTTCTTATGGAAAGCTTGCAACAATATCTTACCTACAATACTATATCTTTTATAGAAGAAAGGTGGTCAACCACCTTTATGTCCCATTTGCCTAGTGGAAGATGAATCAGTGATGCATGCCATTTGGAGTTGTCTTTCTGCTCAAGATGTGTGGGCAAAAAAAGGAAGTCTTCTTAAAAAAATGTTCAACAGTAGAAAATGATTTTATGCAATTTTGGTGTCTTTGAGCAAAAAATGTGATAGACAACAGCAATTTTTGAAGGAGATGCACTTGAGGTAATCAAAGCAATTCACAATAGTGATATGACTTTGGGTGGTTATGGGCAACTAACAAAAGATTTGAAGATAGTGTGCAGCAAATTCATTTGGATGGAGATTGAAATTCACTTACAAGGAAGGGAATGTTGTTGCACACCAGCTAACTAAATTTGCACTACAACAGCAGGGAGATCAATGTCGGATTGAAGAGGGTCCTAATGTCATTGATAGTCATGTTTCAAATGACTGATTATGTAAGTTATCTTAATTAATAGCAAATACAATGTTGATTAAAAAAAATGCAACGTGGATGGTGTGCTCTTGAGAATAGAATAACTCATATCCATAAGTGCAATTCTCCTCATATTTATTTTATAAATCAACTTTTTTGGGGTGTCAAAATGAAGGTCTAATAACCCAAAACATTATGAGACTAAGGGCATATTTGGATACTTGAAATATTTAAAATTTTATAAATAGTAGTAAAATAGTTTAAGTAAAGATTATTTATTGGATTTTAGAAAATGAGATAGGAAAAATTGAATAAAAATATTATAAACTTAAAAATTTGTTTGAATGTAATTTTTTAATATTATTTATATTTTAAAGTTTGTAGAAGTTGTATTGATTTTTTTTAATAATAATTAAGTAATTATTAGATAAAAAATTAGAAATCTAACATTAAAAAATATTTTTTATTTGAGAATAAAATTACAAGAAATTATCATACATCCAAACATACCCTAAAAACACTCTATTTTTATATAGACGATGCTATGTCCACCGCTCCCCTACCGTTAGTTATATGCAGTGTTTTTTTCTTGATTTTTTTTTTATGTATTTTTTTAACATTTTTAATTCTTTCTTAAAAAAATTAAAACATCATTAAAAAATACTTTCTTAATTATAAAATATGAAATAAAATAAGTAATAGCTCCCGCTAGGAGCTGAGAGTGGTGGGAATATCCTTTCTCTTTTTACATCTGTTTTGGAGGTCGGCACTTATTAAATTGAACATGCTGGAAAGAAGGAAAAATATCTGATTATGCTCTACCAAGAAAAGGAATTCTTATCACCAAATGTGCATTCCGTGGAGGGGGGAATTGATGCATTTTAAGTGGACCTGAAGTTACCTTTCGTAGGGTCGCGTCCATGTATGCTTTACATTAACATTGGCTGCCACACTTTGATTAGACTCCTTTCCCTCTTCTAAAGATTTGAGATAATCCTTTCTTTTGGAACAAAACAATGCCAAGTGGGTGTGCCAATTAATTCTATGTGTTCTTTTGAGAGCAATTTGCTTACACTTTTTGTTTTTTTAAAACAGAGTTTTCGTTTTCATGCATTTTTATTCACAAATATTGCATTCATTTCTTTTTTTTTTTTTCATAATTATCAAAATTTATGATATTAATTTTCATATATATATTATTGGATATTTACATAGTACTTGGATTTTCTCCTCATTAGTTGTTGGCCCACGCATTAATTGTCAAAAATTTATCAAAAAAGTTCTAAAATGCAAGAATATTCTTATAATATTGAAAAATGACCATTAATAAATATTTAAATAAAACAAAACAAAATGAGATTGCTTTATGTAATTACAAAGAATATATTTAAAAATTAAAAATTAAAAATTGCATAAGATTTAAAAATAAAAAATGATATTTATAATTTTAAGATGTGTAAGTCCCACAATTTTTTTGAAAAAAAAATAGATAAATATAAAATTTATATAAAAATTATTTTTTAACCATAAACTCTTTTTTTTTTTTTTAGAAGATGTGCATGTGACTTGCATTTAATAAAAAAGACTCTATTTAACATTATTTTTAAATAATTATATATATTGAAAAAAATAGTGGAGAACAAAATTTGTTTGAATATCATTAGGTGAATTTTCCGGTGATGATCAAAATTCAAAAGAGTATTAAATGTGCTGAAATCGCCATCAAGAATCCAAGATAATAACGCATAATAATGGCTTGTCTCTGTTAAACTGGATAGCATGCAGTGTATCGTAGCATTTTTCTTGGCGCCACTGATAAGGCTTTGACAGGTAACTGGTAAAATTCAAATATGGACAGCAACAGGTGAAGGAAGGAGGTTCTGTCGAAGGACCCACAGTGGGCCAGTGGGGCTGATGTCTTTCTTCCTTCTCAGTTCTGCGTTCATGCAAATTTTCAACCCCTTTTTGAATATCCTTTTGTGCCTCATAAATACTCTCCCCCAAAACGTGATTCTCATTTTTACTGTGTGGGACCTGTTTCCACGAAAAATAAAGAAAGAAATCAAAGTCAATGCTGTTCTTCGCTTGTTCTTTCCTTTATTTTCCCCAAGCAAGCACGTCCGTCTTTTGTTTCTGTTTTGGTGACGTATTCTCCGGCCCTTTGAAAATTCCAAATTTCGGCAGGATGAAATTTCTAGGTTGCCAGTTTTCCATTCTCACGGTTTTGTTCTGTTAGATTTTTCACAAGTTCTTTTCAGACAGAGAACTGGGTCGCTCACTGATCATGAAGTTCTGGTTAGGTGCTTTTAGTTTGTGGGGCCCCCTTTATTTCTTGGGAGAGATTCTTCATTCATCTCATCTCATCTCAGTGCTTATCAAATTGTACTTTTAACCCCTATTATCCAGATTTTGAAGCATGTGTGTTCTTAATTAGAGAAAAGTTTGAGTCTTTATCGGGAAGAATTGGGGTGACGGTTTTCTCTTGTTTTAAACATGAAACACTTTGTGTTTCTGCCTGTGATGGTTTTCATATGGATATTCCTTACTGTTTCTGTGGACTCCCAAAGTCCTGCTGTTGTGAACATCGGTGCAATTTTTACTTACAATTCGGTTATTGGTAGAGCCGCCAAGATAGCGATGGAAGCAGCAGTGTCTGATGTCAATAAGAATCCGAAAATTCTCAACGGTGCAGAGCTGAAGTTGCTCACGGTTGATGCAAATTGCAGTGTCTTCTTGGGGGCCATTGGGGGTACGATTGAATTGTTCGTTTTATATTTCATTTGAAACAGAATAGAGTTCGTTGTGTGAGGGAATTAAGTTAGAGCTCTTAAAATGAATAAATTTCTCTCTTTTTGGTTGTTAGGGAGTCTGATAAGAACTGTGATGATGCAAAGGCTATCAACTAAGGTTGTAAGCTTTTGGATGATTTCTAATATTACTTACCACGATTACTTGTCAAAAGAAAAATCACTAACCATAATTTTAACTTGTGAGGTTGAATTTCTGCAAAAATTTATAGTTACTGGTTTTCTTAATCTACTAATATTAGAATTTTAGTCTATTTTTTCTTTATATATATATATATATATATATATAATTGCATAATTTTATTTAAATCTCCTGTTTTGACATCGTTTATCTGAAAACGAGTTACCCCTTCGTATAAGCTCTTAATGAACTTTTCCAGTCTTTCTCTTACCTCTATATTCTGAAAACAGCCAATTTTCTCCTCTTAGTAGTATTCTTGACCTATCAGGATCAACTTTGTTTATTACATGGTAATATCTGGTTTTTTCCCCTACTGAAAGATGCTATTTTAAGTTCTAAATTCAGAAATGGAGTTCCTGTTACCTAAATAATATTGGTTGCTTCCTTTTTCTCGGCAGCTTTTCAGGTACTTGAGAAAGGGGTAGTAGCCATAATTGGTCCACAGTCCTCTGCTATAGCTCATATGATCTCTGAGATTGCTAATGGTCTCCAAGTTCCCCTTATTTCGTATGCTGCCACTGATCCAACGCTCTCTGCCCTCCAATTTCCCTTCTTTTTTCGAACTACACAAAGCGATTTGTACCAAATGGCTGCTATGGCCAACTTAATTGACTTTTATGGATGGAAAGAGGTCATTGCCATCTTTGTGGATGATGATTATGGGAGAAATGGGATATCTGCTTTAGGTGGTGAACTCGACAAGAGAGCATTGAAGATTGCTCAAAAGTTTCCTTTGCCTATCCATTTTGATCTGAACAACATCACTGATACCCTCAATAAATCTAAATTGATGGGTTCTCGTGTTTATGTCGTTCATCTCAATCCTGACCCCAAAATGAGATTCTTCACTATAGCTCAAAAACTACAGATGATGACCAGCAACTACGTGTGGCTTGCAACGGATTGGCTTTCTACTACCTTAGATTCATCCTCTTCACTGAGTAAAACTTCACTCCATATCCTCCAAGGGGTAGTTGGGCTTCGTCAACATACTCCAGAGTCTAGCCAGAAGAGGGATTTTTTGTCTCGATGGAGAAAAATGGTAGATGAGGAGGGTTCAGCAAGTTCTGAGCTGAATACGTATGGACTCAGTGCTTATGACACGGTATTGACAGTTGCACATTCAATCGATAAGTTTATAAAAGAACACAGAAATATCACATTCTCTTTTGACGATGGGTTACTCAAAATGAACTCAACTAAAGTTCAGCTGAGCAAGCTCAGAGTCTTTGATGGTGGATCTCTTCTCCGTGGGAAATTATTAAAGACAAACTTCACTGGTTTAACTGGTCAAGTCCAATTTAATGAAGATCAAAGCATGGTGAGTGGTAGTTATGATGTCATTAATATTGACGACCAGATCGCAGTGGTCGGTTATTGGTCCAACTCCTCAGGCTTTTCAATTTTAGCCCCAGAAAATCTGAAAAGTGAAGAAAATAATAATTCCCACCTAGATCAGAAGCTAAAAAATGTTACTTGGCCTGGTGGTAGTAAAGAAAGGCCACGCGGGTGGGTGATTGCAGATGATGAGAGACCATTGAGAATTGGAGTGCCATACAGAGCTAGTTTTGTTGACTTTGCTACTAAGCTGAATAACAGCCATAAAATGCGAGGATACTGCATTGATGTGTTCCTTGAAGCACGGAAATTAGTTCCATATTATGTTCCTTACATATTTGAGCCATTTGGGGATGGCCACTCCAATCCCAGTTACAACGATCTTGTACAGAAGGTCGAAGATGAGGTACGTAAAACATAGTGTTCTATTACCGGTAAAAAACAAAAGAACTGACATGTAACTATGCCTTGTTTGGTAAAAAGATGATCCGAAAGCGCATGGTAAATGTGCTCATGCATGGTTTACCAGGCTTGCTAGAAGATCCTAATATCTAAACGTTAGCAATGAATTCAACTTGATGACATTAAACTTGTCTTTTACACCTTGTGAAATGGAGGATCAGAGTATTAACAGTTGCATGCTAAACAATAATCATTTTCTGTTAGCTGTGATGTGGGTGAGATCCACACACTGGTGGTTCTCGTTTTGAATCTTGATTATTATATGAGGTGCATCTGTTAGCAGAGTGAGATCCATTAGGCACAAGAAATTTATTGGGTACACCTTGTTTATTACCAAACATTTGGTGTCAGGTGTTCGATGCTGCCGTTGGGGACATTGCAATTGTGACAAACAGGACAAAGATTGTGGACTTTTCACAGCCATATGCTACTACTGGTCTTGTCATAGTGGCTCCAGTCCGCAATTCGAAATCAAGTGCTTGGGTGTTTCTCAAACCATTTACAGTAGAAATGTGGTGTGTTACCGCAGCATCGTTTATAATGATTGCAGTAGTTATTTGGATTCTTGAGCATCGAGTCAACGATGATTTCAGGGGTCCCCCTAAGAGGCAGCTTGTTACAATGTTTCTGTAAGCATATTCAAGTTTGAAAAGGAGTTGCATTATAGCTTTTTCTACTAATTTATTTTTACAACATGTGGCATGAGAACATCATTTTTGTTATATTGTTTTTCGGTTAACCCTTTGATATTGCATTACCTTAATCCAATATACCATCTAAATGCCTAATACCTAATATATGTGCCTCTAACCTTATTCAATCAATTCATGTTACAGGTTCAGCTTCTCGACATTGTTCAAGACAAATCGTAAGGAAACTGCTGACTTTTACAACTTTTAATTTCTAAATTTTCACTCTTTCTTACAGCCAAATCATTAAAAAGGGCAGTGGGCTTAAGGGCACCTTTATGCTTGATACATCATGTCATTATAGCCTGTAGCTGGAGTGCTACCTCAGTTAGATGAATGAACAAAATCCCGGTTTTATCATCAATTATATGACTTAGATAACTACTTACTAAACAGTGAGTCATACCAACTTTTGCAGTTGCAAATGAAAGAAAGATGTGATATTGAACAAAATCTCTGAACTTATTACTTATTGGCGATTCTCTTTCATGTTACATACCCTTAAATCAGTAAAAAACTATATCTGATAGGCTTCTAAGTCCAGTAAAGAAATGGAAGAAAAGAGCTCTTACATGTTTTTTTTTAATATTTTCTCTTTGGTTATAATAGCAAAATTTCACAATTTTTAGAGACAACATTAATTTTGAATTTGACAAGTTTTACTTCATTATTTTAAACAGAGGAAAAAACAGTGAGTCCACTTGGACGGATGGTGATGGTGGTTTGGCTATTCTTATTGATGGTGGTCACAGCAAGCTATACAGCAAGCTTAACTTCGATTCTTACAGTTCAGCAGCTTTCATCACCCATCACAGGAATTGAAAGCTTGGTTGCAAGTAACTGGCCCATTGGGTACCAAGTAGGTTCGTTTTCTTATAGCTATCTGGCTGACACTCAAAACATAGCTAGGTCAAGACTCATTCCTCTGGGATCCCCAGAAGAATTTGCGAGAGCACTTCAACAAGGACCAACTAATGGAGGGGTGGCAGCTATTATAGATGAACTTACATATGTGGAGTTATTTCTGTCGAAGCATTCTGAATTTGGGATTATTGGGCAACCATTTACCAAGAGTGGATGGGGATTTGTGAGTAGATTTTGCCTACAATCAAATGCATGCATACATATGTACATAGTCCATGAATGACATATTCATAATGCATGAGATATATTCGTGCTTTATTTTTTCTTTATGCTTTCTTTTAATGAAGCATATTACATCTTTTCTGCATCTCTCTCTCTTCCACCCCCCCTCCCCCACTCCCTCTTTCTTCATATATGTGTGAGCTGTAACATCTCTTGTTATGATGATTTTCAGATGCGTTTTCTCATTTACTTTGTTCTCTACCATAAACTAGGCTTTCAAGAGAAATTCCCCACTCGCTATTGACATTTCTACTGCAATCTTGAAACTTTCCGAGAATGGAGAGCTTCAGAGGATCCGTGAGAGGTGGTTCTGTAAGAAGGGTTGTCCAGGAGAGGGGAACCGGCATGCTGAACCTAACCAACTCCACTTGATCAGCTTTTGGGGTCTTTATTTATTATGTGGTATCTTCACTATAGGTGCCCTTCTGGCATTTCTTCTAAGAATGATTTGCCAATTTGCGCGTTACAAGCAACAGCAGAGGGAGTCTTCTCATCCATCCTCAGTGTCATCAAACGCCCACTGTTCTCATGTCATTTCCAGTTTTCTTAACTTCATTGATGAGAGGGAAGAAGCTATCAAGAAAATGTTTCAGCATGACAATCGTCAAGAGCAGATTAGGTAATCGTCAAGAGGACTTCAGGGGCTACACCAGTTTACTTGGAGCAGGTTTTTGAGTTGATTCACTTGCTACATTACAGCCAGCATGTACATATCTCGTTCCCTTGTATAGCAATAAAAACATGATGATAATTTTCTAAATGCCTAAAATGGCACATGATCAGTGTCTTAATTCAAATGCACTGTCAATATGGAATCTTGCTTGATTGGTTCTTCTGTTCTGGCATACTTGCTCAGGGAAGATGGGTTCTTCTTATTGCTATTTGGTTGTAGCTTCTTCTGCTAAAACATACGAGTCGTTCAATTTTTGCAAAATTTCTACCTCAGAGCACAAGGTTTAAACTGACCCGGACGTGTGGCACATTTTTGTTCAGGATCCTTTGGATCTTAAAAAAAAAAAAAAAATGCAAAGCTCGAGAGATCGTGACAATGAAAATCATATTGATAATTGATGTCTTTGGCAGTACTTCCTGACTCTCAAGCTTGATTTCTCCATGCCCTGCTGTCCTCTGGATTGAACAGATGCCAAGCAGCTACATTGACTTTTTCTTTAAATTATTATGGCCACATTCAATTATGTTCCGCCCTTCATCTAAAGTACCACACGGCTTATTCAAATTTGAGTCCCCTCCAAACCTATCCGTGCAAACTTAGGCTGTATTTGAATAATGAGCCGAATTGAATTTTTTATGAATAGTAATGAATTGAATTGATAAAATGAATTATGTGGAGTCTATCTAAGATTAGTTTAGATGTTGAGATAAATTTAGAAATATTTATGAAAAATTAAAAAAAATTATGAATCTCACGTATAAAAAGGTGATGAGTTGAAAAAAATTATGAGTTTTATATATTAAAAAATTTTAAATTGAGATAAATTTAATAATTTAAAAAATAAATATTTAAATATTAATCTCAATTTAAAATTAAATTAAACTGAATTAATCTCAAAATTACCAAACAGGCGCTCTAGCATCTAAGGTATAAGCAGACTACCATTTACAAAGGATGTTGACAGCCGTCTTTACGTTTAAGGATAAAAACTGATAAACACTGGTCACCTTTTTACGTCGGAAAAATCTACTTATCATCCTCACACTTCACACACTACACTTATTTTAATTTTTTTTTCATTTTTTCTGTAATAAATATATAGTATGTGGATGATAAATAAAATAATTTAATTAATTTAATAAGAATAAAATAAAATAAAAAATAAAAAAAAATAAAAAATAATATTTTAATATATAAAATATATAGTATAGGATGATGTGTAGCATTTCTCCTTTACCTCATGTCATGTAAAGCAGGGCATGGTAAATTTTCTACCTCATGTCTTGTAAGGAAGACCTTTCAACCTCCTGAAATATCTGTGAAAAACTGCATGGTCTTTTTTTATTTTATCTTTTTCGATAAGTCAATTGTGCATTTTAGTATTGTGGGCCATGTGGTTTTGCGTTTGTTGAGAAGATGCCTGCAATATTGATTTCTGCGTTTCCCATTATTGTGGACTCAGATTTTTGGCAGTGAAAAATGAGATGGAAATGGGATCCCAACAACCATGTTGGAAAAGCAAACGCTGCGTTTACTATCCTTTTTCCCATGCTCTAGTCACTTTGAGAAGACGTGTCGTTTGACTTGATAAGAGAAGAATTAAAATAAAAATTAAATAAAATATTAATTTTTACTTATTTTTAATTTAAAAATATTAAATTATTTATTATATTTTATATAAGAATTTAATAAAATTGTAATGATGAAAATATTCACTAAATAATATCTTTGAACAAAAATATTTTAAGAAAATAGTCCTATTAGTTTAAAAAATTATATTTTTAAAAAAATATTATAACTATATTTGAAACACAAACCTTAATGGGAGGCCTACCAATAGACAGAACCCCTTTCTTCCATCCTTTTTTTCTTCAACTCTAGTTTGGCATCGATTCTCAAATGATGTACAACAAAGAAGAATGTGAGTAATATGTATATGCTTTTGATATTCCCTCTTAAACGGTGTAGGCAATTTATTTAGGTAGATAGTGCTTTTATATATAATTCCATGGCATAAAGAATAAGTTCAAAGAATTGAACATAACAACAAAATGTTCAATATTTTTAGAGATGTCATATGGGCAAGTACTTCAAGGGAGGGGAGGAGAGATGGAATCAAATCAAAGTTAGATTGCTACGACTTTATTGCAAAAGTAATAGCTTTATTAAAGTCTTTGCTTTTCTTCTTGACTCAATAAAGATCTTCCATAATTATAGTGTCATGATGTCACAAATCGCTCATTTTTCTCTCGATTGATCATGAGTCTTGTTTACGCATTTTAAATCAAAAAAAATATATTCATCACTTATTTTTTTATCATCTTTTCATCATCTCATGATGTGTTTTTAATTTAACGTAGGATTTCAGCATTTTAAAGTTTTCGAAATATTTTAAATGTCCAAAATTATTTTAAATGGGGTACTTTTAGTATTATTGAACCAAACCTAATTTTAAAGTAAGCCTCTTTATATTTTCGGAACCCCAAAAATAATGCAGTTTTAAAAAACATTTTATTTAAATGATTTTAGTTCTTTAAGAGTATTATTTAATATTAATTATTTCATTTTATGTTATAAAATCTATTTATTTAGATGGTTTTATTTCTCTTGCAAGTATTTAGTAAACTTCATTATTTTATTTTATGATGAAAAATATTATTTTGGGATTAATAAAACAAAGTTGGACTTTAAATTACTCCTATTATATTTCTATTTCATCTTCTTATTACTTAGTTTATTTCTAAGTGTTTAATCTCTACCGTTGGATCTAGGTTAGAAACCCCTAGATGTAGGGCCTAGATTTAATCTCTAGAAACCCTAATTCCTCTCTCTCTCTCTCTCTCTCTCTCTCTCTCTCTCTCTCTCTCTCTCTCTCTCTCTCTCTCTCTCTCTCTCTCTCTCTCTCTTGTCCCCCAATGCCTCCACCATAGCAACCCATCCTGCTGTCGATACCACCGTCTCCTCCATCATGCAATTGCCGACCAACCAAGCCCCCTCACTTGCAGCCTCACCCTCACTGCAGATCTCCCTCTCTCCTCCTTGAAGCCCATGCTTGTAGCTCTCTCTCTCCCTCCTCCCTTGGTTTCTCTCCACAGCACCACCAACCACCACCGTGGGTAGCCCCCACGAGCTCGCCGTTGGGCCTCGCTGACCACTCCCTTCCTCTTCCTCAGCCTCTCACTCTCTCATCGTCAGTCTACCTCTCTCTCCCTCTCGGATCTCACTAGACCACCCAACGATGTTGCACACCACATCTTCTTAGCCGGCAGTGCCACCTCCATCCATCGGCCTAACAACCCCACGTCTCTCTCTCTCTCTCTCTCTCTCTCTCTCTCTCTCTCTCTCTCTCTCTCTCTCTCTCTCTCTCTCTCCGTTCTCTTAGCCCACGGCTCCAGCTCTTCCCGTGCCGCCGCTAGCCCACTCTACCGCCACAACCACACCTCTTCATCTCCCTTCTTGATCTCCTCAACTATGGTTGTGCCACCTTAGACCACCACGAAACTCTTCCTTATTGCCAATGCCACAGAAACTATAACGACCACAATTTTTAATTAAGGATTTTTAATTATTTTTTCAATTTTATTTTATTAGTATCATTATTATTATTGACTTTAATTCTTAATTTATTTCCTTAAAAACCTTCAAATTGTCAATTGTTGTTTCTATTTCAATCCCTCAAGCTTTGTCTTTGATTTTGAGGTGTTACAATGTGAGAGCCGAATCATTCAATTTATATTCCATATTCTCAATAATTCGGTAGAACAACAAATCCTCATCCCCTTAATTCTCTATTTTTGATCTTATAGCATCAAGCAAATTTTACCTTTCTCAACACCTCACCACCATATGTTGTGTTTTGGTATTGTTGTTGTAAACTTTAATCTAGCATCTAAGCTTTGTAATTTCTCTCAATGAGTTTCTGTTGCACTTATATTTTTGTGATCTCCGTTGCTTTCTTTACCTTCCGTAATTAACCAAATACCTTGTAAATCTTATTTCTACCACCTTTGACCACCATAAGGGGTTGGAGGTTCTCGGCAACCACTGAGTTTGCTGATTGGTCATTTTCCGCCAGTCTTATGTTACTTCGGTGAGCATGCCTACCCTTATTTTCTCTGGTCAGATTTGCTCCACCGTGTCTTTGAAAGAAGTAGATCTCTGTCTAGTCATGGTTACATTACCTACTTTCCTCTTTCACGAAATCCCTTTGTCACATGGTGAGCTTTCAAGCCTTTATTTCTCTCAGTCTAATGTTTCTTTGGAAATAGAGTTTTGGTCATGTGACTAAGCTTATAGATATCTTAAATACTAAATTTCATCACCATTCTTGTGGATAAATTTACATTAGAATCCTTAATGTAAGGTTTATCTTGTTTTTTTTTTCCCCAAAATATTTAAACTCTTTTACTTTCTATGTAACTTTTCTTATCTATCATCAGTCAAGTTGCTTTTTATTCTATCATTAGACAAGTTGCATACGAAGATGTGTCATATATACAGAAAGGTAGATGAGATTTTAAACTGATTTTACAACTTTGCGCATTAAACAATACATTTTAATTTCTGCAAAAGGTCTCTAGAAGCCTCATGGGGTGTGTAATTCTATTTCTTCCCTTAAATACTTATTGTTGAGCTTTTCATAAAAACCTCTTGAAGAACATATGACAAAATAGGATTAACTTGTCCTATTTACATGGGCTTCTTGTTCAATTGGACTTAATTTAAACTTAAGTATTTTATTACTAATTCTAGTAGAAGATAATAATAGGTTAAAGTTCAATAAAACAGTTTAAATTGTTAAACTTTATGATTTTTCCACTAATTGTTTGATAGATTTTCATATAAATTTCTACTGAGTTGTGATTTAGGAGAATGAATAACTATTTGAATTTAAAATAATATAGTATTTGTTTTGATGTAACAAAATCATTAATAAAATTTAGCATTCACTATAGTGAGTTCAATTATTAAATAGAGCATCAAAATACGATTCCTAAAATTTTTAGTGATGTATATTATTTCTTTTAGGCAATGAAATATGAGGAGGATATTTAGTATCAATGTTTCATGGTAATTAATTTGATCACAAATTAGGATTAATACATAATTAGACTATTATTATTAGAGCCAATTCTTTGATAGTCATTCTTTTATGTACCATGCAAAT
This sequence comes from Carya illinoinensis, assembly GCF_018687715.1. Lineage (NCBI taxonomy): Eukaryota > Viridiplantae > Streptophyta > Magnoliopsida > Fagales > Juglandaceae > Carya > Carya illinoinensis. The sequence goes on from NC_056755.1 coordinate 15,714,245, forward strand.
TACAATCTATGTAAGCATATCAGTCATCATAACATATGATCATGTTAATTTTCTGCATCATGTTTAGGTTCAGCATTTTACAGTTATTTATATTAGTATGCATATAATGCATATCAAATCACATAAGATACATAAGTTATCTTAAATTCAAGTGCAAGATATGATAAGACCAGATCAGTTACTTAAATGGCCTTTCAACTCAGTATTTAGGGTGGATATGCAAGCTATGGACTCAAGCGTAGTCCATCGTAATATTTCAGAATACTACTTAGTGGCTCCCCTTGCTGCAGTGGAGTGTAGGGCTGGTGCATAATATAGCACACAAGGTTTGGTGTGTGAGTCAGTCAGATCATTCAGCTAATCAATTAATTCAGATAAATTAAGACAGACATGCATAGCATGAGCATGATATGATAAGAATTTTATTCTTTCAGCATGAAAATTTTATGAAAGCCTTTTATTTATTACGTTTACATTGTGGTGAGTTCTTAATGAGTTTTTGGCTCTTGTTAGTTTCATTTAATTTTTTAACCAATTAGGTTAGGACAATGATGACTATGAGCAACTAGGCCAAGTTTAGAAGGAGTGCACTAATGAACCCTAGACTATATTTATGATTTCTTTTTCATTTAGATGGTTTGGAAACTTGGATATGACTATGTTTTAGATAATGGGCTAACTTAAGATTCTTTTGGGATGAACAATGTTCTTTTAAAAAATAATTATGCAAGCCTTTTATCTGGCTTTAATTATATGTGTACATGACATTCCTATCCTTAGGGAAGGGGATGTTATAAAAACCTTAGCTTAGCCCCTCATCACGGCCCCATCAACCAACCAACTGCACCATCATGAGCCTCCCAGTCAAGGGTTGCCTCCTCCACCCCAAGCTAAAGCCCTCATTTGTTTCCACCACCATACACAATAAACCCTAGCCCCTATTTTAAAGCCACAGTAGTGACCACAAAGCCCCAACCTAGTTCCTCCTTGCACGTATTTAGACACCACCATGAGACTAACAGACAGCGAGTGACACACGACGTTTTGAGCCCCTCAACATGGTGTAATTCCTATCCCTTTACATAAAGAATTATTATGTTTGTAAAACTTAATTGATATTGTGAAATGTTGTATGGTGTGCTACTATCGGTAATTGTGAATGTGTGCAATGAACTGTAAATGTGAAGAGATGGGATTAAATATGAAGTTGTGGTGTAGTTGTGAATGTGAAGTGGTGGGATTATTGTGAACGATGCTCTGTGGAGTAGAGTGATTATGTACTTTGAAGTGATGAGCATTATTGTGTTGTTTGTGTTGTGGGTGTGCGTAGCGTGAAGTGATAAGGTTGTTGTGCAGTTTTGACATAGTGTTGATATGGCAGTATGTTATGAAGTATTGGGATTGAATGCGAAGCCGTGATGTGAAGTTGTGATGTGGTTGTGCTTTGTGAGGTGTTTTGTGGTTGTGAACTAGAAATGTGAAGTTGTGTTGTGTGAAGGATGAGGTGATTGTGCAGTTTGTGAAATAGCCAAATGCCATATGATGTGATAGGATCACTGTGCATTTGGAAGGTGGTTGTGAACTATGTGACATGTTAGGATGTGTTATAGTTGTGATTTGGTGGTATGTCGTGTGAAGTGTCGGGATAAGCTAGGTAGTTGGACGAGTTGTGTGAAGTGTTATGTTGGTTGAATTTGTGTTGGGTGTTGATGTCAGTATGTATGAAGCTTGTTTACAAAAGCAGATGTTTTAGTGAATTATATGTTGATCTTATATGATAAAATGGTAAGGTACATGTGCAAATTGGTTGGACGAATGTGCCGGATAGATTTACCATATGTAATGGGTAGTCTGTTTTAAACATGAGTACATGATGTTTAAGCCTTAGAGTACATGATATTTAAGCCTTAGAGTTGGCTTGAAATTGTGTATTATGCTTGGATTAGATTATGAATGAAGGAAGGGATGTGTATATTGACTAGGATTGGGTTGTATAACTTGGTTGGTCCAAGTTATGCAACGAAATGGATGGTTCAGTAGGAAGAGCATGAGGAATGTGATAGTGTGTTTTAAACCTTAAAGTGAATCTGGTTCATTTTAAAGGATAAGAACATGACATAGAATGCTATGTGTTGAAAATGTAACCTCAAGTGAGTCTCAAGCTATGGGTTTGAGAATCTAGAAAAGTGATAAAGGAAAACATAGATGATGGATTTGGATAGAAGAGTATGTCTAAGTGAAGGAAGTCCAAATGGATTTTAGTTTATGCATTTTCTAAGTTTTAGTTGCTTATGCATTTGAGGAAAGGAATGATGAATGGTGTAAAGTTATGTATGTATGTAAGTTTCCATCTGACATGCACATGAATGGACTGCATGAAATGAAAATGGCATGAAGTCGAGGTAAGTATTATGTTCATATTTTTATAGAGTTTTCTAAATGATATAAAATAAAAATGAAATGTATTTTTTTTATGATGTTTTATAAAAGTATGCTAAGTATTAATGCTTAAAGGTATATGTATGTAAAGACCTTCTTAGGTAGCTCCTATTTATGCACCCAAAGTAATAATTATATGTATGTGAATGAATGTTATATGTAATACTTATTATCTTTATTTTCCATAAAGTGAAATGTAGAGGTTTATGTTTGATGCTTTGAAATTATGTTTAAACGATGTGATAAAAGTGTATTTAAACGATGCTATGAAAGGATATTTAAATGATGCTATGAAATGATATTTACGATGATGCTTATACTTTTGCTTTGAAACGATGTTTAGATGATGATGTTTATGCTTATACTTTTAAATGATGTTTATGAAATAAAATGAACTAAGAAATGAAATGAATGAAAAAAAATGACTGAAATGACTAAATGAATGAAAGGAAATGATTGTTTTAATGTATGAAATTCGTAACGACCATGACTGAATGAATGAATGATGGTACCAATAGATTAAGCAGAAAGGTAAATAAGATTTTAAACTGATTTTACAACTTTACACTTTAATCAATACATTTTAATTTCCGTAAAAGGTCTCTAGAAGCCTCATGGGTTGTGTAATTCCATTTTTGCGCTTAAATGCTTATTGTTGAGCTTTTTGTAAAAGCCTCTTGAAGAGCTTTTATTGTAATTATATTTTTGGCTTTTGAGGGCATATGACAAAATGAGATTAATTTGTGGTATGTCATGTGAAGTGTCGAGATAAGTTAGGTAGTTGGATGGGTTGTGTGAAGTGTTACGTTGGTTGGATTTGAGTTGGGTGTTGATGTCGGTGTGTATAAAGCTTGTTTACACAAGTAGATGTTTTAGTGAATTATATGTTGATCTTATGTAATAAAAGGGTAAGGTACATGTGCAAATTGATTGGACACATGTGCCAAACAGATTTATCATATGTAACAGATAAACTGACCTAAGTATGAGTACATGATATTTAAGCCTCGGAGTTGGCTTGAAGTTGTGTATTATGCTTGGGTTAGATTATGATGAAGTGTTGGTTAGATTATGAATGAAGGAAGATATGTATGTATTGACTAGGATTATGTTGTATAACTTGGTTGGTCTAAGTTATGCATCAAAATAGATGGTTCACTAAGAAGAGTGTGAAGAAGGTGATAACGTGTCTTAACTATTAAAGTGAATCATGTTTACTTTAAATGATAGGAACATATGGTAGAATGCTATGTGTTGGAAAGGTGTGCTGAAGTGGGTCCCATGCTATGGATTTGAGAATTTAAAAAAGTGATAAAGGAAATCATAGAGGATGAATTTGAATATAGGAGAATGTCTAAGTGAAGGAAGTCCAAATGGAAAGTTGTTTATGCATTTTCTAAGTGGTAGTTGCTTATGCACTTGAGGAAAAGAATGATGTAAAGTTATGAATGTATGTAGGTTGCCATCTAATACACATATAAATGGAATGTATAAAATGAAAATGGCATAGAGTTCAGATAAGTATTATATTCATTCTTTTGTAAAGTTTTTTAAATTATATGAAATAAAAATGAAATTTTTCTTTATGATGCTTTATGAAATGAAATGAAAGGATGTTTTATAAAAATATGTTAAGTATTAACGTTCAAAGGTATATGTATGTAAAAGGCTCATTTGGCAGTCTCTATTTATGCATCCAAAGTACTATTTATATGCATATCAATGAATATTATATGTAGTAGCTATTGTCTTTATTTTTCATGAAATTAAATGTTGAGGTCTATGTTTGATACTTTGAAATGATGTTTAAAAGATGCAATAAAAGTGTTTTTAAATGATGCTATGTAATGATGTTTACGATAATGTTTATGCTTATGTTTTGAAACAATATTTAAGTGATGATGTTTACGTTTATGCTTTTAAATGATGTTTATGAAATGAATGAAAAGCAAGCGACTAAAAGGATTGAATGAACGAAAGGAAAGGAAAGGAAATGAATGTTTTAATATATGAAAATACATAACGACCATGACTGAATGAATGAATGATGATACCAATGGACTGAGCATATTGCAATACTGGACAGGTAATATTGGTAGTGTACCTAGTTCTACTGCCTGATTTAAAGGGATTCAAATCTATGGCCATGGATAGAATCTATGTCCAAAAAACCATTAACCCCAATACACGGGGTGTAATAGTTTGTATCGGCCAGAGGAAAAGTGAAAAAGTAATTGAATGTATGAATGTTAGTTTCTTTATAAATGAATGTACAAGGCATGATAAATGTTTTATGAGAAAAGAAAACCTTTTAAAGAAAAAGCCCCACCTTGTAATTTTTGAAATGAAATGAATGATTTATGTAAAGCATGTAGATGAATATTAAGTGCATGACTAAAACATATGTTAGTATATTTTTACAATATGAAGTAACACTTACTGAGTATTTTACTCACTTTGTTTTTATATATGTCCCTCCCATTCCTAGGGACAAAGTGAGGAAGAAGCGTCAGGATATACATGACCCAAAGGAAGAGTGATAGAAGCCTAGATATATTTTATGTAATGTGTGAAAGTAAATTTTTCTTGTAAAATGACTTTTAATTTAATTTAATAATTTATGCTGCAAATTCTTTTTTAATTTATAGAACATGTTTTATATTTAAACTTAGAATATTTTATATCTTGGGAAGGAAATGGAATTTTTTTTAAAAGAGTTAGTAATTCCTGCCTCATTTTTCTAAAGTCATTTTCTAATGTCCCACCACAAGGACGGGCATTACACATGATATGACTAAAATGACAATGTCTAAACCAAGTGGTGAACAAATTATCACCAATAGTAGAGATGAATTAGAAGGTCAATTAGGTTAAAACAAGTTGAATATAGATGAACTGTGTAGGTATTCCTAATTTTTGGCATTAATTATGACATTCTTAGCGTCTTCTTGCATCTTTACTCTTATCTTATTCCTAATAATGGTTTTCTCTTTTGTAAAGAGCCTGGTTTTGAGATTTCAATGACGTTGTAATCGTCTCTCTTTTTGTATAAGATATTCCTCTCTACCATAAGTGATAGTTTATCAATAAAATTGATTCTTAACAAACTCATCTACTTCTAATAGTGATTGCTTGTTTGATATACGTCATTTTCTAAAATATTAATTTATTATAGATTCGTAAAATAATTATAAATTAGTTGTATGCGTATCAATTTCCTAAAAAAAAAAAAAAAAAAAAATCTTTAACTTAACATGGATGGTGCTCACTTTGGCATCAAAGTGTACTCTCAAACACAATAATTAAAAAGCTGCTAAGGATACTATCGAAACAAGCAATTATTGGTGGATAATAATGTTAATTATGATGTTGTGGTGAATTCAAATCAATGAATTGATTGGGTATGCTTGTGACTAGCTGCAATATTTAAGGCGACTGTCAAACAACTCATGATGATCAGTGTATATACGAGGCTTTGCCATATGTAAATCATGTGGTCTAATGAATTAACATATACAATTTTCAAAGCCAACAAATAATGCATTATATTAAATGATTATGAATAGAGGATTGTGAAAGGTAATGAAATAAAATATTATAAATACAAAAAATATCTTATACTCTTTTCTCCATGGTATTTTCTTGTTTTCATATATATATATATATATATATATATATGCATGTTTTTTCAAAGTTAATAATAAAAGAAATTATTTGTCACAATTGAAAAATATCATAATTAAATTATATATAAATTTAATAAAATTTTCTTATTATCGTATTATATTCGCCTAAAACTTGACTTTGTGAAATCATCCATTGTCTCAAAAGTTAAGAGATAATTATTTAATTTATGGATAATGTTAGAGTGACTATCAAATGTGCCAACCAAATATGCATATTAGTACTATTGGCTTTTTTTTTTTTTTTTTTTTTGTTTAATAATTTTTAAACATCCTTAACTATTAAGAAAAAAATAAAAATATATATAAATTCACTAATAGTCACTTTCTTAATTATTAAAAAATAAAAATAAAAATATATGAGTGAACATATTTAACAGTTATACTATTATTTTCCTTAATTTATATTTGATGAGGTGTACGTACGTGGTGGCTGCCTAATCACATCATGTTTCTTCCGATCGAGTGCATGGCTGATGACTTGGAGCTAGGAGTTGATCCATCAAAGCCCGTGATCAACTTTTTACACGCGTACAATGTTTTTCTCGACAAAATATAAGTTTCCTTAGATCATGAAGACATTAATACTATTACAACAATAATACGAGCTAGCCGCCACACGTGAATAACGTGCGAACAAGTTGCTTTAGAACAAGTTCGTATTAGAAATGGGAGTCTAAGATCTATCACATTATAAGGCGTCATTGGCATTGCAAAACATTCACACTACTTTCTTAAGAGAATTTTAGTAGCTTTTGCGTCGGGAGTGAAAATTAAAATAAAGATGCCAAGTTTATTAGAGTTCTCTACCCTTTACTCATGTATTCTGTTACTTTATTAATAAAAATATATGCTTGCTTAGAAGTGGGGGCAAGCAATTTCAATGATGTTGGGTTTGTGGTGAAAGGCTTTCTCACCTATACTTTAGTAAATGATAAATTATTTCAATATTATTGAAGAGAAAATACTCTTATTTATTATTCTTATTTATTCATCTAGTATTATTTATGTTTCTAGTAGAATTGGAGTGTTATCATAAATTAAAGGTTATAAGTTATGCTACTGGGACCGATGTTTGAATCGATAATCCTGACTGAAAAAATGTAATTATAGTTTTGTTTTTATTTTTTTTAATATTTTTTTAACATCTTTAAATAGGTTATGTTTGTGCCTTCTTGCTGTCTAAATCCCTCTCCATAAACTTTCAACTAATATATAATGCTATTACAATTATTCAAATAAAAGAGTACAAAACTTGCAATATTTGGTCTCTCCTCTTAATAAGTTTTTTGAAGCATAACAATTATTTAAAAAAAAAAAGAAATGATTTGTATAAGTTTCAAATAAATAAGTTTCATGAAAGTTTTTTTTATTTTTAAAGTAGACCCCACCTTGAAAAATAATAAAAAAATATTTTTAATTAGTGAAATCTACTTTTTTATAAAGTACTCGGACGAAACTTGTATATTTAAAACTTGTACTTAACATTATTCTTAAAAATAAAATAAAACACACATGCATGCTATACATCGATTTTATTTAGATGGTAAGGCTCACAATTCTTTTAAACTTACTCGTTATTGAAAAAGGTATACAAATGAGGCTTAGTATTTTTCTACATAAAGTTTTGTTGAAATTTGAAGGCAAAAAAAATAAATATAAGAAGTTCTAATTATAATATTCTTGACTTCTCATGTGAATTTTCTATACTACATTATTATAATATTATTCATTAAATATTTTAAGATTTAGACTTCATTTGCATAGTTGGATGAGATGAGATGATTTGTAAATAATAGTTAAATAATTTGTGAATAGTAGAGAGAATGTTTGAATTAATATATTTTATGAGATTTTGAGAAAAGAGAGAGAAAAAATTGAATAAAAATATTATTAGAATATAATTTTTTAATATTAATTTTGTTTTAAAATTTTAAAAAATTGAATTATTTTTTATAGTTTGTTTGAAAGTTTGGAAAAATTATAATGATTATATAAAAAATTCAAGATTTAAAATTAAGATTTTTTTGTATTTATAATATTTAGATATTGAGATGAGATAGTATAAGATGAGATAAGATGACTTTACCATCCAAACTTGACGTTAATTTATAAAAATAATTTGCTCAAGTTTAGATTATATATATATATAGATATAAAGTGGATTCTAGTATATTTATTATTATACATATAAAATTTTTAGATAATATTAAATAATATTGATATATTATATTATTTAATTTCACGTGTCTGGACGCCAGAGTTTGAATTTAGTCCGTCTTTGATGACAATCTAAACCAAGAGTCTTCTCATTCAAGTATCAAAGTGAAAAGTCATTGACACTGTGTAGGACCAGGAGGTTGGTTCTATACTAGTAGAAGGGGAACCAATTAAAGTGAAAAAATGAGGCCTCCAAGATTCAGCGGAAGACTTGACAATGAGTTCTGGAGACTGCTGGGATTCATGACAACGGGTGGACCAGCAGTCCGAGGCCATGCCTGGAATTTCCTGTCACTTTCTTCCCACCATTCCTTTTTGGCAAGAATTTTTGGGTGTATTACCTTTACATACCTTCCCGTCACCGATATAAATGGTGACACGCAAAATATGATTGCAAATGATCCCAATACAGCCAGGTGAAGTGTTCTTGACTCTCATGTTCAAGCTGGAAGGACTCCATCGGATCGCTGGGGCAGATCTGACACCTTTTATTCTTGACAGCGAGGCATATATACATTTGTGGTGGAAATAAAAAGAAAGAACGATTCTTTACTTGTGCTTGCAGTACTGTTACGAGCTGTGAGTCACTCTTTGCTTCGTTGGTAAGTGAATCTGTTCTCCACCCTTAACTATACACACAAACACACACAAATATATGAACTCCAAATCTTCAAAGCTTTGTCCCAATTCGGAGTGCAGGTAAGCCGGAACTGTTATCTTAACCCAAAACTTCTCTTCATTGTCTTATATGCACACCAACTAATTTATATAACTTCTAATATTTCGAGTCTCCTACTTTCGTATTTGGTTGGGCAATGATATTACGCAAATGGGTCAAATAGTATATAGATAGGTATGAACATATATATATATATATATATATATCAAGTTTTGTTCTTGTGGTACAGTAGTGCTTGTTTCCCATGTGGTTATTAATTTTTATTATCCAGGTTGGTCTAACGTGGATTTTGTTCCATACTAATTATTTTTTATCTTGCTATCTGGTGCTGAGTCTTAATGTTGTAGACTCGATCATGTAGTTTGGCTAGAGTCTGAGACATTTTTGTCAATTTTTTTTGGTGGGAATGGAAAACTTAGCTCGAGTTCTTCTTTTGATTCTTCAAAACTCAATATCACTGGCTTTCTGCTGGGTTCTGATTCATGCTGATAATTTTCACAGGTGCTGTCATCTTGAGTTAATGCTGGTCTGTACTGAAGAAAAAAACCAATATTTTAGTTACAGGCTTTATTAGATTTATGGAGGACCTCTTAATTTCTAGGCCTGGACATATGGTCATGAAAAGAACACTGCTTTTATTGATTTTTTTAATGTGGGTGCCAATAAGTGTCATGGAAAGGCCTGGGAATGCCAGTTTTTCTTCTTCCAGACCGCATGTTGTGAATCTTGGAGCTCTGTTTACTCTAGATTCAGTAATTGGAAGGTCGGCAAGACCAGCAATGGTGGCTGCCGTCAATGATGTTAATTCTGATTCGACTGTTCTTCCTGCAACAAAAGTGAACCTAGTACTGCGGGATACAAATTGCAGTGGATTTCTTGGAACGGTAGAAGGTATTTCCTGAAGCTCAATACTTGTATAGTTCTGTTGTTTTCTTGGGCTGACACCTCTACTACTCACAATGCTGCCCTCCATAACAATCATTATAAGTCCTAATCGTACCAAATCAGACCTTGGTGAAGGAATAGTAACATAATATCTAACTTTTACCCCTCCCCTCCTCCAATAACCTGTTAATTCGTACTTCTGGTTAAGAGTACTCTTGCTGCTGGTGTATTTTTTTAGTAAGTTACATTCGTACATACCTTCCTGCATTGAGTGCTTATATGTATGTATGTATGTATGTATATGGTTACACATACCACTGCTGCTTGATGTGCTGCATATCTACTGTATTAAATATCTACTATGGCTATTTTCTCATTTTATGGCCATCAAATTTACAGCATTTTGCCCCTTAAGAAAGGGCTGGATGGTAAGTTTGCTCATTCAAGATCCATTGGGTTTATGTATAACCTACCGAGAGAAAAGGAAATTATTATTTTGTCATAAAATGAGCTGGAGCAGGTTTTGAGTTGATCATTTTAGAGTAAATCCATCTAATAGGTGAGACAATTATTTGAAGCCAACCTATTTGGCACTCACAACCATTTGTAGTTCTCAGCAACTTTGCGAAAAAATGGAGTTTTAATAAGCTGAGAAGTACTACGATCATATGTATGATGTATCTTTTTATGTGCTCTCTCTTGGAGATGGGGATGGTAAAAGACGTTTGACATGGGTGTCATTAACAATGTAGCTTTGCAACTCATGGAACAAGATGTTTTTGCTGCAATCGGGCCACAATCATCTGGTATAGCTCATACCATCTCCCATGTTGCTAATGAACTACACGTGCCACTTCTGTCATTTGGAGCAACAGATCCCACTCTAGCTGCACTGCAGTACCCATATTTTGTCCGTACCACGCAGAGTGATTATTTTCAAATGAATGCAATTGCTGATTTGGTTGAATACTATGGATGGAGGGAGGTAATTGCTATCTATGTAGATGATAATTATGGAAGAGGTGGGATTTCTGGATTGGGTGATGCCCTGGCAAGGAAACGTGCCAAGATCTCTTACAAAGCTCCCTTCCCTCCTGGCGCCTCCAAAAGTGCAATTAATGACCTACTGGTCGAAGTAAACCTCATGGAATCTCGGGTGTATGTCGTGCATGTAAATCCTGACTCTGGCTTGACAATTTTCTCTATTGCTAAATCTCTTGGGATGATGAGCAGTGGCTATGTTTGGATTGCAACTGATTGGCTTCCTTCCCTCCTAGATTCATCAGCAGCAGCTGACCCTAACACAATGAATCTCTTACAAGGGGTCATTGCTCTTCGTCATCACACCCCAGATAATGACCTCCAAAAGAGTTTTATGTCTAGGTTGACCAGCCTAAAAGATAAAGACAGTGCAAGCTTCAATTCTTATGCACTCTATGCATATGATTCTGTTTGGTTGGCAGCTCGTGCTCTTGATGTTTATTTGAAAGAAGGAGGAAAAATATCTTTCTCTAATGATCCAAAATTGCATGACTCAAGTGGAAGCACACTGCACTTATCATCTCTCCGTATTTTTGATGGAGGCCAACAATTTCTCCAGACAATTTTAAGGATGAACTTTACAGGTGTAAGCGGTCAGATTCAGTTTGGTCCAGATAAAAATCTAGTTCATCCAGCGTATGATGTTCTAAACATTGGTGGGTCTGGGTCTCGTAGGATTGGCTATTGGTCAAATCATTCTCATCTCTCAATTGATTCTCCTGAAATCTTATATACTAGGCCTCCCAATTCTTCTACCATTAATCAAAAACTGTACAGTGTAATATGGCCTGGCGAAACTACGGCAATTCCCCGAGGATGGGTATTCCCAAACAATGGTAAGCCACTGCGAATAGCAGTGCCAAACCGAGTAAGTTACAAAGAATTCGTGGCCAAAGACAATGGCCCTCCTGGGGCTAGAGGTTACTGTATTGATGTCTTTGAAGCTGCTATAAATTTGTTGCCGTATCCTGTTCCGCACACGTATATGTTATATGGAGATGGCAAAAGAAATCCTGTTTACAACAATCTTGTGGATGCAGTTTCAGTAGATGTGAGTATTTGACTTTTATTTGTAACTTTAATCTTTTGGTGACTTTCCTGAAATTTAGTGTTTGGTTTAGTGGAATATAACTAGGTATTCCATGAATTTCAACTTGTTTACATGTGTTCTTTTTAACTTGCATTCTCTGATGTATTGGTGAGATTCGGTGTTAATCATTATAATTATTTCAATGTGGTTACTATCTTCTTCAGAAGTTTGATGCTGCTGTTGGCGACATTACAATTGTTACAAATAGGACGAAGATTGTGGATTTCACACAGCCTTACATGGAATCAGGACTTGTTGTTGTTGCCCCTGTCAAAGAGTTAAAGTCAAGTCCTTGGTCTTTCCTCAAGCCATTTACAGCTCCAATGTGGTGTGTCACCGGCATATTATTTCTTTTTGTTGGAGCTGTTGTTTGGGTTCTTGAGCATCGGATTAATCACGAGTTCCGTGGTCCACCAAGCCAACAACTAATGACAATTCTTTGGTTAGTATGTTTCAACTCACTGACTTACTGAATGTCATGTAATTTGTTACCAGAATTGAAACCCTCTAACTGGTATAAAGCTATAGGATCTCTCTCTAGAAAATGGTGTCAAATCCCTTGGCAATGGACCTGATTGTTTCCTGGTTTCAATGAAATTACATGGTTACACATGAGACCTAACATACAAAGTATTGCACACTGGCTGAAGATCTTGGCTGTAAGCCTGTAACATATGCCTGCTGTTGTATAGTAGAGCAGAAATCATTGTTAGGGTATATGTTGGTTTACCACTTTCAAGTATGCTGATGGACTGTGATGAAATAAACATATCAACTCTACCATTTTTCTATGGAAATATTTCAATTAGATGTACATGCTTTTATCTCTGCTTACTATGCGTGCTTTGTTTCATTTTATATCAGAGTACGATACTAAAATCACTTCTTGCTTGGCAGGTTCAGTTTCTCAACAATGTTTTTCTCACACCGTACGTATTTCATGCCTAGTTTCTTGTGCTTTTGATATTTGCTTCATGACAAAAGCCTTCTGGTGTTGACAATCATATTCCAATTTTCTAACATCCTTTGCTGTTTGGATCTGGCACAGGAGAGAACACTGTGGGCACGCTTGGTCGAATGGTTCTTATTATATGGCTTTTCGTAGTGTTAATTATAAATTCAAGCTACACGGCTAGTTTGACGTCGATACTCACCGTGCAGCAGCTGACATCACGGATAGAAGGAATTGACACTTTGATATCAAGTAGCGAACCAATAGGAGTTCAAGATGGGTCATTTTCATGGAATTATTTGATTGAGGAGCTCAACATTGCAGAATCTAGGCTTGTGAAGTTGAAAAACCAGGATGAATATTACAGTGCCCTTAAGAAGGGACCAAGAGGTGGTGGAGTAGCTGCCATTGTTGATGAGCTTCCTTACATTGAACTCTTCTTGTCCAGTACCAATTGCGAATTCAGGACTGTGGGGACAGAGTTTACAAAAAGCGGATGGGGATTTGTAAGTAAAGACTTTGGTTGGTCAAAGCCACCACCTGATTTTTTAGCTAGATTACAGATATGAAACAAAGCATTTCTAGAATGATGCAAGTTTAATAGTCTTATATTAAGTGTGATACTGATAGTAAATCACATGCAGGAAGTTGGAAATTGAAATTTCCTGCTCCAGAATTATAAGTAAATCACATTGAGTTTTCAGCTCCTTATGAATAATAGTACAACAGATTGAATTAAGATAGTGACCTGGATGTGATAGGTTTCTTTATAATGCTCTTCTCCTGTTATACCCTTTATGTTCCATCTTCAGTAGTAATGATCGACATGTAATATGTAAAATCAATATTCCCTGGACAATTGACTTTCTGATTTTTCATACAATTATTAATTGCTTTTTAATATATTTATTGATGCTGTTTTACTTCTTTTTGTTCCAAGGTTCAATACTTGATTATGTTTTGTTCTGTTTTAGACACATCAAGGCATTTCTATGAACGACAGCCTAGCTCCCTGTTGATTTCCAGTCAATAATCTTTTACTTATGAAAACTCTAGTGTTCCCAAAAGATTTCAGGATCTTTTGTTTCATACAATAAAAATTCATGAAACAGGTTCAAAAGTCAAATCTCACTCCAATGTTCAATGTCCTTGTCTCAGGCTTTCCAAAGGGACTCTCCTCTTGCAGTTGACTTGTCGACGGCCATTCTTCAGCTCTCAGAGAATGGTGATCTCCAAAAAATTCATAACAAATGGCTGACACGGAATGAGTGCTCCATGCAAATTAGCGAAGTTGATTCAGCCCAACTATCTTTGAGTAGCTTCTGGGGCCTATTCCTTATCTGTGGAATTGCATGCATTGTTGCTATTATTCTGTTCTTCTGTAGGATCTTATGCCAATACCGCAAGTTTAGCCCAGAGGCTGAGGAAGGCGATATTGAGGACATTGAACCTGCAATTGCAAGGCCTCGATGCACAATCCAAATTCCTAGCTGCAAAGACTTGATTGATTTTGTAGATAGGAAAGAAGAAGAGATCAAGGAGATTATTCTTAGGCGGAAGAGTAGTGACAGAAAACAATCAGCTAGCCATAGCTCAGATGAACTGTCCAATTCACCATCTTAAGGAATAAGAACAAGTTTTCCTTTTGGCTGCTGGATACTCTAATGCTTCCCTTTGGCAATACATGATTTTCATCTATACAACATATTTACTTTCCCTTATGTAAAAGCTTTGAGAGAGAGAATTTGAGCATGTTTTAGAATGTTTTTCTTGATGCTATACAAATGGATACCATTTTCTCTCAATGCTCAAAGATGACTTTTGAGCGGTTTATGCCATGACAATGATGTCATGCCAGCGGGCAATTGTTGTGGAGTACTCCATGCTATATATACAGGTAAATGATTAGTTTTATTTTACTAATTTTTGGCCACTGTTTTTTATACCATTCCTGCTGGGCTCTTATTTTATTTTTTATACATTTGGGGGAGGGGGGTTTTGAACTCCAAACCTTCATTTGGAAGGCTGAGGGTTATGCCAATCAGGTTTGGGCTCTTTTTAGAAACTAGCACATATGACGGGCACAAAATACTGCACTCTATTTTTGCTTTGTGATTGAAATTGACGTGCTTAAATTGATTCTTCTTGTTCCTCAAAATAGGTACATCAATAATATATAAGATTTGCATGAATATTATCAATCGGTTTGGGGACAGCGTAATAGGAGTTCAGAATTTCTTTGCCCTCGCTCAAGGTCACGCATCTGGAAGCAATCTTATTAGGTGTCCATGTTGGAGATGTCTTAATGACTATTGCTATCTCATTATCACGGTGGAAGAGCATCTTTTCGGAGGGATTGATCAAAACTATACCCACTGGATATTCCATGGAGAGAATGATGATTTTCCCATGGATAATACCAACAACTGCAACCTTCATAGCATGGACACTGGAGAATGATGTCATCCTAGACGAGATCTATTGTGGAAGATTATGGGTACTGCTCCCGCATAACCTCTACACGATGAAAAAGTCCTACACATAGTCGGTTGAAACCCTCAAACTTTGAGCACTTATTTTAGGATTCCCAATGTCCACTTTATCCTAGTTGTGTGAAATTCTCGAAATTGTCTCTCACTCCTAGAATGCTTAATATAAAAAGTCTTGGTAGTCGGAGTGGTAAGTCATTTGACATGAGGTAGCATAAGAACCTCTGGGTCGACGATAGCAGCACGCTTAGGCACCCTAGTGACTCAATGTCTTGGAAAGAATTTGACAATAGGCATAGTTGGTTTGTTTAGAAGCCTTGCAACATTTGTCTGGACTTAGCAAATGATGACTTCAACCTAACAGCATTTTACCAATGGTATTTGTTCCCTACAATTTACCACCTTGGTTGCGTAGGAAAGAATCTTATCTCATGTTGGCCTGCCTTATCCCTAGACGAAAGCATAGATTTATAGTCCCAAGCCCAACATTGCTAAGTCCAGTTTCCTTTGCAAAACTCCTTATGTTCCCAACATAAATCGAAATTCTATGAAATGGAAAAAAAGCCCAAGTCATTAATATTTGAAGGAGCAGTGCATGTTGTTTAAAGGCTCAAAGCATATATTTATATTCCCAAACCCAACGTTTCTTAAGTCAGTTTTTTTTAATATATTTTATTATTTATTTAGAGTTAGGCCCCTTTTGGATATAAAAAATATTTTGTCTCGTCGTTATAATTTTTTTAAATTCTCATACAAAATATAATAAATAATTTAATTTTTTTAAAACTTAAAATAATAATAATATTAAAAAATTAAAGGTGCTGTTTGGATAATAAGTTGAAATGAGATGAGTTGAGATTAAAATTGAAAGTCGAATAAAATATTATTAGAATATTATTTTTTTAATATTATTATTGTTTTGAGATTTGAAAAAGTTGAATTGTTTACTATATCTTGTGTGAAAATTTAAAAAAGTTGTAATGATGAGATGAGATAAGATGAAACACTTTTACTATCTAAACTGGGCATTAGTGACTTGTACGCCTTTCACTTTGGTTTATTACTTTGAACCAAAAGTTTAGGCTATCATATTCTTCACTTTGCTATTTCTTTTAACTTCTCCAGTCGGTGTTGTTTATGTCTCCAATGCTTGTCTCTCTCTCCCCTCTCTCTTACATAAATCTCCGTTAAACTGATACACCACATGATGTGGAATAGCTCTAGAATATTATAGCTCTGCCAACCATTCGGATGGTGTATGTTGCTGTCGTTCATAATGGGTCCTTGTAATAAATTTTGGCCACTGGTTTTCTCCGCCCAAATTAATAGTGTTTTTCTTATAAATATCTCCAACCCTAAAGGTCTCTAGGACATCCAACACAATCTCGATTTATATCATTCCCCTTCTCTCAAAAGATTGTTCCTCTTTCGAGTTTCCCACAACTTTGTTCTGCTCGCAATTGGTAAGTATTTTATAGAAGATATATGATTGGCCTTGATAAAATTGAGCACTTTTTTCAAAGAAATTTGGGCTTGCACTTCGAATGTGGATGCCTGGACCCAGATTCAGTTTGATATTGTTGTCATCCTGTGTAAGCTCAAAACAATATTCTCCCCTCTTTGCATTTTTTAATATAATGGTCCACCAAACAATTCATGTACTACACACGACCTTGCTTTCAAGTCCAGTTTAATATTGGTGGATGTAATATTTTGAGATATTTTTTGGTCGTTTTAATGTTATGTGCAAAATAGTGTTTATCCTAAGGGCTCCACTGCCAAGCTTACATTCATGTTGAGTACTTGACCTTTTGCTCCATTGCCCTAAACGATTTAGAGACTAGACACACGAGACAAGAAAGGAACAATGGTGTGCAAGTGCAGCAAGGTGAGGAGGCATTAAAAGTATTTTCCCAAAGTGTTTGCACATTGTGTTTGACTATGCCCAACTGTTGTCATCATAAAGTTTTTGCGAATGCTCAATGACATGTACTTATAATTGCCTCGATATCCAATGCTACCTAAAGTAAGCATTCTTATTGGAAGACAACTTCTATGTCTAATTTTTTACACTCATATTTCTATATTTGACACAGGGACATGTATATCTATATGGTATGAAGCATTATGATAAAATGAAGGACGACACCGCACATAATTTTGAAAAGAGACATGAGACCGGATGTTCGAGCTTGTTGAAAGAAAGTGTATGCTCCTTTAAACCTCAATCCGAACTCATTTATGAGTTTTTGTTTAAATTATGATCTTTGCCTATCATTACATATTATTCTTCTTTATTTATAAATTTTAAATTTGACCATGCTACTTATTACTAATAACAGATTAAAAATTTATGTCATCCCCATCCTAGTGATGTCTTCAATGAATTGTACGCATTGGTTTGTGGTTTTGACCCTTAGTTTGCATCGTATTTTGGTTGGATAAATAGTGGCATGGAAGCTCAAAGAGGTGCCGCTGCAAGAAAGGGCAATGAACTTGGTATTGGTAGACTTCCTACTACTACATAGTGGTAGGGTGGTGATGGCAAGAGGGAAGTCACTTGGTACATTGATGGACGTGAAGGCACAACTGGCAGGCCTTCAGTGGCAAGTAGATTGGCTGATATGGTGGAAAGAGGATAAAGGAGAATTGGGGGTGAGCCTGCAAAGACGTGGGCCTACTGTGGGCCTAGGTGAGGAAGAAGCTATAGAAATATTAGGAGGAAGCTGACAATGTATAAGGGCTTGGACCCAGAAGTTGTTGGACATAGCAAGTCTTCAGCAACAAGTGTGCTTTGATAGAGCAGCATGTGTAGGCCTAGCAAGGTGGGTCAACTGTCTGGGCCTCAGCTCGTGGGGCATATTGTTGGAAAGAAGAAAGTCGGGGATCGGCATGTGTGGAGAATCCGGAAAGAGGATGACCCATGGCCCCTTATCGGCATAGGCTCACACCCTTGCGAAAAACATTGTCGGGAGCCCTACAACCAGCTAAGGAAACCTTGACAGAGGTCTAGAGGGTATGGGAGATGGAGGAGGAGTTGACGACAGTAGTTCTCGAAAGAGAGCTAGACTTTTCGCCACCTTTTTTGGGAACTACGCTGTATGTTGGGATTTTGGCATTTTGTGGCTAGATGTTGCTGATGAACATTGAGGAAGCTTTATCCCTTCTGGTGGAGGCTCTACTGTAGCCTGAGGAGCCTATCGAACCATGGGCAGCAAGGAAATCCCATGATGATGCTCACGATGATGCTTTTCCCCTCTCTAGAAGTGATGATGGAGATTTTAATGGGCCACCACAAATGCTTATTTTGATGCAAGGCTATTCTAAGTGGGAGTGTAGAAACCTCTTTGCAGAGGAGGCAATGGGAACGCAGTTGGACTCACAGTAGGTTACTAGAGAGGGAAACCCTTACTCCTGAACTGCATTTTACCAAACAAGTCTAGTGTGTTTGATTAGGTCCTACCAAAGGTGAAGACATTGTGTGGGGATGGAGTGTGAGGGCTTTGAGGAACACTTTATGGCTTTACTTATTGCCATAGAGGTGGGTTACATTCAACTTAAAAAATCTGGTCATTGAATTATGAGGTCAAGCCTAGATAGATCCAAAGGGAAGGGGATAGAATCCTCTATATGAAGCCCAAAATTGCGTCTTCAAATGTCCGGAGGCTTAACAAGGTCAATAAACACCTTCATATAAGAAATTTTCTTTGTGAGTGGAAGGTGGACATAGTATGCTTACAAGAAACCAAGTTGAAATCTACTCGAAGAAGAATTGTGAGAAATATTTGGAGCTGTCTATTTGTGGATTGGGTGTATCTTGTATCAATTGGGGCTTTAGGAGGAGTTTTAGTAATGTGGGTTACAAGGATGGTGGAGAAAATGGAGGACTTCATAGGGGAGTATGCAAATGCATGTTCCTTTAAGAGTGTGGAAGATAATTTCCTGTGGAATTTTGCAGCTATATATTAGCCAAATTTAGACAATATCAGAAGATTATTATGGGAAGAATTAGAAGGAGTATAGTTGGTCGGACCTTCCCTAATACTTAGGTGGGGATTTTAATGTTATAAGGTTCCCAAGCAAACGTTATGGAGATAGTAGGTTGCGGCCAGCAATGATAAAATTTTCAGAGCGTATTTTCGACTTGAAACTGGTAGATCTTCCTTTCATGGGGGTACTTTCACGTGGTTTAATACTCACACTTGGTCTCCATTAAACAAATTCTTAGTCTCACCGGAATGGTAAATGTATTATCTGAATGTTTGTCAAAAGAGGTTGCCTCGCTTTTGTTTGGACCATTTCCCCATCTTGCTAGATTGTGGTGGTATGCAAAGAGGGCATCGGTATTTTAAGTTCGAAAAATATGTGGTTAAAAATTGAAGGCTTTGTGGATAGGGTAAGACAGTGGTGATCCTCATATCAGTTTCATGGCACCCTTAGTTTCATCCTTGTTGGTAAATTAAAAGCTTTAAAGCATGATTTAAATCTTTGGAATACTCAATCCTTTGGAGACATAGGGAAACGTAAGATATCCATGTTGGAGGAGATACACGAGTTAGAGAGGATACATGAGGATAGGGTTCTTTCATCAAATGAGATATCTTGGAAGACAGCGTTGGTTTTAGAATTAGAGAGGGTAATCTCTTTAGAGGAGATCTCTTGGCACCAAAAATCAAGAACATTGTGGTTAAAAGATTGGGACTAAAGTACGAAGTTCTTTCATAGAGTTGCTAACTCTTATAGGAGAACTAATACCATTGAGATACTAAATATTAATGGTGAGGATTGTACGGAGGCTCTTGTGATTCGGGAACATGTTGCTGATTTTTTTTTTTTAACACTTGCTTACAGAGTAAGAGCTTTTGAGTCTATTAAGCTGCATAATGCATTTTGGTTGAAAAGGCCTTTTGAGGAGGTTGATGTTTATGGTGTGATGAAAAGAATGGTTAGAGGCAAAGCACCAAGTCCAGATGATTTTTCCATGGGATTCATCCCAACATGTTGGGAGGTAGCGAAGAAGGATCTAATGAAGGTTGTGGCATCGGAAGTAAATGATTTTAGGCCCATTAACCTTGTGAATAGGGTATACAAGATCATCTCCACGGTGCTTGCAAATAACGTAAGAGAGTTATTGGGGAAGCTAATCATGAAACCACAAAATGTATTTGTAAGGGGTAGACAAATTCTGGACTTAGTTCTTATCGCGAATGAATGCTTGGATAGCAGACTCAAATCTTGTTCTACAAGGATCTTATGTAAACTGGATATGGAGAAGGCCTATTATCACGTAAATTGGGACTTTCTATTTTACTTACTAGGAAGGTGCAAATTTGTGGACAGATGGTGTTTGTGGATCAAATGGTGCATTTCAACGGCAAGATTCTCAATTTTGATAAATGGCAGTCCACTTGTTTTTTTTTAGCAATTTGTGAGGCCTAAGACAAGGTGATCCATTATCCCCACTCCTCTTCGTTATTGTTATGGAGGCACTTAGCAAGATGCTATCGGCTTTGGTTATGAATGGTTTTGTGGAAGGCTTCTTAGTTGGAGACTCCAATAGGGGTATTATTAACATCTCTCATTTATTGTTTGCAGATGACACACTAGTATTTTGTGAGGTAGACCAAAACCAGCTCTGGGCACCAAAGGCACTTCTACTATGTGTGGAAGCAGCATTAGGTTGAAAGTAAACTTTGATAAATCAGAGTTAATGCTAGTTGGTAGTGTTTGCAACATTTGAAAATTGGCTAGTACACTTGGATGTAAAGTTTCTTCTCTTCCCATGGATTACCTTGGATTTCTGTTCGGGGTTGCCTCAAGGGCTATATCAATATGGGATACAGTGATCGAGAAGATAGAACGTATTTTGATAGGATGGAAGCAGATGTACTTGTCAAAAGGTGGCTAGATTACCTTAATCAAGAGTTCTCTTTCTAACTTACCAACATATTTTTTGTTTCTTTTCCCAATTCCAACTAGTGTGGTGGCACAGATTGAAAAATTTCACTGTGATTTCTTATAGAGTGGTGTAGGGGATGAATTCAAATTCCATCTAGTTAGTTGAGACAAGGTACGCACTCCAATCTCCTCTTGTGGATTGAGAATTAGAAATATGAGAATTTTCAATTGGGCCTTAAGAAGCTTGAGTGGTAGAGTTCATGGTGTTATCGAGAGATCAAGTCCAATGGAACATCACTTTCAGTAGGGTGGCACAAGATTGGGAAGTTGTAGTTTCGAGGACTTTTTTAACCTATTGTATTTTGTGAAACTAAGTAGACAATGAGTTGATACGTTGTGGTGGGTACTAGCAAGTAAGGGTAAATTATCAAGTTGATCATTCTACAAGTCCCTCTCACACACTTGTTGAATAAATGTCCATTAGATATAATATGATATGAGAGTTTGGAAGCACATTAGACGAGTGTGAGGGGTTTTTCTTCGCCATACCAAACTAATGTTGGGAGTGGGCTCTAGAATTAAATTTTGGAATGACATATGGTGCGAAAATAATGTCCTAAAAGACTCATTTCCTCCAGTTTTCTGGATTGCATGTGCTCAAGAAGCTTGAGTAGTAGAGTTCATGGTGTTATCAGGAGATCAAGTCTAATGGAACATCACTTTTAGTAGGGTGTCATAGGGAAATTGGTAGTTACGAGGACTTTTTTAGCCTATTGTATTCTGTGAAGTTGAGTAGACAACGAGTTGATACGTTATGGTGGGTATCAGCAAGTAATGATACATTATCGGTTCGATCCTTCTACAAGTCCCTCACACACTTGTTGAATAATCAATTTCCATGTCGAAGGATTTGGTTGAATAAGGCACCTCCTAAGGTGGCATTCTTTACTTGGACAACGTCCTTATGTAGGATTTTGACAATAGATAACCTGAGAAAACAAAGAGTGATTATACTAGATTGGTAATGTCTATGCCAGAAATTCAGTGAGACCATAGATCACCTCTTACTACATTGCGAGATTGCTAGAGCACTATGGAATAAAGTGTTTGGCCGAGTAGAGTTAGCTTGGATGATGCTTGCCACAGTGGTTGAGTTTTTGGTCAGCTGGACACATCCAGCAGGTATTCTACAAATCAAAGTTGTGTGGAAAATGGTACCTATGTGTATTATGTTGTTCATGTGGCAGAAGAGAAACGAGTGCACGTTTGAAGATAAGGAGCGTTCATTAGTGGAACTTAAAATCTGTATTTTTTAGAACTCTATTCCTATAGGCCATAGCTATAGACTTTAACAACCTTGATTTTTATTAATTTTTTATTTTCATTGCTAGGACCAAGATAGGTCTTATCCATTATATATCATCTTGTATATTTGAGCTTTACCTATCATCATTAATGCAATCATTTACTTATATATATATATATATATATATATATATAAATAGTGGTATGAGGTTACATACAATAAAGTGGCCTGGTTGTTGGTGGGGGGCCATGACTATAATGTGAAGGACCACTACGAAGTTCTGATCGACATCTTACATTTGTGGTATATGGGTTGGCGTTATGTATACCTCTTTAAATGTAATTAGTAGGACATTAGTGACCAAACGAGGAATATGTATAAACTCATATCTTATTAGTGTCAATACATCTTTTACATGGTACATTGATGATCCCTTTGTGCTGCCACGCTAAGCCCAACTAGATTCTAGAAGGAATACTTGTGAGTTGGGCCAGAATTACATTCTCGAAACCAGGATGATAGCATTCATCAGAAGGTCATGATAGGGAGCCTATTTTAAGCCGGGTGTTGACATGACCTTCTCTAAGTCTCTTTACTTTATACCTTATTTAACTTCGTCACGAGGGCACACGAGGGCACATCCCTCTGATGTCGCTTTCCTTTGGTAAACCATAATGGAGTTTGTGTTTTATCCCAACGACACGCGTTCTACTCTGATTTGAGTGTTGAAATTTTGTAAGATCTCGCATTAATCAATATGGTATGATGTCGAAAGCTCCCATACATTTTTTATTTATTTTTTTAACTAAAATAAGATTATTCTGATTTGGAATGTGTCCACGTTGTTTTGTTTTATTTCTTTTATTGCATGTTTGGTCGGGTACCAGGTACCAACATACTATGTGATTGATGTTAACTTCAATTCTCTCCATTTCATTAAAACGATATTATCATCCATATTTTAAAAAAAATAATGAATAATTATACATCAACCCAATAAAAAAAAATATTAACTTTATAATATTTAATGTGTAAAAGAACTTTAATTGGAGTGCATCCATCAACCATATAGTAAGTTGATATGTCTGTTATATATGTTTGCAAAGAAAATAGGTGAAAGATAAAATGTCATATCCAAAACAAAGGGAGAAAAAGGAATATGAATGGGTATAATCGAGCACACTCCACTCACTTCATAATGGGAAATATGAATGGGGGTTTCGTCTACAATCGCTTTCTCGAGACTCTTTGCTATTATAAAGAGAACATATAAATTGAATTCTCAATTAATCGAAACAAAAAAATAAAAAAGTTATATGTAGATGTAGATAAGATAAATGTGTAATACGTGACTTTCACATATTCATGTTAATATACATGAAAATTTAATAGATCAAGCTATGAGAATTCTTGTGAAAAGATTATCAGTCATGTCAAGATGTTTTCTCATTTGGAAAAAGAAAGAAGTGATAAACAAAAAGACACGCCCGCATGATCGCGCACACATATATATTAAGAGTTTTGCTATATACAAGTACAGTTGCGCACTAATCTGTGTACCAATATTGATTTATTCATACTTAAAATTTAAATTAACATTGTTTTTAATAAAATCTACTTTTTGACCAATCACATCATATTAGTACACATATTAGTACACAATTATGCTTACAACTATACTTTTCCATATATTAATATTAATTGGATAATCTCTAATAATGATACTTCAATCGACTTATTATTATTATTATTATTTTTCCTTTACATCCTATTTAAATTTTGAAACTCTTGGGATCTATTTAGCTGCACAACTATTCTTAAATATTTTTAGATATATTTTTTTAAAATATCAGTTAAATATAAAATATTTTTAATTTTTAATTTTTATTTAATCAATATAATTTTTTCAAACTCTTAAAAAAAAGGTAAGATACAATAATACCTTTTCAAATTTAAAAATAAAAGTTATATTAAAAAATTATATTCAAATAATATTTAATTTTATAATATTTTTATTCATTTTTTTTATTTTTCTCAAAACTCAATAATATATTTTAACTCAAATCATTTCATTACTGTACATAGATATATTGAGATATTTTGAGTATCCAAATAGCCCTTAATTAGATCTAGACCTCAGTAGCGTGAAATGGAAGCTTGCAGTTTGGATTCTTATAGATTATAAAGAAAAATGCTAAATCTATAAAAAAATTTTTATAAAATTAAATTTATAAACTGACGTGACTTGATATGATATATTTGATTTACTTTACAGTGAAATAGAATTTATAATTTAACATATCACATTAAATTTTATTTTATAATCTGGCGTACTGTATCAAATCATATTAATTTATAAATTTATTTTTATAAAATATTTAATTTATATGAATTTATTTTTATAAAGTTTCTTATTAGACCAAGAATTTCCTAATTATAAATATAAAAATATATTATTATTAATTTTAAAAAAAAAAACCAATAAAAGCAAATACTAAAAATACCCGCAGCGGCAGGCTTGGAGATGTCTCTCTCGTATGTGCGCTCGTGAGAGGCATTTAGAAGCTAAATTAGCTTTAGTTTCAACTGTTTATCATGGCCAAAATGGTGGAATAAGAGAGGCTCACCCCCCCGCATAAATTGAAGCATGTCTCAGCCTTGTTCCAAAGTTGTCAATCTCAGCCTCAGGAAGAGAATTCAATGTCGCATGTTGATCCTCCGGCGATGGTTCCAGCGAGTTTTGGACCGTCTTCTCATCTGCTCCCTGCAGGGGAAACCAATCCGGTACCGCATGTTACCCCATGCCACCTTGACGTCTCCGCCGCCGGGCTGCAACCCGGTGGGAGATTTCACGCCGGAGCAGCACGTGACGCCGGCGCCGCCGGTGTGCCATAAACGCGACGTGGACAGTTCTTCGGATTTGGTTGCCTTGAAGATCAGTCTCTTGGGTGACAGCCAAATTGGAAAGACTAGTTTTCTGGTTTGTATATTACCCTTTTCATCAAAATTAAAACATGCACGTACGTACGGACGATTGTATATCTGTATGCATTCTGTTGGGTTTCTGTATGTATTACATTTACAATATATATATATATATATTATAATGTGGTTCTGATCTTTGTTTCTTGATCCATGGATTCTTCATGTCTATGTACATCTGAAATTTCGTTTCTTCCGATTTTCTTGGTTTGAAGGTGAAGTATGTAGGGAATGAGAAAGAACAGGAAGCTTTGCAGAAGAAAGAATTAAATTTGATGGATAAAACATTATTGGTTGGAGGTGCACGTATTTCCTATTCTATTTGGGAGGTTGGAGGTATGCATTTGGCTGTGTTCTTATATATGTTTCCTTGGTCTGCATTTGGTTGCCCAGAGAACATGGAATCCAAACTGCTCTTCGTTTTCTTTTTGAGGAAATCATAAAGAATTTACAACTTTCCTGTCATGTTCGATCTCTCAAGGGTTAAACACAACTGCAATTAAAAACATTTAATGGTATGATCAGACCCATTAATTCATTTATTTAAAATCATTAAAACTGGTTGCAGGTGGTAACAAATCTTGGGATCACGTTCCTGCTGCTTGCAAGGACTCTGTTGCAATTTTGTTCATGTTTGATCTGACAAGTCGATGTACGCTAAATGGGTGAGCTTTTAATCTTTTTGCATTTATGAAATGTAATTAAAAGAAAATTTGTGTCGATGAGTAGAGTTTCTTAAGCTTTTGAATTTACTGAAAAATGGGAAAAAGAAAATCATGATACTTTCTGAAACTTGGGGGTTTTCTGTGACTGCAGAGTCCTAAGATGGCATCAAGAAGCAATAAAATGGAATCAAGTATGTGTATGACAGATGACTAGCTCCTACATTTTTTTTAAAGAAAAAAATATCACAATTTCTTTAGTATTTTGGATCCAAAATAGGATTATACACAAACCTATCCATGTTTTGCTTGTTCTTACATAATCATGTGTTGTTTCTTCTTAGTTTGTTTGATTCTTTTGCAGACGGCAATTCCTGTTTTGATTGGAACAAAGTTCGATGACTTTATCCAGCTTCCCATAGATTTGCAATGGACAATCTCAAGTGAGGTAAATACGTCAATCTTTAATGAAAGCCACGCCATTTGGATCTGTCCAAACGAGTTCATCAGAGAACTTTGAAAAACACACACATACACAAAAAGGAAAAAGATAAAGAGTTTTATGAATTTATTTTTATGTACTAAATATGCCTTCGTTGTCTTAATAATTTTAAACAATCAAAACCTGTTTTATCTACCTAAAATATTCTATGCTAGTTTTTTGGGATTTGAATGGTCATGATTGTGAGAGGGCATGGAAGATGAAGACAGATGAAGAGCAAGAAAAAGGACAGACCGAACGGACATGGATAAGGTTGGAGAAGACTTTGTGCCTTTTGAGGAGTCCGGAAAGGGATAAGGATGATGTTGCATCAGCCTGCTTGTCAACCTATTTTTAAAACAGACAATAATTGAATAGTAACCACCCATTTTTAAGTACTCCATCCATGTTTAAGTTTTAACCAACCAAACCAACAAGTCAATTCAAGGCTCTCCTCTTGTATCATTTAATTATTATTATTTATCATCATTTTTATATATTATATATTATATTTATTTTAATTTTATTTTTCATAATTAATTAAATTATTTTATTTATCATTCATATATTATATATTTAATAAAATAATTAAAAAATTATATATAATATATAATATATGAAAATAATGAATAGAATTTTTTATTTATTTTTAATTAATAACCCATTTGATGGAGACAACTTAGACACCCAACCATTCCCTCATTTTCAGTGATTGCTTTGCTTGTCCAACTACCTCTTTTAAGGATTATGGGTACTCACAAAGTAACGAACTTACCCAGTTTTATTTAAAAGTTCATTGAAGTTCTTTTTAATTGCTTAATTGCTTGGATTTGATAGTCCAATGCGTGTATATATATATGAAAAATTCTATATATTATACTATTATTTTATTTTCATCTTATTATATAAGATATGGTTCATAATTTATTATTAGATGATCTTTTATTAGATTATTTTGTATTATTCAATGATAATAAATATGTCATATCTTAAATAGTGTGATGTGAATATAGTGTATAACATTATATATATGTATGACATTTAATACACATGCGAGATATTATTATTCTAAAATTTTAAACTGACATAATTAAATGTAGTAAAGCCACCTAATTTGGTCAGGCAATTGGTAAAACCTACTACACACACACACACATATATATATATATGATCTCAAAATTGTAATTTGGTTGATAATTTGTGACAGGCAAGAACATTAGCAAAGGCCCTTAATGCGACCCTCTTCTTTTCAAGTGCAACCTACAACATCAATGTCAATAAGGTCTTCAAATTCGTCACTGCAAAGCTCTTTGACCTTCCATGGACAGTGGAGCGTAATCTAACTATGGGAGAGCCCATGATTGATTTTTAGAGGATTCATCTCATGTACATAGCAAAATCTTCCAAATACAAAAGAAAGAGAGTGACCAAAGTCGGAAAATTGCCGGAGTTGTCAGTAAATCTAGTCCTGTTGCTTTGCTTGCATGCCATGGAGAGAGGCTGCGGCGGGGGGATCGAAACAGATCGGCCTTCATCTCTAGCCATAAATAATATGTTTAGTTCAAGTCAGCAATTGTAGAAAGATAAAAGAGTTTTTTTTCTTCTTTCCGAAGATAGATTATTTTCTAACAACGAGGCTTTT
Source organism: Carya illinoinensis (assembly GCF_018687715.1). Lineage (NCBI taxonomy): Eukaryota > Viridiplantae > Streptophyta > Magnoliopsida > Fagales > Juglandaceae > Carya > Carya illinoinensis. The sequence goes on from NC_056755.1 coordinate 15,742,694, forward strand.
CGTTGACCTGCAAGTTTGCAACCTTTCACATGCTCGATCATCGGGTTATTTAGGATTTAGAGCTGTTGGCCTTCAAGTAGCCTGAACAAATGTCATAAAACTTGTACCCTTTAGACTATTTATGGAAGCACCAAACACACTGCCAACATGATCTAACGTGAAAGCCGGCCACATCAGATGGTACAAAAAAAAAATATTTGAAATGAATCTCAAAAAGTGTCATATTTACACGCGAACACCAACTTCACGATACTGAAGGAGAAAACACCATTCCAATCAAGACATATCACATCATCCCTACAATCATCCATGCACCTTTTTCAAAGGAAAATAAAGAAATACATTCAATCATGCACTTTTATTAAATGATTGGCCCCGTCACTTGAAAAACGTGGAAGTCCCATGTTGAAGTTACAAGAATACCGAAATAAATGGAAAACCATTAATCTTTTATCAAGGGGATAACGATTAAAGATAGACTAGTCTGTGGCTACGGTTATACCAAGACTCTTTGAGGAACCGGAATTAGCAATTAAGCTACTTACCATGATCAGTGGCAGATCCACGCTGTACAAGGGGCCAGGGCCCCCCAATTTTTTTTTTTTTTGAAATTATATAATAATCTCTAGATATTATGTATAATTTTATAAATATAGAAAATAACTCATCTAAAAAAAATTATAATATTTATATGTTTTCTAAATTTTATTTTAAAATTTCAATATACCTACAAATTAAATGTCTCTCTCTAATTTTTTTTATAGTCTCAAAATTTTGTTTAATTTTTATATATTATCTATTTTCAAATATGTGGCTTTTCTAAAATTAAAACTAAAATTAAATTTAGGAAAAAGATTAAAATTATTAATATGGATTCCAAAGTTTTTTATTATACAATATTGGATTTCTTAATATGAAATCAAAAGTAAAATATAAGAAAAATTATTTAAGGTTGATGATCTATATGAAAAATAATTTGTAGTTATATTTTTATAAATTTTCAATCTCTTTTTAATTTCTATAAGAGAATTGATGTTTGCAGTCCTAAGATCACGTGCAAGTCCCGTTTACTCATTTTGAAAAAAAGTAGATAATTCTAGAATTCACATGAAAAAAATTATTTTTTATTATTGGACTCCACTTTTTTTTTTTTTTTATTCAAAAGGAGTGTGTAGAGTTTGTACAATCTGTATTTAACATTAGTTTTTACATAAATATATCATACAATAGAAAAGTTGGCCCCCTACAACACAATTGTTGGTTTTGCCACTGACCATGATCAGTAGAGATAGTTTGAAAATGCATATAGCATACACTTCTGTAACAGGATCTTCATTTTCTAATATAGAATAACCAACCATGAAGAGTTACATACGTAAGATAAATAAATAAATAAAAAAGGGTAAAAAAAAAAAATCCATAATGAAGACTTCTTATTGAAGAAAAATATAAAAAACTAACAGCCTTCAATAAAATACCCAAAACTAACAGCCTCAACGATATTTAAAATTCTTTGAATGAATCATATCATGTTACTATTCAATGAAAAGTGGCATGATTTTAAAGTCTTTAAGTTACATGGTGATGACGTAAGAGTTTGGCTAGGATTAAGTGACTAAGATGATAGATTTAATCTTATGTTGGATTTTTTATTTTGGATAAATGTAAAAAACTTTGAGTTTTATCTAAAGTTTATTTTGATTTTATCTAGAGGGTGCTAGAAAATATTTTAGACAAATCAAAAGTGTAGAAGTCGAGTTCCAAGAGTTTTGATCTTATCAATCCATATAAGAGTTTGAATGAAAAATTGCTACTGTTGAGAAGATAAGTGCCAGGTGTTGGCAAACCATTAGCAAAATTCATCAGCAAAGTTTCATTGTGACTTGGAAACTACTTTTAGAAATATATTTAAACTGTCCTACTAATTAGGAACTGCAGAGACTCAGCCTTGGAGAATTTGGAGAGTCTTTCTGAGTACTTATGTGTGATGACTCGCTCCAAAACGAGTAACACAAAAGCTGTCCCAAGTGTAGCAGGATGACGCGTAATAATTAGGAATAAAATTTCTAGATCGTCTCCTCAAGGAAAGTGTGCTTAAAATCAAACTCATACAATGGTGGATGATATTTACAAAGAGAAAATAAAAGTGGTGATATGTATAATGAATAGAAGATAAAATTACTGAGGTGAAGATTTTCAAAGTAACATAGTACAACTAAAATGATAAAATAAAGAAATATGAAAAACGACTATGGTTTTAAGGATCAATCTAATAATTTAAAATATTATCTCTAATCAATCTACTTTAATTAAACTAGAAAGTCAATTTTGTTTAATTGAAAGATTTAACAGTTAAGGCCAATTAAATTAATTGTTAAAGATTAAACATAAACAATTGATAATTAAAACATTCACAAATCCATTTGAATATCACATGAATTTTTCAAGCATCCAATTTATTTAGAAATCACAATAGATCAAGATAAATATATAGATAGTCAAAGTTTCTAATAATAAAATCATTCAATCAAACAAACTTGCAATATAAACTCTATTGTTGATTGGAAACAATATCTTAAATTATTATACTTCACCTCTAATCTTAGTATAATGCAAGAAAAGTAAATGACATAAGTTAAATAAGCAAACTGAAATTAACAAGAGTTGGAGAGGAGGCTATAGACGGAGGATGAAGGCTAGGCAACGACAGTTAGGCCACAGGCTCTGCAACCTCGCTGCCTATCTCCCTTTCCTCACCTATGTTCCCTTAAGAACTAAAAGCAACATTAAGAGCAAAACTAATTTGACTGAAAAAAGAGGCTCCTTTCAGTTCCCTTTTATAGACGTGCGTCCAACAATTGCTCCGTAAAAAATAAATGCCGTGCATCCTTGAGTTGCCAACCCATACATTCAAACGCAAGGAAAGATCGACTGCATGTGTGAAAGAAGGACTACTGTATCTCTCGTGAACGAACAAAAAAAAAAAAAACAGCTGCAACCTGCATTGCTTCTGTTGGAAAGCAAGAAAATAATTTGCAACGTGTGTCAACATGGCTTTTTCCCTTTCATTAGGACGTCTACTGCTTTGCGTGTGTGAGGTTTCCAAAATGCTAGAAAATCAGCTGCCCCATGTGGTAAAACATGTGTATATGCCCAAAATGAAGAGATGACTATGTTGCTTCAACATGCTGCGGGGCCACCCATTACAAATCTCTAGATGCCACATCTCATTGTTTCTCATCTCCCACCCATGCCATTGGAAAATCCCATGGTTTGCATCTGGTTTCGCTGCCAGTCAATGCTTCTAATTTTAATCTTTATCCCACCATTTCAAATCAGAATATTAATTTCCTGTAAACACTAATAAGAGCCCATTATTTAAAAGCAGAAAAATAGGAAAAAAAATAACACAAACAAAATAGGAAATCAAAAATAAATTAAAATGAAGAATAGAATATCAAAAATATGTAGTGCATATGAGAAAATATTGTCCAATTAAATCATAGGTTATAAAATTAATCATAAACTATGATATTAACTAATTTAAATCACAACTCAAATTTATGCCCATTAACCATTTTTCAATCTAAAACTAATAATAATGTCGTTAAGCAATTAAAATATATTGGTTTTAGATATATAAAATGTGCAATATTTCAGCTCAAATATGCATTAAGAATTTTCTCGTCACTTTTCTCTCATCGAGTGTGATCGTGCTCTATGTTGGAGATAGAATGATCATGATTTAGCCACTGGAGTTCCAGGAGAAAAGTCGATGTTTGAAGATCATCAAAGGTTCTAACTGCTACTGCGGTAGAGAAAAACGGGTTGTTTGTCGTGTCAAGTCAGAGAGTTAATTGACAAAGGTTTTGTAATTGACGACTTACTTGTACTTGATTTTCAAATAATAAAATTGATTTTTCTGGGTTTGGCTACTCCATTGGATTTTACCTTTAAAAAATTCTTTAAAAGATTTCCCTACGTTATTCAGATTGGTGTTATGCGATTGATTTATTTTATGTTATTGTTTGGTTATTAAATAAATGCATGATTGACGACTAACAATTTGTTGACTGAATTGGTATATCTTTATGTTACTATACAGGGATATTTGGATAATTTCAATTTGTATTAGAGTGTAGTTTACTCATTCGAGTGTGATACATGTCCCTGTAGATCATGTCATTATCATTGTCAGCCCCCACATTTTGATGGGGGAAACTTCGCTTATTGGAAAGTTCGTAGGAGAGCTTTCCTCAAGTCTTTAGATGAATGTGTGTGGTATGCAGTTGAACGAGGATAGACTAAGCCTGAGACAACTCTTGATGCTTAGATTTGAGATGAGATCAGCAGCTGCAATTAGAATAGCAAAGGAATTAACGTTATTTTTATGGTTGTATCTTCCAAAAATTTTAAAAGAATCTCAATGTGTAAGATTGCCATAGAAGTGTGAGATATTTTTGAATTAACACATGAAGGTACAAGTATAGTAAAAGATTTGAAATTGCAGATGCTAACCTTAAAATTTGAAAAGATTAAAATGCTAGAAGATGAGAGGTTTAATGATTTTTATGCTAAAGTTAATGATATTGTGAATTTCAGGTTTAATCTCGTCGAGAAGGTAGAAGATTTAAAGGACATGAGAAAGATTTTAAAGTCCTTACCTGAATGGTTTCTGCCCAAAGTTACAGCAATTGAGAAAAGTAAGGACTTGGATGCAATCAAAGTTGAAGAACTAGTCCGTTCCTTGCAAACTTATGAGTGCTCACTTCCTCAAGTCCATTGTGTTGAAAACTGTGAAAGAAAATCAAGATGACACTTTCAATGAAGAAAATCTGAATGATGAGGACCTAGACCTTATTACAAAGAAATTCAGAAAATCCTTATTTAACAAGAAAACTGGAGGAAAACAAAAATAAGGTAACAAATTTTCTACAAAGAAAAGTGATCTAAAAAATAGAATAAAGAAATGTATGAGAAAAAAGACAAAGTAAAATGTCATGAATGCTTTGGATATAGTCATGTAAGAGTGGAGTGCCCAAATTTAAGAAAAACAAGGAAAAATCATTGAATGTCGCACTTGATGATAGTTCAGAATCTAAAACTTCTAATTTATTATTTGATGATGAAAACTCCTTTATGGCTTTTACCATTGTTGTTGATGGTTTTTGGAAAATTGTGCTAACAAAATCTAAAAGTGAGTTTGATGATAGTGGCTCGGATATAACTCTTGTTGATATTGACCATGAGCTAAGCATACAAGAGGCTTATAATGATTTATGTGAAGAAGTGGTCAAGCTGAAAAAGCTTAACAAGAACCTATGCAACAAACTCATAGCAATGGGGAATGAAAAGAATAATCTTTTAGAGTCACTGAAAATTTCTGAAGTTGAGATCTCGATATTGAAGGCTCAAAAAGATGCACTAGACAAAGAATTGAAGAGTTCTCAAGAGTATCAACAAAAACCAACAACTCAAAAACTGGATGAGATGTTAAGTAGTAAAAAGTCCAACTGTGATAATTCTAGTTGAAGGTATACAACTTCCCAAGACAAAGCTACTCAAGCCTCATCGTTCGTTGTCACTACCTCGAAGACTATAGTCTTTGTCGAAAAAAGTCAAGTTGTGGATGTTTCAAAAGAAGTCACTTCAAAGTCAAATCATTTTGAAAAGTTACATGAAACATCAACCTTAAAGAAGCTAAACCGAGGTAAGGTTGGAGGTAAATTTGTGCTTATTTGTCATTATTGTGGTATTTTTGGTTATATAAGGCCATATTGCTTTGATTTAAGTAAAGTGCAGAAAAATGGAGGGGAAAAGAAAGAAAAAATGTAAAGACACTTGGAAAAAAAATCTAAGAGTTAAGCCAACAACGTACCCAAATAGTCTTATCTCTATCTTTTTCTCTCTAGAAGAAAGATGAGGTGAAGTGAGGTCCACTAAGATTCCAACAGAATTGGAGGTGGTTGTGGGGTAGAGGGGCGAACTATAACGGCTCTGTCTGTCATCTAGAAGTGACTGAACTTGGTGGCGACGACTGTTTGGTGGAGTAGGATGAATGACATAGAGGAAAGATGGGAGAGATTGAAGCTAATAGAAGAGGAAGCTCTGAATATAGAGCTTGGAGATGACATTTTGGAGGAACAGAATTACAAAGGAGATTTAAGCTTGGTTGGAAAGGTATGGATGTAGAGGAGTATAAGTAAAGTAATGATTGAAACTACAATGGCCAAAGTGTGGAGGATAAGTAAGAGAGCTAACTTTCAGGAGGTGGGATCAAATATTTTTGTGATAGTTTTTGCAAGTCAAGGCGATAAGCAGCGTATCTTGGATGGAAGGCTATGGCTCTTTGACAACCGACGGTTTGTGATTTTGCAGTTCGATGGATTTATACCACCATAGAAAATGAATTTCAAAAGTGAAAGACTCTGGATTCAGATGCATTACTTACCACTGGCATGTATGAATAGGGAATGATGGGAGCTTCTAGGAGGCACTATCGATAGAGTAGTAGAGGTGGATTTGGAGGAGGATGGGGTTTATTCTTAAGGGTTCTAACATAAATAGATTTAATAAAACCTTTGGCAAGAGAAAGAACTATAACAGTCAAAGGGAAGGCACACTAGATTCCTTGTAAGTATGAGAAATTGTCACATTTCTACTTTAGGTGTGGGTACATTGTATATGATGATTCAAGGTGTAAGGGGAAAGAGGGGGGAGGCTTAATTTGGAGCCTGGCTTAGAGTAGGGGTAAGAGCAAAAAAGAAAGAGGGATTTAGAAGTTTGGAATGGGGCCATAAAAAACACATAGAGGTGAAGGGAAGAGAAGAAGAAGAAGAGGGGGGGGGGGGGGGGGGGAGGATTAGTTAATGACATGGTGGAGAAAGTGAGGGAGGGTAGTGTAGAAAAGATGCAGGAGAGGCTTTTAATCAGGAGTTTGAGTCAACTAGAATGGTGGTAAGGGGAGAAAGAAGTGAAGAGTAAAAAAATAATTAGGATAGGAAAATAATAGTGAGAGATGGGTAGGTTGATAAAGAAGATGAGGTGGTAGAGAAAGGAGGGGAGGTACTGATTGAGCTGAATTATTGCATTTTTAATGCTTTTGGAACCAATATATATTAATTCTTTCATTACTTTATCATTGGTTTTATATGAAAAAATGAATAAATCAAAGTTGTAATTTTAATTGATTAAAAGCATGAATTTCTGCTTTAATTTTATCAACTGTTGATTACAATGGGTTATAGTACATATTGCTCGAGTGGCGGCTTTTTGCCGCTCTAGCAGATTCAGACAGATTCAAACGCTCGACTTCCGCTTGACAGTGGGCTCATGCGGGTGTGCGGGAAAGGAGATCGGTCGAGCGGAGGCATTTGGCCACTCGAGCGAAGTCAGGTAGAGTCGAACGCTCGATATTCGCTTGACACTCCGCTCGAGCGAATTTAGGCAGAGTCGAACGCTCGATGTTCGCTCGACACTACGCTCGAGCGAATATCGCATTTTACAGATTAGTGTTTATTTCGCCGTCAGAGTATATAAATGATTTTTTACATCTTATGGCCGACCTTTGGCTAAAGAACTCGGTTTTGAGTAAAGAAACACTTAAAATTCATTATTTTCCATTGATTTTTATTCAGATTCGGAGAGGAGGATTCATGCAATCGATCATTCACGCAGCTACACAATTTCCACTGGATCATTCACTCACACTGCAGCAGATTGAAGAATTCCTTAAGGGGTCCAATTGTCACACTGCAGCTCAGCCTCCTCCACCACTTCGAATCTTCATTTCTATTCAATTGGCTTGATCTTTTCAATTCCCTACTTGCTATTTCATTTCAGTTTTAAGTTTCTGAATTATTTTGGAGAATTTTGATTTAGACGTTTGAGTAATTTATTTGTTATTCATTTAATTCATGTTATTTATTTTTATCGTTTCGTTAAGCTTTCATTTTAATAGTGATTACAATTACGGTGGTTTAATTTGAGAATTTGTGATTTGAATACAATGATGAACCCTAGAACATTGATTTTGGGGCTTTTCAATTTTCAGTGCATGTTTTGTCAATTACTTCCTAATTTAGTTTAATTCTTAATTTAGTCTTATTAATTTCTGAGTTTAATCTATTAGTCCTTTACATTCTAATCCGACAATCAAAATCTAAAAACATGAATCTAGTCTATGACTAGTACCCTTTTCCATCCATTGCACATACCATCATTTTATTTTCTCTTTGTGAAGTTTTTCACCTTTTTCAACGAGTTTGATTTTTAAGTAACTTTCCCTGAGGAGACGATTTAGGAATTTATTCCGAATTATTACACGACATCCTCCTGCACTTGGGATAGCTTTAGTGCTACTCATTTTTGAGCGAGTTAAGTTTTTGGTGTCGTTGCCGGGGAAAGTATTTTAGCTTAAATTTAAACTCGTTATTTTTGTTATGCTCTTTAAACTGATGTTTCATGTCATGGGAGAGAGACAGTTCAAATAGGTTGCTTAGAGTCACATCGAGTGTTGAGAGTAGTATACACAGTTTGGAGATAGATAGCTCTTCTGTCTTTTCTATTAGTGAGTCAGGTGAGTAAATTGAAATTGAACTAGAAAACATGGCTGCACCTGCACCACGCACTCTTAATGATTATTTGCAACCCACTCGCACTACTACACCTTCATGCATTGTTTTACCTGAAAATGCATCTAATTTCTCTATTAAGTATGGCATGATGTCAGTGATACCTCAGTTCCACGGGATGGATTCTAAGAGTCCTTACCAGCACTTGACAGATTTTGAGTTGGCTTGCACTACTTTTATCACTAGGGCTATTTCTGATGAATTCATTAGACTTTGTTTATTTCCTTTCTCTTTAAAGGATAAAGCGAAGATTTGGTTTAATTCTTTGAGGCCTAATTCTATTTCTAGTTGCTCTGATATGCAACGTGAATTCTTACAAAAGTTTTTTCCTTTTCAGAGAACTCAGTTTTTGCAAGAGCAAATCAGTCAGTTCAATCAGAGACCTGATGAGACCTTTCAGGCCAGTTAGGAAAAATTTAAAGATTTGGTGAACATTTGTCCACATCATGGTTTTGAATCTTGGAGGTTGGTGAGCTATTTTTACACTGGTCTCACTCCAGAATGCAAGCAGTTTGTTCAGACAATGTGCAATGGGGAGTTCTTCAGCAAGGAACTTGATGAAGCACTATCATTTTTTGACTACCTTGTTGAGAGCGCACAACAGTGGAACACTCATACTGATTGAGTTCCATTAGCAGCACAGCCACTGAGGGCTATTTCTGGAGGGGGTAGATATGAGTTTAAGGAAGACACTGATGTTCAAGCCCGAATAGCTGCATTGACTAGAAGACTGGAGGTCATGGAAATGGAAAAAGTGAAGGCCGTGAAAGTAGTAGAGGCATGTTCTATATGTGCTGATTCAAACCATAAGACCCAAGACTGCCCGATTATGCCAGTATTTCAAGAAGGTGGGTCTGAGCAGATGCAATCTGCTAACTGGGTTAATAGAGCACAGAATCAGCCTTTCTCCAACACATATAATCTGAGGTGGAGGAATCACCCAAATTTCTCATGGAGAAATGATCAGCCTGGTCAGTCACCACCACCTCAACAGCAGTCATTTAATCAGGGTGCTCCTCAGTACCAGTATCCGCCATATCAGAATCCTCAGAGCTATCCTTATGTAGCTCTTCCTGGATTTCAGCTTCATGTAGCTGCACAGAGTTCTCAGCCTTCATCATCTGCAAAGAAGACTCTAGATGACAGTATGGCTCAGATGGCCAATAATCAAAACACTCAGGCCATAAATGAGTTGCGAGGCACTATTAATAAGATGAGCACAACCTTGAGCACCCTAGAGAAAGGGAAATTTCCAGTACAGCCTCAGCCTAATCCTCAAGTATACAGGCAGCAACAACAGCAAATGCATAATGTCTCAGGGGATGTTATTGAGACAGTGAAGACAGTTCTTACTTTGAGAAGTGGGAAGGAAGTTCCCCAACTAGAGATGCCTATGGACACACAGGTAGTTGGTCCTACACCTGAAGATGTAACAGAGACTGATAAAGTTGAGAAAGAATCAGAGGTAGTGAGACTAGAGCTGAAGAAGCCTGTGAGTGTAGATGTTGAGACTAGTAAGGGATACCAACCTGTGGTTCCCTATCCTCAGAGATTGGCAACTGGCCAAAAGAACAAGTATCACACGGAGATTCAAGAGATTTTCAAGCAAGTGAAGATCAATATTCCACTCTTGGATGCCATATAACAAGTGCCTTCATATGCAAAATTTTTTAAGGACTTGTGCATAGTGAAGAGGAAGCTGAATGTGAAGAAGAAAGCTTTTCTAACGGAGCAAGTTAGTGCATTGATATTGAACGAGACTCCTCAGAAGTTTGGAAATCCTGGCTCTCCCAACATTTCTATTATGATTGGTGAATCACGCATTGGGAGAGCTTTACTTGATTTGGGGAGTAGTGTGAACTTGCTATCGTTCTCAGTATATGAGCAGTTGGGATTGGGTGAGCTGAAAAAGACCTTCATCATGCTACAGTTGGCTGAAAGATCAATTAAGGTACCGAGGGGTATTGTAGAGGACGTGTTGGTCCAGGTGGACAAATTCTACTACCCAGTAGATTTTGTGGTTCTTGACATGCAGCAGCCGGTCTCCACTATTTATCAAGCTCCTATCATCCTAGGAAGACCATTTCTAGCTACATCAAATGCATTGATCAATTGCAGAAGTGGAGTTTTGAAGCTTACCTTTGGAAACATGGCACTTGAGTTGAACGTTTTCAACGCTTGCAAGATGCCAGCACATTTTGATGACACAAGTGATTAATATGCTGTGGAGAGTTTGACACCAACATATTTTATTTGCTCAAATTCTCCCTTCTCTGATGATGATTATATTTTTCAGACACCTGAATTTTTACTTGATGAGAAAATTGATCATATCAATGAAGATGACTTTGATTGTTTTGATTGTTTTGCAGATTCTTCTTTACCACTTGAAGTACAATTTGCGGGAGTAAGATGAAAACCCCAGTTTGAAGCTTTACCACCACCAGACATACTTAAATTTTCAGAGGAAGAAGTTTCCCAGTTGGAGCTGAAACCACTTCCTCAAGATTTAAAGTATGTGTTTCTTGGTCCTGAAGAAGGCACTTTTTCGGTGGTGATTTCCTCAAAGCTAAATCAAAAGGATGAAGCCTAGTTGATTGAAGTATTAAGGAAGCATCAAGGCGCAATTGGTTGGACAATAGCCGATATCAAAGGCGTTGATGCCGCTGTATGTACCCACAGAATCCATCTTGAAGATGATGCTAGACCGGTTCGTGATGCTGAACGTAGGCTCAATCCTACCATGAAGGAAGTTGTGAAAGAGGAAGTGCTTAACCTACTCGCAGTAGGTATCATTTACCCTATCTCAGACAGTAAGTGGGTAAGTCCAACTCAAGTGGTACCAAAAAGATCTGGTTTGACTGTCATAAAAAATGATAAAAATGAGTTGATTCCAACTAGAATGGTTACTGGCTGGAGAATGTGCATTGACTATAGAAAACTTAATTCAGCCAGTAGGAAGGATCATTTTCCTTTACCATTCTTGGATCAAATTTTGGAAAGAGTAGCTAGTAATGCATATTATTGTTTCTTGGATGTCTACTCTGGTTATTATCAAATTGTTGTAGCGCCTGAGGATCAGGAGAAAACCACTTTCACCTGTCCTTTTGGCACTTTTGCTTTTACTAGAATGCCTTTTGGTTTGTGTAATGCTCCAGCTACTTTTCAAAGATGCATGATGAGTATTTTTTCTGACATGATTGATGATATTTGTGAAATATTCATGGATGATTTCTCTGTTTTTGGAAAATCCTTTGAGAGTTGTTTGCATTATTTGGCACTTATTCTCTAGAGATGTGAGGAAAAAAATCTTTTACTTAATTGGGAGAAATGCCAATTTATGGTTACTTAGGGCATTATATTGGGGCATATTATTTCTTCTGAGGGTATAAAGGTTGATAAGGCAAAGATTGAATTAATATCTAAACTTCCTATCTCTAGGACAGTTAGGAATATTCGTTCTTTTCTTGGTTATGCTGGCTTTTATAGGCGGTTTATTCAAGGGTTTAGTTCTATTGCAAAACCTTTGTGCACTCTTTTACAAAATGATATTGAATTTGTTTGGACTGATGAGTGCCAAAAAGCTTTTGATACTCTTACCACTGCCCCTATTGTGCAACCCTCGCAATGGGACCTTCCTTTTGAGATTATGACAGATGCTAGTGATTATGCCTTAGGAGCTGTTTTGGGGCAGCGGTTGGATAATTGGCCATTTGTGATTTATTATGCTAGTAGAACCTTGAATGATGTCCAGAAAAATTATACCACTACTGAAAAAGAATTGCTTGCAGTGGTTTTTGCACTTGATAAATTTTGGACTTATATTCTTGGTTCTCCTGTTACTATTTTCACTGACCACTCTGCTCTTAAGTATTTGTTGGCTAAGAAAGATGCAAAACCACGCTTGATTCGCTGGATTCTATTACTTCAAGAGTTCAACATCAACATTAAGGATAAGAAATGAGTTGAAAATGTGGTAGCTGACCACCTCTCTAGATTGTCATCATCTCCTTCTTCAAATGTTAGCCTTCCTCTTCATGATAGTTTCCCGGATGAGCAGCTGTTTGTGGTTGATAGAGCTCCCTGGTATGCTGACATAGTCAATTATCTGGTGACTGAGCAAATACCTTCTGAATAGTCCACCCAAGATAAGCGTCGGTTTCTCTCTGAGGTACGACACTTTTATTTTGATGATCCATATCTTTTTAAATATTGTTCGGATCAATTGATTTGAAGATGCATTCTTGATGATGAGTTTTCTTCGGTTTTGAGATTGTGTCATATGGGTGCATGTGGTGGTCATTTTTCAGCAAAGAAAACAGTTTCAAAAATTTTGCAAAGCGGTTTTTACTGACCTTCCATGTTTAAAGACGTTTATAATTTTTGCAAGGCTTGTGAGCCTTGTCAAAAATTGGGATCCATTAGCAAAAGAGACATGATGCCTCTTTCCCCTATTCTTACTTTAGAAATTTTTGATTGTTAGGGAATAGACTGCATGAAAAATTTTCTAGTTTCTTTTGGAAACACATATAGTCTATTGGCTGTGGATTATGTTTCAAAATGGGTGGAGGCCATTGCTTGCAAAACAAATGACCATCATGTTGTCCTGAAATTTTTGCAATCTTTGTTTGCTTGTTTTGGCATGCCAAAAGTTATAAGTGATATGGGTTCTCATTATTGCAATAAACCATTTTCTACACTTATGAAGAAATATGGCATCATACACAGAGTTTCTACCCCTTATCCCCCTCAAACAAATGGGCAAGCTGAATTGGCAAACAGAGAGATAAAAATTATTTTAGAGAAAACCATCAAGCCTAATAGGAAAGATTGGTCGGTTAAACTTCTTGATGCTTTGTGGGCTTATAGGACAGCTTTTAAAACAAATCTAGGGATGTCTCCTTATCGATTAGTTTATGGTAAAACTTGTCATTTACCTGTTGATATTCAGCATCGAGCTCTTTGGGCCATAAAACATGTTAACATGTCACTTGATGAAGCTTCAGGGTTGAGAAAATTGCAGATCAATGAATTGGATGAAACTCGTCGGAATGCTTATGACAACGCTCAGCTTGCAAAGGAACGCATGAAAATTCTGCATGATCAGAAAATTCATCCAAAGCATTTTACACTTGGCCAGGAAGTCCTTTACAATTCTCGCTTGCACATTTTTCCTGGAAAGTTGAAATCCCGATGGAGTGGGCCGTACATTGTAAAGGCCATTCATCCTCATGGTGCGGTAGACATTGTCAATCCGAAAAATGGTAATAGCTTCACTGTTAACGAACAACGTCTAAAATCATTTCTGAAAGTCTTTGACCCACATGAAGAGATCTTGCTTATGCAAGACCCCGGGGAAGTGTTTTGATTTGCTTCTCATTCTTTACAGTTTTCTTTACTTGCTTTGTTTTTATTTGTTCTTTTACTTTGATTTTATATTTCATGTTGTTTGTTTGTTTTGCTTGTTTTTTCTGTGCACTTTGTTTTCTTTCATTCGACTCATTGAGGACTATGTCTCTCACTAGTTGGGGGGTAGCATGTGTGCACAGTTTAAAAATATATATTTATATATATATATAAAATAAAAAAATAAGATTTGTGAAATTTGAGCATCTTGGGGGAGTAGTTGAGCGGGATCATTTGTGAAGATTTATTTTCAAGCGTAAACATAGAGCATGATTTTTGATGCATCATATTTTGTTAATATGTGGCTTGAAACACCGGGATGTTATGCTTATTGAGATGAAACTTGATAAATTTTTTGTAGAACAAAAGGTAAATTTTGAAGGACATTTTGCACATGCTTACGCTTGTAGTGTTCCTTATTTACCATTCATTGATTTAATACTGGAGAAGTAAACTGCAGGACTACCGAGCCATGCCAAAAAGAAAAAGAAAAAGAAAAAGAAAAGAAAAGAAAAGAAAAAACGATTTGAAAAGAAAAGAAGAAAAGAAAAAATAAAAAAAAGAGAGAAAAGGAATAAAGGCAACTTAGTGAACTTTTCTAAGTAAAAAGGGCTAGAAACAGTTATCCAAGACTTTGGGGGTTGAGTATCCAACCTTTAAAAACAAAGCTGGTGTGAAAACTGCTAGTCCCTTGGGCATTGAGGTAGTTAGAATCAGCAATGATTAATCTTAAGGTTGAAAAATCCTATGGCAAATCATGGCTAGTAATGAGGAACACACAACCGGTCTAGCTCCACACACACATTTGAGTTCTGAGACATTTGCCTGAATTCTATGTGAAAGATTGTTGAGATAGTCTTGGTGGGTATAACCCTTGGGGGTTGAGTAGTAACGTGTCACTTTTGTGAGAATTCAGAATTGTGTTTGATTATTTTTGTTTGAATTTCAATCTTTATGCAATATTCATCTCAATTAATTTTCACTATTTTGCTCAAGGATTAGCAAAATACTAGTTGGGGGGTGTGATTGAGTTGAATTATTGCATTTTTAATGCTTTTGGAATCGATATATATTAATTCTTTCATTACTTTATCATTGGTTTTATATGGAAAAATGAATAAATCAAAGTTGTAATTTTAATTGATTAAAAACATGAATTTCTGTTTTAATTTTATCAACTGTTGATTACTAGGGGGTGTGGTACATATCGCTCGAGCGGCGGCTTTTTGCCGCTGGAGCGAATTTAAAGCCGCCGCTCGAGCGAATTTAGACAGATTCAAACGTTCGACTTTCGCTCGACAGTGGGCTCGAGCGGGTGTGCGGGAAAGGAGATCGCTCGAGCGGAGGCATTTGGCCGCTCAGAATGCCTCTGCTCGAGCGAAGTCAGGCAGAGTCGAATGCTTGATGTTCGCTCAACACTCCGCTCGAGCGAATTTAGGCAGAGTCGAACGCTCGATGTTCGCTCGACACTCCGCTCGAGCGAATATCGCATTTTACAGATTAGTGTTTATTCCGCTGTTAGAGTATATAAATAATTTTTTACATCTTATGGCAGACCTTTGGCTAGAGAAAATATCTCAAATGCTTAAAACATATTTCATACATAAAGACACATTGAACAACTAAGATCACAACACTAGTCCAAAATGGTTATGATCCAAAAAGTACTATAGATGCAACTCCATTGTACAAGTAGTAATTTACGTTAACTACTATATTAACATTGACGTCGCACCGTCTCTTAGTCAACTGTGTCTAGTTAGTCAGCTTCTGATTCTCCTTCAGGTTTTGTAACAAGATCTACCATTCAAGGGGAATGGTAGTTGAGACTACCAAAGTGAGATTTGATTACAAATCTCAGTAAGTTAACAAAAAACTTCCACACAGGCTAATGATGCATGGATGACGGTAAAAGCAAGAATGTATAATCAAATTCATAAGTAATTAAAGCATAACTTGACGTACAATATAGCATAACTAACATAACTTAAATTGAAACGTGAATTGAACTTGACTTGACATGAACTTGATCTGAAACTTGACTTAACATGAACTTACTCTGAAACTTGACTTAACATGAATGTGATCTGAAACTTATTCTTTAACTGCTTAAATACATACTCCACAGTTGTTGTGGCCCCATGTATTCTACATCTCACAATTGTTGTGTCTCCCGTAGTGTATGCTTCACAATTGCAGTGACCCCATATATAAGTAATCAAAGCATAACTTGACGTAACTTAAATTGCAACGTGAACTGAACTTGGCTTGACATGAACTTGAACATGAACATAATATGTACGTGAACATAACATGATATAACATAAACTTGATCTCATACTTGACTTAATGTGAATGTGATCTGAAACTTATTATTTAACTGCTTAAATAAATACTCCACAGTTGTTGTAGTCTCATGTATTCTACATGTAAATATATATTCCACAGTTGTTGTGGCCCCATGTATTCTATGTGTCATAATGCAGTTAAATATATACTCCACAGTTGTTGTGGCCCAATGTATTCTATGTGTCACAATTGCTGTGTCTCACGTAGTGTATGCGTCACACTTGCTGTGACCCTATACTTCGTGTGCCACAATTGTTGTGGACCCCACGAAACTGAATGTAAGTCAAGATAAAACGTGACTGGAATATGAAAGGATAAAAACCCTGACGTAACATAACGTGACTTGAACATAACTTGAAAGACATGACCAACTTGAGATAAGGTTATATCGTAACCTAACTTAAATATGTAACACACAATATTTCATAACATGATATCACATGTAACAGAAACATAATTAACCTGAAATACTTGCAACAGTGAACATGACATGACACACATGTAATAGATGGCATATTTAACATTATGTACTTGCAATATATGACAAAATATCTTGTGTAACAGATGAAACTTATGACAGAATAAATTCTGTGTAACAGACAAATATGTGATAACTTAGTATAGCATGACATATATGATAACACATATACATACACTGTAGTTCCTTTACTTAGCACACAAACACAGTAAATTGCTAGTAAGTTAAAAGCTAACTTACCTCGATCTTCACGTTTCTTATAAAACTTCAAGCGCGATCATGAGGAACTGTAATTAGTGATTTTAAAAGTTAGAACTAACTCACTAATAATTTGAAATATGGAAAATACTAACTTAAAGAGTAAAATTTCCATTTTACCCTCTACATGTAGAAAAATGACTGTTTTACCCTTAACTTAAGGATTTTGCATACTAACTCCAAAAGTCACCAAAATTTACATGCCTCATGTAAATTTTATCCTAAATTCAAATATCAATTTATAAAAATTTAAAACTAATCACAACTATTAAAACTCCATAGGGCCAAAATTCCCATATGTTATTTCCATTGATTTTTGTTTCTAACTTGTTTTGATTAACCTTTTGATCTATGACTTATATAAAGATGTGATCTTCAAACAAAACCATCACATGACTTAAAAAGATGGCCTAAAAAATATATAAGCTTCTAATTCAAGATCACATGGTTAAACATTAACCAAAACATAAATTGAGCCAAGAACATCCACACTTTGGCCTATCCGAACATCTCTTTGCATAATATTTCATATCTTTAAAACTAATTTCAAATATCTTCAAAATGATATTCTAATATGTATATAAGAGGCTTAAGATCCTCCAATAAAATTATCAAAACCATTGGAATAGGTTTAAACCACCAAAGATTTAAACTTTTTCAAAACAGAAACTGTTTTTCCTCTTCTAATTTCTAAGTTTCTAGATCTAAGAAAATATTTCATCAAAAATTTTAATCATGCAAAAACCCTCAACCAATAATTATATAAACATGTTAACAATACTCCATAAAAATTTCGGACCAATATCTATCCATTAGCTTGGTCAAAAACTTTAAACTATAACATATTCTCCAGTTTATCTCCTAGAATGACCTTTCTAGAGTTTAAATAATATTTGATTGACCAAATAATCTTCAAATGGAACAAATAAGATATCCACAGAAACTAGACTAAAAAGGGAACAACTTGTATGAAGGAGACTTTATGATAAAATACTTACAAGAGTTTCGAAATGGGCATACAAAAGAACACCTAAAACCTATCCGAGAGAGTGTTTGGTGTTCATCCAATGAAAGGTGTAAAGGAAAACGATTTCGTGGGGAGTGGCTGGAGGTATTTATGGAAAAAATATGGAAGAAGATGAGGCTGGAGTGAGAGTTGAGTGTATGTCTCTCTTACCCAGAGTGAGAGTTAAGTGTAGGTTTCTCTTACCCGGAGTAAGAGTTGAGTGTAGGTCTCCCTTACCCAGAGTGAGAGTTAAGTATAGGTCTCTCTTATCCAATAATATCTACAAAATCAACTCAAGATATTTTTACCCAATAATATCCACGAAATTAGCTTAAGATATTTTTGTCCAACAATATCCACAAAATTAGTTTAAGATATTTTTATCCAATAATATCCACAAAAATCAGTTCAAGATATTTTTATCCAATAATATCTATAGTTTTGAATAGACGTTTCGTTCGAAAATATGAAAAAGAGTTATTGCGCCATAAGACCTTAAATAACCCACCGAGTCTAATGGCACAAACCATAATATATTTAGACACTTCTAACTATCTCCAATAATGAAAAACACATTTCTGATACTATAATGAGTAATAACACTAACTATATAGTTAGACTAAAACCTATATGATTAATAGATTCATGAAAATTTAGAAGATCTTCACGAGGTTCCTAAAACCAATAGAAATTCCACAATTAAATTTCTAGCGGGTTGTTACAATCTCCCATCCTAAAAAAAGGATTTTGTCCTCGAAATCGAAGTAAATAAGAAATAGCAATTTAATGAAGAGATGTTGCTTACCAACCTGCTGCCTATCCCGTATATATTTACCTTTGAGATTATGTCATTTCTTAACTCTCTTACTTTAATCAACAATTATATTATACTTCTTTCCACAAGGTTGGCCAAGTTGTATCGACATACTCTCCAAATCTAAAACTTCTTGTAAATAATGTTCTGAAACTCTTCCTTAGAAAAACGTAAACGATATACTTTAAGTGTTCTTGTAAGTAACATAGTTAGTAGAGAATTTATCAAAATTAAGCCACTAATCTTTTTTTTTTTTTTTTTTAACAAAAACGGTGGCCATCTGTTTTAGACCAGACAAGCTCTGATCTGCATGATTTTTACAGGTCTTCTGTAGCTGTCAGGGGCTGCAGAGCTATGATACTACATCGCTCTTTTGTAGTTGTCAGGCGCTGCAGCTATAATACTACCTCGCTCTTTTGTAGCTGTCAGGCGCCGCAGCTATGATACTACATCGCTCATGTCTCTTGTAGAGAAATGCTTCACGAGAGATGCTGTGAAGTAATAGAGATGCTTCATCATAATTTTCTGTATAAAAGAATTATTCAGTTCATCTTCATTCGCATCTCATCTTCTTCACTTTTCTGAATTAGTCTACATTCTTACTCTGCAATCTCTTTATGCATTCTCACTTTGCTATGGCTCAGCAATCTTCTCATTACCAATATATGAGGTATTCTGCACCTCGTTCACCAGTTGTTTCTGCTTCTATCGTAGGTGCTATAATGCAATCTAATAATGATCTAACTAATAAGTCAGATAATGAAATTATCTACGAACTTGTGAGTCTCGGTACTCGATACTCATCAACCATTGTCGCATATTCTCAGCGACTACAATCCAAGATTGGTGGGGTTGACAAACTCAACGAGAATATTTCTATCCTTTAGTGACTTCTTCTAGAATCCAACATGAAGATAGAAGCACTAAAGCAAAAGAATAAAAATTTAAAATTCTTGCTTAAATCTTCTTTTAGATTGTCTACTCCTTTAGATAGGAAGGGCATGCAGATATTTGAACAACAAGAGCGTTTAAAAAATGAGGCGAAGAGCCTCAAATTTCTGCAATTTTACTTCGAGATTATAAAATAATAATTCACAAATATTCATATTTGTGTTTATATCTTTTGGTAGATATTCTGTGTGCTCCATTTTATTTCTTCTTTAATAAAGCACACCTCTTACAAAACTGTAATATGAATCTGAAATACTAATTGTATTTAAGAGATGGTATTTCAGATCTAATAGTTTCATTCATCTCCCTCTTGAAGTCGCAAGGGTTTTAGATTTATATATCAAATATGTGCAGTTTTCATGAGCTCTTCTGGAGCCTCAAAGATAATTAAATTCATCTATATAAACTGCAATAAGTTAATATAGATACTGAAAATATATGAAAAATAGCTTGTTTTAGATCATATAAGGATTTTTTAAACTTAATAGAATACATATTTATGGATGTATTCGGATTAGAAACTTCAGGCATTTTATATCTTTCAGGGATTTTCATATATATGTCATGATCCAATGATTCATATAAATATGCAGTTAATCATGCATATGCAAACTCTCGGTAAATTTCAAGCTAATAAAAACCACAAGGAGTTCTACTGGTCTAGGACTAACTTACTTTTTTATAATCGCAACAATCAATCCTCTTCTTAGGTGGTACTTCGATAACTGACCAGTTAATAACTTAAACTCAAGACTTTATCTCTTATGATTGTCATAACTCTTCTATCCATCATGATCTATCACTTATTCTAATTCTAAATGATTTGTTCCTAATGTTCACATAAATCCTCAAGACCAAGATTTTACTCCCCATATAATAGTCTCTAAAAGAAGATCAATCTACGTATCCATAAAGATAGTGCTTTGCCAGAAATCATTTACTGGCGGCGTGGTAAAACTATTATCATAAATGAATCCTATTAAGGCCAAAGCTTTTCCTAATCAAATTACTCTTCCAAACTCAATGACTTGACATACTCCAAAATAACAATAATGCAATACTACCATCAATTGCAATCAAATCAACTTTAACTATATTTAACCACACATAGATCCTAGTAAAATACCAGGGAAGATGCCAGTTCCTGCAGTTCCTGGGGCGCCAGCATCTACGTCTCTCTGAGTGACAACATACACTCTAATGGGTATATGCACTTGCCATAGTTGTTAATATCTAAGCACGTCGTTCAACAAACGTACTGCCTTAGCTAATCCTCCATCCATCGAGGGATTCTGATCCTCTTGATTGTTATCTCCCTTAGGATTCTGAGGTATTCTACTACTAGTCATGTGTCATTTCTTGAAACACACGAGTACACGTATTAAAACCACATACTACCTTTCATACCTTAAGAAATTCAAGCCTAATGATGACTAAAATTTCAAGCCTAATGTTTGGTGCATTTCCTAAGGACATGTGGATTTTCAACCTAGAGACATATTGTTCTAATACCACCCTGTGACTTAACATGAACGTGATCTGAAACTTATTCTTTAACTGCTTAAATACATACTCCACAGTTGTTGTGGTCCCATGTACTCTATGTGTAAATACATACTCCACAGTTGTTGTGGCCCCATGTATTCTATGCGTCACAATGCAGTTAAATACATACTCCATAGTTGTTGTGGCCCCATGTATTCTACGTGTCACAATGCAGTTAAATACATACTCCACAGTTGTTGTGGCCCCATGTATTCTACGTGTCACAATTGCTGTGTCTCACATAGTGTATGCGTTACAATTGCTGTGACCCCATACTTTGTGTGTCACAGTTGTTGTGGATCCCACGAAACTGAATGTAACTCAAGATAAAAGGTGACTGGAATACGAAAGGACAGAAGACCTAATGTAACATAACGTGACTTGAACATAACTTGAAAGACATGACCAACTTGAGATAGGATTATATCGTAACATGACTTAAAAATGTAATACACAATATTTTATAACATGATATCATATGTAAGGGAAACATAATTAACCTGACATACTTGCAATAGTGAACATGACATGATATACATATAATAGATGGCATATTTAACATTATGTACTTGCAATATATGACAAAATATCTTGTGTAACAGATGAAACTCATAACAGAATAAATTCTATGTAATAGATAAATATGTGATAACTTAGCATGGCATGGCATATATGATAACACACATACATACACTGTAGTTCTTTAATTAGCACACAGACATAGTAGACTGCTAGTAAGTTAAAAGCTAACTTACCTCGATCTCCGCATTTCTTATAAAACTTCAAAGGCGATCACAAGGAACTGTAATTAGTGATTCTAAAAGTTAGAACTAAATCACTAATAATTTGAAATATGGAAAATACTAACTTAAAGAGTAAAATTTCCATTTTACCCTCTACATGTAAAAAAATGACCGTTTTACCCCTAACTTAAGGATTTTGTATGCTAACTCCAAAATTCACCAAAATTTACATGCCTCATGTAAATTTTATCCTAAACTTAAATATCAATTTATAAAAATTTAAAACTAATCACAACTATTAAAACTCCATAGAGCCGAAATTCTCATATGCTATTTCTATTGATTTTTGTCTTTAGCTTGTTTTGATTAACCTTTTGATCTATGACTTATAAAGATGTGATCTTCAAACCAGACCATCGCATGATTTAAAAAGATGTTTTAAAACATATATAAGCTTCTAATTCAAGATCACATGGTTAAACATTAACCAAAACATAAATTGAGCCAAGAACATCTACACTCTAGCCTATCCGAACATATCTTTGCATAATATTTCATATCTTTGAAACTAACTTCAAATATCTTCAAAATGATATTCTAATATGTATATAAGAGGCTTAAGATCCTCCAATAAAATTATCAAAGCCATTGGAATAGGTTTAAACCACCAAAGATTTAAACTTTCTCAAAACAGAAATTGTTTTTCCTCTTCCAGTTTCTAAATTTCTAGATTTAAGAAAATCTTTCATAAAACCTTTTAATCATGCAACAATCCTCAACCAATAATTATATACACATGTTAACAATACTCCATAAAAATTTCAGACCAATATCTATCCATTAGCTTGGTCAAAAACTTCAAACTATAACATCAGCACTGCTACAGGTACACGGCCATGCGTACCCGTTGCGGAATCGGCTGACGTGGCGTCATGCCACGTCAGCCTATATATTAAAAAAAAAAAAAGAAAGCGGAAATCAATTTCGTTTTAGGAAGAAACCAGAACCCTTAATATTCTTTCGCCCATTTCTTTCTGTTTTCAAAAACCAGAACCTCCGATAAACTCCACGAGCGCCGAAACCCATTTTGAGACCACACTAACGTTGTCGTCGCTGTCGCCGTCGACTCCGGAAACCCAGAACCTCCGATGATAAACTCCACGAGCGCCGAAACCCATTTTGAGACTGGTTGCTTCCTCCTTTGGGCGTTTGCTTCCGCCACGGTTGCTGCAGTGTATCTATCCTTCCTCTCGCTCTCTCCCTTTCTCTCTGTTTTCATGCTCCTCTTTACTTTCTGTCTGATCGTTCTCACATCTAGAAATTATGCGTGATTAGCTCCATGATCAATAATAATAATAAGATTTTAAGAAATTCTGCTTTGTTCTCAAGTCCACCGATGGATAATCCTGGCGGTTCTGTATTTTTTTTTTTGGCGTAAAATCTATTTGTTTTTCCTTCACTTTCAATGGAACGAAACAGAGGCTGAAGTTCTCCATTTTTGAATTTTGCAGGTTGAGTTTTGCATCTGCTTGCTCCTGACAATTCTAGGTTACGTACCAGGAATAATCTATGCTTTCTATGCTATCGTGTTCATGGATCGCGACCAGTATTTCGACGAGTACAGGCGTCCGCTTTACTCTGCCGTCGTTGATAAATTCCAGAGAACAAGAACGATATATTATTCGATTCTACGGGACCTTCGAAATAAGAACAATAGCGAAAGCTACCTTTTGCTCGTAGAAACCCAAGTATCCCAACATACGAAATGAAAAAAAGCCTAAATTCATGCCGTGTCGCTCAGACTTCGAATATTTGACGAAGATTCAATGCACCCAAAAAAAGAAAAACAGAAAGACAAGTAAATAAAGAATGCTTTAATTCAGATATATTGAGCCAAGATTTACATTTGGCAATGGAATCTCAGGCCTTTATCCCTCGCCGTTCTATGTAAAGAAAAAGATTTAAGGGCAGAGCAGGAGAGAATTCCGAGAAGGTGAGGAGAGAGCGGGGCGAAATCGATTTTTCCTTCTGCTACGACGGCCTAATCCTGCACTAATTTCATTCGGGTTCAAACGTGAAGGGGGGAAGGCACGACTAAAGAAGGGGGGAAGGCACGACTGGACAAAATCGAGGGAAGGTTCGCACGTCTCGCGACGCACCGTTTCATTAAACATACCACGTGGGACTCGTGTACACGGCGGGTACTCCAAGCCGTGTGCAAAAAGCATTTCTCCTATAACATATTCTTCAGTTTATCTCCCAGAATGACCTTTTTAGAGTTTAAATAATATTTGACTGACCAAATGATCTTCAAATGGAACAAATAAGATATCCACATAAACTATACTAAAAAGGGAAGAACTTTTATGAAGGAGATTTTATGATAAAATACTTACAAAAGCTTCGAAATGGGCATGCAAAAGAACACCTAAAAACTGTCCGAGAAAGTGTTTGGTGTTCATCCAATGAAAGGTGTAAAGGAAAAGATTTTGTGGGGAGTGGCTGGAGGTATTTATGGACAAAATATGGAAAATGATGAGGTTGGACTGAGAGTTGAGTGTAGGTCTTTCTTACCCGGAGTGAGAGTTAAGTGTAGCTCTCTCTTACTCGGAGTGAGAGTTGAGTGTAGGTCTCCCTTACCTGGAGTGAGATTAAGTGTAGGTCTCTCTTACCCAATAATATCTACAAAATCAACTCAAGATATTTTTACCCAATAATACCTATGAAATCAGCTTAAGATATTTTTATCCAATAATATCCACAAAATTAGTTTAAGATATTTTTATCCAGTAATATTCACAAAAATCAGCTCAAGATATTTTTATCCAATAATATCTATAGTTTTGAATAAACGTTTCGTCCGAAAATATGAAAAAGAGTTATTGCCCCATAAGACCTTAAATAACTCACCGAGTCTAATGGTACAAACCATAATACATTTAGACACTTATAACTATCTCCAATAATCAAAAACACACTTCTGATACCATAATGAGTAATAACACTAACTATGTAGTTAGACTAAAACCTATATGATTAATGGATTCGTGAAAATTTATAGGGTCTTCACAGGGGTCCTAAAGCCAATATAAATTCCACAATTGAATTTCTAGCGGGCTGTTACAGAACTGAGCTGATAATGAATTGTGTGTCACCAGTAACCTATTCTGTGATAATAAATGGTAGACCAGGCATAAGGATACATCCCTTGAGAGGTTTAAGACAGGGAGACCCCTTGTCTCCCTATCTATTTATTCTCTGTGCTAAAGGACTTAGCTCTTTATTTAATCATTCAGACATGAAGGGTGAAACAAGGGGAGTGACAGTTGCAAGGGGTGGAACTCGTATTGATTATTTGGTCTTTGCTAACGATTGCATACTATTTGGAAGAGTCAGGGTGGAGGAATGCATAACAAACAAGGCATGCTACTAAAATATGAAAGTGCCTCAGATCAGTACTTAAATAAGGACAAAACTGTTGTGTTCTTTAGTTCTAATACATGGGATGAAGAAAAAGAGAGGATTATGGAGATAGGAGGGAGCTGTTATGAGAGGTAGTTATGAGAAATACCTGGGGTTACCTACTATTGTTGGAAAATTGAATACAATACTTTCATACACATTAAGGAAAAAGTATGGAAAAAAGTAAACAATTGCAGAAATACTTTTTTGTCAGCTGTAGGGAAAGAGATTCTGATCAAGGCTGTACTCCAAGCAGTCCCAACCTACACTATGAGTGTATTCAAACTCCTAAAAAACTTGTGTAAAGAGCTCCATATAATGCCTACAAAATTTTGGTGGGAAAGCAACAGAAAGGCAGTAATGTGCAATGGTGTTGCTGGGAGAAGATAGGGAAGCAAATAAGGAAAGGTGGACTTGGGTTCAGGGACTTAGGAAGTTTTAATATGGCTTTATTGGCCAAGTAGGGGTGGAGACTCTTGTAGAACTCGAGTAGTATGGCAACTAAGATCTATAAAGAGAAGTATTTCATATCAGTTTCTTTGTTGGAGGCAAAACTGAGCCACGGGCCATCTTTGATGGCCTAATGGCATACGGCCTGGTTCTTCAAATGGAAAACCTAGGTTCGAACCTCCACCCTCTTATTAAAAAAAGAAAAAGAAAAACTTGTATCACTCAATACATGATCTTTCCCTTTGTGTGTGTGTGAGTGAGGCAACTTACCACAAATAGTTGTGATGATGTAAATGAATACAAAGTTTATTTAAAAAAGAAAAGAAAAGAGTTAATCCAACAAATAAACACCATAAGAGCCAATGTATATGAGTTCTCTGAATTTTGTCTTGGCAACAAAGATAAGACCATAAAAAGTTGTGATGATGTAAAGCTCATCTCAAAATTTAAAGTAAAGTGGGTGGTCAAAGAAGATGCCATGTGACATTAATTGATAGGACCACTTGCATTTTCTTGCATATCATTAGTTTAGGACATGCATTTCACATTCTTTTATTTGTTTGCATCTCTTTTTGTTTGGTTTTGTTAAGTTCTCTTCTATTTTTCTAGTTTGTTCTATAAAGTAAAAAAAAAAAAAAAAGGAAGAGATCATTTTTGCATTGCCAAGTCAAGAGTACTTGGATCCTCACACTTCTCATACCTTAAATTGACTAATACTACTTGAACCTAGTATTAAAAGTCAAGAGGTCTCTTCTTTTTGGACATAAAAATTTGATCCATATAGAAAAAATCAGTAGTTCTTCATTGCAGAAAAAGGCAAACATGTTACACGGATCTTGTTCCTTAAGTCCTTACTAGAAAAACTCATTGCTCTACTCATTTTGGGAAAAGATGAGCAATAAAATAAGGTTTGAGCAAAGTTGTGTTCAGAGGAGATACTCTTGTCAAGTATCTAGGCCTTAGTATAAAGTTTGCCATTTGAGGTAAATGATGACTCATTCGGGGGTATCTATTTGTCAAAAAGGAAAAATATAAAAATGAAAAATTGGGGGTATCTAGACATAAGAAAAAATGATCATTGTCGTTAGTTGCCTCACACACACACACACAGAGGCTTTGGTAATGGGGAATTTGTGGTGTGTCATCACTTTTTTTTTTTTGTTTTTTTTGGGCTCTTTATATCAAATAAGAGAGTATGAACCTTTTTTAAGTTAATTGTGTATTGGAACATGTTTCTTTGACATTTGGTATACTTAGAGGCAAGTGACTTGATTTTAGGGCAATTAAGTTGGTTGCAAAACTTAATCTTTTTTACAGCTCATTGCAAAACAGATTGTTGGGTCATTTTTTTTTTTTTTTGGCACATGGGCATTATGTTTGTACTAGATTATTACAAGTTTATTTTGTTTTTGAGTCCTGAGAAGCATGCACAGTTTTTGTTTTTGGTTGGTATATGAGCATTTTTCTGCATTAGGGCATATTTCATATGGGGTCTTGGAGTCAGGTTATTGAAGTGTTTTTTGGTTTGGAGGTCTAAGTCCCAGTGGAACTCTAAGTCTTACTGTGGTAAATGACTTAGTCACTTAAGAGGAACCTCCAGACATGTTGGTACACTCATGCCCGATACTTCCTAAGACCTATATCCCCCATAACTTCACATTACCCCCACACTTCACACCCCTCACGTCTTTGCGTGCCCTAGCTGAACACCAAAGTCTCACTTCTCTTGTGTTCTAGAGCACGTTAGTCTTTCAAAATTGAGCAGACATTGTCATTTACACCATTCCCAAACACGGTAAGGGCCCTTTTTTTTTAATCTTGTCTTCCTTTCTAGTTCTAGGGCTCGACGCATACCCATTTGGGGATTGTTGGTATTTGGTTTGATTTGTGATTTGATGCTTGGGTTTTTTATATTTGGATTGTGAATAAGTGCATATGGTGAGTTGGGTATGCATTGTTAATGTAGTTAGGAAGGATTTTTGGTGGGTTGGTGCATTATACATTTCAGTCTTTATGAGTTGCCCACCAAGTGTTTGATTTTTTTCAAACCAAAATTTCTCATGCATTTGTCAATTTCTTTACAAGCATTCATGTTCATTTATCATTTTACTCCCATTGCAATGTAGAGTTGAGTTTTTTTGGTGGTTGTGGGAATGTCTTCTTAAGATTTTTATTCTTATATTCCCACATGGTAGTAGTATAAGTCTGATTCTGATGATGATGAAGATTGGACCTTAGCAAATTTTTGACAAAAAGAGGGAGTTGGAGGTGCGTTGTTGAGGGGCGAGTAAGTTTTTGCTAAGGGGGAGCTGATTATTTTTTTTATTTTGGTTCTAATTAAAATAGTTTAATATTAAGGGGGAGAACTAAATTTTAATTTGGTTTGTAAGCTGAACATGGTGATATCTTTTTAGGTTGCTTTGATTTATTTTGGGTTTGTTGAACATGTTTTAATGGTGGCTAAAACATTGTTAGACTTAAGATTATTTCTAAACTTGTGATGTTGATGAAACCAAGTTTAGAAATAATCTTAGTCAATGCTTTATGTCTGTATTTTTGTTTCATGATTATTTTCTTGGATTTTCTACCCTATTTTTTTGGTTTGCTAGTTATGGTTTGATAGGTCCATATTACATTCAACAGAGGTTGATTTTATCACTAATTTGCCAAAGGGGGAGACTGAAGATGTAAGAGTTTGGCTATAACTTGGTGACTAAGATGATAGACTTCATCTTATGTTGTATTTTGTATTTTGGATGAATGTAAAACAATTTGATTTTTCCTAAAGTTTGTTTTGATTTTATTGAGAGGGTGTTAGGAAGTGTTTTAGATAAGTTAAAACTGTAGCAGTCGAGTTCCAAGAGTTTTGATTTTATCCAGATAAGAGTTTAAATGGGAAACTGCAACTATTGAGAAGATAAGTGCCAGGTGTCAAAAAACCATCAGCAGAATTTGCCAGTAGAGTTTTATTTTGACTTGGAAACTGCTTTCAGAAATATATTTAATATGTTCAATTGATTAGGAACTGCAGAGATTCGGCCTTGGAGATTTTGGAGTCTTTCCGAGTGCTTATGTGTGAGAAAATTCTAGTTATTATTCTCTCATCGAGTGTGATCATGCTCCATGTTGGAGATAGAGTGATCGTGATTCAGCCACTGGAGTTCCAGGAGAAAGGACATTATTTGAAGATTTTCAGAGGTTCTGGCTGCTATTGCGGTGAGACAAACAGGTCATTTGTTCTGTCAAGTAAGAAAGTAAATTGACAAAGGTTTCGTAATTGATTCTTACTTGTACTTGATTTTTAAATAATAAAATTAATTTTTCTCGATTTTGTTGCCCCTTAGGATTTTACTTTTAAAGAGTTCTTTGAATGGTTTCTATTCATTACCAAGATTGATGTTATGCAATTAATTTATTTTATGTTATTGTTTGGTTATTAAATAATTGCATGATTGATGACTAACAAATTTGTTGAGTGAATTGATAGATTTTTGTGTTACCATACACAGAGATTTGGGTAATTTCACGTGGCATGCAAAGGAAGCTCAACATGTTTAAGGCTTAATGCAAGTAGCACAAATGAGGCCTTCTAAAATTAAACATATTAAAAAAGCAGTCTTATATATTTTAAATGCAAAATTACAAATCAAATTTTTGATCATCCAAAAAATAGAAAAACCATGAATTCAGGAACCTCTAGTTGGTGAGCTTTGAATGTTCCCCCTCGCTCTCACAACTCATCTTCTAAAATCTCCTCACCCCTAAATAGCAAGAAAGGCACTCTCATCCATCCCCTTGCTCACATGAATACCCAGCTTTGATGAGAGTCACTTCGTTGACTCCTCATTAGGATGACCTAGCACTCATGATTAGGTCAACTAGGCCCAAATCATGGCACTAAATTTGATGACTGGGAAAGACAAAGACAATTCCCACTAAAACCAACCACAAAACATGAACCGTTGTTCTGATAAAAGTAGATTAATAAAAGGTGCACAAATACCAGAAGAAGAAAGAAATCTAATAGCTTAAGTTACTAGGTGCAACCTTGGAATATTGGCACCCACGTTCCTAGTTTGCAGGTAAGTTATACAGTGGAAACCATACTTTTAGTTCATGAAAATAGAGGATAGAGATAATCTTCATTTTGGTTTTGTCCATCAATCTCCGAGTTTAGTTCTTGATTTCTTTATCATTCATTATCTATTATAGCTTCACTTTTGTTCATCTCACACAGCTACTTGTGCCTTTCATGGCAGTGGCTAAGATAATTTTTCATTGATCGAGGATGGGTTTCTTCTCTCCTTATTTTTGTTATTTTTATTGAAAACATTTTCATTGATCTTCTATCTCATCTCTAAAAAATTATTCTTCAAATTCTATAATATTCAAAATTGAATGCCCTCATCTTTCTTCTGAAAGGTGGAGTTTTCTCTCTACTATTCTTTAGAACGTAGAGGTACTCTTTTGAACTTAGTTCGAAGAGGCTTAGTGTGGTCTTGTTTCTAACAGTTAAGTTACATAGTAATGTGCATGGCTGAAGAATTATCTAGCCTCTATGAGGACCTCTGCCTCACGGAGGAGGAGAAACAAGAAGTTTTCATCCCATCAGAGGAAGTCCTAATCTCCATTGAAAAGGGTAAGAAATGCTTGGCTGCCATCGTTGTAGTAGAAAAAGAAGTTAACAGGGGAGCTTTTCAGGCTACTATGAACAAGGCTTGGAAAGTGGAGGGCTAGACTTCTTTTAAGAATCTTGGTTCCAATAGGTTTTTAGTTGAGTTTCAAAGCTCTAAGGAGAAGGAACGAGTACTAGCGGCTAGGCCCTGGTCCTTTGATAGGTCTTTGGTTTGTTTGTTTAACTTTGAAGGTTGCTTGGCTCCTAAGGACATAGACTTCAATGAAGAACCATTCTGGATACAGTTGCATGGTCTGCCTTTTCTAGCATGAATAAAACCATGGGGGAAAGGTTAGGTGCTGCTGCAGGTACTGTGCTATTGGTGGATGTAGATGCTAGTGGAATGGCCTGGGGCAGCTTCCTCAGGGTTAGAGTACTCATTAATATACTTAAACCTCTCACCCGTGGTAGGTTTATTATATTGGGAGAGAAACGTTTTTGGATCCCTTTCAGATATGAAAGGCTTCCCATGTTCTGCTTCCATTGTGGTGCCATTAAACATTCTAGTTCCTCATGTCCAACATTACCTTTAAGGGGCAAAGTTCATGAAGGAACCACTTCACAGTATGGTTCTTGGCTGAGGGCTAACACCTAGCTGAGAAGCTTCCAATCCTTCAGTAGGAAGAAGGGTGACTTCAAAAACTTGAGTAGTTAGCGCCAAACCAAACCCGAGGACAGTAGGTACAAAGAAGGTGGGATGGGACAGAACGCTTCTGGGACTTACAATGCAGATTTTGAGCAAGCCGACCTTGGAAGTTCTGACAACTACCAGTTGAGGGGACCTCTACTTGGAAAAGGCAAAATGAACAGCACCAAGGATCACACAGGATTTCCTTTTCAGGCAAGTTTTGATAGCCTCAAGACCCTTCATCTGACTGATGTGCACTCTAAGGATACTCTAGCCTATAAAGGGATTCTGTCTAACCATTGCCCTGCCATGGATCCAACTGGACTAAAAAATTCTAGTCCTCCCAAAGACACTGACTAGGTTAGTTCCCCTTCACATAACTCTCCCATGAAACAATCCATTACTGGCATTTCAAAAGGGCCCACGTGGAAGAGGAGAGCAAGAGGCTTGGGCCTTAAAACTCTTGGCCCACCTGACACTATCATGGATGACTCTATTGGCCCAAAACAAAAGAAAAAGCCTGATGCAGACCATAAGGGGCCCATCATGACAAGAAGAAGAGCAAAGCAAGCTAGATTGGCAGTGGTTGGTGTCCAGCCCTGCCAGTCTCCATGAAACACCTAGCTTGGAACTGCCAAGGGCTTCGGAACCCTCAGAAAGTTTGTGAGCTTCACTTAATGGTGAAGGAAAAGAGCCCAGAAGTAGTTTTTCTCTGTGAAACCAAATGTAGAAGAAATAGGATTGAGTATACTCGGGACAAGCCAGATTTTGATCATTGCTTTTCTGTAGACAGTGTTGGAAGGAGTGGAGGCTTAGCCTTTCTGTGGAAAAAAGAAGTTGATGATGCTCTGGATTCATACTCTAATCACTATACTTCAATCTCTATAACCTCTGATATCTTTAATAGAAAGTGGACTCTAATAGGCTTCAATGGCTAGCCTGCAACTTCAAAAAGAAATGAAAGCTGGGACCTCCTTAGACTAATTCAGTCCAAAGTCCATAATCCCTGGCTTTGCATGGGGGACTTTAATGAAATTTTCTTTTAGGATGAACAATTTGGCTCTACTACTCGTCCCTTTAAGCAGACGAGGGACTTTAGACTGGCTTTGGTGGACGTTGGACTTATAGATATTGGCTTTATGGGCTTATAATTCTCCTGGTGTAATAAGATGGTAGGGTCTGAATTCACTAAATGTCGACTGGATAGGACCTTGGTTAATGATGAATGATTAAATCTCTTTGAAGTAAACCAGGTTTATGTTCTACCAGGAATTTGCTCAGATCATAATCCTTTACTCATTCAAAGTTTGAACCTAGCTCAAGTGGAAGGCCCCAAGCAGAAGGTGTTTAGATATGAAGTTGCTTGGGGGAAAAGAGAGGATTGGACTGAAATCATAAAAGCTGCATGGATGCAGGGTTACTCTTAGGGTTCTAAGCTAGATATAACCTGAGAAGGCTTAAAAACATGTAGGGATAAACTGAGGGTATGGAGTAAAGAAGCCTTCAGAAACCAGAGAAGGCTACTCAATCAACAGACAAAAAAGATAAGAGTTTTACAAGCCTCTAATACTGGCCAACTTACTAGTCAAATTAACTCCCTACAGAAAGAAGTGGATGGATACCTTCAAGAAGAAGAACTGAAATGGAGGCAAACAGCCAAACAAAGATGACTTCAGGATGGGGACAGGAACACCAAATTCTTCCGCAAGAGTGGTTCTCAGAGAAAACAAGTGAACACTATCAAACAAATAAAAAGTGAAGATAGTATTCTAGCTTCTAGCAAAGAGGAGATAGCTAAGACCTTCCAAGAATTCTACCAAAATTTGTTCTCCTCATCTAACCCAAGAAATATAGAGGCTGCTCTTCACTCCCTTCGACCTTCAGTTACTAAAGAGATGAATTGCTCCCTATCTAGGCCTTTTTTTGTTTAGGAAGTGGAAATAACTATCAAAGACATGAACCCTCTCGGATCCCCTAGCCCAAATGGCTTCCCAGCAGTATTTTATCATCAACATTGGGCCACCATTGGAAATGAAGTAACATCAGTAGCTCTTGAAGTGCTAAACACCATAAAGGGTTTTAAAGAGATCAACTAGACTTTTATTTCTTTGATTCCTAAGAAGAAGTGCCCTCAGTTTGTAACAGACTTTAGACCCATCAGCCTCTACAATGTCTTCTATAAGATCATTTCCAAAATGATTATAAATAGACTCAAAATCATATTGCCTAATCTTATCTCCCCTACTCAGAGTGCATTTGTCCCAGGCAGGCTGATTTCTGATAATGTGATTGTTGCTTATGAACTATTGCACTCTATGCAAACCAGATTGAAAGGGATAATGGTTTCATGGCTCTAAAGCTCGATATAAGCAAAGCCTATGATCGAATTGAGTGGGATTTCTTGAATCGAGTGATGCTTAAAATGGGTTTTGAGAGCAAATGGGTGGACCTGGTAATGCAGTGTGTTACCACTGTCAACTACTCCCTTCTAATCAATGGTGTCCCCCAAGCTTCCTTTTCCCCTTCTAGAGGAATCAGACAGGGGGACCCCTATCCTCATACTTGTTCATTATCTGCTCTGAATTCCTCAGTCATAGTCTTAACCAAGCTGAATTGCAGGGCCTCATCTCAGGGATCCCAGCTGCTTGAGGGGCTCTCCATGTAAACCATCTTTTCTTTGCAGGTGATAGCTTAGTCTTCTGCAGATCCAATCCAATAAAATGGAGTAAAGTATAGCAAGTGCTGAGCAACTATGAACAAGTCTCAGGGCGAAGACTTAATCTTGACAAATCCTCTATTTTCTTCAGCAGTAATACCAGGAATGAAACCCAACATGCCATCCTATAGCTAGCAAGAATTAAAGCATCAAGAACCTTTGATAAATACTTGGGTCTACCTTCTTACGTGGGAAGAAATAAAGCCAAAGCTTTCAATTTAGTGCTAGATAGGATCAAAGCTAAAATGGCCAATTGGAAGATCAAGGTGCTGTCTCAAGCTGGAAAAGAAACATTACTAAAAGCAGTCCTGCAGTCCATTCCCACATACAGTATGGGAATCTTCAAATTTTTCAAAACCATTCTTAAAAGGGTCAACCAACTTCTACAATCCTTTTGGTGAGGCAGAAAAGATAAAAGTTCAAAAACACACTGGTTGAGCTTGCAAACACTCGGGAAATCCAAACAAAATGGAGGTTTGGGTTTTAGGGACTTTGACTTTTTCAATTTAGCACTACTAGCTAAATAAGGATGGAGGGTGATCCAAAGCCCTTTATCCCTTGTTGCTCAGGTCCTTAAAGCTAAATATTTTCCTACCTCATACTTCCTCTCAACCAAATGTAGACCCAATGACTCCTATGTATGGAAAAGCTTCATCTCTACAAGACCAGTTCTTAGAGAATGACTACTTTGGAAATTTGGAATGGGAGCAAGATTAGAATTTGGCAGGACAAATGGATCCCTTGCCCCTTATCTTTTCAAGTGCAGTCACCTGTCAATATTTTGGAGGCAGAAGCTGTAGTCTCTAAACTCATTAATCCAGCTTCCATGCAGTGGGATCTTCCCCTTATCTATGCCATCTTTTCAGAGTCTGAGGAAGCCTTAATTAGCAAGATCCCTATTAGTCCCTGTTGAAGCCATGATATATTGACTTGGAGATGCTCAGCCAGTGGTAAGTTCACTGTGAGAAGTGCCAATCCTCAAACCAGACTTCCTCCTCAAGGTTTTGGAATCAAATCTGGGGTATCAAGGCAACTCAAGCTACGAAATCCTTTCTCTGGAGAGCAGCAATTGAGTCCCTTGCCACGAATCTCAACATGCATAGAAGGAAAATGATTGAGTCACCCTTTGCCCAATTTGCTCCCTTGAGCCTGAATCAATCTCTCATGCTATAGGGTCCTGTAATGCAGCTCAAGATGTGTGATCTATGAGCTCAAGAAGAATTGAAAAGCTGAGTATCCCTAAAGGTTCTTTCAAGGACATCCTGATACCTATCCTTGCCCAATTCCTACCCTTGGAAATCAGTGAAATTGCTGTCATGGCTAAAGCAATTTGGCATAGAAGAAACACCTGGCTTTTTGAGCAGTAGTTCCAATCCCTTTCCCAAGTCTCTAAGCAGGTCCATCATCAGATGCACTCAATGCAATCTTGAACACTGTAATGTGTTCTCTTTGCCATAGACTATGCAAATACACCCATAGATTATAATGTGCTCATCATCATTGAGATGGGTTTAGAGGTTAAAATAAAATTCTGATAAAGAATAAATCTTTAAAAAAGTTCAAATTTTCAGGTTTATTGAGGTGTGGGAATTGTTAATTTGATGGATGAATTGTCAAAGGCCAAGTTAAGGAAAGGTAGTGTAACAAGCACATGAATTGTTGTAGAATTTGATGGATGAATTGTCAAAGGCCAAGTTAAGGAAAGGTAGTGTAACAAGCACACTAAATAATATGACATGATTACTTAGCCAAGATCAATCTTGATGAGCATGATTGTATAGTTCTAGTATATAGAATTCCCATTTTCAAAAGTCGGTTTGCATTGACTTTCCTTTTTTAATAACGCTTGTGTCATTTACTAGTCTATTGGCAAGGGATGTTCATCAATGAGCAAGTGGACTGAGGCCTCACATTTCTTCACATTTAGATGGTCTATTATTTCTAACTAATGGGAATAATAGATAATAATGGGCATGCAAATCTCAAGAAATTCTTAAAATAGAACTAAGCTCCCACATGAAGAAAATCACAACTTAAACGATCTTTCCCTTCCAGAAAACTACAAAAGAGATTGAAGGAGTGAAATAGTTACTCTCCAAATCCAGTAGCTATCCAAATAGTTAATAGGTCACCAACTTCCCCAAAACTAACCTCATCCTCCCTCAAAGAGACTGCAGTTGCAACTAGCACAAATATGATTCAACGAAACTAAGAAAGTAAATTTCAAAGAGTTTGGCTAGCATTAGGTGACTAAGATAGTAGATACATCTATAGTTTGAATCTTGTGTGTTGTTGAATGTAAAATACTTTGAGTTTATCTGGAGTCTGTAAGTAAGTGTTTTAGATAAGTCAAAATATGTATTTCTGAGTTTCAAGGTTCTTATCTTATCAAATGAAGAGTTTAAATATGAAATGGCTACAAGTCTATGAAGATAGTTTCCAGCATCAAATTTCTTATCTTATCATCTAAAGAGTTTGAATTTGAAACTGCTACAAAGATTGTGAAGACAGTTTCCACTTGTCACCAAACTGTGAGCAAAACAATCACAATAGATTCAATCTATCATCAGAATTTCACTAGGACTTAGAAACTACTTTTTAAATATATTTAAAGTGTCCTACTAGTTATAAAGTGTGGAGATTTAGTCCTGGAGATTTTTTAGGGCACTTTGCAGTACTTATTTTGGTGAGAAAATTCCCTCTTTTCATGTGGTTTCTCTCAAAGAGTGTGGTCGTGGTCCATAGTTGAAATGGAGTGATCATGTTTAGCCACTGGAGTTCTAGTAGAAATGTCAATATTAAAATATCATTAGAGGTTCTGGTTGTCACTGCGGTATAGACAAACAAATCATTTGTCAAGTCAAGAAGGAGTTTCAATTGACAAAGATTTTGTAATTGAAACTTGCTTGTAAAGGATTTTTAAATAATAAAAATGACTTTTCTGGATTTGGCTACCCCCGTAGGATTTTACCTTTAAAAAATTTTTGAAATGGTTTCCCTTTATTACCAATCTTAGTATTATGTCATTGATTTATCTTATGTTAACGTTTTTTTATTGTATAATTGCATGAATATCGACTAACCAATTGGTTGAGTGAATTGGTAGATCTTTGTGTTACTATACAGGGTATTTGGGTAATTTCAAAAATGGTCATTTCCTTAGAAGCATGTGCAAAAAACAATGCTCATTTATAGACTGAACTATCTCATGCAGATAATTCCTAAATTCTAAGTGATTTCCTAGCACAATTCTGTAGACTTATCTGTCTTAAACCATTCCCCTCCTTCAAAAAATAAAAAATAAAATAATAATAATAATAAATAAATAAATAAAAGAAGAGAGCACCCAACACCTACATCAGTTACCTAGAAAAGTATAAATCGCTTCGACGAGAAAAATCCAAGAAGCCCAAGTCAAATACTATCACGTCCTCCAGAGGCTGTGGGCCTTGTGGTCCATTAAATATGGAGTCCAATAATTTTTTAAATAGTGGTCAGTAGGTACTATTTATGTGGGTCAGCGGTGGTGGTTCATGGTCGTTGTTAGTCAGTCCCTTATGTCGTTGTAGTTATGGGTTTGTTGTTAATTTGTTTAGTTATTAGTGCAACCTATTATTTTAGGTAACGGACCCACAAGTCTTGAAGTCTATTATTTTTTAATGTATTTAATTATCTTTTGATTAATGAGAGAAAATGATGTGAAACTTCTTGCCAGTTTCTGTCTTGGAGGACAACCCTCTCAAAGTGGTTAACTTCATTTTTCAAGTGCTTGAGAGACGTTACAAATACTTGAAAAATATAAGAACAACGAGCCAATTTTCTGCAGATATTTTGGGCCCATGACAGAAGGTACTAGAACTCGTTACTTATAATTATCTGATGTCGTAGCTACGGTTAAACAAGCACAAGAGGTTTACTGGTAGAATCAGAGTCATTGCATCGAGTAGTGGATGGCTTGGCCCAACAACTGCAGACCATGGTGATGAGCGTAGATGCACTTGTTAAGAGCCAGGGCAAAAAGGAGAAGATGTAGGAAATTATTTGGTATCACAAGTGGCCAACCCCTTGTATGATAATCATGGGGGTATCCAAACTCATGCTATCATTTTGGATTTCCCTAGGTGTGATGGTGAGGATCCACAAGGGTGGGTCTATTGGGCAAATCAATTCTTTGCTTATCATCAAGCCAACCTCCACCACAGGGTCTTATTGGCTTCCATGGAAGGAAAGACATTTACTTGGTTTCCAAATATGGAGGCTTCTGGAGGAATATCTAGCGGGGAGGGCTCTGTGGTGGGAAGCAGAGCTTATAGGAGTATTATGGGCATATACAAGACAACAATAACGACCTTAACTGGGGAAACAACATTCACCTTGGCCTTCGGTAGTGAAGAAGTCACGCCAGTGGAAATAGGTATGCCCACACATCGAGTATGACATTTTAATCAAAAGGAGAATGGGGAAGTACTAGAGGAACACCTTGATCTCTTAGAGGAAAAAAAAGGAAGGAGCTGAGATCCAAAACATTCTTTATAAAAGCGTAATAGAGCACTACTTCAACAAACAGGTCAAGCCCATATCTTTCAAAATAGGTGACCTCATCCTCATAAGAAATATGAGTGACAACGCAAGATGAGGGAAAGCTTGGGCCATGCTGGGAATTAAGGGCCATACATAGTGACAGCCAACCACAAGCCAGGGTCATATCGCCTCAAAGATAGCAACGAGAATGAATTGCAGCACCCTTGGAATGCCTAGCATCCAAAGAAGTTTTTCCCTTAATTCATGCTTTATACCTTCAAATTTTATTACACTATTGCTTTCTATTTTCAAGTTTTCAATCTTCTTACGTAACCAATAAAGACAAATCAATAAAGGTGGTTGGTTGTCTAGTTTATGTGCCCTGATGGTTCTTGCACTTAGCTACCAAAGATGAGTCAAGGACTCGCGGTGCAATAAAATGGGTGTGGAGTTCAAAGGCCCCATGACCCACGCACTTAGCCACCAGAGACGAGTCAAGGACTCGCTGTGCAATAAAATAGGTGTGGAGGTCAAAGGTCCCACGACCCACACACTTAGCCACTAAGGCGGTGCAATAAAATGGGCATGGAGGTTAAAGGCCCCATGATACACACACTTAGCCACCAAAGATGAGTCAAGGACTCATAGTATAGTAAAATGGGTGTGGAGGCCAAAAGACTCCACAACACACACACTTAGCTGCTAGAAATAAGATTTGGGCCTACGTACAAACAAGTAGCATGAATAAAAGCATATTCTTTGAAGGAAAAGTATCAGCAAAATTCCATTGTCCAAAGCCTCATATAAATGAAGCTATAAAAGGTTTACATGTCCAGAGAGAGAGAGAGAGAGAGAGAGAGAGAGAGAGAGAGAGAGAGACTCAAAAGCCTAAGAAGGAGGAGCTGGTAGGGGCTCAAGAGATGATAATGGTGGCAGCAAACTCATAAAAGCATCAGGCATGCTCTTACAACCCAAGGAATTAACAAATTGAACTGCCACTATGGGGGGCTTGAGCTCATCTAACTTTAGGTGCTTCAGATTATCATGGGGGTGTGCCAGCAAATAAGCTTTTAGATGAGCTACGCTAGCGCCATACTCATATCCAAAGGCTTGGTCTTTGACACCAACAACGAAGACTAACTAAGGTTGGAAGCAGATCACCTCACCCCTCAAAGTAGTTAGCTCAGCCTCCAACTCATCAAGCTGCGCTCTATACTTCTTGACCTTCTTATCCAAGTTGATCAAAGCTTGTTTGCCTATCCTGTGAGGCATTGAGAACTTCACGGTTTCACTTGTAGGTATCAAACCATTGGCTCATATCCTCACAAGATCCCTTGCTGTTAGACAGTTGGATCTTGAGCTCCCTTTGGGCAGCATCATGTGACACTTTGGCTCAAGAAAGGTCGTGGGAGAGTTGAATACGGCTTTCTTCTAAGGCAACTAGCGCCTGAGCAAGTTCTTTGAAGGATAGCAATTCCTTCTTGACGTCACCTAGTTGGGCGCGAGCCAAGTCGCACTCAGACTTTGACAGCCGTAAGGCAAAGCCCTACTTGACATTTAGGGACCCAATACGAAGTAACTCACCCCGGAGCTCAGATGCCTCTTCGAGGAAGAGATCCAGCTCACCTTCTAGGGATTGAATGTGCCCGTCAGCCTGCCCAAGGTAGCAGTCCAGCTTCATCTTATCAGCTAACATATTCTCAAGGTGACAAGCTAGCTCAATCTTCTCAACCAACAAATGATAGATCTCCTGCTTGGCATAGAAGGCAAACTTGCACCTCTCCTTAACTTTGAATTCTGGGTCTCGTCGGTCATTAGTGACCAACAAATGAGAGATCTCCATGCCTTGCAAAGTGCAACCAAAACTTGGAAGAATAACCACAAAATAAAGACGGGGAAGGAAAACAGTGTAGTAAACAAAGTGATACTGGTGTCAGGAAGTCTTTTAGGCAATGTGACATCTCCATCATGCTCTCATCTTGGGGAGGAGTGCCACGGAGGAAGGACCTTCTGCCCCCTCCTCCCTGACATGACTACCCCTGGTATGACCCTTTTCGAGGGGATATAGTCCTGGTACAGCAAATGGAGTCACAAGTTCTACCTTGGGTGTGACTACCATAACATGAACTTTTACCTTTGGAGTAAAGGTAATGTAGGCTAGAGTGGCAATGAAATCCTCTTCATCCTCACCGCTACCTTTTTCTCTTTCTCCTTCCCTCTCTTCTCCTCTTCCTTCTCCTTCCCCTTCCTCATCACCCTGCAACACTTTATCACCCCCCGACAACCCAGCACCCTCCCTAGGGGTTGAAGCATTTTAATCTCTACCAAAGGAAAAGGGGTTGTGTGAGGGAATAGAGACCAGTTCACTATCCGTCAATTGGGTTACACCCCTGGAAACAATGCAAGTAAAGTGTTAGGGTGTTGCGACTAAACTTTGACTCAAATTAATGAATCAAAAATCTAGTGCAGTTTTACCTGCAAGTATACAGGTGTTGTAGTATCTTACAGGATCGAATCCACAAGGATTGACTTTTGTGATAAATAAAATAAATTCAGACAATGAAACAAAATTACGAAAAGAAACGTGCAATCAAATGAAGATTGATAAAATGAATGGAAAAAGACTAAGGTTTCGAGGATCCGTCTAATAATTTATGATATTGTTTCCGATCGATTTACTTCAATTAAACTAGAATAATGATTCCGTTTAATTGGTAGATTTAGCATTTAAGATCGAGAAAAACAGACGCTTATGATTGAGCGTGAACGATTGATGATTAAAACATTTACAAATCTATTTGAATACCACAGGGATTCCTCAAGCATTCACTGTATTCGGAAATCACAATGAATCAAGATGAGTATATAGATAATCAAATTATCAAAATAAAATATTTCAATCAATCAAGCTCGCAAAATAGATTTTACGTGGATTCGGAAACAATATTTAAATCATTAAACTTCACCTCTAACCTTAGTATGAAAATTTAGCCAAACATATTCATTACAAACACTATAGAAATCACATAAATATTGTTTATTAGAAAACTAAAATAAGACATAAGAAATACTAAGTAACAATTTAGAAATAACAGAATTTGGAATTCAGTTGATGTCGAGAGAATAAAATCCACGCTGTTGTTGAACTGCAGAAAATAAAAGATAAAACCAGCAGCTCCTCTGTTCTTCATCCGAACCAACCAACATCAATGCTCTACTTGGCCAAATAACACTCCAACTCCACCAACCGACTCTCCCTTCTCTCATCTCACCTTCTTTTCTTTCTTTCATGAGAGCTCTTGAGAAATAATCAATCCTCATAACTCTGACCGACTCTCCCTCTTAAAGACATTTAATCATGCACTGACCGGCTGCATCTCTCACATCCAAAAGAAAATCCAATGAAATCAGAACACCTACTAGCTTCTAATCCCACCGACTTTCCTCTCTACTTCCCTCTACAATCATCCCAACTCTATGTCCTTCTCTTTTCAACGACCAAGACACATCAACTCTCCTACGTACCCCACGTAACCTGCTCTCTCCCCTCTCTCAACACGTCTTCCCTCAATTTATCAACTCACCTCTCTTACGTAATCTTTGGCCTCTCCACCCCTACACCGATTGCTTTTCTTTCCTTTACAGCACTGACCCCCTGCTAATTTCCTGCACACCACCACTCACCTATTGATCAACTCACCTTATCTCTATGTCCCACGTAACCAAGCACGTCTCCCTCTCTCACCAGCCGGTCTCACTCCAGCTAGAAGGGGAAGTCCCTTCTACTCTCCTGGAAAAGCAACCCCCTGCTTTCTTTCCTTTCACAACTCTTAAACCAATCGGCACTTTCCTTCTCTACTCAAAACCGACCCCACACATCTCTTCTCACCCTCACTATAATCATGCACTGACCGACTGCTTTCTTTCACTTTCAGCACACTACTTCAGACCGACCCCACACATCTCTTCTTGTCGTCCAGCATTATATATATATACACATGCCTCACATCAGTGCCAAGCCTCACGTAATCAAATTAATACTTTTAAGCACAATAAAATTCCAGCACAACTACACGGCTCCTTTGCTCACCCACTCTCATATCTCTTCTCTTTCCTTTAATCACGGCACATCTTTTTCTTTACACACCAACCAACTAATATTCAACTTATGCACCGATTCTTCAATTCAATCAAGCACCTCTTTTCTCTCCTCACTCCTACACTTGATTGAAAAATTATCTTTCTTTTCTCCGTCCACTTTAGCTGCACCTTCTTTCTTTTTTTATTTTTTTTATTTTTTTAGCCCACATGCCTTCACGTTTCAGCTCCCTTTTCTTCACTTCTTCTTTTGCCAAACTTGTTCTTGACTTTACATTGTAGGTATTTGTCCACCGCAATCTTCATGCATCTATGGAAAGTCACTGTCTTTATTTTTAGCTGCCCAAGTACGTCTCTTATTTCCTTCTCTTCATGGTCAACAGTTCCAATTGGATCATGTGAATTTTATTTGAACTGAAAATAAAAATAACACTCAAAATTAAAAGAAAAATAGATTATCACAAATAAACTATATATGTGAGGAAATATTGTCTCATTACATCATAGTTATAAAATTAAGCATAAACATGATATCAATCAATTAAAAATCGCAACTCGTATTTATGCTTATTAACTATTTTTTTTCATTTAAAACCAATAATAGTGTCATGAAGAATTTAAAATACATTGGTTTTAAATAGCTAAAACATGCAATATTTCAGCTCAATCATAGGGCTTGAAATTTGGTCTGCACCTTTGGTGATATGCACCACCTCAGGAGTCGCGGTCCCAACCACATCCATGGTAAAGGCATTGAAAATTTCAAAATTGGATTTACCACCAAAAGGCATAGAAGTAAGGAAGGATGGAAATTCAAAGGTATCTATAGCCCTCGACCCATCAACAGGGGATTCATCATCAAAGGTCGTGGCCAAATCAATAAGGGCTTGGTCCATAAGCCCATCAAGGTCATTTAGTCGGTGATTACTTGCAAAATTTTGTATTGCAGATTTTAAAAGATCGCTCGAGCGAAGGTTTTTGGCCGCTCGAGTGAATTCAGGCAAATTCAAATGCTCGACTTCCGCTCGACAGTGAGCTCGAACGGGTTGTAGGAAAACAAAGATCGCTCGAGCGGAGGCTTTTGGCCACTCGAACGAAATCAGGCAGAGTCGAACGCTCGACGTGCGCTCGATAGGATGCTCGAGCGAAATCAGACAGAGTTGAACGCTCGATGAGCGCTCGACACCCCGCTCGAGCGAACATCGTAATTTGACAGATTTAGGGTTTTTCGCCGTCACACCATATAAAAGGAATTTTTCACTCTATGGCTATGGCTGTTGACTGAAGAACACTTTTTGGGACAGAAAAACACAGCTAGAAGGATTCAATTCATCTGTTTTGGAGAGGGAATTCCATATATTGCTCGTACGTTGGAATCATACATGAGCACAGATGGGAGAAAAGCATTGAATCATTTCCTTGAGTTTTTTGAAGACGAGTTGCGGCTGCGAGGAGTATTTTTTAGCGTTTATTTTCTTCCAATATTCCCAGAAAAATTATGGTAAATTCGTTTATATTGAATTCCATTTCGAGTATGAGCTAAATTTTATTTATTCTAGGATAACGATGTAACCTATTTCTGAACTATGCTTGATTGTCTATGCTAATTTAAGCCAATTCTCTATTTGTTTATCTGATTTATTTTGAGTTTATTGCTTCTAATTAACTGGCCATTAATTAGATGATATTTAATCTTGTGATTTGCTATCGAAAGAGGGAATCATAGGGTAGATCTTGAATATTTCAGTATAGGTAAGTATAGAGATCGAAAGACTTGTATGAACCTATGTAGTAATTAAATAATTGATCTTATTGCTTTCTTGATTATTTAATTTGCATATTCTTGTGTGAATTGATAAACAAGAGTCATTTCCAATTGACTATCGAAAGAGGCTTTTGGATGAATTAGAGATTTGCTAATAGACGAAAAGAATTAAATTACATTAGCTGGATGAGAAAAGCATAGTAAAGAATTAGGTGAAGTCTATTTCCTAGAAGTTTTCTTTCCCATAAATTTGATCTTTGAACGTCAGTTTTATTTCCTTTGCATATTTCTCTTTGAGTTGATCTTAGTTTAATTTACAACTACAAAATCTTAGTGATTCCTCTAGATAAAATCGAGATTAGTATAATTTTGATATTTGGCAAAAGTAAGGTACCATTCCCTGAAGACAATCTTTTCTTATCACTTTATTATAAAACTACGAT
Organism: Carya illinoinensis; assembly: GCF_018687715.1. Lineage (NCBI taxonomy): Eukaryota > Viridiplantae > Streptophyta > Magnoliopsida > Fagales > Juglandaceae > Carya > Carya illinoinensis. Next base: position 15,787,635 of record NC_056755.1, read on the forward strand.
ACTGTGCACTTGCAGTTTTGCACCGATCAATTTTTTGGCGCCGTTGCCGGGGAATGGTTTATTCTTATTCTTTTTGTCGATATCGATACAAAGTAATATTGGTTTTAATTTAAAATTTTATTTTATGTTTGCTCTACAGGTGTGTTTTTGACGTTGGATGCGCCGTGCTAGATCTCGTGATATTATTCATTTTGATCCAGAGATTGAAAGAACTCTTAGATCACGAAGAAGAAATAAGATACTAGTCATGACTGAAGAAGAACGTGAGGCACTACCACGCACCTTGAAGGACTATGTACGACCAGTTGTGAATGGAAATTACTCGAGCATAATGCGCTAGACAATTAATGCCAACAACTTTGAGCTCAAACCAGCTTTGATTAGCATGGTACAACAGGCTCAATTCAGCAGATCGCCACTGGATGATCCTAATATTCATTTGGCAATGTTCTTGGAGATTTGTGACACTGTGAAGATCAATGGTGTTACTGAAGATACCATTAGACTGAGATTGTTTCCTTTTTCTTTGAGGGACAAGGCTAGAGGTTGGCTACAATATTTACAAGCGGGAAGCATCATTAGTTGGCAGGACATGTCTGAGAGGTTTCTTGCTAAATTCTTTCCTCCTGCAAAAACAGCCCAACTCAGGAGTGAGGTTGGTCAGTTTAAGCAAAATGATTTTGGGTCACTCTATGAATCGTGGGAAAGGTATAAAGACTTGGTTCGACATTGCCCACAACATGGATTGCCAGATTGGTTGCAAGTTCAGATGTTCTATAATGAGTTAAATGGGCAAACTCGAACTATAGTTGATGCTGCTTCTGGTGGAACTTTGATGTCAAAGACAACTGAGGGTGCTACTGCCCTTTTGGAAGAGATGGCCTCAAACAACTATCAATGACCAACTGAGAGGACTTTGGCTAAGAAAGTTGCTGGAATTCATGAATTGGAGCCGACAGCAGCCCTTTCAGCTCAAGTAGCTACTCTATCTCATCAGATTTCAGCCTTGACAACACAAAGGATACCATAAAGTACAGAATATGTTGCATCTACAAGTATAACAGTTCCAAGTAATGAAACAAGTTAGGAACAAGTTCAATATGTCAACAATCGGAACTACAACTATCGTGGTAATCCTATGCCAAATTACTATCATCCAAGGCTTAGAAATCATGAGAATTTTTCATATGGAAATACAAAGAATGTGTTGCAACCTCAACATCCTTCAGGATTTGATAGTCAACCAAGCGAGAAGAAGATGTCACTTGAGGATGCCATGGTTTCCATTGTTCAGGAGACCAATGCAAGGTTTAAAAAGACTGATTCACGGTTGGACAACATTGAGACTCATTGTAGCAATATGGGAGCCACTATGAAGAATCTTGAAGTGCAAAGTGGGCAACTAGCCACGTCCATCAATGCCCAACAAAGAGGAGCTTTTCCTAGCAACACTGAAGTGAATCCAAAGGAACAATGCAAGACCATCACACTTAAGAGTGGAAAAGAAATTGAGAGGTCACCATTAAAGGAGAGCAAATCCACCCCTACAGCTGCGAACAATGGCCAAAGCAAAAATCAAGTAGAAGAAGAGGAGATTGTCAATGATACACTAAGAGAGACTGACTTGCCTCCTGCAATTTTATTTCCTGAAAATCCTCCTATTCTCGCTCCTCCACTTCCTTACCCTCAGCGTTTTCAAAAGCAAAAATTAGATAAGCAATTTTCTAAGTTTTTGGATATTTTTAAGAAAATTCACATAAATATTCCTTTTGCAGATGCCTTGGAACAAATGCCAAACTATGTCAAATTCTTGAAGGACATCATTTCCAAGAAGAGAAGATTGGAGGAGTTTGAAATAGTGAAGCTTTCTGAAGAATGCAGTGCCATTCTTCAAAAGAAATTGCCTCAAAAATTAAAAGATTCGGAGAGTTTCACTTTGCCTTGTACTATTGGGAATTCATTTTTTGATAGGGTTTTATGTGATCTTGGTGCTAGTATTAATCTTATGCCACTTTCTATATGCAGGAAATTAGGACATGGAGAGATGAAGCATACAACAATTTCTTTGCAACTAGCAGATCGGTCCATCAAGTATCCACGTGGAATCATAGAAGACGTATTGGTAAAGGTGGATAAATTTATTTTTCCTGCTGATTTTGTGGTGTTAGACATGGAAGAAGATGAAGAAGTCCCTCTAATTCTTGGTCGACCATTCTTGGCCACGGGAAGAGCTTTGATTGATGTTCAAAAGGGTGAATTAACATTGAGAGTTAATAAGGAAGAAGTTATGTTCAAAATCTACCAAGCCATGAAATTTCCAGAAGATCCAAGTACTTGCTTTTGGGTAGATGTCATTAAGCAATGTGTAGAAGAGGCCTTTCAAGAAGATATGTCATCCGATCACCTAGAACGCTGTATCACCACTTCATCTCATGCTTTTGATTTTAATAATTCTGCTGTTTGTGAATCTGACTTGCCTTTTGTTAGTGAAGAATTTCTCCACTATGTTTTTGTTTTGGGAGCATTGCAGCAAGTTACATCACTTAATAATGAAGTGGGGAAGCTAGAGCCGGTGGTACCAAAGGCTGAATCTGAAAATGCTAAAGAAAAGATGCAGAAAAATACAACTCCGGAGTTGAAGCAATTATCTGAGCATCTTTGCTATGCATTCTTGGGGGAGAGTGATACCTTTCCAGTGATTGTTGCTACATCACTCACACCCGAAGAAGAGGAAAAGTTGCAGCGTGTATTGAGAGAGCATAGAACAGCCTTGGGATAGAATATTTCTAACATAAAAGGAATAAGTCCCTCCATTTGTATGCACAAAATTTTAATGGAGAAGCTTTACAAGCCAACGATCGAGCACCAAAGAAGATTAAATCCAGCAATGAAGGAAGTAGTGAGAGTTGAAATTTTGAAACTCCTTAATGCTGAAATCATTTATGCTATTTCAGACAGCTCATGGGTAAGTCCAGTGCAAGTTGTACCAAAGAAGGGTGGAATGACGGTGGTGAAAAATGACAATAATGAGTTCATTCCTACAAGAACGGTCACGGGATGGCGTGTATGCATGGATTACCGCAAGTTGAATAAAGCAACAATGAAGGATCATTTTCCACTTCCATTCATTGATCAAATGTTGGATCGATTGGCTGGGTACTCCTACTATTGTTTTTTGGATGGTTATTCGGGGTATAATCAGATTGCTATAGCTCCTGAAGATCAAGAGAAAACTACATTCACATGCCCATATGGAACGTTTGCTTTTAGGAGGATGTCCTTTGGATTGTGCAACGCCCCTGCAACATTTCAACGTTGCATGATAGCTATCTTTTCTAATATGGTGGAAGATATAATGGAAGTTTTCATGGATGATTTTTCAGTTTTTGGTACATCTTTTGATCATTGTTTGCATAACTTAGCTCTTGTTTTGCAGAGATGTGAAGATAAGAATCTAGTCCTGAACTGGGAGAAGTGTCATTTCATGGTTCAAGAAGGGATCGTGCTTGGCCATAGAGTGTCATCTAAAAGAATTGAGGTGGATCAAGCCAAAATTGCAACCATAGAGAAACTATCACCTCCAAAGAATGTGAAGGGAATCAGAAGTTTTCTGGGACATGCGGGATTTTATAGAAGATTTATCAAGGATTTTTCTAAAGTCTCTAAACCTTTATGTAATCTTCTTGAGAAAAATTCTGCATTTGACTTTGATGTTGTTTGTTTACAGGCCTTTAATGCACTCAAGGAGAAACTAATTTCAGCACCAATTGTGATTGTGCCTGATTGGAGTCAACCTTTTGAAGTTATGTGCGATGCAAGTGACTTTATAATTGGAGCAGTGTTGGGGCAAAGGCGAGACAAGCTGTTTAGAGCCATCTATTATGCAAGCCGGATATTAAATGAAACACAATTGAATTATACGACAACTGAGAAGGAGATGCTTGCTGTGGTGTTTGCTTGTGACAAATTTTGGTCCTACCTCATTGGTACAAAGGTGATAGTGTTCACTGATCATACAACACTTCGTTATTTGTTTGGCAAGAAGGATGCTAAGCCTAGGCTAATTCGTTGGATCCTACTTCTTCAAGAATTTGATTTGGAGATTCGAGACAAGAAAGGAAGTGAAAATTTAGTGGCTGACCATCTCTATCGGTTAGATCAAAAGGAAGAAAAAACAGATTCAATGGTTCAAGAGGTATTCCCTGATGAGCAGTTGTTTGCATGTGAGATCAAGCTTCCGTGGTATGCTGCTATTGTTAACTACCTAACTTGTAAAGTTTTACCACCTGATCTTACTTACCATCAACGTAAGAAGTTCTTGCATGATGTGAATTATTATCTTTAGGATGAGCCTTTATTGTTCAAAAGATGCCCTGATCAAATCATTAGAAGATGTGTGCCAGAAGAAGAGATGCAAGACATCCTCCATCATTGCCATTCATCATCATATGGAGGACACTTTGGAGCCACCCGTACAGCAACTAAGGTACTTCAAAGTGGGTTCTTTTGGCCTTCTATTTTTCGTGATAGTTACACTTTGGTGAAAACTTATGACCGGTGCCAACGTATGGGAAATATTTCAAGGCGTCATGAGTTACCACTGAAAGGTATATTAGAAGTTGAGTTGTTTGATGTTTGGGGAATAGATTTTATGGGGCCTTTTCCTCCTTTTGGTTTTGCTTATATCTTATTAGCAGTTGACTATGTGTCAAAATGGCTGGAAGCAATTGCTACAACAATAAATGATGCAAAGGTAGTGCTCAAATTTCTGTACAAGAATATATTCACAAGATTTGGCACTCCACGAGCTATTATTAGTGATGAAGGGACTCACTTTTGCAACAAGTTGTTTGAAAATCTTCTTTCTAAATATGGTGTAAAGCACAAGATAGCACTTGCTTACCATCCTCAAACTAATGGCCAAGCTGAAATTTCAAATAGAGAAATCAAGAACATCCTTGAAAAGACGGTCAAAACTAATAGAAAGGATTGGGCGAAGAAGCTTGATGATGCTTTGTGGGCATACCGTACAGCCTTTAAAACACCTATCGGGATGTCTCCATACCGATTAGTGTTTAGAAAGGCATGTCATCTTCCTGTGGAGTTGGAGCATAGAGCTTATTGGGCTGTAAAAAAGTTTAACTTTGATTTGAAGGCAGCAGGTGAAAAGCGACTTCTTCAATTGAATGAGATGGAAGAGTTCCGGAATGATGCATATGAAAATGCAAAGATCTATAAAGAAAGGACGAAGAAGTGGCATGACAAACAGATTCTTAGGCTAGAGTTTGCTCCAGGACAACAAGTTTTACTCTATAACTCACGACTCAAACTCTTTCCAGGAAAGTTGAAATCAAGATGGATAGGTCCTTATACAATTCATGAAGTTTTCTCTTTTGGAGCAGTATATTTGAAGGACAAGACAGGGAATATTTTCAGAGTTAATGGTCAGAAATTGAAGCACTACTATGGAGAACAAATGGAGAGGAACTATGCATTTATTCCTCTTGGAGATCCTAATTGATGATGATTGAAAAGTCTAGCTGTAGACTTTAAAACAAGCGCTTATGGGAGGCAACCCATAAATCTTTCTTTCATTCTTTCATTTATTTTATTATCTTTATTTATTTAGTTTTAATAAATTAGTTTTTGATGCAGGTTTATTTAGCATGAATAAAGAGCTGAAAAATTTTAAACCTCAGAAGATTCATCACGCAACCAGGGAAGTTCCTTTTATTTCTTCAATCCTTTTTACTTTTGCATTACAATGAGGACATTGTTTAGTTTAAGTTTGGGGGTGTAAACTCCTATAGTCATTTGATCCTCTTGTTTTCTAAGTCTTGGGTTGTTGATGGGTTGTTTGATTTTCTTACCAAGCATGCATTAGAGTAAGATTGAATTCTCTATGACTCTGAAATTTGTGATTGAAGATGGTTTTGAGAAAAATTTTCAAAAATTTCTTTTATGTCAAGTGGAGTTTTGTGGGTACTTTGGTTTAAATCTTTGACCTTGAACATAATTGAGCACATAGTCATTTTTCTCTTATTCCATTTTGCTTATGAAAAGAAGAACTTGAATTAATTGAAAGAGGGAAGTTTGATTTTGCTTTGCTCTAGAATCCATTGATAGGTCCTTGAGGCGAAATCCTAGTTGAGACCAAATATTAGAGAAATGATCTAGGCATTTCTTTGGCATAACCAAAAAGCTTTCCCAGCCGTCCTAAATATCATGCCATCATTACATGGTGTGTTTCCATAGTCAACCCTCATGAGCCTTCATAAGCCTTTATTTATTCTTTGAACTACATAAACCATGCCTGCTCTAAGTCTGAAAAATAATGAATCTACCTTTGATAGGTTGAGAAAATACTTTGGTGGAGAGTTACATTTAAAAGAGAAAATTGGTTTCATGATGAACCGTATTATGTTTGCTTTGTTTGATCAAAGAAGAAGAAGAAGAAATATAGTAAAAGTGAAAAAAAAAAAAAACAAAAGAGAAAGAAGTCACTAAGTGGAGTATGTATCATCTCAGATTTTGTTAAAGGAATTGTTGGTATTGCTTCAGTGATTACAGCAACAACAATGCCACAAGTATGAGCATATTGCCAAGAAAGAGCTATGATTTGAATCATGTGGGAATCACTTTTAGTATTCTCTTCACTAAGTATTTTCCCAGTTTGCTTTGATTTTTCATATCCAGTTCTTTCTTAACCCTCACCCTGTGGCCTATCATTACAACCTTATTAAAGACCTTTCGATCTCTAATTTTGGTGTTGACTACATAGTGGAGAGGATTTCTGAAAATTGGACTTATGAGGTTAAATTTTAAGAGAATTCTTCTGATTTTGGTTGTTCTACTTTTATCTGAATTTGCAGGTGGTTTGAGGTTAAATTGACTATATCACACATATACTCAAGGTCTTAGCTTTATGTTGAAGTAAACGCCTAACTCTTGCTTGACAAATTGTAAAATTTTTGATTGATTTTCTTACTATCTTTGATGTTAAAAGAGTAAGATACTAGAGATGAAATCTAAATTCATAAAAGTTTGGTGAGTGATGATACTTCTCTTTGGGGTCAAGTTGATATTGCCTAAACTATCATTTGCTTTTCTTTTTGTTTGAAGACAAACAAAGTTGTAAGTTTTGGAGTATTTGATGACTTGCAGAATTTCGTATTGCAGATTTTAAAAGATCGCTCGAACGGAGGCTTTTAGCCACTCGAGCGAATTTAGGCAGATTCAAATGCTCGACTTCCGCTCGACAGTGAGCTCGAGCGGGTTGCAGGAAAACAAAGATCGCTCAAGCGGAGGCTTTTGGCCGCTCGAGCGAAATCAGGCAGAGTCGAACGCTCGACGTGCGCTCGATAGGACGCTCGAGCGAAATCAGGCAGAGTCGAACGCTCGATGAGCGCTCGACACCCCGCTCGAGCGAACATCGTAATTTGACAGATTTAGGGTTTTTCGCCGTCACACCATATAAAAGGAATTTTTCACTCTATGGTCATGGCTGTTGACTGAAGAACACTTTTTGGGATAGAAAAACACAGATAGAAGGATTCAATTCATCTGTTTTGGAGAGGAAATTTCATATATTGCACGTACGTTAGAATCATACACGAGCACAGACGGGAGAAAAGCATTGAATCATTTCCTTGAGTTTTTTGAAGACGAGTTGCGGCTGCGAGGAGTATTTTTCAGCGTTTATTTTCTTCCAATATTCTCAGAACAATTATGGTGAATTCGTTTATGTTGAATTCCATTTCGAGCATGAGCTAAATTTTATTTATTCTAGGAAAACAATGTAACCTATTTCTGAACTATGCTTGATTGTCTATGCTAATTTAAGGCAATTATCTCTTTTTTTATCTGATTTATTCTGAGTTTATTGCTTCTAATTAACTGGCCATTAATTAGATGATATTTAATCTTGTGATTTGCTATCGAAAGAGGGAATCGTAGGGTAAATCTTGAATATTTCAGTATAGGTAAATATAGAGATCAAAAGACTTGTATGAACCTATGTAGTAATTAAATAATTGATCTTATTGCTTTCTTGATTATTTAATTTGCATATTCTTGTGTGAATTGATAAACAAGAGTTATTTCCAATTGACTATCGAAAGAGGCTTTTGGATGAATTAGAGATTTCCTAATAGACGAAAAGAATTAAATTACATTAGCTGGATGAGAAAAGCATAGTGAAAAATTAGGTGAAGTTGATTTCCTAGAAATTTTCTTTTCTATAAATTTGATCTTTGAACTTCAGTTTTATTTCCTTTGCGTATTTCTCTTTGAGTTGATATTAGTTTAATTTGCAACTACAAAAGTCTTAGTGATTCCTCTAGATAAAATCGAGATTTGTATAATTTTGGTATTTGGCAAAAGTAAGGTACCATTCCCTGAGGACGATCTTTTCTTATCACTTTATTATAAAACTACGATACTGTGCACTTGCAGTATTGCACCGATCAGTCGGGGAGAGTCCAGTGACGATGAAGGTGTGGTAGGTACCTCCCTTACAAGATTTGGCTAAGTGCCAGAACCCATGGTCTCATCTAGACTTGTGTTGACAGTCGTCCCTTTCATAGGCTCAATTGGGTGGCCAATAGGCTTCTTGCCCTTCTCTTGGTGAGTATGTTTCATAGGGGTTTTAGACAAAGGCAGCGAAGTAAGCCTCTTTTGGAAGAAGCCTTCTTCACAACTTTGATTTTCGTCCCTTTACACGGGAATGATTGGGCACAACAAGAAACTATCAATGTTGGTCAGCGACAATAACTTGTATGTCCATAGGGCACCTTCCTTGCCCTTACTGTCATGTTTTTAGCCCAATTTAGAACTACATCAATGCGTTCTTGCTCATAACCAGTAAGGTCAATTAGAATTTTCTTATCATCAGGAACCTCCCCCAATTGGCTTGAACAGGGAAATCGAGAATGTCTTTCTTAGAGGCGAGAAACTCCAAGCCACTCCCAGCAAGAAAGAAAAATTTCTTGCTCCAAGATTTACTATTGGAATGACGAGGTTCAAAGGCTGCCAACCTTTAACCATTTGTTTGAACATGAAAACTAAATATATAACCTGGCACATGGCTCACAGCATAGAAGGAACTCACGAGCCATCAAGTCTGGATATCTTTCCCAGCAAGGGCTTCCAACACCATGAGGAACATGATATAAGAGCGCAAGAGCACATGCCTACCATGCAAGGAGAGTTGGCAAGAGAAATCTAAAGGAGATTGAGAATGTCATGCACAGGGCGGCAGTATGGGAGTTGTAATTCGCTTGTCAAGGCACAAGCAGTAAGAGCCACAAGTCTAGAAAAACCTTCATCATCGACGGCACTAGCACCTTCAGGAGGGAATATGAACTCCATTGACCTAGGAATGCGTAAACTTGTTTGAAGTTTTGTCAATTCCTTAGTGGAGATGGACAAGCACCAGGTAAATCCCTCCAAGAAAGGGGGCACTTGACCCTCAAAAGATTCAACTTTAGAAGGGGTGGAAACCCTTGAAGGGGTCTCCACTATGGAATAAAGAGGGGAAGTACTATGATGAGCCATTTGGCAAAGAAATAAAAAGAATCGCAATGGGGAACAGGGACCAAAGAGCTTGGAAGCACGGGGAAATGCAGAAAATCATAAAGGAGAATAGAGGGCAAAGAGTTTGGAAGGAAAAATTTTCAATGACAGTGAACCGAGGAAAGGGAAAAGGCAATGGGCGAAGAAAGTAATGATGAGATTCTAAAAGTATCTTGGGAAGTTGAGCTATTACTTGCATACCGACGGTTATCATTCTTGGAAATGGAAAAATAAAGAGCGGGAACAGTTATGGACATGTGTCAGGGCACTATGAGTATAAGGAATTAATTTCCTGCATGAAGGTCTATCTTATGCAAATAGTAAAGAGAACAACGAAGTGGATTACAAGCCCATTATACTAAAGGCCCAATAGCCCATGACAGGTCCCAAGAATCTTACTAATACATAGAATAGCGGCCAGATAGTGCCTTTGGATTAGTAGGAGGAGATTACTCCAATTAATAAGGAGAACTGTGAAGATATATCTAAGGAGAATCATCATCTTCATGGCTCTACGCCCCTATAAACAACACTTAGGGTAACTCTATAATTCAATTTGGTTATTCATGTACTTATCTAACTTGAGCGTCGAAGATCCACTGAGCACTCAATGTCACCCTTTTATTCCTCGCAGGTGTTTGTGCATTTGGTGCTGTGAAACACATTCTTAACACACATAGAGTATTATACCACATTCATAGTGATTTTATTTGTTGAGTGTACAGTCTAGTAAGATTTGAGTTGAAGCATACTGTCAGATAGAAATTTGAGTCAAGTTTATCCTGAATAAAGGTTGTGTTTTGTGTTGGCTAAAAACTCACAGTGAGAATTGAAGGCATGCATGTGAAATTTCTTTAATATTTGTAATATTTTGACCCTCCATTAAACTTTTTGCTATGGAAAATGAAAAGAAATAATTATATAATTTTTTATCTTTAGTTTTTATTCGTTTTAATTGCTAAAGACTGGCAATAAGTTGGTTGATAAGTGTGATAATAGTTGCGTTATCCATAATTTTACTATTTTAAATGAAGCGTTATCACAACTATATAGTATTCATTCTTATTTATTTACTAATTTTAAAAAATATATTTTTTTTTTATAGGAGTTGCAAAAATAGATAAATAAATTTTGTACATGAACGTAAAAGGAAAAATAAAGAAAAGAAGCAAAAAGGTCTTGAAAAGAGGTGTTGCACACGACACTCTATAAATAAGCAAGAACCAGATTGGACAAGAGCACGAGAGGATTTTTATTTTCATTTTTCTTCAGTTTCTTTTCAATATTACCTTAATGTTTATTTATGTTTAGATTTTAGAGTTTATTTTCACGAACATATCTACCTCAGTTTTCAACTAAAATTGAGGATGAAACCTCATTAAAGATTAGTAATAATATTTATGAGATTGGGTTTTTCCCAATTATTTATGAGTTAAATGATATATTGTTCTTCCTTTATATCAATTGAGAGAAAAATAGTTCTTGATATGAGTTCAATCATGTTTTTCCTATTATTTAGAATAATCCTAATCAATTGAGAGCTTGATTTATAATTTTTTTTAAATAAAATTTTATAGCTTTTGTGATTTGTTTTAACAGATACAAATGATGATTTGATTTTATATCTTTGAGCGAAAAAAAAAAACATACTCTAGTTATTTTCATAAAAAATTGTTTCAACGATATTATTTTCTATGATAACAAGATTGATTTCTAGATTATTATGTAACTGTTTGGGAAGAATCAATATTCATAAATATATTATTATAAATTAATGAAGTGGATTCCAAAATCTTAGTTCATTCTCCATTAATAGTTTATTTTAGTTTGCACCTTTAAAATTTATTTGAGTTTTCTTTATTGTGATGAGTTCTTTTAATTAATTATTTATTGCTTTGATTAATTGATTGTTTAGTTCTTAATTTCTTATTTTATTTTACAACTCATCTTTTCAAACTTGATTAGAATTTGTTTGGTTTATATTTGATTGGTTTCCTACATTTTTACAAGTCCCTATGGGTTTGACCTCGTTCTTGCTAAAACTATATTTCGGTACGGTTCATGCACTTGTGAGTATAATTAAAATTTCACAACAAGTTATGAGGAGAATAGGCAAGGGGGTGGTCGGATGACCACTAGGATGCGGCTAGGGGAAATGGCTCATGGCGGTGCACAACAATGCTTGGGGAAAAATTTACTAAGACCTACAAGAAGGCAAAACGGAGGGAGATAAAGAAGATGGGATGTGTTTAGAGATAGAATGAGGAGGCTTATGATGATTTTTGAAAGAGGGAGGTCCGACCTATTTATAGGCTGTGGGGTGGGGCTCGGGGAATGCAGTTGTGGCTACAATTGGTGGTGTGAGATAGTGGGAGGAAGCTGAGCATTGCATGCGATAGTTGGTGTGTAGCGGCAGCGAGCATATGGCATTGCTAAATCTTCATGTGTTGAGAAATGAGGAGACGTGTAGGTTGGAAGAAAGAAACGATGGTGGTAAATGGGAAAGACGGGTTACTACTTGAAGAAATCGTGGAGCCGAGGTGGTGGTTGTCGAGGAAGGCGCTGCAAATCACGGGTTGCATAAAGAGAGGGGAAAAAGAAGAAAAGAAAAAAAATTGGAAGAAGGGTCGTGTGGTGCAAGGAGAAGAAGAAGGCTTTAGTGTTTTCTTCCTAGGGTCAAAACGACATTGTATAGAGAGAGGAGGGTTGATTTTAGTCCTGTGCTTCAAAATGGTGCAATTTAGGACAAAGAGGGGTTGGGCTTGTTTTCCAGATTTTGGGATTATAGGCACACAGGTTGGGCCCGAATTTTGCACCCATATCACACCAAAAAATAAAAACCCACTTACAAAACCATTTGGGCTTATCAAAGGAAAACACACATGAACAAACTTGGGATTCACATCCTCTCCCCTTTAAAAAGAATTTCATCCTCAAAATTGACAAGCATAACCCATTTAAAACTTCAATCGTTACAAGATACAACTCAATACTTGCTTGGAATAAGATATACAATCAATAATACCTAAATAGATATGGGTAATGCTCTCTCATGTCCACTTCTCTCTCCCAAGTGAAGTCATGTGTACCTGGATCTCCCCACAACACCTTCACTAAGCATATAGACTTGGATCTTAGTTTCTTCTCCTTTCGGTCCAAAATTTGAGCTGGAGCTTCCTTGTATGTAAAGTTTGGCTTCAATTGGACGTTACTGGGATCAATAAAATGTGGTTTCAGCTGTCTGAAATTCTTCTTCAGCAAAGAGACGTGAAACACATCATGAACATCTCCAAAACTTTTAGGTAGTGCAATTCTATAAGCCACGGGGCCAACCTTCTCCATTATCTGAAATGGTCCAACATGTCTCAAACTGAGCTTCTTTTTCTTCCCAATCTGCTTGATGCCCTTTGCCCTTCATGGGTGACACTTCGAGATACACCCAGTCACCTTCTTCAAAAGATAAGTCTCTTCTCCTCTTATCTGCATAACTTCTCTGAGGACTCTGAGCTGCCGCCATCTTGTCTCTTATAATTTTGACTTTCTCATTCATCTCTTGAATAATTTTTGGTCCAATGAGCTTGCTCTCACCAACCTTGTCCCCTAACAACGGTGATCTACACTTCCTCCCGTATAGGGCCTCATAGGGTGCCATCTGAATGGATGCTTGAAAGTTGTTGTTGAATGCAAACTCTATAAGCGACAAGTGATTTTCCCAATTACCTATGAATTCCAAAGCACAAGCTCTCAACATACTATCTTTTTCCCATAAAGACGGGTCAACTTCCCAAAGTGTCAGTATTCATGAGTGGTAGAAAATAAGCACTCTTGGTCAACAAGTCGATAATCACCCAAATGGAATTCTTACCGCTAAGGGTCCTCAGCAAACCCACAACAAAATCCATAGCAATATCATTTCATTTCCATTTAGGAATCAAGAGAGGTTGAAGGTTATCAATAGGTCTCTAATATTTCGCCTTTACTTGTTGATAGGTGAGACATCCTTCAACGAATGTGGCTATGTCCCTCTTCATTCCTTCCCACCAAAAATTTGTCTTTAGGTCTCGGTACATTTTCATACTCCCAGGGTGAACAAAGTAAGGTGCTGCATAAGCCTCTGCTAATATCTTCTCTTTAATTTTTGAATCTGAAGGAATCACTCTACGATTCTTGAACAGTAAGGTACCATCTCTACTCAAATTGTAACTCATAGGCCTTCTCGATTTCATGACTCTTCATTGGATATCTGAAAGTTTTGGGTCTCTCATATGAAGGCTCTTCAACTCTTCAAAGTCAACAAATCTCACTTCCTACATAGAGGCTAAGACCTCCTCTTGCCACAAACTCACCACTAGAAGCTTCCTCATCTTATAAAGGAGAGAGTATATCCTTAACGATTCAGCCACATCCACCATGTGGGATTTCTGACTTAGCACATCAGCAACCTAATTCGCCCTTTCAAGATGGTACTTAATCTCACATTGATAAGTCGTTGATTAATTCCAACCACCTTCTCTGTCTCAAGTTGAGATTTTTCTGTGTGAAGAGATGTTTCAAGCTCTTGTGATCTGTGTTAATTTCACACATCTCACCATACAAATAATGCCGCTAGATTTTTATGGCAAAAACTACTACAACTAATTCCAAATCATAAGCTGGATAATTCCTTTAATTGGCGGGACACGTACACCACAACTTGCCATTCTTGCATCAAAATGCACCCCAAACCAAATTTGGAAGCATCTAGAAATTGTGACGACCCACTTGAAAATCTTCAAAAACATCTAGAAACTCTTCAACAATTAGAATTCTCATTACTGACTTCCTTTCAATGGGTTTAGTCACCACATGAACTAGATAAACATCTACCCCACTTGCCAAATCTTTCTCTGCTTGGATCATAGATATAACAGAGAGTTTCAACTTTAGCTTGCTACCTACGAATTCCATATAGTCCCATCCAAGTAGATGAAAACTGACCACCTGGCTCCAAAAATTGATACTCTGGAAATGCCAAAATAGCCAATCCATTCCTGGAATGATGTTAAACTCAAGCAGTTTGAACACTATCAGATTGACATCAATTGTCTTATCTCCAAAGTCCAAAGGATAGCTTAAGGTAACTTTCAAACACATTACCATTTCTCCATTTGATAATGCTACAACCATGGACTATTGTAAAGGCTCTATGATTAAGTTGCACATTTTTGCAAAAGTGATGGACATGAAGGATTGGGATGCTCCCGAATCAAACAATGTATAAGCATAAAATTCATACAAGCAAACTCTCCTTGATGAGATCAAACACTTTCAATGTAATTCCATAAATTAAGTGACACAATACAGCAACTTAAATAGATTAGATCAAGTTCATACCTGTGATGACCCTGACATCATGAGTCTCCGGAGCCTCATCATAAACTTCACCATGTTTCAGAGTGTACACCCTCGCTTGCATTGCTTGCCTATGATTCAGCCTTCCTCTGCACTGTCTTGGTCAATTTTCCTAGGCAGTATTGGGGCATTAGCTCATATAGTGTCCCGCTTAACCTCATTTAAAACAATGGGTCCCACCTTGATGGCAGTTGCCTTCATGAGATATGTTGCATCTACCACATAATGGGGTCCGACCCCCTATACGCACATTGGTAAGTGCCTGCAATTGTGACCTTGCCCTTGACATGAATTTCTGATGTGACCCTGAACTACTTCTCTCTCCTATGAAGCTTTGCATCTTCTAGCCATTCGGAGAGCCCACCATATGGCCACATTCTTGCTCCGCTATTGAGGCCAATTTAACTAGCCCCTGAAAATTTTGAATTTGCAGACAAGTGACTTGTCTACGAATTTGCTGTCGTAATGCCTCCTAGAAATGTTTAGCCTGCATCTTTTCAGTTGCTATCAAATGCATAGTGAACCTACCAAGCTCCATAAACTTCTGAGTGTACTGTTATGTTGTCATATCTCCTTGCACAAGACTTGCAAACTCCCTAGCCTTTCGTTGCTTCACCGAGTTTGGAAAGATGTGGTTGTTAAACTTCCGCTTAAAACTAGGGGAAGCAATATGTTGCATGACCTGTTAACCCAACATGAACACAACCCGATAATAGTGGGTTAGGGTTTATTTTTAATGGGTTCGAGTCAAAACGGGGTGACCCGTTAAGACACGATTGCTTAAGGGGTCAACCTGTTATGACACGTTAAGAAATGTAAAGTTACAATTATACTATTATCCCTAAAAGTAAAATTGTTAGAATTTCAATTTCAATATTTTTATTGTTTGGATTGTAATTTTAGACTTTTAGTTAGTTGTATAATTTTTATAGATATTATGATTTTAACATTTGTATAAAATTATGCTAAATTTAATCAGGTCAAATGGGTTAATTTCGGATCTATTCAACCCATTTATATAAACAGTTTGAAATGGGTTGTATGTGTCATATTAACCTATTTAATGATATTCACTAATAGGTCAAAACGGATTGACAAGACACGACCCGTTATGTTAATGGATCGTGTTAGGGTTTAAGATTTTAACATGATAAGATTAATGGATCGGTGATTTATATAGTATAATAGACATACTTTGACACGACATAAACATGACCCGTTAACATGATTTGACACCCCTGCTTAAAACGCTGCCTGGACACTACTGTAATAGATACAAATTCCCTTTCAAAGAGTTCCCACTTAGTCTCCTACCATATCATTGCTTCTCCTTGAAATAGGTAGCTTGCATACAGCACTTTTTGGTTTTTTGTGCACCCGCAAATCTCGAAGGTCCACTTAAGATCCTTGATCCATCTTCTTTCCCTGAGTGGATCTTCATTACCAGATAATCCAGTGGTCCCATACGCTAGAAAACGTTGATAAGTACACCCTTGGTGCTCTTCCTAGGGTTGGTGTTGAAATTTCTATTGGAGGAATTCCGTCATGTGATTCAATGCCCTTGTCATGGCATAATTTCCATCACGATCTGGTAGTGCATCCTCGGGAGCTTGACCAATAGAGTCGTCGTGCAGAAACTTAGGTCACACCATTTTTGCCCGCCAAAATGCAACCCATCACTCCATTGCTTAACTCAAACAAAAGAATTATTGATAATTAAAGCCTAAATTTTTGGTATTGCACCTAGGTTACTTGTGGTTTTTCCCAGAGCTGAACTATTCTAATACCACATGTGGCACCCTCGATCTCCATGTGTGATTTGGCAGGAGTCACGATGCTAGGGTGCTGGCCGCTCAGGTTTCACACCTCAAGCGCTAAGTGGAAGTAAGTGTGTGTGCAAGCATGCAATATAAAAGTGTATAGTTTATAAACGCAACAAAAAATTAAAATAAGGGTGGTTTGAACTACTACTAGTACCAAAAATTCAAATTGCAACTCTAGCAAAATAATCCATAATTTCTTACACTCATCCAACTAAGATAAAACAAACATCATAGCAATAACATAAGGGAGAAGTCCCCAAGTCTTCACTCCTCAAGTTGGACCAATCCTCCAACCTCATTACCATCTTTTGCATCAAAGTCTATGGTTCTACAGAGTGAATATTAGGCGGGGACACCACATTAAGATTTTACAATTTTAGCAAGTAAAACCGATAGAATGACACCTAAAAATACAAAATGGAAAAAGTTGACATATCATAGAATTTGGAAAAAATGAGATTTACTAAAATTGTACGAAACCAATATCCTTCTCAACAATTTACAGAAAATGCCTTGCACGCCAAAAATCCACATATCCATCCATTTAATCACTGTATGTATCATGATTTCCCTTGTGGACCATCTACACACCCTAGCTCTCTTCGTTAAACCACGGGTAATGATTATGCGTGGGACTTCATAACAAGCGATGCCCAGCGCGTATATGACCAGGTATCCTCTAGCCTCCACTGGTAAAGAGGCCACAGAGTCAGCACAGGAACATTACCATCTCGTCCAAGCCTGTTATCACCCAGTAATGACTTAGCGTACATCACTGAATTTTTTGTGCTCCCTTGTCATTAGAGGAGCTCCACCTAGATAATGTTCCATCTCAACTTGGGGTAGTGACATGCACACACCCACAAAAATACAGTTTTAGTCTTTTGACACCAAAACACAATTTTTTAGTTTCACAGCACAATCAGAGAAAAAAGTACAATTAATAATTTAATCACTGGTAAATAAAATGCAAATGCATGAACAAGCATATATTGGATGACATGGTAATAATACATCAACCAATGATAGAACAACACACAGATTCACAAACGATGACTACATGCGATTTCCAATGCTTATCCCAACCCTTGGCCAACAATTCCAACACCAACTACATTATTATATCCCAACGCTCCACAAGGCCCTTGGCCACTTAACCAATCACAACTAGATTGCAATACAAACACAATTTTCTTATGTCAGTATTACAAGCGTTTGTCTAGGACTTTTCTTACAACACAGAAGAAAATATTTCTAAATGGTCAAGCACAATGATTTAAAGTATCCCGTGAGTGTGTGGACCAATCATGTGGTGGCAATAGTAGTAGTGGTGTATGGTGGTAGAGATGAATCTAGGTAGAATAGTGGGGCTAACTGCTGGGTTATTTTAAGGGTTTGCATATTTGACGTGACAGAGCGTGGAAGAGCTAATTTTTGGCCTTGGAGCATAACCCAAAATTGGGTTCTTGCCCATGGGTTGGGGTGAAATCCAAGGGAGGAGGAGATTGGGATGAGGGGAATAGCCAACGGGGGTAGTCAGATGACCACTAGGATGCAGCTGGGAGTGGTGGCTTACGGTAACACATGGCGGCGCTTGGGAAAATTTTTCTTTAAGAACTATGGGAAGGCAAAACGAAGGTAAAGGAAGAAGATGGGATGCAATTAGAAAGAGAATGGGGAGGCTTGGAATGATTTTTGGAAGAGGGAGGTTCAACCTATTTATAGGTCATGGGGTGGGGATCTAGGAACACAGCCGTGGTTGTGATTGGAGATGTGGGATGGTGGGAGGAAGCTGAGTTGGAAATGTTTTGTGTCATGGAGTAAGGATATTCATTAGATGGAGAAGCAGACATAGAACAGTTGGATGAATATGATATAATAGAAGTTGAAGGAATGAAAAAAAAAATACTTTCTATCTTCCCATTAGCTTTGGTACCATAAAGAAGTTTGAGAAGTTCTACCTAATGGGTGTGTGGTAGAGAGACTTTCCATTTCTTATATACAAGTAATTACAAAGTGTTTTGTATAGAAGTATAAATCAATGTAGAAAAATAGAGTATACACAACTGGTCTTTCCTAATAAAGAACATGAAGGATATATTTGACGTGGAAGATTTAATGGGAGATATTATCCTTTAGCTTGCAGATTTCTTGGTGCGTGATTTTAGGACAATTGCATAATTTGTGGACTGACTTTATCCTCTGTTTTGGTGTTGCTAGAATTCTGGTGGTTAGATTATCGAGCAGCACTATCACTCACCCTCAAACATGGTTGTGGATCAGGATAGAGGCCAAGTTTGATACACAAAGAGTGGAAGAGAGCTTTTGGTAGTGGTTTGGTGAGGATGTCAACAAGTCGGTTCAGTGAGGAGACAGAGCAAGTATCCGAAGACTCCAAAGCAACTCGTTTGTGCACATAGTGATAGTCAAGTTCGACATGCTTTGTACATCCATAGTGAATCAGATTTATAGTCCACCTAGGAATGGAGTGTTTAGGAAAAATCACAAACACACACACACACATATCAATAAGAGAAATGATACAGCATGTAGTCCTAAGGTATGCAAGTTCCATGCACTTATTTTGAAAAAAATGATAACTATAGGATCCACATAATTTTTTAATAGTGGATCCTATCATATTTCAAAAAGGAATGCGCAGAGTTGTATGATTGTATCTAACTTTACTCATGTTTTAGATGCATATCGAATGTTATTGTAACTTATGCATACTATGGAAAATTATTGTAGGTACTTCAATGCAATTAGTTTTGGTTAAAAAGCATCGAGAAAATTTTTCATTTCTGGGCTGGCAAGCTGATAGATTAAGGCTCGGTTTTGTTAGCCAATACAAATGAAAACATCTCATCTAGAGTTGTACTGTACGGTAGTTTTGGCTATCTAAACACAATATTTTATCTCTTAGGTTTTGAAAATATTCACTTAAATGAACAACAAATAAACAGTAAATAAACAATGAAAAATGACATGAATAGTACATAAACAGTGCCAACCTAATGTGAATAGTACATGAACAATAAGTGAAATAGTGCAATTCTGACATGAACAGTGCGTGAACAATGCACAATTCGGAAACTCTATAAAACAGTGGCACCTACACCTTTTTCAAATTCCAAAAATTAAAAATGATCTCATCTTATCTCACTATCCAAACAAATATTTTTTTTATAAACTATTTCATCTCATCTTAACTCAAAAACTTTTACTACTTTTCAAAATATCTCATCTCATTTCATCTGAAATGCACATCCAAACGAGGCCTAAGTTGCACATACATGGGATACTAGCATTCTTTTCAATCTAAGTACATGCCTAGCAATCAGCTAGCAGCTTGATGATATTTCAAGTATGATACTCTCTCTCTCTCTCTCTCTCTCTCTCTCTCTCTCTCTCTCTCTCTCTCTCTCTCTCTCTCTCTCTCTCTCTCTCTCAGATGAGCTCTCCTCCATAGCTCCTAGTTGCAAAGCCTGACCATCACCTCAATAATCCTACCACCTTTCCAGAACAATCCAAACACTCACTCACTTCCTTTCTCTTACAAAACTCCTTCTGCATTTCCATAGAAAGCACATAGTTATCCAGGAACTCTCTTTCACAATGGATATGGAAAAGTTGATCCACCAGATAGAAGCTTTTTCTTGGAAGGACTTAAAACTTTTGCCTGAAAATGAACCTGCAATTGAAAACTCTGAGTTAGCACTCATTGTTAGAATAGTTGCAAATCGGCCTTACAATGGGATTTCAATACATGCTTCTTTCAAAGCAGCTTGGAACTTCATTTGTAAGTTTCACATTAAAGATCTAGATGTAAACCTTTTTCTCTTCACATTCCAAAATGCTAGTGAACAGAGAATCCTGAATCAAATTCCTTGGAACTTCGAGAGGCATCTCCTCATCCTCATAAGCTATCTTGCAGGATCTACATGGCAAGAGATAAGTCTCAACACATCAATTTTTATTGATCAAATACACAATTTAACCAGAAATAATATGACTAGAAAAAAATGCCTCTAAAATTGGGAGAGCTCTTGGCATTTTTCTGGGAGTGAATGTGGATCTTTTGTTTGGTCTAGATTGTAGGAAATTCATCAAGATAAAGGTTGAGATTGACATTACCCAACCTTTGAAACAAGGGCTCTGGGAGCAAGGGACTATAAAATCAACATATAGGTATCGTTCAAATATGAACATCCATCTAATTTTTGTTATGCATGTGATAGAATTGGTCACTCCCAAATCTTTTGCAATTTCCTAAATTCTATCCCCGATCATATGCCTTTTGGCCCCTGGCTTCGTGCGGAATCCCCACTTTTTATGTTGGTTCATCCATCACAGCAAGGCCAAGAAATCATTCCTTGACATTCTATGGAACATATTGTAGAGGAAGAAACTAGCTATGAAAACCCCCAATCAAACTCTAAGATTGAGAAGAATAAGATTTTTGGAACTTTGGCCCTAATACTGCTTGTCTCCTCTGATTGATAAAGGGAAAGAAATATTACCAGAAGCTTCGACTAGGAAAGGAAAAGGAAAAGCCATTCTAGAAGACAAAAACCCCTTTGTAGTAGGAAACTTTTTTGTTGGGGACGGATTGGGGAATAACTGGCAATTTTTTCAAGATCTAACTCAAACAAATATTGGAGCTATAATTCCTTTGTAGCGTCTGATTAGAGTAAAGTCTTCTAATGAACTTCTCTCAAGGATAAATCCTCAAGACAATTGACTCATGCCTAAGAAGAAAATAAAATTAGAAAGAAAATAGCAATCTCACCCCTTGGAGTTCGGCATGGCAGAAAAAGGCTGATTCTTAACTGGTTATTCTACAAAAACCCTCAACCTCTTATGGCGTTGCACTCAAACCTCAAGTATCTAAAGATTGAAAGGTTGAGATGAACCTAGCTACTGTGGATTACTTTAGTTCTTTGCAAGATATTAATGGTCCACCACCAACCAGAGAACCCCCTTTCAATCCAAGAGTTAACACTCTTCCACCAAACCTTTTCCCATCAATCATTTAAGATCTTCTTATCTCTCAACCGATAGTACCACACCTCCTCTATAGCAACTTTACAGGGTCTGCATTTCAGAACTTAGCCTTCCCATCAATGATTAATATAGAGGAATGGGTTTCTCATTGGATGAAGAGCAACGCGGCAGCTTATATTCAAAGCCAGTTGACCACGTCATCTCATCAGCAAAAAGAAGTCAAAGCCTTGTAGTAGCAAAAGGCTAGGCCAACCGTTCAGGGTCCTTTGGCAAAGCCCAAAGGTTCAAAAGGCCCACCAGCAGATGTGCCCCAAATGAATAATCAGACCCATCGTGGTAATAGGAAATTCGGACCTTATAATGCCCATAACCCCTTGCAAAAGAAACACAAGGACCTAAATTTCATCCCTACTATCACATACCAGCCATTCCAATTAAGCTTGCCTAACTTAGGATCTCACCATAAGTTTGTTCCTCAACCAACAAAAAAGCCTGGGCTCATTATTTGATATGTGGCAAAATACAATTCCTTTAGTTCAGACGGACTTCAAGACCATACTCAATTACAATTTCCATCAGAGAGCTCAGTAACTTTAGTCCCTCTACCTAAGATTGAAACTCCACCGAAAAGGGCTACTCCTCTTTGTGTTGAGGATGCTAATTCACAAAAGATCAAAATTTCCGAGGAAGCAAACCCACAATTAGAAACTATCATCAAAGATATTAGCAATGAAAAGAAAGAGGTGGCATTCATTCTTTATCTATCAAATCAAAGCCCTCGGGGAAAGTCAAAAAATCTAAGGAAGCTGCCAAAGGCATCATTGTCTAAAAAACTCAAGAAACTTGACGAGGCGGGCTCTACCATGCCTCCAACTTTTTCATGAAGTCTTTGGTATGGAATTTTAGGGGACTAACCCGCCCTAAACCAATCAGAAGTATAAGGGCTTTTATAAACAAGTTTAATTCAGATATTATTTTTTTTTCAGAAACCATAGTGTTTAATGATAGCACCCCTACTATTGTAAATAGACTAGTTTTCCACTATTTTGTAAACGTCCATGCCTCGGGATAAAAGGAGGCCTTTTGTTATTATGGCAACTGGGTGTAGATATTGAATCGGTTCATGCTAATACTAATGCTATTTCTATTTCGGTTTACTTTGATCCCCCCAATCATCCTTGGTTAGCAACTTTTGTCTATGCTCCAGCTCAATGGCAACACATAGAAAATTTCTAGACTCATCTGGACTCAACTCATAGTTCCTTCCCGGGCCATTGGCTTTGTATAGGTGATTTTAATGATTTGTTAAGCCAACAAGACAAATTTGGAGGCAGGCTAGTAACGTCCTCATCCACAGGTGGTTTACAATACTTAATGGATTCTCATGGCCTCATTGATATTGGTTTCTCAGGACCCATTTTCACTTGGACAAACTATTCAGGATGGAAGAGTGATGATTAGAGAATGATTGGATCATGGTTTGCAAATGCACAATGGCGTCGAGTCTTCCCAGATGCCTCTATTCAGCACATAACATCTTCGGCCTCAGACCATAATCCTCTTTTACTTAATACTATGAAGGTAAGGAAGAATTTTTCTTCTTTTAAATTTGAGGAATTTTGGACTTCAGAACCACTCAACAATGTTATAATCCAAGAAGCATGGTGCTAATAATACTATGGGAATCCAGCCTTCATTCTTTGTAATAAGATCAAGGAAACAAAAGAGGCACTCAAGCTTTGGAACAAAATTCATTTTGGGAAAATTTAGACCAACATCTAGTGTCTCGAGATGGAGCTGAGCCAACTCCAGAGCAATCCACCAAACCCATGGAGCTTACATAGAGAGAAATCCCTTCATCTCAAACTTCAAGAATAACCTAAGCATGAAGAAATTCTCTAGAGACAAAAGTCAAGAATAAACTAGCTCACCACAACAAATCTAACTACAAAGTTTTACCATTTGTTAACAATCGAAGAAGCAATGGGATTGATTCCATCAAGTTGAGACCAGATAACTGGACAATGGATGGATCAAGATATTATTGAATCCACCTCCATAAACCATTTTAGATCCATTTATACCTCTACGACTCCTAATTTCCTAAAGCATCTTGAGGATCATATTTCAAAGAAAGAAAATGAATTCCTAGCAACTCTGCCTTTGGAAACTAAGATTTGTGGAGCTCTCAAGCAAATCCCAAACCATAAAGCTCTAGGACCAAATGGAATGACAACACTGTTTTACAAACATTACTGGCACATTATCAAAAGAGATGTGGTTGCGGCTGTTCAAAATTTTTTAGAAACGGAAAACTTCTGAAACAAATTGTGAACCACACCCACATAGCTCTCATTCCAAAAATAGCAAGCCCAAGCTCCCCTCAATACTCATGACTAATAAGCCTGACTAATGTTATTTATAAAGTCATTACAAAAATCCTTACAAACCGTTTAAAGAAATCCATTCTAAGAATAATTTCCCCTTTCCTAATAGCCTTTGTACCTAGCCAAAATATAAAGGAAAATTCCATAATCACCGACGAGATGTTTCATCACCTAAAACATCACAAGGGGAAAAAAGGTTAGGTGGCTTTAAAATTAGACATGAAAAAGCTTTTAACTTTACTGAATGGAACTTTCTTTTTGCTTTCATGAAAGTCTTGGGTTTTAACTCAACCTAGATAAATCTCATCAAGGAATGCATTTTGATAGCTTCTTTCTCTATCGTCATCAATGGATCCCCAAGAGGTTTCTTCAAAGCTCAAAGGGGTCTTCAGCAAGGCAACTCTATGTCACCATTCATATTCATCCTATGCACGAACGTACTCTCAAGACTACTGGTTGGATCAGAAGCATTACGGAAACTGGAAGATATAAAAATCAGTAGAGATTGCCCTCCAATTTATCATATTCTTTTACAGATGATTTAATTATTTTTGGAAAATCAAAAGAAAAGTCGATTTAATCCATCAACAATGTTCTAGAGAAATATCAAGCTTGATCAGGTCAACACATCAACCAAAGAAAATATTCAATCTTCATTACCTAAAATACTAGTTAGGCAACAAGAAGGATAATCTTGGTGAATCTGTCATACAAAAAATCCACCTAAAAAAGAAATATCTGGGGATGCTGACAACTTTTAGTCGATCCAAAAAAGAGGACTACAAAGAAATGTTGGAAAAAATAGACAAAAAATTGGAAGGTTGGAAATAAAAAATGCTCTTCCATGATAGTAGAACTATGCTCATTAGAACTGCAGCAAGCACTATTCCCATATATCAAATGTCAATGCATATGCTTCCAAAATCTATATGTAAGGCAATGAATATCAATTTTAAGAATTTCTGGTGGAAAACCTCAAAAGACCAAAAGCACAAGCTAGGCTTTGCCTGAAATCATGGAAAACTATTTGTCAACCAAAAAAAGATGGTAGATTAGGATTACTGCTGATGGAAAACATGAATGTAGCATTGTTAGCTAAGATGGGATGAGAAATGAGCCAATCCAATTTTAGTATTTGGCACAAGCTCTTATCTAAGAAATATATTAAATCAAGCATCTTTGCAAATGCAGTCCCAAACGTCACTAACTTGAACCTTTGGAAAAGAATTTTAAAGACCCAACCATTGCTAGAAAAATGTATGTGTTTCAAAATTGCAAATGGGTTGTCTGTGAGAGTTTGGCTCGATCCCTAAATACCTACTCTAGAAAATTTTAAGCCTCTTCCTCTAAACCATATAGCTGACCTCTCGCCTACTCTTAAGGTCTTAGATCTAATTAATCAAGCTAATAGCTCTTGGAATCTTCCAATATTAACATTCATCTTCCAACGAGATAGCACCAATGAAATCCTAAAAATCCCTTTACCCAATTCCACTCAAAGTTTGGATTGCCCCATCTGGACCAAAACCCAAAATGGTAGATTATCAGTTAAAACCTTCCACCACATTGCATCCAACCTTGCAAACTCTATCCAGGAAGCCAATCCAAATATCTCATGGAGGAAGATCTGGAATCTCAAAATCCATTATCGCTATAAGCTCCTTTTCTGGAAAATTCTTTGGAATATTCTACCAACACGAGAGTTTCTAAAAAGATTTATCTCAAGCATTCCCTCCATTAATTGCCCAGTTTGTGATAAAAAAGAAGAAACCCTGCTACACCTCTTTTCATTGAATGCCACATAACTATAATTATGTGGAGTCATAGTAAATGGCAATTAAATCTCTCTTTCTTGGCTGTAAATTCAATGAAAGATTGGTATCATTTCATTTAAAACCCCACACAAAAACTCAGCCTTAGTTCCCAGGAAGAGCATCTTTTCAAATTTTTGCAACTCTGATTTTAGACTTTATTGGCGGCTTTGGAACGATCTAGTTCATAATCAAAAGGAGCTCTCTCTCCACAAAGCCTCGTAGCAGCTGAACCTCTCATATCAAGAAAATTTACAGGCATGGCAAGAAAAGATCAATACCAAAGTGGAAAAAGAGTGGCAAAAACCTTTCACAAATCAAATTTGTATTTCTTTGGATGCTACTGTCAGAAATTCTTTCTCAATGGCCTTTGCAGTGAGTAGAAACTCAAAAAGGAAGGTTATAGAAATACGGACTGAGGAAAAATCCTACTACAACCCCGGTGATTGCAAAAGCTCTAAAGGCAAAGTTGGCCTTCAAAATAGCGAAACATCTCAACTCTCTTCCCATCTCATGTGACGCCCCCAACTATCCTCACATCTTGGGCCAAGAAAGTGATCCAACGAAAACAATTTTAAAATCAATAAATTGAATAAAATAATTTAAACACAATATCTAGCTAAAATAAAATAAATAATTAGTAAAAACTAACAACAAAATTTAAAATCTAAAAATAAGCTAAATTAAATTAAAGAGCAATTTAAACACAAACAATAATTAATATTAAGAAAGCACCTCAAATAAATTTCACAACTAAATAAATCCAATTAAAATTTGATAAATTTAAAGCAAAATGACCAATATTTTAATTATATTAAAAATACATGTAAAAATGAGATATCAGAGTGTGCACATGCAACATGTGTAAGACAAAAGATGGAGCAGACCAGTTAAGTTAATCAACTAAGTACCATAATTTTTTAAATACAAGTTACTTAAACACAACGTTTAAAAAATATTACATTTTCAAGCAACCACATTGCATAATCAAAATACATAATTTGAAAGTGGGAAAACAATTCCCAACATGTGCAAGTAAATACACAAATTCACTCATTCGGCAGAGCCGCCTCCTCAGGCTCAACCTCCTTGCATCTATATCAAAATTTACGGTACCAAGAAACAGTACCGCAGGTAAGTAATAATCCAAGCAGCTCACAAGATAAAAATACATTCATGCAATAACAATATGCATGCACATGATGACAGATGCGTGAGATCCAAAAGTCATCCTTTCCCAAAAATGAATAATGTTCCAAACATGCCAAAATCCCTTTTGGCCCAAAAATCCAATCCATTAAAACATCCGCCATTTTTCTATAAAATGGTCCAACATAAACTCCACCATTTTTCCAGTAAATGGTCTGCATATCTTTTAACCAAATCTTATCATTTTTCCATAAAATTGCCCATTATAAAATCCACAATTTTTCTAGAAAATGGTCCATATATTCTTTAACTAAATCTCGTCATTTTCCCACAAAATGACCCATTATCCATTTTATCGTATGCACCATGATCTCCCCTAGGGATCATCTGCACACCCTGACTCTCTTAGCCACACCATAGGTAATTACCACACATGTGACTTCGTAACGAGCAATACCCAATTCCGAGCCTACCGCGTTCGTGGCTAAGTATCCTCTAGCCTTCACCAACAGAGGGGCCACGGAGTCGACACGAGAGCGTTACCATTCTGTCCAATCCCGTTGTCACCTAGCAACAACTTAGAGGATGTCACTTAGTATATTCCGCTCCTGAGTGACCATAGGAGTTCCACCAAGATAATACCCCATCTCGACTTGGGGTCACGATATACATGCACCCAGAAATTCATTTATACATAAAAACCCAGTTTTCCTTTACAAATATGAATATGCGTTATGCCATGTATGACAAGACACAAATATCCAACAACTAACAAATCCTAACCTCAACCAATCACACAAACAACTCTGTTCTCTAATACAGTCAACCCCCGACTCCTCGGACTCAGTCTAACACAACCAACCAATTTCACAAAATATTTGTTAATGCAAAAATAAATTTAAATCTCAAAAGTTATTCAGAAAATACTTACAGCTCTTAAAAGTAAATTCTGAAATATCAAAGGTCATGCCAAATGTGGCAGAGCTGCGACGAGTGGTGGTTTCCAGGCAACGGTCAAGGGTCTCAAAGTGGGAATTTTGAAGGGGAGCTATGGGAGGTTTAGGTTGGCCATGGAGGGGCTTATGAAGATCGGTAGAGTTGATGATGGTGGTTGGTGGCCGTGGAAGCCGGCGCACCATGGAGATCGACCAAGAAAGGTGGAGAAAGGCCTTAGGAGATTAAGGGAGAGTGTGATAGCTAGCGGTCATGGTGGGGCATGAGATTGGCTAAGGGAGGTCACTGGTAGAAGGGGAAGCCAATGGTGGTGGCGGTGAGGTGATGTGGTGGCGCATGACGACACTGGGTCGTTAAACCTCGTGCGTCTCCTTGTGTGCATGGGGGGGATCAGCGCTATGGAGATTGGCTTAGGTGGAGGGAAGGGCCTTTGGTGAAGGAAGGAGCTACTGGTGGCGTAGAGGTGGCTTATGGAGGGGCTGGTGGCGATGGAAGAAGGAAAACTCGCGGCTTTCTTTGGTGGGGTGCAGGAGAAGGTGGTCGCAAGGGGGTGGCTGGGTTTGACGGTGGAGGCTTGTCGGCGTGACGGGAGGCAGCTGAGGTTGGCAGTGACGGCTAGGGTAGTGCATGGTGGCTGGGTTGGGTGGATTGGGGAAAAAAGAAGAAGAAGAAGAAGAAGATGAAAAGAAAAAGGAGGGGGAAAAAAAAAAGAAAGAGGAAAGAGAAAAATAAAAAAGGGAAAAGAAAGGGAAAGAAACAACGTCCAGTCATTTCAATTAGGGGTCTTAAAACTGAACCAACGAAAATGATTTAAAACACTAATTTAACTGACTTAAAAAGAATAGATAAATAAAAAAACAACTTAGTGAAATAAAATAATAATATCCAATAGTAAAATAATCTGAAGTCAATGGCCAATAAATAATAAACTATAATTAATAACAATAAAAAGCACACTAAAATAAATTATACAACTTGAAAACCACAAATTAATATCACAAAAATCACGTTTAATTTAAAACAAGAGAACCACTAACTATAATAATTTAAATAATCATTTAATAAAAATACACGTAAATACGAGGCCAGTATCACATCTAATTTGTTAGAGACTCTCAATTGGTTATTTCTTGTATCTATGAAAAGGAAGGTTTTTGGCAAATATCCCAAATCTCTGACAATATTGCAAACTCATTGAAATCTCACAGAGACTGGAGCTTTAACAAAATTGATCGATTCCAGAATTAATTTGTGAATTCAATAGCACAATAGGCAGCTATAAACTCTTTGTTTGGTAGCATTCTATTAGATATTATTCTTGCTAGTATTCTATATATTGACAGTAAAAAAGACCTTCCTTAAAGGTTTGTAATTCTTATTTATATATAATATGCAAGCTTGCTTTAAATAAAATAAAAAAATGGCTAGCAGCCTGATGGTTTCCATCTCCAATAGAGCTTTAATGGGGTACGTACCCATTATAGCTCCCATTATAGGTCACGGGGAAATAATGAACTTAGGATGATCTTAATGCTCAAGCATGCATGATTGATTCATGCCGTAGTACGTGCCGAACATCATAATATCTCAATCCATCATGACCTTGAAATTATTAAATAGTCGTCGTAAAATAATGCATGGCCATTAAACACCATTTTTCTGGTCCACAGTCTATCCCATGGGTTGCATTCATGGAGCAGTTGTACTACTCTTGTCAGCCATAATGTCTACCTGAATTTGGTTTCGATCTTGTCTGAATCTAATTGTTGAAAACAGTACTAATCGTACACATTATAGGTTAATTGATTAGTCAGTCCATTAATGCTTCCTCATATAGTTAAGCAGGGCATACATTTAATTTATTGTTCTGAAGAATATATAGTATATATACAAAAATAGCTAGGTAGCCA
This sequence comes from Carya illinoinensis, assembly GCF_018687715.1. Taxonomy (NCBI): domain Eukaryota; kingdom Viridiplantae; phylum Streptophyta; class Magnoliopsida; order Fagales; family Juglandaceae; genus Carya; species Carya illinoinensis. Next base: position 15,817,640 of record NC_056755.1, read on the forward strand.
ATATATACATGGTTTGTCATCAAATAGATTTTGGAGAAGTTTTGGTATATATATATATGGCTATATATATATATACTCATTTTTCATGTCTAATTAATTAAAATAATCCATTACAAAGTCTCCTAAATATTAGTTTCCTGATCAATTTCCTCCAATGAATTCGACTTGTCATGGAATTATAAAGTTTGATATTTATATACATTTCCTAAAGAAATTTGATGTGCGCGCGCGCGCACACATATATATATATAGCACGCTCATTATCACTACAAGAAAAATGACTTTTTGCGTTACTTAAATTAGATGCGAAAAATACAAAATGTTTTCCTAAGTTTTTTTTTCTTGCAACCATTTTATGTTTTTTGCATTTAGTTTAAGTGATGCAAAATGTCATTTTTCTTGTAGCATGTCATGCTGTCTATAAGACTGTTGATGACCTGGTTGTTAAGCACTATGGATAGATCGATTATGTTCACAAGGTCAAGAGATGGGTCAAGAGATGCTCAAATTTATGGTATAAAGGAAGAAGTTCCTGACCTCTTACTATTTTCTTGTCAATTGTAAGCCAAATTTGGACCAGTTTTTCACGTCATAAATGTACGTACGTGGTATCTCTTGCAATCGATCATAAGTGCAAGTCGGTAACTTATATTGAGACGTTTTCCTCTAGAAATTAAGGCAGAGGAACGATGGTGTTAGCAGTTTCAGTTGAAATAATTAAATTTATATTTTTGCCAAAGTGGTGATTTATTATGCATTAGAAGAGGCATTTTTTATTATTTAAAATATAGTCTAACAATTAACTCCTACTTGCTGCATCCCGTTGATTAATTTGCTGTTCTAAATTTGTCTCTGGATGCTGTTATTAGCTAGTACTGGTTCGACTATGGACACCCTCTACTGTGGTCCTAATATTGCAGCTCTACAGAATTCTAGCTTCAACCTGTGTACATAGTATTAGTACTGCTGCTTCTCGCTTGGATGCTCTGTGTTGTTTATTTTGCAGGATTAATATTGACATCATGTACAAACAGTACTACTGGTCCTGCCTGTATACTGCGCCCCATTGTTCACTCCTCTGTATACTATGTGTTGTGAATATTAATTATTGTTGTTGGTTATTTGATTTGTGGACTGTTGGTCTATGTAATTGGCCTGTTTCTGTCCTATCTCGTTGGTTTGATACTATATATGCTGTTGGTTTGTACTGTTTGGTGAGCTACACATGATGTATGTCCATGCATTTGGGTTTTGTTCTATTAATTATGGAGGGTCATATGTATATGTTCCTTCTGAACTTTTTTTTTTTTTTTTATAAGAAACATTGTAAACTTCATTCATTGTTCGAAACCAAAGTCTGAATACATAGAGGGATAGAATCAAAAGTTGTGGTGTAACCACTAATGCCAAGGGCATCTCTACTTAAAGCATGAGCAACATAGTTGTTAGCTCTTACAGTATGCCTAGTTGACCACGTAGCGAAAGAGTTGAGTGTGGTTTTAGTGTCAGATATCAGTTGGCCTGCATAGGTGTGTGAGTCTGAAACTGAGTTTAGGCCCTTAACCACTTGTAGAGAATCCCCTTCCATTATGATCTCTTGATAGCCTGAGGATTTGCAGAAAATGGAGGCTTGTAGTGCCGCATAGGCTTCTGCCAACAAAGGTTCTGGGAAGAGGTCATGCTGCATCCTTAGAGTAGCTAACACCTATCCCTCATGATCCCTAATGATAGCAACCACTCCCACCTTGCATCTGGTTTTGTCAAGCGAAGCATCCCAGTTTAGTTTAAGTCTACCTCTAGGGGGTGTAGCCCAGGCAATCTGTTGCTGCATTGTGTCTGCGAGGTTCTTGCTCTGATGCTTAACTAGTTGCAGTTTCTCCACGAGTTGTCTTGAGTTTTGAACAATGGTGCTTGGGTGAAGGAAAGACTGCTTGAAAATCATCTCATTCCTCCTCTTCCAGATCAACCAAGAGGTGGTTGCAAAGGATACCATGTCATCCTATTCCAGGAGGTCTAACATGATTTCTACTAGATCTTTAAAACTGTTGAAAATAGGGTTGGCCTTTTGCAGTTTCCTTGTGCTTTGTCCCCACACGTCCCTAGCTGATGGACATGTCCAAAGAATGTGCTCTATTGTTTCTGGTTGCTGCTTGCAGATTAGACAGGTAGAGTCTTCAAACACCTTCCTTTGCACAAGGTTGGCTCTAGTAGGTAGAGCATATAAGCAGGCTCTCTATAGGAAGGTTTTTTAGGCATTTGGTATTTCTAAGCCCCAGATTTTAGTCCAGGAGTCTGTTGTGTTGGCTTGTACATAGGGTTGACCTAGCTTTTGGTTTTCCATCTCAGTAATCAGGTGATAAGCACTTTTGACACTAAAATCACCTATGGTTGTGCATCTCCATATCAACCTGTCTGGTTTGGCATAAGGGCTTAGAGGGATTTTCAATATTATAGCTGCCTCCTCCTTAGTGAAAATGGCCTCAACCAGATCTTTGTTCCACTTCTTAGTGTGTTTGTCCATTAGAAAAGAGACCTTTGTATCAGCATGCATAAATCTTATAGAGCTTTGGGGTTTGAAGGTCGACTCCACAGGAAGCCACCTATCATTCCATATTTCTGCTTGTTCCCCATCTCCCACTCTCCAAATCAGGCCCTCTTGTAGATGTGGTCTAGCTGCCATGAAGCTTTGCCAAAGGAATGAGCTGTTCTGTCCTACTTTAGCTGATAGGAAAGAGTTGCTATGGAAGTACTTCTCCTTTAAAACCTGAGCAGCAAAAGAGTTTGGATTAGACACAACCCTCCAGCACTGCTTGGCTAAGATGGCCAAGTTAAAATTCTCAAAATCTCTGAGTCCCAAGCCACCATTGCACTTTACTCTCTTCATCTTGTCCCAGTACACCGAGTGAATTTTGTTTTCTTGAGACTGTTGCCCCCACTAGAAATTCCTCATCATTTTGTTGAGCTCTTGGACCAGTTGCTTAGGAAGTTTGAAGATACCCATACTGTAAGTGGGGATGGACTGTATGACAGATTTGATGAATATCTCCTTCCCTGCTTGAGAAAGGAACTTGGTCTTCCAGTTGCTTATTCTAGTCTGCACTTTGTCCAGGATGTTTCTGAGAGATTGAGTTCGAGACCTACCAATAAGGGCTGGTAGTCCTAGGTACTTCTCATAGGAGTTGGTTTCTCTTATTCCTGCTATGCTTGTGATAAAGTGTTTGGCTTCCTCCCTGGTGTTCTTGCTGAAATAAATAGATGTTTTCTCTTTGTTTAAGCGCTAGCCAGAAGTTGTTTCATAAGATTCCAACATGGACAGAAGTCTACTCCACTCCATTAGATTAGCCTTACAAAAAAGGAGGCTGTCATCTGCAAAAAATAAATGGTTAATAGAAAGTTTGTTTCTCCTGATAGGCAACCCTGTAATGAGACCAGAGAGTTCAGCTTTGTTTAGCATGCAGCTGAGGGCTTCTGGGCATAGGATAAAGAGGTAGGGGGATAGGGGATCCCCTTGTCTTATTCCTCTAGTTGGCCAGAAGCTAGTTTGGGGTTCACCATTAATAAGGATGGAATAAGAGACTGAGCACACACATTTCATAATAAGGTCAATCCATCCTACTGCAAAGCCAAGTTTCTACATAACAACTTTCAAAAAGCCCCACTCTATTCGATCATAGGCCTTACTCATGTCCAGCTTGAGTGCCATAAAACCATCACTTCCTTTTAATCTTGCTTTCATGGTATGTAGAGACTCGAAAGCCACAATGATGTTGTCTGTGATAAGCCTACCAGGGACAAGTGCAGTTTGAGTTTTTGAGATTATGTTTGGAAGGATGTGTTTCAGCCTATTTGCCAAGGTCTTTGCAATAATCTTGTAAAGGACATTGCAAAGGCTAATAGGTCTGAAATCAGTAACTTGAGTTAGGGAAGATTTTTTGGGAATAAGTGCTATGAAGGTCTCATTCATTTGGTTGGACTACTTCCCGGCATTGAGCACTTCCAGCACTGCCTTACTAATTCTTGGTCCTACTGTTTCCCAGTTCTCTTGGTAGAAGAGAGCTGGGAAACCATCGGGTCCCGGGGAGCCCAGTGAGTTCATGTTGGTGATGGCCTCCTTGATTTCAACGTCAGTAAAAGGTTTTAGAAGTTTGGCATTCATGTCATCCGTTACTCTCTTTGGCATGTCAGCTATGTAGGCCTCAATACCAGTAGGAATTGATGTAGTAAACAGGCTTTGAAAGAATTCTTGGAAAACCTGACTAATGGCTTGAGAGCCCTTGAACTCTTGTCCAGAATCATCCCTTATTTTCTTGATGTGATTATGTTTCCTCCTCTGGTTTGCACATTTATGAAAGTAATTGGTTTTTCTATCCCCATTCTTTAACCATTGCTGCTTAGCTTTCTGTTGCCATTTGGTATGTTCTGCATCAAGCATGGAGTTTATCTCTGTCTGTAGGGCCTTGATATTCTCATACAGATGGCCTTCATTGGCTTCTTTTAAAGTGTCTAGTAGTGCAAGCTTGGTTTTCAGTAGCTTCCCTTGATTCCTATGCATATCTTGGCTCCAAACTTTCAGGCCCTCTTGACAGTTCCTCAAACCTAAGAGTGAGTTCTATAAGGCATCAGGCTACCCTCGAGAGTTTCTCCATACTTGTTGAATTAGGTCCACACAGCCAGCCTTTTCCCTCCAGGTTGCTTCATACCTTAAAATCCTTTTCCTCTTCCTCCCCCCCTTCCTTATCATGAACATGGATACAAATAGGTCTGTGGTCTGAGACACTTGCTGAGAGATGGTGAACTGAGTGGTCTTCATACTTTGCAATCCAAGCTGTATTGCATAAGGCTCTATCAATACGTTCTTTAGTGAAGGCCTTCCCTTCTCTATTGTTGGCCCATGTAAACCTATCACCGTTGTAGCCCAAATCATAGAGGTCACAACACTCCAGCACCTTCCTGAACTCCATTATTTGCCTATGTGGTCTAGGTGCAGCACCCAACTTCTCCTTATGATTCAGAATTTCATTAAAATCCCCTAGACATAGCCAAGGGGTATTAGCGTCAGGTGTCAATTCTTTGAGGAGGTGCCAAGACTCACCCCTTTTTGCAGTATTCGATTGGCCATAGAAACTAGTTAACACCCAGTGGGGTTCATCTATTGATAGTTTGACAGAGGCAGAAATGTGCCATGTTGCGTAGGAGATCACCTTCAAAATGGCTGGAGAGTTCCAAAGGAGGGCTAAGCCCCCACTTTTCCCCCTATTGTCAACATTCAAACAGGCTTCAAAGCCTAGTTTGATGCGAATTCTCTCCAATTTTTTACTATTACACTTGGTTTCCACTAGGAAAACCAAGGTTGGGGACTTTGCTTTCACCAAAAGGTGAAGTTCATAAACTGTCCGAGAGTTCCCAAGCTCTCGGCAGTTCCAGCTCAGGTAATTCATTAGTGATGGTAGAGCTGCTCAGCAGCTTCCACCAATGGTGCCTGAATTTTAATCTCTACAGGTTTGAGTTTAGTCTTCCTTTTCTTTTGCATTGGGTTACTGTCTAGGGGTTCATTATCTGTTGCTGGACTCTTGTGTTTTAAAGCCAAAAAAGGTCCATTTGAAAGGTTGGTGGTGTCACTTAAAGCAAAGGACCTACCTCTGGCCTTCCTTGTCCACGTGTTGCCTCTGTGAGCTGGAGTGGGAATTGGCTTAGGAGTTATGTTGCTGGGGTCCATGCTGGGGTGAGCTGTCTTTCCTATGAGTAAAGGTTGTTGATTTTCCTTCCCTGGTTTAGGTTTAAGATGCTTTCTTTCTATAACAAGAACCATGAGGGCTTGAGGTAGACTTATCCTGGCTTGATCTTCAACATGCTTGCTTGTGGAATGGCCTTGGTCTTCGGTCTCCATGTTATTGTCCATGGTTAGCTGATCTTCTGAGTTATGGTGAGCCACCCTTGCCTCCTTAGGTGTTGATTCAGTCCCAATGTTTGGTGTCATTTCCCTAGTATTTGGCCAAGATCTTCCTCTAGTGTCATCTTCTCCATTCCCTTGTTGTGGAAAGCTTCCTGTCGTTGAGCCTGGAATGTTCTGGTCGGGTGTTCCTCCATACTTTTTTATTGACATAAAAAATGGGGGAACAGCAGCTGCTCTCAGCCAGTGCCCATATTGCTCTGTTGCCTGTGATCCAAGTGTGGAGCATTTTCCATTCACATGTTGTAGGTGGCCACAATTGAAACAGAAGTTGGTAAGCCTCTCATACTTGAACTGGACCCAACACTGTCTTCCTCCATGTTTGAGCATGCGGCCCCTAGCCAGAGCCTTGTTCACATTTACTTCCACTCTTACCCTTAGAAAACTGCCCCATCTGTAACCTTGTTCATCAGTTTCAACTGAGTGAACTTTCCCAATAGTTGACCCAATCTCCTCACCCATCTTCCTAGTCATGCCTGCAAAGGGTAAGTTATGGAGCTGGACCCAAAAAGGTTCTGAAGAGAACTGAACCTCATTCGCCAATAACACACCCTCAAACTCTTTTAGGCAGATAAGATGACGATCAAAGGACCATGGTCTACCTTGTAGGACCTTATTGACATCAGCTAGCAGTTGGAACTCGAGAAGAAACCTGTTGTTACCAAACTCTTTGAACGTTATCCAACCTATTGTGTTCCAGACTTTTGCCATTGTGGATTTAAAAGCTTCTCTATATGCTGTTCTGTCATTGAGTATCATGGCAAGTAGACAGTAACTCCCTCTAATTTTTTATGATAAAACCTCATCTGCAGACAGGGTTACTTCTTGCTTTTCTTCTTCGGTTAGCTTCAAGGATTCCCATCTATTAATTATTTCTTCCGTCATAATGCAGAGTACCTCTCGGCACTACGTCGAAGTTCACTATCTGGATTGAATAACCTATAAAGGACGAAACCCCACCCACAAAAGCAGGGGGGACCTTAGGGGAAACTCAACCTAAAAAAGGAAAGTTCCGCCGTCAAACCCTAGCAGAGCTTAGGGACGTCATTCCTTACTATAACTTCAAATAAAAAATGTTCCTTCTGAACTTGAATATGATAGCTACTGCGTGTGTTTTTATGTACGCTCATGTTTTGCTGTTTGATACTGTGTTTAATTAATTGCTGCTGCGCGGCCGGCCAAGTGCTTGCTTGTAAGCAAGGAATGCTAGTATTAAGCTACCGCACGCGTGGATTGCTGCTAATTGATGCAACTAGTTTTGTTTGTCAGGTCAGTACTGATCGTCTTTAGTATTAATATTGCATGGGAATAGTCTTTATTAAGGGTACTGATCTACTCATGAATACGAATCAATGCATAAATTAAGTAACCAATAATACTTTTTGGTAATGAAGGAATTATATTACTTGGAGCTGACATACATTCATCAAAATTGAAATATTAATGATCTCGATTGGTACTAGGCCATATTTAATATATATACCGGCTTTAATCCAGTTTTTCATTAAAATATCATTTTCAACTCATTGAGATAACTTAATATAAAGTTATTTAAAAAATTTGATGTACAATTATTTTTGTGTATTTTTTACACACTTTACTAATGTAATTGACTGCATCATTTTTTTTAAATAATTAATTTGGTCAATCACATTAGTTGAATATATAAAAAATATATAAAAATGACTGTATATAACAGAACTTATACGATAAGTATTGAAATTGGATGAAAAAAATGCGGAAACAAACAATTTTTTTGACACACAGAAGACCCATGCATGCAACTAGCTTGAGAGAGTTTCACGGAATGTTTGCAAGATGTCACATGATATCCAGCTTCCAATCAAGCTAGCTCTTCTCACAAAGATTTTGTGAGATTTCAGTACGTACGACAAACGTCTCTCTACCCGAGCGAAAATTGAGATATTATTATGTTGCCAGAGATGTCCCGGATCATGTCATTGGCTCGAACGACATGATCTACAAATATTAATTTGTACGTACAGGTCGTGGCTCGTGAGTTGCCATTAATGAGGCGTTGCAGTACTCAAGCATGCAGCTTATTATAACATGATCATGTCGGATGATCTTTCATTTTAAGAGGATTAATTTAGTCCTAATGAAATTATACTAATGAAATTATAAGTATTAATTAGACTATAAAAAACCAGATATCCATTTCAAGAGCTCTTAAAATGGTGAAAAAAGAAATCATTGTTCGCTAGCAGGGAAAACAAAACACAGAAATAAACAGCAAACAAGCTGATGGTAAAAGAAGACAGGCGTACGTACGTCCGTACTAGTTCAGCTTCACAGATCCAAAACCCTAACCCTCCTGATGACTACAAAGTTAAGAAAAATGAAAGGGATCAGTCCGCCCCTATAATAATTAACATTTAACAAGAGCTCTTTGATTTTTTAAATCGTTCGAGGAAGTCAATACCCGAACCCCTAATCCTTGAACACTTTTGTGTACTGCTTAGAAAGGATCTTTTAAGGTGCGCTCTTGACTTCTCTCCCATGATCTCGATCATACATAAGCGGAAATTCCTCGCAACCTTTGTTTCTGATCTTAATTTCCTTGCTAGCTTTTTCCTCCTTTTAATTACTGCAACAATGAGAGACAATTAAGTTTATAAGAACAATGCAAAAGAAGATTGCCCAGAAAAGATCTCAGTGCGTACGATATTTGAGGATCAAGGAGAAGCATAAAGATCTCCTTACCAATTACAGAAAATGGTTTTAATATCTAGCTAGCTATTCCTATTTTATAATGCTAAATCGTAAGAGTCATCCAAACACATATAAATGAAAGGTCAAACAACAGCAAGAGAAATGTTAGAGATTTTTTTGGAGATTAGGAAATAAAGGAATAACTTTAAGCTGTAAAACTTGCTTCTAACTTGTATACCTGCATGAACTCAAGGTTTGAAGAACAGATTACGCGTTCTCGCATGACAAAGAAGCCTTAATCCTCTCGACGGTGCAAGCAATGAGATTGTTAACAGTTGCAACTGACCCAAGAGAAAGTTTTGCTGTGGGAACTGAATCAACCAAAATCTGAAAAGCAACAGTAAGGAGAGAGCCGCCAGACCCAGCTTCTCCAATGCATCCAGCTCCAAGGGTACTTGAGGTTCCATCAGGGAGAATAGCAAATCCTGAGGGAAGAAGGGCCACGTAGTCTGGGTCCCCACCGTTTAGTACGAGATTCATTGCAACAATGTCAACCGGAGCATAGATCACGAAAGAGGCTGTTGGATCAGTGCAACTCTCTTGTAATATCAACATGTTGCTCTGGCTTGAATTCGCACTCTACAAATATTTAATTTATACAATTAGGGTAAGTTAAAATAATAGAATACATAACTTGGGAGCATGAAACAGGTTGGGATATTAATATTTTATTCAAACGGAGACTTACATTCACTCGAAGTAGAGACACGCTGTTGCCTGTATCCCGCCCATTAGCAATATGTGCCATTTCTTGAACAACGCCACCATTCGAAAGAATATCCCACTGTCATATATATACAAGTGAAAACTCAAACGATCAGAATCCTCAGATGGAAGTCATGCATATTAATTAACGTCCAATATATGTAAGATTCGAAATTCCGAGAAAGGAAATAGACTCACAAAATTAGAGACCAAATATCCATAACAAAATCCGATTTCCATTTTAGTTGCAGAAGTTGAGAATTAGTGAATATGCGCTATAGTTGCATATATATAAGCTGTGATCTGGTCAATGCTCAGCCTATGTATGACTTGGTTTTCTAGTTTTGCATATGCAATCTACATTAATTACTTTGTGTTAATGATCATCAACTACTTTATATGACTTGCTTCCAAAAGATAATTTCCTTCAGAGTTTTCTTTCTCTCTACACAATGCCGCGCTAGCTGTTTACTCCGGATCTAGAAATCTGCCTAACATGATGGGGTTTCCTTTGTGCGTGGTAGCTGGCCTAATATATAAACGATGGGTGATGCATATATATAGTAAAAAATGTAAATCATTTTTCTTTTCCCATTACTGATACCTTGTATTGTTTCCAAGTTTATGAGCTAGGTTATATATATATATACCTCGCTTCGAGAGTTTTCATCACGCAGAAAATCAAAAACTCTCTTTGGTGGAACAGGAAGCCAGAAGGAAGTAGCGGCGCTAAGAACAATGCCTGGAGGCCTGCCTGGATCATCTATGCTCTTTCGGGTCATTACCCTAACATCATCTGCCCCGGTTCCAGACAGCGTTGTCCATGTGTGTGTAGTAGAGGCACTCACTCCGGCACAAAAGCTTATGACCATTCTCTCAGCCAGTTTCAGCATACTCTTTCTCCCTTCTTGATTTGTTATGACTAAATATAAACAGATAAAGGATTTGGCTAAAAACATTACCAATTTGAATTGATGAATATTCAAGTTTTCACGAATATTCTAAAACTCCCAACTTAATTAGAATAAAGAATATTGACGTTTGTCTAATTTATATATATAAATAAATTACCCCCAACATCACCAGCAGGAATGTTCGAGGCCATGGCGCTTGCAAGGCGTTCACATTGGCGATCTAGGGTGGCCACCCAACGTTTTGCACCAAATGCATGACCTGAGCTAACAAGCTGCTTATATAGATTGTGCACACCTCTATCATCAACTTCTACATGCTCAACCCATGTAACCTACATATATATATATATATATATATATATAAAAGTTGAGAAAATATTAATTAAAGGATCGATCAATTAGTAATAATCTGGCGATGAATATTATATATTACCTTCGAGTATCCATTGGGCATTTCTTGAATTAAACAACCGGAAGGCCTTCTTCTGCATCTCACTGCAGGGCTGGGGCGCAAATCGTCCAAGGAAACATCAACCACTGCCCAAGTCCCATCGGCATGCTGTTTACAGTACCTTACATAATAACTCTCACGAGTTGGAACCAGGGGTGAAGGAACTTGGAATTCTGCTGTCATCTGAATTACAAACATTAAATTTGCGTTTATATATATATATATATATATTAAAACCAAGTTAATTCAAATGCATTACATATTAGGGTTTCCCTGTTGAAAGCCCAACTTCTTATAGATAATACAGAGTATTAATAATTATTGATATATTTTCTATATAATTTACCACTTGCAGTGCTCCATTATAATTCCCTGCTACTCCAGTTGATAGTACTTCCAGAGTCAAAGCTCTTGAGACAATCCCAGAAAACACTGTAGACCACTGATTCTGAATAGCATAACCGACTCTCAAAGATTAGGACTACCCAATATTACAAAATATCCAGATGATAGAAAACGTAAGTTTTGATAAAATCTATAGAATCAAGCCTACCACATCCATTAGAATCTCAATAAGGTTGATGTGGTTCATTATAACAACAGCAGTTTCTCGTGAAGCTTCGCATTTGAAGCTAGTGGGTCTTGGTCCAATTCCCCGAGGAAATGTTCTAATATATTCTTCTTCATGCAGTGTAGAGGTGCCATCAAGGTTTGTCATCCATAAGGGCTCCCCCATTTGTGCCATTCTGACTAGTTCCTCCATAGCTGCAACCGCAAGCTCAATTATCATAGGTTTGTCGGCTTCAGTTGGTGCACTGATTGACCTAAGAAGGTCTCCTGCACCATACATCTCTCCTCCAATGCCCGCTGGCTGCCCCCCGAAAGTCCCTACTCCGAGTTCAAGTGGACGGGGAGGAGCTGGAGGAGAAAGAAGAGGGTAGTTCACAACAGGCTTGCCAACATACTTTGCTGCGATTGCTGAAATCCTATCAATCTGAAAAACCAAAGAAAAACCTAGATTATTATTATCGATCTTTGGACGTACGGTATTAACAGAAATAACGCACCCAGAAAATTATAAAAACTTCCATTTCCAGACCTCTTCTCTTAATCGGGCATTTTCGAGTCTCAAATGATGCTCATCAAAGGACATCTCTCCTATTGCAGTCGGACCACCGCAATTGGGACAGGAGGCATTGCTTAGAGCGTCTCTATACCTCATGTTATCAGCCCGAAGCTTTTCATTTTCGGTCCTAAGTTGTGTGTTTTCATGGCGCTCATGTTGAGTCTGATAGGAATTTGTGGAATGAACAAGAAATTAAAATTGGAAATGGGAAAAAATAAAAGAAAGAAACAATAAAGAAAGGTTGACTGATATATTTAAACCCACTTTCCTTCAAAGAAGACGAAGACGAAGACGAAAATTAATTTGTAACTGTAGTTGATAGCATATTCTGAGAGTTTATATTTGTAAAAGCACGGGACAAGATTGCAGAAACACGTTTTTACCTTCATTTGGGTGCGCTTGTTTTGGAACCAAAATTTGACTTGCAAAGGCTCTAGCCCTAATTCACGGCTCAGTTCTTTCCTTTGCTTGTCATCTGGGTGTGGACACTCCTTGAAGAAACTAAAAGGATGGGAAAAAAACAGAGAAGAAAACCAGAAAAGGAATCAAAGGAAAAGAAATGAGGTTTTTCAGATTTCAGAATAAAGAAGTACGTTGATCAAAACGACGAACTAGAAGTTTGAACAGCTTGTAAAGGTAGTACTGGAGCTTACGCTTCCATTTCCTGGATCTGGTGCTGAGTGTGGCGGTGGTAGCGTTTCTTCTTTGGTCGTGGATCTTGGTCGTCACCGGAGGCACCTTCTTGATTTTCGCTGCCTGATTTAGTGCCACTGTCGAAGTCGTCATCTCGGATGCGGGCAATCTCGCTCTCGGATGTGTTTTGAGTCATGTCTAGTTGGTGGAGCTGACCTTCCATCATGTTAGGCTGGAACATATCTACAGATCTTTAAGATTCCGAAGGCTTATGGGTTTTCAATCTAACAACAGAATGGAAATTTTCCGCTCAAAAGAAACGAAAGCCAAATTTCTCAACATATATATACATAAGTACAAATTTGGTATTTGCAGAGCAAAACCCATGTTTAATTATAGATACCATTTGAAGAAAAAAAAAAAAAAAAAAGCCTAAGAAGTTTTGAAAATATACTCTCTAAAGAGATTTTTTTAATATATTGAGAAGGATTTTCCTAGAAATAGCACAAATCTGAAAAATAATATAATTTTTTAATTTTTTAAGAAAAGAGGATTAGATGAAGATCGAGTACTCGAGAAAAAATGAAAAATGGAGAGTTGCAGAAAACTGGCTAGGGAAATGAACATGGAACCATCTTTCTAATTAACATTATTTAGGTTAATAAAAAGGAAAATCATGTGTAATCAACCAAAAATTTAAGAGGGATCGATTGACTGAAAGGATAAAAAAAAAAACCATTAGCCCTTTAAAACACCGGATTTAAAGAGCTAGATGATGAGAGAACTCAACCACTGACCTGACTAAGGGTAAGCCCTGAGGATGATCCAAAACCACCGACAGTCCCGTTCCTCCCAATCATGGACGGCATGTTTCTCGCAGGAACCATAATCCCGGCAGGCATATTTTACAACCAAGAAGCCGGCCTGACTAAGTGTATATAAATATATAGCTGTTACACACTTGGGATATATATGTGTGGACCGTAATTTTTTGGGGCTCCTTTCAGAGGTGTTTGAAGGGCGCGTATATCTCTTTCCTAGATTCTCTGGCAGTGGTCTGAGAAAAGCAAACGGAATTTCACAAAGTTAATGAACAGGCAAAGCTGACTTGAAGTTTCTTGGTCTTAGAAAAGAGATAAAAAGGCCTCGTGCCTATCTATTTGCTACGTGAAAACCAAAAAAGGAAGAATACAATACCAAGAAAGATAGGGTTGACAAATCTTATACGGCTTTTGACAGAGATCAAAATCACAGTAATAAACCGAATGAAAAATACGTAACGCCCACGAAGATCTCGGAGTAGCCAATTCACACTGCCTTCTTAGTTTCTATATCTCTTTCATACCAACGTCGTTTTCCTTTCTTTTTCTTCAGCCCTATCCGCAGTAATAGAAAACATGAAAATAAGAATTAATGAAAGAAGTATTTGCAAAAGAGAAGGCGTAGCGTATCAGTAATTAGTGCATAAAAGATGGGATTTTGAGAGACATATATAGGGAAAACGTTTTTGCTATTTTTTTGGGCTTGGCTGCCAAAAAAAAAAAAAACTGGCCTAAAGAAAGAAAATTGCAATGATATGTACAAAAACTCCACTTACCACTGAAAGAACATTTAGAACCCTAGAAAAGAAGGGGCCGAAAGAGAAGGGGTCAGATCTGTTTTGAGGTTAACTTGCTGCAGGGAAACCACCGTTTGGGGTTACAAACGTGGTTTAGGTTATAAGAGCTTTGGGAATCTAGGTACGAGCATTGGGATAGAGAAGAAGATCAGAAGAAGAACAGACTATATAAAGAGGAAAGAGAGAGAGAGTTTTTCAGAGCAGGAAATGGAGAAGTGAAGGAATGGGAGAAAGGGGAAGAAGATGGGAAAAAATTTGGCAGCGAGGAGTAATTGCCGAGCGTATTGAGAGGGTGCAACTGCATTTAATGGTGGGAGGGAGTGGTGTAATTGCTCTGTGAGAGAGAGAGAGAGAGAGAGTTTTTTTGCCTTTTAATTTTATTTTCTCCCTACTACGACAGTGAATGATGCAACGAATGACGGCTACCAGACTCCATAAGTTTTTGCCAATCCCCGTGGCTGCCATTACATTTCAACTTTAATTTACTACTGCTCTACATTTTTTGCTATATATACTATCTTTCTTTGTCCATCGTTTGGAAACAATTAACAACAAAATTAACAAGCCAAAATCGATGTAGTACTTGGCTAGCTAGCTAGGACGCATGCAAATTGAACTCATTTTCTCATTGCAACCGATTATTAATTTAAGGAAAATTTTATACACCACATGCACGACAGTTTACCATCTTATTTTCATCTCACTATATAAATTGTGACACGTTTATCTCCATTAAAGATAATCATTTATTAAATGATTCTTTACGATCATTCAATTATAATAAATATGTCACGCACATGTATCTTACATATATAGTGAGATGATGGTACGGTGTGTATATATATATAACATTACTTTTAATTTAATTATGAGTAATCTAATTGCACAAAACACACATCAAGCAGATAGAAATAAGTAGTAAGCAATACATCATGAGGAGTGGCCCCAACAAATTAATCAATTCAACAATTAAAGAGCAAACGAAAGAAAACATCGAGTGGGAAAATGCATGCAGCAGGCTCTAACGTCGTCTAGCTAGTAATTAATTTGGCTGGCCGGTGATCTCATTAATTTCTCTTGTCTTCATCATGTCAAGAATGGTCGTGATCTTGTTGACTCTTGAGTTATTTTTAAGTTACCTATATTAATCAAAGTACTACTAGTACTGATCTTGTACATGCTGATTAATGTTAATTATATATATATATATATATATATACATATTGATCTACGTACAATACTAATTACTGTGCATTTAAATTTTAGGCATTCCCAACTTTAGAGACATTAAAATTTTGTCACTAAAGTGACATTATCAATGAAATTAATCATCTGTGGCTAAAAAAAGAATCGCTGAATCTCACATATATTATCTGCATATTGTAATATTTTATGATCCTTTGCGCATTGCAAAGTCATCTTCTATCGATAGCCAGCCAGCCAGCTAGATTAATATCACAAAATTAATAATTGTGTGTTTTGCTTGACCTACTTTATATATATATATATATATACGTACATATATTATGGTGCAAATTAATACGAACATGAGCATAATTTAATAGAATAAATTAAACATTTTTTAATAATTAGGAAGACTATAGGGACGGTATTTCCAAATTATTTATTAATTACCCTAAATTTTGGCTTACAAAAATCCCAAACCAAGTCCTTATAAAATTAAATATATATTCATACTTTAATTTGCTCAGAATTCCATACAAGTACGTGCTACTGCTTCTAATTAATATGACAAATAGAGGAGACATATATTATAAATACGACTCCATATATACCGTACACATATTTTTACAGGTTTCAATCTTATATATATCTCACGTTTCACATTGGGATCATATATTCGATCATGACTTCTTCATGATCAGTCCCTCATGAATTTTAGAATATATTTTCAATTAAGAAACAAAATTAATTAAAGTACTACCACTAGTACCACATGTCATTAATTATAAGCAATTAACAAACAATATGACAAATGTTATCATATTGTACGTGCGTTTAAAATTATTAGATTAAAATAAGTTTGTGCGTGAAATATAAAGAACTTTGATCTTCTTCGCTTTTATAGAAGAGCTTTGATCTTCTTAGGAAAAATAAAAGAAAAGAAAATGCTCAAGATTAATTTACTACAAAAAAAATAAGTATTCATAACGAGTTACCTTTTACGAATCGAAAATAACTATTTGTGACAAGATCGAATAAATTCATTTTTGCAAGAAATAATCATTTTCATAATATATAATTGATAGGTGCAAATGAACGTCCAATATTGCAAGATAGGATCAAATTATTTTACTGTGTAGTATTAATTAATGAGTAATGCTACATACAGTCACTTTAACGTACTTCTTGTGCTTTTTACTGTGATTGGCTGCATCAATATTTTTTTAATACTCAATCAATTATATCAGTGAAGTACAGAAAAAAGTACACAAAAATGACTGCGCATAAAAATTTTAAATAAAATAATCATGTATATGTAGCTAGTTTCCTTTTTCCCTAATTTCTAGTACTTTAAACAAATTATAACCTGGCTGGCCTCTATATATTAGAAAATAATTGATAAACAATTACTAGGAAATAATATTTTGTGAATTAAGTGAACCCATAAATTAATTATTTACAATATCTTTATTAACGATTCATATATGAATTTTGCTGTCAATTATATAAATATATATATAATATGTAGAAGTAGTGGTAGTATTTATGGTCATGAGTTATAAATAAGGAAGAAAATGTAATGGATAAACCTTAACCAAATGTAATGCATGCCTTTATTAGTGGGGATTGGAGAAAGTTGACAGATTTTATTAATATATCTGAGCTGTATCATGCATGTGACACTATGCTGTGACTTGGAACAATGGCAACCCAGGCCAATATACAGGTAAGAAACCTCAATTTAGAGAAAAGTGTAGAATCCCCGATGACCTGGCCTGCCATATAATGGTCGACCCATTTTCCACCCAAGAAATTTCTGTGTTGGGGAATGTTGAAATTTGGTAATATATATCATAAGCACGTACAAGCTAGAATATAATGATTTACACAAGTCAGCTCATGAATTACATACGTTTATACCATCATGTATATATATATATTTGGAAGGTAAAAATTTCAGATAATAAGATGAACTATCCTTTCTTTTTATAACAAATTACAAACTCAACTACTAAAAAATGTTCACTAAGGCATTCTTGCTTGCAAACAATGTCACTAAATACACACCCGCTAAACTAATCCGTCGTTACTATGATTTTGAAGAATATTGCTACAAGATTAATGCATGGTTATACAATGGAGACGAAAGCATGACGAAAAGGGAAGGGGGGAGAAAGGGGCGGAAAGAGATCAGAGTGCAATTAGATCAATATGAAGCTTCGTGAATTAGGGTTTGAGAGTCATGATTTCCTTGAGGAAGATTAGGGCTGACTCGCTCGATTCAAGTACTCTCACATACCAAGGCCTTCCCAGTAGTGGTACTGCCCAACCCCTCTCTCTCTCTCTCTCTCTCTCTCTCTCTCTCTCTCTCTCTCTCTCTCTCTCTCTCTCTATGCCATTAAATGAGACTGCGTAGCAGAGACTGTGTATGGCATACAAACATTTACTACATTCATGCTGATCTTGCACACCCGCTCGGAACTCGCATACTTACTTCAATTGAAATATCTTTTATTTATTAAGAGTAAATAATGTAGACAGACTACTCACACAATTTTTTGAATGATGGGACCCATTCAAGAAGGTGTACCACTGTGTGATCAGAGACTATGTAAGCGTGGATCCCACTTCGTCGGCAAGTTAGAGACTGTTGCCGGCCGGGTTCCTGTGAATATAAATATGTACAGTAACAAGGTACAAAACTACTTTTTTTGGGAGGCTTTTTAAGGTAGATGGCCCCGCATGGGATTTTCTCCAATCACTATTCACACCATATATAGTCAATTTGTCACCGATATATATGGGAGACAATGGTAATTAAGCCAGAACGGAACTTCTTCAAATAACACGTGAATTCCATCTCTCTTATTGGTCCATATGGATGGCATTAATTTCAAGGTACACCCCCATCACAAGTTGGCTTCTTAACTTCCATTTTGATGGGTCTTAAGGATTCTATCCAAAGTGTTTGTTGTGCAAAATGCACATGCACGTTGGCAAACAAAAAGTTAAAACAAGCACACAACACACAATATACGTGATTTGGCAAATTACCTACATCTGCAAAACTGTAGAATTGTTTTTAACCAGAGGAGATTACAATCACTTACTCTCAACTCACACCCTCTAGGACTTTTTGCTTTTTCACATAATATGCACTCACATGACAATTGTTCTCACTCAAAATATGCTGAAAGTCGTACATCACAAGTCAAAATGATATTTATAGCAAACAGTGCTGAAAATCTTAATTGGCCAAAAATAGTTCATTCACTCAGGCAGTGTGTCAAACACGTCTCAAGTGAGCAACCAATGAACATTGGCTCAAGTGGAGTGTCGAGCGTGACTCGAGCAAATATTAGGGTTTGTATCTCACTCAAGCCCAATGTCAAGCAAGACTTTAAGTGAACTCACGGGTTGAGCTTCGCTCGAAAGAACTCATGGGTTGAGTTTTGCTCGAGTCCACTATTGAATGACAATAGAGCGAACTCACGGATTTCTTGATGTTCTGCTCCTAGACCAATCTCCCCATGCAACCCAACAATATTTACTCCTCAAATAATTAATCTATTTTTATGTGTCGTGTTTTTTGTATTAAAAAATAAATAAAATAAATATTCAATTTGTTTTGAATATTATATTAAAAAAGTAACATTGAGTTGCCGGTTGATATATCATATGCCGATATATATAATTGGAGTAATTAAAGATCAAGACACAAGGAGTCCAACTTATCCTAGAAACAAGGAATAAATTAAAATTGGGGTAAATACACCAAACTTGAATTTCTTTTATGATCTCTTTGCTTAATTTTAAATTTAAGATTCAATTATTAATGGGTCTTCCGTAGAATGAAATTAAACCATAAATTCATGTATGTACTTGTACTTTATTAATCACACTAGTCAATCACATTGCATTTGAAAAAGAACCTAAGATAAGTGCTGTAATCGCAAAAAGATTTTATAAAAATACACTTATAAATTCATCATATGATTTAATGTGATACATTATATTTAGTACTTTACAATAAAAGTAATTTTACAATATGATGTACCACATCAAGTCACATCAGTTTATGAATTTACTTTTATAAAATTCCTTTTTGACCAAAACATTTCTCAATAAGTAATTAACATCTTTTTTTTTTCACACACATATATTACATACATATATGTTAAGCTTACGTTAGGCCTTAATGCCTCGTGATTCCAAAATAACGAATTACTAGTTAATAAGCTATATATATACACATATTACAATACAATAATCTATTTCAAAAAGAAATTAAACAAAAATACTACTCATCAGTACCAACGGGCATGTTTTCTATGATAATTCCATAGATAGTCAATAATCATCAAAAATAAGCGATCGACGATCAATGCAATATTTTTTCGTGGAGGGTACTTAAACCCAACAAAGACTAGAAATTTCATTACTTGGCATTGAGAGAATTAAATTAAGTTTTCTAAGATCCAAATGTTTCCTTAGTTAGTTGCATATATTCTTTTTTTGAAGTTTTGTGTATATTAATACTCATGCTATATGCTTATATATAAATATATGTATATATGCTGGTGAGCATACCAGCATTTTTAAGGTAATTACGAAGAATAATAATAATAATAATAATAATAATAATAATAATAATAATAATAATAATAATAATAATAATAATAATAATAAAGAAGCTAGCTAGATTGCTATTGACATGATTGGCTCATGCATGAG
This sequence comes from Carya illinoinensis, assembly GCF_018687715.1. NCBI lineage: Eukaryota > Viridiplantae > Streptophyta > Magnoliopsida > Fagales > Juglandaceae > Carya > Carya illinoinensis. Next base: position 15,837,689 of record NC_056755.1, read on the forward strand.
TCTTTAAGTTTTCATGTTAGAGGTCTTCGGTCGAGTTCTATATGGACTGGTTAGGAACTAACTTTAAAAAGTTGACTATATAAGGGTTTACTTTGATTTGTTCTCTTCTTGGTCTATTAATTACTATCGTTGGGACTTGATTTCCTCCATTGAGACCAAAACTAGACTTTATAGGCCAAATATGATGCATGCATGGGAATGTCAACAGGGGCTGGGTAGGGGTCACAGCCATAGCCAACCCGAGAAAATAGATAGAGTCAAACGATGACGAAAGGGTCCACGTACGGGTCAACCTTTTCATCATCAGGTAACGGTTGTGTTTTAAAAGTTTGGTTTTTGAAAAATGTAGCTAAGTGGCTCGCATATCATATGCATGCAGGAAGAGGAACCGTGACCATTTCCATGTGAGATGGCAGCTCATCATTCAGAATGGGCTGGGCCCAACTTATCCTGTCCTACACGTTTACTAACCGCTGAGGCTAGGACCTTAATCAGTCACACGGTCCACATGCTTCCAACTAATCTTGTTTCCCTCTCTCTCTCCCTCTCTCTCTCTCTCTCTCCAAGTTGGGAGTGTCCAACACAACATGACATTATCGAACCGGTTTTGATACCTCTTTATGATTCAAAGACGACATGCTAGCTAGTAATTACATTTACATCATAATCTAAAAATATTAGTGTAGTCTTTTTTCTTTTTCATGGCATTTGACAAAACAAAAATGCTAGTTATATAATTGAAGATAAACGATATAAGGAGTGGGCCCAGAGAGAATCCAAGATACAAACAACAAACAAAAATACAACTAAAACTTGTAAGCCATGTTAACTAATTGTACATTTCAATTGATGATTACCTCTAAGAAATGGCAAAATGCAAACAAGATCGTGAAGGTTAAATCTCAAATTTGCCAGAGTCAAACTGACCTATATAGATGAGATGGCGCATAGCCTTTAGTTACATATCGGAATCATGACCATATTAAAAATTATATATGCAGTGATTTTTACATACTCTTTTATGCACTTTACTGATGTAATTGATTGAGTACTAAAACAAATTGATGCATCCAATTAGATCAGTGGAGTACACAGGGAGTATGCAAAAGTAATTATATGTAGCATTACTCAAATTAATTAAAGTACATGGTCGTAGATGGGAGGTGCATGGTGTTTTAGTGGGAAAAAGAAATCTCAAATTTGCAAAAGAAAACTAATTAGAAAATCAAGGGAAATGGGAGAAACAAAAAAAGGATAATGTAGTGTAAAATCACCACTTGTTTCAGGCAACTGGAACATCAAATCTAGAGTTGTGGTCAACAATGAGCTATATATAGCCCTGGTCAACTATTAGACCAAAATCAAAAAGCCAAAATTAGATATGGAGTTTCAAACAATGCTGACAACATATTAAAACTTGATAAAAAAATATTACACAACTAATAGAGATATTCTAAATGCATTGATTTGAAATGATACATAATTAAATAGTGATGAAAATCTTGTGAAAGGTATAGCTAGCATAATAATAAATATTCCATAAGATCAATTCTGGCATTAGCTAAGAGCTCTAATACTAGATAAAAATTTTTACACATTGGTTTTAGTGTAATTGTATATAAAAAATTTTACACATTGGTTCCAGTGTAATTGTCGAGCACTAATTTGGTGGACATGGACGTTTATATATAGATTGAAATTGTACATGATTTCTTATTTACATGATAAGATATACTCATTGATTTACCAAACAAGATAAAAAGTTATCATTTATTAATGTGATTTTCTTTATCCCTCATCTAGTTGTTGTATTTGATTTAGTTGTTATTAAACTTTATCTTCATATGGTTGTGTAGCAAACTTCGAGTTGGTTTCTTCTGGTTGATGTCTTCCAATACGGCCCTGCAATCCCAATGGTAGGTCACGTGTGTTAAGATTGGTGCGTAGGATGGTGAAGTGTGGATTTGGCAGTGGCTTTGTAAGTATATCAAAGAGTTGATCACAACTAGGTAGATACTAAACTTGGAGTTGTTTAGTGGCAACCTTTTCTTTGACAAAATGATAATGAAGTTTGATGTGCTTTGTTTTAGAATGGAATGCTGGATTGACAGTTAAGTAGTTTCCACCAATGTTGTCACAGTGTAAGATGGGGGCAAAGGTAGATGGTACACCAAGCTCGTTAAGCAGATTTGTAGCCATATTAATTCAGTTGTGGCATTAACAACAACTCTATACTCAACCTTTGTGCTTATGCCTGAGACTATTGATCGTTTTCGAAAACTCTAGGAGATGATATTCATTCCCAAAAACACACAGTAACCACTTGTAGATTTACAATCATCAAGGCAACTAGCCCAATCCACATTTGTGAATGCGATCAATTTATTGGATAACTTTCACCATATTAGCAGACCATGCTTGATGGTGCCCTTCAAGTGGAGAAAGATTCTCCTAATGATTGCCTAGTGTGTGGTGTAAGGATGATATAAATATTGGCAATCATGATTGAGTGAGAAGGAGATGTCAAGGCGTGTTATCGCCAAATACTGAAGAGACCCAACTACGCTTCGAAATCGTGTGGGATCCACGAGAGTCACCTTCAAAGGCAGTAAGTTTAGTCTTTGAGGCCATGGGATACTAAACTAGTTTTGTAAGAAACATGTAGCAGTACTCAAAGATTTTGGCAATGTATTGTTATTAAGTTAAAATTTGACCTTCAAACATTAAACAACTTCTATACCCAACAAATAGTGTAAATTGCCAAGTTCTTTTAGAGCAAACTCGAATTATAGCTGAGAGATAATGGATTGTACCGCCATAAGTGATGAACTAATGATGAGAATGTGTTCAGCATACACTAGAATGTATACCCACAAGGCGACTATGTTGTAGATGAAAAGAGAAAGGTCGGACATGCAGCAAGTAAATCCAAGTACAAAATGTCTATTACTAAGTCTGGAGTATCAGGCTTTGGTGCTTGTCTCAAGCCATAGAGGGCATGGTATAGCTTGCAAACATGGTTAGGCATTACTGACCATTGCTAGGAAGTTGTGACATACGGTTGTGTTTGTTTGTTGAACCAATCTCAACTTATCTCAAACCAATCATTGATGAACCCACTACTTTTTTTACTTCCTATAAATAAATTAAACTCATCTCAACCTACTTCATATATTTCAATATAAAAAGTTAAACCTATCTTAACCTAAAAAATTAGACACGTCTCAATGGAACCTCCAAAATACTATTATTCACAACTCAACTTAACTCATCTCAATATCCAAACATAATAAGATTTTTCATCGAGAAAGCCAAACAAGAATGCATTACTAACATCAAACTATTGAATGGACCAACCTACACAAAAGGCCAAAGAGAGAACTAATATATCACGTATGGTGGGCCAACATCACCAGACCCAGAATATGATATGTTAGATAGAAACTTAAGATTATGTAATGATTTAAGTAATAATGTTTTTAAAAATAAATTTTAATTTTGATATTATATTCTTTAATTATTTTGTTACTATAGTCATCTGCATAGAAAAAGTGTGGAAATCGAAAAAAATTAAAGTTGATATTTTTAATGTTCAGAATGGTGGCTCTGGAGATCCAACGGCTTAGGTTGTTTCCTAAGTTGGTATCCTTATTCAGAAATATGGACCAATGTCTACATCCTCTTGGGCCAAGGTTCTCTAAGATATAAAAGACTACATCAAAACTCGTTGCCTGGTAATAAGTTACTTATAAATAAAAGTTTATTTAATTATCACTTAATTTATAAGTAGTTTAACTTTGTTTTTATAGTTCATAATTCTTTTAAAAATGAGTTTGAACTTAATTTTGGCCAGCAAGAGGATCTAGTAACGGTTGATGAGCTTATGAGTAATGGATTATGGAAATACAAAGTTAGATACCATGCACACTATCAGAAGTTTAATAATGTAACAGAAGCAAGTCAAAACCTATTCCAAAACATGCACCTAAATAAATGTGAGAAGTTTTGTGATAGTTTTTAAAATCCAGCATATCAAGTAATTTCGGTGCTATGTTAGATATTGTATTAAACAAATATAGTAATTATATTTTTTCTCTTCTATTAACAAAGTATTTGTCAACAGAGTATATAGAGCAAATTTAATGACACACTATCATGCGAGTTCTAAATCTTTTCATTGACCAGCAAAGAAATTGATAACGTCATACTAGTCTTCATAAATATTAACATATCAACAATTGGGATTGAAGTTGTAACATATATATATATATATTTGCAGGAACAAGATAATCTTACTAACTATAATTTGGTCCAATCCTATGCTAATTCACATACAAATCGTGATGGTGTTTAGACCGAACCCGAAGCATAAGCAAATTAAATAAGTTTAATTTTTTCGTATTGCTTAATAATATTTAAGTTATTTATACTATCTCTAATGATTTTTCTTTTTTCTTTTTTCTTTTTGTAGGAGAAGATGATTTCATTTCAGCAAAATGTTGCATCTGATGAATCATCTATTAACAATGCTAAGATCTTTTATCAGGTTCTTGGACCTTCTTTTGAATATTTGAAGAGTTTAGGATGTTACATGAAAATGTATTTATCAACCTCATTATTTTCTCAAAGCAGATCGAATAACAACTCTCGGGACTAAAAAGAAGCAAAGCTCAAGATTCAACAGCTGAAATCCAAGCAAGGAGAATTGGATGATCAATTATATCAGGCAAAGGATATGGAGGCGCGATTATAACAAGACACACCAAGGAAGATGGAAATTCGATCCCAAAAAATGTTCAAACAAATGCAGTTTATAATGTTTCAAAACTTTATGCCACCACCAATTTAGAACTTATTTTCTTATTTTATATCTTTTGACTTATTTTAAATTAATGAAACATTTGAACAATTGAGATGTTCTAATTATAATTTTTAAATGTAGTTTTCTTATTTTAAATATGTCATTTATTGTATCAATGATTATAGTTTGAACGGAATATCTTCAGTTCAAATAGTATTTATTAATCATTATTGTTCGAATACATTTTCTATCGCCATTTGAATAAGCAACCTAAAACCATTTAAATGAAAATGATATCATCAATCCAGTCTGAATAGATTACTAATACGTTCAAACCCTCAGCAAGTTTGATTATTTGAATGCATACTATTGTGTTTACACAAATTTATCATCATTCAAATAGACATTAATCTATTTGAAAAGTTCATTAGACTAAATGGTTCAAACACAATTTTTAATTCAAACTTTTTTCAAGAATGTTCAATTGGATTCCTTATGTTTGAACATAAATTGATAAATTTAAACAACAAGAAAGCGGTTGAATAATTGCTTCATTCAAACATGATTAAATAAATTCATGTTGATCAGATTAAATTACTAACCCATCCAAATAGTTACTCAATAGTTTGAACCGAATTTATTTAGTTCGAGTAGTATTTTGGCCGAAACCGTTTCATTACAAAAATAAATTCATTTGAATGACTTCAAACAAGTTGGCAACAATTCATCCCTAAAAGTACTTTCTAAAAGAAAAAAATTGTCTCTAAAAACTTTTTGAGAAAGACTTTTTGAGACAAAATAACATATTAGTGTATTATATATATTAGACTATACTTTAATGTATAGTACTATACTACAATAGCATATTAGTGTATTATATATATTATTATATTATATATTATATTAGACTATACTATAATATAGTCTAGCACTATAATATACTATATATTATAATATACTATAATTCTTTTTTTATTTTTTTGAAAAAGAGAACAACATGATCTCTAAATTTTTATTAACCCTCACTTGTGGTGGAGGAAAACCTTCAAAAAATTAAATAATCTCACCCAACAAATAAACCCATGACAGCGACTCACAATACTTTGACTACTACGAATAAAAGCCAAATTCAACTTATTCAACCTATACAAACTTCTTAACTATCACGGAAACTGACCAACCTATTGAAACAACTTATTCTCATCCAACGCACCACATTTTGCCAAAAATCAGCAACATTACTACTCTCTCAAAAACAATGAAGAATAGAGAAATTTATGTCATCTAAAAGAATTAATAACTTATTCCAAAACACCCAAAGATACCACACTGTACACCTTTAAGCTAAAATCTAGGAAACTATCACCAATGAGTCACATTCAATGTCAACCGATTCATATCCAAGTTGTTTACAAAGAATCAAACCTTCAAGAACTGTAGGTGACTCAGCTTCGATGTTGGAACAATGACAAAAAAACTTTGCAAAAGCAACAATAAGTGCACCAGAACTATCCTGAATAACACCAACCCCTCCACCATTGCAAAGATTACCCATGCTACTTCCATCCACATTTAGTTTTACTCTGCCAGGACTTGGTTTGGACCATTGCACCAATTGAATACTACATCTCCTCTATTCGACCATCGGCACATTAATTCGAGACAATATATGCACATCCTCGACTGCCAATTTAGTCACCTTAGTGATCTTATCTACTAAAACTTGTACACGGTATTTGATTAAATACCGAATCTCACTTAGTGTTTCCAGTTTCTCTTCCATACGAACAAGACATCTCCTTTACCATAACCTCCAAACAACAATCTTAGGAATCAAGCCCACCAAAATCCCAAGTTGGAATTGACAGTTTACTCAGTGAAACAAAGTTTGAACACGCTCCTTCCAATGTTGCTATATCAGGAAAGGAATACCAATCCCAGCCGACACCTTCTTCCATACTTCACTCGCAAACTCCCAACTACCCAAAACAAGCTCCAAGTCTTCAATGTGTTGCAACAAGAAGTGATAGGGGTACCGATCTTGTGAACTTGTTCATCAACACTCAAGCAACTAAAAAATGCTTTCCACATACATATTGAGAATTGTTTTGGGATTCGTTTATGTCAGACCCACTTTGCCAACTCCACCTTCAGTAAGTTTACACAAATCATATCCCAAGCACCAAATCATTAATGCGAATGCTCGACTCAGCAATATTATCAACCACGACATGCAATTGATTGTCTCCAGTGAATTTATCATACCACAACGAGACATTTTCCTCCCAAATCTTCCATCTCAAGTTATGAAGTAAAATTGGCATCCCTTTAACAATTTTATTCCAAGACTATAAACTAGGCTACCCTCCAAGTTAAGACTAATATGATTATTCTTAACATAATTCGCCTGAAAGAATTTTGCCTATAGCGAGTCTTGTGTCAAAAATTACCAACCAAATTTAAAGAACAGTAATTATTGGACCTCACCCAAGTCCCTAACACCCACACCACCCTCCTTCAGCGGCATACATAATTTCTTCAATGCCCTTCATTTTCACTTCTTTATCCCCTCCTGCTCTCTCCAAAAGAAATTTGCAAATAGACTATTCAGTTTTTGGATCACCTTTTTTAGTGCATGGACAACCAAAAGAAGGTGGACTGGCATATTGACAAAACATGCCTCAATAATAAAAGTCGACCCCCTTACGATAACAATAGATTTTTCCATCCTGCCAACATCTTAGCCACTCCTTCTAACAATGGTTTAAAATGAACAATTTTTAACCTCCCATCAACAATCAAAGCACCCAAATAATTAAATGAAAAATGACCCCGTACAAAACCGGTCTCCACCAAAACTTCTCTCAAACGACAATGTGATAGCCATTTAGAGAAGTGGATAATAGATTTATTATAATTAATCAATTGATCCATCCATGCCTCATAAGTCTTAAAAATCTCTATCAAACACCGGATCGTGCTTTTCGAAGCATTAGCAAACATTACAACATCATCAACATGTAAGAGGTGAGAAATCTTCGAAGCATTGAATGAAAATAAAAACAAATTTATCTTCCTCTCGGCCACCTTGACATTTATCATCCGAGTAAGAACTTCCTCCATAATAATAAAAAGATATGTTGATAGCATATCACCTTACCTAAGGCCTATTTTCGACTTAAAAATTCATCATCACTAAGAACCAATGAGACGACACACAATTCGAAATCAATTTACAAAAAAAATTCCAGAATACCAAAAGTACGTAACACAAACATCAAAAACCTCCAATCCACCATATCATATGCTTTGCTCATGTCAATTTTCATTAGAACATTTCCTCCCCTTGATCTCCAATGCAACAATTTTAACATTTTGTGAGTAAGAGAAATATTCTGAAAAATACTTTGACTCTTCATAAATGCACCCTATTTCGGCGAAATAATCTTCTCAAGTTCTCTTGATAAACAATTGATAAGTAACTTAGCAAACATTTTGTATATCACATTACACAGGTTAATTGGCCGAAATTGATCAAAGCTTATTGGTATTTCACTTTTGGGATAAGTACAATAAATGAGAAAGAGTAAAATCTAGGTAACTACTTACCTTGAAAAGACTCCCTCATAACTGCCATAACATCCAATTTAATAATATCCCAACATGCTAAGGGTCTAGGGCTCGAGTCTTACACTATAGACGCCAATACTTCTCACACCTCCAGCTTGGAAGGCTCCACACTCAGCCAGTTTATCGCACCCTAAAGAATCATGGGCTAAATTAAATTGCTCAAATCCGTAAAATCTCCCATCCTGGCTTATGAAAGAAAACATTGAAAGTGCCTCACAATCTCCACATGAACCAATTCTATCAAGATAGGTATCATCTGGAAGATGCATATTTTTAACACTAGAATTCCTTCTTCATTGAGCAATGACAGCATGGAAAAAGAGTTGGCCCATAGCATAAAAACTTTGAAACCAACTGTACAAATAATGGCGAATGATTTGAAGTCTATCGACTAAGCAAATGAGCCACAGCACCACCAAATTTTAAAGCAAGAGAATTGTTAACTAGCATGCATTCAAGTTTCGTCCAACTACGAGCCAACCCTTGCTACCCATTACACCAGGAAAGTTATTTTTCATCCAAATTCCAGTCGACCGGGTCACATGAATTAATGCAAGCATTAAACTTGTCCATCGCAAGTCTGGCCTAGGATGGCCACCGACTCTTTCAACATCAGATCTAATAATATTAAAATCCACCATTACAACCTATGAAACACCAGTGCAAGAGATACTACTTAGATGATTCCACAAATCTCGATGTTCATATAAGGAGCATTTAGCATAAATAAAAGGAGTGAGTAACACTTCCCCATTATGTAAAAACAACCTCGAAAATGATTGGTTTGTCATACTAACCAAATCCATATTTATCTCCTCCTTCCAACATAGCCAAACCTTCCCACCCATTTCCGAATTAGACCCAAACTTAGGAAATCCAAGTTGCAGCGCCCTCCTATGAATCTTATCGGTAGCTTGAAATGGTTCAGAAATGACCAAAATTAAAATATTATGTTTACAAACCAACATCTTTAACCTACTTTTAAAAGTGCCCAACTCTCAGACATTTCACACTGTTATGTTGTCAATGATAAATTCAATTTTAGGGAATGGGCCTTTGTCCTTCTAGACTTCCTCACCTGTACATTTTTCAACTCCGTTGCATTTGCCTCGCATAAACTATAAGTCCCAAGATTAGAACAATAATCCTTAGAAGCATCAGTCTCCACAACATTTTCTTCTTCAGAAAGAATCTCAAATATGTTACTCCACAACAGTCCCTCCTCCATGCAATCATTCACATCCTCCCTACCACCCTCCATATCCACAGCCTCCTCTACCGCAACAGTGTCCCAAGTCCCTTCTACAAAAAATTTTGGCTCACTACCAGACACAACCACATCATTCAATACCCCCCTCACTTCCTCCACTACCATCACTCCCATCACCACTTCCTGAGGCTTACCTTCCGACCTATCCCCACTTGAAACCTCCATTGCACTAGCATGTGGAGGACTGTGCTCTACTAAAATGCTCTTACCCTTATCAACCACCACAGCCTCCTCTACACCCTCTATATCTTTATCAAAGATCACAATCTCCCTATCCTCCATGTTAACAAGCACATCTTTATTAATCTTATTTATCTTACGACCCACCTCCCTCCAAGTTGTGGTATCTTTCTACTTGCCAGCTCCCAGCGGACTATTTTTAACAACCATTCTAGCCTTTCTATGCTTACCCACTCTTTACACAACCTCAGTATGCCCTTGCTTGAAATACTTCTTACAATAAAAACAATGTTTCTCATATACAACCTCCTGCCAAATCTGGTTCTTATTGCCAACCACCAACAAAAGACCACTCATAGGCTCCTGCCACAAATCAATTTCAACACACAATTTCACCCAGTTGCATGTGTTAGATACAACGTTGCAATATTTGTGCCAAGGAACCTTCTAAATCTTATTGCCATAATTTGGAGACAATCCAAATCAGTATAAGTACAAAGGCAACCCTGGTAGAAAATCCATTGAGGCGCAATGAAAGGTTCTTTATTAACGTCAAAATCAACTGTCCCCACTACAAGGGAAATGAATTTTTCTGGCGATTTTTTCCATTGGAAAAAGTCCTATAAATCCCCGGTAATAGTTTTTGCCAACGATTTACACATTACTGCAGGTTTGCAGGTATTATTCCTTCACTTCTAATCTACAACAACGAAAGTGAAAAATCGATGCTAAAATGTCATCATTTCCGAAGATTTTATTTATTGCAAATAATAAACAATATTGCTGCATTTATGATCTACGATCTAGTTGTAAATCGCAGGAAAACACTAATTCCAACGATTTATTATCGTCGCCAAAAGGAATAAAATCACCTCGAATACCGTTACCAATGTTTTCAAAACATCACGGCTAATGAGGAATTCGTTTGAAAACCCTATTGTAGCGATTATAAAATCGCTTGCAAATATATTTCCTAGGGATTTTAGAATCGCCGCAATTGACTTTTGGTTTTGTGAACTCTTTTGCAGGGATTTTCAAATCGCTGTAAATACTAATTCAGGTTTTAAAGAGCCTTTCCTATCACTCATTTTTGGTCGCCAATGAATATAAAATTGCCAAAAAAAGCTTATTTGTGACATTTTCGTACTGGGTTTCATTTTTTAAGTTTCCTAAAGTCAAAAATTTAATAAATAACATTCATTCATTAGTTCAAATTTGCCTGATTCACATGATCAAATAATGCATTAACAAATATAGCTGAGATCATTAAAACCAATTCAATAATTATGAATTGCATCAATTCAACTGTATTTACACACTAGGGTGGTGCCGAAATTTCATATCAAGTACAAATTGAGTTACTAATTAAATAATAAATAAGCATAACTGTTATAATAGAAATAACATGACTCTACTATCACTAAAATAACTGTTACCAACTTAACTACATATATTAAGTGGGACTTTTTATCGACATTGGTACCCACAGTTCTACATATGATATTTAAGGTGGCACACACGAAGATTCATTTCACATTATTGCTGCTCAGCCCAAGCTAGGGTTGGAGGTCTTGTTTCCACCAACAACAAAGATGCATGGTATAATCTCACCTAATCAGTTTACAACTAAAATAAGTAGACATAATTAAAATCAGACAAACCATATAATTCTCCCAGACATATCAATGAGTAGATTTGTACAATAAAATGCAACAAGCCAATTATTATACATAGCCAAAAAGGTAATTTCAAAGCAAGTTGTAGAAAGTATTGTCTTGGAAGCCAACCTACAGTAATCATTATATATATATTTTTTTTTTCAGGGAAAAGATTAGACAAATCTATTTCCCCTTTTGCCAGTATCGTTTATTATTAATCTTCATTAGCCTCTTAATGTTATGGCTGCCTGATTAAAGTGATCATAAACTGGTAATTCGTAATTAACTGCAAATTTCTACTATCTCTTACTTTAGACGTTTAAATTTTCAGGTGTATGGTGTTGGAGAAAAAGAAAAGTATTCTGAGATTTCGCACCCCACAAAATATAAAGCAATGTAGTTTAGAGCACCAGATTTTTTTCCTAACGATTCACCATCGTTGCAATAGTCCTGATTATGGACCTAGAGATCGATTGGTTATATTTGATTTTAAAACTTGTGAGGATTTTTAACTCTCCGCAAAAGGGTACCTTTCCCAGCAATATTATTTGTAACAATTTAAAAATCGCTACGATAGACCAAATTTCTTAAAGTGCCAGTTGAACAACTGGAATTGACAACCAGCGACCATTCTGCCTTCCCTTGCCCATGCATGTAAATAATCCATCTCATTAGCCAAATGCAATAACACTTGATAATCATACATGAAACTGATCATCAGCACCTTGCTGAAACCCCAAGTCTTGATAATCTTGGCCCATAACACATCAATCGATGGTCTTGATGATAAGAAATTTGGATGAAACTTGGACTGCGGTTATGGCCATTGAAGAGCCTGAATCACCACAACCTCCCTCAGCCAACTCCTTCACCAACTCCACATCCTTATGTCCAACCCTCAACACATCAAACCCCTCTAGCAAAGGTCTTAATTGCTCATTACTGTGGGTAGCAAGGGTTACAGGAGAGCCACCATTGCAGCTAGATACGAGAAAAATATTAGTGCATGCAAGAAAATGAAATCCTAATAGAGAGCAAAAAAAAAATTCGCCATGCCATGTCACCTCCTTTTTTCAAAACAAATGTTATATTATACTATACTATATATATAGATTTATTATATAATATGCTATACTATATAGCGTATTATAGTTTAGTAATACTATACTATAATAGCATCCAATGTATATATATATATGATACTATATAATAGTGTTATAGTATACTTGTAGGATACTATATATATATACATATATGGGACTAGTATGATATTAAATGGGCAGATATTGTTCAAACTATATGTTGGGGTTTAGTCTGAATGCTATATTTGGCCACTCTGACATAAGAATGACCTGTGAACATAATTCACAAATAAAAAATATCGTTTGAATGGTAACACTAATAAAGTTCAAACAGTGACACATACTCGTTCGAATCTTTCGCATTACGTTGGGACGTTATTTTTCACATTTGCATATAACCTTGAAATTCAAAAATTAGTGTGTCACATTTGAACATGTATGTTTATCTTCAAACATATATTTATATGTTTGACCTTTAAAATAACATAGTTCGAACATACATTTCAATATGTTCAGAATGAAATGAGCTCAATCATTTATTTATGTTTTCTATTTCAGTAGGATATATCTTATTACTTTACCACATGAAAATGGCATAAGGAATAAACCTCTAACATGTAACAAGTCGACTGTCTAACTTGGGAGTGGAGGAGTTTGAGGTCCCTCTTCTTCACCTGAATGTGGACCAACATATGTGAAATAAGGGGGAAGATATATTCGCCCATGGTCCTCAAGTTTTATATGTAGATGCAGGATATGTTACAGTATGCAGATACTCACATTGTATCTATATGAGGTTTTCAGTTCGAGGAATCAACAGACATCTTCCTCAGGATCCCTTGAGTATTTGAGTCATCCATTATATTGAATCAAGTCGAGGATGCACCGGATGTTGGAACATTTGGATCATTTGCTAGCCCTACCGGGGCCGATTTGATAGGAATAGATGTAGACATGTCGAGTGGCGATGGGACTCAACCTTAGGATGATGACCATGGTGAGGACTTCTTCTCTCTCATAGGGAGATACCGCCGCACCCAATTCGTGTTGAAGAACTCCTTCCACCAGAACACACTGCTACCATTTTTTCGGATTCATATTTGCAACAAATGCATATCCTGTGGCACAATTCCTTCTATGCTTGTCACGTGGAGATTGACATTTCATTCCGGATATTTGCAAGGATCCACTATAAGGCCTGCAACATTTGCATTAACAACTTCTACATAGGGTGATCATTACTTGTTTGCTACTGTAATAGGGGAGTGGCACCTCGAGTTGAGTAGTGGTTACTTGAGTAGATGAATCCATTCAACATGACCTCTCATTGGTGGAGCCTTGGACAAGCAAAGGGGTGTACTCGGAGTGAGAGGCTAGACCTCCACCAGATCATGTGCCACCTACTTAGCCTAGGGCTGGTGTTGCTCCCCATAATAGGACTACTAGTGGGGCGCCGATAGGTGGATCTACAAGCGATGAGTGTCCTTCTTCGATCTATGCAATTGAGTCAAATGTTACTACATGTCTACCAACAGATTGAATCTCTTCATGCATAGTAGATGACACTATGTCCTCAATTGTTTGTCATTTAGATATCCTAAATGAAAAGGACAACACTTTGTTAGCTGAATTTCATAGATATTTAAACATGTACCTGTAGCTCTTATATCCATTTTTACTTTTGTGTTTATCATTTCACGTCTTTTTTGTTATCTTTCTATAAAAAACAATATCAATTAATATATTTTGTGTTTATATATTTCAGTTCTCAACAATCTTTAAATTTATGATTTCCTCTTTAATATAATGTAATTTAAATTTGTAAATTTAAATTCCAATATGTAAATGTTCGAACCTTACACAGATATGTCTAAACATTAGTGCATAACATTTGCACAATAAGACATTACGTTAGAACTATATAATAGTAACGTTTGAATGGAATTCAGCCATGCAATACAAATTTAATTTTAAAACAAAACATTCACATATATCAATGTTGACGTTTGAATGTACTAATCTTAAAAACGACAGCATATTGTTAACGTGCGTATGTATAACACTTAACATTCGGATGATGGTCGATTCATCTACCAACTTTAGTGACGGATTGTCTAAACCATCACTAAAGGCTATATTTGGTGACAGTTTCTAGACTATCACAAATTCTAAACCGACACAATCTTAAATTTGTTGTAGTGTGATATAAATCTAATATTCGTAATTAATATATATATATATATATATATATATATATATGTATAGTAGGAGTAAAAAGATAACTTTCTTGAAGAAATTAAACCGCACTGGTTTAATACGAAGGTAGCTTTTACATATATGGGCGTGTTGTTCATTCTTGTAACAAAGAAGAAAATAGTAGACAGGTGATGGATGGTGGGTACCGCTTGCTGGTTGTGGTGGTGGGGTAGATGGAAATGAAGGCGGATTGAAGTTAATTTGGGAAGGGTGATGGAAGTGTTTGTGGTGCAAGATGGGTTGCCAATGCAAGGGCCAGCAGCTAGCTAGCATGCATATATTGATCGATGTCAATCGCGGCCTAGTAGATAAATGAGCCAGCAAGCATGCAAGTCCAATTCAAAAGAAGTCGTCGATGCTAAAGCTCTCTCTCTCTCTCTCTCTCTCTCTCTCTCTCTCTCTCTCTCTCTATATATATATATATATATATATCAGTTAGCTTCATGATCAGCAAAAGTTCTTAGGAATTGAAGCGAGTTAGGCTAAATCAATATAAATTGATCAAGATGTACTACGTACTGATCTAATTCACATGCTCATCAAATTATTACAGTGGATGTTATTAATAGAAATTAAGAACAGTAGTTGATGATGTCATGGCAATTATGTACTAGATTTTTGAGGCCAAAATTAGAAGATATGGCGGAGAATACAATGTAGGTAGGGATGCTCTGGATCCACTCATTTAATTATAAGGATCTTAATTATTTTGGTGCCATTTATGCCAACTGTCTTTGTCTTTGCAATCACACAATATTGGCGTCTGCAGTACTACTCCTTCTTTACCACTTAATTCTTAAAGATTCCCTCTCTCTCTCTCTAATAATTCCTTCGGGTTCTTATTTTCGTTTATTTAATTAATTATGGAATGGCTTTTTTCATTAATTTATTTAGAATTTATTAATCTCGTGACACTTCGGTGACAAATCTTTTATATATATATATATGCGCGCGCGCGCGCTTTAATTTTCTTTATTTTTTTGGTTCATTGGGTACACTAAAGTCATGACGAGTACGACAAGTCACATCTCGGGTACGTATCCGGAGAGAATTCGACGGTGCGCGCGATGATTTTGAAATTAATTGGAGTGAATTATTTGATCAATGTATAGCTGACTAAAATTTTTCTATTTTATTTAAAAATATTTTTTGAATTTATTTTTTTGAAACTAATTAAATTCTTCTACACATTATTTATATACTAAACAATATTTTGGTAAAAGAAAAAAAAAACTTAATATGTGGTGTGTGTGGATGATGAATATAATTTTTAAAAATAAAAATTAATTTTTTTTTTCTACTCAAACAGTCAGCGATCATAGGTTCGTGATTTGCATCATCGGCATCAGCATAGGTTCCTTCACCATACCGGGAGGAGTCCTCTACCACCACTCACGACATCATCGGGGTTAGTGGCTTTGGCTGTCTCAGATCCAAGTGTTCTTCTTTTTCTTTGTGTGGTGCGTGATCTACACACATCACCCCAGTCAGTGATGATCCTTCACTGATGTATCAATTTATCTATACATTGCTATTCCCTTAGATTCCTATTTTCCCTAGCCACTTATCAAGATAAATGTCGGTGATAGTCTCCTTCAGCTGGACTAAATCAGCAAAATGCAGTGCACTTTTTTTAACTGCAGGTTTTAGTCGTAATTTTGTAGTCTATTTATCAGACAATATAATCACTTTTATGCAGCATTCCCTTTGTGGGACATGGGGTTAGAGTCAATCTTTTGATTCAAGAACCCACTTTTTTATTTTTATTTGCTGGTGTTGATTTTGCTTGTTTTGGATGACCGTTGGGGATTCACATTCTATTGAATCTTGTATTATTATAACCACTTAATTTAATCTATGAATTTCTTGAGGGAAAAAAAAAAGTTTCTTGCCTCGAGTAAAAACTAAAGTAAGTACAAAGAAAATATCGAAATAAAAGAATGAACAAAAAAAAATTAAATTGAAAGAAAAGGTCCAAATTTGTCGGAAAGAAAGATAGGATTTCCAATCTTCTAGCCTTCTAGGGTTGATGGCCCAGGGCCGCCCCCACGCATGGCGAACAATTGACTTGCAATAATGAGAAGGTGGCCTTGCGAGCTACTTCATATATAGCCAGAGGGAGATCAGGAGGTAGTTCCTCCTCGGATGATGAGCTGCCCCAACCATCACGTGGTTGATGTGGCCAACTAAGTACTGGTTATTAGAGCCATTTTATCGGTGGCCTGATTATTTTTCAATCTTGTTGGTAATTTTTAGCTTATTAATTTTTTTTTATTGTTCTTTATTTTAAGTTTATGATATTCTAGATCTTTTGAATAAATCTTTTTTTTTTTTCAATTGTTTGAAGGTTTTTTAATTTTATAGTGTCGTTTCTGTTTTTACTTTATAATCTTTTTTCTTAATCTCTTTGAACTGTTGATCTTGATTTCTAAAATGTTCTTTTTTCTAAAATATTTATATCTCTTTCAAGAATATTGAGTAGGTTATCTACAGAATCTTCAAGAAGATCTCAATTGGGAAGAAAACTCACGTTTTAAGGTTGGGTAGCCCGAGTTCCAATGTGGAGGAGTCACATCCTTTAGTGTTACCCTGGTTCATAAATTCACCTATGTACAAAGCGAAACCAGAACCAATTTTGGGGAGACATTTTAGTTGACCTGCTTCTCCGATTCAATGCAGGACTACAAGATCACAGAAGACATGGTTGTGAGCTTCAACACTCCTTTCTTAGCCGGCTCATCTTCCTCAAACCTGTCTTATATTTCTTCTACTCCCAAATCATCTGACCACTATTCAAACACCAAAACTTTGCACTATCCATATACCTTCTTCATACACAAGCAGTACTCCATATTGAGGATGTTGCTTGAAAACAATGCTCCAAACATGAAGTAGAAGGCAAATGGAGAGTTCTCGCCCGAAACTTGCTTTAGAACTGATCTGTCTTTAGCGGTGCCCAACCACAATATGGCTCAACGGTCTTTTGAAGATCAACAGTCTGGATGAATCGAAGAATGAAAATGGGATGGAAGTCACGTAGATTGGATTATAGATAAATGAAGGCTCACTTTACGGGTATCGAGTAATTACTCAAGTATCGAGTAATTATCCAATTCTGAACCCGTTTCAAATGGAGCAAAGATGAAGCAGAACACTTCTCCCGTTTTATTTTTTAGGTCGATTAAATCGGGTCAGGTCCATTCAAAATATCAAATTAGGTATGGAACATGAGTTAAATGTTCAGCCTACTTATCTCTAACATTATATATGAGAATTAACATGAGTTAGAGTGGAGGGGAATTATTTAATTACAGAAATTATCTATTAAATCATGGGCGGAATCATTTAGGAAAAATCATTCATTTTAAAAGGGATGAAAATCTAAAACAAAATTGCATCAACAGTGCCTGCCTTGACAACTATTTAGAGCCAAATAGCAATATTTTGTCGTTTTGTTTTGAAGTGGTCCCGCGCATTGGCTCTACAACTGTTTCTTGTTTTATTGTTCCTTACTAGATGGTGATGTCATAGGCCCCGGCCCCTCTGGTACTTGTCATGGCCCCGACGGCAAAGGCAAGTGCCTGTGATCATCTTATTCATCATATGTACACCTTGATAACTTGTAGCTAGCAAACCCTAGAATATAATTAAGCCACAATACTCTCTCTCTCTCTCTCTCTCTCTCTCTCTCTCTCTCTCTCTCTCTCTCTCTCTCTATATATATAAATACACATTGACGTGTTCAAAAGTAAGAAACCTGACCTAGCTACTCTACTGTTGTTTACGTCAAGTCCAACACCATGGCAGTTCAAGGTTTCTTTTTTCTATCTTTCCATTTTTTTTTTTTTTTTGTCAAATCCATTCCCGCCGAGTTATTCTACTTACAAGTTAACGATAACATTCTATATTAGGTGGATTAAGACTCAGCTTGTGATAGTTAATTAATTTCATGATCAGCTTGGTATATATAAATAATACATATATAATTTTATGGATCAAGGGGCTTAAATGAGTTGAGTTTGATCGAATATTAATGAAAGGCCAGTCTTATTCATGATTTAACTTTTATTCGAATACAAATATTCGAGTTCGCTTAGGGTTTGAGCTAAGTTTTTATACTATTTGTGGCTTTCAATAATCAACCATAATCTTGTGTTCACAAAAAACTTATTTAATAAATGAATAGATCTTGACAATACTAAAAGAAAATTGCTTAATTATGTTTAGTTATTTCTTTCAAAAATAATTATTTCATGTAAAAATGAATTTATTTTAATCGCAGATAGTGATTCTTATCGCAAATAATCCGACCATCATAATTACTTATTTTTCTTGTAGTACGAGTGGCTAGCTTATAGAATATCTTTCTTGATTATTTATAACTCATGTATTATATGCTAATCAACGTTAAATTTCTCACCTATAGGAATTAGCTAGACACCTCATGATTATATTCTAATTTGCTCATGAGGTATATATATATATACATATAAAATAAGCCGTACGTAGAATAAGATGACTTTTGTGCTTCTAACCCTAGCTAGCTAATTTCTAACTCTATGCATGATCTCATGGTCATCTGTCCTTTTTCCCCATATATGATAGCTTGGTATTTAAGGCGGAAGTACTGTTCGTGAAGCCTTGTGACAGTTCCTGAGATATATATATATATTTATATGCGTAGCCAATTCAAAGCCTGTATATATATATATATATATATATATACGAACGTCCGGTCCGTTGTTTAAAATCGAGTCCCAAGCTAGTACTGCTACGTACCAAAAATTAATGACATCAAACTTGCTAGCTTGTTCTTTTAATTTATTGCAGGAACTTTAATGTATGGATCATCAATATATACCCAATATATATAAATTAATTACGCCCTATATATATATAAATATTAAATCCAGGGATCGAGCTTTAATTTATTAATGTATGGAATTAAATACTTCTTTAAATGCCTTCTCATTATACAGATGTTCTTGGTGGCTGATTTATTATGATATTTAATCTTATTTCTTTATTTATTTTCTTGGTAGGAGACCGGACATTTCATTCCATAGATCATCCCAACGCTTTTAATGGGGGATCCATCGTTGGCTTCTTCAATTTCCTAACACATTAAATCTTTAGAACCCTAATTAATTTACAAGTTAATTTCTCGATCCTTACTATCAAACATTTTATAGATATATCTGTATATATATCCTAGCTAATTAAATTCTATATATATATTTATATATTAATCGAAGACTGTTACACATTTATACAATATTCAATTCACAACTATTTTATAACTTTATAATAAAATATATATTTTTAAAAATCTAATACTCACATCAAAGTCAAATTAAAAGTAAAAATCTAGAAACGATGTGGCTGGGGATGGACCAAGCACCCGGTTTGTACGTTGTGCTTGATCACTTCCAAATTAACTTTGACATTAATGTACGTAGTTGCTTAACTGTACAGTCCAGTACCTTAATCGACTTGTGCAACGAGGTTGTGCTGTTGTGCTAGCTAGCTCCTTGCAATCAGATCAATAGGAAAGCTTGAAGAATAGCTAGCTAGCTGAGACTTCTTCGACGGAGAATTATTCTTCCTCTTCTTAAGTCAGTGAAATTGAATATTGTAGAGTGCTCGTGTGGAGTACTCTATTTGAAGAAAATATTTCGCCTTTTTGGTGATCATGTTATAAGGGTTTGATTGATAGAGGTCAGCTTTATTTTATATGGGTGCGCTCACTTGGTCTCTTGCGGGACCTGTCATACTTTTCCATTGGCCCAATTTAGTTTCTGCGAGGCCCATTCCGCTACTAATTGGGCCAAGTAAGTATTTCCTAAGTATATCACTTTTTGGGCCAAACTTGTGATTGCTAATTAAGTACGTACTTCTAAAAAACAAAAAAGTCAGAAATCCAACTCCTCGAAATTAACCAATACAAGGGCCGAAACATCACCATAACCCAATACATCACACTAGCAAAAGGCCCCAAAAGAATCTGTTTTAAGTAAACTCCATCGCAAATCATAGACATTTTACAAACCCCACATGACTCCCACTATTGTCAAGCCCCGGCACTGATTCAATCGGCCCCAATTCGACGGCCACAATTGAAATTCTAGATAATCCCAATCCAACCATTTGAATCTAACACTTGTTCAAACCAACCCTCAATAAATTAGTCTAGGAATTATCTATTGCTCGGTGGTAGCAGCTTCACACTAAAAAGAGTAGGACAGCAACCACAAACGGTGAAATCAAACTGAAAGACCTTATACGAAGAGAAAAAGTGAGGAGAAGAGAGCAGTGGCGGGTTGGGTGCCCCCCCGCCCACGCTACAAATTTGAAAACATATATATATGTGTTAATTTTTTTATTTAATAAAATAATATTAATTTTTCATGTATTGGCCCCTCCTTCAAAGATTATTTTGGCTCCATCATAAAATTTAATCTAATATAAAAATAAAATAAATAAAACACATCTCAGATAAAATAAAATACATAATTTTTATTATAAATAAAAAAAAATTTAACTATAACTAGTATTATTTCTAACATTTTTTCATTATCTATACTGAAAAAGAAATAGTTAAGAATTTTGATTTAGATTCAATACTTGATTTTTTTTTTGTTTAAAAAAATGCAAGTTACAATTTTAGATACTTTGTATTTTTTTATTTAATATATTTGTATGAATGTCTTTATGTTATTTCAATAATATATTGTTCTTGACATATCAAATATTTTTTTAATATATAAGTTGTATTAAACATATTTTTTTTATTATAAATCTTTGTATCAGATCATTATATATCGTAAAAAAAAAAATTGTATAAAAATAGAACAAAAAATATTTTACGTATATTATTCTAGTTTTATTTGGCCCCCCTAGAATAAATTTCTGGCTCCGCCACTGGAAGAGGCGACCGAGATTATAGGCTTATCGAGATAAAGACTAAATGTAGAAGAGGGGGCAGTAGGCTTTGCAGTGCGACAAGTTGCTACATTGTCGCAATGGAGTGGCTTGGCGATGTGCTCGTGCTCTATAGGACATGATTGTTTGAGGGGTGGATAGAGTGACTTACTAGCATTGATACGAAACCTGTAATGGAGAGTTGTGGTTTGAGTGGTCCAATCGGAAAAGAAAGTCACAGAGGAGAGTGCTAGAGAGGGATGGACGGAGAGAGATGAAGAGAAAGACTTACCAGCGAGGCAAACTCGACATTGGACAGTGAGGAGAATGGTGCCGACTTTTGAGAGACATGAGAGAGAGAGAGAGAGAGAGAGAGAGAGAGAGAGAGAGAGAGGAAGAGACAGAACTTACTAGAGGTGAGTAGAGCTGCAACCTGGCGGTGCGACTGTTGTTGAACCATCACAAATGATGAGAGAGAGATGAGTGGGAGAGAAAGAGAGTTGAGATATTGAGGGAGAGAAAAGAGAGAAACGTTGGGGGTGGACGTAAGAGACGATGAAGAGAAGAGAAAAGTAAGGTTTTTTTTTTTTTGTTTAAAACTAGTGGATGGATTTTCAAGAGGCTTGGGCTTGGGCCCTATGAATCGGGTATGACAATACAATTGTTTGTAATGATTTTGTTTTGGTTGGAATTGTAATTACATTCTTGTAATCATGTAGAACTTTACAAATACTCATAACTAACAACTAAATTATCATCATTTCAAAATATATGTTTTCTTTTTTTATTTGAAAGGAAGGCTTTCTCGTAGGCTACATAGGTTCTCATTTGTAACCAAATTATCGTCATTATTTACATTTGCAATGAATTTAGTACTTGTTGGAATTATAAAAACAAATTTCTTATTTACAAGAAAATATTTGTTGTTGGCGACATGTAGTTTTTCTTTTTTCCTATCAAGTTATTGTCGTTGGGAATGTGTATTCTTATTTGCAATGACCATCTTTGTTGGAATTATAAAAAGTGGTTAACACCAACGAGAACTTGTCATTACAAAATTTTCATTGCAATTGCAATTATTTTCAACGCACGAGATACTAATTTTAATCGTTGCAAATTAGTATCTTGTTTTGTTTTGTTGCAAATTAGTATCTCGTTGCAAAGCTCCAATCTCACTGCAAGGATTTAGACTTTTTGCAGCACCCAAAATCCTTGCAAATACTGTTTTAAAATGTTGCAATCACTCAATTGTAGCGTTTTTACCTTCCTTGCAAGTTCGACGGTATAATCTTTTGCAGTGTTTTCACATCACTGCATATAACAAAGTTTAACGCTGAAAAAGACATGTGGAAAGACATGTTTTAGCGCTGCAAAAGACTAATTGCAGTGCTAAAACTCCTTGCGATTACTTCAAATTTCGCTGCAAAAGAATGCTTGTAAAAGCAACGTTAGCTTGTTTTCGTTGCATTTACAATTTTTTGCAACACTTTAAAAACTCTACAATTGCTCCATTAGCGCTGCAATAGGTTATATTCTGTAGCAACAATTAAATCTTCCACTGCTTTTAATTCTTTTTATAACGCCACTATATCGCTGCAAAAAAAAAAGCTGCAAATGGCTAATGTCAAAAGCAACAATTTTCTTGATTCGTTGCTTTAAGTTTTTTGCAAGTTCAGAAAATCGCTGCAAATACTTCGTAAGCGCTGCAAATAAATTATATCAAAAATAACAAATTGTTTCTTTCATTGCTTTAATAGTGTTTGCAGCGCCAAATAATTGTTGCTTTAGAGGTTTTACAACGTTAAGAAATCGCTGCAATTAAGTGCAATATTTTTCTTCTCATTTTCAATGCTTGGAAAATCATTTCCGGGGGTATTTACAGCGATAAAAAATCGCTACAAATACCTTTTTTCACATTTTTTTCTCCACTTCGGTTGAAGATGCTAGGAGTCTGAAAATGCATTTTGCACACAATCAACTAAATTATTATTATTTAAATCACTAAATTCACTAAATGTCTAATTTAGTGAGTAACTTGAACATACCTAATTATTTATATGCCCAAAGACCTTGATGAAATAATAAAATAATTTTAGTTTAATACCTTAAACCCAATTTATGAATTTTCAATACTTTTTCACCTACATGAAATGACCACACATATCTAATATTCTGTACTTATATATTAGTAAACATAATAGAAAATTCTAAAACTTGCCTTATATGCACTGATGGATATGCTGGATCAAATTAGAAAAAAAAAAAACACCATTTCCTACTAACATAATAAATCAAACATATTCATTCATCTAATCCCAGTTGAGAATTCACATTAATATAGTTATGAGCTATACATTAAGGTGGACCAAATGGAACGAAGAACCTACAACTTACAAACTACTAAATATTTACATTATTGCTTCTAAACATTAGAAGCCAATCTTAACATTCATTTAGATAGTGCACAATGTCTTGCTCTTTCATATTTAAAAATGTTATCTAAACCAAGTGCACCTGGGTATTTTAGGTTGGATAGAACAACTTCATTACAACTGTGTCATGTGGAGGGAATTCATTATTGCATTTTTGATAACGTCTCTCTCTCCAAGTCCAACCTGACACTAGTGATAAATAAAATGACTAGTAAGGTCATTGCAAATACTTATTGCTATCGATTTGTGTTGACACAAACACATATTTATAAAGAGGCTCGCTGAAAATAGTATATCAACAAAATGCAATATATTTTAAGAGAAGCAAGATACCCAAAAAAAAAAAAAACACATCTCACATCTTAGATAGAATCCAAAAATAAATTAAATAATTGTCTAACTACACAATCACTCAATGATGATGCATGATGATCTAGAACCTCATGCATCATGTGATGCACGCACTATTGTTGGATGATGAGAAATATTAATACCCTTATGCCTACTTTTCTGAAATTTTGAATTAATGCTATTGTCATCTCTTTTAGGATTATCGACATAATCTTAGGATATATAAATTAAACTATATATACATCATGACAAGTGAGAGAGAACATCATTCTTTATTGCCAACGAGTGAAGTTCTAAGACTATGGAGTTCATAAACTTCCATTCAAGTAAGATTGATTATAGCATCACTCAAATTAAAAAAATTGTCTAACTATATAATTACAGATTTCAAACCATATTTGATGAGGATAATAAATTTATTTTTCAGGTTATACACGTGGCCCAACATTGTGATTGACATCAAAACTGGAAAATTTTAGTTTTGGGAAGGGATATTTTTGTTTATATTTAGATGGTTCTTCTCTTAAGATGTTAAAGAATCCAATTTAGCTTTAGAAGGAAAAACCATGCCTGGACCATAAGTATGTTGAAGTATTTTGTGATAGTTTGATTGGGGTATCTAACCCAAAACATGTATAAAGACAACTATGGTTCTGATAAGAATCTTTGCCTAGCTAGGTTTATCAGTCATTTAATGCAAAAGAGATACTATATGGAATTCTAGTGTCTTAAAGTTTAAAAGCATGTATGGCAGAATCATAGATGCAGTAAATGTCAACAGTTACTTAACATATCTTTCTAAAACCCTGTATCTTCTTTGAAAAAGAAGTGATGTGTTTCTTCACAATTCCCTCCATGGAATCAACAATTTTTTGTAATTTCATCAGCTAGAGTAATTGCTTCTTGAAACTTCACATTTTCTACCATGTACAAGGAGATGTTAGTGAGATTTAAGTAGTGACATAAAAGAAAGTAACCTTTAGCTAATTTTTAAATAACTGAAAACAGCAGCAGATCCCTTTAGAGGCACTTGCCTGGCCTTAACATCTTAAGAATTGTTTATGGTTCATATATGTCATGCAATCTCTCATTGGTGGCCGTTATTACATGCAAAAATAATATTATATAAAAGCCCACCCCATCAAGCATAGGGCCACTATATGCCAAATAAATTGCAATTAGAAGTGACTGACATTGACAATAGTTTACATCTTTTTGAAGTTATCTATCAACATAAGAAACATGTTTTCATGGGATCCAGGTAAAGAGTTGGAGTTGAAGGAAGAACACAAGTCTGCTACTAATATTTTCAGATATTAGTTTACATCTTTCTTGATTACTCTTTTAATTTTTTGTGGGGCTTGACAGATGGAATGACGAGCAAGAAAAAATTAAAATGAACAACACAAGTCTACCACTAATATTTTCAAATATGAGAAACAAAAAACATTTTATACATAATCATTTACTTGCTTTGTGATCATGCAGAATAATAGTATATTTGGAAAAATTAATGCATTTTAAAAATCTTCCAAAAGAGCACAAGATAGAGAGAAATAGGAGTAGAGTTTGGGGGAGGGGGGGAGCAAAGAGGTTTACACACATTAAATAAATAAATAAAAGGTTGCTGATTGGCTTCTACATTTACATAAAGTCGTAGAACTTTCAAATTATATATAAGATGCAATGCCTCATTGAAATGCCGGGTTAACAAATCACATTGTAGCCTCCCTATTATTTACTTGAATGGAGAGGGAAAACAATTCAACAAAAGACCAAAAAAGAAGAAGAAGAATAAAGCTTATGTTTCTTGGGTTGGTAAGCTCAATTGCTCTCCTTTTTGCCCAGTAGATGAGCTCTACATGAAGTTAGAACAAATGCAAGAACATCCAATGTTTTTTTATGTACCCTTGAGTAAAAGTGAATTAAATATTTCTTCATTATGTAATGGTGTAAAAGTATTAAATAAAAAGTAGTTCTTGAAAGAAAGGTGCAAGAAAATCCAAACTAGCTTCATCGAAACAAAATTGTAAAATTTAACGCTTTTTATTATGAATATGGAAGTCAGAGTGAGCCATTGGTCTCTACGGTATAAGCAAAATGTCTGATGTCATGAAATATGACCATGGATAGGGACATTTACCCATTTCCCCTAGTAATAACCATGTCTTTACTTGTAACTTCTACCACCCAGCATATCTCACCTCCCTCTTGTCATGTTTGATTCTTCGACATTAATTAGGGTACTTTCAATTAAAAGGGGTAGTTACATCTTAAAGAGCCCAAACAAGTGTTTTTAACTCAAGGAAGTGTATTAAGTGTAGAACTTCTACAAGTATCATGAGCTATTGTTTGGTTTTTCCTTTAACATATTACAAAGAACCTCCTTTTTGTCTTTGGAATGGCTTAGAAGTAATTTCAATGACAACAAACTACTGAAGTATCATCAAAGCCAATGCCTACAAATATATCACATCCTAAATTAAAATCAAATCCAACATCTAATTAAAGCATCATAATCTTCAAGCCAACGTCCAAAACAATGCATAATGAAAGCAGTGAGAGGTAAACAATACAAAAATTACCTTATGCACCAAAAGTTACATTGTAAAAGTTTATGTATTGTTAGCCTTGATTCATGTGGAATCATAATCTGGAAATGGTCAGTGCCTTCATATTTACATAGAAAGGAAACTAGAACTAGAAAACACACCAATTCAAAAGATAACACATTCTGATAATGCAGTGCAATATAATTGAGAAGAATAGCTTTTCTCCTAAAAACTACTTTCTTGAACCTGTAGGAGAATTTTCAATTTCTATTCTCCCCTACTAAGATCCAAATACATCAATTATTGCTAAAATTAGTCATCCAATTTTACCTGTCAGTACTCTTGTTCCTCATTTCCCGTATAATCCTCCCCACCAACTGCTCAGTTTGCCTCTCAATATAACATAACTCCCTCACCCCGTAACTCATTGTTACGGTCTCTATCCTCATGAAAGATGATCCTCAATCTCCCCAATCTTCTCCCAAATTGTTTTATACTCCACCTTCAATCCCCTCAAACTCTCTTCCAAACAAAGTCAATATAAGGAGTAGCTTCTGGCTAGTGGCCAGCGTGCAAACTTGTCTGATGAGGGGATAATGTTAACAAAATTTGAGAATTCAAATATTTAGGTCTAATTTGTCTTTTATTTATCATTCAGTTGAACACAGTGTAATTAAACACAATGTTTGATAGAGCACGTGCCAACTCCAAGAATATAAAGACAAAGAATTGTGAAAAACTATATGCAGTAGATATACAAAATTGTATTCCACAATATTGTGTAGACCACAAGCCAACTCCAAGAATATAAACACAAAGAATCAGAAAAAATCTTATGCTTATGTGCAAAGATACTCAGAAAACTTGGCACACATTACTAGATTCTTTACTCGTGGTATATACCTGTAAAATAGTGAAAGACAGCATTTTTTGTTACTGGTTTTTGCTTGTTTTTAGGCCACTTATTATATTGAGATATGAAACCTCCAATCTCAAATCAAACCAGTAAAAACTACCTTCCTTGCATATCCCATACCTAGAGGCTAAAAAAGTAGTTCCTACAGATTGGAGGTGTACCAATCATTCCAGTATTTAAATAAGTAAACACTATACAACAAGAATCAGTTACTAGCAGAGTAAAATCATGCATCATCTTCCACTTCCAAAAGCAAGAAAATAAAAGTTTTTCAATAAGTTTCACATTGTCTATAACTAACCAAGGAATAGCAGAGCAAACAACAAAATGGCACTTCCTTTTGCCCGGATACTTCGTTCATTCCAACGCAAATAAATTTCACCATCTCATTTCCTATTCAGAAAATGAAGAGATTGCATATCTCTTCATGATGACCCAACTCTAAACAACCAGATCTAATGCTTTTTTTTAGGTCATTTTCATGGCTCTAAAGTTTAGTTCTTGGTTCATCTTCAAAATCATTTGATTCTATGTTCCACCTTGAACCAAGAAACCTAAGAAAGAATAGGAGTCTATAATATGCCAAATGATGGAGTCCCAAAAATTAAAGCAAATTATAAAGAACCAGGTAAAGAGCTATAGTTGAAGTGAGTTGTCATGTTAACAGAATAGCAACATTGCAGTTCTTTTAAGGGCTAGCTTCTCTTGTAGATGAACCCATTTCATGTGTACCCCATTTCATTGATAAAAGTGTTGTTGGAGGCTTTGCTTGTGGACAAGCAACAAAATTTCCAAACAATACCACCTCACATAAACATTTAAGAACTTTATAAAACACTACAACTAAAAGATCCAAGAATATGCCAAACAGAGAAAAAAATGCAATATCATTTCAGAGAATCAATCCATAGACTAAGCATGTGGTGACCATACCATTTCAAAGAAAAAATTTTCCAATACACCACAAATGTATACCATTTCATCCTCACAAAGGGGAAAAAAAAGAAAAAAAGGCTTTTGCATTTACCAAAAGCTGAATGTATAAAACTCAGTAAATGTGACAAAAGCTATACACGGGATGTGGATAGAGTGATAGTATAGCTCAAAATGAATTGTAATTATGACCAAGGTGGAAAAAATGATAAAAGGGGAGAGATCATATTTACTAATTTGAAAAATAAGTAAATATGGTAAAGGATGACAAAAATCTCCTGGGAACAAAGAAATATCAAACAAGTGTTAAGTAGTCAATGGTTGGTATCCTTACAAAGCTACAATAGAAAACTACTACCCCTATGGACCTCTCTTTCTCTATCCTTTTTGTCTCTCATTTCTATTACGTTAACAGATTCTCTCATTCTTTTAAGACACACCATGTAACCATAACATTTCTATTAGTTTTGTTACATTTACTGATTCTTCAACCTCTCACTTCGGTAAGTAATCTTTCAAAAGAATGAGAGAACATTTTTCCAAATTAATGAAAAAAAAAAACATATTCTCCCAAATGAATTTATTTGCAACTCTAAAAAAAAACCTCAAATTAGACAAGACCCACACTAGATCCTAAAGGGCATCACCTAAACTCTAAGGCAAGACTTCATATATTACTTAGAGATTTAACCTAAAACCACATTGAATATGAAAAAATGCCATTGGTAATTTGAGGTTGAAGCTCATGAGTGTAATTGTGAAAGCATTAATTGATTGTCCCCTAAAAGAGTTAGAACAAAAAAGCTACAATTTGTGAGGGATAGAGGATTCTTCAGCACAATAATGAATTTACACAAATCTATTTCCCAGGTTTTGCTTCCACGCAAATAAAAGCACACAAATCTATCATAACCAGGCTGCTATTCAGCTTTCACATACAAGAATCTAAAGGTACTTTAGTTTCTCAAATTGCATAATACACAGTTTCTCCATACCCAATGATTTAATTGAGAGTTTCAGCCGCCGTGCTAGAAGGTTTGTTTTAATATTAGAGGAAGAGAAACCAATTTACTTCCTGAAAATACAAACATTCCATTCAAACAAAATAAAATAAGATGATTACATACAAGTACTTGTGCATTTACCATACCTCAAGATATATGAGACCACGGTCACTCCAAGTGATATGGATGCAAGATAATATTGAAGTACTCCAAACCAAGCATCATCTTTCCTATTAAGAGTCAAAATACATGAAAAGATAATAATTAATCTCTCTACTATAATATAAGTTGAAAAAATAAATGCAATGCATTATAGTCCACAACATAGTATGTATAAGAACACAGTCTACCCAGAAAATGAAAAGCTCCTATCACTTTTAGTACCTATCAATTAAATGTAGCCTTAATGAAGTTACGCATTTAGAAGCTTGAAAATAGCATTCACTATGGATAAACTGTTAATATTTAAGGTTGCATATAAGTCCATTACATATCGAGATATTATAAGGCCTTAATTATCACCACAATTAATACAATATAAAATAAAATGTATGAGAAGGAATCAATGGCTTACTTAACTTCCATAGAAATTTTCATATGCTACACTGACCAAAATCCTTCACATAATTGTTGTGTATTGTGCTACAATATTCTTTTTTGCCTGACGCCAGTCACATCCTTATCCAACAACAATGCTTGAAGCCCAAAACAAATCCCTCAACTGTCCAATGCCTCTGACACAATACAACAGTGGACAACCTTCCTCTTTATATATATATGTGTGTGTGTGTGAGAATATATATATATATATATATTATATATTGGCCACCCACCATCTCCCAATACCAAAAAGTGCCCAAACTAATCAAAAAATTCCATCTCAGCAATTTCTTGTCGATGCTCACGGATTCTCTCCACGAGACTGGACAGACTTCGTGTGTGAATGGAAATTCTAGAAAAATGTCTTCATCAATTTATCAGTTTCATTTTGCCTCTCATGAAATTTCAGTACTTCATCCTCAATTGCAACAAGATGTGTCTTGTACTTTTCGGCATCTTTCCTATAATTCTCAACATCTTTCTTGTAATTCTCAGCATCTTGCTTATGTCTTTCAATCAAAGCGGGGTACTCTTTTTCTCTTTGGATGTCCCGTTGTCTTGTCGACTCCGGGATGACTATCTCTCCTAGCCCCCTTGCATATCCTGGTCTAGAGCCAAAGACCTCCCTAATATACTTACTGCTGCCTCATTGATGCATTGCTCAGGCTCGAGACCATCCAGCTTCCCAACCATCTCCTTCTGCACGTGAAAATTTTACAACTCATATTGTTAAGTCGTGTAGTGACAAATGAAAAAATCAGGTTCAAATACCAACTGGAAACCATCCTTTGAATCACAATATATAACCTAAGTTAAAGATCATACTCACATAGGTGGCTTCAGTTGCTGAGGTGACAAATTTACCGGTCTTCTTTGACCAATGCGTCTCCTTATAGAACTCTACCAAATCTGCATTTGCAGCCCACTACAAGTTGTAATTTTGTCAGGTAGATGCTCAATCAGGAACATTGATTATTTGGGAAACATATGCACATATGTTTGGTCAACCACACAAACACATCAATAGAAACAAATACATATGTTTAGTCGACATTGTACATTTCTTAACTTTATAGTCACAAATACAATTGTGCGTTATGCAATAAAACCTCTACCAAAAAGTCTTTTACAATATCTATGCCACTCCCATGCCTCATCCTCACAAACTAATTCTCCCATTCTATATAAGAGGTCATTCTGACCAATTTCAATATCGTATATTAAATAAGTTGTCCCCAACTATATAATCCCACATTCTAATTATTTATACGTTAATTCTTACATGTATTTACGACATGGACCTCAAAACTGTACCAACTATGTTTCTATTTTTTTAGGAAACAACCTTTAACGCCATCACAAACTAAAGATTGATACATCCAACATGATTCTGCATTTTATATTGCACTCATGTAAATGCGTAATGGAATTTGTAGACCGGTGGGAATGCAGCAAATGTGTTGTGAAAACAATTATTTGAGAATGGGTTGTGACACCAGATTAGGCTGAAATCAGTTGCAATTACATACCTTCTCCTCCAATATCCTAACAAAGGATTTTCGGCCTGCTGTATGGTTGATGGTTAACACTTTTCTATTTTCTTGATTTTGCCTTGACATTTTGTGCCATTAAAACCAATGTCAGCTTACCCATCGATGGAATAATAAACAGACTATGGGACTTTTTGATGTTAAATTCCTCCAGTTTCTACTTTTGAATAACCAATATATACCTTGAATTCCTCACTTCCCCACCTCTGACACAAGGTAACCCAAACTTTCAAGTCGACCATTGAATAACCAAAAGCCAATGCTTCTTCGTGGCTTCCATATGATTCATATTTTTTATGTAATTGGTGATGGAATGCATTGAACCTCTTACACAGCTGCTTCAAGATGGTCAACCTATGATTCTCCTGATCCTAATCCAACACGAAGTCATCCTACATGGATGAACATAACGTTAACATCATTCTCTATGGTACACCTACTCCAATGAGTCAATATGAAAGGCAATATATCTTACCCTCACACAGTCGACCAACTCATCCTTTTGTGCTTGTGGCACATCGGTCCATCTCGTATAGCTCATGTCGCAATGTTGTTTTATTATTTACGTTAGCTGTGCAGTGAACAGGTATGAGTTTGTACAACACAGTGCCATTTCACCGTCATTAACCTTCAAAAACACTTTTCCTTGCTTTCTCAACATCTCGAATGCAATACACTTAGCTGGCCCACGCTTCCGTTTGGGTTGCTCCTGGTTTGTTGTAAGCATTGTGGGGCAGTCGCATCTATATTACAAGATAACAAAAATGAACTATCAGTCTTCATAAATCATCTTTTGTTGTTTACACATGTCCTGGGGGTTTTGTAGTAAAAATAGAACAGAAATGACCACCGTACCGATATTGTCTCTATTGGGTGGGGTCACAACTATACCAATATTGTCTCTGTTATGTGGGGTCACAACCATAACAATATTATCCCCGTTAGGTGAGGGTTCTCTTACGAGTGAGGGTTCTCTCTTCGACTTAGGTGGGGACATCGAAATGGGACATGAAGGCTCCTGTGGATGATTGGGAGCTTGAGATGAGTCATTCGAGCCTGACTCATTATCTTCATTTGAAAGATTGTGGTATAAAGCAATACAAACTCCTCGTGATAGGCATGCTCTACATGAGTATGGTACAAATCGACGAACACGGAAACCTTGTCCAACCCCTCTTCCTCATGAACTTTCTCCCATCGTGTCACTTGCATTTATTTACAACACCCCATTTAAGTTAGAAGTGATTCCAACCAATTTAATAAAGCATGGGATCCACATTAAATAAAAAAGCACTCTAATACCTATTTTTTATACGACTAATATCTACTGTAGATGATGCACATCATCATCTACGACCAATACATGTATTGCTATATTTTGTGTGATACACGTATATAGCAATCCATCATTAATATTCTAACATTATTGGGAAATGATGCATGAATGTTCAAGGGTTTTCTTCTTTGATAAAATAAAGAATTTATGATTTAGCATTTAGAATTGAAAAGTGCCCGCATTACCAACTATAAAAATTTCTAAATTGTTAACATATTTACCTCCAGGGTTGATCCTCATTTCTTGTAGATTGAAGTTGGGGAAAGTCAAACTTTTTACAATTTGTGCCTGTGTATCTGTTAAGACCTGGTTACTGGTCATAGAACAACAATAAGCCCACATTGTCATTATTAAAATCATGTATATATATATATATACATATGTAGTAATCTTGAGTTTATAATTAAATTCTCTATGGAGTTGGAGTTGTAGCTAGTTAAAAAATTAAATAGCGGGAAGAAAAACATATAAGATAAAGTTAAATATATAAATTGATTAAGAGATTAAGGAAATGACAACAAAAGGGAAGTAAATGGTTCCTAGTTGTTTAATTACAAAGTTAACACGCATTAATCATGCTAGACACATGCATGCTTTATGCATTAATTAATACATAAAATTAATGCAATGCTAATTCGAACTAATTATATATGCCCCCGATCTTTAGAATTTAGGGACATTTGCACTCTTGATCATGTAGTACTCTTCATGTGGGGCAACACAAATGTTGGATAATTAGTCATCATTAGGGGATCCAGATTTATCCATTTTGCATTTAAAGACAAAATTGTACATTGCGAGTTTCATCACCTTTTGAGACCAAAAAAGTAAGCAAGTAATGTACATCTTCACACTATATTCATAGTGTGGGCATTCGAAAGTTAATGCTTGACAAAAATACTGATTATAAAATCATTACTTTACTTGACCCAAATGGTGAATCACAACTAACCGGATCATTATAACTTAGTTGAAAGGAGCATACATGTATTTCTTGATACCTTATATTGTCAATATACACATTACAGAAAAGGTAAACTCAATAATGGAAGTGCCGCAACGATTTTGGCCAATTGTCTAGGTTGATAAAGACTCGTCGTCTGTGGAAAGGTCATCCTCATCTAAATATTCTCCATCACCAGATGCATCTCCTAAACCAGAATCAATCATGACATCGTAAATAAAGTCGGCTAAATTTACGTTTTGACCAGCCGAACTCGTCACTTTTCGTGCATCAGTCAAGATAGGTTCTACATCATTCCTATTCAGTGGAGTTTGACACTGGACATGCCTCGCACTACAATGGTGCATAATCATATGACTCCTCAGTTTCTTGATATGCATCATCATCACTTGATGAGCCATCAATATCTTCTAACACTCTTGGCACCGATGGAATATCATATACATTCATGTTCATATACTTCTTCACCACAAACCATCTCTCTTTTGCCCTTATATCTTTGATGTAAAAACATTGAAAAGCCTGATATGCCAACATAAATAGTTCATCCTTATGCCAAGTCCTATCCATGTTGATATTGGTCATATGGTTATCAACTCGTACCCCTCGTCTTAGATCACCAACGTCAAACCAATCACACATGAACAAGTACACCCGACGCCTACCCATGTAGTGTAACTCCACGATCTCATTAATGACACCGTAGAAGTCAACATGAATTTTGTGTACGCCGCCGAAGTCACGTTATTTTATATGGAACCTTTTGCCATTTATAATGCAAGCAGTATAGGATGCAACCCACCTTTTAGGACCACAAGCTAATTCATATAGATCATCGGTCACATCAAGTGAGTTGGTGATACGTTGGTCCTGAACATACAACAAAATTTTGTTACAAGGTCATCACTTATATTTTTTTCAACTTAATCAGAAAGGGCCAGGTTCGTCTAAATAAGGAGGGAGCAAGCTAACTTACAAGTTTCTTCAACCAAGTTGGAAATCCAGTTTTATGTGTTCGATTGATACAATTTGGGCTGTGCACCTTACATTTCTCATAATGCTCCATGCATTTGGAGAACACAAAATCATGTAGCAATATATGTAAGATACGTTAAGGACATAAAACATAAATGAATTTTTCCCAAAAAGCCATAAAAAATATTGTTTAAACTTGAGGGATTATGGATGCTTACTCTAGGTAGGGTCCAATCTCAGTGCAATTGTTGAGGACGTACCAGGTTGCTTCCGTTAGGAGTTTATCTGATAATTGCCTGTTAGAAGCAGTACCCATGGGACAAACTTTCTGATTGAAAATATTGAATCCATCTATATTCTCGGCTTCACCATCAATGTTGCGGTCAATTCAATTAAACTTCATTTCAACATCTTGGAGATACAATGAGCAAAATGTCAGGCATCCAATGTAAATGTAGGCTTCGGCTACTGAGCCTTCTGGTCAGGTTTTATTCTTAACATACCGATTGAACTTGCCAAGATATCTCTCAAATATACATCCACCTGTATTGTACGGGACCCCCAAGTATGGCCTCACGGGGTAAGTGAACAGCTAGGTGGAATCATGGCAATATCAGTTTGAAACTGGGATATTTGGTTAACAACCAGGGTTCAGGCACACAACCCCTTGAAGAAAGTGCACAGTTCAGTCAAGGCCATTGCAATATCAGTTCGTAAAAACCCCCCAACAGCAATAGGAAATAGCCTTTGCATGAAAACATGACAGTCATGGCTTTTCAACCCTAAGATTTTGCAATCTTTAACAGAAACACAATGCGAAATGTTCGATGCGAATCCATCTGAAAATTTCACATCGGCCAGCTATTCACAAAATTTATTCCTTTCGTCAACGTGTAATGTATACAAAGCCTGTTGCATTGTAACACGTTCACGGTCATACTTCAAATGTAATTCTTTTCTGAAGCCAAAAATCTCCAGGCCATGTCGAGAATTGATATTATCTTTAGTTTTACTAGGAATGTTCATTAAAGTGCACAATATGTTATCGAAAATATTCTTTTCAATATGCATGACATCTAGATTATGTCGAAGATGCAGGGTTACCCAATACGGTAGCTTGAAGAAAATACTATATTTTGTCCAGTTCAACTCTTCAACAGTGTGTTTTCTCTTTCAATGAGATTTACCAAATTGCACATCCCCAAGCATCAGCAGTTGAGCTAAAATATCAATCCTTCTAAAACCCTTGGTGGTATGCGATGATCTCCTTTACCATTGAACAAATGTTTTCTCGTTCGCCACATGTGATTGGGCGGTAAGAAATGATGATGTCCCATATAACAATGTTTTTGGTCATACTTCAACCAATTGGAGTCTATGCCCTCATTACAATATGGACAAGCCAATTTTCCTTTTGTTGACCACCCAGAAAGAATCTCATATGTTGAAAAGTCATTGATTATCCACATTAAAGCAATGTGCAACATGAAGGTTTCCTTTGTTGAGGCATCATATGTAGGTATCCCATATGCCCAAAATTTCAGCAGTTTATCGACTAATGGTTGCAAGTAAATATCAATGTCATTACCTGCAAATTTTGGCCTAGGAATAATGAGGGATGTCATGAAGAATTGGTCTTTCATGCACAACCACGACGGTAAGTTATACGGGACCAGGATTACTAGTCAAATGTTATACAGTTTAGCCATATTGTTGAAGGGATCGAAATCGTCACTTGCCAAACCAAGTCTAACATTGTGAGCATCCTGTGCGAGCCAACTATGGTCGTTATCAAATCTTTCCAGGACTCTGCGTCTACAGGATGTCTCATACTAGATTCATCGGTTGGTCGTTGCTCTTTATGCCATCTTATATCACGTGCTATATTTGCAGTCATGAAAAGATGTTGCAATCTTGGCTTAAAAGGAAAATGCCTCAACACTTTTTGAGGGATAAGACGGGCCCTGTGTGTATTAGGCACCCACCTTGAAGCCTTACAGATAGGAGATTCATTAAGATTAGCATTTTCCTTCCAAAATAAGATGCAATCATTGGGACATGCATGAATTTTGTGATAATTCATACCCAAACCCCGCTCCAATGACCTTGACTCCTTATATGAATGTGGCAATTTAGCATCAGGAAAGGTAGACCGCAACAAGTTAAGTAGCATATCAAACAACTTTATTGACCACCCACCGAGTGTCTTAATGTGTAACAACTTCACAATGAATGACAGTTTTGAGAATTTTGTACAGCCAGCAAAAAGTGGACGTCGGGCATCTTCTAGTAGCTGCTCAAAAGATGAACTTAGAGAAGGATTTGGTATTAATCCTTCCCTAAGTTCATCTAACATATGGTCCATATCATCAATGTAATCATCGGCATAATTAGCAACACTATCATCGTCGTCGTTATTGTAACTTCGTGTTTCCTTCTCCCCATGAAAGATCCACTGGGTATAATTTGGATTGATCCCTTTCATGAACAAGTGAGTCTCCACATCAAATATAAGCAAGAAGAGAAGATTACAGCATGAACGACATGGACCTCGAATGCGATCACTTCCTTGAGAATGGGTTCATGCCAGGTTGAGGAAAGTGTTAACCCCCTCGGCATATGCAGGCGATCGAAGTCTATCGGTCAAATTCATCCAGCTTTTGTCCATCTAAAATGGTTGAAATCAGCATATTAGTTACTTGGATAGTATTTCAAGTTCAATTTAGCTATTCGAAAGATGGGTAAAGAATTTGAGAAAGTGCTGTAGGTGAGCAAAATAAGCCGAGTCAAAGCCATATGTAGTGGATCAGAAGAGAAGATGAAGGTGATGATACTAACCAAGCTTGTCATGCAGATCATTGTGGAATGATGAAGGTTGTGTTAAACAGTTTGGTGTGTCTATGCCAGGAGTATTGAAGTGCTGCAAAATATGTCATCTTGTTAAACATGGTAATATCTAGGATATTTGTTGGTATAGGGTAGACTAATGCATATAAAGATGCTAACAAGAGTTGGAACTAGTTTGGAGGTTATGGAAAAGTGTAGTTGGTATACTTTAATAATTTCATTATTTATAAGGAAAACAATGATTTAATGAATCAATTGCGTCATGCTCACATCGCACTACACTTGTAAATGACAGTACTTGGGCAATATGAGAATGTGATTCTCGCCAATGTGATTATGTGATTAATATTTAGGGATTACTAACTTTGAGCCAAGTGTAGTGTGATTTGAGCCACTGTGATTCAACCAATATGAGTTGGATTTGAATCACTGATGTGTTGATTCTGTGATTGCCATACTCTCCAATCTCACATGATTTGCGTGATTCTTTGATTTGATGAAGTGGTTACCGTGATTTTTGAAGTATAATGTGATATGTGGTCAATATTTGTTCTAGCCAAGTATTTAGTTTACACAAATGCCATTTGTGTTGTCTTGAGTAATGTTGTTTTGTTGGTTTACATTACTTGTTGTTCACTGGTGATTTTATGTTTTTAGTTAGTTATACCTTTGTCCTTTAGAAGCTTGCACCTTATTTTGATGTTGTTTATACCACTCATTGTTATCTAACTCTAGTAAAAGGAGCGATATATGTGTATAGTTGAGAAGGACTCCTTCATGAAGCAAGGAGTAATTATGCAATAACTATTTTTGTATTGGATTCTATGTAGAGCACAATATAAGTATGCTGAAGTCTTCTGCAACTAATATGTTGTTTGGTTTTTTCTAGTTGAGTAGGAATAATAATTAATTATTCTTAACTGTTTCAAAATTTAAAACTAGTGACCGGAACAACATAGTCAAATTGAATCTTTGTGAATAAATGATGAAACTTTCCTGCTGTAAACTTAGATGCATGTTTGTTTTAAAACTTTGGAGTAGTTATTTTAACTACATTATGAACGTGACAGCTATAGTTTCCTAGAATGACATCATCGAAGATAAATATTGCAATGTACTCATGTAAATTAAACTCCAAGATAATGAGAATGTCATGAAAGAGATACTTATATATATATTACCAGGTTTGATTCTTCCCAGCTATTTATCTGCTGTCGAAGATCAGCAGCCTCTCGCTGGTAGAACATCAAAAAATATTGTTAATCAAGTACTGTTAGGTGTAGCAGAAATTTTCAATCTAATGTATATGCTCATGAGTCCTCAGCAATTTATACTTTTAGCGCGAACACCATTGACATTACAACAACCCATGCATCAAGCACCATTTCAAGTCAGTAAGAACCAACCATTATATGTGTCAAGAAAAATCTAACCTATATACAATGCAGATAGAGTAGGCTAGCTAGATACAATGATTCTCAATATATACAAGCTGCATAAAGGCTTTGATCCTCGTCAAAGGATCGGTTATCTTTTATTTTTTTTACATACTATTATGATGAGAATCAATAGTACTCCAGCTGAAGATATAATATCGTAGCTACACGCGTAAAAGACGTCAACAAAAGACCTTAACGTCAATAAATTTTCTTATTTGACCTTTTAGAATTAGGTCTATATGTTAGTCGTTAACTAAAAATGGATGCATGAATTGACCTAATTTAGTCTAATGGAGCTTGAAATGAAGCTGGAGGTTGTGGTTGGGTGTCAATATGTAGTTCCTACACATGTGTTAGATGACCATATATTTGTCAGATTTTCTACCAATTCTAGATCATAACATAATTCAATTGCTTTCCACATAGCATAGCATTCAACTAAGACAGGTTGGCCAATAAAAGAAATACCCTTATTATTTCTTGCAATTACGCCAATCCCCAATTTCCTGTTTGCTCTATCCACCTCTGCATCAAAGTTTACTTTTGTGTTCCCATTATCTAGTGGTATCCAGCTAGTTTTTCAAGATATGAGAGTGCAGTTTTGATAACATAACCAAGTTTTCAAATATGTACTTATTTCTTCTATGCCATAGTCCTCTAAAGATTACTGCCTTCTCTTCTAGAGTCTCTGGTTTGAACTTTTCCTGTAGCTTCTCCCACAGGTTTACAAAATCTATGTTAGAGCTACTCCACTTGTGAAATAGACTTTGTCTTTTTGCCCATACATCATTAGCTATTGGGCATGACCATAGCACATGACTTATAGTTTCTACTTCCTTGTAGCAAATTGGACATATTTCATCTTCTACAATTTCCTTCTTGAAGAACATTTGTTTTGTATGAAGAATGGCCTATAAAGCTCTCAAAAGGAACTATTTTTTTGAGCCATAATCTCTCCCACGTAGCTTTCTATTCTTGATAATTTGATAGTTCTCCTTGCCGTTCTTTGCTCATATTGATTTATAAATAATATGCACTTCTTCTAGAAAACTTCACATCCTTATTGTTTTCACATCCTTAGTGTATCCCCATGGCCTTATATTCTACTTCTCTTATGCTTAAAGGAATGCTACATATTTTTACAACTCCATCCCTCTTAAATATTTC
Source organism: Carya illinoinensis (assembly GCF_018687715.1). Taxonomy (NCBI): domain Eukaryota; kingdom Viridiplantae; phylum Streptophyta; class Magnoliopsida; order Fagales; family Juglandaceae; genus Carya; species Carya illinoinensis. Next base: position 15,878,553 of record NC_056755.1, read on the forward strand.
ATGTATCTGATCTTCATTCCAGCATTTTAACTCCTTAACCATCAGTTGCCTGTCTTTAGAGGTTTCATTCAAAATTCTCACAAGAGAGTTTGCTTTAAAAGTGTTTGACTGTAGTATCCATTTATGTCCACAAATTGTAATGTTCCTACTGTTGACTTTGTGTTTGTATGCACTTGGGTCAAGCTCTTAGAAGTTTGAGTCTTTGGTCTTGGAGGCCTGCAAACACAAAAAAAGTAAGAGGTGGCCCTTGTGTAGAGAGCTAGGCAGCCATGCCCTACGGCTAAGGGGAGGGATGTCCTCCTGAAATCTCTTTTGCTATACCCATCTAATGTTGTGTGGCCCTCTGAAAAGTGCATTTAATGCATTGTGATCCTCTAGTGAGCTCATTTAATGCGGCATGATCCTCTATTTTGCTTTAGGGATTAGTCTCGTCGAGATTGCGTGTTCTTCTTCTCTTTTCACCTGGGCAGCTATCCTGTACTCCCAGAATAGCAGATTGTCCTCCTCCCTAAGGCTCTCAAACCAACTTATATGGATCGAGAGTCCTTGATTGGGCTGCCAAATGGCTTGGTGAGTACAGACCTCTGGATATTGGGCTCAACCCCCAGACCTTTTGGGCCTGGGGAAAAACCCCCCAACACCTATCATTCCCAACTCTCCACACTAAACCTTCATTTAAAAGTGTTTGTGTTGACCATATACTTCTCCGAATAAAAGATGGGATTGTCCCAATTATGCCTCCAAAAACTAGCAATTTTTAAAATAATTTTCTGTAAAGATTCTACTAACCAACACATCTGGCTCTTGTATTAACTTACATCCTTGTTTTGCTAACATTGCCATATTAAATTGCTGGGAGTCTCTAAACCCCAACCATCCTAGGTTCTTTGTTTCACCCAAATTTTTCCATCTTTTATAATGTATACCTATCTCATCCTTCTTACTACACTAGAAATTTGCTAGTGCTACATTGATCTCCTTGCATAAATTCTTGGGTAAAAGGAACATATTCATTATATAAATAGGCATAGCTTGGAGCACTACCCTAATCAAAACCTCACTTCCACTAGTAGAAAGAAAGATTGACTGCCACCTATTAATCTTCTTCCATATCTTCTCCTTAATACCCCTGAAAGTTTTAAATACATTTCAAAAAATATCATCTAGCATCCTCCTTAAAGAAAGGTTGACTGCTTTAATGGTTGGGAGATCTAAAGATAGATGTTATTAAGTTAACATATTTCATGCCATTAATAATAAATATAAGCTCTAAGAGTGTGACGACCTGACTCGAAGTTTATTAGTAATGAAAGATGGATAAATTATTGCGCCTAAATTAGGTTAAATGGACCATATTAGATAAGCCTACAAGTTATTACTTATTGAAACTTAGTTAGGCTCAATAAATTTTTCTAAAGGTTCGAAAATATAATTGGACAAGGGATCTTTTCTGGACATGAGGATTATGTCCCAGTTTATTTATGAAGTTCAAGCCCATGAATATGTCCAATTTCAAGCACACTAGGGTCACAGTTTTAGGTTGCATTTAGGTAGTGAGGCGAACTCAGATGTTCTATGAATAGTAGTGAAAAAGTAATGATAAAATATTGAATAGTAGTACAAAATAGTAAAAAATAAGTGAAAAGTAATGATAAAATAACGAATAGTATTGAAGTATTTTGAATCCAAACAAGCCCTTACAGTCCCCTTTGTGATAAAATTCCTTAAACCCACTACCTTCTATATATTCAGACCCATGCACGTAAATCATCTTCATCCTCAAATGCCTAGGGTTAATGCTAACAAATTCTTTTCTCCACCAAGCCAATGGCCCACCTCTTCCTACTTACGCTAGCACCCTATACCACCCACCCACATAACATGCGTCTCGAGCAAGCCCTTCACGTATGTGCCAACCATTATCACAGGACAAATACCAAACGGCATAAGCAAAGACCAGGCATAGCCGACCCCTCCTTGTTACGTAAACCTCACAACAACCACATCACCATGGGGTAACTCCACTACCAAAGCCACTTCACACTGCTATCACCTTGCCACGTGAACCCCATGCCACCATCGCACGTCCAAAGAGGCCCTTATTTCCCCTCACCAAAAATAGAGCATTGCCTAACCTGTATCATCAAAACCAACCCTCTCATTGAGTAAGGCACTTTACTATTGCCTCCGTGCTCCACTGTCAACCTTGGCCAACCACTACCCATCGTTGGATCTACATTGGCCAACCCTCACAGCTCAGTCGTGCGCCTCCCCAAGCCATTTTCCCTCTAGGTTACACATATCCCCACCGTACGTAAGTATATACAATTATATATATTTATATATATATATATATATATCTCTCACTTTGGTCAGTCGGTGCATGCAATCTTAGCCATCTACCTTCAAGTGTTAATTTGAAGCAATGAAGCTGAGATGCGTACATGTAATACTTGAGATCTTTAGACATTAAGGAAATATGAATTTTTATATCTCAACTTCTAATTACAAAGTATATGTTCAACTGAAAATGTATGCAAGTTACATAACTATTTTACAGTTGATTTTTCTGCATAGTCTTTTTTTGCGTGCACACTCAAGACTTCAAGAATAATAAAGGGAAGATTTCACATTTTGTTTCTACTTAGTTGGCCACCGAGGTTTGCACAACCCACTACAAGTGTTAAGCGTGGTATTTTGTTCTGATCTGAGGTTTTAGTTATGCTATGCCAAAGGATTTTTGAAAAGGAATATTTCCAAACTTTGGCTCTGATATTTTTTATAACATGTTGTGATTCTGCATTCTAAAATTAAAAATATTTTGTTCTCTATTCTGAACTCTATAAATGCTCAGATAATATGGGATAACATGTTTGTATATGTTCTCTCCTTACTGAGTTGTTGATAACTCACTCATTATCTCCACAAGATTTTTCAGATAATTTGAATATTTCTGCTGAGGATCAAGAATAGATAGCATGGGTGAGATGATTTAAGTATGGTAGATTAAGCATAGAAAGTTTCTATGCTTATTGGAGAATTTTATTAAGTATTTTTTTTGTCTTGTTTTGATGACTTGTTATTTTGGAATGTTGATTATATTGAGGCAGTTGGTTTGAAACAATAAATTTTATATGCCATTGAGAATTTCGAATCTATAAATATATTGCTGGTATGTGAGTTTAAGTGACATGTAGTAACTCTACAGCCCCTCTGGGACCAGGGCATTACATTTAGTATCAGTGTTAGGTTTAAGATTTTGCAGACTATAATATACAGTGTTTTGGATATTTGTGGTCTTTAGGAAGTGATTTCATAGTTGATGGCTAGAAATTGTGGACTCTAAGAGGTGATTGTGGTTATTTAAAAAATTTTAGGAATTGCAGTCTTTAGGGGACATGTTTATGAAGATGAGGTTTTAGATTTTGTGAATTTTGAGAACTAGTTTCGTGACCGTTGAAGTTTTAGATAAATAGCGAGGGTTTAGATTTTTGAGCTATACATAGGATTGAATGAATACTAGGCTTCTAATTTGGTAGACTCTAATGTATGGATTGATCAAACATGGGGTTTAGATTTAGCGGACTTTAAGAATTGACCTCGATAAGGTTTGAGATTTGGATTTTGTAGATTTTAAGAAATAATTCCTTTTGAGTTTGAAATTTTACATTTGCAGATTTTAGGAGAATGATTTTTATTAGATTTTAGATTTTAGATTCTCTAGACTTTAAAAATGAGTTGGGTGAAATTTAAGGCTAGATTTTGCAAACTTTAAACTATAATTATTTTCATATTTAAAGTTGTAAACTTTGCATATATTTGGGCAATTAATTAGTATCATATTTGAGGTTATAGGTTTAGTAGGTTTTAAGAAATGCTTCTTTTCAAATTCAAGGTTATTAACTGTAGTTGAAAATGAAAGAGAGTATTTAAGAGTATAAGTGAGTGTGCATGGATTTGGGAGACAAGAATTCAGGTTATTATCAAAGTGTGATAATAGTCATCTTGGTAGGAACTGAATTGGATTAGACTTCTAGTTTTAGACGTTTTGGCAAGGTTATCAGAGCGCATAACGGGAGCGTGGATTTTGGTAGTATGATGGTTTTAGGGTAAAGTTGGTGAGAGTTTGGAAATTAATAACTTGAGATCACTTAGGGCTTAACTTTAGAGAGTTTTATTTTCACCATTCATATGAGGTTAATATTTATGTTGAGAATTCTATTTCCTATTTCATATGGGGTTAAGCTAAGAAATTTGGGTGAAATTATCAGTAGGCTTTTAATCAAGCCTGTTGTGGAAGTTTACAATTTGAATTGGATTGGACTCATAAGTGTATGACAATCGATATAATGTCTGGAAACATGTATGTCCAGGGAGAAATATGTGAGGCACCAAGCTAAAATATTGGAGGGTTAAAATCTTGGAATATTAAGTTCGACATTCGATAATATGATCAAAGATTGGAATAGGCATAGAATGGTTGAAGCGAACAAATGTTTTGGCTTTGCTTGTGGTACTAGCAAATTCCTATGACAAAATTTTTTTAATTGGGGAGATTGAGACAACCTAACCCAGAATTTATTAGGGATAAAGATGGATAAATTATTTGGCCCAAAATAGGTTAAATGGGTCATATTAGATAAGCCCGCAAATTATTATTTATTGAAATGTAGTTAGGCCTATAAGCTGAAATTTTAATTTTTTTTTTTTTTTTAAATCGCTAAGGTATAGTTCATGATTTTGGAGAATATCAATGGGCTAATACTTATGGAAGCCCAAATTATATTAATCCCGTAATTTTGAAAAGAACCCAAACCCATAAATTTTTATGGTAAATTATAAGAATTTCATTGGGTTCAATGATTGGACAAAGGCCCAATTAATAATTCAAGGACCAAATGGGCCAAAATAACTAGAACTTGGCCTAATAAATTTGTCTAAATGCCCGAATATATTATTGGACAAGGGATTTATTTTTACATGAGGATTATGACCTAGTTTATTTATGAAACCCAAGCCCATGAGTGTATCCAATTTCAAGCACACTAGAGTTACAGGTTTAGAGTCCCCTTTATGATAAAATTCCTTAAATCCACTACCTTCTATATATTTAGACCCATGCATGTAAATCATCTTCATCCTCAAGTGCCTAGGGTTGCTGCTCACACATTCTTTTCTCTACCAAGCTAGGGGCCCACCTCTTCCTCCTCACACCACCACCCTACACCACTTAGCGACAGAACCGGTTGCTCAAGCAAGCCCTTCACGTACATGCCAACCACCATCACAAGACAAACATCAAATGGCACAACCAAAGCCCACCCACAGTTGACCCATCCTTGTTGCGGAAACCTCACTACAATTGCACCATCGTGGGGTAATCCCACTGCCAAAGCCACTCCACACCACTGCCACGATAAGCCCTGAACCTCATGCCGCCATCGCACGTCCAAAGAGGCCCATATTTCTCCACACCAAAAATGGAGCACTATCAACCGTTATCATCACAAATCAATCCTTTTACCTAATGTGGCACTTCACTGTCAACCTCATCCAGCCACTACCCTTTGTCGAATCTGCATCAGCCAATCCCAACAACTCAATCGTACTCCTCCCCATGCCATTTGCCCTCTTGGTTAACACACACCCCACCATATGTAAGTATCTCTCCCTCACTCACTCTCTCTCTCACTCTCACTTCAGTCGATCGATGCATGCAATCTATGCCATCTACCTTCAAGTGTTAATTTGAAGTAATGAAGTTGAGATGTGTACATGTAATACTTGAGAAATATTTTCATGTATAATTACATATACGCCCCCCTATTCATCAATCACTTGAGTTTAGGTTATTTGGATCCAATAAAAGAATAGACTATTTTAGGAAAATTGATGAAATGTCAAGAAATTAGAGTCAGACACATGAACACTAGGTTTGTTACTTGAATGTCAATATCATGGAGTTAATATGATTTTAAGAATTAATCATGAAATCATTTGGCGAAAATATAAGAAAATCAAAGTGTTTTGTGGAGTGATGTTATTTTAGGGTTATGAGGATTTTTAGACATTAAGGAAATATAAATTTTTATATCTCAACTTTTAATTATGAAGTACGTATTCAATTGAAAATTTACGAAAGTTACGTGACCATTTTATAGGTGATTAATATTCCCTTCGCACTGTTGTGAAGAAACTCAGTAAAATTAAAAATTTCAGGTAAGCGGTGTTTCTATATTAGACTTTTCATCAAACAAATGCATTGTGGTTGATTTATGAAAAATATGCATGTTTTGTTATGAAAAATGAAACTTGAAAACAACCTCGATTATGTTACCTGCGATGTCATGAAATATGTTTAAAAAGAGAAAAATATTTTCTGTCATAACTGGTAGAGACATGAGCTATTTTTTATATTCTATTTTTGAACTATGCACAAAGAGCAAATATGAAAATTTGTGCATAATTATATAATGATGATCTGAATCTATTATGTTCTGAATATGTTTTGTACTCTAATATGATATGATGTGATCTTTGAGAACCTCTGGCATGATATTATGTTTCTTGTTTGTTTTGACCTTACCACATGTGTAAAACTATGGCCTCTATTTGGGTTGGTAAATTTTCTTGTTTTCAGTGCACCTCCTTTAGGAACAAAGTGGTTTTTCTCCATGGTTTTTCATATGGGCACACTCGAGGCTTTGAGAATAATAAGAGAAAGATTTCACATTCTATTTTTGCTCAGTGTGACATTGGGGTTTGCGCAACCCTATCACGGGTGTTAAACGTGGGTTTCTATTCTGATATAATATTTCAGTTATGCTATATCAAAGGACTTTTGAATAAAAATATTAATGAACTTTTTCTCTGATATTTTGATAACATGTTATGATTCTATATTCTGAAACTAAAAGTGTTTTGTTCTACATTCTGAATTATGTAAATGCTCATATTTACATACTAGTATATGTTCTCTGCTTACTGAGTTATTGATAACTCACCCCTTATCTAAATAATATTTTGCAGATAATTTGAATATTTCAATTGAGTATCAACAATATGAAGCATGGGTGAGATGATTTAAACATGGTGGATTAATTAATTTTGTCGTGTTTTGATGACTTGGTATTTTGGAAGGTTGATTATATTGAGCTAGTTGGTTTGAAACAATAAATTTTATATGCCATTGAGAATTTGGAATCTATAAATATATTGTTAATATTTGAGTTTAAGTGATATGTAGTAACTCTTTGACCCCTCCGGGATCAGGGCATTACATAGAGAGTCTCAGTGTTAGGAATTTGATCTCCAAAATTAGGTTAAAGTAGTTTGAGACTTTGGTGTTCTTTTCCTCCAATCTCCTTACAAACCTTTTATTTTCCTTTTTTTCCTCCATTTTCTCTTTCCTTTTCCTTTCCTTTTTTCTTTGAGAAATTTTATTCTCAAATCAATGTGTAGATCATTCCCAGTAAAATGCTTACATGAGATAATTTGATTTGAAATATCAATATTAAAGTTAAATCTTATAGATCAAATTTTACCATGTAAGTGATGTAGATAGTGTGCTCTACTTATTGGCTTGAGAATAAAATAACTCATTACTATTTATTATAGCACTGTAGCCTTAGGCCCTTAAGTGCCCTTTTAGACACTCATAATATTTTAGAATACTTGTGAATAGTGGACAAATAGTTTAATTTAAGATATTTTATTCATTTTTGGAAAAGAAGCGATAAAAAATTTAAATAAAAATATAATAATGTTAAAAAATTGTTTGAATATAACTTTTATTTTTATATATGAAAAAGTTGTATTATTTTTTATGTTTTGTTTTTGAGTTTGAAAAAATTATAATGATTAGATAAAAATTAAATTTTGAATTTAAAAATATTTTAGATTTGAGTGATGCTTGAAAAAAAAAATGTCTGAAAATAGTTCGGAATATCTTAAAATTCTTGAGAAAACTTTAGTATCCAAACGGACCATATTTGAAAATGTTTTAATATCCCTAAGGGATACTTAGGGAATGAGATGAAATAAAGAATTTTTTGAATTGTATTAAGATGGTTTATGAATAGAAGTGAGATAGTTTGAATTAAATATTTATTAGATTTTGGAAAACGATGGAGAAAATTTGAATAAAAAATATTATAAAGTTAAAATATTGTTAAATATGTAATTTGTTACTATAACTTTTATTTTGGGATTTAAAAAGGTTTAATTATTTTTATTTTTTTATTTAAAAGTATGAAAAAGTTGTAATGATTAATTTTAAAAAGTTATAATGGTTAGTTTGAATGTGTTTGTATTTGAATGTTATTTGGTAAGGAAATGAAATAATATGAGATAAGATAGAAACATTTTCCAAACATCCCTTGTGAACATTTAAATAAATCTATCATGTTTTTTCTTCATTATAACTATGACCAATCACCATCCGTTGTAATTTTTTTAGTAAAATATAATTGATTTTTAGTAGAAAAATAAATAATACGTAAATCTTTATAAGAGTAATAAATTAAATATAATCATGGATTAGGTAAGCATTGTGCTTTTTTTTTAAAAAGTAAATTTTACTATTAAAAAAATTAATTTTTCTTATAAATATCATATTTCAAAAGAATAAAAGAGCAAAATACTAACACACTCTATACTGCAAATATGATTTATCTTTAGAGGAATGCTGCATATCATCCTACACTACACACTTTACATATTTTAATATTATTATTTATTATTTTATTTCATTCTTGTTAAACTAATTGAGTTGTTCTATTTATCATTCACACACTACATATTTATTATATAAAAAATGAAAAAAAAAATTAAAATAGGTGTAGTGTGTGAAGTGTAGGATATGAAAGGCAGAGAGGTGAGAGCTTAATATATGTATATAGAAAGGAGACTATACTAATGAAATTAATTTGGAGATGATTCTAGGTTCGGCTCACTGAAAAGGATAAAAAAATCTGGAAAAAGACAATTTAGGGTATAAGCTAGCTATGCAGTGTCTGTCTCTGATTAATTATATCTCCCCTAGCACACAGTTAGTCTCTCCTCACAGAGTCAACCAACATGTGTACGTTGAATATGTAACATAAAATAGACGAAAAATTTATAAAATCTAATAAAATATCCCACGTAAGGACCAACTTTAGATTTTCATGCCTAAAAGCATTCAAATTGGAATAAGTTAACTTTTAAGCATCTTAGTTATCCCTAATTGACCTATATCTTGAAACTGTCTTTCTAGGCTTTTCAAAACCTAACTTCATATTGGATAATTACTCATCTAATTAGGGATTTCGATTTCAAGCAAAAATTATGCCAATCAGAGGACACACAGGTTAAAACTAGACTCCAAAAATTATGAACATCAAATACCCACATCAACCCGTAGCCAAAATGCAGTTATAATAAAAAAACAAATTGTGCAAGAAAGGGGATGTTTTCAGATTTTTGCAACTATCAATAGTATATGAACAAAAAGCTCCCATTTTTGTAAATCAACGAGGGCAGATGAAGGGGGAGACAAGGACAAAATCGTTGCAGAGATACCTGTGGTGACGTTGGGTATGTAAATACCCAAAAGTCTTGTCCCCGTTTGGCTTCCGATACAAAAAGATATCGGTTAGGAAATCACTCTGATAGTAACAATGGAGGAATAGAGCTCGTATGGGGAGGAAACCGTGACCATAGCTTTTGGGGTTAGAAAATGAAGTGGAGGAGAATATAGGGTTCGGGACGTAGTCGACAATGGAGGTATATTTTCACGCTGTGTGTATCACGTTGGTTACCTGGGCATTGAAGGTACGAGAAATGGGCAAGCAAGTCAAAGTGGAAAAGGAGCTACGTGGTAACAAAGTGGGTATCATTTCAGGGGGAAAATCTTTTCATTTTTGTGTAAGTTGGCACCTGGATCCATTAGCAATGATGGTAGCCCGTTGTAATTAATTTTTTCCTATTGCAACGCATACTTTTGCCTCTATAAAGAAAAAAAATGCTGCAAAAAAATAAGTTAAGTGATCGCCTGCATTAAATTCACCTATTACAACGAACACTTGCAAGGACTTATATTTCGTTGCAAAAAGTTATTATTGCAGCAAATTTATTTGCAACACTATAAAAATCGCTGCAAAAGGCCAGATTTCTTGTAGTGTCTCTTGTGGTGAACTAATTAACTTGTAGTTGTACCACATCTAATTCCATGCATGCACGTCTCTATAATTGTGTATTGAATTCCATCATGACATGCATGTAATGATGTTAAAAATAAATAAATCTAAAAATTAAGTACAGAAGAAAGTTACTACATTTGTTTAAAATCTCGCAAAATATTTTTAGATTTAACAACCAATTTATGTAATGTAGTTTCACGAGTGGTCGAGTTCATCCCTATTGCACATGATTAAGTTCATAACACTTAATTTTTTATAACATGATCTGATCATATTGTCCCAATCTCCAGGAGTACGAACGAAGTCATCAATAATAGTAATGAAAGTAATCGAATCTTTGCATAATCAGTTAACTGTGGTGGTGGAGTTAATTGTAAACAATAAGAAGATATAAGGGTACTACTTTTGCTTGAAACAAAGCAATTGAGACTTCTAACTTTCTGGTCTCATTCTTGTGAAAAAAGTTGGTATATATAAGATAGAGTTAATTAGAATTTTATCGCAAAGTCAATTGAGCAAGATCAATTTGCGCAAACTTAATTTCTATTTATGATTTTATAGCATTCTTGTTGAAACCGTCGTTGGACATATGTCTCGTGAAGTACTCTCAAATACTTCAATAATATTGGATTGGTTGGCTAGCTTGTGGCCTGTGGGTTACACTTTGATTGTATTGATGGTTTGGTGACAAAGGTAGATCGATCGACAAATTCTCAACGTAACAAGAGGAAGTGTGTGACAATTAATTGAGTAATGGATGGCGATAGGACGAGCAAAGTGGTGGATGAAGAGAAGTGTTGAGAAACAAGTAAAATGGTCTGATAACATGCATGTCATGGATTGGTAGAAAAGCAAAAGAACTAAAGTTATAAGAGTTTGATTGCCCCCATGAAGGGTCTGATCACATTGTCCTTGTGTGCATGGGTGACGATGTGTGACCCTCACATGTTAATGATACGTACTTACTGTCAATGAAGGTTAGCCATGGTAGAGCTTTTCTGGGTATAGATTTCATCTATGGGGCGCATGTTAAATGAAGATGGATGGACAATCACAGATCTAGCATCTAAAACTTGAATGAAACTTGAGAAAAACAAGCAAAGACAAGAAAAAAAAAATAAAGAAAGGGGTGAAATAGATTGATTAAAACACTTAAGAAAGTAGGCAGAGATGATCAAAGACATGAAGGAAAGGAGAGGAGAAGAGGGGAAAAATGGAGAAACTGATGCTCCCCTCACTCCTTTTTCTAAACTGACCTTAAAAGTGATACAAAACATAAAAGAAATATAGAAATTGCAAAGAAAACTAGAGGGAGGAGGATGTGAGTGAGATAGACTTTGCATACTATATCTTTACTATTATCGAGTGTTATTAAATAGAAAGCATAAGTACCAATTTATAGCGAAATTACATGTAATTGAGGTAAAAGTAAATATTTTGAACATTATAAAAAATAAAACTTGATTTGATAATTAAAAAGTCAAATCAAATTATTAATTATTATTAAATCAAATTAACAATTATGATAATATGACATCAAGTTCTTGATTATGATAATATCACGTCAAATTTTTGATTTGATAATATTTCTAACATATGCTTTCTTTGATATTTTGTCTAATAAAGATAGTTGAGAGTTTCTCTCAACAAAGAAGGAATCAAGCCACCATTGAAAATCTGCTCTGCACAAACTCTGATCAAATACAAGAATATCCCTCCAACTCAGCATAAGTTTGTTAGGATCATGTCTTTTGTCTTTTTGTATAGATAGCTTTTATTCCAGAATAATGTAGAATAGGTATAGGTTGCTTATTTTCTCCATTTTTTTATTGGTTGAAATGGTATTGCTTGAAGCATACATGTATTGAGGTTATCTATAGGTTCCACTACTGAATGAATATTACAAAGTTTCTCTCCAATTCCTCTTCTTTTCTTTTGCACTTTTTCATCTTCAACATGATATCAAAGACCCCAGGCTGCAAAACTTGAGGTCCTTCTCCTTCTTTCTTTTCGGTCATTTCTTCATATAGCTTCGCTTCATTTTAACTCTCATTTCATTTCTTCACAATGATGGAACCTATTGCCATCTCACCTTCTGAAGATCCAAAGAGTCATTCCTACTTACATCACAACGACAATGCCAACACTGTGGTGATTGTTCTATCTCTTTCAAGCCCAAATTATCTCTCATGTAATTAGTCATTCACTTGGCCATTTATGTCAAAAACAAGCTCGACTTTCTTGATAGAAGTATACCCACACCAAATCTAAGCGATCCTTTGTATATCCCGTGGTTGCGTTGTTACAATCTTATTTTGTCTTGGCTACTCAACTCAATTTTGAAGGAGATAGCACTGAACATGCTCTACATTAACTCGACGAAGCAGGTGTGGGAAAAGCTAAACACCGTTATGCTCAACCTATTAATGTGCGCATCTATCAGCTCCAGCAACAACTCAGCTTTGTTTTTCAATGGAATCAAACTGTAAGTGAATATTTCACTCAACTTAATGGGATTTGGAAAGAAATGCATAACTATAGACTTGTCCCATATTTTTCATGTGGATTTTGTACTTGCCAAGCCCTTAAATCAATTGGTGATATCCAAGAGACAGATTACATGTTTAACTTTCTTATGGGATTAAATGAATCATATGAGCACATTAGAGGTCATATCATCTTGATGAGTTCTATGCTTGCTTTAGACAAAACCCTTTCCTTAGTTTTACAAGAGGAAAGACAAAGACATAAAAGAAATTTGACAATGCCTTCCCCTGAAGCTTTGGCACTAGCAGTCTATAGTAATCAAACAAAAAGAAATGAGAAATGCTATAGGCTTATAGTTGCCAACCAATTTTAAGTTTACTAAAGCTAAGCTGAATCCTGGTAGTGGGAATTTTTCTTCCACACATTCAGTAAACTAGGTTTTCTCTCTAGCTCAAGAAAGGGGACTACAGGAGAATCCTCAATTGAACTAATCCCAAAATCAGATTAAGAAACTCATGGCTCTAATCAATGGACAGATGTCTCAGCTCAATTCCAATGACTTAGGTTCTGTTCAAACCACCACTCAACCCAAAAAATTGTCCATTGAGAATTTTCCTTCCCCTGTTGCACACTCCAACATGGTTAGAATAATTTCCTTTCCCTCTCACATTTCTATTGATCATAATGCATCTGTTTTTTATATTCATCAACACAACTGCTTGTCTATTATGCATAAAGTTTTTCCTAAAATTACCAATGTACCTTGGATTATCGATATTGGTGTCACAGACCATATGGTCTATTCCACCTCCTTCTTTAACTCTATCACTTGTTCCACCAACACTTTTGTCTAATTACCAAATGGATCTCATGTTGAGGCAACTCACATTGGCATCGTATGTCTCTCAAATAGCATTGTAATCATTGGTGTCCTTTGTGTACCTTCTTTTTCTTTTAATCTCCTTTCAGCTAGAATTCACTCATGAATCCTCTCTATGTCTTGTTTTCTTGGGTCAATTTTGTTTCATACAGGTTCTATCTTCATGGATGACCATTGGGCTTGCTAAAATCCAGCATGGTCTTTATTTTCTTCTTCCTAGCACCCTTCAAAACAAAGCTGTTAATCAAGCAACTTCCAACAACTTCAAAGTTTTTCCTCTTTCCTCCAACCCTTGCTTCTGCAATGTTGTGACACAACAAGATTTCAACCTTTGGCATCTTAGGCTAGGGCATTTTTCTAATCAGAGAATTAGATCAATTCAGTATATTTCCTTTGATACTAAATGTATTGCTTCTTTAGATTGTAATGTTTGTCACTTAGCAAAGCATAAACAAACTTCCTTTCAATTAAGCAATTCTTGCACTTTTCCAATTTTGATTTAATCCATTTCAACATTTGGGGACCTTACTCTCAATCATCTCTACAAGGCCATCACTATTTCCTCACCATTGTCGATGATCATAGTCGAGTAACTTGGGTGTTTTTAATGAAATTCAAATCCAAAACCAAACAGCTTCCGCAGAATTTCATTCTCATGGTACAAACTCAATTCAATTCCAAAATAAAGAAAGTTAGGACAGGGAATTTCACATGCCTAGTTTTTATAATTCACATCGCATTTAACATAAAAAATCATGTGTTTACACTCGACAACAAAATGGAGTTATGGAAAGAAAACATCAGCATATTCTTCTTAACGTAGCCCGAGCACTTCTTTTTCAAGCTTCTCTTCCAACAAAGTTTTGGGGAGACACCATTTTGACAGCAACTTACATCATAAATAGAACTCTCACTCCTCTCTTGGACAACAAATCTCACTATGAGATTTTGTTTTCCTCACCACCTTCTTAACCATTTGAGAGTCTTTGGGTGCCTTTGTTTTGTATCAACCCTTAAACACAAAAAAACCAAATTTGACCCTAGAGCTATGAGATGCATTTTTATAGGTTACCCTATTGGTGTTAAAGAGTATAAAGTGTATAGTTTAGATACCCATAAAGCTTTTATTTCACGTGATGTTACCTTCATTGAGTCAACCTTTCTCTTTCATTCCTCAAATTCTATTCAATCTTCCATTCAATTAGATCTTGTTGTCCCACCAGCTTTGTTAGACTTTCATTCTCCCCTCATCACAGTTGATTCCTCTACCAATTTTGCAGACCAATCTGTTCAATCTCCAGCTCCCTCTAATCTTCCTTCTAGTCCTCCTCTAATTGATTCAAACCTCACAGCACCAGAATCTAATTCTTCCACATCTACTCTAGCTTCAGAACAAGATTCACCCATTGTTCCAAGGAGATCAAATCGACTAAGGGACACTCCATCCTATTTACAAGATTATCATTGTAATCTTGCTTCTCATGCCCTTACTTATACATCACCTAACTCTTCCACTCCATATCCCCTTACCAATCACATCACATATGAGCATTTATCATCATCTCATCAAGCATATGCATTATCCCTCTCACTCACCCATGTACCCAAGTCATACGAAGAAGTTGTGGCCTCTAATCATTGGAAAGTTGCCATGAGGTCTAAAATTGATGCCCTTAATGCCAATAACACCTGGTCCATCACTACTTTACCTCTTGGAAAGAAAATAGTTGACTGTAAGTATGTATACAAGGTAAAGCTAAAATTTGATGGGACCATTGAAAAGCATAAGGCTAAATTGGTAGCAAGGGGATACACTCAAAGAGAGGGTTTCGACTACCAAGAGACATTTAGTCTAATGGAAAAACTAACCACAGTTTGACTCTTTCTTGCCATGGTAGTAGTTAACAACTAGGTATTTGGCCCAACTTGATGTATAAGATGCTTTTTTGAATGGAGACCTTGATGAAGAAATATATATATATATATATATATATATATGGATTTTCCACCGGGTTATGTGGTTCATGGAGAGTCTCAACAACAAGAAAGGCTGGTGATTTGCAGGTTACATAAGTCACTCTATGGCTTAAAGCAAGCCTCTAGTCAGTGGAACTCAAAGTTCACTACTGCTTTGCTGTCCATTGGATTTTACCAATCCAAAGCTGATTACTCACTATTCACTAAGAATGATCAACATGGTTTTACAGCACTTTTGGTTTATGTTGACGACATAATTGTGGGGTGCAGCAATTTAGTTACCATAAAAAATGTCAAAGAATTCCTTCACACTCAATTCAAGATTAAGGATCTTGGGCTCCTGAAGTTTTTCCTGGGGATAGAAGTTGCAAGAACAGCAGCTGGAATCCATAAATGTCAAAGAAAGTATACATTGGAGATCTTAGGAGATGCTAGATTGCTTGGTTGTAAACCAGCCAATACTCCAATTGAATCAAACCATAAACTTGCACACTCTTCTACTGACATGTTGACAGATGTTACAAGCTATCGAAAGCTGATTGGAAGGCCCATCTGCTTAACAATTAGTAGACTAGATATCACTTATGCCTGTGATTGGTCTTAGCCAAATCATTGACAAACCAGCTCAAATTCATTTGCACCATGCTCGCTGAATTTTGAGGTATCTAAAGGGTTCAATTGGTCAGGGCCTCTTCTTCTCAGCTAGTTCTTCTTTACACCTCAAAGCATACAGTGATTCGGATTGGGTAGCATGCCTTGAAACTCAAAGGTCAGTTACTGATTTTTGCATCTTTCTTAGGGACTTTTTAGTGAGTTGGAAATCCAAGAAACAGGCAATGATATCTCGATCTTCTATAGAGGTAGAGTGTAGAGCACTTGCTCACACCTATTGTGAAGTTGTTTGGATAATTATGCTCTTAAAAGGCTTCAATATAAAGCACAAACAGCCAGCATTGCTATATTGTGACAATCAAGTTGCTATTCATCTTACCAAGAACCCCATCTTTCACGAAAGGACAAAACACATAGAGATAGATTGTCATTTTATTCGAGAGAGGGTAGCTGCTAGTGTGATTATTCCAGTTCATGTTGGTTTTAAGTTTCAGTTGGCGGATATCTTCACAAAAGCTTTGTCCACAGCACAGTTTCATTTTTTATTGTCTAAGATGGGCATTCTGAACACATGATATGCCCATCTTGAGGGGGAGTCTCAACAAAGAAGGAATCAAGCCACCACCGAAAATTTGCTCTGCATAGACTCTGATCAAATACAAGAATATCCCTCCAGCTCAGCATAAGTTTGTTACGATCATGTCTTTTGTCATTTTGCACAGATAGCTTTTATTTCAGAACAATGTAGAATAGGTATAGGTTGGTTATTCTTTCCATTTTTTGATTGGCTGAAATGGTATTGCTCGAAGCATATATGTACTGAGGCTATGTACAGGTTCCACTACTAAATGAGTATTACAAAGTTTCTCTCCAATTCCTCTTCTTTTCCTTTGCGCTTTTTCATCTTCAATAGTTTCCTTGATCTCTAGAAACTCGACGGAGAAGGAGCTAGCATTCACTTCACACCCAATCTTAGTTTGTACGTAGAAGTTGTTAGTAGTGTTAATCGCATACATGTTGCGTTTAATTAATGTGCAACTTTGCATTGCTAACTAGAGAATTAAATTATCTAAGATGGAAGCCATGATCCTCTTAAATCTTAATGGTTGTCACGTTCCTAGCTAGCTAGCTTGAGGATGCAGGCAAGGAAGTAAAGACAGAAGTACACAGATCTACTCAGAATTGATGCACAGAACCTTATAATTGGACCTGCACGTACTGGATATATTTAGATGACTTGAAATTCCTCATCGTTAATTACCGACAGTAAAGTTTTCGGTAAATCTCACTGCGATTGAAGAGAGACGTTACAGCTGCGTACGAAGCCAGTAGTACTGCCGGCAAGACGTGAGAAAGTAAGCATCGGGTCATGGAAACCTGCGCATGTGAAGAATTCCTTGTTTACCCACTTGTCCCTGATCTGTTCATACTTTTGTTATTATTATATAGATTGTTTTCCTGCTCTCTCTCTCTCTTTCCCCCGACATATACAGTTGACATAGGTTGACGCGAAGCAAGTTTATTGCAGTTGCACCTTACATTTCTTTGACCCGTGATGAAAATGTAACCCGGACTGCATGCTTTCCTGACTTTTTTCCAATTTCATCGAGTAATTGATCAGTGTACGTACTGTTTTGAGTAGAACTTGCTAATGGCAACAAAATCAGTTCCTCAAATTTATGTCACATTTAATTGGGTTAGGTTTCAACTGCCCAACCAATTATTAATTAATAATAGGATGAAATACGTCGACAACCCTAACCGGATCAGTTATGAATGAGTTGAATATTGGAATATATAAATATATATATATATATATATATATATATATATCCAAGAACCGACCAATAACCTAGCTAGGTTAATTTACAAAAGTATCATACTGATTTTCTTTGGTAAATAATTGAACCTCTACTAATTATAATTATTGCAATTTCAGTTACAAAAACTCTATGCAATAACTTTTTATGTACTCTTTAAACACTTCACTAATGTGATTCGCTGCATCACACTTTTTTAATATAAAATAACTGTTTTGACCAATCAGATTAGTAAAGTGTTCAAAAAGTACACAAAAATAACTGCATGTATCAAAACTCGATTTTGCTAGCTAGTATACCAGCTTTCTAGGGAAAATGTTTTGATCCTGATCAATTTCTTATTCAAATATGAAGATCTCAAGTAGGATAAATAAATGCATTAAATGAGATCTACATGATCGGTTATCGATCCTAAATACTTACCTGATCATTTTATTTCAGACATCCGATAAAATAATTAGTAGTTTTCGGCCGGCGCTTTGAAACAAGAATATCGATCTATGTGTTTCGGCAGTAACTGAAAGCTGACATGCACCTGAGGTCATGATCACGCTCAACATCATCATCATCAACATCCTAAACAGGAATATTGAATTTGACTTGGTTTACCAGTGATCCCTACCCCCAAAGTCCAATTTGGGTTTGCTAGGTGCAATTTGATCCTGAAGCCAACTTGAAGTAGTACTAGTAATTTTCTCGGGCCTCATTTTTCACGTAGAATTTGTCAACGTTGCTGACATGATTCAAGTTTTTGTTCTGCGCTTTCTTATTGACTGATCATCATTGATTGATATGGCTGAAAGGCATGTTCTAACAAACAAATTAGTAGTGTAAAAATCCCCTGATTTGAACCACAAAGGTCAACCCTCCCTCTCTCTCCTATTATTTGTTCGTTTCTTTGCACGTTCTCTGTCTGTCTCCCTCTCAGCCTCTGGTCTTTCTTGCAACCGCTGATTAATTTCCTCAACCCCACCTGGCCCACTCACAGATTCTACAAAATGGGTTCCCTTTTCCCTTTCTTTTAATCATAATTCTCTCATGTAAATCACCCTTTACTAGAGGCTTCTCAAGCCAGCCTGGAAGAATAAAAGCTTTCCTATCTTTTATTTATTTTCTTGGCGCTGAATTGATGGAGAATTCTTTGAGTTCATGTATTAACAAAACCATTGCTTCTAAAGGAGCCGCAGACTGCCCTGAGGAAAGTGGCTGGACTAAATACTTGGAAGATTTCTCAAGTTACAAAGGACATGATGATTCCTCTTCTAGTTTCCATAGCTCTTCTTTGGTTTCTGATGCCGCTTCTTCTGCTGCATGGAAGAATTCCAATAACAAGGATCTGAAAGTTCCAAAGACACTAGGTTTCAAGAATACAATAACCAAGATAATAGATGATTCTTTGGAGGATACTGCCAGCTCTCCCGTTAGTAGTCCGAAGGTCAGATATTCAGGAATTACGATCTTCCAACTTGTTTTCCCTTTCTGATCCTCTTCTGTTTTCCTTTTACATTTATTTTTGTTTAGCCCATGACGTTTTCTTTAACAATGTTTGTGAACAGGTCAGTGATTTGGGACCAGTAGATATGAATCCTATAGAGGTAAATGATCATTATATATTTTAGTTCTCTGGAATTTTCTAACTTTTATTTTGGATAGCAAATTTTTCTAGGATATGCAAGATTGTAGTTATGTTAGAACCTGATCATGAATTATTTTGGGTGGTGATGATTTTGTAGATGAAGAGAGGTATTTTAGAGCATTATGATCCAGAACTGCAGCCGGATGAAAGAAGTGGAATCAACTTTGGAGGAAAGATCGATATTAATAATCATGATTCTAGAAATTTAAGGAAGATGGGGCTATGCTTGGTTCCTTTATCCAAGTTAGTGAACTATTCCGGTTGACTGGCATTAAAACATCTCTCTTTCTCTCTCCCTCTCCCTTGTAAAACATCTTGACATACTAGGAAACTTCCTGTCATGCATGTTATATCGTTTGTACTATAATAAGCTCATCTCTTTCGTCAACATCTGTAAACTAAACTAAATCTTGTTCGTATATTACTTCTATATTGTTGTAATATATGGACCGAGGAGAAGAGGTTGATCAGACAAAGTACCTCAAAGGAAGTGATCAATATACATATAAATATATATATATATATATATATAAATATATAAATATATATATACAAATATATATATATATATCATATTTTAGGCGATACAGTTTGTTAATTTGGGGCTTTCCAAGGATAGATAATGATCAAGAAAAAATGCCTAAAAAGTTTAATTAATTGGAGGAGAAAATAGTAGTACTTGATCAGGAGAAACGTATCTTCGTGAATTAACCGGCCAGTACTTTATCATGATCATATATATAATGAGGTTAAAAAACTAATTAAAGACTCCTAGTTTTAAATAAAAGATAGTAATTTGATTAAATATATAATTTTCATTTATTAATTTAATTTTAATAAAAATACAAATTTAATTAGATATATATTATAAATATATAGTTCATTTAATAAGATAACATATTTGTAAATATTATTCATCTTTTGCTTAATCATAATACAAACGAGAAGTAATGATGATCGATGTTCTTTCATAACATTAATTATAATTTAATAACAATGATGTGGATAGTTCATATATATATGATGTGGTTTGAAGATTAAAGGAAATCCAGCCAAATCCAGTAGAGAGAGAACCTCCGACTTCTCTCTAGAAATCCAGCCAACTCAGAACTAGTTTTTTTTTGGGGGGGGGGGGGGGGGGGGACGAAGCTTCGGCTCCATCCTCCCTTCTCTTCCTCCCTCCTTCTCCTTTTATTTTCTTTATTAGTGGCTGTTTTTTAGATCTGTTTTAGTTCTGTTTTATCTCTAGTTTATGGTTTTTGGTTTTTTGGTTAAGCTCACGGTGAAGGGCTCTGTATCACCGTGGCTCTTACGCCAAGGCCTTGCCCTCGGCTCAACCCAATACTCCTCTCTCCGGTCGTATTTGGCGAAGTGTTGTTGTAGAGCGGTGCGGAAGTGTGGGCTGACCTGGTAGAGAGGTTTCGGAGGTCAGTGGTTTGGCCTCGGGTCTTTTGGGGTGAGTGGCCAGGCGATGGCTCTTGCGGACGGTTTGAGCAGTTGCTCTATTTCTCGAGTTTTAGCAGAGGCAGCATGGGCTGTTTGTGGAGTGCAGAGGGCCGCTGGAGTGGTTGTTTGGAGTTTCTGGAATGTAGGGGAGGTACCGCCGGGGCGCGACTGAGCGGAGAAATCTCATGGTGCGGCGGGGAGGATGCGGCGTGGGCTGTCCTCAGAACCAACTTTTGATGAGAGCTTTGCAAGGTTGGGCAAGATATGGGCAGGGAAGATGCAGAGGTTAGAAGGGAAGATGAATGGGCGGCGGCAGCTGAGTGATGAGATGAAACCCTAACGGGTTGGGCCCCCAAATGCATACACGCCGGGCCTTTAGGCTGGGCCCCTTTTGCTTTACAGCCCATTTTCTGTTTATTTTATGTATTTGGTATTGTTAGTCTGTTTTAGTTTGTAATTAATATATATAGGCTAGGGTCCCACTCCTCTTTTGGAAGAAGGTGGGTGTTTGTCCTACTCCTCTTTTTGAGGAAGGTAGGTGTTAGTACTCTTCCTCCTTAGGAGGAGAGAGTGTGGTTGTACTACTCCTCCTTGGGAGGATGGAGCGTGAGTGTACCTCTCTTCTTCGGAAGAAATGTTGTTTTAGCTCTATTTTAACAGAGCGCTTTCTTTTTTGACTGCTGTCAGGAAAGAAGGTGTAGAAATTTAGACAATGTCCGTCACAAAGAAATTTGTTGGCGGGGAAGCTCCTGAGCAGTTGCGTTAGTTGACTTATAGTCTGGTTATTCTGTACTGATAAGTTATAGTTGTAACTTCGTTTATGAATGAATGCTATGAAGCATATTTCCATAAAAATATATATATATATATATATATATATGATGTGGTTTTGTGAGTGCAAATAATTAAGCTTATTGATATTCCCTACCGGCCTATAATTACTTGGTTGTGCAAACTGATCAATTGCTTACAACTCTTTTATTGAAATATCCTTATAATTAACCGTATATTAATTGCATCATGGAGAAACTTATAGGTACGTGGTATTTATAAGCTTACTAACAAGGTATTGTTCTTTGGAGTTGCCTACTATGATATCCCTACAAGCAACAATTGCCATATAAATGGCATTAAACTGGAGACTTAGCCCCCCATTTTGGATACTTAAAATATTTCATAATGTCTGTGAATAGTAGTGAAATACTTTGAGTTAAGATATTTTATTGAATTTTAGAAAATGAGAGAGAAAAAATTGAATAAAATTATTATAAACTTTTATAATTTTTTAATTAAAGTAATTACTTGTTTTGAAATTTGAAAGAGTATTATTTTTTATGTTTTGTTTAGGAGTTTTGGAAAGTTCTAATGATTAGGTAATGACTAAATAGAAAAAATTAAAGATTTAAAATTAAAAGTATGTTGAACGATGTTTGGAAATAAAATATCTAAAACTACTTGAGAATAGTTTAATTAGCATCCAAATCAGCCCGTACTACTTTAAATTAGTCGGGTTGATGTTGCCTCATGTGAGAGCTTAACAGAGGAAAGGTTGGATGAATAAAATGTATTTCATTGTCTAACATAAAATGTATACAACGTGTATAGTTTATAGAGAACTTTTAGTAACTCTGTTCCTATACATCAGGTATTTGAAAATCAAAAAAATAAAAATAAAACAACTGCAACGTAGACTACATCAGTTACAACAATTCTAACAATTTGATTCTGGTAGATCTTTGAATGGTTCAACCTTTATCTCCAATACGCCCCCTCAATTGAATGGGCAAATCTTGAACATGAAGGTTGTCACGTAAGTATTGAAAGCGAACCGAGGACAGCAGTTTGGTAAGTAAATCAGCAAGCTGATTTTTTGTGGAAAGAAAAGAGACCTGAAGCTTTTTTGCCAAAACTTGATCTCTAACATAGTGAAAATCAATTTCAATATGTTTTGTCCGTGCATGAAAAATTCGATTAGAGGATAAATAAGTTGCTCCAATATTATCACACCACAATTTTGGACTCGTTAACAAGGGAAGCCGCAGATCAAATAATATTGATTGAATCTAATGTAACTCTTCCGCTGTGTTGGAGAGGGACTTATACTCTGATTCGGTGCTGCTACGAGCAAATGTAGGTTGTTGTTTGCAGCTCCAACTGATTAAATTTGAGCCATGAAAAATGCAGTAGGCTCCAACACTGCGTCTATCATCTTTATCAGCAGCCCAGTCTGCATCACTGAATCCTTGAAGAGAGTGATCTGAGATATGAGAAATTGAAGTGCATGGCTAACCGTAAACTTTAAATACCTAAGAATTCATTTGACAGCTTGCCAATGAATGTCTTTAGGTTGATGCATGAATTTGCTAACTCTGTGCACTGCGAAAGAAATATCGGGACGTGTAAATCCCAAGTAATGTAAAGCACCAACCGTGCTTCTATATAGCTGCGGATTAGAAAAATCGTTGCCATCATATTTAGATAAAGCGCAAGTGATACTCATAGGAGTCAAACAAGGCTTGGCATCATGCATGTTTACTCGCTGGAGCAGGTCAACTATATATTTCCATTGAGTCAAATAGAGATTATTGGCATCGAACAAGGTTTCTACACCCAAAAAATAGGAAAGTTTGCCTAAATCTTTTACCGAAAAAAATGAGCTCAGCTGCTGAATAAAGCGATCTATCTCAATAGAAGATGTTCCAGTGATGATTATATCATCAACATATATAAGTATGAAGATGGAAAAATCATTTTTGTGAAGAGTGAATAAGGATGTATCTGCCTTTGAGCCAACGAACCCCAGGTGTTGCAATGTTTCGGTAAGTCTGGAAAACCAGGCCCTTGGAGCCTGCTTAAGTCCGTATAAACTCTTTTTTAAACGACAAACATGATTAGGAAAATCAGGGTGAACATACCCTTGTGGTTGCTGCATGTAAACTTCTTCATGGAGAGAATTGTGTAAAAATGCATTTTGAATGTCGATCTACTTAATAGGCCATTGCCGTGTAACTGCTAAAGATAATAGCAACCGTATAGTTCCAGGCTTAACCACAGGGCTAAAGGTTTCTGTGAAGTCCATACCAGGTTGTTGATGATATCCTTTCGCCACCAGTCACGCTTTAAAATGCTCAATGTTGTCGTTTACATGTTTTTTAATTCAGAAGACCCATTTGTTACCAACAAGGTTCTGACTTGGTGTGTGTGGGACAAGATCCCAAGTACCATTTTTGACAAGAGCATTGAACTCAATATCCATGGCTTCACGCCAATGATGATCCTTAGAGGCTTCAGAAAAACATGTAGGTTCTGTAGGACAGGAAATATGATTAGATAATAAGCATGCAGGTAGGGGGTATCGAGCTATACCAATGTATAGGGCTTTCAGTTTGAGGGAGTTGGTCTAAGATCTGCTCAGCGTGTGAGTTGGTTGCTGTCATGGAACTTGCTCAACTGGTCTGGGAAGATATGGAGAGGTATCCGGGATGGGGTCTCCAATAGTAGCACTTGAATTTTGAATAGAGGCCCCTGCCGGTGGTGCAGCATCATCCGATCTTAACAAAGATAATTGAATATCCGAAGGGTCTTGATTTTGTGGAAGGATTGGAGGATTGGGCAACGAAGTAGGTGGAAGTAGGAGAGGACCTGCATGATGAACTGCAGTAGGTGAACGATAGAGAGAGGATGGGAGGGAAAAAAAAACTCTATTTCGGGAGGAGGGGATATGGAGGATTCTTTGTGGTATGGGAATAAGGACTCATCAAAAATGACATGGCGTGAGACATATATTTTACCTGTGGCCAAATCAAGACATTTGTAGCCCTAGTGTGATAGACTGTAACCAAGAAAAATACAAGTTTTGGAGCGAAAATCAATTTTATGTTTGTTAAAAGCACGCAAGTTTGGCCAACAAGCACATCCAAAAACACGCATGAACAAATAATTGGGTTTTTGATTATAAGCCATTTCAAAAGGAGATTTATTGTTTAAAGCTTTGGAAGGAAGACGATTAATAATATAACTGGCGGTTAAAAAAGCATCTTCCTAATAAGGTTTTGGTAAATTTGAGTGAGCTAGCAAAACTAAACCCATTTCAACAATTTGAGATGCCGACGCTCAACCGAACCCATTTGTTCATGTGTGTAAGGGCAAGCTAAACGATGTTGAACTCCACAGGTCTTGAAATTTTGATTTAACCGTCTATACTCACCCCCCCAATCCGTTTGAAGAGCCTTAATTTTGGAATCAAAATGTCGTTCAACATAGTGTTGAAATTGAATAAAAGTAGATTCAACATCAGATTTTAATTTCAAAGGAAAGATCCAAATGAATTTTGTAAAGGCATCCAAAAATAAAAACATA
This sequence comes from Carya illinoinensis, assembly GCF_018687715.1. Taxonomy (NCBI): domain Eukaryota; kingdom Viridiplantae; phylum Streptophyta; class Magnoliopsida; order Fagales; family Juglandaceae; genus Carya; species Carya illinoinensis. The sequence goes on from NC_056755.1 coordinate 15,903,951, forward strand.
ATAGCGAGATCCATAACTAGAAATAACCGAGCTGGTTCCCCTGACATCGGAATAAATTAATTCAAGGGGTTGGGAAACAAAGTGAGTGGAAGCATAAAAGGGTAAATTATGGCTTTTAGCCATCTCACACTCAGGACAAACTTTATGTCTAGTATTGGAACCAACAGGTAAATTATTATTATTAAGCACATGTCGAACAGTAATGTAAGAAACATGACCAAGAAAATGGTGCCAGTCAGCAAGAGAGACACGAGCACCAACAAATGCAGAAGGAAGACAGCGCTGAAGAGATGGAGAGAAACAGTAAAGGCCATTGGACATAGAACCTTTATGTAGGACGTTCCCCGAGTAATCCTTGAGCAGAAAAAATGAACTGTGAAATTCAAAATAAACATGATTATATTGAGAAAATTTTTGAACTGAGAGCAAATTTTTGGTAATTTGTGGGACGACGAGAATATTATCAAGTATAAAGGTAGAAGAAGAATTAGATAGAGAAGCAGTTCCAATATGAGTTATAGGCAAACCTGTACCATCACCTATTTGAATTTGATCATTACCAGAAAATTCATCAGTTTGGATATGCAGATTATTCATGTTGTTGGTCAGATGATGCGTCGCACTAGTGTCGGGAATCCATTCTTGTTCATGTGATTGTTGTGGAGATGGGTTGGAGGCGAAGTTGGCCTATGGATTTGAGCGGGGTGGTGGAGTGTGGAAATGAGGATCAAATCGTTTGTAACAATGGGAAGCGGTGTGGCCAAGCTTTTCACACAGTTGACATAACAAGGTGCTGTTGGATTTACTTCCACCACGGTAGCCATGGAATGGAGCACATCCCCTACCTCAAGGAGTAGTGAAGGGGCCACAACTTCGTCCACCTGAAAAATGGGTTTGGTGGCAACATTGGCCGAAGCAGTAGGCAAGGATAAAAGTTGAGTATTATGTAGAAGGCGAGCCTCACATGTGAGGAGTATGGAATAAAGATCTTTCAATGTGAGGGAATCAACACGGTGAAAGACCAAGGACACAAGTGAAACATACTCTAGACCGAGTCCAGGAAGTAAATAAGTGATAATATCATCACACTACAGCGGTTGGCTAGCAATAGATAAGTCATCGGTGAGATGTTTGATCGTCATGAAGTAATCAGTAGCAGATTGGCTTCCTTTCCAAAGTGTAGAGAGCTGAGAGCGAACATGAATGGTTTTAGCACAAGATTGGGATGCAAAGGCAGAGAATAACGCCGTCCAAACTGCAGCAGAGGTGGTGCAATGAGCAACCTGGGCGAGGACCTCTTCTGAGAGAGAAGAATTAATGCAACTAAGGATAAGATTATCTTGAGTTTCCCAAAAATCATAGGCTGGGTTGGGGGTTAAGGTGCCATTAACGGCAGAAATTGTTTTAGCAGACTGTGGGAGGGTGCCATCAATATAGCCGAAGACTTTCTGGCCTTTGAGGTAGGGTAGCATGGTAGCTTTCCATGCGGAGTAGTTGGTACGGGTGAGTTTAGTAAGATTGATGGAGGAAGAGGGGTTGAAGGTGGGAAGGTTGGAGGTTGGTGAGGAAGGCATTATGGGAAGGATCAGTGTAGACGTTAGTCGTGTTGGCTCTATGATACCATGTGAGAGCTTAACAGAGGAAAGGTTGGATGAATAAAATGTATTTCATTGTCTAACATAAAGTGTATATAGCGTGTACAATTTATAGAGAACTTTTAGTAACTCTATTCCTATACATCAAGTATTTGAAAATAAAAATAAAAAATAAAACAGCTGCAACGTAGACTACATTAGTTACAACAATTCTAACAAACTCGATTCTGGTAGATCTTTGAATGGTTCAACCTTTATCTCCAATACCTCATTATAATGTTATATAAATTGAGAAGTTCCCTCCTGGAATATCCCTAAGTAGGAATATTTGGATATCTAAGAGTTTCTGCCCAATCTCAAAAGTTTAGAATGAGTGATCAGAGATAGATACAAGAAATGAGCGTTACACATTTATAATTACCGGCCGATTGAGCATTATTAAAGATTCAATAGATACCATACGTATTTACATTTCTTTCACTTATATTGATCAATATAAATCTAAAGTTGGGGTAAAAGTTTTAGGAAATCTGAATCCTTCTAAGCATCCAAAATTTTCATAAAAATGACATGATTAAATATTAGGAGATCATGTACTGCTTGGAAGTGGGATTAATGTTGCCTAGCCTGATGATCATTATAATTATAATTATTTTAGTTAGTAAATGAGCCAAGATATTAATGCTGGCTGTCTATGTTTATGGACGTAGCAGCGCGCTAATGATCATCAACAAGCTTATTTTATTTTAGTCCCCCTTATATATATAAATATATTCTCCCTACGTACAACACATGATCTTTGTCAAGTAAATTGACCCAACCTCAGAAGATACATTATATATTATTATTCTAAGTTATAATATGCTAATTAATTAATTCTAGCTAGTGGATATGCAATTTATATATATGTGTGTGTGTATATATATATATATATATATTGATCATCATTCGCCCGTGATATTCCACCCCATATATGCCACTTTTTTATTATTTAAAAATATCTCGATATAAGTTTTCTTTTAAATTAAACTTTTACGTTAAGTTTTTTCTTAAATTTGAAGAGACAATTATGCAAATTAAATTGAAAGATTTAAATTAAGTGAACTTCATCATTTTTTATGGAGGAAGCCTTAATATTGCATTGATAGGTTTTAAAACAGTTATAAGTGTATTGTTTTCTTCATCTAAAAGATGATCGACATGGAACGATCCCAGAAGATCAATTGCAAAGAGAAATGCTACCATACACCCTACATTTTTACCACTCAATTTATCCGTTGATGTGGCATCACAATGTGTTGCCAAGTACTGGCTTATTAAAAAAAAAAATTAAAAACACAAATATATATATATAGAAAAGAGGTAGGGTAGATGGAATATAGGATTTTAGTCTTCATCTTTTTTTTTTTAAGCGCCATTTTGTTTTGAATGTATATATTTTAAACTTTTTTAATAATTATAGCCACATGACACTATATATTGTGGTACCACGTCAAGCGGGCAAATTGAGTAATTGTATAAATACCATTATTCAATTGCAAATAATAGTGTAAACATTTTCTATAACAACCCAATTCATGTGACATAATGTATGATTATCTAAATCCTAGGTATTATTCTAGTTAGGACCGATTTATATAGCTAGACACGCATTCTTGGTACATTCATGTGAACTAGTGGCTTTAAATCAATTGCCAACCTTAGGTACGGTTAGGTCGCCAATCACACACACACACATATATATATACACATATAGTACTTAACAATTAAAGAACTATTAAAATTAATGTGATTTAAATTTTGGAGTGGTAGATCAAAGGATTATATCCCATACTCAACTTGAAACATAGTAGTAGGTCTCTTCATTATCTTTCCACGTACTGAAAAGACTTGTCATCATAACCTAAATTGTGAGGATAAAGTAAAAAAGGCCCTAGCAATAAAGATTAGCTATTAATTACTCTAGAGTACGAATATTTGGTACTCTCAAAGAATGTTTTATATATGAGAAATGTTCTAATGAAATTTAACAAAGAATAATAATAGAAAAGGGTATTTTAAAGCATCCATTATTGAATATCCGATATATAGTTTTTATACGTCATACCGCGTATTATATATATTATATATATTTATCAATCGCATGCCCTCCTAATTGGTCAGGACTCGATCAGGAGGCTTTTTAATAATATCACTACTTTATACTGTCAAATTAATATTCCTTCTTAAAAAATTAAAAAAATTAAAAACTATATGTTCGATTATTCCTGTTTACTTAATATTATATATACCTATTTGAGTGTGTTGGTGGCATGAGCTTGAAAAAATTAATTGAGAGTTTTCCGTTGATCATGATCTTCATCTTACTATATTCCTATAATAAAATACGTAGCTAAGAGGCCCGGATATTGGAAAAGAAATGATAATTTCAACTAACAAGATGTAGATTTAAGATATATATATATATATATATAGACGAGAGAGAGAGAGAGAGAGAGAGAGAGAGAGAGAGAGAGAGAGAGAGAGATGAAAATATGGAAGTTGGCCTTCTTCGGTCTTGATCAATTGTTAAACATGAAAATATTTTGAGTCGCTTGACCACTTTAAAGGGTAAGAAAATGAATTATCCCAACTTTTTCTTGAAATAGAGAATCGAGTTGAAACAAGCAAACCGTTGGTGCCTCCAACAGGCAATTAAAGATCATTGTGTCACAAATTTTCAATTCCAGGCCCATAGCTGGTCGGCGAAATGCCAATGGTTTAGACCTACCGTTATCGATGGGCGTGCTCTTTAAAGCAATGAACGGTGCAGCTGTGCCGTTGCAAGCAACCTCTAGGCAAAAATCAATCCAATCATTTATTTTTAAAATATTTTTATTCCTACTTTTTTTATTATTTTAGAATATTTTTTAAAAATATCAATACATTAATAATCACTTCTTTAATTATTAAATAAAAAAATTTTAAAAATAAAATAAAATACAAGATGCATCAAAATTAAATAAGGCCACGCCAAAGCATCATTTTGTAAAGTAATTGCAGTTTTTTATTTTTTATTTTTAAATATTTTTAAAAAAATATATATACAAATATATTAATATTCACTTTCTTAATCATTATAAAAAATAAATTAAAATACATGAATGGTCAAAATTAAGAAACAAAATAAATGGACATACTAGCATTTTTCCTATATATATTAATGGTCAAGGAAGTGAATATTAATGGATTAATTATTTTTATTTTTTAAAAATATTTAAAACTGTGTAAAAATTGATTAAAAGAAAAAATCAAGAAAAAAATAAAAATAAAAGGTACATTTTGCTGTCATTGGTTCACTTCATCGGTTATGTATCGGTTCATGTAGCATGACCCTATTTTAAAATATATTTGACAATTTATGCAGAACAAATGCATACACATGACATATATACATATACATGTATGTGTATATATATAGAGAGAGAATAGTGCATGGTACATGTTTTTATAATTTTACGTACAATACTTGTTTGAGAAATTCAAATCTCATAATTTTTAACATATCAATAATTTAATTGACATATAGAGAATTAGGTATTTTGTAGAAATTTTTCATAATTAGTACAAATAGCAAATCTCATACATAAATATATATACATACATACGTATATATGGACACGCGGCCACAAGGCTAAATTGATAAACCATGTGCAAGCGGTTGAAGTAGGATATAATTTGCTTTTGACTTTAGAAAGGAAACATGTTACTAATTAAATGGGGCGTGACCAGAAATCCGAAAGATTGGTCGGGTTGTCAGAGTTTAGGCCCCGTGATTGAAACGGGAATTGACAGGCAATAATTAAAAGGGCAAGAATGAGGATGACCAAGACCAAGTCGCATGAGACAATAAATTATCACATGAATCTAATTATATTTGTTTTGACTAATTGGTACAATGTATGTGACTATTTCTGTCTTTGTTTGCCGCCACACCTACAACCTCTCCAACTAAATTAACTAACAATTTTACATAACTATAATATATAGAAGAAGAGCATAAAATCTTGTACCTTGAGCATGCACCAGATCATATTGATCAATCATTTCATAGAATCTTATATAAATTCCCTCCCTTTTTTATTTTATTTTTTATTGTTGTGTTATGTTCAAAGAATTGTGGTCCATGTCCAAATATATAATAGCATTTTAGTATGATATTATAACTGGTATTTCGGGACCATTCGGGCTAAAGGGAAAAGAAATACAAGAAATAAATAAGACGAAGGAAGCTCAAAATGTCGTCTGCATTCGCATACCAAACAACTAGAAGACGCGTAGCGTTTACATATGCATGTGTAGCTTAACTTGTTGAGGCCAAATACAAGCAAATAAGCGTCTTAATGCCTTGCATGCAACGATTCAAATTGGAAAGGGGATTTTGTACCTAATTGGGCTGGGCTCAGGCCCCTACCGAATCCCAAGATCCACAATGGGGTGGACCAAGGAATGGCAGAAAGGAAGGCCACGGTAGACCCGTGGAAAGAGAAGATATTCGATAGTTCCCCCAGAAGAGAGCACATTAATAAGAAAAAGACAGGTTAGAAAATGATTGACCCTAAATGCAGAAGCCCTCCAGCAAGAGAACAAAATGTTGAAACAGAGAAATGCAAAGTTCTACAGAGGTGCCGAATAGTGCAAAATTCAGGGGATGGATGGGGAGTCGTAGAACACTGGTTGAGTACTACTAGAAGGCGAGGAATGTAAGCAGATGGGCAACAAATTGCACAGTCTCATGAACAAATATGAAGAGATGGCGAAAATGATAGAAGGATCATCCTCAGTGGACCAGCTACTCATCAGCATGGACCTACCCAATTGTGCCGAAGTGATGGTCATCCCACTCTCTCCCAAATTCAAAGCTCCCCAGATAGAAATTTACGATGGGTCAAAAGATCCATCTAAGCATTTGGAGACATTCAAGACTCACATGATGTTGCACGGCTTCCCATGGGAGATAGAAGGCATGGCTTTTCCTCTGACATTGAAAGGCTCTATCGAGGCATGGTTTAGAGCCCTTCGATCGGGTACTATCCACAGTTTTGAAAAACTGGGCTACCAATTCTTGACACAGTTCATGGCTAACAAAAAAGAAAAAGACGATTAGCCACTTATCACCTCACCGTAAAGTAGAATGAGAGAAAGAGCATAAAGGCATACTTGTACCACTTCAATAAAGAGCAAATGACCACAGATTACCAGGATGAGAAGAACACACCGGCAACACTTCTAGGTAGAATTTGGCCCTTAAGCCCCTTCATGGTAAAAATCGTCCGAAAGACCCTAGTAACCCTATGGGACTTCATAGATGGGACTGACGACTTCGTCAATGCCGAGGACACCCTCTAGGCTTTGACCGCTCTGAGGTGCACTGGCACTAAGTGGGTTGCAAGCGGTCCCAAAGGGGACACCGGCACCAAAGCCCATGAAAAGGAGAAGGGCAAGGAAAGGGCAAAGTAGAAAGAGGAGCGAAGATGACACCTGCTTGAGGAAGGGGCACAAAGCATGCACGTACAGACATGTGAAGAAGGACGCCCATGGGAGGACAGAGATAGCAATCGAAGGGCTCATGAATACTATGCATACCATGAAGAGACTGCTAGCTCCTAAGAAAGAAAGTCATGGAGAAGATCCACGAGGACATTCGAGAAGAAGTCCAACGAAAATGTATAGACGATCGAGCACTTGTCCCCCTTCACTCCCCAGATAGGCGAGCAAAGACAGGTTGGAGCTGAGACAAGAAGGTTGGCAAAGTGAAAGCCCGAGTGGGTGGAACGTGAGGAGAAAGGAGGCAAGCCGTCAGAGCGGGACCGGAACAACGTCCCTCTAAAAGAAACCACACCATCACTAAGGGACTCAGCAACCGGGGTACCTCCGCATAGGACAAGAATGTTTACACCCGAAAGGTGAGGTACGAAGAGGTCATCAATGTTGGTAGACCGCCCAAGCAGGCCCAGACTCAAAAGACCCTTACCGTTTCTTTTTTTGAGGTCGACATCTATCCGCATAACAACACCCTGGGGGTGATGATGTTGGTGGCTGACTATACAACTAGAAGGATACAAGAAGACAATAGTAGTTCAGCCGACATCCTTTTTTGGGAGGCATTCTCCAGAATGGGGATCAATCAAGACAGGCTGTGGCAATCCCCCACACCACTAAGGGGATTCTCTAGTGAGACAGTGCAATCACTAGAGTCCATAACACTCTCCATCATTGTCTGAACATGTAGACTCACGGTGACCACCATGGTAGACTTAGTTGAAGCTAGTGAACTCGACCTACCACTTAAAAATGAAGTTCCCAACAGATGATGATATAGGAGTGGTGCATGGCGAGCAAGTGGTGGAAGTGAATGCTACGTGTAAGAGTTACAAGGCAAGGAACATAGTGAGCCCAACCTAGGTTAGCGGAGGGAAGCAAACCCAGCCTCTTGCCCCCTGACATCACCCTAGGCTGACCGTGCCAGAGTCCCACGAGCCAACAAGCCGAGGCATTATGATGAGGGATCAAGTCCCATTTTCCCTCGTTCTTTTGCACTCATTGACTCATGAAGTAAAGTACCAACAATGAGAATAATAATAAGTAATATTTTCATACATGAGCATGTATGCATGGATTAAATGACGTAACAGTCACCTTGGCGATCAATAGCTGCCCAGCACGGTCGATTTTAGATTATGTCTTGTTACTTAAGTTGATGCTCCCCTTGGAGACGCCCGCGGGGGGCGGGGGGGTTTCTTAAGTTGATGCTCCACGCTCGAACCTTGGCAATCAATAGCCACACAACGAGGTTGATTTTAGATTCTGCATGGTTACTTAGGTCGATGCTCAATGCTCAATGCTATAACCTATGCGATCAATCACTACCCAACACGGTTGATTTCAAATCCCACCTAGTTACTTAGGTCGATGCTCCACCATTGAACATCAATAACCAATCGCCCTAGCTTGCTTGATTTCAGATCCTACCTGATTCTTTGGGTTTATATATGCTCTACGCTCAAACCTTGAAGGTCACATGGGGAAGCACCTCTCTTAAGTGTCTCAGTCTCTCTTCTTCACCCAATGTGGTCAATTTCAAATCCTATCTAATTATGCACGTTGATGCCCCAATAAGATAGGCGCTCGGTAGATATGCCATGACAAAACAAGTTTGATTTAACCTTAAAGCAACGACCGATTAGGAAATCACGAACTACGACTGAACATGTAATGAACACCAGAAACTGTGTTTATTATATGATCTAATTATGGTATATATGTTAATGTTAAAGTTATAAAATTGCAATTTTCCATGCTTAATTTGTTATAAAATAGGGTAGCTTATAACATTACGGACAGTATCCTATATATATATATATATATATTTATATATTTCCTTTTCTTTTCTTTAATTTTTTTCAAACGTGCATGCAATATTTAGTGGTAAAAAATTCGGGATCCGTTTCAAACCCAAGCTGCAGTTTTAAAATTAGACTCATTAATACGAATAGTATATAAAAGTGGACCCAAACTAAACCCAATTAAATTATCAAATCCCATTCATGATCATATGAATAAGAACCCTAGACGTCCTTTAAGGATGAGCACCACTATTGGACATGTGGTCCCCCAACTCTTTCTTTAAAAATAAAAAATAAAGAAAAAAATAGATAAGCAAAAACAGACAATATTTCCATTAATTACTGAGCTTTAAGAAAGAGCTTACAGTACATATAAATTAATTATTCTTCTATAGATAGGAAATAATAAAAAAAAAATTCAACTCATCGTCCATACACCACATACTATATATGATTTTTGTATCTTTTTATTTTTATTTTTATTTTTTTTTCTGTAACAAGTATGTAGAGTAGAGATGATAAGTAAAAGAATTCAATTAGTTTAGCAAGAATAAAACAACAACAAATTTTAAAAATTTAAAATATATAGTTTATGGTGTCTGGGAAAGCTCGGAATTAAACAAAAACATCATCTCGTTTGAACACAAACCAAATAAAACTGAAACACGTCCAGAACTTTGGAATTAAATAACTTCAGTTCATAAAACTTAGAAAGAAAAAACAAAAGCGAAAAACGTGAACAACCAAATCAACCTGTTTCTAATATTATATGAATCTAATAACCAGGCAATTAATATATATATAATTATAACTTGAGCTTGGTATGGCATATGGATTCAACACTCTGAGTAAGAATAAAAATAGATATATTACACCTATTATAAACCGTAGCATGCTTCTCGAAGATCTTGAGCAAATTCATTCTCCCAGGCAAAGTAGCTGTGGAAGTCAAATTCAAACTCCCTACTCCGACATCAGCAAGAAAATGGCGATTCTTTAGCAGCTTTCCAGGCAAAAATATCACATAAGTGGTCATGTTAAGCTTATCTCGTGCTGGCACGTATCGTTCCTCGACTGGAGTTTCCCCTACCACGTCCCCATGATAATGGACATGGGCAGTAGAATTTCTGAATTTGAAGCTTCCGTAGTTCTGATTCTCAATGGTAATAACAGTAGCCAACGTGACATTCACTTTCACATTCGTCATCGACAATGACAAATCAATGTTTTGGAGGCCTTCAACATGTAGAGTGATTTTGGGGTCTTTAGGTCTGAAGATGGTGAACGACAAGGCTAATAGAACAACAGCAATGATAACCAAGAGAATTGCAGTCACACAACAGCATGATTTGAGACATCCACGAGATGTTTTTCCTGCAGCCATCTTGATATAATATTCTCCAGGCAGCCTGAACTCTGAAATTAATGATTTTGGGAACCCAAGAGAAAGTTTAGAAGATAATGGAAAAATATGCTGGCCATATAAGGAGATAACTAGGGGGAGATCGAGAAGGAAACGTGGACGTTACATATGGATTAGATGTCATTAAATGCAGTTGATTCGTTCCTTGTATGGTGGGCAACTGATGTTGGCATTTACGGAGATTACGTTGGATATTAACTGTGTTTTATCATCTATATATATGTGAGATCAGTTGATCCTATACGTAACATGTAACTACTGAAGGAGACTGATCAACACTCACTTGGAAAAGGAAACCTAACCAGAATGAACATGAAGTAATTAATACCCAAGTCGATGACAGACGACATACTTTCATCTTTATTGACCTGCAGATTCAGTGATATGCTGCTTGATTTGCAGATTTCTTATTCGTATATATTAAACTTCTTAACAACTTCTAGCTACTAACTGATCAATGAATGAAACCCTAACGTACTGGCGAAAGAGATCAACTACTCACCATGAAAATTCTTAATCACTACTTTCCTTCCTATTTCAACTTGTTTTTCAGTTGTCACCTGTAATTGAGTAATTATTATTAACTAATTTTGAAGTGCAGACACGTGATACTTCCAACCTATCATATGATGTCATGTCATTAAAAATGATCAATATTTACGTAATTATTTTTAATGTCACAATGCAATCCACACCATCCATATTTCAAGACTAACTAATTGAATTATGGCCAATAATAATGGAACATGGATAGAAGCAGTTGCACAATCTATGTCACACAGTGTTTAATTAGTATGTGCTCCTTCCAAATGCCTCCAATGTAACTAACAAGTTTTTGGGGCTCGGCTGGTACAGGCCCTTTTAACAGGTGGGGGCTGAAATTGGGGCTACCATTGTATAGGGGCTAAGCCCACCACAAGATCTAAATGAACAACAAACTATATGTGAATTTCATATTATTCAATTTTTTTAAAATGATTACACAGTATTTGTATTGTAAATATCATTTCTTGTAAATTAATAATAACTGCCATTAATTAATCCACCTGAATATTACTATTGGATTTTAAGATTTTCAGACCTCCTAAAAAGGGAATAATATTAATTAATATTAATTAACATGATCCAAATTATTCAGTTAATGTTTGGTTAAATATTAGGCATGACTTAAAAGAACTTTTACAGAGGAAACTTATCAATTCGACCTGATAATTAAAATTATGTGAAGCATCGATCGTCTTTTCGTCAAGTACTACGTACTGAAACTTTGAGAGTACATGCAAGATGAAAAGCTGCTTTCATTTTTCTTCTGTTTTCATATTTTTGGCGTGAACTATCTCATCTACTTCGTTACGTCACAATGAAACTTTGAATAAGAATGCTTTGTGCAGGTGTCTCGCATGCAAGGATGAAATCAGGATTTTTGTATGGGAGGGGGGTCCGTACCACATGATTTAAAAGCTTATACAGAACAGATATTAAAAATTAACTTCAAAGCGTACAGAAAAATATAATTGATCAAGTTGTAGGTTTAAATAAAAAAATGAAAATAATATTAAGTGTGTCAATTTAATTCAATCTATCGATAAGTCCGTTTGATGAGTCTATCCTTCTCCTACTTGAGAACCTCAAATCCGGACGATAATTTAAGAAGATCTTAATCCAAAATATAATATATTATTAAATAGTTGTATAAACTTGTAAGATAGCTGTGGATTTCATGGAATCCGAGTACAAGAAGGAAGCAGTAGCTCCAAGTGGATAAGTTTTAGTCGTAGTAATAGTTATTAATAAGAATAAGTCAATAAGGGTTGAATACCCACGTAGTTGTTATTGTTTCCTAGTTCTAGTATGTTAGTATGTTATCATTTCCTAGTCCTAGTATGATAGTATTTAGTTGCAATTTTGATGTCTATTTAAGGATTCTGAAAGTGTAAACTTAGAGGCACTTTTGATGAATTAATAAAATATGCTTTTGATCCTGAGATGAGAAATTTCTAGTGAGACACCAGACAAGTGTGTGAGTTTATTCTTGTTTATGAGTTTACGTGATCCTATCAAATTTGGTATCAAGAGCTGAAGTTCCTACCGTTCACCACCATGCATACACGAAACAGCAGCAATTATTTTGCCACCAACCCTATAACATCACATCAATGCGATGAGCTCTTGTTGGAAGTGATCAACCAACTGAGTTCCCTCAATAAGAAAGTCGACGTAGTCTGGAACCATGTGTTCGAGAACCATGTGTTCGATGAACCGAAAGGTTCAGGCTTTATCAAGCAGGAGGATATGCTGGAAAGTGGGAAACCTAAATTACATTTGGAAGGGCACAACAATATAGAAGATCCATTGCATATACCACCATTCACTCCTTTTTGAGGATCTCGATGGGTACCACGAGTCCAAGGCGGCGAACACAACCTGGTGCATCACATGGATTCATTCATGAACTGAATGGAATCTCATGAGAACCATCACGATGAGGCCAGAAGTTGAATTAGAGTGGACATGCATGACTTCCATGGGAAGTTAGATCCATATGCTTTTCAAGACTGGATTACAACCTTGGAAGATTATTTCAACTGGTTTTTTGAATGATTGGCGATCACAAGGTTATTTTCGTGAGGATGAAGTTGAAAGGGCAAGCGAGAATCTAGTGGCAAAGTGTTGAGGAACAACTAACAGGTTACATCAACACACTATCACAGATTAGGAAGAGATGAAGTTGAGACTACAAGAGAAGTATTTACCAATTGATTATGAGGAGGTGTTGTTTGAGGAGCTATTGTTACTACAGCAAGGAGCAACGTCTGTGGATGACTATACAAACAAATTCCATGAGCTTAGCATCTATAGTCATGTGATTGAAATGGAGCATTAAGTTCATCACACTACAAGGCAGGTTTGCGAGAAAATATTCGGAAAGAACTAATCACCGTCCTAGTGACAAGCATGGAGGAAGCTTATCAACTAGAACTACGTTTGGAACAACAATGTGGGAATCCCACAACCTGAAAATCCACTCCAAACTGGTCAACGCTCATGTCCAAGGGAAGCTCAAGCCGAAGAAACCAAACCTCCCTAACTGATCGTACTTGGTATAGAATGCCGGTGACACCAGACAAAAGAGTCCAAGATCGTGATGCAGGCAAGAACAGACCTAAGGAATACTACAAGTGTGGTGGGTGTGGCCACTTTGCCATGGTTTGCCCCACAAAAGAACAGAGGTTGGCTCTAAACTGTCAAAACATGACTACAACTGCTGATGACAAAGTGACATCAGATACTGAAGAAGACACCAAAGCTACAGGACCTAAAGAAATACAACAGGGGTCCCAACTTCTAGTTTGTGTGATCCGACGTATACTGACTAGACAAAAGAAGGAAGAGATGACAGGGAATGATTGGCTATGCAACAATATCTTCAATACCCAAGGGGAGTACGAAGGAAGATCCTTGAACCTAATCATTGATAATGAGAGTGGCATGAACGTTATCTCACAAGAGGTTGTGCAAAAATTGAAGCTTCCTTTAGAAAAGCACCCTCAGCCATATAGACTGAGATGGGTCGATGACATTGCCATTCTTGTGAAACACCAATGTTTGATAAATTTCTCTCTCAGGAAACACTACGTACATACCATCCATTGTGATGTAATTCATATGAAAGCCTGCCATTTGTTATTGGATCACCCTTGGTTATACGACAGGTGAGTCAAATATGATAGCTACACAAAAACATTAATTTGTGTACAATGATAGGAAGGTGAATTGCAATCGATGAAGATGCACGATTTCAATCAACTAGCAAAATAGGAGCGCATACTCACACTAAGGGAAATCCCTCAAGCAAGCCATGACGTGGAATTATTTTTGTTGAACCCAAGGTTTCAAGGTTTGTATAAGTATATATCTACACATAAATTTTAATGATAACAAATGAATTCAAAGAATAAAGAAGTCTCAAACTCAAGTTGTCTACACAATAAAGTCAAACACATCAAGAAAACAAGCATGAGCAAGAAGTGAATAAGTTCACATTAAAGTCATAGAATAATGTTGTAAATCTCTTAAAAATTCGAAATTAAGATTAAGGCTCAAAATTAATATTTTATCATAAAGCATTAAAATACATTTTCCACATGTGCATAAATATTTTGAAAATTAAATTTGAAAATTTTGAAAGATGATTGATTGTCATCTTTTACATGTGCATGCCTTGATTAAAGGGTTGAACTTTGAAAATATTAAAGATGATTGATTGTCATCTTTCACATGTGCATATTTTATTTGAATATTTTCAAAAGGTAGATGATTTTGTTTGAAATATTTGAAAAGTAAAGTGTGCTCCTTTTGTCATATGTAAAAAGTAAAAGATTAGGTTTGAATTGTTTGAAAAGCAAAGTGTGCTCCTTTTGTCATATGCCAAAAGTAAAAGATTAGGTTTGAAGTTTTTAAAAAATGAATTATGTTATCTTTGACAATTGAAAAAGAAGAACCTTTTATTTGAATTTTTTGAAAAAGTGAATGATGTTGTCTTTGACATGTGAATCTTTTTAAATTTGAATATGAAGTCTTATATGCCTATAAATAGATCATTTAAGAGCTTCACATTCACAACATCTAGAGCATACAACATTCATTCAAAGCTTTCATTCTCTCTTTTCTAAACATTGAGCCTTAATCTTTGTTCATTTTGGGAGATATATAGTTTGCGCTGTATTGTTCTTATTCCACTCATTGAGGAGTGTTTTCTGATAACCTACTCACTATCAGCTCTTGTATCAGTAAAAGAGTGTGTATAACCCTTGTGCGTGTAGAAAGTGTTCCACACAGGGAATAGTTGAATCACCACGTGTAAGGTGATTGCAAGTGTAGAGGGTGTTCTACACGGATCCTTTGTAGCGGTGTTGTTCAAAGGTATAATAGGTTTTTATCTCCACCTGAAGGAGGTTGAATAGTGAATTTGGGAATCCTTATGGGATAGCTTGAGGCGAGGACGTAGGCAGTGGGGCCGAACCTCGTTAACATATTGAGTTTTCTTCTCTCTTACCCTTACTCTTTATATTTATTATTATTTCGTATTTTGTTTATATTTTATATTGTATATTTGATTTATAATTGTTATTTTTTTTAATATAACTTAATTCACCCCCCTCTTGTGTTAGTCATCTGGGCAACAATTGGTATCAGAGCTAAGAGCTATATTATAAGATTAACTATCTTTGGCTAACATTGCAGCTTCATTTGATGAACGTCAATCTAGCAGTCGGGCTCCACTCTTTTGTGGAGACAATTAGTCATTCTGGAAAGTTAGAATGAGAATATTCCTTCAGGCTCAAGGTCTAGAAATCTGGAAATGCATTGTAAATGGACCTGATATTCCAACAAAAGTGGTTGATGGAGTAAAGGTCAAAAAGGAAGAAGAAGAGTTTGATCGTGAATACGATAGACTTTATATTTTGAATTTAACTGTTATGAATTTATTATTTAATGTTCTCAATGGAAATGAGTTTAATAGAATAATGACTTGCGCTACGGCAAAAGAAATTTGGGATAACTTGGAAGTTATTTATGAAGGAACTTCGCAAGTCAATGAATCAAAAATTTATATTCTTACTCATAAATATGAAATGTTTAAGATGAATGATGATGAATCTATTTCTAGTATGCACACTCATTTTACTAACATCATAAACAGCTTGACAGCTCTTGGTAAAGTTTATTCCAAGGTGGAGATAGTAAGAAAAATTCTCAACTCTCTACCAAAACGCTGAGAATCAAAAGTGACAGTGATTCTTGAAGTTAGAGACCTCAAGAAGTTCAAAGTGAATGAACTCATCAGGTCACTTATCACCCATGAGCACACATTGAAAAGAGGAGAAAAAGAAGAAAAACCAAAGAAGAGCTTGGCACTTAAAGCTGTTCCTCATGAAAGTGAAAGTGATGAAGATGAGAAAAATGACGACAAAGATGAAGAAGTTGCAATGATAACAAGAAGAATTCAGAGGCTCTTAAAGAAAAATAAAACTCTTCCGAGGAAATCTTTCAAAAAGTTTTCCAAGAAAGATTCAGGTAAAAATGACATTTTAATTTGTTATAAATGCAATAAGCCTGGTCATATCAAGTCAGATTGTCCTCTACTAAAGAAAGATCGAAACAAGGGCAAGAAAGCAATGAAAACTACATGGGATGATGATTCAAGTAGCTCAGATAGTGAAGTAAGCAATGGAGAATCAGTAAATCTTTGTTTTATGGCTAAAAATGACATTGAGATAACAAATCTTGATATTATTGAAGATCCTTCAAATGAAGAATTACAAAATGTTTTAGAAGAGGTATATGAGGAACTTGAAAAATTGGGTATCAAGTATACAACTTTGAAAAAGAAAAATTTTTCTTTAACAAACGAAATTGATATTTTAAGAAAAGAAAGCATCGTTTTGAAAGATGAAAATCTTGAGTTGAAGAAGAAGAAAGTTGATTTAGAAAATATTGTTGAAAATTTTACGAATGGAAAAAGAAATTTTGAAAAACTTCTTGGTAGTCAAAGATGTGTTTTTGACAAAGCAGACTTAGGATATATGTCAAAACAAAAATACAAACCTTATAAAAACTTCTTTGATAATCCTTCCACATCAAAGTCCAACATTCAAAATTCTTTTCATAAAAATAATTTGTCAAAAAAGGATACTATTATAATCACTCAAGTTCTTCATATATGTCACATGCTATTTGCAATTTTTGTAATAGAAATGGTCATAATTATCATACTTGTCCTATCAGAAGAAAACATACAATAACTATTAGGGCCATATGGGTATCTAAAAATCTTGTTTCTTCTAATACTAATAAATAAAGGATCCAAAGAACTTGGGTACCAAGAAAAATTATTTTAATTTTTTTTATAGGTATGCATGAAGTCCTCCACAAACAAAAACAAATGGTTTTTAGATAGTGGATGTTCAAGACACATGACGGGAGACAAGACTAAGTTCTTTGATCTTAGATCTAAAGAAGAAGGACACGTGACATTTGGAGACAACTCAAAAAGGAAGATCGTGCGAATAGGTAAAATTGGTAATGAATCTTCTCTCATAATTGAATATGTTCTACTTGTTGAATGTCTAAAACATAATCTTTTGAGTATAAGTCAATTATGTGATAAATGATTTACAGTTACTTTCAAAATGGATAAATGCATTATTTTGAATGATCATGATTGTAATATTTGTTTTATTATTTTTAGAAGCAAGAACGTTTATACAATCGATTTTGAAGAAATTACCTCACAAGATGCAATTTGTTTTTCAGCTCAAAATGAAACTAGTTGGTTATGGCATAGAAGACTAGGTCATGCCAATATGGAACTTATTTCCAAACTTTCAAAAAATGATCTTGTGAGAGGTTTATCAAAAACAAATTTTCTTAAAGACAAAATTTGTGATGCATGCCAATTTGGTAAACAAACAAAAACTTCTTTTAAAACCAAGAAACATATTTTCACTACTAGACCATTGCAACTGATACACATTGATTTTTTTGGACCAAATAGAGTTGCAAGTCTAGGAGAAAAATATTATGCATTTGTTATTGTTGATGATTTCTCTAGATATACTTGGGTCATCTTCCTTGCTCATAAAGATGAGGCACATAATGCCTTTACCAAGTTATGCAAGAAAATTCAAAATGAAAAGGGCTATACTATTTCAAGTATCCGAAATGATAGGGGAAAAAAGTTTGTTAATAAAAATATTGAAACATTTTGTGATGAAAATGGTTTTGTGCATAATTTTTCTGCTCCTCGAACTCCTCAACAAAATGGGGTAGTAGGGAGGAAAAATAGATCTCTTCAAGAGATGGCAAGAACAATGCTCAATGAGAACAACTTGCCTAGTTATTTTTGGGCCGAAGCGGTAAGTACTGCGTGTTATATTATAAATAGAGTTATACTAAGGTCTAAACTAGATAAAACCCCCTATGAGCTTTGGAATGACAAAAAGCCTAACATTGGTTACTTTTATGTATTTGGATGCAAATGTTTTATTTTGAATGACAGGGATAATTTAGGCAAGTTTGATGCAAAATCTGATGAATGTATCTTTTTCGGGTATTCTACTAATAGTAAAGCTTATAGAGTATTCAATAAAAAGATTTTGACTGTACAAGAATCGATGCATGTAGTATTTGATGAATCTAATTCTCCACTCTCCAAGAAATCTATTGATGAAGAAACATGATGTATAAATAACACGGAAAGTCTCAATCTCAATAAAGAGAACACAATAGAGGAAATTCAACATGGAGCCATCAGGAAAGATCATCAAAATTTAATACAACATGCAACCAAACAGTGGAAATTTGTGAAAGATCATCCAATGGAACAAATTTTGGGAGAACCTTCACGAGGTGTAAGTACTCGATCATCTCTTAGAAATATTTGCAATCATACTGCTTTTCTATCTCAGTTTGAACCCAAAAATATTGATGAAACACTTCTTGATGAATTTTGGATTCTAGTTATGCAAGAAGAGTTGAATCAATTTGAAAGAAATGATGTTTGGACACTTATTCCTAGACCGAAAAATCATACTATTATTGGAACAAAATGAGATTTTAGAAACAAGAAAGATGGATCCGGAATCATTACTAAAAATAAGGCTCGACTTGTAGTCCAAGGTTTTAATCAAGAAGAAGGAATCGATTATGATGAGACATATGCACCAGTCGCAAGATTAGAAACTATTCGAATGCTACTTGCATATGCTTGTTATAAAAATTTCAAACTTTTTCAAATGGATGTTAAAAGTGCTTTCTTAAATGGTTTTGTAAATGAAGAGATATATGTTGAGCAACCTCCAGGTTTTGAAAATCATATTTCCTCAAATCATATTTTCAAACTCACAAAAGCTCTATATGGACTCAAACAAGCTCTAGAGCTTGGTACGAGAGACTCAGTGGGTTCTTGATTGAAAAAGGTTTTTTAAGAGGAAAAATCGACACAACTCTTTTCATTGAATATGAAAATGATGATATTCTTTTAATTCAGATTTATGTTGATGATATAATATTCGGTGCTACTAATGAAAATACGTGTCAAGTTTTTGCTAAGATTATGGTACCCTAAGCACACATCTTTCGATCTAATCAGCTATACAGATGCAGATTATGCTGGCTGTAAAATAGATCGAAAAAGCAATAGTGGAGCATGTCATTTCTTAGGTCATGCACTAGTTTTCTGGTTTAGTAAAAAATAAAATCCTGTTGTACTATCTACTGCTGAGGCATAATATGTTGCTGCGGGTAGTTGTTGTGCTCAAGTTCTCTACATGAAGCAACAACTTGAAAATTTTAAACTCATGTATAATCACATTCCAATCAAATGTGATAATACAAGTGCTATAAATCTTTCAAAGAACCCAATACAACATTCTAGAGCTAAACATATTGAAATAAGATATCATTTTCTTCGAGATCATGTGCAGAAAGGGGATATAGTACTAGAGTTCACAAACACACATGATTAGTTAGCAAATATTTTCACAAAACCTTTACCAGAAGATAGATTATGTATGATCAGAAGATAAATAGGTATGATGCATGCTATGAATATCTCTTAAACGATAGACCAGAGTCAATAAAAATAAAGAGAGATTTTTTAAATACTTTTACATAAACTTGAGATTCTTAGCCTCATGTTTGAGACGCTCATTCTGTTCATACAATATCATATCATTCTTATCCATGGGAGCTGGCAAGCGGAATGAAGAATCTAATAAAGATTTCAATTATTTATTCTTCTTCCGAATAAAGAATTTAATAAAGATTTCAATTATTTATTCTTCTTCCGAATGATTCATTCCCTTGTGTGAGACTCTTGAACAATTTGTTGAAGTACAACAATTTGTTCTTTAAGCTTTTCAACTTCATGATTTCTAACTTGTAGCCGCTGAGAAAAAGCACAAATAGAGGAAGAGTAGCGAGTCCCGAGACTCACCAAGTCGTAGATAGCATCGGAATCTGACTTATTAGTCAAATTATTATTTTCTTGCTGCAACATGGCACCAATGACAGCTGCAGAAAGGACAGGAGGGTGAGGTGCAGAATGCCTCATGGATGGATCTAGAGAAATGTTAGAAGAATGAGCCATTGAGAAAAGAATTGAAAGCTTAAAACGAGAATGTTGAAGGAATGCAGATGAGTTATAGAGATGAGAAGAAAACTTTATGCGGATTAGATAAATTTTAAGACTGATTTTATAGAGATAGCATAAAGAACAAGACGAGCTATCATCCAAGTCTCAAACTCAAGTTTCTACACAATGGAGTCAAGCACATCAAGGAAACAAGCATGAGCAAGAAGGGAATAAGTTCACATTAAAGTCATAGAATAATGTTGTAAATCTCTTAAAAATTTGAAATTAAGATTAAGCCCCAAAATTAATATTTTATCATAAAGCATTAAAATACATTTTCCACATGTGCATGAATATTTTGAAAATTAAATTTGAAAATTTTGAAAGATGATTGATTGTCATCTTTTACCTGTGCATGCCTTGATCAAAGGGTTGAACTTTGAAAATATTAAAGATGATTGTTGTCATCTTTCACATGTGCATGTTTTATTTGAATATTTTCAAAAGGTAGATGATTTTGTTTGAAATATTTGAAAAGTAAAGTGTGCTTTTTTTGTCATATGCAAAAAGTAAAAGATTAGGTTTGAATTGTTTGAAAAGTAAAGTGTACTCCTTTTGTCATATGCCAAAAGTAAAAGATTAAGTTTGAAATTTTTGAAAAATGAATGATGTTGTCTTTGACAATTGAAAAAGAAGAACCTTTTATTTGAATTTTTTGAAAAAATGAATGATGTTGTCTTTGACATGTGAATCTTTTTAAATTTGAATATGAAGTCTTATATGCTTATAAATAGATCATTTGAGAGTTTCACATTCACAACATCCAGAGCATACAACATTCATTCAAAGTTTTCATTCTCTCTTTTCTAAGCATTGAGCCTTAATCCTTGTTCATTTTGATAGAGATATAGTTTGCGCTGTATTGTTCTTATTCCACTCATTGATGAGTATTTTCTGATAACCTACCCGCTATCAGCTCTTGTATCAGTAAAAGGGTGTGTATGACCCTTGTATGTGTAGAAAGTGTTCTACACAGGGAATAGTTGAATCATCACGTGTAAGGTGATTGCAAGTGTAGAGGGTATTCTACACGGATCCTTCGTAGCGATGTTGTTTAAAGGTGTAATAGGTTTTTATCTCCACCTGAAAGAGGTTGAATAGTGAATTTGAAAATTCTCAAGGGGTAGCTTGAGGCGAGGACTTAGGCAGTGGGGCCGAACCTCGTTAACATACTGAGTTTGCTTCTGTTTTACCCTTACTCTTTATATTTATTACTATTTCATATTTTTTTTATATTTTATATTGTATATTTGATTTATAATTGTTATTTTTTTTAATACAACTCAATTCACCCCCCTCTTGTGTTAGTCATCTGGGCAACAATTTTTGTCTTAATCGCTAAGACCACCACGACATCGCCTAGGATAAGCGAACAGCTTCCACAAATAAAGGAACTCTTAGAAGAGTTTTTGGACATCACCCGAGAGGAGTTGTCTCAATCCCTACCACCCATGAGAGACATCCAATATGCCATGGGCCTAGTACCTGGGGGCAACATTGCCCAATTGGCCTGCTTATTAAATGAGCCCAATCGAACACAAGGAGCTCCAGCAGCAAGTACAAAGCTGGCTAGACAAGGGGTTTATCTGTGAGAGCCTCAGTCATTGCGTCATACCCGCTTTACTCATACCCAAGAAGGATGGAAGCTGGCCGGTGTGTATCAATAGTTGCGTGATCAACAAAATTAATATGAAGTGGCTCGTAATGTCTTTCCTAGGTTGGATGATATGTTGAACGTCTTATATGGTGTGCAAATTTTTAGCAAGATTGATCTACAAAGTGGCTATAACCAAATACTGCCACGACCCGAGGATGAGTGGAAAACTGCCTTCAAGAAGAAGGAGGGTCTTTTCAAGTGGCTTGTAATGCTGTTGGGCCTCATGAATGCCCCCAGCACCTTCATGCTAGTTATGACCCAAACCCTCCGACCATTCATGAACAAGTTTGTTGTAGTCTATTTCGATGACATCCTCATGTTCAACCATGACTACCTCAGCCACTTACACCATCTGCATCAAGTACTAGCAGTCCTCCATTTTGAGACCTTCTCCATACATATATAGAATTGCACATTTGCCTAGAGTTCGGTAGTATTTCTAAGATTCTTCATCTCAGATAAGGGATTTTCCATCAATCCTGGCAAGGTGCAAGTTATTCAAGAATGGCCCACTCCGAGTAACGTCCACAAAGCATATAGCTTTCATGGACTATCTTCGTTCTATCGACATTTTATCCAAGGATTCAGCAGTATCATGGCCCCGATCACTGAGTGTATGAAAAATGGTTCATTTGTGTGGACTCCAATGGCTGAACAAGCATTCCAAAATATTAAGCAGCATCTCACAAAGGGCTATGTCCTTCTCCCTCTCTGATACACCCTTGTCTCAGGTGATCAGTTGTGAGACTTCCCATGCTGCTTGGGATGTTCTGGAAACCTTATATGGTAAGCATACTAGAGATTATATTCAACAAATGAAGGGTGAACTTCAGTCGCTTACCAAAGGTGCCTCCTCTCTTGAATATTATCTACACAAAGCCAAAGCATTGGCTCTTTCTCTTCAAGGTGCAGATAAACCAATTGATGATGATGATTTCATCATATGTATTCTTCGTTGGCTTGGCTCAGAATTTGATCCAATGGTTGCTGCTTTCAATGCTTGGGATGTTTTTCCTCCATTGGAAAGTTTTATAAGCAAGCTTCAAGACTTTGAACTACGAATTTCTGCTACACAAGTTTTGTCCCCTCCTATAGCTATGTATACAAACAGTGGAGCCCCTACTTCAGGTTTTAAAGGAAATCGTGGTAGTAGGAGTAGTGGTTGTCATTCCTTTTCTCGATCAAAAACCACCAAACAGACTGATCGTCCTCAAGAAAACTCAACTGGCAGCAATTCCGAGCACGCTTCCTCTCGAGGTTGTGGTCGTGGCTCAACTCGTATCACTTGTTTTCGATGTGGTGGTTTGAATCACAAGGCTGATAGTTGTATTGCTCCAGATGATGATGTTGAACAATATAAAGCTTTGCTGCACTTCATGTGGGTGACACAATAGATGAAACTTGGTACCCTAACACTGAGGCTAATCAACACATGACTACTAATGCCACTGATGCTCAATGTAAACATACTTGTTCTGGTCAAGATTCTGTCATGGTTGGAAATGGTGATGGCTTACCAATTTTTGCTGTCGGTAATCTTCATACTCCTTCTACTGATGTCACTTTCCCCAATGTTCTCATTATTCCTACCATAAAGAAAAATCTCATTTCGATTTCTCAATTCATAAAAGACTTTAGCTGTTGCTTCTTGTTTTATCCTTGGGGTTTCCTTGTTAAAGACCTGGAGATGAACCGTGTGATGCTTAAAGGATTCATCTCAGATGGCTTATATCAGATCAATCCCAAGTGGTCTCTACAAAATCCAGCTTCTCCTCTCCACCATAAAGGGTCTTGCACATTGTGGCATGCTAGACTAGGGCACCCACACTCTCAGATACTTGAAATAATGTCTGCAAATTTACCTTCTTTTAATAAAAATTCTGTATTTTGTGAAAGTTTTGCTTTGGGAAAATCTTCTAAGTTTCCATGTCTCTTGCGCTCTACTTATGCTTCCACATTTTTACATGCCCTTCACATGGATGTATGGGGTCTTGCTCCTGTTGCTTCCTATGATGTTTTTTTATCTTGTAATTGTGGATGAATACGTTCATTTTATTTGATTCTTTCCCTTGGCTTGAAAATCAGACATGGCTCAAATTCTTCCTAATTTTATCAAACTGATGCAGACTCAATTTAATTCTCACATTAAATAAATTCAGAGTGATAGTGATGGTGAGTTTGTCAATCATGTTCTCAATGATTGTTTTGCTTCTCACAGCATTCTTCATAAGCTATCATGTCCTGATACACCTAAACAAAATGGCATCGCCGAACGTCGTCATCAACACATTGTCGAGACTGGCTTTACTCTAATTGCACACTCATCTGTTCCTTCTAGGTACTGGACAGCTGCATTTGAAACTTCAATTTTTCTCATAAACCGATTGCCAACCCCTGTTTTGAAATACAAGTCTCCATTTGAAATGGTTTATGGGTTTTCACCTCCTCACAACTCCTTATGTGTGTTTGGTTGCTCTTATTACCCATGTCTACCTTTTGGCAGGACCAAGCTTGATTTTAAATCCACAAGGTGTGTGTTTATTGGATATTCTCTTCATCACAAGGGCTATCGTTGCATGGACATGCATAGTGGTCATATATATGTTTCTCGTCATGTCAAATTTAATAAACTCTTCTTTCCTTTCTCTATGCAAAAAACTATTTCTTCTACTTCTATGCCTCTTTTCAAAGCTCAGCCCTTACCCAAGAGACTTCAAAATATTGTTCACCCCACTTGCATCCTCTCCTTCAACCAATTGTTCTTCTTTCCTTCCTACTACCCTACCATGTTTGACTGTTGCTAGTGTTCCTCCTAGCTTACCTCCTGATACTTCATCAGTTGAATCTGTGCACATTATTTCTCTCCCTCCAACTCGAATTCATCCCATGGCAACTCGTACTCAAGATGGTACTCAAAGACCCAAAGTTTTTTACTCATCTCGGCATCAAATTCCTACCTGTTTTGTTGCTGATCTTGTAAAACATTCTGAGCCCAAAACATATCGACAAGCTCTTCTTGATCCACATTGGCAGCAAGCAATGTAGGAGGAAATACAGGCTCTACATGAGAACCACACCTAGTCCTTGTTACCTCGGACAACTAATATGAATGTTGTGGGTAGTAAATGGGTTTTCAAAGTTAAAACTCATGAAGATGGATCTATTGATAGGTACAAAACACGTCTTGTGGCCCGTGGTTTCACACAGCTTCATGGTTTAGATTATGATGAAACTTTTAGTCCTGTAGTTAAACCAAGGACTATTCGCTTGATTCTTACCATGGCCATCTCTCAAAAATTGACTCTTAAACAACTTGATGTCAGTAATGCATTCCTACATTGAGACTTACAGGAAAACTTTTACCTCTCTCAGCCACTTGGTTTTGAAGATCTTACTCATCTGAACTATGTTTGTCATCTCCACAAGGCATTGTATGGACTAAAACAGGCTCCCCGAGCTTGATATACCAAGTTTAGTACCTATCTTTTGCAAATGGACTTTCATAGATGCCCTTATGAACCATAGTTGTTTTATCAGAGAAAATGTGTTGATGTTATTATGTTGCTCATCTATGTATGTGATATCATTGTCACTGGCAGTTCTTTGGTGCTCATTCGCAAGCTTATTTCACATTTGTCATCTACTTTTCATATGAAGGATTTGGGGAATTTGCATTATTTTTTCGGTCTTCAAGTTTCAAGGGATGACTCCTCTCTCACTCTTACACAAACTCGTTATCTTTTATCTCTACTATAGAAGTTTGGGCTAGACGGTGCTAAGCCAACTTCTACACCTTTAGTCTCTGGTATTCAACTCAACACCCATGATGGTCCTCCTCTCTCTAATCCAACACTTTATCGACAACTTGTGGGATCTCTTCAGTACCTCAGGCTCACCAGGCCTGACATAGCATATGCAGTAAATTTTGTTTGTCAATTTATGTAGTCTCCATGAGAGGCTCATCTAGTGGCGTCAAGCGAATCTTCCGTTACTTGAAAGGCACTCTGCATCTTGGCCTTCACTTTACTCCATCTGAACTTACTTCCTTACATGGATACTGTGATGCCAATTGAGCAGGCTCTCGTGATGATCACTGATCCACTACTAGCTTTGCCATTTAATAATCTATCCAAGTTTCTCGATCAACTGCTGTACTGATGCGACTAAAATATGACTCAAATTAATGAATCAAAATTTAAGTGCAGTTTTACCTGCAAGTATACAGGCGTTGTAGTATCTTACAGGATCGAATCCACAGGGAAAGGTTACTTAAAATTAAACTTGTTGAAAAATGTGAAAAACTTCACAAAGAGAAAACAAGAGGATGATATGTACAATGGATGGAAGAGTTTACTAGTCATGGACTAGATTCATATTTGTTTGTTGGATTTAAGTGCAGCGATGAAATGTAAGGAATTAAAATGCAAGAACGTAAATTAAAATTGCTGAAATTAATAGACTGAAATTTAAAGGTGCAAGGAAAAATAAATGACATTAATTTAAATAGAGGAATTAAAGGTGCAAGGAAAAATAAAATACAGTAATTTAAATAGACAGAAATTAAAGGTGAAAGGAAAAATAAAAGAGCATGAAGAAAATTAAACTTGCAAACTCCAAACGATGAACACAAACGAGAGAACGGAAAACGAAAGACTTAATGCTACAACCGAAAGAATAAGAACTAAATATGAGAAGTAAAACAAGTAAACAAGTAAACAAAAATGAAAGTGAAACAAGTAAACAAAAACTAAAACTTTACGTGATGCTGCTACTAGCTTCTAAACAGAAAATAAAACAAGAAAACAATACAATAAATGAAAACTGCCGTGCCATTGCTTCTAAACAGAAAAATAAAGCAACTGAACTCCTAAAACAATTACAGCCAAACAAACAAGTAAACAACAGAAAATAAAACAACTGAACAAGTAAACAACTGCTGTCTGAATGAGAAAACAAAGAAAACAGAAAATAAAACAAACTTCACTCTGCTGTCCCGAAGGAGAATACAAAGCAAACACAACAAGTTCAACTCCTACTAAACTCCTACTGCTATCCCCGAAAACAAGAACTTCCTAAACTAAACTCCCCTACTGCTATCGAGCTCCAGCTGGTCTCACTCCAGCTCAAGTCGAAGACCAACCTTTTCTAAACTCCTACCACTTCCCCTCTTTCTTTCCTCTTTCTCTTTCACTTTCCTACTTTTCGGCTGTTCCTTTCTTTTTATTTCTTCTTGTTTGCTCGACTTTCACACGTCCCCACCAACTGCTGCTGCCTACCCCTTCAGCTAATTCCAATTCCAGCACATTAATTGCTTTCCGAAAATGCTTCTTGCTTATTTTCCTTCATTTCGTGTAGTTGAAAACTTAATCAACCCATTTCTTTAAACGTCTCTTTCACTCTTCTACATCCTTTGATTTGATGAGTATTTCTTTTCTTTAATCTCTTTAATGACACGTTCAGCCAACTT
The DNA here is from genome assembly GCF_018687715.1 of Carya illinoinensis. Taxonomy (NCBI): domain Eukaryota; kingdom Viridiplantae; phylum Streptophyta; class Magnoliopsida; order Fagales; family Juglandaceae; genus Carya; species Carya illinoinensis. The sequence continues at coordinate 15,931,676 of NC_056755.1, forward strand.
CCTTTTCTTTCTTTAATGACTCCCTTTCCTTCAATCTCGGCTAGCCAAAGTCCAACTCGTTGTTTGTTGAGTGCTGCATGTTTGCTTCATGTGAGTGGGTCTGTCCGAGTGGTCTGCTGCATGTGAAGCTATTTTTGTCCGCTTCTGCTTCATCTGCTGCTACTTGAATAATCCTAACCGATTGAGAACAACAAGACAGATGAAGAGTTGGCCCATAAGTCGCACCTCTTCGCACCTCTTATTCCTTTCTCCCCATGGTCAACAGTTCCAACTGGATTTATTTGAACTGAAAACAAAAATAACATTCAAAGAAATAAATCAAAAGAAAAATAGATTATCACAAATAAACTATATATGTGAGGAAATATTGTCTCATTAAATTATAGTTATAAAATTAAGCATAAACATGATATTAATCAATTAAAAATCACAACTCGTATTTATGCTTATTAACTATTTTTCCATCTAAAACCAATAATAATGTCATGATGAATTAAAAAAAACATTAGTTTTAAATAGATAAAATATGCAATATTTCAGCTCGATCACACCCCCCAACTAGCTTTTTGCTAATCCTTGAGCAAAATAGTGAAAATTAATTGAGATGAATATTGCATAAAGCTCGAAATTCAAACAAAAACAATCAAACATAATTCTGAATTCTCACAAAAAATCGATTCGTGACTACTCAACACCAGGAGTTATGTCCACAAGAAAAGTCTCAGTAATTGTTCACATAGAATTGAGGCAAATGTATCAGAACTCGGATATGTGTGTGTGGCTAAACCTCTGTATGTTCCTCACTAATAAACATGATTTATCATAGGATTTTTCAACCTTAAGATTAATCATTTTTTATTCTAACTACCTCAAAGCCTAAGGGACTAGCAGTTTTCACGCCAACTCTGTTTAAAGGTTGATCATTCAACCCCCAAAGTTTTGGGTAACTGTTTCTAGCCCTTTATTTAAGAAAACTTACATGATTTTTTTTTTTTCGTTTTCTTTTTTTTTTCGTCTTCTTTTCTTTTCTTTTCTTTTTTTTTTTTTTTTTTTTTTTTTTATATAAGGCTCGGTAGTCCTGCAGTTTACTTCTCCTGTTTTAAATCAATGAACATTAATGAGGAACACTACAAGTGTAAGCATGTGCAAAATGTTCTTTCAAAACTTGCCCTTCATTCTATATAAATTATACTAATTCTCATTTTTGTAAATATCGCATCCCGGTGTTTCAAGTCACTCCTCAACAAAATATGATGCATCATAAGTCATGTTCTATGCTTAAGGTTGAAAATAAATCTTCACAAAATAATTCCGCTCAACTACTCCACCAAGATACTCAAATTTCACAAAAAAGTCAGAAGTGTGTGTTAATCGTGCACCTCACAAATTTTTTATTTATTTATTTATTTTTTTATTATTTTTTTTTTAAACACATTTTTAACAGAAAACTCTCCCCCCAACTAAATGTGACATTGTCCTCAATGTTCAGCAATAAATATTCGATTAAACAGATACTGAAAATGATTAAACAGAGAGGAAACAAATTCACTTGAGATATTCGAGTGCACAAAAGGAGTAGATTTCTGTCAAAGTTAAAAACATAACAGAAAACAAAAGAAGGAAAAACAAAACAACACAAAATAAAATAAACAAAATACAAAACAAAATAAACAAAATACAAAATAAACAAAATAAAAAACAAGTAAGAAATTTTTGTTTTTTTTTTTTGTTTTTTTTTTTTTTTTTTTTTTTTTTTTTTTTTTTTTTTTACATAAACTTGAGGTTTTTAGCCTCAAGTTTGAGACGCTCATGCTCTTCATACAGCATCAGGTCATCCTTAGCCATGGGAGCTGGCAAGCGGAATGAAGAATCTAAAAGAGACTTCATCTGTCTATTCTTCTGCCGTTCGATTTCTTCCCTTATGTGAGCCTCTTGAGCAATTCGTTGAAGTACAACGATTTGTTCTTTCAGCCTTTCAACCTCATTGTTTTTGGCTTGTACCCTTTGGGAAAAAGCCACAATGGAGGATGAGTAGCGAGTCCCAAGACTCACCAGGTCGTAAATAGCTTCTGAGTCCGACCTATTAGCCATACTATTATTTTCAAGTTGTAACACGGCACTAATGGTGGCTGCAGAAAGAACAGGCAGTTGGGATGCAGAAGGTCTCATGGATTGATCTAGGGGAATGCTTGAGGAATGAGCCATTTGCTAGAAGAATAGAAAGCTTAAAAATGAGAAAGTTGGAAGAATGCAGATGAGTTTATGGAGATGAGAATGAAAACTTGATGCGGATTTGATGAAGCTCAGGATTGATTTTATAGAGATAGCGCAAAGAACCAGACGAGCTATCATCCACGTCAAAAAGCAATGTGATTTCGGTGAAATGACAACTCGGAGCCTCAAATCCCGTTTTTCAACAACATCAGGTGATTTCAAATCTCCAGACACTCTTGTCAGTTCACGGACGGATCCAACTATTCTTTTAACTTTCAAATCTCCAGCCACTTGTCAGATCACGGACGGATTATTATTTTTTTCAACTATCTACAGTCACACTTGTCGGATCACGGACGGATCCAACTATTATTATTATTATTTTTTTTTAAACTATCTACAGTGTCTACTAACGCACCATTTTATTCATTCCACACCCCCAACTAGTGAGAGACATAGTCCTTATTGAATAGAACGAAAGAAAACAAAGCACAGATCTCAACAAGCAAAACAAACAATCAACATGAAATATAAAATCAAAGCAAACAAACAAATAAAAACAAAGAAAGTAAAGAAAACTGTAAAGAAAAAGGAAATCAAGACACTTCCCTGGGATTTACAATGTACGGCCCACTCCATCGGGATTTGCAAAATTTTTTAAACTGTTTTCTCAGCTCGGAGAGAAACCGACGTTTATTTTGGGTGGACCATTTAGAAGGCATTCTCTCCGTCCCTTGAAGTGGTAAAGAAAAATCTGCAAAACAATCAAAAAAATTAAAATCATCTTCATTATGAGAGAAAGGAGAATTTGAGCAAATAAACTTTGGTGTCAAACTCTCCCCTGCATTCAAACCACTTGTGTCATCAAAATGTGCCGGCATCTTGCAAGTGTTGAAAACGTTCAACTTAAGTGCCACGTTCCCAAAGGTAAGTTTCACAACTCCACTTTTGCCAGCTACCAATCTCTGAGGATAGGGTACCACAGGTTGGTATCCCTTACTCGTTTCAGCATCCGCACTCACAGGCTTTTTCAGTTCTGGTCTCGCTACCTCTAGTTCTTTTTCAGCTTCATCCGTCTCTGCTGCATCTTTAGGCGTAGGAGCTATTACCTCTGTGTCTATTGTCATTTCAGGTCGGGGAACTTCCTTCCCACTTCTCAAGGTAAGAACAGCTTCTGCTGTCTCAACAACGTCTCCCTTTTCCTGAGCATGTAATGCAGAGTTCAAGTCGCTGATAGAACTTCTCAGCTCAGTAATGGCTTGCATTGTCTGAGCTTGTCCCTGCATAAAAGCCTGTAATGTTTCCTCAAGGGTTTCATTATGTGGAGGCTGTGCAGGTACATGAGGTTGAAATCCAGGATGAGCTACATAAGGATAGCTCTGAGGATTTTGATATGGCAGATACTGGTGCTGAGGAGGTGGGGACCAACCAGGCTGATCATTTCTCCATGAGAAATTTGGGTGATTATTCCACCCCGGATTATATGTGTTGGAGAAGGGCTGATTTTGTGCTTGATTGACCCAGCTAGTTGATTGGATTGGCTCAGACCAACCTCCTTGAAATACTGGCATGTTATGATACGTCGATCTAATATGGTGGAGATGAGTGGTTGATGCAAATGAGATGAGAAAATAAAAAAAATAATAACAAGTTTAAATTTAAGTTAGACAACTCTCCCCGGCAACGGCGCCAAAAACTTGATGCGACTAAAATATGACTCAAATTAATGAATCAAAATTTAAGTGCAGTTTTACCTGCAAGTATACAGGCGTTGTAGTATCTTACAGGATCGAATCCACAGGGAAAGGTTACTTAAAATTAAACTTGTTGAAAAATGTGAAAAACTTCACAAAGAGAAAACAAGAGGATGATATGTACAATGGATGGAAGAGTTTACTAGTCATGGACTAGATTCATATTTGTTTGTTGGATTTAAGTGCAGCGATGAAATGTAAGGAATTAAAATGCAAGAACGTAAATTAAAATTGCTGAAATTAATAGACTGAAATTTAAAGGTGCAAGGAAAAATAAATGACATTAATTTAAATAGAGGAATTAAAGGTGCAAGGAAAAATAAAATACAGTAATTTAAATAGACAGAAATTAAAGGTGAAAGGAAAAATAAAAGAGCATGAAGAAAATTAAACTTGCAAACTCCAAACGATGAACACAAACGAGAGAACGGAAAACGAAAGACTTAATGCTACAACCGAAAGAATAAGAACTAAATATGAGAAGTAAAACAAGTAAACAAGTAAACAAAAATGAAAGTGAAACAAGTAAACAAAAACTAAAACTTTACGTGATGCTGCTACTAGCTTCTAAACAGAAAATAAAACAAGAAAACAATACAATAAATGAAAACTGTCGTGCCATTGCTTCTAAACAGAAAAATAAAGCAACTGAACTCCTAAAACAATTACAGCCAAACAAACAAGTAAACAACAGAAAATAAAACAACTGAACAAGTAAACAACTGCTGTCTGAATGAGAAAACAAAGAAAACAGAAAATAAAACAAACTTCACTCTGCTGTCCCGAAGGAGAATACAAAGCAAACACAACAAGTTCAACTCCTACTAAACTCCTACTGCTATCCCGAAAACAAGAACTTCCTAAACTAAACTCCCCTACTGCTATCGAGCTCCAGCTGGTCTCACTCCAGCTCAAGTCGAAGACCAACCTTTTCTAAACTCCTACCACTTCCCCTCTTTCTTTCCTCTTTCTCTTTCACTTTCCTACTTTTCGGCTGTTCCTTTCTTTTTATTTCTTCTTGTTTGCTCGACTTTCACACGTCCCCACCAACTGCTGCTGCCTACCCCTTCAGCTAATTCCAATTCCAGCACATTAATTGCTTTCCGAAAATGCTTCTTGCTTATTTTCCTTCATTTCGTGTAGTTGAAAACTTAATCAACCCATTTCTTTAAACGTCTCTTTCACTCTTCTACATCCTTTGATTTGATGAGTATTTCTTTTCTTTAATCTCTTTAATGACACGTTCAGCCAACTTCCTTTTCTTTCTTTAATGACTCCCTTTCCTTCAATCTCGGCTAGCCAAAGTCCAACTCGTTGTTTGTTGAGTGCTGCATGTTTGCTTCATGTGAGTGGGTCTGTCCGAGTGGTCTGCTGCATGTGAAGCTATTTTTGTCCGCTTCTGCTTCATCTGCTGCTACTTGAATAATCCTAACCGATTGAGAACAACAAGACAGATGAAGAGTTGGCCCGTAAGTCGCACCTCTTCGCACCTCTTATTCCTTTCTCCCCATGGTCAACAGTTCCAACTGGATTTATTTGAACTGAAAACAAAAATAACATTCAAAGAAATAAATCAAAAGAAAAATAGATTATCACAAATAAACTATATATGTGAGGAAATATTGTCTCATTAAATTATAGTTATAAAATTAAGCATAAACATGATATTAATCAATTAAAAATCACAACTCGTATTTATGCTTATTAACTATTTTTCCATCTAAAACCAATAATAATGTCATGATGAATTAAAAAAAACATTAGTTTTAAATAGATAAAATATGCAATATTTCAGCTCGATCATGTACCGTGTGTTAGCTGCCACTACTGCTGAGCTTATGTGGTTCAATAACCTTCTTAATAGCCTTGGCTACCCTTTTTCTCCTCCTACACTCTATTGTGACAATATCAATAGCATCAATATGGCCAAAAATCATGTGTTCACCATCGCACTAAGTATAATGAGATTGACGTACACTTTGTCCGTGAACAGGTAGCTCGTGGTGTTCTTTCTCTGGCTCATGTTTCTGGGAAAGATCAAGTCACAAACATCTTCACTAAGCCCCTATCTGCTCCCAAATTTCGACCCAAACGCAGCAAGCTTTTTGTTGGTCCTGTACCACCTTCAGCTTGAGGGGGAATATCAAGAGATATTGCTATTGTTTCTACGTTAATACCAGCTCTATATATATATTAGTTGTCTCCTCGTATAGTTATTTCCTTGTATAGCAGATTATAGTTTCCATTGATAGATAATACGTAGTTGTACCTTTATTGCATTCATAAATATTTGATTCTTGTATTCAGTATTTAAATCAATACAATAGCCATGCATATTCAAGCTGGCTTTCTTACACTTCAGCTACCCAACTTTGAACAGCCCTTCGAGTTTGCTTGTGATGCATCCCATACAGGCATCAAGGGAGTGCTCAGCCTGCATGGACACCCCATCGCATACTTCAGCGAAAAACTCAATGAGACCCAACGCTGATATTCTACATATGATCTAAAGTTTTACGCCCTTGTACAATCTCTACACTACTGGTGACATTATGTCATTCATTGTGAACTCATCCTATACATTGATCATGACTCTCTTCAACATATACACTCCCAAAAGCACTAGTGCCAAACATGCTTGATGGGAAGATTTTTTTAACAACAATTTTCATTCATTCTCAAGCACAAAGCGGGATTAGAGAATAGAGTCACTAATGCCCTCAGCAATAAATTATAATATATATTCTTTTTGTAAATATATTTTTACACATTTGGTCATATATACTCATCTAAAAAGTCTAAAATTTATATAGATATTGTAAGGGGATTTTTCCTTCGGGCTAGAGGCCTAGAGCGCAAACCCAAGTACAAGAGAGGGCCAGTCAACCGAGTAACCCATTGACTCATCAGAGGACCCTAGTATTGGATTAGAGGAGGGCATGCAAATTCAAACGCGCAGGAAACCCTCCAAAATGCAAAGAAGGGGGGAACACGCCACCTTAACACCCCCTATGAAGCCTAGTCCCATGTAGGCTTCAACGGACAAGCAAGCGCAAATTGTGGAGAGCCACCCTTGATTCTTTGATGAATGGGAAAGAGAGAACCGAACGGCATGAACCCGAAGTATAAATGAGACAGGGAGCCACCCCCATTAATTATGCTACCCCAGGAGCCATGCTGCATTAAAGGAACTTGAGTAAATGGACTGTTGAGGGGACACATTCCCCTAACACTGGGCATAGGTAGCTGACCCCAGAAATCGAGTATTTTAGACGAATCCCCAAGTATTAAAAATTCTCTCTAAACTCTCTACTCACTTATACCAAACTCTAAGATGATATTGATTTTGGCATCGGAAACTCCCCAGCCACCACCACAACTCCCGTCTTGTGATGTATTCTTTGTGATTGTAGGCCGAAAATTGAATACTCAAAATGTTGAGAGCCCAACCCAAAGGCGTGCAAAATACGACATTAACAAATATAGTTAAATTCAATACTATACTAGTATATATATATATATAAACCCCAAATAGACAAGTTTAGCACAAGCCTTTGTAAAAAAATAAACTCTGCTTTAAACAAATGTAAAAAATACTATTCCTTTTTAGTTGGATCCACTTTTTTACAAAGAATTTATGTAAAACTTGTCTATTTGAAATTTTTACCTAGTTAATCTAATGTCAACTGAAATTTACCTCGCATTGGCTTAATTATATGTAGCATTGACATTGGCTTAATTATACTAACACTGGAATTGGCTTAATCTCAATGCCAGTGCTTGCCTTTGTTTAGTCATTCTGACGTGTAGTACCATTGGAAAATTATTCAATCATAATTTCCATAAAAACCGCAATATAATTACAGATGATTTGTTTCTTCTTTATCACAGGCCATCAAACCATGAGTTATAATATAAAACAAAATAATTGATGAAAGTCTCGAACGTGCAAAACCTTCCTAAAAAATTACCCACGGGGAAAAAAATGAGATGAGCCTGTCCCAAATTTGCCCATCCGAGCTTATCTTTTGTAGGGACAGTGCTACTCTCATAGATAAAAGTCATTGATTGTGTACACTGATTTATTTATTTATTTTTTTAGTAATTAAAAATTATTTTTAAATGATATTGTAAATCTCTTTTTGAAAATTATTTATAGATGTAAAGAAATATATTAAAAAAGAAATCAATAATCTTTTGGTGGCATCCAACTATGTGACTTTCTGTTGTGGCCAGGATCCATTTTGTAGGGCTCCTATCTTTTCGATAGCATGAAAGGCCGAGAGAGTGCGATTATACTTCAGAGTTCAGACCACATACTCATTGAGTCATTGGCTGATTTGACGGCCATCAGAGC